>NC_141755.1:1247916-2495833 GCF_982258835.1 Parasteatoda tepidariorum | reverse complement strand
ACATAAAACGTGATTTCACTTGTGATACAGATCCGTAATTTTTCATGTCCTGTCAAGTCATCTGAAGGAAAACTTTCGCAAGATATACTTAAATTTTTTTCGTATCCTAAATCTTGATACCTATAGATTAATAAATCTTGCATCTAATTATTCTCAAAAGAGTTTTGTTTCCTGTAAAATCAAAACGTTGAATGATTTCCTTAGGTGAATTATGCAACGCTAAACGCATGTAACGTCTATTAATTCCACATCGCTTGATTTTTTTTGTCTCTCACGTAGTTTATAGAAATAATTCACTGACCATTCATTTACTTGATTAAAGAGTTAAATACACTCATGTCCATAAATTAAGGATAATTAAGAATCACACGGAAATCAAACTCTAAAATTAAAATTTCACCTGTAGAATTATCACACACATCCTGAAGAAGAATATACAAATTACAGGAAACCACTAAATGACGCTGATAGTACGTCACAATGACGAGAGTGTAAGAGAGGGGTATATAAGGAATGGTGGCAAAGAAGTAAAATTGTTCACAAGTTCTTTAAAAGCCTTTTAGTGCAATAACCGCATAGTTATGGCACAAAGGAAGCATTAGGATGATTTTTTACGTGGCAGAATCATTGGACGACTGGAATGTGGACGTACCCAGCTGGAAGTATCCGAGGAACTTGGAATCCCCCAGAGTGTCATCTCCAGGCTTTGGCAACGATTCCAAGATGATGGTAATGGGAGTAGACGCTACAGCACAGGTCGCCCCCCGAGTTAAAACGCCAAATGAAGACCGGTATTTGGCAGTTACTGCCAAAAGAAACAGACGGAGCACAGCATCAGACCTGTCACGTCAGATCTCTTCAGCTACCAGTACGACAGTTTCAAGGCAGACCGTGTACTGACGCTAAGGGCACATTGGTCTATATGCTCGTAGGCCTGTCAGATGTGTTCCACTTATCGCAACTCACTGTCGCCTGCGATTAGCCTGGAGTAGAGAGCATGCATTGTGGACACCGCAACAGTGTTCTTGTGTGATGTTTTCCGACGAGTCCAGGTTTAGTTTGCAGTCTGATTCTCGCCGGACTTTCATATGGAGAGCGCCAGGTACCCGTTACCACCAAGACAACACCATTGGACGACACCGTTACGGTGGTGCAGGATGGCTCGTTTGGGAAGGAATTATTCTTGGTTCCAGATTTGACCTGTTCAGAGTGTAACGATGACAGGCCACATCTATAGGGATGTCATTCTGGAGCAACATGTATGTTTGTTTCGGGGTGCCATGGGTGCTTCATTTCTGTTTATGGACAACAACGCCCGTCCTCACCGTGAAAACATTGTAGACGAATGCCTTCAATCGGAGGATATCACCTGTATGGATTGGCCAGCATATTCACCGGACTTAAATCCAATAGAGCATGTGTGGGATATGCTTGGCCGACGAATTTCAGCCCGTCAACCCCCTCCCACTTGTCTACCGGACTTTCGGAGGGCATTGCTTGATGAGTGGTGTAATATTCCCCAAGATCAGATTGATAATTTGATACTCAGCATGCCTAGGCGTTGTACGGCCTGTATTGCATCGTCCGGGAGGCATACTCCATATTAACCGTCATACTAACCATGTTATACTGCTTTTTGTAAATAGGTTCTTTTTTAAAATTTGCTCCAGGGAGTAAAAATCGCAATTTTTATTAATTATGTCAAACATATAGCATCTTTTCTGCTCTTTACCCTTTGTTTAATACATAGACTTTATAAATAAGTCAAATTTGTTTGGCTTCTGTCTCTTTCTGTGCCTGAACTTCATTATCCTTAATTTATGGACATGAGTGTAGATAAAGGTTCTGTTATGAAAAAGAATTGAGATTTCTGAAAATTTTATTTTTGGTATTATTAAACTAAACAATATTCATTTCATTTATGAAGATTAGATGAAGGTATTAAGTGACAGTCTAAGTGTTTTCGGAATGGAAGAAGATTCTAAGTGCATTTTTTAATAGAGTTTGACAGACCAACATTAAAAAACTGCAGTAAATTAAAACGCAAAGATTGTGACGCAATCAGTTTCAATGAATGTTAGAGATTTAAGGATTTCAAAAATTTGCTCTGAAGAAGCATAGCCATACCATAATCTTTACTGTTTATTTTCTGTTATCAACGCATAAACTTTGCAGCTCATTTAAATCAAAATTGCTAGAATGAATGACTTTTACAACCAATATCCATTCCTTCATTCATTGTTCGTATACATTGAAATTTCAGAGAGATTTTCAATTGTCTCGGCGTTACTCTAGAATGATTCATTTTTATTGTATTTTATTTTACAGGTTACAGCTTCTGGTAGAATATGATGCATTCACATATTATGCATTTAGGCAAGAATGGATACCAGGTTCCTGCTCAGGAGCTTCCGTAAGTCAGGACTACCAAAGGTTCATCAAAAATAATAAAATTGCCGAAATAATAAAATAGGCAAAACAATAATAATCCCCTAAATAATGCAATAAAATATGTTTCTTGCAGCTAAAAAAACATCTGCAAAAAATATGAATGACTAAAAAAATCAGAAATCTTTTACATCGAAATCTTGTATGTATGGAGCGAAAATTATTTAAATTAAAGTGGTTGCAAAATTTGATAAATTTTCATTAGTTTAGCTAACAACCACGTTTCGGTGGATTTTAGAGAGATTTGGTAAGCAATGATTAGAAAACTTACCATAAAACTATACAATCATAAGCAAATTTCAAAATTTCATCATCGCTTAAAGGAAATAAATAGAAGGCTACTTTAAGCAAATGATAAGTATGGTATTCATTAAAATTCTTTTTAAACAATTTTGAATCGATGGTAAAGAACTTATAACAGCGAAAAACTTAACTTGGGATGTTTGAATTATACATGAAGTGTGATCTCTCCGTCTATTCTTTTTTAATTATTTAAAAAAAAATGTTTTTGTTTTATATCCATAAAATTTCGATCAAATATATCTGCTACTCAGTCCTACTGCGGACGTACAATACAATTCAAAAATACACCATTAAATAACGCTTAAAATTTGATTCAATGTATAGCTTTTTTCGTATAATACTTAATTAAGTAAACGATGATGATGTAAAGAACCCTAAGTAAGTTATTCTAACGGTTCTATGAATTATGTCTGACGCTAATAAATTAATACCGAACCTCCGATAGTCTGTTTTGATCCAGCACCATTTTGCGGTTTTGTGTCTGATTTTGTAACTTAAAATATCTTTTGCATTAATTAATTAGCATATTTAAGGTCACAGTTAGTATTCGTTGTTCTTTTTCCCTATCCATAGCAAATGCAATTTAATTACATTAAAAAAATACTTCGTATTCCCTTGTGTTCTGAGTTTTATCTTGAATCACAAGAATATCCAGTTGAAAGCGTTGATTCTAAAACCACTGATCGAATAGATTGTTTATCGACGATCAAGAAAAGGAAAATTAAATCAAATCTACATCTCTGATCTACAATGTGTGCAATTGTTAAGGTAGGAAAGCTTGTCTTGAAAAGTTGGTAAATGATCTTAGTTAATTATGTATTGTGTAATTTGTTTTAAATAGATGGGTTTTTTTTTGGTTTCAACTTGTTAATTGCAGGAAAAACATATTTCAGAACCGTATTGTAAATTAAATAAGCTTTCTTTCAGCTTATTGTACGTTTACATGAAACTAATTTTTTACAGTGTTCGCCTGTTCCTGAGAATGTGACATCTTGGACATTACATGGATTGTGGTAAAGTATCACTTGTTTTAAACGTTAGACAAATAAAACTTGGTAATCTTTAATAGTCATTTTTTACGTATTTTAATTAAAAAGGTAGTTTAAATTTGAATGTCTACAAGCAAGTAGTTGACCGAATACACTGCTACTGAAAAAGTCAACAAAACGTTCCGATTACCTTTAATTGTCTTCAATAGCACCATATTTGAAGTTATTTCTTTAAGTTGTCAACATTCATCATAAATAAAGACGTTGGATGTATTGTTGCTTTTTTAGAATATGCAAACTTATCACATACCAAAACACCAGAGAAGGATGATTTTTGATGTTAAAGGTTATTGTCCGATAATCCTTACTCCAATGTTTTTAAGGTGTTAATAACCATTGGTCAATTTACCCGATATTTCCTACTATGATGTATTTTTAGGTTAAAGGTCTTTTCTCAGTATTCCCTACAATGACGTTTTTCTAGTTTATCCTAGGTACAAAAAAAGTGAATAGTTCCCAAATTTTTAATTAACAGGCAATTGCGGGCAGCAGTGTGATTAATGTTTATTAATTATCACGCTTATCAAAAGGCATGCTTTTTGTTAATTCTCGGATGTATTGCATGCCTTATTTTTACAATTACCACATAAAAAAACATCAGGGAGAGAAATGTTTTTTAATGTTAAGGTAACTTAGCAGGAATGAGTGGTCAACTGCGCAGTTTAATTATTTTGGTAATCTCTATATATTGTTTCGTTAAGGCATAGAGCAATTGCTCGGTTTACATTTGCTCGGTATTCCCTTTATAAATCGTCGTTGAAGGTCATTTCCCAATTTACACTTTACCTAGTATTCTCTACACTGATGTATTTTTTGAAGACCCTATCTGTTTTATAATTGCTTGGTATTACCATTATTCAGAACCATTGCCTGGCATCTATTACAATAGTTTTTTTCCTAAATTATCCTAAGTGAAACACTTGTAGACATCTGCAAGCGGAAAAAAATAAAAAATAAAATATTTTCGAATTCTAAAATGGAAAACAATTTTGTCTACAGTGCCTGTTTCGGGGAAAATGCAGGCACACATTGTTTAACCTACTTCACCCAGAAAAAAAAAGAGAGAAAAAAAGGATGAATTCGCGAATGTAGGGAGGAATCTGAGCTGAAACATCAGTTCCTCCTAATGCGATAAAGTCATTTTCTTGACCCATCACAGCTTTCGTTGCCCATGTAGGAAGCTGAGTGCCGGTGGGTTCTGCTTACTTGTAAGCTTCTGCGAATTCAACTCGTAGTGTTCAGACAAAGAAAAAGTAAGAGAGTAAGTAAATAGTCATTTCCAGTAATCGGAGACAAGTAGTTAATTTTTATTTACTTATAGACAAACACATATATCATTTGTAATATATTCTTCTAAATTTTTAATTTTGATGCGTCTACCAGTTGTTATTTGTAAGAGGTAAAGCATCAGAATGATATTATTTATAATTATGTTTTCTTGATAAAAACTCAATTTTTGAAATATAATAGGATAATGTTCTTCTTACTTGATGAGTAGGGAATATTTTTCATAAAAGAAGAATATCGATATTTATTCTAACTAGTGCGGACATTACTTCCTTCTATTTAGGATACATAATGATAGAATAGGATTTTAGGTTAAGCAGTGTGTTCCAAAATTCAACCGTCAAATTTAAAGGAGTGATTAAAGGCTAAAAACTTATCATAGTTCGTAAGCGACGATGAAAGGATGAAAATCACAAAAAATCCACGAAGGTTTTGTCATCATGCTAGAAGTCAACTACGAAACATAATACAAACTTGCTAACTACAAAAAGATTTGTTTATTTAATTACCATAAGATTTGTTTAAAAAAGCACTCGTTTATGTCACCGAGGAAAAAATTTATCCGGACCTCGTTCGAAGATGCCATTGAAGTGCTTTTGATGAAGCGACGATCCTCCCTCCATCTTTCGTCTCTTCTGGATTTAGAGCCTCTATGACTTTTTTTTTTTTGTTGTAATTTTCAATCTCTCAACGTGGTTTGATCCTTTTAATCACACTTCTGAATTTGTAAATCGAAATTTGGAATACCCTATATAATTTATAACACAGATGATGCCGCTCTCTATTATAAATAATAGGAAGCAGTCATGTAAAAATATATATAATGGATGGAAAAAAAGGGATGATTTGTGTTGACATAATCTATTATAGAGAAAGATGAAACAATCAATTACATTGTTTTCATGTAAAAAAAGAAAATGTTCTTCAACGACATTGTTTTAAAAGTTTCGTCTTGGCGTGATCTATTATAGACAAAAATAAAACAATCAATTCACAATAGAAGAAGAGGCCGCTATTTTTTTTTATTTTTAGAAATAATAGGAAGGAGTCATATAAAGAATGAAAATGTTCCCAACAAAATCGATTTAAATGTTTCGTTTTGACGAAATCTATTAAAGACGATGATGAAACAATAAGGATACAAAAGAAGAATAGGCCGCTCACTTCTGGAATTAATAGGAAATAGTCATGTTTAAGAAGAGAAATCAGAAACCTCATGGTTTGGCAATAATTTTCGTTCAGTTTCGCTGAAATCCCATGTCTCGTAAACATGATATAATTTGCGGTCTTAGCTTTCAAAGACGTCACCTTCGGGTTACAACAACATTTGTTTAGATATATGACAATGAACAGATATTGCAACAATCATGGGCGGATCGTGAATTTAAGGGGCCCTGGGCTGAAACTACTTAGAGGCCCTAATAGCCATTTTGTCAAAAAAACGGTTTTCTATAGTGATATAGATAAGTATATTGAAAAAATTAGGACGATAAAATAATTTTATTTATTTATTTGTATTTGTGTATACAAACAGCAACTGTGCAACATTATTGCAAAAGAAATAGACAGGTTATGTGTAGTTATGTTATATAAATTATAAAGCAACCTTTCTGCAATTTTGTGCTGCAAATTCCTTTATTTGCTCATCACATTGTAAGTTCATCACTCCTTCACTAAATGCTCGTCTACGTCATCTGGATAATAATCAACAATATTACGTACACTTTCCAGATCTATGTTTTCGATATTTTTGTCTTGCAAATCCATTAAAAATTTGAATTTCTTCCTATACATCTCATGGACTTGGCTCCTTTTATTTAAATCCATAATCAGCTTATCCAACGCAACGTTTAGCGTGCCTCTTTTAATTTTTTCTGCCCCATATGCTGAGAATTTATCTGTAGATTTATCTGAAAATTTTGGAGTAATGCGTCTCTTGTTTATGTCATTGTAGTCTATTCCCACATTAGTACTTAATTTTTTAGCTTTCTCTTCGCATTCCTTTAGTTTCTTATCTGATTGGTGCCTTATGTTGTTCACGAAGTCTTTTAATGACACAATTAACTTGTTGCCTTCACAAATATCTAATCCAGGGTTCTGTATTTTTTTATTAACTAAATTAAATCTCCCCAAAATTTCCTCCAAAAAATAATCAAAATTGTAGTATCGAGTTTTGCCATTTTATTGAATAAATTTCGTGCCTCTTTCCGGAAATCAACTTTCTCATTCTCATTTTCGCCGAAACTTTCGAAAATTTTCATAATGTTATCATAATTATTTTTCAAAGCTTTGGCAGTATCACAGTGACAAGATCATCTGGTCTGGCTTAAACTTTTTATCGTAAATTTGAGTTTTGTTTCACGATTTAACAGTTCCCACCTATGGGTCGAAGTAGAAAGGAAAACGTATTTTTTTTGCACTACTCCAAAAAAGTTCGCAATTTCGGTCGCAACCTTAACAGATTCTTCACCAATTAGGATAAGGGAATGCGCAGCACTTGGCACATAATCCGCGGATTTATTTTTTTGTTTTAGTAGTGCTTGAACACCAATGTAGTGACCTGCCATATTGGCAGCGTTTCATAAGATTGTCCTCTACAATTATCCAGTAGTAGTCCATTTGTTTCTAAAAAGTCTTGTAGAATCTATACATAATAATAAACGCGGCTGTGTGTGTGTGTGTCTGTAATCACAATATATCGCCCCAGAAGCCTCGCCCGGGCACGAAACTCGGCCCATAATTGTGTTTTGACATAATGAAGAAGTATTTTTTTTCTTTTTCAAAAATTTTGATTAGTTATTTAGTTATCAGTCATTTTGTAAGTCTATGCTTTTCGTCTGCTTTTTCGTCTTCAAAGAGCCATATTCAAAAAACTATTAAAAAATGCATATACTTTTCCCCACTCTTATAAATGTATGCTAATGCGAACCTCACAATTGAAATATTAATTTTCGACAACTAAACCAATAATATACGAAGGAATTAATAATTTAATTGTAAAGTTCGCATTAGTTTACATTTATTAAAGTGGAGAAAAGTTTAACTTTTGTATTAAAAATGTGGCAACATATTCGATACGTAAATAGAACGCTTCGCTTTGATATATTTGTCGCTGTTCATAATTGTTATAATAAGTTTTTCTTCTTCTTTCCACGCTCTATTTTTTTTCTTAAACGAAGGCGATAATTTTTATAGCGATATTGTAGTACTTTGTACAACTAAAAATTCTTTTCACACTTTTCACTTTATTTTCTTTATATATACAGAGAACAGTCGGCAAAGAATTCGATTAGGCTGAAAAACATTTCGCTAAAAAGGAACGAATTCCAAAAGAAAAAATAAGCAACTTAAAGAATAGAAATGCTGATACCAGCCAATTTTTTGAAAGTTAACTTAGAAATAACAAACCAAACGATGTTAAATAACAAAACAAACGATGCTAACAAAATGACGTAGAAAGCGCAACTAGATCAAAATTATACAAGCACAACTAGATCAAATTATAATACCTGAGTGCTTGACGTAACAGATATAGAAATAGAATTTGATACCATAAAAAATTATATAGAAATAGAAATTGATACCATAAAAAATTTATTCGTTTTCGTGTTCTTTTCATGTATTTAGCATTTTAGTTTTTTTTTTCTTAAGCGTTGTAGCTATATAATTTCAAACATCCTCAAGAGCTATAACACATCTGCAGCAGTACTGGATATGAAGACAAAATTGCTGGACAGGAACACTTTAATTGTCCACTAATCTTCAGATTTCCTGCTATGTTTTGAAAAACTTTTTTTTGTGAAAACCTTCAGCTTGGCGGACAGCTGGCCGCCTTAGGCGGCTAGTATTAAATAAATGTAAACCAGTATGACTACCAATTTTAATGAAGGATACACATCATCCATACACTTTTTCCTGAAAACAGTATCGTAATACAATAGCAAGTTGATCATTGTGAGATAGATCTGGAGTAAAATCCATCACAATTGAATAATACTTTCTGTCGCCGTTATTTATTTGAGTTATAATTTGTTTAATTATCTGTCGACCCATAATCTCAATTATTTCCTCATATACTGTTTTTGATAAGTATGATATTATCGGTTTTGGTCGTAGCTCTCGTTGTTCAATGTGTTCACGAATGAATGGATCGAACTCTGCTAATAGCTCCAGAGGACCCATAAAATTACCATTATGTGAAGAACCAAATACTTCCTCGGAACCTTTAAATGCTAAGCCCCTTATACTTAAAAATTCGACCACTGCAATAACCCGTTTTAGGAAATTGTGATAATATTCTGTTTCTTTTCTTAATTGCTTCTGAAACTGCTTGTTTAAAATAGATCTATTTTCCCTTCGTGTCAACCACACTAGCATTGATTTCTTATGTTCATTAGAATTTTCATGATTTTCTAAATAAGTTCCTATGTGTTTCCAATCAGAAAATCCGGTTGTGTATTGAGAAGAGATTTTAGAAAAAAGTTTGCAAGTCAAACAAAAAACAGTACCAACCCTGATTGAATAACATAACCAAGATCTTTCCAGTGATTGACCATTTTTCATTTTCTTAATGAAATACCTATTTAAAAATGTTCTGTTTTGTTCTTTGTATTTCATTATTGAAGCTGAATGTATATTTTTCGAAAATCTGACATTTGAGAGTCTGAAGTTCATGTGAGAGGATGTCATTAATAAAATCATTATTTAACAATTCTGACCACAGGCCCACGTTGTCATATTTCTCAAACTCAATCTTAATATTCTCTAAATTTGTTTCCGCCTCGGTATTACCTTCCTCTTGCTGAACACCCCACTATAGTTTTCAGTGTGATCTGAGGGTTGTTGGTAGTCAAGACTTTGTACAATTTCATCACTTGTATTTTTTTCCTGGTGTTGCGATTTTCTGCTCCCTTCAAATAGATTCTCTTCGGATAAGATCACTTCCTTTTCGTTTGCTAATAAATTTATAGCTATTTTATTCTCAGTTTTATGCTCTAATTTGAAAAAGTTTCAATTTGTGCACATTTCTTTCTTTTTTTTCCCGATCTAGCTGTAATTTCCGTTTCTCAGCTTCACTTTCATATTATCTACCAGACATATTGTAAAATAAGACTGATATTTTTCTGAAAATAAACAATGAACTTGATAATTTTCTGGTAATAAACAGGGAACGAGATAATCGATGTAATATTGTTCTTCACGTCACATTACTTTGTAATGAGTGCAGTAATTCATAAATTATCTCTAAAATCGATTAAAAAGTTTATTTAGTATTGAAAAAATACATTAAAAAAATATGATTTATAATTCTTTTTACTTACCAACTAAGAACAGAAAATCTTTTCTTATACTGATTATGTACTTTCAATTATAAGTAAAATAAGAAAGATCCTGTCTTTATAACTTTTAACTTATCATTTATAAACTAAACAAGTTTGTCACTTTGACGACGAGAACAGAAGTGCGGGAAAAAAAAACAAAATTACGTCGGGCCTTAGCGGCGCGGCAGGAAGTCCCCCGTAATATAGACGCGAAAAAATACACTGACCAAAGACAAGCGACGGGGAATTCCCCGTTCAGTTCGATAAACGCGCACATGCATATGTTGATTGATCTCAGGGTTGCCAACCTTATAATAGTTTTTTTCTTTAATATTAGATACTTTTTTAATTCAAAATATCACCCATTGTTTTCAGTGGGGACTGGGGCCCTTTGTATCCACGGGGCCCTGGGCTGAAGCCCATAAAGCTCTTAAGTAGATCCGCCCCTGGCAACAATGAATAGATATACGCAACAATGAAAGCAACAGAAGCAACAATGAATAAACAATAAACCAAGAACCTATCATATAAGGGTAAATATTTTCAGTCACTGTTTACCTTTATATGATATGTTCTTGGTTTATCTACATATCTATTCATTTCTTTGCAAATCACCAAAAATGAGAGGGGCTCCCGATTGTAAAATATTAAAAATAATTCACATATATTTATCCAATTATGTAAAATGATACAAAACAATAACACCAAGAAAAACCGGAGCTTTATAAAAATGAATGTCGCTTGCCATCTAATTTCCTAAGATATAAAATAGTTTTCCAAAACTACATTATCTGGAATCATAAATTGCAAAAATTGAGAATTATTTATTGCTATTCATAATTTTCACCCAGCTAAAAAAAATCTCTCCAATTTCGCAATTTTTAAAAAAGTTTAATTTATTATAACATTTAAGCTATTCCAAAACCCAGATAATTTTTTTTGGCAAGATGGTGTATGAGTAGCTTAAAATTTATCTTTGCTTCGAGCACTTAAACTGAGGCTATTTTCTTTTCTTCGGTAAAAAACACTTATAAATCTTTCCCTCCAACTGTAGAGTTAAACAAGTTGAAAACTGATTATTAAATCTGCCTCTGGATTTTGATTCAGTTTCGGTGAGAAAGGCAACTATTTAATGTAAAAAAATGAAGGAAAAACAAAAAAAACACCCTAGACATATGTTAATATCTGAATATAAAGGAAAAATAAATCCATTCCTTACTCTTTCCAGAAACTACATTATTAAAAACAAAATCTGTGCAAAATCTCCAAATAAGAATCCTAAAACTAAATTTCATAATTAAGAGAGGGAATTATGGTATTCAGTCCATTTAAATTTTCCTGTTGAAATATTTTTTTTCCATTCAACTTACGTTTCATATGACGTAACTAAACGTTTTTTCTTTCACTAAATGTTCCCGTCAACGAACAACAGGACTTGAAATATTTTATAAAATAAGTAGACTTACAAAAAATGCATTTCTATTGGTTAAAAACCATGTCGAATTCCAATGTAAAATTTTGAGTTCGATAGGAAATGATTCGAGACAGGACAGAGTTATTGGAGGTTTTAATACGAAACTCCAAGTTTGATTATTACACATGGTTTTCATACAAATCCGTAATTTTCAACCGATTTACACGCAATTGCATGAAAATGCTGTCAGTTACTGAAATGAGTACACATTTGCTTAACATTAATTCTATTACTTACAATTTCATTTGATTTATTTCTTCATACCCATAAGTTGGCTCGTAATCTCTATGAAAAGAACGTTCCTGTTGAAGAACAAGGATACTTCCTGGGTGGTCAGCGAGCCCGCTATACTTCCACGCTTTAGACAATTAGTTGGAATAGTAGGCTGCCTAGGAGATCTTTTCTAATTTCACAGGGAAGTTAATAGTCACAGCTCTCAGAAGTTGCATTATTTATTTTAGTCCCTTGCAAATTTATGACAGCTCTAGACCATCCATTCATATCGACCAGAATCATTCTCCCATATAAGTTTTAAATGCATATAAAACCAATTTATCCAACCCAATCAACAAAATATGATGTGACTGTTGTACTTCAACCAAA
The DNA here is from genome assembly GCF_982258835.1 of Parasteatoda tepidariorum. Taxonomy (NCBI): domain Eukaryota; kingdom Metazoa; phylum Arthropoda; class Arachnida; order Araneae; family Theridiidae; genus Parasteatoda; species Parasteatoda tepidariorum. The sequence continues at coordinate 2,483,348 of NC_141755.1, read as the reverse complement.
CAGAAGAGGAAATCCAGTCATCGAACTCCACTTGAAAAGAGTTCGTATACTTTCTTTTGTATTGAGCAAGCTAACCGTTATATGTTTTGGAATAAACAAAAGAATTAAAATGAGCCGTAATTTGTAATGAGCTCACAATCTCATGTATGAATATAAATAAAATTAATAACAAAATATAGTCAAAAATTAAGGGGGAAAATACATAAAAAATTGAAGACTTTAATATGTTGTAAAAATTGCTTGCTTGTTTTATTTATTTTTTCTTCAGACAAACTGAAAGATTGAAAATTGTCGTTTTTGCAGAAAAATAGATAGCATTGCAAGCTGAAATTCAAATAAGTACCTGAAACTTCATTAAAAAAGAAGTAAAATGTTATTTTGAAATGAACCAATGGTTCAACTTCTACCTCAAATTATAACCTATACAACCTCAAATATAACTGTATATTCATATTGAATATGAGGAGGAAAACTGACCACGTTTCAAACTGCAAACGATTTGACCGATTCAGAGCGAGCATCATTGGTTACATATTTTAAAGAACGCTTTTAATTAACTAATTCTTTTAAAAATTGATTGATATTAGTATGTTTTATTGTTGAATGACTCAATGGATGATTTTGTGTTCTCGATTGCTAAAATTTTACTAAAAATATAATAATTAAAAAATTGAATAAAAAAGTTTTCCCAGTTAACTTGCATCGATCTTCTTTTCAGGCCATCAGGCAAAGATAGAAATCCATTTTATTGCAAACGCTCAGCTACTTTCAAGAAGGAACCAATCGAAGTACTAAATATATGTTCTTCATATTTTAAATATAATCTTTCGTTTGCAAAATGATGAAAAATAAGTGCATAATATTTTTATAAATATTTATTCGCTATTTATAAATCAGATGCGAAGTTATTTTATTTTAATTTATGATTAGCGTTGAACAAGTGACCCAATTCTGAGTTTACAACTATCGATGTTCAACTCCATCATTTTGAGCCCAATCTAAAAGACAAGGGAACTCCTGGATCAAGCATTGCGACAAACTAGCCTACGTAGGAAACTTTTTGATGCCGTTAACATGCATTCGCGTTACATGGAGAGGGAAGCCACGAAAACTCCTTACGGTTAGCTAGATGGCAAAGGACTCTAATCCATGATCCATCTACATCAGCACTGTGGTCGATGCGAACAGGGAGCAGAATTTGAATCGACCAGCCAAAGCTGGGATCGAACCTGAGTCACATCTTTGTTACGCGCTCTATCCCCTGAGCGACCGCGATGATGATGAATAGGGATAACCAAAAAAAGGGCGTAGTTATTAGCAGTGATATATTTATAATTATATTTTAAATTTATTAATAAATTTGCATATTTGCGTTCCTACACTTGCCAAACTGAAAAACATTTTCTTAGAACTAAATTAGAAGGAATTTAAGATCATCTCATGTGAAGAAAAAGAAAATGAATTTTTTAAAAAAAGTCCTCATAAAAGAAAATGAAGGGGGAAAAACACTCAGAAAAATTCAGCACATAGTATCATAGATCGCCACGCTCAATAGTACGCTCTAGAAGGTCAATGTCTCCCGTGATAAACTTCTTCCTTAGAGTATCTCTTTAATTGTCTGCTATACTAGAAGGATTATATCTCGCTCGAAACAATTGTTCGAAGAATTATGTGTGGTGGTTGAATAGCTTCATTCACTCTTGGCCAACCATGATGTTTTTTGGAATAGAATTATATGCTACCTTCATCAATAAGTTAATAAAGTAACAGTGAGAAGTTGCAGTTCATTTTTTTCTCATATATTTCAAACTGACTACCTTTTTTAAATAAGAGTATTCAAGTAAAATCAGCAGAGGAATATTGTTCTACAACTAAAAGTTATGAAAACGAATAACGGAGGATTAGACTCCCCCTTCCCCATTTCACCGGGTGTACAGTGTACAACAAAATAAATATATAAGGTAAGATAAAACGGACCACCCCGAATAAATTTTGATCGAATGATCAGATCTTCACGTTCTAGGACTCAATATGCAACTTTATTTAAAATTCGATTACTCAAGAACTATTCGACCGATTTTGTTTTGTTTTACCATGAAGAAATGTAAATGTTAAAATGATGTAAAAATTGTACACCTTACCATTAAAAACACTTTCGACTATTATTAAATAAACTAATTAAAGTAATATAGTTATTTTTGTCACGGAATTATCTCTGGATAAACAAATTTTATTATTGTGTGCAATTTTTTTAAAAATTTTGCTTAAAAAGTTCCCAAGATATGTCGAAACTTTTACCCACTCTTCTAATAAAACTATTGGGGACATATTTTCGAGATTTCGGTTACCTCCAATTTTTTGGGGATAAGAAATCCGAATCTGTCCAAAAAAGGAATGTTTATTCAGAAAAAGTACGTTTTTGTGTCTGATTTCGTAATCTAAAATAACGGATGCACTAACTAATTAGTATATTTGAGGTCACCCCCTCAAACTATTAAGATTGAGTCCTAGAACGCGAAAATCTAACCATTAGATCAAAAGTTCTTCTAAGTGGTCCGTTTCGGTTTTTGCGGATTGTGCCTTTCTATTCTCTTCTGATGATATTTTCTCTTAAATTGTATTACGAGCCATTCCTTGTATATGTAACACACAAGACTTCTGAATTATATGTTTAAAGAATGGTTATATCATGTGAATATATTTATTGATTAAAATTTTTGCTTTACGTATTTCTGAATTTTATAAATATAACAGCAAGAGGATGATTTGGAAAAAAAATGAATACTTTCATAATTCATACTACTTTTTTCCACACATTGATATATTTATTGTTTATTTTATTTTAGCCTCTTTTACCCGAACTTAAGACAAAATGGCCAAGTACTAACCCTAAAAATCCAAACACTGATTTCTGGTAAGATTTGCTTAGTCATTTCTTAATTTAAATTTTTTCTTCAATAATTAGTAGATTATTGTATATTCATCTTAAATTATTCTTTCTGTGAAGAATCAAACTTTTTAAAACATCTCATATGTTCCAGAGGAATAATTGCTGAAAAATTAATTAGTATTAATAATTAGTAATAACAGTTAGTAATAATAATAATAATTAGTAATAACAGTTATTATTATTAATAATAATAATTAGTAATAAAAAAAGCTGCATTAAGTTAACTACGAGAGCAATTTAGCTGATTTTAATCAAATTTTAATTCTAAGCATTATAGATCAATTTTTAAATCTGTGCTGCTGCCTTTAACTGCTATCTTGCAACAATGATTGATTTTTGACTGGTTAAAGTAATAAATATTAATAGTTTTCACAATTTTATTACCAGGCTCATTTGAAACAAAATAAGTAAGGGTAATTAAACACAATTTTAAAGATGCTCGTAGGTGTGAACACTCCTATCATGATGTAATTACGTCTCTAGATGTTACTCTAAGAGCTAGTTCTAAGACATGACTGAACATTAACACTTACTGAAAATCATGAAAGTATTTCCTTATGAGTGATGGGATGAAAGTTTAATTATTGTGAAATTTTATTTTTTTAAGTATATTAATTTTTTAAGTATATTAATTTTTTAAGTATATTAATTATATATAATTATATTAATTATAAGAAATAATATTGTAAAACTGAAATATGCTAAATATTGACAGTGATTTAAAAAAGAAAATATTTTGATTCTCTAGCTATGTGTAACAGGCGGTTTAATTTAGGCAAACTACACAATGAAGTCAAATAAAAATAGTAGAGGGTGAATAAAATAAATTGGACGGTTCTCAAAGGCAGTTATCTCTGCGGTTCTACTGAATGGATTCGAATTTATGTTATTTAGAACATGCTTCAGAAGTTTAAATTAAAAAAGACAATTTCTTGAAATTTTATAAATAGGTGTCGCAGTAATGCCGTGTATTCATATTATGAGTAGATGTAACCACATGTATACAGAACACGCAAGCTGAAAAGAAATAAAATAGTTTGAATTTTTGAGCTGTTGTTATTCTTTTCATTCTATTATAAAGCCACCTGGTGGCAGAATTTCGAACAATTTTTTTGACGGAAACTTTGATCTCCATTATCTGAATAACAAATATTTGAAGTTTGGTTAGAATCCTATCAGTAAAATCGGAACTAATAAGTACTATATGTGTATAATATAATATGTTTAATATATAGTTCAATTGATTCTGTAAAATTTATCTTAGTATCCTGAAATGACACTGGTGAATGATGGATGATCTCTCTTCATTACACTTTTTCTTTTTATAGTGACACCCCATAGGGGACTCATGCTAAGACACGCTTAGCTGCGGTCAATGATGTTCATATCAGAGGGTTTTAATATCGGTTTTCTTTCTACTATTATACGGTAAAGTGTTGGGTCGTAGGGTTACCAAATTGAGGGAACCAAACCCTCAGTTTAGGATCAGAATTATGATGGGCATGTCTTCGCATCATCCTCAGAGGCGTTTCCCTGACAGTCGATAATAGCCATTCTGCAGCTCAAGCATGACCTAAATATTTTACGTTGCTGTCCTGCCTGAAAAGAGATCATTGACCCTCATGTGTAGTACAAAGAATACAATTAGAAAAATGCTCGTTTAATGATGGTCCATCATCCCGTAATCTCTTTATATAAGTAAACTTACACAAAAGTATTTTTCAGCAGCCACTGCGATTTATATATGTAATTTTAAAATCCTTGCGATTGGTGTCTTTCCGGACCCCTACTGTGCGTTTTGTGGAGAATACGTCATTATGGAAGACTACCATAGTTTCTATTTGAACTATCTTTGTCGAGCGGTATTGGGAGATTTACAAACCGAATGAAACAATGACTTTATTTCCCCTTGTTTTTTGCTTGATACATTTCGTCAAGCTCTCTGCTCCTGGAAATAAAAAAAATATTCTTCTGAAAAAGAAATGAAGAGTATACACAGTCATGGTGTCACCATTGAGAAGAACGGTATTAAAAATATCGAAACCAGTTACATTACAGGATGACGTTTGTATGAGTAGTTACTTCTCGTCAGTGACTTTTTCAATCAAGCAGATTTTTGAAGTAAATACACACGAGAATCAATCACGATGGCCAATAAGTGTTTTCATGGTCTAAGAAAATATCTTAAGTCAAGCCTAATAAAAACATTAAATGTCTTATACGATCAGTGCTTACGTACGCATGTGAGATCTGGACAATGACCCGTGGAGATGAAAATATGATAGCTAGATTTGAGAGGAAAATACTGCGAAGCATTTTTGGTGGAATAAGTAAAAGCGGTACCCGGTTTAGAAGATCAAACACGGAACTTCACAAAGCATATAAAGAACCTGATGTCATTAAATTTATCAAAATTCCAAGGATTAAAAGGGCAGGCCACATTATAAGAATGGAGGATAGCAGGACAACCAAAAAAGTTTTCAGTGCCAGGCCAACGGGTACAAGAAAAAGAGGACGGCCAAACCTAAGATTTTTAGACTGCCTTGAAAGGAATCTACAAGTTTTAAGGATAATAAACTGGAGAACCTTGGCTAAGGGAAGAATGTCTTGGCATAGGCTTGTTGAGAAGGCCAGATCCCATCCTGAGCTGTCGTGTCAATGAGAAGAAGAAGGGAAGAAGATTTTTGAAGTTTATAATCTCTTTGATAATTCTTCGAGTTCTTTTTAATCGGTTGAATTTTAGACTCCCAATGTTTCTATATTTTTTCCAATTTTTCAACAGGAAGCACGAGTGGCTGAAGCATGGTACCTGCGCTACAAGTTTTGATTCAGAATACAAATACTTCAAAAATGCTCTTGAACTGCACGATAAATATGACATATTCAAGTATGCTTTCTATTCATTCTTTCATTTACTCATAGATTTAAGGATTTCCTCTAATGGAAGCAACTCATAATGTTTAATTGATTCCTCATTTCATATAAAAGGATCACCGAGACACTTAAAAAATTCAAAGAATGGGATAATTATTTCACAATATTTAATGAATTCTTTTCTACTTCGATTAATTCAGCAAATATAAATATATTGTTTGCAGAGGATGGAGTGCTCGCCTTTCTTTGAACTAACCCAGGTTCGATTCCCAGCAAGCGTCGATACGAATTCCGCTACCGTCTCGCACTATTCACTGTGCTGATACAAAAATATCATCAGTGGTACACGGATGAGTTAAAATTCCTAGATCTTCGGACTAACCGTGGGAGGTTTTTGTGGTTTCTCCTTCCATGTAGCGTAAATGCGACTTAGTTCCATCAAAAACTCCTCCCCAAATTGTCCCAATACTTTATGCAGAAGTTCTCTTGTCTTTCGGTTCGGGTTCAAAATTACAAGACTACAGCGTTAAACGCTAATAGTCATAAACTTAGAATTGGGATAAACACATACGTTTCTTCGATGGATTTGAATTCTTAATTCTTAAAACAAGGGAAGCCACAATCTGGAAAATGTGATCTCTATATAGGTAGGTCGAATGTTTGTGTTCATAATGTTAATTTACATACTTTTATTTTTGAAAATAGTCGTATATTAAAATTTTCATTTTTTAAGAAACTTCAAGTTTTAAAAAAGTCCACAAAATTATACCACAGAACAGCAACTGCTAGCAAATGTTTCTTTCTTATGCATTTTTCTATTTTTTCTTTGTACAACGGAACTAAAAAAACAAGAAAATTTGCCATGATCTGCTAATTTATTTATGCATTCTCTTATTTGATTCCTCGAATTTCAAAGTGATTTGCAGAGTACGTTATAACAGTATTATTTTTAATCTTTTTTCTTAGATTTCTTAAGACTTCTGGAATAACACCAAAAGAGAACGAACCTTATAAGGTAATAATTTCCTATTCAATTTTTCTTATTTGAAATAAATAGGTTTGCAGTAAAAGTCCATCTTTCGGTAATTTTGTTGCAGAAAAAATGTACAGGTGTAACAGACTGGATGTAACGAAATAAAAAAAAAACTTAAAAATCAAAATCACAATTATTTTATGTAGGAAAATAACTTGTTCTTCCTTTATCCATAAAAATTAAAGATCGCGTTTGTGTGTCGCTTTTATAATTCCAGAACCGTTCTGAAATTTTGAGCAATAGGTGCATAGGGGAAATTTTAGCTCTCGATTCAAGAATTTCATTTGGTTCGTTCGGAAGATGAATTTGAAAAATGAATTTCCTCGTTAGTTAAACATTGCTCATTATTAAACTATACGCGATTCTGATTTTCAAAATATTTAAAAATAATAAACGTCATTTATGCTAGCTTACAGCTCTGTTTAATTAAAAAGAGAAATCTCTTTCTTTAATATATAATTATTTTTTATCTGTTGTGTCAGTTAAGCTCAATGATCAACATGGATGCTATGCGAGAACTACGTCACTGAATTAGAACTTTAGTTATCTGAAACCAAGTTTTAAATTTTTTATATTCACCTTTTTAAAACGTGTTATTATGTAATTAAATAATTTGAAACCGACGATGATTGGGTACTTGCACGATGATTGGGTACTTGGGTAAGAAGATCACAGACATCGACACATGTGACCTATGACATATGCGCCAGCTGATCGTTTATAAGCAAAAATGAGTTTTTCTCCACATAAGTTAGAATGTTAATTAATGTCAAGTAAATTAAATAAAGCTCCGTATTATACATAGAAATGTGTTAAAATATAGTTTTTTCTCGTCTACGTTTTTAGCTAAGCTTAGATTTATTATTTGCTTAAGTATTTTATTGTAACCATGATATATTTTCACTTTGTGTATCTGGCAATTACGACGCAGAATTAGTTTGTTTATGTTCTACATGGTTTCGTGCCTTACTTTCTGTTAAGTAAGAAATATTCAGTGAAAGAACTGAAATATCAGTGAAGGAATCTTTGAGAAAGAATATAGAATGCGTCACTTAAAGAGAATTGATACTTAACGTATTCGAAATAGAATGAAAATAACAGTTGATAACGTAAACATGTTTTAGCAACTCACACTTAGTACTTGCTATCCCATTACAGAATCAAAATATGCCATCGCAATGTTGATCCTCTGCAGGTGGGACGACATTCCCGCGAAGTCGCGCACTTTACGGTAGAACAGTTTAACGAGGACCGATAGCGCACCCTTCGGTCCCTACGCAGGCTGATCAAAGTGGTCACCCAACCCGCTTACTGACCGCAGCCAGTGATGCTTCTAGGAACCGTGTCTTTACGATCAGTCCACTACTGGAAGAGCAGGCATAAGGCTAGTTAATTCTAAAATGGAAAAAACTCTGCTTTTTCAATTTCAAGAAATAACCCTTTTTTTTAGATTTTTCTATTGCTGAAGGCAACTTTAAAACAATTTCGCATTTTGATTGGATAAATTTATATTATTTTCAACCAACCCATCAATATTAGAATTATATCTAATAACCATTAAATATCTCGTATTTAAAAAGACATTCTACTTTAATTCTTTTTGACAAACCATAAAAATACATGGGCAAATGTTTTGTGAGTTTATAAAATTAAAAGCATTCTCAAATAATATTAAGAAAATTTAAATGTACTATTTCGTTTTATGAATATTTTTGGAGCAATTAATTGTTGATTGCTTAAAATTTTGTCATAAAAATATCTACACAAAAATATTGATATAAATTATTTTTTATTTTAAAACTGAGTAAACTAGACAATTGTTAGGTTTGTTTTCTATTATTATTCCTGATGCCATATTAACTATTAATTTTTTAGATATACAAAATTTTCTGTAAGATATAAAATACATATACAGTACTATTTTATAATAGTACATTTTTTTATTTTATTAATAATACGTTTTTGTATCGGGCACTTATTTCGATATTTGGAAATATTAGAAAATCTTTGTTTCAGATTCTAGGTAGTTTAATAATTTCAACACTTTTATTTTACTTTAAGAATAAAAATTTTACGAATTTTATTTTAAGATTTTCTTAACATCCAATTTTATTTTTTATTTTCAGTTACAAGATTTCTCTCAGGCTATTAAGAAAAGTATAAATAACAAAACCATAAACCTCTTTTGCAAAAACACAAAGGTAACTTTTTAAATATTTTTGTTGAACTGTGCAGAATGTAGTTTTTGTGTGTGAATATAGTGCATACAAATTTTTGTTTCAGAATTATAACCACCAGCTGATTATATCTCTCAATATATGCCTGGATAAGAATTTTGAGCCTATTGATTGTCCAAATAAGAAAGGATGTCGGTTTTCAGATTTACTTTATTTGCCTTTTAAGTAACTTAATAATTGTACTTTTATATTCTCTTTATACTTATATGGATAAAAAATGGATAAATATTCGATTTTATAATTTATTGGATAATTCGATTATGATAATTTATTCGATGGTTCGATTATCTTAAAGAAATATAAACAATTACTACACATTCGAATACCCTTCAAAATTCGATTTTCTGTATTTAAAATACGTAATTTTAAAAGCTATTGGTTTTAAAGGAGAAATTTTATGTACCTTTTCCAAGTGTCTCTAAAATGATTTTTTTAAGAAGAATTAATTGGAGAATCAATTGGATGGTTTGCTGCTTTCTTCTTAGGAAATGAGAAAATACCTTCTTAACAAGTTTCTAAGCTAGTTAAAAAATACGTTGTTGCAGCTCAATGACAAAACTGAAAAGCAATGTTTTTGAAAATAATTATGGTTCGCATCAGCAACGTGGTGCAGTCTGAGGACAAGATTAACAGATTCAGTGACATCAGCGCGACCTATTGAGGAATTTTGTAGCCCATTTTGAAACTAATTGAGGAAATAATAACTAGTCTTCTAAGCAATACGCAGTAAACCACACATTTCTATCTCCCTTCATTTTTCTTAAACGAACTTTTTAAATAATTTGTAACTTCTCAGATACTCGATGCATGTACTGCAATATGTTGGTAACAATATTTGAAAATAAATTAGATAGTTTAACAATATACATCATTTCACGATCGTTGCCTCAACAAACAGATTCACCATTCCAAGTGGCATAATTCAGCATTATGGAATTATAGCATCATTAAAGAGGTGTTATTTAACTGTCCATTTTAAAACAAGTGTTCTCAATATTTTTCTCAGTCCAAATTTATGGCAATTCACACTTTAAATAAGAGTATACTTACTAATTTTTACTTGAATTGAAAACAGAACCATATTAACAGTCACAATAAAAAATTTTCTCTCCAAATATAAAGTTTAGAGACGTAATAATTTTGCTCGAGGAAAACATTCACGTGTCGAAAATATGTATACAGGATATTTCATAAAGACCTCAACATGCATTTTTAGAATCCTTATTAAAAATAAGAGCAAAAAAGTATGCACATTGAAAGTCGCAAATTAATATTTATCAGAGGTAAAAACAACACAAATCAAGGGAGTATTAAACAACAAGACAGGTTTGCCTGCGGGAGAAAACAGAAATGAGTTGAATCATTCGATACATCTTCAAATTTCAACCTCCAATTAGTAATTATGTTTTGCTGCTCATTACCTTAATTTTTGTATTTGGTTAATTATCGATAGCATTTTTTTTTCGTCCTTGAAATAATTATTTGACACTCCAATGTGCATGATAGGTCAAAAATTATAATATTTGATGAATAACATTTGGTAAGGTAGATTCTATTGATTTTTTAAAAATTTTAATTAAATAATGTTAAGAAATTTATTTTTAGCTCGTTCAAGATTTTCCATTTCTTAAAGTTTTCCATTTCTTAAAGTAATAATATAAAAATAGTTTTTTTAATGTACATTAAAGTGCTCTTTGACTGCCTTATGCGCATTAAAGGCTTAACATTTAATGTAACTAGGTTTTTTTTAAAATTTTTTTTAATAGAATGACATCGACTACAATGCTATGAATCTTCAAACTCAATACAATGATCGTTTTTGAAGCAATTTCTTGTCATAATTTTGATTACCATTATTCATTTTTATTATTTTATTTCATTTATTTCGCTTTGTTTTCATTTTATCATTCACTCAAAAGTTCTTCTTTTGTCAAAGATACAAAATTTTAACAGAAAAAAATCATTAAAATGAATTCCAATAGGAATTAGATAGAATAAGAAACAGGAAATAAAATAAGAAACAGAAAATAAAATAAAAACAACTATATTTTTCTTTATACATTAACTTTCTTTCCTTGGATGTGCACAAATGAAGGTTTTGTCTTCTTTGTCCTCAATCGGTTTCTTAAGATGAAAATGCTTTACAATGGTGGAGAGAAAAAGGAAAACTTGATTCATTGTGTATCCTTCTCCCATGCAAGATCTCTTTCCTAAAATTATGTTCAAAAAATTACAATTTACATCATGCTTTTGCTTAGTTTAGTTTGCAATTTAAACTTATTACCCTCATTTATCTTGTTCAATTAGTTCACCTATCCTATTGGTCAATTTTATTCCCTTGTTGTTACTTGATTGTTACTTCTTTTGCATATCAGTATTTTTCTCTCGTATTCCGTGTTTTGACACAGAAAAACATTGACATTTCCTTATGACACTGGAATGATTGTACGATCATTGCGTTTTATAGATTGCTAAGCTTTTTTTAAAAAATTGTTTTAAAAGTGAAATGAAGTTTAAAATTGGGCAAAAAATTGTTTGATCTTTTAAACTGCCCTTTTTCATTTTTGCAAAAAAAAGTTTATATCTTAAAACATCTTAAAATGTCAAAGTAAATAGCTTGAAATAAATAAAATCGATATCAAAATCATACGAAGCAACTTTATAGAAAAGTGAGATTAATAAGAACAAAACTAGATTATTTGCACCAATTATTTCTTTCTTTATTTTTTATCTTTATAGGCTTGCTCAATAAAGTGTTAGATTTTTGAATAAAAAACATGCATTAAGTTTTTTTAAAACATAAATATACTAATAATTTCTTTCTAATAATAAATTCGAATAAAAAAAGGGATTAAATAAGATTGATTACAAGCAATTATACGGCTCTGGTCAAGCTACTAATCTTTTTTCCAAAATATATATCTTTAAACCCAAGAGTTGTTTCAGAACGTTTAGTTAATTTTCATTATGTTACAGTTCCTGTCACTGAAGATTTACTTGAAATTCCTGTTATTTTCCCCAGAAAAAGCTCTCTTGAAAAACCTGAAACGTCATTTTAGTTATTCAAAGCACTTCAATTGAATACCTAGCTGCAAGTGACGTTATTGTATGTCAATCGTGACACGCGTCGCTTCGTTTACAAGCAGCCCCATTAAATATATGATTTAAATCACATGGTTGAAGCACAATCACTTCTTCTCGACTTCCAAATACTCAATTCTTCTGTGACCCCGCTTATCTCTTTTACCCCAGCCAGACCAATATTTGTTGCTTATTAAAAATACTTATTGAAGCCCAAACCTTGCAAAAAGTCACTCACCCATTCCAAATGAAACAGGAAGCTCGGGTCTCTTTTTACCATCTTTCACAACATATCTTGAAGGATTAAATTTCTGAGGTTCTTCATAATCATCAGGGTTCATATGAGCCATCCAAAAGTTATACATCAAGACTGCGCCTTTTGGAATTCTATAACCACTTACAGTTGTCTCTTCTGAAAAGCATATTGCGAACTTCAATTATAAAAATGTTTTCAACAAAAAAAATTCACACTTTTAAAACAGCATCAACCATTTTCTTTTCATTACTTATTGCTTAGGATAAGTCGCTGGCATTAACATGAACCAATCAGTATTGCAAAAGTAGCACAAAATCAAAGGTATCAGCCTAATTAACTAGTAGGCTCCACCTCACTTACGTCCCCTAACCCCCTAAGATTGCTCTGCAATCTTATATCGTTGCACTGTTACGTTTGAAATGCGTTTTATGGTAAAATCTTAAGTACTTAAATAAATTTGGTACTTTTCCATTTTGCCGGCCTCAGGCTTCAAAAATGCCAAACCAACGAGCGCAAGTAAATTCAATTGCTTTTATTTACATTATTATTTATTTATTTTTTTAGCAGCTGGTAGCTATTTTTTTAAAAATGAAAATGAATAAATAAACAAAATAGCTGAATTTCCTTACGTCGACAAATTGGAGAAGTACCACAAATTGTTAATATTTTAAAACCAATTCCTTTTTTAAAGAATTCAAACTTTTAGTCAATAATGAATTATTGAAGTAAAATAAATTAAATTTAAATGGATGACATGCAATGGAAAAACTCGCATATATACAAAAGTATAATTATGCTTAAAAAACAAGAAGAAAACTCGAAATTTCACAATTCTTTCAACATGTTGCCTCTTTCATAATTGAAACCAACGTTTTCTTTCGATCACACATATTCTCTGTACTTAAAAAGCACAACAAATATTCATTTTTTAATGTATAACAAGGAATAAAATTATTACTATTGAACCTGCATGATTAAAACATAATATCGAGCACCTTTTTGACATGAACTATTCGCATTTAACCCTAACAACCTTCCTTTGTTTCAGTTCTTCCTTGTACACCCGAGAAATGAATTTTTATTCAGAAATTTGTAAGCATGTACGTTTTCGTTTTCATGCTTACGAAAAAGCTTTTTTGTTTATTTTTTGAATATTTTTCTTTAAATTCACTTTGTTTACACTTTTATTTTTGTTTATTCTTTTTTTATGTTCAGAATTTTCTTTTCTTTAACATTTTCATTATTTTGTTTTTCTTTGATTTGACATTCTTTTCCTTCTACATTTTTTTTATTTGTATTTTTATTGCGAACATTAACCAGGATTTCAGAAAAAATGTGTCAGGACAAATTTCTTGTCTAATCAGAAAAGGTGATCAATCTTCTCATATTTTTCATTACAACCTATTTAACACAATTAATCACTAATTGAAATCCGAAGCAAGCTTGCAAATTTAATATGGTAAAAGGTAAATCAGTTTTTAAAATTTGACTGACGTAGCTATTTTCCTTAATTTTGTTGCAAGTTTGGTTAATTTGCAAATTACCTTTTGTTTGGTTTCATTTATATCTTTTTTTCCTTTTGGACATATAATTTTTCGAAAATATTTGTTGGGATTACATTTGAAGTACAACTTGTGTCATTATTAAACAAGATAGTTTAATTTGTCCCAATCGGGTATTTGTCACTTTTATTGCTTTCATTTTTATTTTGAATGTATTTTGAGTGTATCCGGATACTATTCCTTGTCAATTTGTGTTTGGGCCAGACTCTGAACTAATTACCAACGTTGGACTCAAGCATTAATGTCTGGTTGTTCTTCAATTCAAATTCTAAAAGCAAGTATTTTATTCACTTTCAAATTATTTGTATTAGTTTTAACATTTCTTGATATTTCCATATTTAATTTATAATTTCTGCTACACCGTAATTGCATTCATTTATTAAAAATTAATTTCAATAATTTTTGTAGTTACATTTAGAAGAGAAAATTTTTTAAATATTTTAATTGGATTTTTATCTTAACCCTAAACAAACAAATATATATATATATATATATATATATATATATATATATATATATATATATATATATATATATATATATATATATATATATATATATATATATATATATATATATATATATATTATTCAAATAATAATTTCAAAATTACAATCATAAGTGCCGTAGTAATATGAGTGCTTTTTTTAATTAATCAATAAAAAATTAAAGAAATAAATGTTTTATGAGTTAAACATAGAGAATTTTTAAAAAAGTACCACAAAGGATACGTAGCTGAAGAAAGTTCGATAAAACTCCATGAACACCATTCCAAAAGCAAAGACGAGAGTTAATAGGAAAACAAATTAGTTTCTATGTTATGATGAATCATAAATCTCTTTGAGCGAGGCGGTGTGAGAACAAATTGACGAAACAATCTAAAGCACGACGGGGAGAAGCATATCTAAGCTTTCCGAAAGTCACTTGTAAAGGAAAGGGATGGGATTTCAAATTGAAAACTTTTTAATGTCTATCCGCAATCCGTGGCAATTTTTCTTTATAGTCCGAGGGGGGTGAAAAATACTGAAGCTCGGCTCTTTTAGTAGTATTCATAATCTTCAGAACTACAGACACAACATGCTGCACACACAAATAAAAAGCCGACGATCACCAAGTGAGACACCAGCCACATCAGCGAGAAGACCGAAGAAATTATTCCCAGTTGAAGACGCTGGATGAATCACGAATCACTGAGAACCGAAGAAGAATCCGACTGACAATTTTCCAACTGTCCATTGGAATGGGATATTCCATATCTTCGATGTACCCCCTTCCGAAGTTGATTTATTTCAAATTTTCAAAAGACCATTTTAATGAGATATTACATATCTTTGATGTACCCCCTTCCCTACCCTTTTATCCTGACGACTTATAACGTCGTTGCCGAGTGGAAGGATAAAGATAGGTCACAGGCAGGGAAAGAAGGTATAAAATGTATGTATTAAATATTAGAGTGAGAACAGCTATAAAAGAGCACACGAATTAGTTGTGCTCCTCAATAAAAGCTAGGGAAAATCTTGCAAGGTAAACCAGTAAAATGTTTCATTTCAGGGAAATCTTAGATATTGTAATTGGTTTATCAAATAGGTCGCGCGATTCCCACAAAGAGCAAAGAGAAAAATGTCTTACTTTTAATGAATGCATACTTGAGCCAAAAACAGATTAACGGATAGGATGTGTATTTAAAAGAGTGAGAAAGCGTTTTTTGAATAATAAATAAAGAGAAGGATTTACAGAAAAGGAATAACATAAAAAGATAATTGAAGCTTTTTATGTTACTTTATGTTTATATATGTCACGGCGAAAGCCTGAAGTCCGCCCACTTCGTGAATTGGCCGGCCATTTCGCACTTTGGCTATACCTCTCGGCCAAAGTGCGATGTAATTGAAACGATCAGCTCATTCAAGAATGCCCGGTAGGTGTTTTGTGTTGACCATTTTACTACTTTTTTAATATCTTTTGTATTTCTAATAACTTTTACTTTACAGAAAAAAAATTGTAGTGGTATGTTTTTTCACATACCGGGTGGTACGGTGGAACCACAATTTTTTAATATTTGTTTTATTAAAAAGTTAATTTGCTAATATTGCCCCTTTTGTTTTCTTTTTTATTTTGAAAATATAAATCTTCTAATTTAAAAATGTAAAAAATAGACAAGTTTTTAAATTAAAATTTAAAAAATTTAATTTTTTACTTTGTCTTAAATGGCCATATTCCACCGCAGTTAGCTGCGGGTACCGCAGCTAGTAATTTTTAAAGAATGAAGTTATGATTATACAGAGCCAATAATACATGCCAATGATTTTTTCTTCCAACTTTGGCTGATCCTCCCATGCCACTTTGCGATTTGGCCGGCAGGCCAATTCCCGAAATCAAGAAAAGATCGCACAATGCTAGTCAATTTACAGCGCTCTTAGCTATTTCGCGATTTGGCTGAATTCGTGCTTTGGCAGTAACATTATATATATATATATATATATATATATATATATATATATATATATATATATATATATATATATATATATATATATATATATATATATATATATATATATATATATATATATATATATATATATATATATATATATATATATATATATATATAATGGCAGTTAGTCGTAGAAAATATGCATTTACTTTGAAATTGTAACACCACTTTAGAACATTTTTTTTAATATCTACAAAACTAAACTCCAGGCGGGAATAGATTTAAGAATATTTCCATTTTAGATCATTTTAGAATACTTCAAGAATACTTTTATAAGAATACTCAATACAAAAAAACAGCATTTTTCCTATTCTGAAGCAAGATTGAATTCGGAATATTCGAATGTGCCCGTATTATTTTCAATCTTGTTCAACACCGACTTTTTTTTTTTGCTAAAATATTGGAAAAATATAGAAGGGTTTGTACTGCTTACTACAGCATTCAAGGGTTGGGAATGTTGTAAACAAATCATTACATCTCAAAACTTCAGCAATAAATGCATTTGTGTATGGCAGTTTGCTTTTGTCTTCAAGGCTTGGATTCCTGTCTTCTCCAACAACCTCAATTAACTCCTTATAGATTCTTTCCTGTTCTTCTGGATGTTCCAACAAGACATTCAGAAAACTAGTGATAAAGAAGGACACGAACACTATTCCGTCACCCACAACTTGAAGAAGAGTCCTTACCAAAGCCTTGTCTAAAAAAAAAGAATATTGAAATTTCATATCTTCTGTTTTGTCAATATCGAGAGAAAAAGAGTAAATCATAGTTCATATGTGTCATAGTTCATATGTGTAAATTTTATATGGCACCGAAATCACCTGCATTTCTCTCTGTACTTGAATTATATGTAAATGCTATCTATGTTTTTTAAACAAATAATAATAAAAACCAGTAACTTAGAACAATAGGCACAATAAACTACCCTTTCTTAATTAGAAACAAGTATAAGATGTTCTTGAATATTTTTAAGAAATGACAGTTTCCATGGAAAAATACATTTATAGTAAACATTGGTTATTCGTGATTGAGATATTTGTGAATTTAAATTAGTAAAGTAAAAGCTTTAAAAAAGACACGACTGTGTAAACCTTAAAAACACTGTTACCATTTTAAATTTGCAGAAATAGTTTAAGATAGAAATGAAATATTTTATAGGTTTCAACTGAGAAAATTCAAATAAGAAAAAATTCAAATTTGCGCATATGTATTCGATAATTTGATTTCGCATTTGTTTAAAAAATGTCATGTTTCATAGATTTATTTGTCTTGATTTTTATTTATGATTTTTTTAAAATTATTTTTTGTCCGGTATGCTGTATGATTTATTACTTTTAACTTTTATTTGAGTTCATGTGCTGTTATGCATACTTCCGAAACGGATGTTCATAAACTCTTTAAAGTTTTTGGGGCTCACTTATTATCATGGGTTCTTAATCAGTAAAGTTGCAAATAAGCTTTTCTTTTCAAATGATTTTTATATTTTTCAAATCAAGATAATAAACTAAAAAGACTGAGTGAAAGGATGAAAAAGCTGATTGACAAAGTCTGCAGACAAATGTAAAACTACTTTTTTAACTCTTTTAGAACAGTCACATCTGAGGACATTCTTTACCCAGGTCCTAAAAAATATCAATGATAATGCGTAATGGCACTTACCTGAACTTTTTAACGAATTTATGGTGTGTTTTTTTTCTTTCTGTATTATGAAGCAAATTTCTGGTAAAATTTACTTATGAATTAAGCAACGAATTTTCTCCAATGCATAAAAACTATAGTAGTCCCTTAATAGTTTTAATAATTTAAAAACTAAGAGAAAAGCAATTACTGTCCATCAGCTGGTACCGCTATGATTGCTACAAGCAAGTGTTTTGATCCTTTTGGTTATGGGTGGAACAAATGCAAATTATTCGAAATTTACAATTAAAAATTGCTTTCCCATTTCTACACTGATGCATTTTAAATTTATAAAAATGAATTCTAGTCGGAAAGGTTAAGGAGTTAGAATGCTCGATTTCCAATGAAACGGCTCTGGCTAGAATAATGGTAATGGCTGGTCAATTCGTATTGGGCTTCCGGCACAGAATTGACCACAGCGCTGACGGAAAATATCCCTAGTGGTAATCGGTTTATGAATTTCATGCCTATGCCAGTTGGTTTAGACCTCGTCTTCTGCGTCGAGGGTTCTATGTCCCGTGATAAAGGCTGGTTATTTTGAAAGGAGTGTTTCTTCAATCATGTTCTGTTTCGTGGATGACTGATCTTAAAGATCCCAGAAGAACACGGAAATCCATGGCTGCAGTTAGTAAGTGGATGGGAGACCACTTTGATCAGCCTGCATAGGGACCGAGGGTGTGTGGTATCGGTCCTCGTTATACCGTAAAGTGTTCGACTTCTCGCGAAGGTCCTCGGGATACCAAAGCAGAGGAGCCATTCCCTCTGCAGGGGATCAAAATTGCGATGTCATGCCTTCGGATCATCAGGGATGTTTTCCAGACCGTCGCCAGTAGCCCATTGTGCAGCTCTAGTGCGACGTAAATAGAATACCTATCAATCATGTTTTATTGGTTCATATTTTACTCAAATGTAATATAATTAAAATCCGCGAGCACAGTTAGGGAGCATGGTGCGTAGGCTGGGTGTTCAATGACACCTACTGCACTATATAGTGTTTTTGTCCACGTTTGCTAATAGTGTCTTTGAATCAACAATAAGGATGCATTTCTGAGAGAAAAATTGAGTTTTTTTTAAAACGTTGTCTTAAAATGCATTATCACAGAGACATTCGAGAGATCAAACAAAAGAACATACCAGTGAAGTATTTCGCTATTGGATCATTTTTAGATCGACGGATATTTCCTTCTTTTATGTAAGCATCCACTAAATCCCTGACATGGTTTTCGTTGTAGGTTGATCTTCGTCTTTTGATAGCATTGAGTAAAACTCCTTGAATCATTTCGGCTGCTTTCCTTCCTTCTTTCACACCTTTGAGGTAGGGAAGAATAAAGTATCTGTTCAGAAATGAAGAGCCATTGTTAATTATTAGAACCCATTTTATGGAAACGAAATCGGGCCGTCCTAAAATTTATGTATTCATTTTTCTGAAGACTCATTTAACTGGATTTTTACACATAAATTTCAAATAAAATGAAAACAATAAAAAAATTTAAAACATACAATATCTATGCATTTAAGGTATCCGACTACCTTTAAAACGAGGATTTTCACAAAAAATCACTTTTTTATTTTATTACTTTATAATAATGCCCAATTTTTCTAGTTTTCAAAACTGTTTTGTTTTTGAATGCACGTCAAGCAGAACTTTAGTTATAGCTATTTTAGTAACAGATGACAGCTGTCTAACTTACCGGAAATTACAAAAATGAAACCGGTAGTAGGTAATAGTTTCGGTTCCATTTCTATTTGTGTGTTTATTTTTCTTAGATATTTAATTTTTAAAAGCTCTTAAACTCTCGGCTAATAATCTGAATTAGATTTTACGTTTCGTAGTTACTGTTTGTGGGTAACATAAAAAGTTAGCATATTTTCTGATAGTTTGTTTACATTTGAAGCGTACTTTCTATATCTTGATTTTGATTTGTTTTGAAGAAATTTATTGATTTCTTTCAAAATTTTTATTTATTTATTTTGATAAATTTATTGAGATGGGTAAAGGACGTACTTCTCGATCTAAGAAACGTAAATATTACGGTAATCAACATGCCACCAAAAGCGATGATTTGAGTAAAGTTGATTATACCATTTATTCAAAATTGTGTAAAGCAGAAGAATCTATTACTTCAAGCTCTTCAAAATTATCGATTTCTATGGAAGTGAATAAAGAATTGATGCCTTTGGATAAAAACAATCTGTATGGCAATCGAATAATTGATATTGAGATCCTGATGATGATATTAGCTTCATTATGTTGTCCGGTTTGCTATGATAACAAATTGCATTTAGAAGAAAATTCTAGATTTGGGCTATTATAAATATTATAAAAAATATTTTTACTTTTAATTATTAATAAAAACTATATTTAGACATATATATTAAAGTGTGAAAATACAGTAAGATGGTTGTTTAATAAAAAATTGTTCCTGTGTTAAATGCTTTATAAGTAGTAGACTTTTGATGTTATTCACTAAATACTTTAAAATATCGCTAAATAATACGTTAAAATATCGCTACGTTAAATAAAACTAAGAAAATGTATGAAGGAATGTGCCCCCTATAAAATATAATAACTTCCTACTGACAAACATTCATAGTTTATAGAAAAAATGTAATTATAAACTTTAATTGTGTTTTTCTCAAAATGAAAATTTTGCTGTTTTTTGTCTACGGAAAACAAGATAACTCAACTAATTATTATAAATTTTGTCTTCAAACTTTCAGAGATTGTTTCTTGTATTGGTGGTTATGTAACAGACCTCCAGAATGCAGATAACTGCATTATTTTTTGTTTTATGAGATATTTTACAATAGATAATGTGAAGAAAATGTGAAAAAAAATGGAAAAATATGCTTAACACTCCATAAATTTTTTTAATTTCATGATATCATTTAAGTTGAGGTTCATAACACTTCAGAGGGCTATACAAAATGGCTCAAAAAGTTTGATAGCTGTATGTACAATAGTTTTTTGTGTAGAGTGTTTTCCGTTAATGAGTTATTTTCATTAAAATTATCTAAAAAATACTCTTTAAACAAAAAATTTCCTGTATATTTAAATTTTCTCGATTAAATATGTTTATTTAAATTAATATTCAATATAAATTGCAATAATGTTGTGGAAAATATTTATTTTTCAAAAATTTTGTCCCGAAGGTAGTCGGATACCTTAAACAAGCTTTTGGTCAAAGCATCTTCTGCATCTTTTACATCATGTTGGTATAAAACTTAGCTGGGAAAAATTGGACAAAGTCATATGTTCGCAAATAAGTTAATATTAAGAGTATACAACTTTTTTACAAAGGATGTTCCTTCATATTACGCTTTAAGGTTAACATACGCTTATCATGCGAACTCAACGTTAAAAGTTGTGATTGTTTTTAGTTCGACATATTTTATAAACCGTCGCAGAACTGACGACCCAATTTTTTGAGTTTCATGTTAAACTCTGTTACCTTGTCATTTTAAGCCCAATCCAGAAGACAAGGGAACTCCTGAATCACGTATAGGGAGACACTTACATTTGTGGTGAACGTTTTGATAGAACTGACCCGCATTTGCGTTCCGTGCAGAGGGAAACCACGAAAACCTCTCATAGTTAGCTTGACGGCAAGGAGACTCACTCATGATCCGTCTACTATCGGGGATATTTTACCTTAGCACTGTGATCGGTGTGAGCCTGATGCGATGCGGAATTCGAATCAACCAGCCGTCGATGGGATTCGAACCCGGTTTACCTCAATTGGAGACGAGTGCAGTATCTCCTTTACCGCCACAGCTCCTTGGTCATACTTATAAATATTATATTTTTGTTGCCCTTCACTCCCATTAACATAGTGGTATAACACGAAAAACAGCTCACATAAAAAAATTTTTTATCGAAATTTGACTTTGTATAATTAATTCCTCTAATCATGATTAAGCACTTCAAATTTCTGCCTGCGATCGGCAGACAGCTTCAAAAAAAAAAAAAAAAAAAAAAAAAAAAAAAAAAAAAAAAATAGGAGTGGATATTTACTTTCCGATTATTCCTTAAAAGCATATTCTAAAGTATTGCAAATTTTCTATTGTAATTTTTTTAACATTGAATAAAAACTAAAGCAAAATACGTAGAGTTTTCCTCTAAACATATACACTTTAAGTTATTAAAATATTGTGGTTGAAACCAATATTAAGAAAAAAACAGTCCATTTTGAAGGTATGATGTTAAAAACTTTTTTTATTGTCGGCGTCGAACCGCCGACCCAATTTAAAGTTCACGACCGTCACTATTTAATGCCCATAGCTTTGTAGTTTTAAACCTAACCCAGAAGATAAAGGGAACTCTTGGATCAAGCATTAGAACAAATGAACCTTCGTAAAGGAATTTTTCTTGATGGAATTAACCCAAATGGGCGTTACGTCTAGAGGAAAACCACGAAAATCTCCCACGGTCAGCTAGGAATTTCCAATTTATAACCCGTTTACCACTGAGAATATTTTATATCAGCACTGTGGTTGGTGTATGCCAGAATTCATATCGGTTTTAACCTGGCTCATCTCATCTAAATCCTCTGAGCCACCACGGCTCATGATGTTATCTAGAATGTCCCTCAAGTACGTAACTCGTTCTCGGAAATCGTCCGGGTGTCCTGTTTTCGAAGTGGGGTCAGGCAAAAGAAGAAAGCAAACCTGCCTATTACATTTTGCCAAAGGGAAAGAATCTCGCCAACGAACAAAAACAGAATGTTTTTAAAGACTAATACAGTATCAAATTTAAATATGGTTTAAAATTACTTGAAAGAAGATTTTTTTAAAAACTCTTTTACTTTACCCTTTTTTTACAAACAGTTTTATGAAGTTGAACTAATTTAGATAAACTGTGTTGTGAAAAGTTAGTAAATTCACACGCGTCAAAGTTTTATTTTATATACATTGAAAAGTGCGCGTCGTTAGTAGGATAACGTCATTTTAATTACAATCCTGATGTTCTATATATATTTGGATATTGAAGAAATGACGAACGTAAATATTTTATCTCAATAATTATGTATTTAATAACTGGAATCAATTATGCTTATAACTATATTTTAACTTGTAAATAACTGTTGATATTAAATGTAACAGTGTCGTCCATTTGCTTTGTATTCATTCATCCAAAATCGCATACTGTAGGAAGACTAGGACTACAACAATGCAATTCCGATTCACCAGTATGTAATAAGATATGTCTTGGTGTACCTTTTGATAGATGAAGGTTGACATCGTCGATAACACTCACCCCTTATGGGCGACATGCGGACGTGATCTGAATACCTTGACAGACACGTCTACTTTGATTTAAACACACCTACTTCGTTAGAGGGTCGACAAGAAACGATGGAGGATCCATCTCAATCTTTGAATCATACGAGAGAGAGAAAAAAATCTTACTTGGCTATGACACCCGAGGGAAAGACACTGGTACCCGTTAAGGTGTTGACTGCCTCCCCATAATGATTGCAGAAATGTTTCAATTCATCTTCTGTCATACCATCATTGCCAAAGATTGCTTGGCGAATAATTTCGCTGCATTTCGTAACCAAAATGGAAGGCATGTCCACTGGCTTTCCTTTCTTTTTGGCCAAATCATTTATTGTGCTTTGTACAGTGTCGTAAATGGAGCCAGACATTTCTTTTTTGATGACAGTTAAGCCTCTCTCTCTGAACTGCTGAAGGAAAAATTTTCTAATAACTTTCCATGGCTCACCTTTCAGGAAAAGCATACCTTAAAAAAATTAAATGTAATTTTTTAAGTTATTAGATAATGTTGAATTTTTTAAATTATGAAGCGAGTCATCAAAACGAAGCAGTTAAAAAACAGTACAGGGTCATGGAAAAAGAAACCCGGAATTACAAAATTGTATTTTTCAATACAGTTATCAAGCACACCCGATCATAAATTTGGTACTTAAATATGAAGAAAAGTATAGAGTTTAATATCGATTTTAACACGTTTCTCTCAATACAGTCTCTCGAAATACATAAAGACGATGATCAATCTTCTTGTCATTTGAAGCACTTTATGATTCCATTTTTCGGAATGCTGATGTAAATAATTGTACTCTTGTAAGCAATGTTTTAAATATATCCCCCCCCCCCAAAAAAAAAATTTTTTTTTTTAGTTGAGGCTTTGTGAAGGCCACGGAATCGGGTCATTATAAAATCTATCCATTGAGGTATTAATTTATCCAAAGAAAAAGTCTCATTTAACTGGACTATTACAAATGAGTTTGCAATTATCATAACAGAGAAAATTAAAACAAGCAATATTTATGCGTTTAAACTATTTCTTGGTCAAAGCATCTAATGCATCTTTTACATCATGCTAAAATAAAACTTTTCTGGGAAGAATTAGACAAAGTAACGTGCCCTCGAACAAGTTAATGTTAAAAATATACAACCTTTCTTTCATAATTTTTAAAAAAATATGGGACAAAACGGGCCTGAATGCGGTTCAACCTTATTCATTTAAGAAAACATGGCAATTTTTAATTATGTAATAAAAAGTGAATAAATATTTCTACAGTTAAGACAAGCAAACAACCATTTGCAATTCATTGTTCATTCTTTCAATAATATGCTCTGAAATACTATCGAATATACGATGATAAAATTAGCAAGCTATATTGCTAATGTTTAATTGTTATATCGAAATTAATACAATCTGTCTATCTAAAGAACACCCCTCGCCAGCTGTCTAAAGTATGTCAGAGTTAATTCCAAAATGAAAGGAAGGATTGGTTTCGATTGAGGTCGGTGAAAAAAGTTCCATTTAAAATTCTTGTTTCCATGTATGATCAGACAGACTTACCTCCTTCCAAATGATCAAACAGTTGATTAGGTTCTTCTAATCTGTGCTGAAAACATTCCGACTTGGTGACAAGTGCTTCTCTGATGGATGCCGCAGATCCCAGATTAATGTACAGAGTTCCGGTGGCGGTGAAACTGAAGACATTCCCATATTTCTTCCCGAGATTTTGAAGCTGATGATGAATCTTGTCGTCATCGAGGAATGGATAGTAGCCGAAGAAAGGGAGACCCGTTGGGCCAGGAGGAAGTCCTCTTTTCTTTAAAATGTAGTATAAAGTGGTTAATAGGACGGCAACCAAAGCTGCATAGAATGCGAAAGTGTTGTCCTCTGTACTCAACTGCATATTATTTATTCAGATCTATAACTAAAATCGAAAGTATGTAAAAAAGAGCAGATATTTCTGTAGAATCGAAAATTATATTTCTGAATGTAAAATTCGAGATATTAAATTATCATAATTAATTATCTAACTTCGATGCACACTTTAATCACACTTTTTTTACATCTCCTTCTTTTCGGGGTTACAAAACATTTCTGCACATACTTTGATCCCGAAATGATACATTTAATCTTACGTGGTTCAGGACAGTGTTACTCTAAATCAGTGCTTCCTAACCTTTTTGGTATAATGGACCCTTTTCAAAATTTTTCAAGAAGTCACAGACCACCCCCTGTAAAAAAAATTATTGCAAAAACCATCAATTATTTTTACTTTACTTTTTTTCAATTGTAAAAATGTTAAATTTTTATATGGTTTGCGAATGTTCTTTTCCTCATATTGTGGAGGATTGTTGTCATATCTAAGAGAAAAGAGCAAAGGGACGGCTCATAAAAAATGAAGGGCTGACAGATGATTATAAAAATAGCAAATCGGACGTAATCAGGGGGTTGCCCCTGATGGTGGAAACTGAAAGCCGGTTGGTGGAGAATGTTAAAAATATGACAGTGATATTAGAGGGTCTGCACTGAATTTGGGGTATCTCAATCACCTAGTTTCAAATATGTATGTACCTTTTAGGTAAAAAAGATCAATGTTATTTAAATATTATTGATCCAATCGTCTTAAAAGTAGTCGGCGTACCCCCAAAATATGACCCATGTACCTCTCCCCGTATTCACCATTGACTCTGACCTAACGCGTAACTCCCAGTTCCAAAACCCCCGGTTTGGAAACTTTGACCGAGAGTTCAAAAGCGATTCCACCATTATTTTTTGACCGTCGGTTTCTTAACTGCGGGTCACTTGACCGGCAGTTACAGGCAGTAGATTTATAGCCTTATTAACAGCGTTTGTTTTCAATTTTCGTTGCTATTTTTTTAAAAAAAATTCTATTAAAAGAAGATGAAAAAGAGATTGCATCGAGTAATTGAATTTGAATCTCTCTTTTGCTGGTCAAATAAAAAATGTGT
Source organism: Parasteatoda tepidariorum (assembly GCF_982258835.1). NCBI lineage: Eukaryota > Metazoa > Arthropoda > Arachnida > Araneae > Theridiidae > Parasteatoda > Parasteatoda tepidariorum. The sequence goes on along the minus strand of NC_141755.1, from coordinate 2,456,946 downwards.
TTAGTTTCGTTTTCCTAACTGACTTGTATTGATGAGCAAAAGGATCCGAGCTTTATTATTATGAATTTAGATATTTGGTTATTATGGATATCATAAAGCCGCAAGCAACCATAGAAATGTAACTGAAATTCAATTAAAAATACTTTTATTTCACACAATTATTTAATACTTTTATTTTACACTATGATCAAGGGGATTATGCTGACATCATTATCATCCTTATTCGCGTATTTTTAATCTTTTTTTTCCCTTCCCTTTCATAACATATTATCGATAACTTAAACAATTGAGAAGAATTTTTTTTTTTAAATTTTAAATGAAATTGTATGTAATAAACTTCCTAGTACAGATAAGCGTAACTCAACACATTCATATTATTCAGAAGTTTTAAATGACTACTATTGTGCTGCCATCTGCTGATGATAAGAGAGAATCGACGTCGGTGCTATGGTGAATAAGATAACAATTTTTTTAAAGGAAAATGTCATAATAGGAACAAATATTCCGAAACTTTAAAATTTAAAAAAAATTATGCCTTGAAAAATTTAGTTATTTAGATAATTGTACATGGAAATATATCTGTTGTATAAATGCCCCATATGTCATAAAGTAGTCAGGCTATATATTAAAAATTATAACTAAAGACGGGCATTTTAATTTCATATAGTTTTAAGCAATAAATCTCTTCCAAATGATCTTATTTTTTTCGAAATATTCAGCAGATTATTTTATGCTTATAAAATTCTAAATTTCCTGATTTGCAAAGTTATTTGATGCAAATTATTGTGTAGTTAAAATGTTACCTCGGATCAAAATTTTCATTGATAAAGTAATATTTATTTTTACATAATTTCTAATATATATTTAAAATAATGTATAGGTTTTTAAATTTAATTAATAGCTTTATTTTATGGATTAAAAAAATTTTAAATTCTTTTCGTTATCTTCATATCTAAATATTGCACATTATTTTAGAAGTTCAACTTTAAACTATTTTTATTTTTGGGCAAGATCTATCATCTCGATAAATATTATCGAAATTTAAATTTTATATTTCTTTCAAGTATCGATTGTTTTATTTCTTTTAAAAAAATAAGTAAAAGTTAGTTAAATTATTTACAATCTTCTTACTTACACTATTCATTTGAATTATTGTAGCCGCAATCTTTATTATCCACGACTTTTTTTTTCGAGTGAAAAATTATTTAAGTGCTGTAACGACTGCTAATAATAATTTGAGAAATATATATAGTATCTTCTGTAGAAGATATTAACTCAAGAAAATTTAATTTTCATTTTATTATTAAGCATTTATTTGATATAAATTAATTATAGTTACATCTAGTAAAAGAAAATGATCTTATTAAACATAAAAAAAGCAACCGACCATCAAAATAAAGTGTTATTTAATTTTCATTTTATTAATATATATTCATTTTATTACTATTATGGTATGCTTCATTTTTTTGAAGGCAAGGCGAAGATATAAATTACTTATAGTTGCATCAAGTGAAAAAATTGACCTCATTGAACATAAGCAACCGAACATCAAAAGTGTTATTTTTGAAAACATAAATAAAAAATCTCCTTCTTCATATCCGCATTTGCTCAAACCGGGAAAATCTGCAGGTTAAAAATACAAAAAAAGAATCGAAATTCAAAACAATTAAAATTATGAAACGAAAAAGAGCAGAAATATAAAAAATACCGACGAAGAAAACGAAGTAATTGAACAAACACTCGTTTACTGCGCATGCGCGGTTACTATAACCGGGAATATCTTCAGGTTAAAGTTACTTAACTCTGGGTTAGAATAACTCGCAGTTACGCACACGGTGAAATGAAATTTTGGACTCTGACCTAGAGTTGCTCTCATAAAACCTGTTTTGAACTCTGACTGAGGGTTAGGGTCAATGGTGAATACGGGCGTAAGGGGTCCATGAACCACAGGTTAAGAAACCCTGCTCTAAATGCTGAAAATTACGTGATTTTGCAAATTTTATAGAAGCAATAAGCACTGAAAATTTTCTTTATATATACTTATTGAAGCCTCATAACTTCGAATATTGCAAATTCTGAAAACTGACTTTTTAAATCAACATCATAATGAGAAGAAGACTATCTGCATCTTTAACATCATCAGATTATATCCGCACTATATGAGCACTCAAAATCCAAAATTTTCCTATTCAATGCACCGATTAGTTAAAAATACCTTTTTAGCGTGTACAAAAATATTCTTTTGGCAAAGTTAACTATACCAAAAAACTTATGATGTTAGGTATAATTTGGACAACTGTATCAGAGATGTTTCTGTATTAGTACAACAGTTCATTACACATGATTCCAAATTTTCTAACACAAAATTTTTGAGGCTTACCAATGTCACTCAAGAAAGCCTTCAAATGGAACAATGTGCTGCGAAATGATGCGGATTATAAAAATTTTAATAAATCGCATCTAATTAAACTTACTAAAGTCAAGGGAAAAAACAGGAAGTAGGAAAGTATCCAAAGATTATTGGAACAAATTTTAAGAGGACATCAAAGATGTATAACAGAGATGTATAACAATCAAAGGTCGGAAACGTCATCGTTCTTTCGTTTAAAATTCTCAAAACAGCCAGGAAACTGGTTAAAATATTCATAATTATTGAAAAAAAAATTTGATTTTTTTTTTCATTTTTGAAGAGAAGCGATTCAACACTATTTTACGCTTAAACAATTTGTGCTCAGATCTTTGAGTCAAATTTGTTTTTGTTTTAAAATAATATTAATAGGATCTCTCTATTTATTAGTTGAATTTAGGTACTCCGCTAACTTGAAAACACGAATTTCGAAATAAGATTTGTTTGTTAATATAAATATTTCGAATCTTATCGTTCGGTTAACGTAGTAACTTCGTTATACGATATTTCCTAAGTAATGGGCGTTTAAAATAACTTATGCAGACACAAACAAGTTTGAACTAAATTGTATTTTCGGGTGTTTTAATTTTTTGCACTTTTTAGTTTGAGATTTACATCATAAACTTAACAATGGGTCTATTTTTAAAACTCATCTGTAATATTGCAAGTATTAACAATGAAATTTCAAATAATTTTATTTCAAAAATTTTTAGAGTGTAATTGCTAATACTGTAAAAACGAAAATTTTTACGATGCTTTTTCCTAAAATTTAAGAAAAAGAAAAATATTTAATTCAAAACACGTGAGAAAAGGAAATTTTTAAGTTAAAAAGTGAAACAGAATTAACAGCGAAGAAAATTGACGTTTCAAGCATTATATGTTTTTTTTCTTTTCTTTATTTTTTTTAAATGGCAGGCTATCTCAATAATCAGTGAAAAAATGAGTCATTTTAAACAATTTACATTTAAATGACAAGAATCAAAATTTGGACAAAATCTGTTGGATAGTTCTTGAGAATTAAAAATTGCATAATAATAAATTTTTTAAAATTTTTTGATTAAACTATTTCACCGATTATGTACAAATTTCGAATTTCGTTATTTAAAATGACACAGTTTAAAATGATTTGAAACTTACAATTCAATGTTTCTCTAACATTATTATATTTTATAAGAAAAAATAATAACCTTATAAAGGTATTTTTTCACATAACAATATCTTTGGAACAATAAGATTCCAAAGATTGCAATTTTTTTTTTTTAAATGTCTAATTGACAGCTCTAAACAAAGCATGCATTCCATTTTGAAGTTGAAACATTTGATCCTTTTTTTCTCAAAATTATTGGAACCCTATTTTTTAATGTGTGGCTTTCTCCATATTTTTCTCTATTGAGGATTTTTCCATATTTCAAGCATTAAAATCACTTGAAAAATATAGACTCGTTTATTCAGTGAAAGTACTTTTTATCCTCTAATTTCGTAGTCTAAATTATTGCCCGCTCAAATTATTTAGCATATTTAAGGTTAGATCTTTAAACCATTAAGATTGTATTCTTGTACATTGATGTTATTGTGGTATTCCAATTTTTATTCGCTTACTTTCACACAATAATAAATCGTAAAGTATTATAAAATAAAAGCTTATTTAAAAAAAAAAAAAAAAAAAAAAAACCTTTAAAGTTTTGTAAGACACTTGTAAACAAATATACAAAAATAAAACTTACGCTGAGCTTGAAAAGCAACTCTTATCAATAGCAGATTGTTTACTAAAATAAAATTCTGTTCAAGGTAAGTTAAATACGTATCGCTTATCAGAATAGATAAAATAATGTTGTTTTGGATAATCTAAAGAAGAACTATCAAGAGATAATTACTTTTAGGAGTGAAATAAATTTAATCTAGAGTAAGAAGAAATTTGACAGAGTTAACGCCAAGCATCCTCTCTTTTCTACGCCAATGATAACCTTCAGAAATACTTATTCAAATGTAACGATATTTCAAGGTTATAGATAACCGCGACAACAACACAATTTATAAAAAGTATTTCTACTGGAATGGCTAATACATTTTTTGCAGTTATGCTCTGGAATGCACTAACTTAAGTCAAACAAAACGCAATGTTTTTGCTTGAACCAAATTTAAAGACTTATAGTATAAATGTTTCAAAATATGCTCTGTAATGACTGCCATAATATATATATTTCAAATTCTTGTCGAAAATGAAGTATAACGTAAAAAAATTTTGAAAAACATATATTGCTGGAAAACATTAACCAAGGAAAAATAATGGATTTCATTGAAATGATTTTTTTTTACAAGTATGCAGTACGTTTTTTGCCCAGAAGGAAACAGGTTATAATAAATATTAATTATACTTTATTTAATAAAATTATGCTTTATATAAATTGGATGGTTATATTTGTGACATAATTCTGATAGAATAAGTATATTTCAATCCATTTCTTAAAAATAAGAGTGAATTTTTTTTACCGATTGTTAACTGTTTTATAGGATTAAAAACGAAACTTCTCATTTCTAAAGAGCTAAAAACACGAAAACCTCTCATGATTGACCCGACAGTAAGAGAAATTTAACCACACTGCGTGTGAATTAAACTTCTGGAGCTAATGAGTAAAATATTAGGGGGACCGGAAACTAATGTCGTTTCGTAGTTCCGAAAATAAAGCCTATCAATGCCGGATAGAAAATGAATCGAAATGGATGAGAAAAAAATGAATTGGTTGGTAAGACTAATGAATATTTAATGCTCAGACACGACATTATTTTCCGGTCCCTCTAGTACATGTTTTTTTTTCTTTTAGTAAAAACTAAGTTAAAAATTACCGATGGCTAATTTCATTCATATATGTTTCTTGTCAATATAAATGTAAGAGCCTTGTTGGGATGGAGAGCTCTCCTACCAATTATGTGAACCGAGTTCAAATTCTGGTAATGGCTGGTGGATACGACTTCCGGCTTACATCGACCACAGCGCTGACGTAAAATATCCTCAGGGGAAGACGGATAGTGAGTTAGAGTCCCCATGGCATCAGGCTAACCGTGGGATGTGTTCGTGGTTTTCCTCTCCATGTAACGTAACTGAGGATTAGTCATCAAAAAGTCCTCCGCGAAGGCAAATATATCCCTATCCTTGATCCTGAAGTTCCCTTGTCTTCTGGATTGGGTTCAAAATGACAAGGCTACGGAGCTGAACATTGGTATTCGTAGACGGAAAAATTCAATTGGCTGTTCAACGACGGTTATAAAATAAAATATAAATGTAAATCAATTTATACTAGAAAATGTAATAAAATGTTTTCAGATGAATTTTTAGGTAAACTAAAGGTGTTATTGTTTTTATCTAAAAACTAAAAGGTGTTATTGTTATTGTAAAACCAAAAGGTGTTATTGTTTTTAAACTAAAAATTATCTTCCAAAATTTTATCAATTTTTATTAAAACAATTGTTTTGTCAGTTTTGTGTTGGATCAATTTTTATTAAAACAGCATCATTAAAGATTATTTTTCTTGTAAATAATCTTGTAAATAATGCAATCTTGTGAATATTGATGTTTAAATTAAGAATAAGATTAGATTAGTTTTTGTATCATTTGTAAGAATATATTTATGTTCTATTTACAACTGTCGTCTATTACACTTCTGTGAAATGCTGGTTAGAACACGTTTTGAAAATTCTTGGTAAAACAAAGCTAAGCTTCAACTTAAGAGCTTATTTGAAAAGGGTACAAATTAGCCGTCTTATCTGCCCCTTTAAATATTCAGTTCATTAACTTTACAACTTTCGTTCTAATGTGTAAAAGGTTAGGCTATCTATCAGAGTGGACTCGAGTTCAAATCACAGTTGGGACGAATGAACTTTACCTCTAATTTTCTTTTCTACAAAAGGTTGATAATTATCTGGTATGTTTTATTCAATTTAAAAATTATTATTCTTTTAATTCAGATACTTTTTTTTATATAAAATTTTTTTGAATAAGAGAATTAGAAAGATATTAATTTTTTTATACCTTAAATTTAAGTATATGGATTATTAAAAAAAATAACGAAATTTGAATGTAAATTTTAAATTAAATTTTTTTAAAAATTATACATACATTTTAATTAAAAAAAATTAAATAACTAATAAATTTATTTATCATGAATAATTTTAAAGAATGAAATTTTTTTAAAAATTAATTCATGCATTTTAATTGGAGATTTTTATTAGTTTGTAATTTTAAAAAAGTTGCAAAAAGTTCTATTCAAATATTAAATTACAATTTTTTTGAATTATCCATCTATTTTGATTAAAAAATAAAAAGAAGCAACTATCTATTCATTTATTTATGATAAATTTATATAAATATTTAATTAATTAAAAAGTAAATTTTTTATAAATTGATTAAAATATATAAAATAGTTATCAACCTTTTTTAAAAAAGAAAATTAGAAATAAAATTCAACCGCAACAGCTGGGAATTTTTTGGAACCTGTTGTTATAAGTTGGGCAGTTTTTGTTTATCTAAAACTAAGTGAACTGAAACTTTAACGGTATATAAAATTTACCCTTGGGGCAGATTAGGCTTCTAATATGTATACCTTATGCAGGATTTTCAAACATGCTAGCTTCATTTAACCTTAACTTTGTTTTAATCGGGAATATTTAAGATGCGTACTTCTCTTGTTAGCCTCCAAATAATAAAAACATATTGCATTTATTCGAGTCATTTGTTGAAAGAAAATTCAGTATGAGAACACAAATATGGTCTTCAGTTATCTTTTAATTTTAACCATTGTTATTTATTAACTTTAACTAAATATCAATGTATTTCCCTATTTCTTATTTTGAATCGAATAATGCATTAAAATAGTTTTCATCATTAAATTCCTTCTTCAAAGCAAAGTCTCTTTCATGAACCTCTGAGAGTCCACTTTACTGAGGCTTCCCTAAATTGAAATTTTACACAAGAGTAAAGAGTCTAAACCAGTTATTTCCACAAAAGGAGTATTAAAAAATGAACGGAATTCAAGGTTAATATACTTTGAATATGGTTGAATTGAACAAAAATGAGTGTTACGCGGCCAATTATTTGGTAAAATTAGCCGGGTTCAAACCGTGAAAATTTGACAGGGGACCCGATGCATCGCTAGCTATTGGATCTATTTGAATTTTTTTTTACTACTTCACTTTTATTGGATCTATTTTAATTTTAATCTACTTTAATATTTTTTGGCCATCCTTTGACACCGAATTCTTTAAAGGGTTAATTAGTTTTCACTGTCGATGAACATGTTTTTTTTTTGGACAAAACTTATAGTAGATGAAGCATCAACAATTCTGAAACAGATCAGCAATAATCACTCTTTCAATTGCGCTTGAAATGACTGATTGAATGGGGTTCTTTATACTAATGGGTTACCTGCGAGTGATGTGGTATCTCGATCCTGATAGGTTGTTGAAACGTGGCATTTGCTTACGCTAGCAACTGTTCTTTACATTCTATTTCGAGTAAGCAAGCATCCATTCTCTTAAGTGGCGGATTCTATAGTCTTACACGAAGTTTCTTTCACAAACATTTCCGTTCTTTCACACTCTATCTCTCACTAACATAGGCATGAAGTCATGTAGAACATAAACAAACTAATCATGCATCGAAGATTTCAGGTGCACAAAATAAAACTATATCAAGGTTACAATAAAATACACAAACAAATAATAAATCTAAGTGAAGTAAAAGAAGTAGACACGAGGAAGAATTATATTTCAACACATTCGATGTGTGATACGACTCAGCAATTAATTAAATTCGCGTTCATAAACATTCTAATGTAAGTGGAGAATTGGGTGAAACAGATAATGCTACCCTAGTGGTGACAGTTAGTTCTATGCATCCAGTCGCAAGTACTGCGGAAAAGCGAAAACAAAACCATGCTCCACGTTTCTCAGCTGAGATTTTTTCTTTACTCGATCAAATCACCCTCCAACGCTAAAACACAACCAAGAGATAGTAAGTCTAATAACCTAATCCTCGATCCCTCAAACTAACCTTATTTCCAACAAGCATTCATTTTCATTTTAATGGTATCATCCAATCTTAGCAGCTATTCGTGTCATATTAGGTCTACTTATTATGTAATAAATTTCTTCTTATGTCATTGTTTTGAATAAATTAATACTAATAAGTTATGATATTTTATACTAAATATGCATTATCTGTAATTCTAAATACAGAAATACCAGTTGCTCTGTCTTATCTTCGAGGCTTCCATAACGCTGCGTTTCAGCAGGGCAATGCACGACCGCATGTTGGCCGCACTGCCTGTACCTTCCTTGACACAGAACATGTTCGCCTGTTGCCCTAGCCAACACGTTCTCCTGATATCTCACCAATTGAAAATGTCTGGTCAGTGGTTTGCCGACTGACTGGCCCGCCACCACTCGTCAGTCACTACTGTCGATGAATTGTGGCATAATGTTGAAGCTGCATAGAGTGCTGTACCCGTCTGCACTCACGGAAATGCTCACGGTTTCGGCACCGCTTGGCGCGGTCGAGAATAAGCTCTTTGAAAACCGCAAAATTAAGAATATGGTAACCCAACCGATCTATGCGTCACATCTTGCTACAGCGTGCAACCCTATTACGTTGATTGAGTAGGAAAATGATGGTTCTATTCTAGTTAAAAATTTCTTTCTTATTCACTTCTATCTTCACACCACTCTTGTATTTTTTATAAGCGGTTTTCGTTTTGAATGAAAAATTCATACTTAATTTAATGTTTATGTCTCAGAATTTTATTTAAAAATAGATTCTTGTAAGTATTTTACTTTTCAACTTCTTTTTTTTATTTTTATTATTGTTCTTGAAAGTGTAAAATCTATTGTTTTTTTTTTATTTATTTTATTTTACTTGCTAAGACAGTTTACCATTCTTTACTATGCTATGTATATAAAGGCTTGTGTGCTCACTATATACTAAAGCATATTGCGTTCAGTTTCCAATTCAAATGTAAGAAAATTTTATATAAGGTATTTTTATTGCAGTACATTGCAAAAATTACCTTTATCGCTAAATTCAGCATTTAAGATGCGTAATTAGGAAAAAAAAATTAATTCTTTTATTCCAAATGCATAATGAAAATTTTTCACAATGAACATATTGTTACGCTAATAATGAACTATAATAGATTTGAGAAATGAGTTAAAGAAGAACTTTATACAGTTAAAAAAAATTGTCTCACTTGTTTGCTTTATCAGATGGAGGAGATTTTATTAAATCGTTTTTTCTCAAATAAAACATTTAATCAGAAAAAGGTGATAATTTTCAATTGGAAATATATATAAGAAATTTTTCACAAAGGAATCGATACTTTTACGCAAATAATAAATTAAGATAGATCTGAAAAAATAGACCTGAGAAAGCAATTAATACATTTAAAGTGCTTTAATTTAACCTTATCATTTTAGTCATTCCTTTGCAGTTTCAAAAGCAATAAAAGTTTCAAAAAAAAATGTTTATTTCATTCTCATACGCAGCACTTTACTTTAATCTTATTACTTTATTCATTTTCAATAAGATGAAGATTTTAATGACACTACTTCAATATTTTGAAAGTTTCAAAAATTATAAAAATTCAGAAAAAAAGTTTTATTTAATTTTAATCCGATCAAATTTACTTTAACATTATTTTACTCAAATGCAATTTCAAAAGTGATGAAGTACACGAACCAAGTTTTATTTTATAATTATACGACTGAAAATTTTGCCATTTCTTATAACATTGCTAAATAAGATATTATATAATAGTATAAGAAAAAAAATGAATGGTAGATTCAAAATAAATAATAAGAAATACTTCACAGAAAAATCGATATTTCTACACAAATAATAATTAATTGGGGAATATCTTAGGAAATGGGTCTACAAAAGCAAATTATACAATTAAAAATAATTTATCCTTAGAATGCAACAGTGAACTATTTTGTTAATATGAAATATATTTCAGATGTTTTTGTAAATAGTTTTAAAAACTTAAATAAACATGTATAATAAAATTAGTTACAATTCCTTGACATAAGAGTTTCTCTGTTTCTTCAGTTTAATTAGACCAATCTGAACTTAAGTATACATAAAAGTAAAATATAATTTATATTTCAGGGCTCTAAGAGAACTTTTGCTTTTATTTGTTCTTTAGCATTTATGCTATTTTTAACCTAATTGATTTGTTTTATCCACCGTGATTGCTTGCATCTTTAAAAATATCTATAGTTGATTTATAGAAAAAATTACATTGTCAACTTTTATCATAATTAACAACACTTAAACTCGAAAAAAAGTTGTTCGCAAGTATAACACTAGTTTCCATTGCACGCATTTCAATTATAAATTTGGAGTTTAATTCAAAAAAAAAAAAACTATAACTTTAAACGCGATAAAATGATTTTATTAAAATTTAAATCAAATCAGTAAAAATAATATTTCATTTATCTATTTAATTATTATTTTTTTTTAACTAAGAAATTGAAAATAAAAAATACTTCTGAGAAAACTCCAAACAAGTCAATACAATCAATGTATCAGAATACGTCATCAGGTCAATGCCCTTCACAGTCATAAAATTTTAAAATTAAATTCCAGCTTAGAAGTTCAGATTAAAACTAAATTTGAAAGATTTAATTAAAATTATTACTAAATATTGCAAATAGAATTTTGTGTTTTAATATGTGAGTTACATGATCTTATGAAAACACAAAAACAGTGAAAAAAATTGTAATAAAATAGTGAAAACAATTCTATCCCTTGTTTATAAACGCTACGCAAAAGCAATTTGGCGACAGAGCAGGTTTGACTTAAAATTTCCGCCAAGAATGCCAAGCGGTGCCGAAACCGTGAGCATTTCCGTGAGTGCTACCCGCACATGCTATCTAATCTCTGTTCGACTCGATGTCCAGGAGAATAACTGCTGTCATTGCTGCCAGGGCAGGATGCTCTGAGTACTGATTCCTCAGGATCCAAATATCCTGAAAATGTAATCACTTTTTCTTTCAACTATAATGCATTCTGTTATTTGCATTCCTTCCTGATGTAGCAATTTTATTGGTCAGTAGTGCAGTTAGCACTAATTAATTAGCATATTTGTGGTCACGTCCAGGGACCATTAAGATTGACACTTAGTTCCTGAAAATCCGATTGTTATAACGAAAGTTATTCAGGTTTAAATTTTTTTTGCAGATTGTACACTCTCATTGTTCAAATAAATCACAATGATCTAGTTTTTTCACATGAAGATTCAAATTTCTCAGGTAGTCCATATAAAAGTATTAAGTATCAGGCATAAACTATAAAAGTATAAAAGTATCTATAACTATAAAAGTATCAGGCATAAACTATATAAAAGTATTAAAGTATTGTTTACCTGTAAAAATATTTTTATCCCTAATTTAAACGTATTTGCTTGAAGTATTTATTTATCATCCTTTTTTAGTATTCCCTGCTATTAATATGTTGTAAAATTTTAATAAATTATATAATTTTGGTACGTAATAAATTAATAATTTTGGTGCGTGCGTTTGGTAAAGGTAGGGTTATTTATGTATAATTTATTTAAAATGGATAGATGGAGAGATGGGGACATGATTGGATGTATCACTGGATATAGTCATGATTAAAGTAGGTAAATGATTGAAATGTCGTGATAGAACAAATTAAGGCCGAAAATACATAAAAGGTAATTATTAAATTAAGGGGGATGTGATCGTTAATGAAAGTGGTAGTACAATGCTTATGTGGGATAACAATAATCTAATAGGTTCAAAGGGTCACAAAGTGTGAGGTTTGAACAAATTGGATAAATTGGTATCACCAAATTTAGAAAAAGGGTGAAAACTAAGAAAATTAAAGATTAATGATAAATACGATAAAGTCATGCTATATCCAAACAATATATATGATTCAAACAGTAAGCTGATGTTTCCAATAAGAAAAACTAATAAATTCACATTTATGCATGCCCATAACAATAAAAAAAGGTACTCACAACATACAGAAGGAAAAAAGGTGATAACTAATAGCTATAAAGGTAAAGCTAAAAAAACAATCACACAAAACTTTCTGTTCAACTAAACATTTATTTTTTGTAAAACTACTTATTTTGATTATTTCGTAACAAACAAACAATATGATTGCAACACATTTTGTGGCACAGAAAAAAAATATATCTTTTAAAAGGAAATGGGTGACAAGAGAATTTAAAGAAACCAAAGGCGTCATGCAAAAAGTTAAATATAAAGGAACGAGTAATTTAACCATTAAAATAAATATGAGAAGAAAACTTAAATTTGAGAGGGCTTTTAATGTTAAAGAAAATTAAAGGTATAAAATGCTGATTTTAAATTTTACAGAAATTTATTACAGCTATGGATTTAATTTAAGATTAAGGTTAAGAAAAAATGTAAAAAGAAATCCCTCGATACGGACCGAAGTCCGCATCTCCGAGAAAAAAGGGTAACCTGCCCCGAAGGCTCGAGAAAAAGAGAATGTATTTAAAAAGACTTAAAAATTCCTTAACTGGGTATAGGACCAGAAAATTACGGCCAATTAAATTAAAAGAGGCGGAGAGTTTGAAATTTAAAGGAAAGAGATTGGTTTGTTAGCCCCCCTAAAATTAAAGGAAGAAAAAGAAAGGCGTGAATAGAGGGGTTGGTTGAGTTTCCCCACAGGAAGTGCGATGACCGCAATGACCATGAGAAAGGTCAACAAGAAAGTTAAAAATAAAATTGCCAAATTGAAAAAAAGGAATACTGTTTAAAGAAAAATTAAAGGCTTACGTAAAATTAGAAATTAAATTGTCACATTACATTAAGTGTAAATGTGACATATGTTAAGTTTGATTATTATTCTAAATTAAAGACTAAAAGTAGTGTTTCTTTTCATAAAAGCAATCCTATAATACAGTGAAATCTCCAAGAAAGACCACCTCTATGTAATGATCTCTATTTGCAACCAATTTTGGGAAAGACGGAATTTTTTCCGGTTGTAGAGTAAAATCGGGGCTCCCCCTGACTTGGAGGCAAATTTCAATGGGATGCTTGCAAGTGACGTAGTGTGAGTATCTCGATCCTGATTGGTTGTTGAAATGTGGCATTTGTTTATGCTAGCAACTGTTCGTTTCATTCTATTTCGAGTAAGACAAGCCTATCTAGCACCAAGTCTCTTCTTTAGTCTATTTATTATAGTTTTCACAAAGATTTCAATTCTATCATTATACAAAGACTTAACACAATGAGAGGCACGAAGCCATGTAGAACATAAACTTATTATGCATCGTAGTTTCCAGGTACACAAAACAAAATTACAATAAAGTACATAAACAAATAATAAATCTAAGTGAAGTAAAAGAATTATATTTCAAGACAATCGATGTTCTATATGGCTCTATATTTAATTAACTTAACGTTAATTAACAATTTAAGTTATGTAGAAGAACTTAGTTGGAGTTTAATGCTCCATACTGCTGATAAAGATTAGCTGGTGACGCCATAGGTCACATGCGTGGGTATTGATTATCTTATTCTTCTTGGAGTGCAAGTATCCAAATGTGCAGGCCCCCAGTAGAGCATCGAAATCAGACATCGCTGGTGGTGGTTAGTAAGCGAGTGGGTGACCACTTTGATCAGCCTTTGTAGGGACCGAGAGTACGCAATATCGGTCCTCGTTAAACTGTTCTACCTTAAAGTGCTCGCAGGTCGTCGGGCTATAAAAGCAGGGGAGCCATCCTCTTTGCAGAGGAGCAAAATTGTTGCGATGGATGTCTTCGGATCTTCCTCACAGATGTTTCCCAGGCCGTCGCCAATAGTCTATTGTGCAGCTCTAGTATTAAGTCAAAAAAGTACTTACCTACCCAGTTGTGAAAATTTTCTGAAATTCCAATTCTGGTAACCATGATATTGTTTGCTTTCATTGTCGTCACTTTGGGGTTACCGCAATTTTTGTTTATCGTTATGCGATTAGTTTTTGGTTTATTTGGCAACTTTTCACTTCTAACCGAAAAGTACTACAAAATTTAATGCTTAAACCAATGAGAAAATTTCACTTTTCAACTGTCTCTTCCGAGCGAAGAAAAATATTATAAAGTTCTTAGGATTGGGGAATAAAATTGCCATTTGCTCAAACTCTGCGAATTTCAAAACGTCAGCACAAATTATTCTGTGGTTTTAAGAGACACTTATAAAAACTCTCATTTTTATTATTACAGATATGCAGATGCTGCCCTCATTGTATTAAAATATCGACCTTTGTTTCACTCACTTTGTTTAACTCCAAATCAGAAAAAAAAATTCTGATTTTGTTTTATGTATTTCATGTATTTTTTCTCGGACTTCTACAAATCCTTTGGGGTACTGAGAGAGTTAATTTTGGCATTTGTTCTCCCTCTCAATAGAAAAGGTTTTGTTTTGGGGCTTTCGAGGCTGGTACGTTCTGAAGACGTCGGCTTCGGAATTTAGTATATTTTATTTTTATTTTTATTTCCATTGTTTTCCTTATTGCTTCAATTATTCTTTCTTTTGAAAATTCTGCTGCTTTTAAGCCCGTTTCTTTCAAAGATAGTTTTGTCAATTTAGAATTTAATATTTTGTATTCTTTTACTAATCAAGCTAACTTATTTATTTTTGCTTTAAAATATCCGAGTATGTATCACGGTTAAAAAAAAACCTTTTTTAATTCACAATGCGCTATACGCATTTTTTTGTTGAACCTAATCTTAACGATCAGATTAATGAGTTGATTTAAAAGAATTGAGCTAAAACGTGGCACAAACGCAATATAATCTGAATGCTCATAAGAAAATTTGCCATAGTCACACCCATGGTCACACCATCGAAATTTATATGGCATTTATATTGCAAGATACCATAAGAATAGGGGTAGCATAGAGCTTTACATAGCTTTCATATGGCAAAACACCACAAACCTATGGTAACCAAAGTCATTAGCATGGAGAGTGGCCATGGTTGCGGGAGAAAGCAGGCGTGGTTTACTGCAACTCCAATGATCCAGCTCAATTCTGCTCTCATTAAAAACAATAGTACTTATCAATAAAATTCTCCCCCCTTATAGAAATTTAATAATTGAATATTTAAAATTATTTTCGATTATTCCTATGAAAAAACAACACCAGTCGATGACTCGATCGGCATCCCGACGGAGCGTTTTTGGGTCAAAGGGACTTTTGTTTGCTTTTTTTAAATTTAATTTTTGTATTTTGTATTATTTTTTTCAAAATTCCTGACTAACAGATGTCGTAAAATATGAACGGCATTCAAAATAAGTAAAGGAAAATAACATTAATTCCGAAGTATTATTTTATTTAGCATTTTTATTTCGTGATCAATCCTCACACTCATATTGTTTATAATCCCATCCGTATTCCCATGAATTGACAATTGGATAATAGTATCTCTCCATTGGCTTTTCTCTGTATCGCTGATTGAAATACATTCTTCGACCTTCACCATCATGACTAATACCTAAAGAGAAATTAAGATAATAACATTTTTTTTAAAAAGAAGTATGTCTTATTCTTTTTCTATCCCTGTCACTAAAACGTTAACAAATGAAGGATATCCTGTTTCATCCTTTTTGAACCTTAAGGGACATATATATCTCCCAAGTACAGGCTGGTGGGCTAAATAAATCCCATTTTAACATTAGATTTGCACATTACACTCTCCCCTCTTCTTTTATTTCGATGGATGACAGGACATGTAAAACTGTTATGGCAGCACAGATTTAGAAGAAATGACATGTTTGTAAAGATTTAGGCATCATTTCACAAAGAAAATAACTAAAATAAAGGCAAGAAAAGGTGAGTCTTATGATCAATATATTGTTTAGATCCCTTAACGCTGTTTTGAATCATAATTTGCTTGATTTTGAAAGTTCTTCATATGAAAACAATCAAAACAATCGTACAATTTGGGAGCGTTATAGTGCAGGAGGTGGAGACTCTTAGAAATATCAGAGATATATTACTATGTTCTGCGCAGTGCAATTATTGCAGTGCAGCTCCCTACCGAACAGAATATGCAGAATGCTAAATGAAATGGCTAAATCCTTTCAAACAATCTTAATTTATAGTCGAAATAAAATAATTTATGTCTTTTGTGCGTGACTTTAAAGGTAAAGCGTTCAAGAGTGAAAGAGCACAGAGACCCAGTTAGGCTAGGAGAAACTTAAAAAATGAAGAAAATAAATAAATAATTAAAAATAAAATAAAAAAAACGTCGTGATAATGTCAAAGTGGATTGTCCTTAAGTTTCATAGGTATTACTTATAAGGTGAGTAATACCAATAAGCACTTATAAGAAAAATCTACGTAGCAACTATATACCAAAGCAAAGCTACAAACGTAAAAACCGTGATTAAGGAAGTGATAATCATTCATTGGTTTCGTTTTTTTTTAAAATTTTAAGATCCTGGTTATGTTAGGAAACCTTTTTTTTTCTTGTGAAGTATTTTATTTGAATAAGATGAAAAACTGTGTGAAACTTTGATCCATCGACGAACCGCCGTCACCTATTGAACGTCACTTCCATGAAGCGATTTCTCGTTCTTAGTTTTTCCCTAATATAAAAAGTTTTCCTTTAAAAAAGTTACATAAATAACAGATTAACATTTTCCTATCCGTTCACATTTTTCTATAAGGTATTAACGATTCCACGATTTCAAATATGAATATAGAATTTTAATATTATCAATATATCTTGGATGATAATTATACGTAGTTTCTTCCATCTGAAACATTATAATAAAATGAAAAAATAAATATTAGAATTGTCTGCCAAACTTTTATAAATGTTTCTGTTACTTCATAACTACTTATTTCTAAATAATTGCATTTTTCAGTCATTAAAGAGAAAGATGATATGTAAAGAGGCTACTACGGGGGATATTTACAATTTCTTTTCAATCATCAGTGAAAAATTAAAATGTATCCCAATAATTTGTAATATTAATTATGTCCCTGTAGTATTTTTTATAAAAATATGTTTTATTTTTTCATACAAAATGGCCATTTGCATGACCTGCCCAAACATAATGGTGCCTTTAACTTTTTTTAAAATATATTTATGGAAAAAAATATATTAATGGTAATTGAATTTAAATATGTCTGAATACATTCTTGGATGTCAGATAGATGCTATCATAGTAAAAACGATTTAAATATAGAGTATTTGTAAAATTATAAGAAATTTTATTCGTCCCAAATGATATTCTTTCTTTTTCTTGATATGTCATGAAAGTGAATTATGCGCACATTCCTGTCAAAAAGTTCAAGAACAAACACGTAGAGAACTCGAGCAACATCATTCGATATTTTTCTTTGAAAAGATGACAAAAACAATGACGAAAAAGTCATATCCCGGACGGAGATTCAGGTCCCACAGTAAACTCGCCCGCTGTTTAAGAAGTTAAAAGAATGTTTTAAGTTAGTCAGTCTCGGGACAATAAATTCTACTCCATTTATGCAGTTCTTAGACCCTTGATGTTTTTGGGAAACTAGCGGGGAGCAATTGTTCTACCAAGAGCATGGCTGATATATTCTGACGTGGGTATTTTGGTTTAATCATCTTTGCCTCAAAGTATTCATTAAACAGCCCGGTTCTGTATGGACGAGCGTTTTTATCCATAAAATCGAACTGGAGATGAGAAAAACAATCTTATATAAGATATCTTCTGTGTTCCTCAGAAGGAGTGCATTCTTTGCCCTCCAAAACACTGAAACGGGCAACGTCAACTAGAGACGCTTGTTCTCTGATGAATGCAGATTCTCTCTAAAGAACGGTTTCCCTGATTTTAAAGAACCAAGGACTTCGATACCTAGTTGTTATCATGTTTTTGAAAATATTTTATGTATGATGATATCAATGATGAATTTTGGTAGGAAAATTTCAATCGAGCTTTCGTTTTGCTTATGATGCTTCGCATACAGATGTATATAATTTTTTACTTCTGGAGAAGGATTTTCAAAATATACATTGCAAATATGATTAACTCTTTCATTCCGGTAGGGTCTGAGATTTTGAGTTCCCCTGTTACGGCAGTTTTCAGAAGGAAGGTTTTTCACTTGAACTCGACCACGGTTCCCACCCAGTGAGATAAGTAAAAGGGGTGTAAATGATTCTCCTTTCTCTTCATTGAAACTCAGTCAAGTGGGGGAAAAATGCATGCAGCAACAAATTGTTGGATATGTTTAAAACACCCCATTTACCAAAACGTTAGTTCAGCACTTTTTTGGCGACGAATAACTAGAATTGTAAAAGTTTCCTTCCTTCTTTTTTTGTTTTCTTTTTACATCTTTTCTATTGTTTTTTTTTAACTCGATTTTTTTCACAAAATCATGAAATGTAAAAAGTTTAGATAAAAATTGCTCTTCAATAAATTTTTTATTACATTGCATTATTTCAAATAATTCTTGAATAATTAATTTAGCTTTAAATAATATGTATACCATACCTCACAAATTTCTCTGTTTTACCACTTCCGACATCGAATCTCGAGACTTCTTTACTCAAAGTTTATTTAACTTAAAAATAATTTGAATAATCTATTATTTTTTATTAAATAGTTTTTTAATAGTATATTGCATTAAATTTTTCAGAATCTTAAAGATTAAATTATAAAATTTTGCTCAATCTTAAAGATTAAAGTTTAAAGATTAATATTTTGCAGAATCTGAACGATTTAGCTATCTTAGTTTTATAAATGACAATACCCATGGCTCGAAATGATCAGTTGAACAGTCCCTAAAAAATACTAGATTTTATTTTTTAACCGTTTGACGAAGATGAGACACCGGTGTTCCTTTTATATATACTTTTTCTTGCACTCAAATTACCATCTGTAACTTATTTCAGTATTTTTTAATTGTAAAAAACAGTATAATAGTTTCTAAAAAACTCTGTTAGATTATCAGAATTATATTTATACTAAAATATGAATAGAATAATTTGAACAAAAATTTTATTTTCATACATGTAAAAAAGTTATCCGAAATTGATTTTCAAAATTAAAGAAATTGTAAAAATTGAAAATTAAAGAAAATTGTTTCTTTTAGATCAAAATAACTGTGTGTGAAAATAAAGGCAAACTTTAAAAAAATATATATATAATGTTTGCAAGTGATCTGTGTTTGGAAGATTTTATCTAACTCAGAAAAAGATACTGGTGTTTCATGCTCTATTTTATAACCATAAATTATTAAAATGCTAAATATAATATTTTTCACTTATTTTCAACCAAATTGTCTTAGTGTAAACAAATTTTATACTATTTGAGTAATACTTTTTGATCCCTATAATTAGATTCAGAGAGAGTAATAGAAAGGCATAATAGTTAAAGGTATAAGTTTCAATCTTTCTCTTTACTGATCTATGAAGGCCATATATTCCAAATTATCTTTTCCTTTCTGACAACAATATTTTGAAAAATATTTATTTTCATTCTGAGGAATCACCTGTGTATTGAATTTTTCATAGAAATCAATAGTTATATGAAATAATATGCATATTCTAAGTGGACCTCTTAGGACAAAAATATTATTTCTTTTCATTAAATAGAATCATCACTCAAAATTATTAAATTTTGAGTGATAATATTTAGAGCAGCATTTTATAGCAGAGCTCATCTTATATTGTTCAATAAATTAGTAATAAAACTGAATGATATCAAGACCTGCGTTTTCATCTGTAAGAACTAAGCCTTTACATAACGTGCTCGCTATCTTTAGGCAAGAACATTCGGATAGTGTCATCGGCTTCATTAACTTTAAATTAAATTATAACAAAAACTATTCCCGCATCTGGTGGCCACAAGTTATCACATTTTATTTGTGTGTATTATTATAGATATATGGTTAGTTTATGATTGAAGAATCAGAAAGATGGATTAGTCTGTTTAGTATCTTTTTTTTTCAGTGAAAAGAAATCTGTGAAAAAATAGAATACTATCATCTTAGCTAATTTGTATATAATTATCAGGCATAATTTACTTTTAACGGTATAAGTGTAATATTAAGCAATTTGTTGACATTAATATTTGATAATGGAGAATTTCAAAGTTGTTAGAATTCCTTAAATTCATTTTTTAATAAAAATAAAAGAATTTTCTTTTGTAGTTTGAAAGTATATTATTTAGTCTAAGTTTTAAAACACAAGTCTAGTTACAGATTCTTTTTTTTCTCCCAATAACCACTTTTGACGTCGAATCGGAATTTGTTTGCGTAAACGTTCAACAATAAATTAAAGAATGTGGTTATTTCTTCATGGTTAAATGAAGCCCAACTGTTATTTTTCTAAGAAAATGTTTCTTGCTGGTTGCAATCCTTTTCAGCAAAAATGGCCAAAGTAAAATAAATTTTAGCTTTTACTATCTTATGTCAAGAAGTGTTTTGTATAGTATATTATTATATTCTCATTACGCAGCAGGTATTCGTCTTACACGCCTCAACTCAGTACCCTTTCCAACCGGCTCAATCATTCACAACACACATCGGGAATTCTTTCCCTTTTGTATAGCGATTGACACCACTATATTCTTCGATCAAGGTGTGCTGGCCTCCTTCTCCGAAAAAAAAAATAAATAAATAAAACGGAAACTGTATTTGAATCCTTCTTGCTCGTATATTTTTAGAAACATTTCGCCCTAGATAATTTTTAAAAAAAAATAATTACTGTCGTAATTTTACAAATGTTATTAATTTATCTATTTAATTATCTTTTTCTTATTTATTTCTTCCGTTAGAATGCTTTAATAAGTCACATAGGTGCAAAGCATTGTTTATTGTTGCAAAAACAAAAGTTTATATAAAACAGAACTAAAGTAATTCAGTTGTTTTTAAATTTTCTCCATAGAAAAAAAGTATAAACGATAAAGACATTAATACAATTAAGGATACTATCTGATTAATTTTAATAATTTGGAAGGCTTTTTCTAAATTTTAAAAGTATTTTTTATTACACTCAGTTTTTTAAAATATTAAATAAATGAATAAAGTAAACAGCACATTGGAGCAGGAAGCGGGAAGGTGATAATATCCATTCCGTTATATTAACATTTTAAATAAAGCCTGTTGATACTTGAGTTTTTTTTAAAGTAAAATGTTTCATTTATGTTCTTTTTTTCAATATTAACGTGAATAATTTTTATAAATAGAAATAGTAGTATGTTGCATGGTTAATAGCATTAAAATAACTTAAATCTTGAAAGAAAATAATCATAATAAATAAAGACACTGAATAATTTTTTTTAAAAATTTAATTAATGAGGTAAAAACATTTCTAATTTCTTAAAACAAAATAAGAAGAGATACATGCAATGTCAGAAAAATCAGTGCAAGATTAAATTTGCTACAACCGCAAAGAAACATCAAGTTAAGCCATATTTTCTATTCAACTCTAGCCAAAGTATTGTGCGATTCAAAATTTGATTGACGCAAAATGAATTTCATTTATACGTTGCAAAAAAAAATGAAAAATTTTTTTTTATAGAAATATATCACCTTTTAGTCTTAGACTTACTTTGAATAATTATTGCTAAATTATTTGAAACGTGTACCATTGTTTTTTTTCGCAATAAAATTTAAAGCATAATATTTACTTCACTGATAATTTGAATATAAATTATTATATTATACTCGATATGATTGTTTTAATGCAGACATGTTTGTATATAATAATATTTTTTTTTATATATTTTACTATATTGGAGACAATAGTTACAGACAGAAATCATACGTTTTGGGGCGGGAAAAAAATAAGGCACAAATCGTTAGTCTAAAAAACTTCTAGAAGTTTTTATTTTATACTTTGGTTGATTCCAGGCGAAAATCGTTTAATATTTGAACGCGTAGTTAGTGATTCTAATCAATGACATAGCAAGGTTTTTGATTTTCATTCACAGATAGGTAGCGTCTTAGGTACAAATTGTGGATTTTTATTAGATAGCTCAGTTCTTGTAAGTATTGCGGCAAAACTTTTCGTGAACATTGTATACAAATTCAGGAAAATTCAGTTGGGAGCAAAAAATAATACACTGAACTCAGCAACCACCAAAAAAATAAAATGATTGGTCGAGCAAACTGGAAGATATTTGGTGAAATGATAAAACGTCTATTGGTGATGAAGGAAAATGCCCAAATGTCATTTTAATTACTCACAAAAGGTAGATAAGTGCAGAATAAGATAGATAGAGGAAGCTACGAATAAGAAAGGGATGAAAAGGTTTCTTTCCTAGTTTTTCAGGAATACGAACTTATAGAATGCATGGTGTCATAAAATTATTCCCACTCGTTCTTGCAGGCTAACAGTAAATACTTTTATACGTCGTCTAGAACAATCAAACTTTCAAAATATTTTTGAAATAGAAACGATTTTTTAGAAATTTTATCCATTCCTCATATAAGAAGAAAAATTATTGCACTTTCTCCTAAATTAGAACACATAGAAAAACGGCAGACCACATTCATTCATAACGAAAATTACTAGACTTAGTCCCCCTCGTTTCCTCCCTCGTGAAACAGTTGATTTTTATTTATTTTTTAATTTAAGCATGCATAGACAAAGAGGTTATTCAAAAGAAAATAAAAGGAAAATTATGACTGACTAGGACTAAAGTCTTTTTCAAATTGTATTCAAATGATAAATTTATTGACAAAATTTGAAATTTATTAAAATTGCTAAAATCGAAACAGAACAAAAAACTTGGGTAACTGTTTCCAATTGCGTTATTAGAAAGGAAAAAAAAGAAAATTTAAAAAGGAGAAAAAAAAGCTGAAAAGACAGCAAAACAACTATTGTTTTCTTTTTAAGAATTTTCTTTAAGAAAAAAAATGAAGATTTGATTACATAAAATATGATAGAGTTTTCTTATGTCTACCAATATTAATCATCAGATTTTGAATAAATTGTATTGAATTAATTTCAATTGAATGGTACCATTGAAATAAATTTATTTTATGAATATGCTTACATTTATTTAATGGTTGATTTTGTGAAGTGATTTAAAATTTAAATATCACTATACAATGTAATTTCTTATATCATTGAAATCTTTAAAGTTTTAAATTATAATTTCTGCGCAATTAGATTTTTTTGAACAAGTATTTTAAATTCCTTAAAAGTTCTGTTTTCAAAATCTTTATTAAATATTCTAAATATTGTTAAATCTGTTTTAAGATTGGCTGCCAGCAAAAAAAAAAAAAGTGCCCACAATATTTAAAATCTTTTAATTTTTAAGTATTAGTTTTTAGACATTAAATTTCATTATTTCTAATAAAAATCACATTTCTTATTTTGAAAAAAAAAATTTAAGAAGAGAGAAAAATAACTAAGTAGAGGAAGTTTATTTCTTATAATTTTCTGTTTCTACTTTGCATTAGTAACAATATATGTCTCTGCTTAATTATTTACTTACTTAATTATACTTTTTTTTATGTGAGGATAAAAAATTTTTCTTTTTTTTTTCTTAAATCTATGGGAAACACCATAAACTAGGGTACGTAGTCGATCAGAGAAGGTATATATGAAATTGAAAATGCATGAAAAATTTGCACTTAATAAATTGAAGTATATATTATTTTCCCCTAATTAAAACAATTAAAATTTAATCAACTCATGTTATTGTTTAAAGAGAGAGAGACTAACAGTTGAATTATTAGACATTATTTACTAAAAGAGACTAATTAAATACAATAGAAAAAAAAAAGACTAGATATCTTTAATTTTATCACCATAGAAAAACCAACAGTACTTAGTTAATATTATATTTATAAATCTGATGAAAATTGCACGACCTTTTGGTGTGACAATGTTTGAATATGAATTTCTCTAACTTTTTTTCCTCCAATATCAGTTTTATCTATAGATTCTTCTTGGTAGACGGAAAAAAAGGTCCCGGAAATAAAGGTACGGAAAAAAAGGTCCCGGAAAAAAAGGTACCTGGAAAAAAAGGTACGGAAAAAAGGGTCCCTGGAAAAAAAGGTCCCGGAAAAAAAGGTCCCGGTAAAAAAGGTACCTCCATAGGGAAAATCTGTAGGGATATTTCCCCTCTCGCTTTCTGGGCAACATGAATGCTTCTCGCTGTTTCAATGAATATTCTTTTTATCTGTAATAATTCAGATTAGATCATTGAGGTAACGAGAAGGGTAAGGGGGGGGGGCACTTATAGGCTGGTTGTATTACGCTTTTTTTTAAAATTTTATTTCACTTATTTATTCTTCTTTGCTTATTTTTTAAAGCAGGGAGATACAATTTAAATTTTTCAATAATATTTTACTTTTTTTTAAAATTTTTTTAAGCGAAAAATGTGTTATTTTCTATTTTAAATTATATTTTGTGAAGAAGTTGCTAGTGTGGGGCTTAAAGTAGCCAATCGGGGAAGTTGGGAGGATTTATGTGTTGGATGGTTATTCGTGATTGGAGGTGTAAGTATTGGTGCCTTTTAATTAGAGTAGCGGTATTTCTTTTTTTTATAAGCTGGGTGTGTTTAATTTCTCTATTTTATTTTTTTAGGGCAAGATTTAATATAAAATATGCTATTTTTTTTCCATTTTAAATGATATTTTTTGAAAAGGGTGTTGATATTTATATGAGCCGATTAAGGAAGGTGGGTGGATTTCTGTGTTGGATGTTTATTCTTTAATTGTGGAGAAAGGAAAGTATTGCTCTTTTTTAATTAGAGTCACGGTATTTCTTTTCTTAGAAGCTGGATGTATTTAATTTATTTATTTATTTTATTTTTCTAAGGGGAAGATGCATTTTAATATGTTAAATGTAAAAGATGTTATTTTTTTTATTTTAAATGATAAATTGGAAAGAGGGTATAGATATTCATATTAGCCGATTGAGGAAGGTAGGAGGACTTTTGGGTCGGATGCATTTTTTCTTTCTTTTTATAAGATTTTAAATTGTTATAAGAGGTTTTGTCTTTTATTTATTTATTTATAGGTTTTTTATTTCTTATAAGAGATACGTTTATCTCTATTAACTTATTTTATTGTCGAAAATTCTGATTCGGATGGTTGGTGTCATGGAAATATTTTAAGTTCATATTAATTGATATTTAGTTTTGCTAATTGAGGTAAAGGAGAAAGAACATTTAAGCACAATGTTACTTTTTTCCCCTTCCTTTATATGATAAAAAGACTATTTAAAAATTTTTTGTTGTTTCTGTTACAGAATGTGCGTTATTCTTTATTTAACTAATAGTTTATAGAAGTAGTTGACACGACGCTAACGTTATGAATAGTTTTCTTGCCGTTTCATAATTTTGATTCAGATTCGTTAATTAGTGCAAGTAGGAGGTATTTGATGCAAGAAATTTTTTTCATTTCTAAGAAGGAGTTTCTTCAACTAGATATTTTTTTGTTAAATATATTTCTTTTCTTAATTAAACAAGGATTACAATTTTTTAAAACATATGTCAGTTTTTAAGTAATTAGTATAGATACAATTCTCTGCAAAATTGTTTTCACCCTATTTTAACAGTTATGATTCATTTATTTTGGTAAAATGAGGAGTCTTTTACCAGATAGGTAGTCTTTTAAGGGATTATTTTAATACTGAATTTTATTAAGAATAATTTTTTGTTAATACATTTCATTTTAACACGGTTAAGATCTAATTTAAGATTTCGGCATAAAAAAAATTTAATTTCAAAGAACTTATTCAAACACGCGTTATTTTGCGCTGATAAATTACATTAAATAGCCTGTAACACATTTCTCAGCTATTTTTAGGAAATATATAAGTAAATTTCGCTTTGTTTAAAATCTATTATTTATTATTATTTCTGTTAAGAAATAATAATAAATAATAGACATTTCTGTTCTGTTATGTCTATTTTTATTCAGTTTTAAATATTTTTTTTTATTTCATTAAAGACGGTTTTATTTTTAATTCTTTTTAAAAACAGCATTCATGAAACTACATTTTTTAATAAAAAATCACTTTCTCTATGCACTTTCATTATCAGAGAAATGTTTTTAAAAGGACGATTCTGTTATAATGGTCTAAAACAGGGGTTTCCAACTTACATGAGGCCGCGGGCCACAATTAAAAATTCAAATCAAATGGTGGGGCCACAACTTTATCAAAATTTTATGAAGGACTTTTTCATGTTTGAAAGAACATTAAATATTATTGTCAGATTTTTAATAAGTTGTACAAAACAAAAGTATTGAATTACAAATTAAAATAAGAAGTAGATTTTTAGAAATATTTAAATCTTATTAATAATATTTTTAAAAATATTAAATAAATAATAAAAATTCGGGCTACAATAACTTAGGTTTTTATTAAAACTTACATAGTAGCACACAAAATATTCAATGAGAAAATTGAGATTTGTCTGCTACAACCACCAGAGAATAGATATTTACACTTAAAATTTACAAATGTGTGTGCAAATATTTTCGTCCAAAATGAGTGGTCTCAAAAAGTTAAATCGGATAATTTCTTCGAGAAAATTTCTGATACGCACATGCTAAATTATATTAACAAAATACAAAAAGAAATGAAATAAAATAGAGCTACATACATGATTATTTTTGCATTTGAATAAATATTTTCCTGGGTGTAAAACCTGAGAAATAATTTTTTTTGCACAATTGGTATGTTAAATTTCACAGATACGAAGAAATTAGGTTTTTATTAACGAGAAAAGCATTTTAAACCCATATTGATTCTTTACGAAAATTGTCCGCAAAAAAATGACAACTAGTAAAGTTTAGTCCGCGGGCCACAAAAAAAAGGCTTCGCGGGCCGGATGCGGCCCCCGGGCTGCCAGTTGGAAACCCCTGGTCTAAAACAAATATCATTTTAACAAAGTGAATAATATATATTATAAATCAATGACTATCAAATTCAATAAGGTATGTTACAGATTGAATCATGTTAGATGCACTGAAGTGTGCCTTTACCAAAAAACAAGCATTTGTGGCTATATTAAAATTTTTGCAAACAAAAGGAAATTGGTGTTATAAAAAAGGAAAGATGTTTATGTACTTTTTTGTGAGTCTACTGCTAGAATCAGTGCATTTCATTAATCTTGTAAATTTCTGAAGATAGCAATTACTTTGACGTATGTGTACATTAGTGTACTGCAAATGGATGTCCTTGAGGTTTCTTGAATACACCTACAAGAATAAGAGGGGGTTTCACTCTAACAACCCTTTCAACCTTTTTCTAAGAATGTTTCAGCCATTCTTTGTATTTCAGTTTTTCATTCTTTGTCATTCTTTGTATTTCAGTTTCCAGCAAATCAAAGCTGGAGTGCATATCGCACATAGAAAAAAGAGGGGGAGCTATGAAACTCTTCAAAAAAAGTTGAAAACACTTTGCGTTAAGTTTTTAAACCAAAATCTAGACATCCCAGAATTTTTAAGTTCAATAGCTAATAATCTAAGAAAGAAAAACATGTAAATTTAAAAACTAACTAAATTTAAAACCCCTAAAAACTCAAAATTGTCAACATACAAAATTTTCATTCATTTCCAATTTCATATTAAAATCTGTATTCATTACTTTAGCTTATTAATTTTTTTGAATAGCTAAAAATGATACTACATGGCAGTTTTAAATAAAGCAAATTTTATATTTAAATATTCCTAAATGTAAGTCTTTAATTTTCTTTAACATCTAAAAGACATACCATTTAAAAAATTTATGAGATATTTTAACGATGATATGTAATACCTTTTTTGCAGAGTTTCATAGCAATGAACTATTTATGTTTTTGTATATTGTATATTTGTGAATTTGTATATTTTAAACATCGAAATCGTCATTATTTTACAAAAAAATAAAAAATTTTCCTCTAATGTATTCCAATCAAGTTATTTTTTAATTTTCTTGTGTTTTCAAAAAATAATGTCATAAAAAATGATGTTTATAAATATATTGTTGTAAGCAGAAACAAAGTTCTCCATATACGTCTAAGCTGAAGTTTTTAGAGGAATAGTTAAAAAAGTTGTCAACTACGTCATAAAAGGTTTGTGATATATTTTATTTTAAATTGAAAAAACTGATCTACTTATAAAACACATCTTATTTAATTCAACTTTATAAATATTAAAATAATTTAAATCCAATGAAAATGTAATAAAAATAATTGCATATTTCAGGCAATATTACTGTATTATAAATTACTTTCTAGCAAATGCATAATGGATGCAAAATTTTTGTTCAAACTAATTGGAAATTGAATATAAATGAATCATAAAAAAATAAAGAAAAATACATGAAAAAAGAAAAAAATCAAGCATACTAATTTTTTTTTTATTTACTTATTAAAAAAGCAATCCTACTTTAATGAATGGTTTCTTTGTTTCTGGAAATTTCTAAATTACAAATTAAAATATGTAAAAGACCAGATATTATAATACATATATACATTAAATGACTAATATATATTTAAGTATTAAAATAACATTCGATTCAATACGAAACAATGATATTTTCAAAAAAACCAGCTGACTTAAATCATGATTAAATCAATGAAATCCTGCTAAAAATATTCAATAAGGTTTGCTTCTGATAAGTTTCCAGCATTTTGATTCTAATTTGCTCTTAAATATAGTACATTGAATAAATGTTAATTGTGAATGTAAATAAATGTGAAAAAAAATTCATTAATTATAATACTACGTTGTAATGCAACGTTAAATGACCTTTTACTCTTCAATTAGTAAATTAATTACTAAAGTTGTAAAGTAATTAAAATGATAGTTGTTACTGTTTAGATAATTTTTTAAGTTGTTCTTATTGCCAATTAAATAAATAAGAATTATTATCTATTTAAAGAGAGAAATAAGCGAATAACACCACCATTACCACCAATCAAATGCTCAAGAGCCGCACCGGGTTCGAATGCCAGAGCCGGCGGGTCAATATGAAGATGCACTCAGTTCGCACTGATCACAGTACTAATGTAAAATATCCTCTATGGAAGACAGATTATGGGTTAGAGTTCACTTGCCGTCAGTCTAACCGTGGATGGTTTTCGTGGTTTACACTATATGTAACGCACATGCTTTTAAGTTCCATTGAAAAGTCCCCACGTAGGCAAATTTCTCCCAATGCTTGATCTAGGAGTTCTCTTTGTCTTCTGGGTTGAGTTCACTTTTATAAGACTACGTAATTGAACATTAGTAGCCTTTTAAAAGCAATTAAGACATTACAAATATTTATAATTTTTAACAAATTTTAAAAAATAATCGAAAATAATTTTTAGATTTATTCACTAAAATAATGAAAATAAAAAGTCACTAACAGAGAAAAAATCTTTAAGAGAAATGGCACCGAAAATTGAAGTTTTTAAAACCCAAAATATAAAAAAGAAAAATATGCTCTCGAATTCGATAGCAAATGATATTTAAACATTAACCAGATAGTGGATATAGAATGGTCTGCCTTGTTTATTGCAATATCTTTTTAGGTAAATTATAATTTTGTCATATTTTAGGGTTTAAATTATAAATTCAATAGTTAGGGGATATTATGTTTTAATAAATCAAAAACTTTAAAAAAAATTTAAATCAAAAACTTTTTTTAAACTTCATTTTTTCCCCCAATATCGTAAACAAGAGGTGGCAAACAGTGGGTCAAGTAAGACCGTCAATGCATAAACTGATTCCCAAACATGCCATTGGTTAACTGAAACGGTTCTATGCTATGTTATCAATTGTAACTTATTACAAAATAAAAAAAAGCGAAAAATGAAAGAAAATGACACCTGTCAAAAAATTTCTATTAGAAGTGTTATAAGCGAAACACATTAATTTTACTCCCCCTCCCCTAAAAGTTTCACGTAGCCTGATAACACTTTTTCAATAGATAAGAGTCAAGATTCCCGGTAGAATCATGATCTTAGAGAATAAATAAACAATTTTATTGAACATTTTCATATTTAATTAACTTTTTAAGAATAAATGCATAAATAAGAAACAAAAGTTGGATAAAAAGCTCTTTGAACACGCGCGACACGCAAAAAAACATGCACGGAACAGCAAAAAGCGCTTCAATCCAATCTTCTCATTTAAAATATTTTCCCCTACAGAATTTTCCCTACACAGGTACCTTTTTTACCGGGACCTTTTTTTCCGGGGACCTTTTTTTCCGTACCTTTTTTTCCGGTACCTTTTTTTCCAGGTACCTTTTTTTCCGGGACCTTTTTTTCCGTACCTTTTTTTCCGGTACCTTTTTTTCCTAGATTCTTTTTCTTAAGGTGTTCCGTGTTTTTTCCTTATTTTTTACGATGATCGTTAATCTCTCTCCCAGAAAAAAAAATATAGTATAATTTTTTCTTGAATTTAAAAAAAAAAAAAAACAACAGAAAATGAAGTGTTTGAATTTTGTGTATTTTTCTTTGGTGACGTTTACTGTGTGCAATACCTTACAATGCCTTTCCGCAGCTATTGTAATTCCACAAGTAACAATGAAGAAGGAATAGACAAGTATTGAAAGAATTTCTGCCTCTGGTAACTGTGGGTTAGTAGGATAGTTTAGATGCCCTGTGGTGAAGAGGAGTCAAAAAGCTTTGTGAAATTTTTCTATGTAAAGCAAATAGTGGACAACCGTATTGTGTAAATCCTTACTCAGAATACTTACAAACATTAGTCTTTCCCTTGCCGCGAAAAAAAGAAATATTCCTAAGGGAGTACTACCACAGTAATATAAATTTGAAATAGAATACTGAATGATTTTTATGAAAAAAAAAATGATTACGCATAATTAAGAAAAAGAAAAAAAAAGAAAATATTTATTATTTAAAGTTAGTAAAATATTAACACTAATCATTAGCATTTTGAATAACATTAAAACGGTTTGATATCAATGAGGTTGAGAATCAATGAGAAATTAAAGTAGTATTTTGATCGATAAAAACTTGATTTTTGTATGACAAATGAAAGGCTTTCAAACATTTTCGAAAATTCGTTAGGTCGTCTTTTTCTAAACATTTTCTGAACAAAAATAAACGAAAAAGATGTTGAAAAAAGAAGAAATACTGAAAATTCCTTAGAATAAATTCGTATCTTTTCTTACATTGAAATAAATTTGTAGACATTAATGTATTGTATTTTCAATATTTTTATGCACCATAAAATATTAAAAGATAATGTCTAAGTTTCTTTATTCGCGATCAATATCGAGTAACATAACGACGCATATCATAATGAAAAATATAAGTTTTAATGTTGTTATACATTTTTAAATTTAAAAAAGTAACTAAAACAAGAAATCAGTCCTTTTTCAATTTCAATCTTTTTTTTTTCCTTTATCGATTTATGCGGCGTATTATTATTTAACAATAAAGCATTGATTTTTATCATTCGAAGACTATTCGAAAGTTTTATGTAAGTGTTCAGGAGGTTTCCTTGTGTACCTGCTCAAAAGCACGTATAAAACACTACATTTCCTCTGTGTACTAGATATATTGTTTTGAAAAGAAATTCCGCGTTAAACTATGTAATTAAAATTTGATTCCACTTTTTAATAAGAAAAATTAAGTATAAGGTAATTGCTCAAGCATCATAACCTCCAAAGATCATCAATTATGCCTTTCATTTTTCAAAAATCAATTACTGTACATATCAAATCATGTTTTATCTTTATTTTTAATTTAAGTCTTCAATCAATATTTCTAGTGTTAAGTCAATTTGTCATATTAAATTTCATTGTTTTATTATTTCACAAGCAAACGGCTTAATTTTTTTTTATGGTTACCACAATGTATTCGAATGAACTTCAATGTATGCCACAATTAAATATGTGCTAGTTAAAATATAGAAATTTAATTAGTGAAATATGTATCAATTTATGTTATTATTTATTTATGTCAACTTAAGTATATATATGTCAAATTATGTTTATATTTATATATATCAACTTAGATTCGATGAATCAGATATTCAAATGTTATATTTACTAAAGCAAAGTGCTTGTTTTTCTATTAGCTACCACATCGACTGCTAAATTCAAAATGTTATTACTATAAATTTTCTGTAAATTTCTAGATGTATGGGATAGGGGCCGCTAAGTGGCCCAGGTGCCCAATTTTTGTAAATAAAGTAAGTAATAACCTCCAAAGACTTGAGAATAACAATTGTATTAGGTAATTAAGTTGAAATATCAAACAAATTTCTGTATGCGCTAATTACAAACGCTTTTTTTTTCTAATACAAAAGTGTTTTTTTTCCTTCTTTCTTTTATTTATTCATTTTTTTTAACCACGGATGTATTTTAACAAGCGTAAAAGAAATGTTAATCAATGTTTGACAGAATTAATGAAACAACTTTCTTATTCCTATGAAAAGCGAATATTTAATGTGGTTAGAGTGAAGTACAGTTTCGTCAGTTTAGGCTATTTAGTCAGTAAACTCGACATGGAAATCCAATATGGCAACAGTTTATTTTACATTTCAGTTGAAAGAAAAAATTTTAAATTCATATATACTTATATTTAGCACGATTTTAACAAGTCAAATTGCCACAAATGAACATAGCCGTTGATTAAAGGTTCTTTTTTTTTTTTTTTTTTTTTTGCTTCAAAAATAAAATTTCATAATGTGATATGAAAAAAATTATAATTTCGTTTTGAAATTTAAAGTGTTAATGCAAAGAAAAATTATTAAACCGAAGAAATTAATATATGTTCCATAATTATTCGAAGTTTGCTTAACGGTTGCACTATGACAAACTCTTGTGGCTAAGAGAAAAGAATTATTAAAGTATAGCAGGTCTTAGGAATTCCCGCGAAGAATAAAAAAACGCTATGTTTTAGTTTTAATTGTAATTTGACACAATTATAAATTCTTATTGATTAAATAATTGTAAATACTTTAACATCAATTCTGAAAAACATTTATTTATTTATTTATTTTTTATAAAAAAGGGCTGAGAAGCATTTCGTTATAACACAGGATACGTCCATTTGTTGATTTAAAACAGTGTCTTTCCGTGAAGTTTGCATTAGAAGATAAAATTTGGTGTTTGGCGCTTTCTCTAAGAGACATGCTTGCAATTTTTAAAGTTAAGAATAGCAACCTTAGGAGAAAACTTTTCAACAATGCATAGGGAGGGAACTAATTGATGTTAACTGACAATCCTATTTTCTCCCCTCCCCCAATGAACCCCAACAACCGCGAAGCTACCTTCCCCACCTTATACACCTGGAGAGTCACGAAACAACACCTATCCGGAGTTTGCATGTAGATGTTTTTTCGTGACGCTTCGGAAATAAGGGGTTAAGTAACACCCTGTATCGTTTTTAATTCATAAATTGTTAGATTAATTCTCAGAATTTACCTTGATAGATAAGTTTTCTACATTGTGGTGATACTGGTTTCATAACTCTTGGAGGTTGATTGACTCTTGGTATGGTGGTTGACACAGGAGGTTTTGTAGCAGGCCACGCCCTCTCCTCCTTTGGCGGCGGCAACTTTGAAGTTGATTTCCTTCGTTCTGAGTCATCGCTCACTTGTTCTTCGTCATCATCCTCATCAGGATCTTCATCCCATTTCACTGCATCAGATCTTCTGAATCGTGATCCATATTTTAAATTCCATTTCATTCGAACCTAAATTCAATAAGAGTAATTTTAATGATTCCAGCGTATACAAGCAATACCAATGCAAGTATGCAGCAATAACGGGATGGGCGCCAAAAATGTAAGAAGTTGTGACTAATAAAAGGGAAAAAAATTAGTAAATAGAGATTAAAACCAAGCACCCTTTTCTATTATATTCCCTTTAGTTTATTATCAAACAAAAAATGCTGTGAAGACTTTTGCTTAAAACAAATCTTAATACGTGGTTACGAACGAATAGCTACATTTAGAAACTAAGTAATAATGAATTAAGATTCTACCTAGACGCTCATTCTATCAATGTGTATGAGGTGATGAATTGTGCGCTAAAAACGTTACGAAATTGTATTTCGTTATTATTCAATATCTCAAATATTAATTTGTTGTTAAGGATAAATGATTCGCTATATACTTCCCATATAATGCTACATAGCTATCAATCCTATAATAGCCATATTTCATTATAACTTCTCCAGCTCCATTTCTCTTTTTTGTTGTGGAAACAGTTGTCCGCTTTCAGCAGAATACTTTATAAAGTAATGGGCAATAAATTTTGAAAGGTTAATTCTGAAAAATATTTCACCACGAGATGGACAGAACCAAGTGGTAAAAAATAAGACCATCCTCCGTATATTTCATAAAATCTTTTAAAATGGTAAGAAAAAAACATTAGAGGTTTCAAATGAATGTTTCAAGTGAGGGAAAAATAAAAATGGTATCAAAATTACTTTTAATTCCCTTTTTGATAAATTTAATAAAATACATACCTGAAAAGAGCGTTCTTTACTGAACACCGTGTTTATCTGAATTATTTATTAGTAATGTTTGCGTTCCATTATACTTACCAATTAGCTTAAATGCAACATAGCGATGTAAAAAGAACTTTTATGGAAATGAGAGTGGTTGGGGATTTACGCTTAAGCTTAGGGGTCTATGGATGTGTATGCGGGAGGAAAAAGAAAGAGTTAAAGAGAGATAATTTGAAAAATATTCAATTTCCTTTGGTAATCAAATAGGTTTTGATGAACAAGTCCTGCCATATTCAGTAGTGGTTCGCTAGAATTTCCTTTTTTTCCCTTTTCATATAAATAATTGCTGTTCCTAATGTGCGTACTTTATCGAATACTACAGGAAGAGTTCTGAAAATTAATATTTAGGGTGTTGATTAAAGAAGACCCTTAACATATAACAACCTTAAAATTCTGTGTAGCGTTTCAATAAAATAATGAACAATGAAATTTTGTTCCATACTTTGAATTAATTAACATGAAATATCTTACATCCGTTTCTTTATGAATTGCTTCAGTAAAGGCTTTTTGGAAAGCAGGATCGAACATTTTGTCTCTCGCCATTACTTCTTCTATTTAGTCAAGATTTATCTAAATAATTTCTAATAAATGGTTCATTTATCAAATACTGAAAATTGCAATTTTACAAAAAGCTGACTATTATCAATTTTGAATTTTGATTAGAAGAATATTTATTTATTTTAAATCTTAAATGATACAATAAATTTTTTAGTCTATTTATTAAGTAATGATTCATTAGCTTAAAGCTTACTCTTACTGTCATTTTCAATGGAATAACTTTTAAAATAATGGACTTAAAAGTTACAATCAAGATTAGTCTGGATTAGGATAACCGCTGAAAATTTTTTCCACTTCAGTTTTTTTTTTTTTTTTTTTTTGTTTATAGTTGCTTTTGTGGGTTGTTTGGTATCTTTGTTAGAGTCCCCACTTAAACTCTAAAAAGAAATCTAACTCTAGAAAAGTCTTCCACATGAAAATGTTCCCGAGAACGGATTATAGGTTTCTTCATAAATAACACTAAGTTTAAATAAATAACTATCTTTATTAACATTTAGGAAACTTGTAAACTTAACTAAAACATTCTAACATATATAAAACTTAACCACTTTAACATTGAAGCAGCATAGAAAAAAACTGCGAAAAGGTAAGCGGCGAGAACATGCCGGACTGCTAGCTAGAACCGACGGGGAGAGAGAGCAATCTGTGGGGAGGCGGCCAAGTTATATCCAAAACATACTGTGCGCGTTTTGTTGATTTCGCCCTTCACGCATATCTCCATTCAGGTATGAGGTTTACGTCAATTATCGGCTGCAAGCGACGTAGTCCAACGTCAGAGATTCGTAGTTCGGACTTTGTATTTCAGACCGCAACGCCACACTTTCTATTTGATTTTAAATTAGCATTTA
Organism: Parasteatoda tepidariorum; assembly: GCF_982258835.1. Classification (NCBI taxonomy): domain Eukaryota; kingdom Metazoa; phylum Arthropoda; class Arachnida; order Araneae; family Theridiidae; genus Parasteatoda; species Parasteatoda tepidariorum. The sequence continues at coordinate 2,420,685 of NC_141755.1, read as the reverse complement.
TACAACACGTTTCAAGACATATTTAATCACAAATGAAAATTAAGCACAAATTTTTTTATAATTTTAGTAACAACTTTTGCCAAACTCATAACGTATGTTCTTTCGATTTATGTCCCAAAAATTATATTGATACTAGATTGGCTATTCGGCTTAAAAATTGCGTACTAATGCCCTCACTGTCTTGAATATTTCAGAATATTTCAAAACATTTTGTTAACTTTGTATTAAGGGATGCGTAATTATACATAAAATAGATATCTGCTGAGTCATTGAAATTCCTTTGCCCAATAAAGGCGGCTGGTTCTTTCATTGGGCCGATGGAGCTTTATATACATAATTTACTTAACATTTAACCCGCGGGTAACAGAAAACGAGGAAGGCTACTAATTAGGTGACTTGACTCAGTGGAGAATAACTTTCATATAGTAAATAAGGAAATCTGGAGGAGTCTCGCTGCGGATAAGACCAGATAGCAAACATTTCTTGGGTCAGCCTTGGTCTGTAGCAGACTGTCGTGCCTTGAAAGAAGAAGAAGATGTAAGAGGTAAAAATTTATTAAATTGCCAATTAAGCAATGACCTCGGTCAGTTTTATTCATATTAATTCCTTATCGCTGTTCTTACTTTATGGTTGTATCTTACCTTGCCATAAGTAATAAAAAATAATAAATAAAATTACCAAATTTTACTTCAAACTCAATTGCCAAAAATAAATTGGCTAACAACATCATCTTTTCGGAAGCATGCGAGACATAAGCATCGTTTTTTTAAGTGCTACACTAGAAATCACTTTAATTTTTTCTACAAAAAATTTGGTTCGTTTTAAACAAAATTCTTATCATGGTCAACCAAAAAAAATGTGTTACTCATTTTATCAAAATATTTCAAACAATAGCGATTTTGCGAACTATCAACGAATATGAAATGTTTATAAAATAACTTATTGAGGTGCACGTATACATCAAATATCATTAGCACCATCTCATCATTTTAAAAAAGCTGAACAAAATGAACATAGTTAAAGCAACAGTTGCGAATTCATGTTTTTAAATTCTCTGTTTTTGTAACGTCAAAATATATAAATTTTCATAGAATTACTGCTTATAAGGTGATCTCCATTGATTTGAGACCTTTCTAGAAAATTCGTTGTATTTTTTTATGTATTTGATCGTTTTAAACCTTCTATGGAATTTCTACAAGGAAAGGTCTTACATGTTTTGCAGTTGACTGATTTTAATATTGACAAATTAGCTTGCTTCAAAAAAGCTCAAGAAAAAGTTACAAGTTTCCGCTTTCCTATAAGAGTTTTGAAATTCTTTTTGGCATATTTTTCTTTGTTTCCAGACACTTCCATTGGAATCCACGTACCTAAGACCAGTGAAGATAAAACGCATTTTAAAAAGCTCTGTATATTAAAATTAGATTGCTTTGTGCTTGAGAAATCAGTTCAACTGATTAAATTTTCAGAGTACGCTTTGCACTTTCCTTGGATACTTGGAACATATTTTCGTTTGAATGTTTCTTCGAAAACCGTAAAAGTAAGAAACTTCCTTATTTAAATACATAAAGTATTATTTTTTAAGCAAACAATCAATACTTTGAATTAATATCAATACTTTATTATAAATCCATCCCATAATTTTTTTTTAAAAAGCATTTGGCACAAAATTTAACAAAAAATGATGTTTGACGTTTAAATATTTTTTATTTATCTCTAACTATTGAAAACTTTTCATATTTATCAGTATATTTATATACATAAGAAAAATATTATACATGAAAACTGAAATTGAGATTTTATTTGAATGCATTTTAAGAAATTAAAATATTTAGGGACAAGATGTAAAATAAAAAGGCTTTGAAATGGATTATTAGCTGTTGGTGTTCAAATATTACATTTGATCATTCTGCTTATGAAAAACTTTTAAATAAGGATGAATTGCCTACAATAAACAAAAATATATACAATCAAATTTCTAAAAAAAGTGTAATTGTTTATGTTTATTTTTTTGTAATACGTTTTATTTTAAAATTCAATGATTTTTATCAAGCTTTTGTTAACCGTCAAAAAAATTCGTAGTTCTTTTTCATTGGTTGAAATTAATAAAATAACTGATATCAATAGATAAAAAGAAACGAAAGTATTTTCGTTTGTTTAAGTAAAATTCAAAACTTGAAACTTAAAAATGCAGGAAATGTTTCAAAGAAAATATGTTTTACTAAAGGTTTTACTGGCTTAAAATCGAAGCACAACTGTTTGGGTAAAACTTAAAGACAAGGGTCTGGCAGCAAAGATATTTTTTAACAATTATTACTTTTTACCGTATAATAGCACTTTTTACAAAATTTAGATATAATGAGGTTTAAAAATATTGAAAATAGTTTGTGTCAAACGCATTTAGGTTTGAATAATGCTACGATGTTGAAAACTGGGAGACCAATTTAGAGCAATCGTAATGAAAAAAAAGCGAAAGGAAAAAGCTGTTCTGCTCTAAAATAAAAATAAATAAACGAATAAAAATGATGATGGGTACTCAAGGTAGAAAATTGTGCATTGCCAGAAACTATATTCGACGCAAAAATAAAAGAACAAAAAACGAGGAAACAGGAACAGGAAAAGGTCACTAGAGCATAGTGGAATGCGCATTTATTGTAGAAAGATAGACCTCGGAGAAAACAGAATGGTCAAAGATATGGCCTTCAATCCTACAAATTGGTTATGTCGGTAAACATTTTGCGATTGAAGAAGGAAAGAGTTTAGTGTTGAAACTTTTTGTATTCCTAAGTACAGTTTGATCAAACATGGGTGCACATGAGGTAGTAAAATTTTCACATCTTATTGTTTACTAATACTTTATTTAATGAATCTTAGAGACATTATTTCATGTTTATATGATACTTAAATGAGAAGTTGAGTCGCGATGGATCAATGGCTAAAATCATCGTGCTGTTATAGTGAATCCTCAATGCGTTTTTTAATCATCCATCTTCAATTCTCATAATTTTTGCCGGCAGCGAGCTGTTGCAGTAATGCTATCTAAAATAGGTTTTTTAAGTGATGTTTTATTGAGTGCTGCCCATCTGGAAATGAGTGTGCAGACGTCCTTGCTAAAGAAGCCCGGAACTTGGATCAGACCCCCCCCCCACACTGTCACCTCTGATGACGCAAATGCAGTTTCCATGCTCAGAAAACCCTCCTTTCCGAATTGTCCAAGAAACCTCTCATTCGTAATAGCAAGACTACGTACAAGAAATTAAACGAACATAAAGATTTATTCAAACAAGACCAGATTATACCCCCTTTGCAGACATTGCCTTTAAACCCAATTAACGCCAGAACACACTCCCTATCAAGTCATTCTGGCTGCACTTTTTGAACCATCAGAAGACATCCTATACAAGTCTTCAGGCCCCAGAAATCGCAAAACTCATTCTCCAAACTATTGGAAATATTTAGCACTGCCACAAACAAGACGGCAACATTAAGTGTTTAAAAGGTTTGGCATGAAAACATATTATTCCAGATCTATGATATAAATAGTTTAAACTGATTAATAAACCCATTCTCTGCCGACGGTTTGAAACTTGCACGATTTTGTAATAAAGGATGCCAGGAGAAACACTTTCGGTGGTCCATTTGCATTTCAATTAACTTTGTTTTTTCACTTAAGTTCTGAGAAAATCGCAATCAGGTGATTTCACAGTCCATGAAGCTATTATATTTCTGACTTTGTATATGCAACATCTAAACTCCGTTTGCCTACCGTTTTTCTTACAAAAGATATGATTTCGATTTTATAGTTGTATATTGAGGGAAAATAATTTGCCTATGCCGTAAGCGAATTGAAAAATTTCTCATTTTGTCACGATGTCACTTTGCAACGCGCTTACGAGGGTTACTGCTATAAGCCTAACAAATGCAGTTTGTAAAGAGTAGAATTTACCAACTAGCCTAAGTCCTACGACATACATATGCAAAATCTCTCAATGCGAAGTCCTCGGATGGTCAACCAGTGACGTTACTCATACGCAGCAGAAGTACGAACACAATGTGGATAGAAATTTTCTCATAAACGAAGTTAATGATTTCTAGCGTTGGCTATTTTAAAAAAGATTGTACCTGCATAATTTTATAAATATTCATGCTGTTAATAGAATTTGGTGATCATTACTGTCTTGTTTCAACATCATAAATTTCCATAAATAGTTTCGACACCAGTCTTTATGTTTTGAAAGAAAAAAAAAAGAACTAGTTACTAAAATTAATAGCTCACATATTCTTGGCGTACTTCAAATGCTTTAACTATCTTGTGATAAAGTGTATAAATGTTTTTCTGAACCCGAGAATGAAAGTAATTCATCATCACTTTATTATTCATCTCTTTGGAGTGAAAAGCGCATAACGTAACAATAATAACTATAAATTATTTTAGAAGAAAATATTAATCTAAATACTTCATCATCAGCCATCATCATTCTCGTAGATATTTTTAACCTATAATTAGGGAGAGAAAACACGACATCTTGATTTTTGAAACTAAAATGAAAAAACTATTTTTATGTTCAAATATTAAACTTACGATGATTTTTATTATTTTTTCATTTTTGTGTCTTGTTTGTAATATTATTAAATGGCAATCCAATTAGTTTTTCAGCTTAGCCACTAAAACACGAAATGGCTAAGTGGTTAATGTACTGAACTGTGAGTGTGAAAGACTGGGGTCCGATCCCCAGTAGCGGCTTGAAACCTTCCAGCTTTAGATCAATGGGTACCAGCTTAGGGCCGTAGTGGCTCAGGGGATAGAGAGCTCGCTACCTAATGACGTGACCCGAATTTCGAATCTCAGCGATGGCTGGTCAATTTTTATTCTGCACCCAACTCACAAGGATCACAGTGCTGACTTAAAATATCCTCAATGGTGAATGGATCATTAGTCAGAGTCCCTTTGTCGCCAGGCTAACCGAGGGAGGTTTTCGCGGTTTTCCTCACGATGTGTCGCAAATATGGGTTGTTCCATCAAAAAGTCCTCATCGAAGGTAAAATTTCTCCCAATTCATGACCCAGGAGTTCCCTTGTGTTCTAGATTGCGTTCGAAATTACAACGCTACGGTGTTGAACATTGGCAGCCGTAAGCAAAAGTCGTAAAAAATTGTGTCAGCTGTTCAACTACGGTCATAAAAGGAAATAAAATGGGTACCAGCTTGTCTGGGAAGTAAAGATGGCCTTGTGCGCAATGCCAGTCACATTCCTACGAGTATGCCGTAGGTCATGAAATTGCGGCACCTTAATCTCCCTGATTCTCTGACCCACAAAGGGCTGTTACTTTATTGCTTATACTTTGCTTTGTTGTTGCTAAACTAAACTCAGTGTCACGGCAGCCCATAGAGGGACAAGGCCTACTGCGCCCATCTCAGTTTTCTTGACCTTGGGCTCTGGGATGCAAGAGCAGTTGTTCCGGTTAGGTGGTCAACCGAAAGCGGAACCCCCAGTGCTTAGTTCTCAAGCATGCTTGGTACTCATTTATCGACCCACAGAAGGGATGAAAGGCTGAGTCAACCTTGCTCGGCCCGAGGATCATACCCAGGACCTGTGGCACAGGAGCACAAAGCGCTACCACTCAGCCACCGGGAGTCTTGTTGTTGCTAAAAGTAAAATTAAACTTATGGTAAATATGTTCAAAATTACCAAAAAAAACATTATTAGCCTTTCACTTATTATTTCTAGTATTAATAAAAATATAGCCTTAATTATTTTAAAAACAGATGAGTTACAATGATTGGAGCTTTTCAAGAAACATACCTGAGATCCATGTTGTATTTGAAGTACCAACTCAGCCCGATGCAATGTCAAAAGTTCCAAGTAGTTCGAGCAATGATATCCAAAGTGAAAGAACATTAAACGATCTTTTCAGCAAATTACTCTGTGGATCCCCCGATTCTTCGTAAGATTTTCTTTTCATTTTCACACTTTGAAATATCAGATTTCTCTCGATTCATAGAAGTTTATAATAGTGTTAGTAAGTTTATGCTTATACCAGGAGAAGAAATTTTTATTTCCTGATATACCCGGAAAAGTCACAAAGAAAACAACAAAGAAAAAAAATCGTAACCAGCTTGTTTTATACTTTGAAATATCAGATTTCACTACCAAGACTTATTAAAAGTTATAAAAAATGTATGAGTTATAATGACTTATTAAAGCTGCTACCTTTTAATCCCCCAGAGAATTATATTAATAAATGAATAGCAGAAGGATTTTTTTTCAAAGTATGGGCAGAAGTATAATTTTTATTTTGTATGAAACCAAACAAGATCATGCATTATGATTTTGTATGAAACCACACAAGATATGCACGACTATAATTTATTTTTTGTGGTGTATACCAAAATAATTTAAAATTATATTTATAAATTCGTGAAATAAATAGGTAGGATAAATTTTACTACCACTTAAAATACAAAAATTAAATATTACGCGAAATGCGTAAAAGTTGGCAGAAGGAAAAAGTTGGTAAATGGTTATCAATGGCACTTAACAAGGAACAGTCATTGTGAAAACAAGCTAAATATAAAATAGTAATACTACGACTTTGTTCTCTTTTCCGAGGTACAAACACCGCCAATGCAATAAAAAAAAAGATGGGATAAAAAGGGACTCACCTATAAAGGATACATTTAACTTGTTACTGGACTGTCTGCATCCCGGAAAAGAGAAATATCTAGTCATAAAACGTTTAGCGTCATTTCAGAAGGGGTAAGAGACTCATTGACAATTATAAGGTAGATGTAAGACTTTTTCCTATGAGAGAACAAATCTTTCTTTTGAAAACAAGTTAGAAATGAATTCGGATTTTGTCCCTTTTCCGTAACACAAACAATATGAATGGAGTGATGGATGCAGACCACCCTTATTCTAATAGTAGATCATTTGGATCATATATGGATCATTTCATTTTAATAATAAGATGATGCTCGTTTTATTTATTATTCATAGTGACTGCTTTTTGTGGATCACTATTACAGACATATAACAGAAGATAAACCATTCCAGCTAAATGAGCTAAAAAAACATTAAAAAATAAAATAAAAAAACAATGCGCCATTGTTGGACATCTGGGCTTCTTCACCTTTTCCTACTACTAGCGCCACGACAGTGTTTGCGTCACTTTACCATTCTTATAGCATTTAAAGACTTGTAATTTCTTCATTTGAAAAAGAAGTAAATAATACTTGAACTGAATACGCTCTTAGAGGTATATTTTCAAAAGCGTGCATTTTCTAAAAATACCAAAATAAGATCTATTATCTGAAATAACAGTAAATGATGAGCATTTACTTTCCACAAGCATCACTGGATGGTGGCATCAGTTACTATAGTTAATAGTTCTATAAAGCTTTTAACTCATTGAAATCAAAGATACCGATTTACTATACTATAACATTTTCTTTTTTTTATAAAGTGGGTTCCCTTCCCTCCATTTTTCCATGAAAAAAGTAAAACTATTTTGATCACTTATGAATAGCATAAAATCGAGTTTTGCACATTTTAGTCTTAAAATGAATAATGAAAAACTTTTATTTTTATCATTGTCACTAGACATCATCATCATTAGGAGAAGGCGAGCTCCTCTAAAATTTAGTACAGCGTTTTTAAAGATGGTGCCTCTTATCTTCTTCTCTTTGGTCCCTACCAAAAGGAAAAAAAAAAAGGGGGGGGGGGTCACTACTTTTAGGTACATGCTTCATCACTGTTCCATGCACTGAACGTGCCCCTAAAAGTGAAGAGTAAAAAGCGCCTTTAGGAAGAAAGTTGTTGGACATAGACATTTAAAATAAGTGACTGTTTCCTGCTGTTACCTACCAGTTGACTTTTGAAATAAAATAGTAAAACACTTAAACTACCACCTTTTACTTTCTTGAAAATATAATAATTGCCTCGTAAGAGATACCAGTCTCCTTAATTCATTCGTAATGATATAGCAAATAAAGTTACAAAACAAATAATTTATTCAATATTAAGTGATAAAGATTCATTTTAAACTGTAATTGTGTTTCTCTTTGTTTTGAAGTTGGTCATTATCACCGGATAAACTTGTGAAGGGTAAAGTTGTTCACCAGTTTCCAGCTGATCATAGTGAAAGAGTAAGAGAAGTTCCAAGCAGTCTTATGTTTGCTGTACTGGGATGGAGCGGCTCAAAGCCCAACATTTCAATTGAAGTATTCGATGCAATTTCAGAGAAATGGTTCTATTTGAGGCAGAAAAATTTCATTAAAAGGTAAAAGAAAAAATTGCTTTACAAGTTAAATAAAATTCTTTAAACTGTAAAAAATATTTTTGCAGAAAGGGGGCAGTTGTTTATTCCTGAAGTTAAATTGTGTAAAACCTTCCCTGTACTCATTTCGATCTCCTACGACAAATACTTCTCTGTTCCATGCATAAAAGTATCTTCGAATTTTATTACATTTTTAATTTTATTTTCAGGTTCTTTTCGTCATCTTTGTACCGGCCTATGTGACGCTAGTGGACTTTTGTTTATGTTAGGATCCTCACAGTTGCGTCTATACGCGTTACATTCAATCTCTAAAGCACCTTAAGGGTAACTGTCGGGATACGGACAATAAATTAAAAATAATCCCCAGAATCGGGTCTTATACGACGCGTTAAGCAGTAAAAGCCCTAAAGCAATAAAGCACGTTTGTCTGGGTCTTTGAATGCGATTGCCCGGGTTCTTGTGCAAGCGATAAATTAAAAGTAGTATTGAATGGTGTCACGAATTTAATGCTTCAAATCTGCCCTTTTCGCTGATCTTTCATTTCTTGTTTCATTGATGAATAATGTGAGACCTATACAAAGTAAGTCTGAATGACTTAAATTTTCATGCAAAAATAAAAAATTAAATAAACATGTTTAAGGCAAAAAATTGAGAAATGGTTTTCCAAAATTTAAAATGTGTTTAATTAAAATGTTTTTTTTTTAAAACTTAATGTATTAGTTTGTATTAACTATGGTTGTCTTTGAACAGAGCTTACCACGGTGTTGTTGCAATTGGTATACATATCTATGTAATTGGTGGTTTTGATGGTCGTAATTGCTACAATAGCACATACCGCTTTCATGTAGAAAAAAGATGTTGGTCTAGAAGAGCGAGGATGTTAGAAACAAGATGTTATGTGACAGCTGTCGGTTGCAAAGGTGTCCTCTACGCCATCGGTGGATTTGATGGCGATGTAAGGACTAGTTCTTGCGAAAAGTATGTTCCGAGTTCCCATAGATGGCAATATATTGCCGACATGAACCACAGAAGAAGTGATGCGTCTGGAGCAGTTTACAATGGTAAGAAATGGCCTCATCCTTTGAATATTGATAAACAATGAGTGGATGAAATCCTTCTGACCGAAAAGAATATTAGGCTACAGATAATTATATGAGCGCAATTTATTCAGTTATTAATATCTAATTTTAAATATTTATTTTCCGTTTATTCATTGAAATGTGTTTCATTGAATCTATAGCTACCTCATTTAAAATTTTAATGACGTATGCATTTTTAAAACTTGAACATGGGAAAACATAGAACTTCAGAAAAGTTTTAAATAATCAATTGAAGAAGACAAGAATGAATAAAACAGGACAAAAAATTCAAAAGACAATATTCAAAAAGATTAATTAATTACTTCAACAGGAAAATTGTATTCCTATAATTCGTCGTAAGTCAACCTGGAGAGAGTAGTAGAATCCCCTTTTTTTGCATATGGAGGGGACATTTGAATGAGACGAATTTAATAAACAATGAAAAAGATTGGATGAATTGTAGATTGAACAAATGAAAAAGAAATCGGATGAGTTGTAGATTGAACAAATGGAGAAAAAAAAATTATATTAAATAACATAATAATGTTTTTGGTTAAAAATTTATCTGCGTTGAGAATTATTTATAATTCAAAATTTTAACACGTTATTAAACAATTTTGAAAATTAATCTGAATATTTTAAATAACAATGATTGTTTGACTATGTTGTCATACGTTGTTTATTCTCCTGTGGATTCTCATACTTGAACTTGTAATGTGATTTAGAATATTTTATTTTATTTTATTCTCATTGAGTTTTTTTTGCTTAAAAGTCAAGTTTTTACTGTGAAAATATTATGAAGTATAAAAAATTTTAGAAATTTTTTAAATTATCCGAGAATTATATTTTTATAATTTTTCGTATTGATCGGGATAACTTTTGGTAGAAAAAATTAAAATGAAACATCTTTTTGATAGCTCGAAAGTCGCATTCTGTAAATCATAAAATTATTCGAGTTGTAGATACAAAAATCTGCGATTTAGTGTTTTTTAAAGTATCAGAATGATTACTCTGTATTTAACTTCCGCAAACAAACAAGTTCAAATGTGGGTGGAAAAAAAATTAAGAGTTTATTTTAAATTGCAAAATGTTTTCTGAAAATAAAAGGTAAGTAAATTACTTTTTAAAAAAAAAATATGATTGAGTTCAAAATTACAAGGTCACGGAGTTGAACACTGATAGTCGTAAACCTAAAATTGGATCAACTGTTTAACGACGGTTATAAAAATTAAATAAAATGACTTAAAATGTGATTTTACGGAGAGAAAAAACAGCATTGCATGCATGTTTACTCAAAGTTTATATTTCATTTTGTTACCTACTTCCATTTCACTTCTATAAATGCTTAGATTTGAGTTTCAAATATAAATAATTTTGTTCTCGATACACATGGAACAACCTTAATTTTGCAAAAATGAATATTTATAGTCAAAGACTTAATGCTACCATTTTTTACTTCGTGAAAAAATTATTTGACTTTTTTAAAAGGACGCTAGGCACACATGCAAATAAATGACTTTTATTCTTGGTTTTATAAAGGTGATTTAAAATGTTTTCTGAATGGCGCATAAATAATACAAAAAATAATAATATTGTGGAAATATCTTAAAATTTTAATAAAACCGGGCAATTTTCAATGAAATGCAACAAATAGAACGGTTTTTCTCCTTAAAAATAATAGAAAGGAAGCTAAAGTATTAAGCAGACAGCTGTTGAAAACTATTACAATAGAATTCCCAACCTTTTGATGTGATTGCATCGATATATAGAATTATAGATTTAATTTTACGAAGAACCCAGACAAGAGGAAGTTCTACACAACATTCAAAGTCATAATAAAATGACTCATAAATAAAAAAAATGTGTTCCAAATTTCTACATCACTTAAAAACATTACAAAATACCTACATTTATCGGGGATTTGATCAGTGAAATATTTTAATGTCGTGGTAGTCTGCATCATTTTAATTTATTTGTGAAATTTTTTGCCACCACTTTTTATATTTGAGAAAAAAATTGCGTATGATCCTGGAAATGTTAGAGGTATAACTTAACTGCTTCAGCAGATAATGAGCTTCATCAAAGGTTATGCTTTTGGTCAGCAAAAATAGGGGGAAATATTTATGATCTGAATTTGTAGAAAGTTCCAATCTACCGCCAAGAAGTTGTCGGAATGGATATTCATATTACAAATCATTATTATAGCAATTTATGTAGTTAAGAAGGTTATTGGTACATGTTTATGACTCTTATTGGTCGTTATCGTATTGGTCGTGATACAGTATTCTACAAATCACTTCTGTGTAACACAAAATTTACAAAAAAGTTAAATTTTCTAATTGTTTTTATATTTTATTTTATAACCGTCTGCAAACAGTCAACCCGATTTCGAGTTTACGACTACCAATGTTCAACTCCGCAGCCTCGTAACGCAATCCAGAAGACAAGAGAGCTCCTGGATCGAGAATTCGGAGAAACTTGTCTTCGTGGTGGATTTTTCGATGGAACTAACTTGCATTTGAGTTGCATGGAAAGGAAAACCACGAAAACCTCTCAAGGTTAGCCAGATGGCTGGGGAACTCTAACCCATGATCCGTCTATTAATGAGGATATTTTACGACAGCACTATGGTCGGAACGAGACGGGTGCGAAATTCGTATCGACGCTGGAATTCTAACCCGGATCACCTTATTGGCAGGTGACAGGGAAGGGACTCTATCCCCTGAGTCACCACGAGAGTTAAAGAATGTTGTAGATTTTCCACAAGTTTTGGTTATAGCAAGTTATTTTATATTCTATAATTAACCTCAGTGACACGACAGTTAGTGAAGGTCCAAAACCTTTTCTGCCATCCCTGTCTTCTTGACCTTAGACTCTGGGATGCAAGAGCAGTTGTTCCGGTAGGGTGGTCAATGAAATACGGAAACCCAAATATTTAGTCTCTTAGCATGCTTGGAACTCGAAATTTTATTGCACGCTTGGAACTTGGAATTTTATCGATTCACTGAAGGGACGAAAGGGTGAGTCAATCGTGTCCGGTCCGAGGATTGAACCCCGGATCTGTGCTGCAAGAGAGCGCAAGGTTCTACCACTCAGTCACCAGGAGTCAATTTTAAATTCTATTCCCTTTTTAATTTCTTCATAGATGTCTATTTTTTAATTTTAGTTTCATTTGACAAAATCAATTTTACTTTATTTATTTAAAGTGAAAAAAATAATTTCATATTAAATATTTTCTATTAGATAGAATTTTTGTTTGTGGTGGTTTTGATGGTCTTAACATTCTAATGTCAGCTGAGATATATGACATTAAAAGTAACCAATGGACATTCATTGCACCTTTGTTAGGACCTCGAAGTGGACATTCCATGGTTTTCCACAATCAATCAATACTTGCAATCGGTGGATTCGATGGATCCAAACGTTTAAAGTCTGGTAAGATATACACCAAAATAATAGCTTCAAATTACTATTTATGAAATAAAATGTAAAGTCCTATTTTTTTTTTCTAATCTTAGAGTATAAAAAACTATCTTTATTAGTTTATATCATTTCATTTCAGAGATCAAATCATAATTTCCTTTCGCCTCTCAATAATTATATTAATCAAGTTTTTTAAAAAAAGAGTAAAACATGATAAAATTGTATTTTTATTTTCAAACATTTTATATGAGAGCCAAGCAAAGACCTTTGTTTTTAGAAAAATACGTTAACATTTCAGAAAGAACTGAAGTTTCCGATTATTTTGGAAAAGCTCTAGTTCTCAGAAAACCTCTATATTCAGTATTTTTGGATATGGGTTGTTTTATATATCGGTTTTTGGCTCGTTTTTATAGTGTGCTATTTTGTGAAGGTTTCTTTATTTATTCAATACTGAATAGTTATCTATAAATAGAATCTTTCTTTTTTTCCTTTCATTTTTTATTTTTATTTTGTTTTGAATAATCTTATAAAACTAATCGGCCCCTCTTTTAAAAAAAAAATTGTTTTTTTTAAAAAATAAATGTTAATTTTTTTTTTATAAATAAAAATAAAAACATTCTTTAATCATCTCTAGAGAAAGTTGTAAAATGGATGTAAGTATAATTACGGGGGAATTATTCTACCTCTTTTTCTTATTTAACACTAGATTGCCTAAGGAGGTCATTTTTACTGCTTTAAATTTCAACTAGAAAAACAATGATGTACATAATGACACGATTTCTTAGAATTTTGTGACTTGTTGTACAACATATAATTTTTTTTATTGTTAATATTTACTAATAACTTGTTATATAACTGTAAATAATATAAAAAATGTTAAAAATTAATTTTAAACGAATTAATTTACGCATTCACAATCCATCAGTCATTTAGATATATACTAATTTTCCGTCTTTCTAGTGTTAATATTTATTTTGTATTAACATAATGTCACTTTTTATTTATAGTTGAAAAATACGAAGAAAGTGAAAATCAGTGGGTGGATCACGTGCCTATGCACTCACAAAGAAGCAATTTTGCAGCCACTGTTTTGAGTAATGAATTGTACGTCATGGGCGGTTATAATGGTGTGTATATATACACTTGAAGAAATCCAAATACATTTAATGCATATTTAAAAATCAAAAAACAATTACATTATTTGAACACATCGAAAAAAAGTTTTATTTTTTCTCATAAACAGTCATTGTTTTTTGAATGAAATATTGTCAAACTGTTTTGAGGCAGGGAACATTATTTACGCAGATTTCATACGGGTCATAAACAGTGAAGAGGAATTTTTTTTTCTAATGAAAAGTTAACTCAATCGACACAATTGCATCATTCAGTGCATCCCATAAATAGTGACGACAAGCAGAATGTAATTTGAACTGTTACTTGGAAATGATAATGCGATAATTAGTAATGATTATTACAAATGATAAGAAATAACATTTTTCTCACTCTGTAAAAATTTTAGTCCGCGCCAAAAATGGTAGCAACAACTTTACACTAAAGTGGTGTAGTAAAACGCCATACATAACTCTAGGATCTTACGTTTCAATACACCCATCTTCTTTGACACTACTGGGTGAAAAGCCACCATTTTTATTATTCGATGACATTAAAATTTATTATTAGAGTAAGATAAGATACCGTACGAGTTATTTCAACGATGCACTATAAATTAATAATGCATCTATACACTCATTCCTAAAATAAAATTAGTTCGTAAATCGAACATCCGCGAGAGAATCTTTAGACGAGAGAATCGAACTAGGCTTAACGGCTGTATAAAATCAGTTATTACTATTCCTAGATATCACAATTAAAAACATGCGTACTAAGCACAGAGTTTTTGTTCCTGTTGATGAATATCAGCGTGGAAAATACAACAAACTCTTGCCACATTGTAAACAAACCACTCGTCATATTCTACTTGGCTATTCTTGATAGCTCGCCAAGCTCTAACCTTGGTAGTTTCGGAAGTGAAAATATATCTCGTATGGTGTAAAAGCGTGAAGTAAGAATATACAATTTTAACTGTTTAGATTTAAATGACGCACTTTAAATCGTATATGAACGCTCGATTTGGTGTTAACCCAGAATATAATGTTCCTTCTTTGGGTTTGTTCAACAGCATATTTGCACAGTTTTTACAGTGACATTTAGAAAGAACTCTTCATAACACACAAAATAACTGATTCATTTTGGTGAATTAATAAATATTATGTCAAATCCATTAAAACCAGAATCAAAATAATCTTGTTACCACCCTAATTACATTTAGGAGCTGAGCGAACTCATTAATTGTTTATTTTTCAAAGTTTTTCTTTGCACCTGATAAATCTTGAATATATTTTTACTATTCCTTGAATATAAAATTCATACGAGTTATGTGTATTTCCCAAATATGAATTTCATTCCTGTAAATGTACTTTTATATCAGAAGGGTAAATTTTTAAATAACAACTGAAACTTTGTGCCAACTTTCAACTTTTATGTCATAGAAATTTATGATTTTAAAAATTTCAACAATTACCGATTTGTGAGTGTCCCTAAAAGTTGCGAAAAATGTCAAGAAAAATAAAAAACTGGGTTGGAATGATTTAAAAATATTTAATTTAAAAAAAATCCCTGATTTGAATCACAGGATTTTTTTTAAGTAGCAGTTTTTTCTAAAAAATATTATTTATAGAGTACTCCATTAGTTAATATATTATACTTAAGGCTGTCATAATAAACCATTGATATCAAATATCGTTGATTATAAATTTTTTATTCATAGAATCACGAAATAATTTAATTAATTACGAAACAAAAAATTTCTTTTTTAAAACCTTAAATGCAGATAAAAATATAGCTTTTCAATTATAATTTTTCATTATTCGTTTCATTTCATTTTCATGTTTTAATGTGCTCATTGTAGAATAAAAAATAATTTGCTCTTTCATTGTCAATTATACCCATTTAATTTTATACACATTTATTATAATTCAAGTAATTTTAAAACGTATTTAATATCTACTTGTAAATAAAACTTGTTCTGTCAGGAATAATTTAGTTTTGAAACTGTTTTCTGGTCTAAATTAATTTACTTTTCATTCGACAAGTTGGTTCTCTGTCTTTGTAACTTAATAATGTTTTTAGTATAATAAAAAAATAATAACTGACTTTATTTATTCCGTGAATCAAGTATTATTGTATCCGATATCAAGTATTATTGATGCATTTTGTCAGATCGTTAAGAGCGGATACAATTTTTTTTAAAAATCTGATTGAAATTTTTAAAAAATCCATTGATTAATATATACTTCGTTAAATAAAACATAATTTTTATTAACCATTATAAAATGTCTTTCAACTAGGACCGTTAAAATCCTAACTACGCCCCTGATCACATCTTTGTCTGTCTAGAAGCTTAGAGGTAGGATAACCTAAGGCGTTTTGTCCATATCATAGAGGTCACCCTCCCACCAACCGAAGTTTCTCCGTGTACAAAATAGTGACTGGTACTCGGTGAATCTGTCGGGGTTGCAAAGTTCTCCAAGTTTCTGTAACAAATAAATACCTCGGGGGGTACTGGATCGGAAATGGACCTCGCTCTAGTTCAGGTCAAAGCTACTATATGCGGATGGATAGGGTGTGAATGTGCCCTCCTCGTGAAACGAGATGTGACGTATGTATGTTGTCTCCGGATCATCCTCATCAGGTCAAAATTGCGATCTGCGAATGAATGCATGGTGTGTGAATGTGTCTTCCTTGTGAAATGGGATGTGACGTATGTATGTAGTCTCCGGATCATTCTCGGGGATGTTTCTCAGACCGTTGCCAATAGCCCATTACGCAGTTCTAGCTCGACGGCAGTAATAGGTATCGAGTACCTAGAAGTTTAAAAATTATACATATATTCATGAACTAGAGATCTTTCATCCTTTTTAGTTTTGATAGACCGTTGAATAGGTAATATGAATAGGTAATATGAATATGAATAGGTAGAATATGAATAGGTAATAACTTTGGATTTAAGGCTTTTTTTCGTAATTGCTGTGAGCTTGCAATGGTTAACTATTAGGTGAAGCCTATCTTCAGTCTGTTGAATGGCACAAAACGTCAATATGAAGAAAGGCTACACTTTTGTAAAAATGAAAAGAGTTCTTTGTCTAATTTTTTAATATTTAAAAACTTACTCCAATACTGTATAATCTGGCCTCGTAAAAATTTAAAAAAAATGAAAATAAGGCATTTATTTTGATAATTTTCACCTAGGTGGAAAAATGTCGCTAAATGACAGATTTTTAAAAAAGTTTAGTAATTCTTAAAATATTTTATTTATTTGTCTGCCCTGAAACCCAGATAATTCTTTACGGCAAGATGGCATGCGCAGTTTATTAAATTGTAGCTTTGCTTCAAGCGCAAACTGTAACTTTTTATCTTGGTGAAGGAGCTCCGAAAAGTAATGTTAACGCAGTACAGCCGCTTCTGGCTGTTGTGCTTTCAAATTCTACAACCAATCGATCCTATCATTGTTCGAGAGTAAAACATTCTATATTTATTTTAATTTTATTTTTTAACATGATATTTTTGCTGTTAGAAATTTTTGATCATTGGAGAGATCATATCTTTGAAATTTGCAACAACTTTGCTATGGTATTATTATATGACTTCGTCATATTAAACAGTTTTAAGTTAAATATTACAATAGGGCTTAGCTTGAACAGAATCTTGTAACAATTGGCATTGTATAGATGTTGCAACACATTGACATAATTAATTTTGAACTAGTTCTTTTGAGCGTATAGATTGTCTTAAAATTTCTTAATTATAATATAGAAGTATTTTTCATGGCAAAACTTTTGCAATATCTGATTCTGCAGTCAGGTTTGATTTAATAGCGACATCTGCTAATAAACAGCATTAAAAAAATTTTTTTTTTAATCTCTTTGAAGTCTTTTTTTTTTTTAAAAATTCATACCTTTGTTTAAGCGAGAATATTTTTTAGGTTTATCTACTTTTTCGGAAGTCGAGAAATTTGATGACAAAACTGAAAAATGGTTTAAAGTAGATAATCTGAAACGTGATAGAAGTGCGCTGGGAGCTTGCATTTTCAACAATTTAGAAGCATTTTCTACTTGTTCCGTTCCAGGTAAAGCTTGTTGGTACAGTACAGATTATTTTAAAGGCGAATTTCGGCAACTGTTAAACTTCATTTAAAACTGGTACACTATTTTTTAGCGATTATTGTGTCTTTTTAAAGCTTTAACAACATGAGAAAAACTTGGGGCAATATAATGAAAAGCCATATTTTTAAAACTTTTGGGGAAAGAATCTTTTAAGAGTTTTTCGATAAAAACTCCAGGTTTTACATGCAAGTAATAAGATGTTTATATATAGGGTCCTGTTTTCTTGGGGCAATTTCGAAAAATTGCAAATTACATATCTATAGACAATGCTAAAGTCTCACTTTATACAGCTTTTAATGGATTTGTTTGAGTGGAATGTTTTGAAAAATTGAAGAAGATTCTGCGTTTTCAATTATTTTGTGCTCATTTATAAGTAAGGATGTTTCAACACTTAAAAGTTTCGACTTCAAGTATTTCGACTTCAAGTTGGTTTCAAGTATCCAAGCAGAGATCGAACTATAATAATCGATCTATCATTTACGTTTTTTTTTTAACCCGGATGAAAATGGGTATTTAGATATCAATAAAATAAACAGAGATTTTTTCTTAACAATATGATTGCTTAGAAACTTGCTTTTTTATTGATATGCAGAGATCCAGATATTATATCGAACTAAAGTTTTATAGTATAAATTTTAAAAATTTATAAAAAAAAAATTTTTATAGTGTGCGATTGTTCGAAAATTTCCAATGAAGCAAATATCTGCTTAAGAACACCAATCACTTTAATATCTATTTACAACTAGTTAATTTTGTTTTATTTTATAACTGGTGTTGGATAGCAGTTTACGATTATGAGTATTCAACTCCGTAGCCATATAATTTCGGACCCAGTCCAGAAGATAAGGAAACTGCTTGATCAAGTATTGAGGCCTATTAGCCCTCGTTTAATAAAAGTAACCGGTATTTGCGTTACATGGAGCGAAATACGGTTAGGCCGCCGACTACTGACACTATTTTATATCCGGAGTGTGGTCAGTGAGAGCCGGAAACAGAAATCGTCAAGCAACGTCGGGTATTGAAACCTCATTGGGAGGCAAACACTCTGAGCCACCTTTCGCTTGCAACTAATTCATTGACGGCATGAATAAACAACATTCACAAAAGTTTAGGTTTGGTGATTAGTTTTGTAAACTAGAGCCTATTTATAAATATCAATTTGACTCACTGAGCTATCTTTTATTATAATACAGCAGCACTTTTTTTTTCTCACTTCATTTGCTTTCCAATTGGATACTTGCACTTCAAGAAAAAGAAGATCAAGAATACCCAGACATGTGACCTATGACTATAGTGCCATTTATATGCAAAATGACGCCTTAAATTTGAGCTAAGTTTCTCCACCTAAGTTAGAATGCTATTTAGCGTGAATTTAATTCAATACAGAGCCGTCTCTCGTCTACGTCTCTTTCTTAGCTTAGATTTACTATTTTTTTTATGCATTTTATTGTAAATGTGATACATTTTTGCTTTGTGTACCTGGCAACTTCGATGCATAGTTTGTCTGTTTATGTTCTACGTGGCGTCATGCCTGTCTTTGTGTTAAGTCAAAAATATAGAATGAAAGAATTGAAATCCTTGCTAAGGAATGAATCATTTAAGAAAATTGATTCTTGATGGGTTTGACTTACTCGAAATAGAAAGGAAGAAACAGTTGCCAACTTAAGAAAATACTATGTTTCAACAGCCGATCAGGATACCCACACTACGTCACTTGCAGTTATTCCATTACCACAATGGTTTTCACTTTAACGTCAAAGTTTCTCTATGAATTTGAAAAGGGTCCCAAGCTGTCTCAGTTGAAAGGACAAAAACAGGAACAAGGTGACGTTTTTACTGTGTTGGCAAAATAAATAAAAAGCATATCTTGCTAACTTTAATTTTTGCCTTACAATACAATCATTCATTGAGAAGTAAAAAATAAAGTTAGCAGAATCGCAGAAAGGGAAGCAATTGTTGTATTATATCATTCTAAATTATGATTTTTACTAGTGTACCTTTACTAAATCTTATTTTACTGGAGCACAACAGTGTATAATTAGTTGTTGTAGCATAATACCAAATAACTCTTAAAACTAATTATAAATATTTATCTGAAAAAATTTAAATTTCATCTTATTTAGGCGTTAAGTGCATTTTTAAAGGTATACACAATTTTTACGAAATTTTTTTTTTTAGTAACGCAGTATTCATTTATTTTTAAACTCTAGGTTAATAGCATTTACGAAATGTAATAGTACGTAAGTTGAAATAAGTTCTTTTTATCTCTTTCTCTAGATGAAATTATAATAAGAAGAAGGAGTGTGGAAAGTCCCTGAGAACGTTAAGAACGACTTCCTTTATTTTTCGTTGACTTTTATATTCTACAAAACAAACAGTTTTCAAAACATAATTTATTGAACTTTTAATAAAAGCATTCAAAATTGTTTCATAAAGTAACATTTCCGTTCAATATCTTATTAGGTAATAGTATTGTCGCGTTTTATTTCTCACAGAGTTAAGTCAGTTCAATTCCTAATAGTATTTAGCCGTTGCACAATTTATCTAATTCACCCTCATGATGTCTTTTTTTTTTTAAATTTTTTACGTAGTTTTATTTTTACTCTTGTAATAAATAATTATGCTGAAATGTGTGTGTTGTTTCATTTTTTGTAGAAGAAATAACATTGAAAAAAAAATTGTCTAGTCACTCTTTTCAGAACTTTTAAAAATCGACTATAACAGAAACAGGAAAATTTTTTCTTCTTAAAAAGGTGCACTCATTAAAAACTTGAGAGTCATATTGATTTGTACTAGATTTACAACTTACCTTCGGACCATAAAAATTTTCGAAGAAAATGGAATGTTCTTGAAATATCACTAAGCATATTACATTTTAGTGTTTGAATTTTGATGCCTTTACTGTCAATAGTTTACAAAAATGTGATGGTATGTCGTTTAAATACTTTAAACCTTTTTGGAATAAGAAACCCAAGTGAATCTATAGGCAACAGAGAGATCCGATTTAAAGATCAGTCGAATAACTGTCAGAGGAGTTATCTAGAAGGTATTCATTTAACCAACAAGCCAAATTTTGATTGAGGTTTTTCTATTTGCCTTTATTGGCTGCTTACCCGTTTTTTATATTATACGTGGGCTATCAATAGAATATACTGCCAAAAAACCAAAAAGGCTATGTCTATTGATTTTGGTTCACATTTGGAAGCAAGTGTATCTACGATTTTCATTCCTTTGCATGCATATATATATATATATATATATATGGTTCAAAATGAAGATAAAACAAAGGAAAATTACAGACATGAGAAAAAAAAGGGAGAAAAAGGAAAATAATAATAAAAAAAATAACAAACAACTGGAAAAAAACTACTTTAGTTGGCTATCCATTACATTACTTTAGTTGGGTATTCATTGTTTTTTATCAAATTTTGAAAGAATTTATCGATTTTTTTTTGGATAAATAAATATTACAATTTGTAATAAAAAAGTATTGTAAAAGTGTTTGTAATATTTATTTATCCAAAAAACAAATCGATAAACTCTTTCAAAATTTTATAAAAAACAATGAATACCCAACTAAATTAATAAAATTCTATATAAAATCATTGAGTTAATCGTATATTATTGTGGATATGCACCATGTCATAAGGGTCGAATCGTCATGGATTGGTTCGAGGAACATTCCAGTGACCTTCAAGTCATGTCTTGGCCCCCAAATTCACCTGACCTTAATCCAATAGAGCATTTGTGGTCCTACTTGGAAAACCAAATTCGTGCTGCCACGCTACCCCCTCGCAATGTGAGGGAATTGCAGAACCAGTTGGTGAGCGCTTGGTACCAGATACCCCAGACTACCTATCAGCACCTTGTGGAATCAATGCCACGGCGGGTACTAGCAGTTTTGAGGGCTAAAGGTGATCCTACATGTTATTAGCAGGGTGGTCATAATGTAATAGCTCTTCGGTGTATATATATATATTATATTATGAATCTTGAGTGCAAGTTTAATGATCAGTTCATTGCAAATGTATTTTTTAAATTTGAAACACCTATCCTTATAGTACACAAAGAAATATCTAGAATAATAAATCCTCGTGATATTTGATTAATATTAAGTGTCACTTTCTTGAAGGTTGTTATTCACCTTTAACCCATTTGCTTCTAGAGTCTTTTTAAAAGCATACTTTTTTTGTTTCATCATTGGGATTCGTTTTGAGGAGAAAAAGTTCTTTCTACCATATTATGGTTAAAATATAATTATTGAAATTTGGATCTTAAATCAAAGAAAGGTGTGTTTGTGCAAAAAAAAAGTAGTAACAGAAAAAAATATGTGCTACTACTTTTTTATGTAATTATTTTTCATATATCAACAACATTTTACGGCTGAGCATTAATTGGTAATTGAAACTATATAAAATATTATATAGTTTTGAATAAAATGGTATTCATATAAAGCTATAAAGTGATATTCCATTAACATGCAATAAATAAAAACATACCATTAGTGATGTCACACAATTTATTACAAATATAAAAAATTTTCACACTGTAAAAGTTAGAAATCACAACATTTAAAATTTTAATTAAAAATATTTCATTAGAGCGACCACATCCAGAAAAAATTTAAAAAGCTGCAGAGACGGTTTTCAAAAACAAACTGATCGTACAATTCCTAACTACAAAAACACATTTGTAAACTAAAATTGTACATTTATACCTAGATGTTGAAGCTGATCACTTTAAATCCTAAAAGTAAGGTGAAAGTAAAACGTTTAAAATTTTCTATGACATAATGAAACATTTTTCACAACTTTTGAAGCAACTTTTCCCTAATGTGGCCACCCTGTCTACGATTGGAAAGTTTTATTTAACAAAAATTGTGAATTATAAGTAGAAATAAATTGGGAGTTCTGAAATGTGATTTCAATGTCATGAAAGAGTTAAAAAATTGATCTCATAGGTTAAAGGGTAAAATATCTTACCCGTAATTTTTTGTGGTCAAATTCAAACTGAAGTGATAATTGTAAGAAACAATGACTAGTCTATATTCCTGAGATTTTAACATACATCTGCTTATCTAAAGAAATATAAAACTGCTGTGAAAATTTTACTCAACTTCTTAGAAAAGTAATATTGTATAATACACAAACGTGATAGTTTTAAAACTTTTAAGCAAAAAATGTTAGAATTTAAAAGAATATAATTTTTGTTGCTTTGAAATGAGCTTTAAGATTGAAGTTAGATTTAAAACAAATAAATGTTCACAGCATGAGGTAAACCCTCTCTTTTTAAAAACTAGAATTCTTTTTGTTATTGTTTCACTCTTTGTACTTTAACGAAATGATTCTAGCAAACAATAAAATAATAACTTCTTAAAATCATGATATACTTGAAATTCCTCAATATTATTAGGTATGTAAACATTGGGGGAATTTTATGGTTATGGTATAAGTTATTGTATAGTGTAAGTTATGGTATGGTATGATTATGATATGTCCTCTTAAGCATTAGATGAGTGGGAAACAAAATATACTTCATTAGCAGCATTATCACTATAATAAATATTTCCAATTTTAAAATGTATGTTTGGATCTAAAATCGAGCATTCGAGATAATTTTTGAACTAAAATGGTAGCTGTCAGAACAGTTAACAGAAATTTAAACGTAATTTGACTATATTGCATTTTAAGCACGAAGTTAACTTCTAACCTGCATGATCGAGATATAATTTGTTCTTAAAGGAATACGATAGATGCAATAGTTTTAAAGAATTAAAATGACGAGGAGTTCATAATGCATCCTCCACCAGCAAAAAGATTTTCCAAGTTTTAGAATAGCGGTAGAAAAGGTAATGTTTCAGTAAATTAAAATTTAGAGAATTTTGTTCACTTCTACATTTAAATCATTTTAACTGATATATGTAAGGTCAAGTGGACAAATGATCCTGGGAAAAGTCATTGAAAAAATTCTACTTATTTTAAACATTTCTACTTCAGTTCATGACCACTGAAAATAATATTTTGTGGAAACCTTGAATGTTGGTGGGTATGTGTATACAAATTACATTTTTATAGCAGTACCATATAATGATGTAACTTTATGCTTGGCAGATTCAACAAGCGGAAAATATCTGCCGTATCTAGATAAAGATTTAATGCAGCCTATTAGCCCTTGCAGCAAATCATTCTCCATTGTTTAGATACCATGCACGATACATTTTTTTTAAAATTTGACGAACAAAAAATACCCACGAAGAATAACGTTACCCTAGTTGACGGTGAGTTTATATCAAATGTGTTTGTTGGTGACATATTGGAGATTGTGCCATCCTTTAAAAGCAGAATGACAAATATCATAACCAAAAAATCATGAATCGACAGAAGAAACGTCGTTTGGGTAGTATAGAAATATTTCAGAGATAGGGTACAAATTTTGAAGAGATGAACCTAAATATGAAGTTTCAGCCTTCCGTGTTTATCGAAAAATAAGTTTATTGTCTATTTACATCGAAATGCTTTTTACCTTTATGTAGACGCTCCACCCTGTTCTTCTTTTGCGAAGATTTAAAATTTTGATTGAACAAGTTAAACGCATTACTTAAGATATAAGTATTTTCTATCAAATATAAGATTAGTAGTGGATTTCAATTGAAACGCTGGAGGCAATATTGCACCCTATCCAAATCACAGAAATAAAAGCAAAAATTTGTACACAACATGGATATAAAATAGTAATCTTAAATCAATATAGAAAATATTAAAAATATGAAATAATAAAACGGAAATAATTATTTGCACAATTTTATGCTGTAAATAATCTTCTTCATAATTTACTAGTTTATGTCTTTTCTTTTAGCTTTATTGTTTTCTAAACCCAAAAATTTAATTGCTTTTACTGTTTCAGAAATATTTTTAATGAACTAAGTATTTTTAGTATCGGATAAAATTCTTTAGTCACACAGGTCATTTTTGGGTAGCATTTTAAACAGAATTAAGTTGTTGTTTTAAGTAGATCTTCTGATCCGGAAAAGATAAAATATGGGTAGTCAGAATATTCCAATTTAACCTTTTTTTTCGAGAAAAATAACTTTTTATGATAATCATTTTTTTCTTAATTACATTGACACTCAATGTATTTAACTGGGAAATCTTTGTGAGTGAAAATGTATCATAGCTGTTAATAAGTAAGGGTGGGCTTCTTCGAATGAAAGTTAAAAATAGGATGCTTTTACTGCCCATTTTTTTTTATCTGTTCCGGATAAGTAACATATGATGAACAGTAAAAGCTTTGATATATTTATAGTTCAATCCACAACTTTTCTTTTCGAGACTGGTCTCATTCTTGCACTTTTTCGACTTCCTTCAATGAGGGCCTAGGAATAAAAATTGCAAATCAATTTCTCTGGTTGCATGCTTCGCAAATGAATGGGGAAAAAAATCTTACCATTAAACTTCTACTCATAAAATAGGGTCGAGTGACTCCGTCATTCATGTTGCAATCTTCGCAAAAGCAAAGTAACAACGTGTCAATGGTCATCTAAAGAAAATTATAAAAATCGCATAAAAAACCAAAAATATATTTTTCATTATTCAATATTTAAGAGCATGCACATTTTAAATATTAAAGAGGAAACTCATACGACAGTTTTCTTAAAAAATATTTAAATTTAAGGTTGTTTATCGAATACGTTGTTTACCCTGATAGTAGGTAACCTTATGAGTGACAAATGTTGTATTTGCGGTTTCTTCTAATGGACACAATAAGGTTGACTTATTTCAACCAAGCAGAAAGTTTACAATGCCTAGAATAGTATTATTTTTTCAAGATTAAATAAAGGCATGCATAAACCTTTATAGAAAAATATAATTTCTTAGCTTTTATTGCAAATCTCGTTTTTGAACTTTTTTTTTCCTTTCTATTTTAAGGTTCACGAACGCAAATTTTTTTTAATAATGATACATAGTCTTCTTAGATTTAATCTTGTTATAAAAGGTTATGCAAGCTTCATGCGAACCTCATAAACTATCATAGTTAAATTTAGCATTGTTTCAAACTTGCATGGTTTATTTGCTACTCGTTCATAAGCCTTATGGGTCTTTGTGATAAAGGTTGATGCAGCACTAAAATCAACTTTACAATGCCGTCTGGGTTCAGCATTTTCAAATGTGTATAGATTCATTGTAACAAAAATCATCTTTAAACATATTTTTTTTCTATTTTTATTTCACCTTTTTTGGAGCATTTGTAAGTCTGAAGATATAAAATGGGTATCTAAGTGTAGTTTGACTGACTCAAAAACTTTCCCACAACCGTTAAAATCTATCGATATTCAAGCCTTATTGTTCACTCATTATAATTTTCATAGCCGACATATACTTTATAATAGAGTAACCTAGACTTCATCTTTAAATTCATAGAATTAATCTTTAAATTCATAGTATTTCGAAATCTATAACCATAGTCATTTTATACTTTGAAATAATATGTTAATATCAATCACTTACTTCGTAAACGGAAAGAAAGCAGTGGCAAGAAAGGAAAGCAAACACACCAGTAATTGCTACAGGACCCCAAATATAATGAAGGCCTTCCATGTCCTTTGGAAGTAAAAATGAAAAGGTTAAATGAGAAAATGCAAAACAAAGGCATATTAAAAATGCGTTTAAAAACATTTTCACTTCTTCAGGTTTGTACTGAACTTAATTATTAAATATGCCACTATTAAAGACTAACTATGGAAAAACTAAGCAAAGAAAAAATATATATTCAATATACTAATTCAATTGTACTATGCAATTGCAAATGATATCATCTCATGGCATGTAATCGCGGCATTGACAGGCTTAGAAGCCAATCAGGTTCAACATGCGTGACCTCGCCTGCATATATCCAATTAAATCTGATTCAAATCACATGGTTAGGCATAATAACTTCACCTTTCCACAAGTTGCATACGCCTAATTAGGTATAATTATTTTAAATTGCACATTAGGAATCGAACACAAAGACAAAGAAACGTTGCTTTCAATTTAATCAGTATGAACCAGTAAGTAAAAAGTGGAATTAATTTATACAACTAGAAATTTGTTTCAATCTAAAATAAACTAATAAGTATTTTGCATTTTTATCATATATTTATTTAGAATCATATATTTATTTAGAATCATATATTTATTTAGAATCCTTGATAAAAATGAAATAATTGAAATATATTTTTTAAAGGTCAAAAAACAACATTTAAATGAGAAAAAAGTTTCCTATCAAAATTTCAGGAATTATTCTCCACTTCATTGTAAGGATATAATTAAAATAACCAATACCAACTTATTTAGCAACTCATTTTCAAGGTCAGAATAGTTAAAGACAAAAGAAACCATAACGAAAAGTAGCAAAAAATTTTATGGAGCAAACATAATTTATGTTAATCTTTTTCTTGAAAATTATATTTTTAAATCTGAATTTTGCATGCATGTCTCGTTTTTTTCTTCTTTTTTTTGTAGATTATAACGAATGTATATGAACGTTTGTACGCGTAAATTAAGATTAGTTTCATTTCGAAAAAAGGTATAAAAATGCTAAGGTTCGAGTACGGGTAGTAAACAATTTATAAGTAAAAACGGGTGTTAAAACTAACCTTCAAAACTTCAAGTGCTATAAAGACAACTGCTATCGTAACTCCCATCTTGCCAACAAAAAAGACGAAGTCGCCGATACAGTCTACAACCATAACTTTTCCAATATTCGATGTTAAACTTCCAAATGAACGACGAGCACTTGCACAGAAAGACTGACCATAAATTACTGAGAAAAAAATCCAGAAGAACATTAAGTGTTACAAATAGTTTTTAATTTACATGTAAATGTAAGAACAGAAAGCATATAATGTATTCCCCTTTATAAACATTTTCAGACCCTTTTTCAAAAATAAAGGGAAAACAAATATGACCATTAGAGATTTTAGATTAAATTAAGCTTTAAACCGAAGTAAAAAATCAGCTAAATTTGACTAAAGAGCGAGGAAGGTGGGTTAAAAACATAAAAAACTAATTTAGAAAGTCAGAAATACAATTGTAGCAGGAAACGACAAAAATGTTTAGGATATGCGTGTTAACAGGGCAGCACTTCATCAGGGGAACACAGAGGAGCCTATCTATAGTGTCAGTGGTGAAAACAAACACTGACAGTGCCCCGAGGTCCCATAATGGAAAAACAAATAATATAAAGCAATTAGAAAAATTGAAATGTAAATGCATAGAAAAATTAATAACAAACAGACACAATTTAAAAGTACACAGAGTAAGATTTAATAATAATACGCCCACATATAAAAAATAAAGATAAAGTTACAGTTAGAATAACCAAATCAAAACAAAATATACGTTGCCAAATCATTAAGAAAGTTTTCTTAATGATTTGGAAATTAATTTTATTTAATTTTCTTAATATTTGGAATATGTGAGCTTCTTGCAATCTATTTTGGATTAAAGCTATAACAGAGGAAATTAGTAATTTAAAAAGATTTTATTAACCTTAATAAAAACTGCAGCTTTATTAATTAACAAATTTGAAATTCCAAACTGCATTAAGTGATGAAAAGATATCCCAATAAACGATTTAGTCGAACAGGGTGTTTTTATAATTAAAAACTTTTGCCTTCAGATTCAAAAGCTGAGAAAGCTTTTTAATTAAAAGAGAGAGGTGTTTCCGCTGTTGTGAAGGTAGTAGGTTCAAACCGCATCTTTAACCTAGATGCTGTCCTCGTGCGGTCTTTTTCTAATCTTTTCTAATATTATTCAATTTATTCTTTGTATTGATTACACATATGTGCATAGATATAGCAATACATAGACACAGATCAGAGGGAATCGAGAGAATGCCGTGCTTTATAAGCGAGTTCATACACAGTGTTATAAACATTTAAGAATTGTTCTTTAGATTGTTTGTATTCCAGTGAACGGAGAGTCGTGGATTTCTCACTCAAATGTGTATCGTTGTTTCAACTGTTAATCTCTTCAAATATTTGTTATAAATTCAAAATTTACTTAAAAATTATATTTACCAATCATGATGTAAGCATTCTTGCTGAGAAACTTCAAATAGTTTTCAAAACAGGCCAAACAGCAATGGAATATTTTCCAGCACATCTCACACCTTTGATTTTGATTCCCTTGATCCAAACTGAAAGGAGAAAACACTTAATAGTAATCTCTGAAACTCAATTCAGTTAAGATTATTAATAACAGCTCTATAAATTCGATCGGATCCAAATAATGCTATCTTCAACTGAAAAGTTTAATATGCTAAGAAAAAATTAACTTATATTTTATAGTACAGATCCCAAATGAATTTTTTCATTTCAATATAGGAAGTATATCAATGCGTTATGGGTCCAGGTAGATTCTTGTAGCTGCACTTGTGACACCCATAACACCTTCTCTATTTGTTAGTTAGTCAACCCTATCAACAAATATAGGGATTGATTAACCAGCAAATGCAGTTTTCTTCCGAATTTATTTATTTATTGTTTATTTTTTTTTGCAAGGTGATAGTTTGTAAGCTCTATTATCCTTAATTTTGAACCACAAACCCCTAACTTTCTCTTAGAGCATTTCAGGGTAAAAATTTGACGACTACCTTGACATACACGTTATTAACATATGTCAGGATATTTATTGCTTAAACATATTTATTTCGGGTGTTATATTTCACGACAATGTTGGAAAAGTATAAATAATTTTATGGACGCCCACAAAAGTCAACAATTATTCATGGTTCTTAATAAGAGTCAACCACAAAATAAGTATCAGAATTAACTCATTTTTGAGTAAAACTAAAAGCTTTTCGTGGGGAGGAAAACGGAGAATACCATCCCCGAGCCATCCACTCAGTGATGTAAACACTGGGCTCTCGTGATGAGAGAATTTTTTTTCACAAATGGTATTTTTCAATTAACTTTATGAATTAAATGAGCAGGGGACTTTGCATATTTAAGCTAGTCATAATTTCGCCTCTGAATTTGAATGTTACAAAAGTTAAAAAAAAGTTAAGGTACCTAAAAAAGAGTTTATTAATAAATAATATTTTGTTTAGTTTACACCTTCTAAATATAGGATAAAAATATAAGAGCTTATTGGAGACTTATCAATAAACCTTATGATTGCTACGAAGTCCTTCTCGATATTAAATTAAATTTTTCTTCAAAAAAAAATCAATTTTATTTATTTTGTTTTCTATGGCTATTTCTAAGCCTATATGTAAATTCAATAAGGGTGTTGAACTTTACTGACAACCATTTAGTTAAGTATTTATGTCATTCCAATTTTCTTCACTGTAGATTAAGTATTTTTTGTTTAATAATGAGACGAATAAAACATTTTTAATAATTGATGTAAAAATACATTGTAAAAAGTTATATTACTATTTTTGAAGCAGCCTGAATAATGCTCTAATTAATTTCATGGTAGCAATGATTAGAGAACCGAATGCCGCTGATCCAAGGTGATAACAAATAAGATTTGAAAAACTTCTCCATATTGGACTACCCAATCTATCCTTGTCCCTGTAAATAAAGTAACATAATAATTACTTTAAGCATAAAATACTTTTTAAATGATTTATGTGATGGCAACCGAGATAACCAGCGAATAGTTAATTTCGCCAAAAAATTATCAGTCGAATTAGCATAATTTAAAATTTATGGTATATTTATAATTTACGGTTTATTTACAACATAAAAAAGGCAGAAACCGAAATAAACAACTAAGTAGAGATCGAAATGAATGTGTAATAGTAATATATTACTTAATATTCTTATTTACAGTACGTAAAATGAGAAATTCGAAGTTGAAAGTGCGCTATATAAGACTAATCCTTAATTAAGGCTGATCATGTGAAATAGTTGTTATTTCCAAATATCCTTCAAACATGCTCTTGCTTTTAATTTTATGCTCTTTGATTAAATTGGTCAGCTAAGTGCTTTTTTTTTTGTCTTGATGAAACAATAAATCATGATTAATCTTCAATAAGCATCAACCAAAAATTTTTGCACCTTATATTTTATTAAAGAACCTGCCTGATCACCAACATGACTTTGATCATTTGAAAAAGTGGTTATTCTAAGGCTTTTCCACCTTCCTATCGAATTATTAATTTAAACAGAATATGATTCTGTGGGTCATTAAAATATCATCGGAGGGCCATTCGTTGAAGATCCTTACTTTAAGTCATCAATCATCAGATTTAATCAGTATTCCCATTTTTTCAGTTTAATTCAATATCTAATTCAGTATTTAGTCCGTTTGTTTGAATGATTAAAATATATGCTGTCAGAATATCAAATTTGTCAGTTTTTTCTGAAATCAGCCGAAATGAAAACAATTGATTAGGTAATATTAAAGTTACCTTGTGAAGTACCAGGTAGAAACAGCACCAGCAACAACCAAATTTTGACAAGCTAATATGAATTGCGTTACCCAGACAAATCCAAATAATGAAAGCCATCTCATAACCTTCAAAAAAGGAAGTTTTATTTAGCTTGCAATTTAATTCGCTATAATAAGAATTGCGAAGAACTATAAATATTTACAAACTTTGAACTTGGATGTAAATTTTGTGATTTTTATATCATTATTTGAATGAGAAAAAAGGATGCCATTAGCGATTTCCCGTCACACGGACAATCAGATATTATAATTTTATTCAGGCTTTTATGAATAAAAATATTTTTACGTAATTAAATTAACATGGTTTTTCGAAGTTCTTTTGCTGAGAAAAATTGAGAGACCTTAAACTTGAAAAAAAGGCGGAATGTTTAGGCCATCTTGTTACGAAGAATTATTTGGGCTTTATGACGGACTAATAACTTAAATATTTTGAAAGTTATTAAAATTTTAAAAACCGCCAGTTTGGTGACATTTTTCCACCTGAGAAAAAATTATCAAATGCCTTATTCTCATTTTTTTGCAAATTTTTATGAGTCCAGATAATACAGCATTAGACTTAGTTCTCAAATTGGGCTATTAAAATAAATATGAAAAAATTATACAACAAACACTTTTCATTTCCATAAAACTGTGGCTTTTCTCCTTATTGACATTTTGCACCATTTTCAGTCTAAACATAGAGGATGCTGTTTAAAGATACTTGACCTAACAGTCCTGCTGCAAACTCACAAATAGCATATTTTTCATAAAATTATCATTTTATGTCATGGCGGTGCCTTCTAAAAACAGCTTGAATACTTCAATATTTCAGACATCGATTCAAATTTAAAAAATGTTTTTATTTTATTTTATTTTGATAAATATGAAACAGTTTCAAGCATCACACGAGAAGACAAAATGAGGCAATTACTCTCATAGTTTCATAAGAAAGATAAAGTTTAATTTAAAAACATTTAAATAAACCAAATACCTGTTAATATGTCACTAAACTAATTATATGACTTCTAAAATTTCTAATATATTCGTGTTACTAAACAAATATTCAAATATAAATGGTAAATATCATATCATTTAACAAACTTCTGAAATTAATGTTTTTAACCAAAAGGTTAAATAGTTATTGGATTTAAATTCGTTTTATATTTTATTTTCGAAGCGTCATTAATCTGTTGGATTGAAATTTTTTCAAGACTTAAAATTCTGAAAATCTTCCAAAGTGCTCACCTGAAAAAATGATTCAATAGGGAAGGTCACTCTTCCTTCCCTGTCCACCAGAGGCTTGCCGGATGTTTGGAGGCAAACAAACCCAAAGAGAAGGAAACAGCTTGCTGCCACAAGTGATATGAATGTCTGAAAAATAAACATTTTCACACTGCTTTAAAACTGATGAAAAGTTGAATATTTTCTTATTTGTTTTAATTGAGAAATATTAATTTAAGTAGTCTGGCAGTGCGTAAAGACGCGGTTCCCAGTAAAAGATCGACGTCAAGCAGCTGCCGTCAGTATAAGGGTGGGCGACCACTTGGATCAGCCTGCATAGGGACCGGGGGTGCGCTGTATCGGTCCTCGTTAAACTGTTCGCGCGCGCAAGTCGTCACTTCGTGCGCAAGTCGTCTGGCTACCAAAGTGGGGGAGCCATCCCCTCTGCAGAGGATCGAAATTGCAAAAAGATTTCTTTGGATCCTCAGGTATGTTTCCCAGACAGTCGCCAATATTGCTCTTTGTGCCGTTCTAGTGCAACGTTAATAAATCACCTACCATTCATTTAAGTGAGAATTATTAATGAGGGAGAAATTTAATTTAATTTAATTAAATTATAATATTTATTAATTTTATCTGAATATTAATTTAGTAAAAATTAAGTGAAAAAGTCTTTTCAGATGAGAATTCATATTTTATTTACAGAAAAATTCCTTTGTTATGGTATCTGAAGTGGGATTATATTCACATTTACATAAAGTGTGAGGGTAACATTTATGTGAAGATTCGTGCAAAGTCTGAAAAGTGTGTGTCTACTCATTTATATGAAAGAGGTATGTTTTCTTCTGATAGTTTTTTTAAAAAAAAGAAATAGAATAGAAATGCATTGTTTAATCTTTTTCACTACCTGGAGAAATAATATTCTAGTCAGTTGTTTTCAGAAAATTTTCTTTTTCTTTCAATTCACTGAATGATGAGAAGTAAAATATCAAGTTCTTGTTTGCTACCTTCGAAATTTTTTTTTTTCATTTTCATTAAGTAATTAAAAAAACAATTTTTGTAGAAATCACTCATAACGAATTTTGCGAAAAAACTGTAATCTTTTACTTAGGAATTAATTTCATACCAGTGGCTTGAAAAAAACGTATTATATTCACATTTTTATGAAGTGTTTATTGCCTTCAGTTAGCTACCATTTTTACTTCGAAAAAAAAATACCTTTTAATAAATCCCCTCTATAACGAAAAATTCTCAATAACGAAAAAACAGAAGTTTTGAAAACGTTTATATTAAGGAATGCAATTTTCTAAAATTGCGTGGGAAAATGAAATATAAAAAAAAAATTAAATAAAATCTGACAAAATTAAATTTTCTAAATTTATTAAATGATTTATTTTGTGGTAAAAAGAAGAAAAATTCAAAATAAATAAATAAAATAAAGTAAGATAAATATAACAATACATTTAATAAGGTGTATAAATTTTTATCGAAACTTTAAAACTAATTCGATGAAGAGGGAAAAAATACCTTCAACGAAATATTATGCCTAAGAAGATTTTATGGCCGAACAATTGTAAGGCTAATGACCTGAGTTCGCAGTTCAGTGACCTTTTATTTCTTTAATTAATTCACCTCTTTTTTATTGCAAGGTAAAAGAACTTATCTTTATTGAAACCTGAATGAAAAGTGGGAAAGGTCTCGTTACAATACAAGCATTAATATTGCTTCCATGAAAGAATCATGATTTAGAATTCAACAATTATTTCTCTTCCAACGAAAAAGTTTAATAATAAATAAGACTTTAACCTCCACTGGTTGCAATAATATCAAAGGCATTGCAGCAACTGCTTTTCCCGCCTCTTCAAACAATGCAGCTACCTTAAAGAGTAAAAAAAATAACCGTTATTAAATAAAATATTATCAAGCTAATGGTCATCACTGCAAAAGATTTACAAAAAGAAAGAAAAACATCTTTCACCCCACAATGTGGGGTAGTAATACGGAAGTGAAGATGCTGTAAAGGCATATATTTTTGGAGTGGGGGAGTGATAGGCATTTCGCAGAGCCCGTCATTCAGCTGCTATTCATATGCCAGATCAGCACCTATATTCAAATACAAAGAAGGATGTACACTTAGGTAAATTGCTAAAAATTTCTCGAAAAATAGGGTTAAATAACATTTTATTTCATAGTTATTTTACCATATTCAACCAAAAACAGTCAAATAACCATTAGAAAGATGGTATTCAAACTGTAAATAGTGAAAAAAATAGTTTATTTACTGATTTCACGCTATAAGGTTAAACAACTAAAATTTCATACTCTTCCGCTAGGTCCATGGCCAACTAGGCCAATGGCTAATCGAGCACGTTCCTAGAAAGCTGAAAGATGCGATAAGGAGTTAATATTTTAATTTTCCATCATCGGATGCCTTACCTAATGCAACAGTGGATGCTTCAATCTAAATAGTATTAAGTGGGTGGTGAACACCTTATAAAACCCCTTAGTTCCTCGCATCTGGGTAGCAGAGACTCTTCATCCAGTTGTGGGGGGGGGGGGGGGCTCGAACCGTTGACACCAAGAGGTTCCCAGTGTCCTTCATTCCTCAATTGATAACTATTGAAATGCAAAACTCTCATTCACGATAGATGGCACCACCAGATAAACTAATTAAGCCACGGTCCACAATTCACTTGACAAAACGCAAACATAACTTTACGAAAAAGCAAACGCAACCTAACTCCAATAACTAGTTACACTTCATTTTTATAGTTTTCCAACCATGCTAGTTGTAAATGACTACAAAACCATAAAATTTTGTATTCTTTGTTGCTTAACCATTTCAGTTGTAAGCCGTTTCACACCTGTAAAGGTAGAGAAATATTCCTAACCGTATACTTTACAGTTAACTGGACAATCTGGAGCCGGGCTTTTTTACAGTAATTTTAGAATTGAAAATTCTAACAGACAATTCTGCAGAAGATATTACGAGCGGTTTCCAAACAGGTGGCTGAGTGATCGAATTAACTTAGCGTCTGCATCAGTTTCTGATTTATTACAGATGTTTCTCACATTTGTTGTCAAGTTTTAAGTAATAAAGATAATTTGTCATTCTTTTTTAATGGTTTTCTTCCTTTTCTCCCAGTAAGGGCACTTTCCAACACTCCCCCTCATTTTTCGCTGAAAATTGTTTTTACTAACACCCTTTACAGCTGTGATCATTTGCAAAACCCTGAAAATTCTTACAATATAGTTATTAAATAGTTTAACAATATAGTCACACTACTTAAAGCGTTAGTACCCTAACGTCCCTATTAAGATAAGGTTTTGAAAATGCATTATTGGTTCGCTCAGAGGAATAATTTTCAAACACAAATTTTACGTAGTTTGTTTTTAAAATTTTTGTTCATCTGGTGAAAGAAAATATAAAAATGCAACAGCAATCCTTATTTAATATTTTTTATTATGTATGACCATCGCTAACCCACTCATTACAATAAATGATTCTTGCAAGTGAACAACGAAGAAAAGATGTTACAGAATAACTACAAAATACTGTAACACTAAATATAAAATATCAATTAATTTTAATCGTTTGGTGAAACAATTTCTCTCTCACTATTCTTGCGATTGGTGCTTTCTATAAGTGCAGACGATTCTTGCTTAAAGCAAAACACTTAGAATAAATTTAAAGATGGAATCGAAAGGGTTGATAATTAAACAGCTGTTAAATCACGGATTTTCTGCAGGTAGAATCTTTAAACAATTAAAATCTCTTGGGTTTAAAAGAAGATTATATATTGAACTGTAAATCGATTATTAGATACTAATAGGTGTAAAGATCGACACAAGTCCAGTCGTCCTACCTCAGTTCGTACAAAAAAATGTATCGAAAGAATTTGTGAAAAGATACGAAGAAACCCACAGCGCTCTGCTAATAAAATGGCTGCAGAAGAGAACGTGACTAGAAGTACTTCATATCATATCTGGCTAGACAGCCCAGGGTGGGCCAGTGCCTTCCTTGAATTCGAATCCACTTCTCTCTACTTTTGACACTTGTTCGCCAGTTTTTCTACTTTAGAGTAAGGAAATCAGTCTCAACTAAATCCTGCCATCTCAGCCTGGGTCTACCTCTTTTCCTGTTCGTTAGGGGTTTGTGTAACAGGATTTTTTTTAAATTTGAGTCATCATTCCTTCTGAAAATGTGAGCTGCCCAGTTCATTCTATGTATTTTAATGAATTTCACAATATCTGGCTCTCTGTAGATTTTATACAGTTCAGTATTATATCGTCTTCTCCAGGAATTATTTATTTTTATTCCACCAAGGATGGCCCTCAAAACTTTTCTCTCAAAAATGGCAATTCTAGAAGTACTATTTCAAGTTATATTAAATAAAGAACTGGGTTTTCACCCTTATCGCAAAAGAAAAGTTTGTGGTTTGACAACTGCTCAAAAAATAAAAAAAAGTTGCAAAGAAGAAAGAAATCGCTGAACCGGCACACTGACACAAGTGTTGACAGAATAGTCTTTTTCTGATAAGAAAATATTTTGCACAAATCTAAGTTATAATGCTAAAAATGATGTCAGCAACCATCGATGATATATACCTGAAAGTGACCTAGGAACTGCTTTCCGAACACGAATTCTGTAATGGTTTGGTTTGCAGTGTCTGTCAAATAACGGGGATTTTCTTCTGAAACTCATAGATAAAGAGGTAAAAATCAATGCTGAATATTACAAAAAGGAATTATTTGTGACACATATATTACATGCTGGCAGATTGATATCCCAAAAAGGGTTGGATATTTCAGCAAGCTTCTGCACCGTAACACCGAGTCACAACACAAGCTTCGCTCCATATCAATTGTCAGAAATTTTTTAAGCAAAAAGGTTGGCCCCCTTCTTCACCAGATCTAAATCTTTCAAACTATTGTGTTTGCGG
Source organism: Parasteatoda tepidariorum (assembly GCF_982258835.1). NCBI lineage: Eukaryota > Metazoa > Arthropoda > Arachnida > Araneae > Theridiidae > Parasteatoda > Parasteatoda tepidariorum. The sequence continues at coordinate 2,383,104 of NC_141755.1, read as the reverse complement.
TATTCTAGAGTCTGAAGTTAATACTAAGCATCACAGAAATTTAGACTTCATCAAAGCTTCTTTATTGCGTGATTGGAACAAATTATCTCTTAAAAAATTTTTTTTTCCATCATCGGACAATGGCGTAAGAGATTATCTTTAAAAATGGTGGTAGATTCGAACAAAAAGTTTTAAGGTAAACTTCCATTTATAGTGTTCATCATATTTGTGTATTTATCATTTAATATCTATACAGCAAAATGATTTGATATTTGCAACAGTGTTTTGTAGCTACCCTACAAATATGTATGCATCATATTAATCAGAAAGAATATATATATATATATATATATATATATATATATATTCATACATATATAAATTCATATTTATTATGTTTCCCAATCACTTTCTTATTAGTAGTTTTAAATCGTTTATACTTTGTGCAAAAATTTTTAATAACAGTGTTTCAAGGGTTTAGATAACACGCTTCCTCTTAAATACCATTTCACCAAACGCATTTCGTTTAAGTCCACAATTTTCAAAACATTACAAGACAGCTGACACACTTACCAGTTTAATTTTATTTCTCATAAATATGATGACTAGAATATAGATAACCTAGGAAACAAAAATAAAGTTATTTCATTATATGTATTTTATTACAATATTAAATGTTTTTGAAAAAATTACAAAGGGACAAAAATGACCCGGTCGAAGTTTAAGACCAAATATTTTTATCGCAACTTATCATTTTGGAAGATGTTTGGGGACCCATATTTTTCAGAAACAAAAAATACATCCTCCATCAAAATTATACTCCAACACACTTATGGCACTCAAGAATGATGGCATTTTTCTGGCCTTCTAAAAGCACAAATGCAGTCACACTATTCACCAGACTTGAATCACATAGATTTTTCTGTTTGTCTCATTTTGAAGACAATAGTTAGTATTAAATCTCATAAGACATTGAATAAATTCATGGGTCAAAATTAGGACTGGGCTATAAATCGATGTATCGAGACATATCGATTTAACGCATATATCGGCAAGACGATACAGCGACTTTCATTCAAGGCCATGCATCAGAAATCTGATTTAAGCCGTCGAGTAAAGACAACGAGTGCAAAACGATATAGCGATGTAAGACACGCAAGGATATAAGAAAACGATATAGCGATATAAGACTCTTCTCTTACGTTCCGATGTCGACTCGCGCTGTGGAAGACGATGTTCGTTTCGTTATGTTGAAACGGCCTTGATTGGTGAGCTGTAGAATTAGAATCAGAGTTCTAATTCTACACCGATCGCACCTCTTAGCTTATTTTTTCTTTGTCGCGACTTTTCTTGTAGATTATTTTCAGTGGGACTAACTTCGTGATCGCCGATATTATCTTGCTCTGAAGGCAATCTATTATTGAAAAGAATATATAAAGAAGAGTTTCTTCATTAATTAGATAAGTTTTTTTTAAAAAAAAACTTCTTTTTATTTTTAAATGGGAAAATTATCGGCAATCTAATTTAGGCGCCCATAAAGAATTGAATTTGTTAGGTTATTTTTTTATCTTTTATTTAGGTTATCTTTTTGGATGAAACTACTAATAATTTAATGAGTTTTTATTACTGATTTTAAATTTATAAATCTTGTTGTTTTTAATTTTAGAAATAAAGTTAAGGCAAAATTTATTTTTGTCATTTGGATTTGGACATAAGTCAATCAACTTTGTTTATACAAAAAAAGTTGAAAGGTTTGCGTATTTTATTCATTTTTTTAAATCATTTAACACTTCGTTTTATTAGAGAGTATAATAATTTTTTTTTAAAATATTCTTTTCATATTATTTGTTAATTAGCTAAATATATTATCGAGCATCACAATTTTTTTATTTTCAAGAAATTACTTTGTTTTTCGTTCATAATTCGGTCATTATTTAATTTAATTTAATTATTTATCTGAAATGATAAGGTCCCGCAGTGGACTGATCGGTTCCCTGCACATCACCGAAGTCAAGCATCACTGGATGCGATCAGTGTGCGGGTGAGTGACCACTTGGATCAGTCTGCGTAGGGACCGAGGGTGTGCGGTATTGGTCCTTTTTAAACTGTTCTACCGTAAAGTGTTCGACTTCGCGTGCAGGTTGTCGAGCTACCGAAGCGGGGGTGCCATCCCATCTGCAGAGGATCAAAATTGTGATGGGATGTCTTCGGATTATCCTCAGGGATGTTTCCCAGACCGTCGCCAATAGCCCATTGTGCAGCTCTAGTGTGACGTAAATGAACTATAATAGAACTATAATAACTGAAATGATAATAATAAAAAATAGTGTTTTAAAAGCGTTTTTTTTCTAAAATTTATTTAACACTTTGTTTTAAGCATACAAATAATTTTTAACGTTTCATTTAGAAATTGAACATTACGATCGAACTTAATAATTATGTATTTATTCATGCATAATAGTACAAGAAAATATTAATTTGTAAAAAACGCTTTAAAAAAAGTTTTTAACACTTTGTTTTACGCGTATTATGAATTTCTAAACAAACATTTCAATAAACATTTTAAGTAAGATTTGTACATTGTAGTCAATTTATTTAATATCTTTCTTAAGCAAAACATATATATCTTCAAATTTATAAATTGATTTAAATCAGTCTGAGTATGAAGTTTTGATAGAAATCTGACTTTCTGTGCCTTTCAAGTAAATGAAATTCAAAAATACTATATCGCGATACATCGCTATATCGTGATGCAAAACTGACGATGCATCACGATATATAATTTCTTATATCGCCCAGTCCTAGTCAAAATATAATAAGGTGCGGAAAAAAACGGAAAATGGCGTGATACGTTTACAGTTCAGCGCTATGATCCCTTTTAGAAATTTGTAAACATCTTACAAATATAAATATTTTCATGCTTATTTGAAAATGTGATTAAAGTATTTTAATAAACAATAAAATTTTAGTGCATTATTTGAGGCTAAATTATTTTAAGCACCTTGCATAATTTTAAAGCTTCTAAGTTCATTTAAGAGAATTTATAGGCTTTTAGTGTGCTTCTGAATTCTTAATAATGTATTAAGAACGTTAAAAAATATTCTATTAGAATAACTTCTTTAATTGGATAAAATTTTTAAAAAAATCTTAATTAACATTGATAAGTAAAAATATTAATAGGTTTTCAATGAGTTTTTCTTTCCTTTCAATAATTAAATTAGTTATTAACTCAGCTTGTTAGCCTGTCAATTCAGCAGCAATGAATTGCTTCTTCGTACTCATAAGCTTTCGATCAGAATTAGGTTTGACTTTCAAATGCAAAATATAAATGGACTAACTTGAATAACTTTCGATCTACTGATTCATGTCCTCAATCTTAATGGTTCAATAGGGTGACTTCAAATATGCTAATTAATTAGTGCAAACGACACATGAAAACGTATTTTCTCTGAATAACTTTTTTTCGACAGATTTCAGACTTCAAAAATATAGGGGATCAGGAGAGTGGTCTGAAGTTTGAATGCCTTAATTTCATCACATCTCGAGAGCTATTTAAGCGAATTGAAAAATTATACACAATTATAAAATTTGTTTATCCAAAGATAATTCCGTGTGAAAATCCAAGTTTTGGTAAATATTTATTATTTTGTATTATTTAATTTAATAACAGTAAAAAAATTTGAATTGTAAGTTATACAAATTTTTGCATCATTTCAATGAAAGCAATTTTTAATGGCATAATACAAAAATTTAAGCGAAATCGGTCAAATATTTCCTGAGAAATTGATTTTTAAAATTACAACTGATTTCAGTATCTGAAATATCGTCTGCACTAATTGATTAGGGTATTTGAGGTCACCTCTTCCAACCTATGAGATTTAATTCTAGAATGCGAAAATCCCATCATTAGATCAAAAGTTATTTAGGGTTACCTGTTATTCATTTTACGCACTGTAATGCCGACATCGATGCCATTTCTGATCTAGATCTTAATTATGACGCTTTTTTTTTACAAATTATTTCATTCAAATAAATGTTAACCAAGAGTTTTCGATTAAAGTACTTGAAATATAAAAGTTCGACCTTTTATCAACATAGATGGGATGAAAATTCGCTTTGCATCAAAAGTAATGATGACATTGAACAAAGTACTAAATATAAAGCATCGGCAAGTATTTTATTTGAAATGGGTTGTTCTTCAGCTATAGCTGTTACGATGCAATCATGTTCTATATGATCGATGACTTTTTTCAGTTTTCGTTTCTTTTAAAATACTTACATTGAAATGACCCAACTAACTATTCAAAACGAGCAATATTTCTCAATATTTCACAATTCAATTCACATACAGATATATGACTCTTTAAAATAAAAATGCCGAATGTAAATCCATGGGTTTTTGCTGAAATAATTCTTTCGTCCTTTTAAAAGGCCGATTCTTATTTTCCAAAATGAATATAGCACAGGGGTTTGATTATTAGGATATCTTTTGTAAAAACAAGATACTTTTGTATATCATAATACATCTATCTGAATATTTAGATCTGAAGTCAAAGTACAGGACATAATAGAAAAAAAAATTAATTGTATAGTGGGCAAAAAAAAGCATCACTCTAAATAACTTTTGATCTAATAATCGGATTCTATGACTCAATCTTAATGGTGTCCTCAAATATGCTTAATTTAGTGCAGACTAAGTTACGAAGTCAGACACGAAACGTACTTTCTCCGAATAAACGTACCTTTTTTTTATCAGATTTCTGACCTCCCAAATAAAGCCGCAATTAGGGTTCCTATAGTTCGGTCAGGAGAGCGGTCTAAAGTTTGATTTAAATTTTATTCTTTACGTATTTAATTATATCTCGAGATATTTTTAAGCGAATTGAAAATTTTTTGCACACATTTATAAAATTCGTTTATCCTATGACAATTCTATGCAAAATATGACTTTTAAAAGATATTTATTACTTTTTATTATTTTATTTAATAATGATCGAAAAACTTTTGAATTGTGAAGGTATAAAACTTTTATATCATTTTAAAGAATGCAATTTCAAATGGTAAAATACAAAATGTGAGTGAAATCGGTCGAATACAAATTTCAAATTTATTTTCAAAATTTATTTTCCCATTTGTTTCGAAAAAGAGGTAAGTTTATTCACAGAAAGTACGTTTCTCGGACTAATATTTTACTCAAAAGAACATCTGCACTCATTCATTAGCATGTTTGAAATAAGCCTTTCGAATCTTTAAGATTGCTCACAAGAACGTGAAAATCCAATCATTTGATTAAAAGTTATTCAAGGTGGTCTGTTTTTTATTTTGCGCAGTGTACATAACCGACAGAAATAGCCACTTGATATAAAAAGCATGTCTACCACTGTTTTAATATAGTCTCATCTATACCACTTTTTTTATGGCAGTACTACATAAATGGGTTCTCACGCATCAATAATTTTAAAGGAGAATTTGTTCTCCTCAAATTCTTAATGATTTGTTTTAAACTAAAAATACTTACTGTAAAAATGGTTGAAAGAACTGCGGCTATCAGCCAATACATAACGCGTCTCTCCTTCAGATCTTTATTTGGACCATCGTATTCCTCTAAACGTTTTTTCTTCTCATGCCACATGTACCTGAATTTAAAATTTTTTTATTATATTATAAAATTTTAAAATTTATTTATTATTATTTTTTTATTTTTTTATTATTTTTATTTTTTTATTATTTTTTTATTTTTTTATTATTTATTTAAAATTTTATTATTATTATTTTTTACACGGGTATTCTAAAGCATATTCTGTTTCAGAAATTAACTGAACTTTAAAATTATTTATTCTTTTTAAATTTTAATCCAGGTGTATTAGTAGTTATTTTGGATGCACTTTACAATAACGTAAATTAAATACTCCGTTATTACAACTTAAAGGAATCTGGAAATTAATTTATTGAAATTTTACTACGGCAAAGAAAACTCGGCTGAAAAAAAAAAAAAATTTTTGCATCTATATTAAAGTTCTTCTTCTTTTCTAAATTAAAAAAAAAATGCTAAATCTCTGGTGGCTTAGGGGATAGAGCGTTCGCCTCACAATGAGGTGACACAGGTTCGTTTTCCAGCTGTGGTTTGGTTGATACGAATTTTGCTCCCGGCTCGCACCGGTCTTCTTCTGGGTTGGGATCAAAATGACGAGGCTCTGCGGAGTTGAACATAGATAGTCGCAAACTCAGAATCGAGTCGGCTGTTTAACACCGGTTACAAAATAAAAAAATCTCCATACTTGGTACTAATATTTTTAACGATTTATAGAAAACTTATTTAGCTGGTTATAATAGAAAAATGTTTGCGGGAATGAATCGTACAGGTTAAAATTTATATCTAGAATGGCAGATCATACACATTTTTATATTCTGTAATTCTCTTACATATTTAAAAATATGGTTCTAATCTAGTAAGTATAACTATGGTAATCAACACTCAATCTTTACTAAATATCTTAAACACAAATGAATTATTAAAAAAACAAGTGCACAAATACGACACATATCGTGTATGATAATATACTAGAGTAGATCAATTAAAAAATAACCTCTATATTTATAAGTTCTAAAATGTATTGACAAATCGCGTGTTAAATATTTGTATTCAATTCTTGCACTTTTGTAAGTTCGCAATATTTAGAAGGCAGAAACGTCTTGTTAGGAATCACGTGGAACTAAGGATGGAGTTTTCAAACAACGCTCTATAAAGCCACGTGACTCCACTAAGATAAATAGAGAGTGTTAGGAATTGTGTAACTGCGTTGCCTTGAAATCTTGTAAAAGAATACCACTAGCTTGAGGAATCTATCCTCATGTTTATTTCAAATACAAATGAACAATATTTTATAATCGCCTCTTGTGTAAAACTGTCTATTGAGATTGTTTAATTGTTTATTAATAATATTATTTTAATTGTCTATAGTTTATTGTTTAATTGTCTCTTTAGAGTTTATTAAATGTTTACTTGAAATCATTTATCTTTTTTTTGCTGATAAATATTAAGTTTTTGTTTGCTGGTTCAATAGAATCACGAAAAGATGAATGCTTCTAGAATTATTATTTTTCCGACGAAAATTTAAATCGACATAATTTAATTTGGATATTATTATTTTTTGCTCAACTTAGACTCTTTTTCTTCTACAACGAATAATGAAATATTTGCATTTCTAAAAATTAATGAATTAAATCGTTATTAGCTTAAAATCAGCTAACTTATTTTAAAAAAATTCTGCGGTTGCAAAAATAAGGAAAAGAATATTTTTCATTTTCATTATTTTTATTTTATTTAAATAAATCGTCATTTAAAGTAGAATTTAAAAAAAAAAGAAAATAAATACCGAGTAAACTAAACGAAGTTTGTTAGTAAATAAAGTTTAAAACATTCTAAAAGTTGAAAAATTAAAAATAAATTAAAAGTCGACTAATTTTATCAAATACTTAGCCAATGTTGCATCCTACTTTTTCAGATTTTCATTAAAAAAGCCGTTCTAGTAACATTCACGTAAGCTCAGCGAGATGAAGAAAGAAGAATAAAACAAGAAAGAATAATAAATTTTTTTAGTTAAATTTAGTTTGTCTGCAAGAGAGTTTAATTAAGGTTTCATTTAGTTTGTCTGCTAGGCTAAAATAAAGCTGCTTCGCTTTCCGCCATATCTGCTCATTTCTGCTGTAGGGCGTCGAGAACAGAAGAATGTGCAGTAGTACTATTTAAATAGCAGAAAGTGAGCCGAACATTTAGCGTTAATTGGGAGCTGTTCAGTCAAATTAGGACACTGTCAAGGACAAATTGTATTAAACTTTTCGTGATGTATTAGTGATAGGCATCAATATCGAGTCTGTTAAGACCAGGGGAAAGAAAAAAAGTGATTTCATATGAATAAATTGCTGTTATTGAAGAAGTTATTTAGGGTAGTCGAAAATTTACAACTAGTGATATTACTGTGAGAGTGTACTTTAGAAATCTTTTACTTTTTTGTACTTTGAAACAATTACCTTTTACCATTAAAAAGTACTACTAAATGCTTCTGATCTGGTCACATCTACCATTAACATGATTTTATATTCACTTTAGTTGCTATTATATAATCTGATTGATCAGTTTTATGCAATCTGCAATGCCGTCCTCTTAGTTTCTTTTATAACCCTGAATGGTGGGTATTATAACCCTTAGGTATTTTTAACACAAAAAAATATGATGGTTTTTACCAAATATAAACTGTGATTGCTAATGAACCAATTGTGACAATTATTAGAACAGCCCAGATGATGATGGAGGCACAGAATCGGAGAACGATCAATAACAACACAGAAAGCCCTGAAAAGTAAGACAATAACAATATTACCATAATTATGCTGCAATTAATCGTCAAACACACAATAAGAATTAGAAAAAGAAAAAAAATTCTGGATAACTTTTGATCTAATTTGATAAAGTGCAACCTTAGTAGACGGATGGGCAACAAAAAAAAATTATTTCAAAAGATAATTTAAGTTACTGAAAAAAAAAGGTTGCTCAAAATATAGCAAAAATGTGCCACAATAGTTCCTAAACAATTGATAGTCTAATTTGAAAAGCCCATGAATCAGTATATACTCATTTTTGAGCAAAATTTATTATCTCAAAAGCAATGTGACTGAAAAATGTGTAAAACAGATGTTTGTTGGCTGCTGTCAAAATTCGAACCGTGAACCTCCAGGTTTGTAGTAGAATTCTCTACCCTCACAATAATGTACACTCCAGTCTAAAGCGAGTGAGGAAGCTTTTTAGAGTGACCGTTTCAATGACACATTATGGCATTCATTACACAAAACTTAACAGTTTTTAAGAAGTAGCGAAATAAGCAAAAAATATAGAGTGGCTTCCATAATGACACAGCATGATATAATTTCCAATTTCAATAGCACAAAAGGGTTGCAATTTGTAAAATATGCTGGCAATAGCTCAGTCGGTAGTTTAATTTTAAATTTTTTGCTTATTTCTCTACATCTTAAAAACTGTTACGTTTGTGTAACGAATGCAATTGCAACGGCCACTCTATAAAGCTTCCTAACTTTCCCTCGACCGGAGAGAATACAATTATATATGACGGTTAGAGCATCCTCTGATACTCTGAGGCTCTGGATTCGAATCTAGTTGGCAGACAACGAAAATTTCCCTCTCACATTTCTCCCTCCCCATCACTTTTGAGACAACACATTTTGCTCAAAAAAAGTAGTGACATGTCCTTTAAATGACTTAAGGAGCCTTTTTTTTTTATGGATTTTAAATTTTTCATTTTAGAGTTTGAGAGTGAAAAATGTTTTAAGAATCATATAAATTTACAAAAAAGTATCCGGACATCCAATGGTACAGACTCTTATAGTAGTGAAGCTTACATTAATGGGATGCCCAGCCTGCTTTAAATCTAAAGAGGCTTTTCTTCAGTTAAAAGGTCGAAATTTACCTCCTGTCATCCAAACACAGCTGAAAGGAATGCTGGCTGGTCTCTCTGCATTCCAATTCATCCCTAAGAGTTGTTCGATGGGAGCCACAATGAATATTTTGTTCCGACTGCAAGAGAAATGGGTTTTTCCCGCGAAATATTGCCATAAAGCTGGGTGAGCAGATTTGTGAAGAATATTTATTTATATCTCAGAGTTTCCAACCCATAAAACTTTAAAAGACTCCCACCGAACCATGGAAATCATTCGCACAATAATGATGCTTCATTCGGTAGGTGTTGAGATATTTTTCTCCAGATAACTTACAATTAATATTGAAGACATGAGAGCGGGATGGGTTAAATAATTTCTCTGATTCTAAAGAGAATTTATTGCTTTTAAAAATGAATTTGTTTATTATTTGCTCAATCTACTGCAAGTACTCAAGCTATTAAAAGTAATAACAATAAAACTACTTATAGTAAATATTGAAGAGGAAGAAAAAAACATTTACCAATACTAATGAGGCATAAAAGTATTATTTCTTTCCAGCAGAGGCTGATGTCCGAACCCATTTCCTATTGAATAAATAAAATTTATGAGATACATTAAAAAAAGGAATCCTTGTTTCCTGTCTGAAATCAAATGACAAGAGATCAAATTGAAACTCATTCACTTTCAGTTATATAAATATTATTATATTTTATAACATAAAAATCTTATGGATTAGCATTCAAATGTTTCAAATAGTACGTTGTATAAGTTTAAAAGGCAAATTGAGTTAATATGTTCTTACTTCTAGAAATGGCAAAGTAGACTGCAATAGCTTCGATGTCGTTTGTTTCACTTTAGTTGGTAAACAACGGTGGAAGGTTGTGTTCCTATTTAAAAATAGAACTTGTGTTCATCCTTCATGTGTTTTTAGAGAATTCTCACCAAAAATGAAGTTACAAAGAAAGTGCATCAGAGGATACAAATAAATAAAGTGATGTCACAGTCTGAATATCAGTATTGTGGAAATGAAAGGTTGAAAACATACGGAAAAACTTTAAAATGTTTCTAATAATTATATTTTACTCACTCAGTTTCTTCCCGTAATTTTTGTCTTAACTTAAATATTAAATTAAGCCCTTATTTTCGATATTGTTCACAAGAATTGGAGAAAAGAATATGAAGGGCAATGATTACGGAACACTCCATGAAAAATAAACATAGTTTTATGAAACAAACCAGAATATAGTTCAACAAATTGTGAAGATATATATAGTCACCATAAATGACCATGTTGCAAAAATATGTCTGCAATCATAACCAATCCTCACAAGATTATGATATTCAGTGGGTGATGTAATAATAAGATAACAATTTATTCATCTAGAAAATAATGAGTATTCAAAATTTTGTCACCAAAGGGTGAATCAAAAATAAATGTCTGCAGATATAATATTGCATCTATTATTTTTTCTCAAATTACAACATTTAAGAAAATTATAATAAATTTCGCTTGTATTTCACCCACAAACTTTCGTTTTTTTATTTTTTATGCAGCACCATTTGAGTAGTACTTCCTTGTTTTTTAAATAAAAGTAGTATGTGTGTAGAGAACATTCACACTAAGTGAAATAATTGCTACCTAACAAATTAAAAAATTTTTAAGGAGAAGGACATTTTAAATATTTTCATTTTCAATAGATATAAATGATAGGTTTCTAAGAGCAACTTACTCATATCCGTCCGGACATTTGTCTTGACAAATTTTCTCCATTCTACAATCTTCTTTGACACATTTCTCATTAATGACCAGATATCTAAGGGAGAATTTCACAATCAATGTATTACAACAATTATAAAATAGAGTAATCAATTACGAAGAACTATAACCAATTTAAATGATTTAAGTGAATTTTGGTTTTGTAAAGATAATTCAAATATTATTTTCTAAACACAGTTTTCCATAGATATCGTCTATGGACACATGTTATATAAATACATATATTTCAGAAAGTTTTAAGCATAACTGTGATTTTTTTTTGTAAAGAATCTTAATGTTGAATTCGGATGTTATATATAAATTCGTTTACAACTACAATTCCAATTCACTAATATATATATATTTTTTGTTTTATCATAAGTTATGTTTTTAGACAGCATCGTCAAAACCAATGAAATAAAATTAATATATTAAATAAAATTAAAAATATATTATTGCAAATAAGTTTGACAATATTTTATATTTTTTATCCTAAACATAGCATTGGCAATAAATCTTTTCACAAATCTTTTATAACTATATAAATATACTTTTAGTCCAATCAATATATATTCATAACAATGATTGCACGTAAGACATTTGAATAAATTCTGTTTTATGATTGTGCATTATAGCAGGAAGCAAAATGGAAAAAGAAAACAGGCTTGATTCCAATAAAATTTCGATTTCGGAACAATGTAACGAAACAAATCCCAAGGTCAATCCCAAATTAAGAAAACACATCAGATGCCACGCATTAAGAATAAGATCATGAGATCGCACCAGAGTTGCATTTTACATGGGCACCTGACTGAAAAAGAAAAAGAGGTCGGAACGAAATAACTTAGAAGGACATTCAGAGAAAGAAAGATTTTGAATGATTTATATTGGGAAAAAGCAACTTTTAAACTGTGGGAATGACATGCCTAATATTTGGTCTCATAACCACGTCTAAGATGAACAGTTGCCATCGTCTGAATATATAGTTGTTTCTACATTCGTGTTCTATATGTATAGTATTCTATAGGTGCATGTATATGCATTAACTATAAAACACAAAATAATTATGAACGTAACCTATTCTAATGATTAAAAATGTGTTTAATGACTCCATTTTAAAGCTTTTTTTAATGAAATGCAAGTTTACACGAAACTCAACGCATTTAACGTTTATTCAATTTTTAATGCCGCAAACTGTTTTTTTTTCTTCTCTTCTTTTTTGTATTTCCTCTGCTTGCTCGATTTGTCTCTAGTTTTTCTATATCTTCTTATTTTATGTAAATCTTTTTTTTTAATCCCTTGTTTCTCTATTCATTCCATACTTCGTATTTCTTTTATAAATCAAAGAATTCTAATTTTTATTGGAAAGATTTTTTTAAGAGCCTTAAATAAAAATAAGACTTATTTTCTACCTGCTAAAAAACCCGTAAACAGCAGCCTCTCAAAGAAAAGAAGAGAGAGGGGGGAGAAAAAGAAAGAACATCATCCAAACAAATCAACACAACGCCACAATAAGTCATTTACTTTTACTCCTTAAAAAAAAAAACAGCACTGTCAGTCAGTTAAAGATGTATAAAAAAGACGAGAAACTCAAAAATTAAAAATAAAATGAAAAGAAGAAAAAAACGATACATTGGTCAAAGGAAGGTTGGGGGATATAGATTGTAGGGTATGCTGCATCATTGCCCCTCATTGGCATTATCCGTTTATGAAGCGGCATAGATAAGCATAAGTGAAAACATCGTACCGTTCCTTTTTGTAGTCAACACTGGATCTGTTGGCACCATTGATAGGTTTGTTCTTAAAACCACACATGTTACCATAATCATCATAGCCGAATAACAGTCTTCTAGGATCGCCGTTTACAAAAGCAAGTCCCACGCCAACCAGCTGGAAAACAAACAAAAATTCAAAAAGGAATTTAAGAAGGAAATTTAAAATAATAAACTACCAAGAACAAGTCTGATAACGATGCATTCATATTTTTAAGTATGCACGTAATAGTTGAAAGTTGGGCAATGTAGGGAATTTTCAGAGTCAATCATTAAAAACTTAACACGGAAATAATTAGGAGGAAATCAAATCGTTTTAAAAATTTTGATTTACGTTCAGTCAAAATATCTAAAGTTTGCCTCGTCCTCCGAGTTGAACAGTTGCAACTAGCCTGAATTTATTTAAGAAGAATGGGTAAATTCATTTGAGCTTAGCATACTATTAAAAATGAGATATTTTCATACAAAGACCACTTTTTGTAGATAGACATTCAATGAGCTAAAAAAAAGAAGTAACAATCTAGCTAGACAAGTGAGGTAATGTTTGCTTTGAATATATGCTGCTCATTAAAAATAAAAAATTTTTACTTCGTTATATTTCCTGACTGACTGACTTTGTTATACTTCCAAATTAACTTATGTATAATTAAGAATGACGATATATATATATATATATATATATATATATATATATATATATATATATATATATATATATATATATATATATATATATATATATATATATATATATATATATATATATATATATATATATATATATATATATATATATATACTAAATCTGCTATAACTTCTAAAATGCTAGTCCTATTAACTTGATCTTGGTCTCGTAAGATTCAACGCAGAACAATGCTCAGAAAACAAAACATTACTAGTTTAGTAAGCAATGTTTTAGTTTCTTCTCTTTGTCTTTCACAATGGTGGTTAAATCTTACGTCTAGGGGAGAAACAGACTTTGGATACCCATAATGGGCCTAACTTATTTTTAAAACAATTTTAAGCTATTTCTTAATTATTTCTGCACTCAAATACATTCAAGAACAGGCCTAATAGGCCTTAGTTTCAAAAACCTAAAAAGTGATGCAACCATCATTTCCAGTTGTATTAAAGTATAAATTAAAATATTTTTAAAATGAAATCTCCAGTTAGATATGAAAACACTTAAATCTTTTCTTTTTAGCCGAATGAATAGCTAAGAAATCACCTCATTTAAACATTAAGCTATCATCGTTCAATCTACCAAAAATTTATAATTAAAAAGCATATCTACCAAAAATTTATAATTAAAAAGCGAAAAGTATCATACCTATAACCAAAAGCAGCAACAACAAAAGAACAAATATGAAATCAAAATCTTTAGCTAAACCAGAAGAGATAGTCATGCATACCTTCTAACTGTCAAATTACTTTTAGATCGTTTATTTCCTTTTAATTTCACTAACAGTATAGTACGGTATCCGATAAAGGCAATTCAGTTACTTCTATCAACTGATTGTCAGTCGAATTCTTCGTTCTTAAAATTACAAAAACGGGTATGATAACAAGATACTATTAAAATTTCCCACAGCTGAGACTACCCTACAACAGTTACGATATCATTCAACTGAAAAACAAAATATTATAACTGTTAAAATTTCATACAGCTAGACCCAGTAATAGTGTGAAAACTTCAGACAGTTGTCAAAATATAACACAATTAGAGAAATTTTTCAGAAATATATCATGAAAAAATGTTATAATGTTACTGTTTAGATAATATTAGATATGATACGCACCAGGAAAATTATGTATACTGCGAAGATAAACAGGAAAAATGAATCTGTACATTCTCTATTTCTCACTGGCCCTTCAAAACCATCAAATGAGTCAGGAAACGACCTTGCATTTTGCTAGAGTAACAAAAAAATAACTTAGACAATAAAAATTTTTTTGAATTTTTTTTTTCAATTTCAAAAAAAAGTTTATTTATTTAGTTTATTTGAAAAAAAAATCATTCTTTAAAATTGAAAAAATATTAATCCAAGCATTAAATTAGTATTTAATGTAAAACTTATTCAGGGAGATATCTACATTTTTGTATCAACAGCAGAAATTTTTGGTGACCCATGCAATAGGATATTATTGAAAAATTAATTTGGGTCACTATCTTTTATATAACTGGCGCAGAACAGCCGACCCAATTCTGAGTTTACTTCTATCGATATTCAACTCCGTAGGATTGTAATTTCGAACCTTATTCAGAAAACACTCCTGGATCGAGCATTGGGAGAAACTAGCCTTCCTATTCTGATGGATCTAATCCGCATTTGCGTTACATGGAGAAGAAAGAACTCGAAAATCTCCAACAGTTAGCTTGACGGAGAGGGGATTCTAACCCACGATCGTTCGACCACTGAGGATATTTCATGTTAGAACTGTGATCGATGCCAGCCTGGAGCAGAATTCGTATTTATAAGTCGAATCTCAGATTTGAACCTGGGTCACCTCATTGAGAGGAGATCGATAAAAAAATGTTTAAAACTTAAAACAATTCAATATCATCTCTAAATATTTTTATTTCTTTATACATTTATGGCTGAAAACAGAGGCACAAAAACTCTAAATTCTTCTTAAATTGCAATAAATCTGTTTAAGCAATAAGAAAAAAATTTACCTCTACATTGAAACTTGAGTTCTAACTTACTTTTACCGACCCAACCCTTGATGAACTACTGCAACAACAACCCATTCTTCACTCATTTCATACTTGTTAGCCAGCATCACATCATGATTATTATTTCGAAATTCTTGATGTCCTATTTCACGTGACAATTCTAAAAAAGGAAAAGCATAATATCCTTGATGATTTAACTCTTAAATCAAACTCATTTCAAAGTATATTTATTAATCCTATTAAACAAATTGAATTTCCCTAGTCAATAAGAAGAAAACTCAACACGGAAATGATTCATTAAGAAATTTGGGTTTAGATCCAATATAAATGCTTAAAGATTGTCCCGTCCTCCGAGACAAGCAATTAATTTTACGGTATATTTATTATAATTAATTATATTAAAATTGAAGTACATATACTTAAATAATTGACATTTAAAGATCACTCATACACGCTTTTTAAACACTTGGGCAATTGAGAAAGCATAATAACAACAGTTGGCGATGAAAATGCAATAAGCAATTTTAACACCACACTGGAGGCTGTGAATTAAGCAAATTATAAGGTTATGTTGCTACTCGTAACTACTATAAAAAATTTGTCAAGAAATCGGGACAAACTAGCCTCTCTGGGTAAGTCTAAAAAACCATGATTTGAGAAAGTGTTGAATGAGAAAAACATGCTGAGGGCTGGAAACCACTACGTTTTTTGCAAAATATTTTTTAAGGTGGTAGAAAATTGAAAACTGAAGTTTTGAGAATTTTTGGTAGTTTAAATATCTTACCATGAGAGAGAGCTGAGGAAAAATGGCGTTTCATCTGAACTTTTCGAATCATTTACATGTTGTAGTGAGGAAAATAATTTTAAATGAAATTTCCAAAATAAAAAGTTGCATGCATTAAAATTTAAACATTAGCTACCACTCAAAGAATTTTCCCTAAAAGAGTAGAAAGACCTGGATGATGACTCTTACGTCATTTTAAATATTATATATAAAAATGTTATGTTAAAATCGGAGCAGTTAGTAGATGTTGAGTTAACAATGGTTGGCGAACTGTGGTTTGCGAGCTTCAAGTGAAGTTTTTACTATTCGAGAGCTGTATGTATTTCTCGTTGACGCTGCGTGTGCGCAACACTTTGTATTGATGTAATAGGTTACCACTTTGAAAACAAGAAGTTAAGGAGATAACGTTGAAACTAAATTGAAAATTCACTGGAAACTGGTTGATTTAATGGATTGATAAAGTAGCTGCCACCCTAGTTTCAAATAAATAATTTCAGATCAAAATATTTTTTTAAATGTTATTTACATATTTTTAAGAACACGAACGTTATTGTTTCACAGAAATAAATTTAAAAATGAAATAACTGACTTACAATTTTCTAATATTTTTTTTTTTTTATTTATTTATTTTTTTTGAGAAGAGAGGGAGAATGTGAGAGTTTTAATAGCAAATTTTCAATTCCACCTCAGTTAACTTAATTTAGGAGAAAAAACAAAAATTGTTTGATTTTCAAATGTTAAATAAAAATTAATAAATGGTATAAACTATACAGTTTTGAAATAAAAATTTGCAAAAAAAATTTTTTTAACAAAGGAGAAAATACTTTTTCTCGAAAAAATATTATTTTGCTTTGCCTTGAATTTAAGGCAAATATTTGACACGTAATTAAAAATCTGAAAAAAACTTATCTCACCTGATTACAAAAGTTCGCAAGAACTGCCATACGTAGTGAATTAAATAAGTAAAAGTAAGACTTATTTCATTGGAGAACAAAATGGCATGAAAACCGTACACTGGGCTTTTTAAGGCAATAATAATCAAATACTCAGAAAAAGAAGAAAAGAAAAAAAACGAAAAATGAAAGGGAGGGGGAAAAAATCCAATATTGAAGATAAAAGTTTACCATCGCTTATCTGTTTAGTACTTTTGAAGTTATCCGGAAATAGAAAAAATGATTTCAAAATATAAATCATATTCCTGACTACAGAATTCGTGACGATTTCGTAACGAAAACGAACATTTATTACTTTATTTTTCGTCTTGGAGTCGGATAACACGCAATGACATCATTTATTTTTTGTTTATTGATTTAATGAATTTTTAATTCCACCCTTTTCTAAGCGATATATTTCATATGACAGGCCGCTGCTTTTTTTTATTTTATCAATCCCATAAACTCATTACTGAATTGTATCTAGCTCCTTATTATGATTTTTAATTTTTGTTAATAATTTTTAATTAATGTAATTTTTAAAAACTATTTTCCTAGTGTAATTTTTATTATGACGGATTTTAAAAAGAAAAGATATCATAATTTTATTATGATATCTTTTCTTTTTAAAAGAAAGAGAAAGAAAAAAAGTAATAAAACGAGATTTTTCTTGTTAGAATGTATATTGCTAAAACAAGATAATTTTGCCTGCAATAATATATTAACAATATGAAATATACATATTTAGATCTGTTGCGAAAGCTCAATACTTTTTCCATCGCTAAAGCGACAGGCAACGTGAAGAAACATCCACTTAGTATAGATAAATATCAACTAACACTACTTTTTTCACTGTTTATCCTTTCGTTGAAGGGAAGAAGTGAGTTCAATTTCCAACTTTCAAGATTATTATTTTTCATAAAAAATAAAAACATACACCGCAAATTTCAATTATTACTTTTTATCTCAGAGAAATAAAATATACCATTCTCCGTCGATTTATTTGTAATATTGAGGTTTCAGTAGTAGTTAACGCAATAAAATACTTAATTAATTTAAACAGTATCCTTTTGACGCAGAATTTTTATGAAATATATTTTTCATACTTTTTTTCATTATTTTGAATTAATTTTGGTCAAAATAAGAGGAAAATATTCGATTTAGCATTTTAATAATTTATGGTTACGAAATATAGCATGAAACAATGGCATCTGCGTTATGGGTAAAATATTCCAATCACGGCTCACTTCCAGACAATAATTTATCAAACTTACACTTATTTACTCTATCTAAGAAGAACAATTATTCACCACTGAAATTTCTTTCATTTACAAAATCAATGAGTGATGAGTTTTTGAATAGGATTGTAAAAAAAATTCTTTTCAAACTACTTTTTTTTTTGGATTTTAGATTGTAGTACAAATATAATTCCGATAATCTAATAGATTTTTTTAGTAACTATTAGAGTCTGTCTTTAACAGTTAAGTACCAAAATATTGTAATTAGAGTGTCAGAAAAAATTATAGAAGAAGGATACCGGTATCCCATCTGCGCCAGAGGGTTAATGTACCGCTATATACAAAATAGAACTTTTTATAGTATTGAAATATGAAGAATTGTCCATTTATTGGTTGAATTATGTATCGCTGTTGAGTTACAGAGTTGGAGATTCTTTGATCGTATTAAGCACATGTTTTCTTATTCCGGATAATTGTCTGAAAACCTATAGTGTCAGGGGAAGGGTGAACATAAGTGTGACATTAGGTCACAGCCTAATTTATAAATACTAATTCTTTTAATTTTGTAATACATTCTTTTATTTTCATCATCTTTCTTTAGCCCCTTAAGCGGTAGCGCAATTTGGACATTCTCCCCCTAAAATTCCTTACCAGCTCCTTAAAGAGCCCCTTTCTTTCGAGAAGTTTCCACCCTTTTTTTCTGAGAATTCGCAGGGGTTGTCGGCATCTTTCATCTCCGCGTGTATGTTGTGTTTTTCAACCGTAACTTTTAACGCATAATCAATTTTTCGTCTCAACTCGTGATTTTTAGGTAATTTAACTTTAACTTGCACAACATGCACTACAACTTCAATTTTAAGTTTTTGTATCTTATAAAAAGGAAGAGCGCGAAAGACGGAATAGCTTTCGATAATTTGATGTCATATAATTTGCTGCCCTCCGCTTAACGGAGTTTTAACATTTCTTGCTCCCACCTCCCTAAGGTGGAGAAGCTTTTTTCTCTCGAAGATGGCTTCTCTGCGCCATCTTCATTTGATGTTGGGCTTTGTTCGCTGAAAATAACTCACCTATCGCCATGCTGTCCTTTTCATTGTCTCTGATGAATTGCTTACTAAAGAATTTTCCTTTTCCTGACAAATTGGATTAATGCCTACTAAAGAATTTTCCTGACAAATTGGATTAATGCCTACTAAAGAATTTTCCTGATAAATCGGTTTTAATGCCTACTAAAGAACTCTCCTGATAAAATCTCCAGTTTTTTTAAAGGATGATCCGCTGACCAACTACCGTCAGGGATGGAAATCCCCCACAGTCATTTTTAACTCCTGTTCCAGTCATCACTAGTTCCACATCCTTGGCATGAGCCATTCCTAAAATGATGTCGTGCCTCAACATGATGATTTGTCTAGTTTGTTTTTCCTCCAATAAAACAATAGTGATTTTTTTAAAAAAAGAACTGGACTGATTCCTTTTTCACTAGCCAAAAAGTTTTTGTTTGTTTCATCCTAAACTCATCTCCGATCCAGGACTGGATATCTTTTTATGGATAAAAAGGTATGTGCTTTGAATATACTTGTTATCTTCTAGAACTGTTTTTGAAGAAGAAGAATTACTATTTTTCTGGGTTAGCCAAACTTCGTAAAATGTACAACTAACTATGTTTCACCCGGCCATTAATTTTTTTAGTTTTTCTCTTTCTAAATTGTTATTTTTTTTGCAACTTTTTCATTCTTTCTATACCCAACCTTAACAGGGCATCTGGTGCCGTTCCGCTTTTCGGTTGGTGTATATAGTTTTTAACTATAATTATTTTGACCAGTGATTTCAAATTAAATTTTTTTACTATGAGTAAAGTAAGATATTATTATTCAATGTTTAATACATTTAATTTCAATAAATTTCTTTAAGTTTGGAGTAGGAAATGAACTGTTTATTTCAATAGTTTTTGATATAAGAGCCAAATAAACAATAATAAATTATGCAATGTAATCAATTTTTTTTAATACACTTTATGTTTTGATTAGTTCATTAATATCTTGTTTTGGTTATTTACTAATTTGTTTCATACAATAACCAAATAGATAATTTTTTTAAGTTGAGTTGATAATAATTATTTGTCATAATTTCTGTAATTGAATATTACAATTGTTTTATAATAGTGATTAAAAATAACGATTTTGATTAGGATGATTAATATAAATATTTTTTGATTAAATAATAAGTAGTAATTGGATAAGATTTGGTAAATAATTTTTCATATAACAATTTAAAAATAAGATTCCTTTTATTCTATAAAATTGATGTTTACATAAATGGTTTGAAAATTTTTTTTCACAGCAATTGGTTAAAATAAATAATCATTATTTAATATTTGGTAAATGTTATGTGAAATAAAATTTTGCTTCGTATGCTTTTGAAATAGGTCATGTTTAATACTTTAATTGATTATTTTGTTGAAAGGTTATTGAATTGATTTTTAATATGAATTGCCAATGTCTTACTCTCCATTATTGATAAATTATTAGTGTTCTAATCTATTATAATACAATTACATATCTATAATTGGTTTGTTTTTAAAATTTTTTGGGTGTTTATTTGCACTTTGAAATAATTAATGACAATATTGTTTTTGTTCTAATGGTTGATATTTCTTGTTTATGCAAGTATATCGTTTTTGATTAACAGTAATTTGAAGGGTTACCTAATTTTTTAATTGTGTTTTTCTTGATATTTAAATTTATTATATTTCAATGTGTACATTATTTTCATGAGGTTATCAAAAGGTTACAATTAGTAATAATACTTGTTTAATTGATACTATTATTATTTAATTTTTTTCATTAGATGACCCCAATTCAAACCCGTAATAGAACGTATTCTAATTCAATAATTATGCCTGATAATTTTAACAATATTACTATCTCTAAGGTTTATCCTTATGGTTTAACAAATAATTTTTTTGACAATAATTTTTGAAATTAACTTATTGATATATGTGTGACGAGTGTTATTTGGGCATCGTTGTGTGTGATGCTGGTCATTACATATCCGTGGAACAGCGGGGTCTTGTAGCAGTTGTTATACAATATCAATGACTTTTGCATTTATAAAATTTATTTCTTCTAACTTTTTAATGTTTCTAATTTTACTAATGTGCTTTTAATTGAATGAGGTATTCAAAAATGAAGGGTTTTTTTAATGATGGAGGATGAGCAGTTTTAATTTTGAATGTTCTTTTGGTCAATTTTTATCATTTTTTTCAAAAAAATAATTCTCTTTCCAAATTTTTTATTATCTAATGTTCTCAAATTTGGCTATCTCCCAATTTTTTTATTATGTCATGTTCTCAATTTTAGTGAATCAATGTTTTGATGTAAGATTTGCCAAGCTTATATGTTCGAATGTGTTACGATTTTCTTACTGGAGTATCTGATAATTTAATATTTACTTGAATTATTACAAAAAAAAAAAAAAAAAAAAAAAAAAAAAAATTTAAATATTTGGGATAGTGAATTTCCTGAATCGTGTCTGGTAATACAGATGCCTCAATTATTATTTGGGATTAATTTATTAAACTAATTGGGAAAAATATGTCCCGATTGCTCTGGGTAATACCTGAGCTCAACGATTTTTGCTGGTAAATTAAACCAGAAATTTTTTTCTTTTACTTTTCCCTGGCCATAATAGAGCCAGACGTTAATTATTAATTTTAGTTTCCTGATCAAAAATGAATCAGAAGGTATTCCTGGTCAAAGAAACCAGAAGATCAATTATGATACCCTGGTCAAAGAACCGGATGATATATATGACATATATATATAATAATAATTTTAATTAAATAAATACTAAAAAAAAAAAAAAAAAAAAAAAAAAAAAAAAAAAAAAAGATTCGAGTCAATTATTAGATAATTGAATTGTTTTGATGCTCTTTGAGGAAAATGCGTAACCTTTGAATATCCATATGTTAATAATTACTAAAGTACATAACTTTCACAATGTTACCTTCACTGTTAATGGTAAACTAATAATTAAATGTCTTTTGAGGTTAAACATTTTTTTGCTTTGTTTGAGAACATTCTTTCATTTATGTTGTAATAATATGAAATAATCATCAAATCTTTCATAATCAATAATACATTGATTAAGTAATCACTAATTTTATAAACGAACAAATGATACAAAGTTGTTCATGTCTAACTGATTGCAATTTTTTTAACAAATATTTCATGTTAATATTTGTATTTTTTTAAATTACGTAAACACATAATTGTAATTAATTAATGACGTCTGATTTTCGAATGCCAATTTTTTTGTGTTTCGACCCTGTAGTTCTGTACAGTATTTTTTTTCCTTTTCTAGTATGTCATAAGTCACTATTATTACATACAAAATTTTTTTTGGATTTTTTTTGCAGAGTGTGAATTCTCTTTGCATAATGTATACAAGTACACCTCATGGTACATCTCAAGGTGTCACAACGGTTGTTATGATTTTTTATTGTTTTGTGTTATGTTGTTTTATACAAAATTGTTGATGCTGAGTTTGTTAATTGTATATTGTTCAGCAATTTTTGTTAGGTAATGCTTTTTGTAAGCAATGTGTCAAGGCCTTGTTTGTTTTTGTTTTGTTTTAGCAGTTTTTTTTGGTCAAAGTTCTGTGAGTCAATTTGTTTTTTAAGTGTTAAAATTCCTTGCAGTTTTTGTTAAGTTTAATGTTTTGCCTAGGCTTTTCCTGTTACAACTAGTAAATTTAATTGCAATTTTTTTAAATTTTTTTTTTCAAGTCTAAAATTAATAATGTTAATGCACTTATTGCTCTCACTAATGACTTTGATTTGTTTCAGGTATACAGTTTGATGTGTACTAATTTTTTGTCGTTTTAACTCGGATTACTACTTATCAATCTTGTTTGATTGGTTTCAATTTTTTTCTCAAAATTCAATTAATGGATTGATGTACAAAATGTTGTACAAAGTTTTTTTCGTTTAAGCTCGGAGTATTGTCAGTCTACAATGGTAGCCTGATTTTTTTTCGTTTGTTTGCAATTTTTCAATTTTTTTTTCATAATAAATTCCAGCAAACAAATCAATTTCCTTTCAATTCCTTCTTACAAGGAATAATTTGAGTTAATGTCCTTTACCTCAAAAATTGCGTTTCCACTATTACTAAGTGAGATTTTCTTTTTTGAATAATCAATTATCCATTTTACCTCCTTAATGTTATTTTCTTTGGAGAAGATTTTCTCAGTCTACTTCATGTAGCCTGAATTTTTTTATACGGGTGTTATTGCACTTATAGGCATTCACATGCATCAAGGCATATGTTGTTTAAGTTTAATTTATAGTACATGTGTTGACGATTCTGTGTCAAAATGTTTGTTTTCATTTAGCAAACAATTAAGATTGTTTTGTGTTTTTTTTCGTCCATTTATCAAACAATTAACATTGTTTGCCTTTTCACTAATCAAGATGCAGCCATGTAAAGCTGCTTATATGTATGTGTTGTTATGTGTTACTAATTCTTTGTATGTCTTATGTTTGAGGCACAGCTTTTCTCATTTCAGACTCTTACTATCAAAAGTTTTGATATAGATTGTTATGTAAACATCTGACTATTTGTAAGTGGAGTAGTGGTGAACTGGAGTTTCAGGCTGTTAGAACTTAATTTCATTTATAAATTTTTTTGGATTAATATTTTTTGGCAAAAACAAAAAAAAAAAAAAAATTTTCTTCAAAAATTTTTTTTTTCTGCAGTGGGGGGTATAATGTGACATTAGGTCACAGCCTAATTTATAAATACTAATTCTTTTAATTTTGTAATACATTCTTTTATTTTCATCATCTTTCTTTAGCCCCTTAAGCGGTAGCGCAATTTGGACATTCTCCCCCTAAAATTCCTTACCAGCTCCTTAAAGAGCCCCTTTCTTTCGAGAAGTTTCCACCCTTTTTTTCTGAGAATTCGCAGGGGTTGTCGGCATCTTTCATCTCCGCGTGTATGTTGTGTTTTTCAACCGTAACTTTTAACGCATAATCAATTTTTCGTCTCAATTCGTGATTTTTAGGTAATTTAACTTTAACTTGCACAACATGCACTACAACTTCAATTTTAAGTTTTTGTATCTTATAAAAAGGAAGAGCGCGAAAGACGGAATAGCTTTCGATAATTTGATGTCATATAATTTGCTGCCCTCCGCTTAACGGAGTTTTAACATTTCTTGCTCCCACCTCCCTAAGGTGGAGAAGCTTTTTTCTCTCGAAGATGGCTTCTCTGCGCCATCTTCATTTGATGTTGGGCTTTGTTCGCTGAAAATAACTCACCTATCGCCATGCTGTCCTTTTCATTGTCTCTGATGAATTGCTTACTAAAGAATTTTCCTTTTCCTGACAAATTGGATTAATGCCTACTAAAGAATTTTCCTGACAAATTGGATTAATGCCTACTAAAGAATTTTCCTGATAAATCGGTTTTAATGCCTACTAAAGAACTCTCCTGATAAAATCTCCAGTTTTTTTAAAGGATGATCCGCTGACCAACTACCGTCAGGGATGGAAATCCCCCACAGTCATTTTTAACTCCTGTTCCAGTCATCACTAGTTCCACATCCTTGGCATGAGCCATTCCTAAAATGATGTCGTGCCTCAACATGATGATTTGTCTAGTTTGTTTTTCCTCCAATAAAACAATAGTGATTTTTTTAAAAAAAGAACTGGACTGATTCCTTTTTCACTAGCCAAAAAGTTTTTGTTTGTTTCATCCTAAACTCATCTCCGATCCAGGACTGGATATCTTTTTATGGATAAAAAGGTATGTGCTTTGAATATACTTGTTATCTTCTAGAACTGTTTTTGAAGAAGAAGAATTACTATTTTTCTGGGTTAGCCAAACTTCGTAAAATGTACAACTAACTATGTTTCACCCGGCCATTAATTTTTTTAGTTTTTCTCTTTCTAAATTGTTATTTTTTTTGCAACTTTTTCATTCTTTCTATACCCAACCTTAACAGGGCAATAAGATTTATCTGTGAGAAATCAAATAAATAAATCTTAATTTCATTTTTGCATTCGTTGCAGTCATTCTGCAGCATTCAACTGCATACTTTTTGATCTGCATGTGAATGTATACAAAGTTGTAAGCTATCCAGTTTGCCTCTATTGGATTGGACAAATCTGAACTCAATACAGTATACAAACAAGCAGGATCATCACCCAAATGATGATCCCATTTGTTACGTTCACTCTATTTGATCTATCCTTCTCTTGCATGCATATATATATATATATATATATATATATATATATATATATATATATATATATATATATATATATATATATATATATATATATATATATATATATATATATATATATATATATTACCTACAAAAAACTTAACACCAACAGTGATATTATTATTAATAAAATTAATGCTATCTATAAAAGACTTAAAATTAAACCAAATAATATTAACAATTTTCCTTTTCTTTTTGCCAATCCAAAATTCCATAAGACTCCAACCAAATTCAGGTTTATTGCAAGTGGCGTTAATAGTAACATGAAAAAAATCGGTATTTACTTTGAGAACATTCTTAAAAAAGTTTATAACAAAATTAATAAACTTACTAAAAATACTAACTATTTAAATTGGAATATTAAAAATAGCATTCAGGTTTTAAATACACTAAAAACTTTAAAAAATGTTGATTCAATTCACTGTTTTGATTTCGAAAACCTCTATACTTCCCTTCCAACTAATAAAATTCATGATGACCTTCTTCAAATTCATAGCATGTTTAATCTCAGTGATATTATTAATGAAGATAACTGGAACTTTCTAGTACATATTAACCTTAACAACAATTATATTCTTTTCAATGACCACCTTTTTCAACAAATTAATGGTATTCCCATGGGAAATAATTTCAGTACTAACATCTGCAATATTTTTCTTTTTCTACAAGAATATAGATTTGTAAAATCACATGTTAATCTTCCAATTGATTCTCTCTTTCTCAGATTCATTGATGATCTATTAGTTATTAATTTTAATGATTTCGATATTCTAGCAAAACATATTTATCCAAATGAATTAATTCTTAATAAAACAAATAATAGTAATTCTTCAGCAAATTTTTTAGATTTGACTCTTAATATTAATGCAGATAAAAATATTACATTTAAACTTTTTGACAAAAGAAATGATTTTAAATTTCCAGTTAAAAAATGCATAGATTTCAACTCTAACTTAGCCAATAAGGTTTTTTCTAATATTATTGCCAATCAAATTCATAGATTTTACAGGAATAATTCTAACTATAACGAGTTTTTATTAGATACTGATATATATAAAAACGATTTAATTAATAGCCATTTTCCTAGTTCATTTCTTAATTTCTATTTTAAAAAAATCTTAAAAAACTTGGTACATTAATTTTTAATTTTCATTTAATTTTTCTGTTTTAAGAATAAGCTCTGATTTTTTCAAGGTAGGAACTAACTATGATGAACTATTCCTAAAGCCACTGGACGGAATAGTTTGGATGTATGACCTTTTATACTGGATTAGTTAAATATTTTTTAGAAACTTTTTAATATTTGTAGCCTCTTAAAATTAATTTAATTTTAATTGTCCAGTATAATAAACAGTTTATTTATTTATTTATTTATTTATTTATTTATTTAATTATTTATTATTTTTGTATAAGTGGAATGGGCTCTGGTTCGTAAAGAACCACCCCAAATGAATGCAGGTGATACGTGTATTCTTTAAAATTATGTAAGGTTGTATGAATGAAGAATAAAACCTATAAACGGTTTTCTATTCCTGTATGCAGGCTCTGATTTTTAAATAAGTCACCCTATGAAAGATGGATATGTGTATTCTGTAAAATTATGTTAGAATTTATGAATGAAGGATAAGTCTATAAACGGCTTTCTATCCTGACAGACTGACTTTTAAATTAATTTCCCTATAAATGATTTTTTTTTTAGACTGCTAATTTATTCAATCCGTTAAACATTTTTATTATTATTTCAATTTTATTACCTTTTTACTAATTGTTTCTCATAGATGGCAGCACTAATATTTTACCTAAACATTTTTTTTTCTTCTTCTTCGATCAAATGTTTTTTTTAATTTTATTATATTCGATTCAAGCTATAAGCAATATTTTACATCTTCGCGATTTTTGTTAACTGTTTTATTATTGTACTTTTAAACCTAAACCGCGTTTTAATTCACGCCGGTAAGTTTGATTTCCTTTTACATTTTTCTTTTATTTCATGATTTTTTACAACATAAGGTTTTTTGCGATATCGACACATATAAAGAATAATTTTTATCTTAGGATAATTATTCTTTATTCAGAAATATCGCATTTATAGCAATAGATGTGTCTTGACAACGACTATTTGCTTTTACCATTCTTGTTTCTCTACCATTTAGTTTTTATTTTATTCATGTTTTTCATGTTAATTTGTGTTTATATATATATATATATATATATATATATATATATATATATATATATATATATATATATATATATATATATATATATATATATATATATATATTATATATATGTTTACTTAACGCTTTCATACCTTACGGGACATATATGTCCCATCAGACATTTTAAGTAGATTTGCACATTTTAACGTTAGATGTTCACACTAGTCTTTTGAACTCCTCGCCTTCTACAAGGATGCTTGGCAGAACTTGTAAAACAGTCATGGCAGCATTAAAAAATTCCAGATCAAATTACGGTTAAAAGTAGGAGTGTCGGGTTTTTTTTAATCGTAAAATCCATTTTTACTGAAACATGTTTCGGAATAATAAATCTAACATACCATAATTTTTACACTAATAATTACAGTAACGATACTAAATCCCTCTAATCAAATAAATATTATAGTAAAAATGACAGTATGATATTTTACGATAAAGATAGATTTTGCAGATGATGCACTCGAAAGTGCCGGTACTTAATACCGGAATTTTATCCGGAATTTCTTACAGTGTAGTTTCGAAGTGAGAGGAGATATATGCGAAAGAAAAATAACAAGCATTTCGGGTGAAAAATAACTGAAATAGAGCTAAAAAAAAGTGAATGCCATTATATAAATATTATTTGTATCTATTTACGTTGTTTTGAATCATAATTTGATTGATTTCGAAAGTTTATCCTTTTATTATCATATGCTTCTGGTGGTTCAACATATGCCCATTCAGAAAGACTAATGGGGCTTCAATGTCCCAGGGCCTAACTGCAAGGAGGGAGTCCACATTTTTAGTAACTTATTTGTAACATTATCTATGGTAGAAAAAATTAGCAAGCAGTTAGATGTCGAAAGAAAAACCTTCTCAATAAATAAATTAGAAATCAGTCTTGAAAGGGTTAAATGGTGTCTTATTACCATCCATTATTAGAAAGAACTAAAACTTCCAAGTTGGCAGTAGGCCTCAAAGCCTACATACATCAAGATAGAAAAGAAAACAAGCTGGTACAAAAACATTTCATTCTAACATTTTTTCGAGAAAATTGAAAATTTCTTTAGCTACCAAGATTTTTTTTTTACAATTTTAGTATAGATAAAAACCGCTTTTACCAGAAGAACCTGAATATGAATCTTAAAAAGTTGCCTTATACCTCAATGATTAGACCAATTATGATTTAAGCATTACCTGCCTGGTGCAACGCAACAAATAACGATTTGAATACCTTGACTGCCCTGCAAAATAAAATCCTTCTTAAGTTAACTGGAACCAGGTGGTTCATCAGAAACAATGCCACCAGCCACAGGGACTTAAACATTAATAGATTTGACTGCTATTTTCATAAGCTCAATACGAATTTTTTCGACAAGGCGATCGATTGTGACGCTGCTGACTTCAATACTATTTTCGACTGCATTAACCTGATAAATGGTGCTAATATTAGACCCCTAGCCCACTTTTGTACTTTTAAGACCTTTAAAAGCCATATTTTGCAAACTTCTTTTTTTACTTTTATTAAATTATATTTTTTAAAACAATTCCTATTATAAATAATTTAAGGCTGTAAAAATTTTATTTGACAATCAAAATAATAAATATGTGAAAAAATTTATTTAAGCATACTGACTTTTAAAGAACGACATGAAGAAATATATATATATATATATTTATATATATTTCTTTTTTTTGGGGGGGGGGGCAAAATATGTGCAATGTATTGAAGAATTCTCCTTCTACATGCTTTTTTCAACCGCAAATTGATGGATTCTGAATTCTACAGAGTATCTTTTACGTTGACGTACTTTTACATTAAATGATTTTTAAAATAAGCAATGGAAGAAAGTAAGTAGTTATTTATTTAACACTTATCGCCACTTTTTTTGTTGACTTGCCACATAACGAGTAGTTACATTCAGGTCTAATAAAAGGGGTTTGCTGTTAGAATTTTTCTTTAAAAAATATGTGATAATTTGCCTGAGAGTGTTTATGAGCTAAACTCTTTTAGTTAATCTCCTCCTTTTTTTCGGGGGGGGGGGGAGCTTCTTGTGTTGCGCTTACGAGATTTTTTGTTGCAGGTATCGAATACTGGAATTTACCCATTGAATTTCATTGTAAAGGATATTACAATTTTTTAAAATATTTTCAAATTAAATAATTTAAGCTTCAAATCGATATTCAATGTTTAATAGTTTTAATTTTTTTCTTTTTTGATTGTAAAGTTTAATTTATTTTCTTTTATAATTTCAGCTATAGGTCTTCATCTTCATCAAAATCTACGAAGAAACTGTTTGTCTTCAAATGCAGAATCTTAGAGCCGATTTGATTTTTAGAAAGGCTGCTGGCTACCGTGGAAATGGAAATTGCACACTTTAATGGAAAGTTGAGAGTTCTAGGTTCGATCCTTAAAGCAAATGAAGCAACCAGTGTGGATATTCAACAAGGTCCAACTTATATTTGCCATTACGGAAAGTCCTCATGTTTATTTTGGTGTTGAAGTTGGAAGAAAGAGAGAAGCCTATAAAATTCATCCCCGTTTTGTGCGGTACGCACACTTTAACTGTTACTGAACTTCCATAAAAACTTTTTTAAAAGGATTTAATGACTGCTTGGAAATATAATTTCAAGACTGTATATAATTTCAAGGAAGTATAATTTCAAGCTGTATCAAACAGTTCTTAAGTCATGAAAAAAATTATTTTATTTAATAACAATTATGTATAGTTAACTTGTGTTTTACCGAAAGGTTATCGACATTAATTTTA
Organism: Parasteatoda tepidariorum; assembly: GCF_982258835.1. Lineage (NCBI taxonomy): Eukaryota > Metazoa > Arthropoda > Arachnida > Araneae > Theridiidae > Parasteatoda > Parasteatoda tepidariorum. The sequence goes on along the minus strand of NC_141755.1, from coordinate 2,352,254 downwards.
AACAATAAAGGAGATGCATTGCATTTACAATCGAATGAAATTTATTTTATAGTGTGTGTTTTGTTTTTAAATAAAATTATTATGCTGTGAAATTGTAATGTTTATCATGATTTTCCTTAATACTGTGATGTGCAATTTCTTCTACAACTTTGTAATACATTTTAAAAATTTTAAAAAATTTGATTTGTCAGATATGATATTTGCATTGATAAAATTTTATAAAATATAAGGTAAGAAAATCTTTTTAGTAGATAGTGCTTAAATGACATGAAACAATTGAATATATTTAAAATTTGGTTATTTTTAATCTTTCGGTATTATATCGGAAGCAATTTTCCTTTAACGCTAATTTTAAAGTCTATCTCAAACTTGTGAGTATTTTAATTATCAACATTGTGTTTAGTATTTTAATTTCGGAAATTTTCACATGATTATTCATTTGAGGCAAAAAGTTTATGCTTTTTTTATTTTTATCATATTTTAAATAATATAATTGTAAAATAATTATCATCGTAAAAAGTTCTTTGACTTAAAGCTGAATAACATTTACATTATGATAAAAATTCTAAATCTATGCTATGAATATTGCTTTCATCTGAAAGGTCTTGTATATATTCTATGTGAAAACATGTGCGATTGCATCTTCTTTTTTTAAAATGTCCCATTTAAGATATTCACCTATGTTTTGTTTGTTTTTACTATGTTCGTAATGCATAATCTCTTATCCGACAAATGCAAGCAACGGTATTGATTGATTTTGAACAAAAATATTGTTATAGCAACGTTCTCAAAAAGTAAATGATAGTTGTCAAATTTTGGATCATTTATACGAGAGGCTACTTATAGTAAAAAAAGATGTTATGCGTTTTCGTCTCATTCTTGTATGAAATTAAATGTTTGTTCAAATTCAAATTTGATAAAATACAATATTTATTACTTCTTTGTTTTCGTAATTTAAATGTTACCTAAATTTTTCGGCTAAAATTATTGGTTAGTACATAGTACCTTTAACTAATTATCGAAACGTTAAAAATTTTTGATGTGATTGAGTAAAATAATTACGAAAAATTATTAGCAAATTTTTTAAACACAATTAATAAAGGCTTTCCTTGTTTCACTCCCTGAAAATATTTTTGCAGGTGCCTTTGGGTTTTGTTTCGAGTGTTTTGTAAGTAAATTTTCAGATTCTAAAAGGATAAAGTTACGTAAGTATTTTTCCATTTAATTTCGGTGAAAAAATTTATGCAAGTAAGTAATTTGAATATTTTTTAGTTTTCTTTATAGTCTCAATTTTTAAAAAAAATAACAATTCACAAGTTCTAGTTATACTTTTATTTTAATACTTTTAGAAATGAATAATATTGTGATAATTTAATAGAAAAAAAATTGAGGTGAATTTTCAACTCAATTCAAACGTAAATTTGACTTTGCAATTATGAATGTTATGAATGGTTATAATGAATGGTTGTGAAATTACAAATGGTTTAAGTTACAACTTTTATAAAATAAGTTTTACAAACTAACAAATTCAATTGAGATTTTGATAAAACAAGTTCATTTCTAAAAAAAAAATTTAAGATTTTAAAATTAAAGGCTTGAAAATTATTAATGATATGAAATTCGTCAGAAAACCCATTGTATGAAGAAAAGAAGAAAAAAAATATCAATAAAAGAGATAAGGTATTATTTCTTTTATTTGAAAAAATCAAAAAAATCAGCTGAACATTAAATATACTTTGGAGTAAGAGGGAGGAAAATGGATGGTACTGGAATTCGCTAATATAATTTTATTTAGTATTCCTGTATTGCTAAGTAAATAATGCATGGAATGACATTAAAAATAATTATTCTATGTTTTACTGCCTCACAGCATGACAGAAAATTAAGTAAAATTATGTAGCCGAATTATTCTACAACCATCCAAATCTTCCTCTTGCTTACTCCAAAAAATAAAAAGCAACGCAAGATAATATCAGAAAATACAAAATCTAATATTATATAGCATCAAAACTAATGCAAAATAATATTACGGTGAATGCTGGAAATTATTAGTTTGCATAGAATCTAATATTATATAATGCAGAGCAAACAGTGACCTCTTGTATCTTTTTAATATTAGAAGTTGTGCAAGATAATGCTAGATTTTTCTGATGTTGTCAAATATTAGGTGCTACTTGGGTTGTTTTCTATTTGTCACTTATATAATTCTATTTGTCATATTTATATATTATATTTTTCGTATTTGTCATTGTATATAAATATAATGGTATTTTCATGTTATTATCTAATAAATACCATGGTAAAGTGCCATTTTCTGTTTTCTACTTTTTAGTGTGCCTTTTTGGTTGCAGATATGTAATCAGTTTCTGATATTTTACAGATCCTTATTACAAGATGAATGGGAGAAGGGCCATTTTTAGCCTCAGGTGCCCAGCTACACCAACCAGACCAAACCCGCGAGAAAGTTTGACTCGATATTTTGTCATTTGGGTTCCAGCCATGAAATCAGTTTTTACAGATGCCTACCATCATAAGATGAATGGGGAAAGTGCAACTTTTAGCTTCAGGTACCTAATCAAGAACACTTTCCAGACCAAACCTGGGAGAAATTTAAAAGGTCAGCTGACCAAAATGTGTTACCCTAATTTTGCACAAAGTAAATGATGGATAGGATAAGGTGCCCACATCATGACCACTACTAGACGAAAAAGTAGATATTTTTGAATAGATAGGAGAAAACATAAATGACACGGGAGACTAAAAATGTAGAAAGAATTCATTTTCATTTATAATCTCTTTAACCATTCTATCTACCTACCACGTTTCAAATCATTCATATTTAAAGTAACAACATTCTTTGCATTCAACCTATCCCAGATTGTTCTTTTCTATATTATCCGCTTAGTGTCATTTCTATTATCACATCATGTTTATTATTATCTTGTCGTTAGTTTACTTATATGTAAAGCTTCTTACTCCCCTCTTCTTCCCCTATTCTCATTCAATTTCGATGAAGGAGTTTCTCCCCCCCCCCCCGTTCCAGGTGCTCCGTATCCTAAATTTAAATCGGTAAATTTTTGCTCTCACTTTCAATCTTCTTCTTCTTCTTTATTCTAGCGCAACAGCCCCTTGCAGGCCTTGGCTGCCTCAACAGCTGACAAACGCTAGCGCCTCCTATCCATGACAACTCCCTTCCAATTTCTAATCTTTAGGGTTTTCAAGACATTTTTGATGTCGTTGAGCCACCTAGTAGGGGGTCTGCCTCTGGGACGTGACCCCTCAGGGTTCTTAAAGGGTTCAGGGCTCTTCTCAGGATTCTCATGGCGCTATTTTCAGGGCTTCTCCATAAATGGCCCAGTCATCTCAGCCTATTACTGCGAATTATTTGTGAAATTTGGGCTGCTTGTAGAGACGGCAGAGCTCGAAGTTATTTCTGGTTCACCAGCATCCCTTTTCTTGAATTACGCCAGAGATAGCTCTGAGGATCTTTCTTTCAAAGGTGTCTAGTATCCGCTCTATACCTGGATTTAGGGTCCAAGTTTCACTTCCATAAAGTAGTGCAGGGAGTATGATAGTGTCTCATAGAGTTTTAACTTTGTCTTTCAGCTGAGAAGATTCGATCTTAGCTGTCTCCTCAGTCCAAAGAAACGCTTATTAGCCATTTGGACTCCAATGTTAATTTCTGCTCTAAGTATGTTTTGATCGTTAACAACAGTGCCAAGGTATTTGAATTCTTCAACCCTTTCAAATTTATAACCATTAATACATAAAGGGACACTGTAATTTACAGTTGAGGACGAAAATTCCGCGAATTTTGTCTTATCTTCGTTAATAGCAAAGCCAATATTTGTGGCAGCAGCTTCAAGAGCTCGAAAAGCCGCTTTGACATCTCTTTCTGACCTTCCAATTATATCGATGTCATCAGCGTAGGTCAAAACTTGAAGAGACCTATTCCAGAGAGTGCCTCTTCGATCCAATCCACTGTCTCGGATACACTTCTCCAAAGCAATGTCAAAAAGTAAGCAAGCAAGAGAATCACCCTGACGCAAGCCTCTTTCAGAAAGATGGTTTTTAATTTTAATCCTGCATCTCACATTGTTGAGTGTAGCGCCGGTGAGGTTAACAAGCTTTGCAGGTATACCGAACTCATTCATCGCCTCAAGCAGCTCACTTTCAATAGTAAACTGAAAAACATATGCAAGAAAAAGCTGCTTATTTCAATCACTTTTAATAAAATTTTAAATTTTAATAGTCACCATTTTTGCATTTGTAGTCGCCAGTGGAGATAATAGATTTACTCCTCACGAAAACTAGCTATAAGTGAAATTGTTTTACTTCTTCTACTTTCCGTCTCGCCCCCCTGGTTGGCAACTAAGCAAAGTCCCGTTAAGTGCTGGAGTTTTTAAATGTATTTTTTTAAATATTTAAGTAGATTATGGAGTTATATGTAATATGTAGGAGTTATATGTAATTTTTTTTTAAATGTATTATTTATTTGTTATTTTAGGATCAATTTTATATTGCTAGCCGCATTTCATTATACTAACTAAATAATATTATAATTATTCCTTTAAGAATTTTCTGTTACAAGTTATTAAAAAAATAAAAGGTTTTGAGTTAAAGTAAAAATCTTTGAAATGAAAATGTTTGCAACTTTGTTACTAAGGCGATAAAAACACATTAGAAATACCATTCTAAATAGGCGAAATAAATGCACGCAATAATATTACAAAGTGATGGCTAGAATTCGAGACTTTTCCTTTTAAAATGGCAGCGCAAGAAAACTTGAAATAGTTTTATTGAAAAAAAAATAAGAAAGCATTGGAAAATATCTAGAAACTATTATTCTTCGTTTAGTAATGAAACAAGTTTATGAATCAAGTGAAACTAACAATGGAACTTTTCTATTACATATCATTTGCTTTAATGTTCATAAAAAAAAATTAATAAAAAATAAGCCTTTTAAGAGTTATTTTAACTAAAAAAATTATGTTTTATTAGTTTCTCCAGATGTTAATAAACGGTATACCGTTTATTACTATACCTTACATTAAAAATTAACTATAGTTAGTATATAAGGAACTTAAGATTATTATTTCGTGCTGGCACATCTTTCCAATTCTAACAATTATTTTAAGTCATTATTTCCTAAATCATAGCTTCCGAATCCTCCATTTTAACAGTTTTTTTTAAAATTTAAAGTAGTAACAAAATCCATATCTATTTATAACCTATATATTCATAACCTATTTATGCCTAGCTCTGAGACTTGAGGTTGTTGAGAATTGTTTTTTCCCATCGTAGTGAACTGAAGCTGCATATATATATATATATATATATATATATATATATATATATATATATATATATATATATATATATATATATATATATATATATATATATATATATAACGTCGTTGCCGAGTGGAAGGATTAAAACAGGTCATAGGTCGGGAAGGAGGGTACACAATTTATTTATTAATTATTAGACAAGAGCAGTCATGAGAATGAGTAAAAGTGCCCATGAAAAGTTGCGCTCCTTGGTTATATGTTAGGGAAAATCTTGCAAAGTAAAATCCGTAAAATGTCTTAATTTAGGGAAAGAGGGAAATCTCAGCAGTTGCCATTGGATTATGAAATAGATCGAATGTTTCCCACACAGAGCAAAGGGAAAAATGTCCTGCTCTTAATTAAATGCATACTTGAGCCAAAAATAGATTTAAGAACAGGATGTGGCTTTTAAAAGTGTGAGAAAGTATTTCATTTAGAATAATTAATTAGGATGAAGTTTTATAGCAAAGAAACTAACATAAAAAGATTAATTGAAGCTTTTTATGTTACATCCCCCTTCGCCAAAATTGTTTAATTAGAATCCAAAAATTTTGAAATTATCCATTTGCAAAATCTTCCGTGTGTACAAATAAAATAACCAAATTTGTAATGGTAACAATATATAAAAGTAATATAAATTATAAAACATTTATACATGTTCTCATTGCAAAAATTTTAACACAATCAAAAATCTGTAGTAGCATTATCAGCAATTTTAAGATTTTCATTTTCAACAATTTTTTTGACTTAACAATTTTTTCAGTTTCAAAAGTATTTTGTTTAAAGATCACATTACAGTTTTTTCACTATAAGAAGTATTCTTCATAATACCAATTTATGTTATCTCTTCAGTCATGATGATAAAAATTTATAAACATTTGTTAAAAATGTATAATTTAAAATGCAAAACACAAAAAACATTTTAACAGGAAAAATTTCAATCTGGAATTAGACTTGATTATTGTTTACCTTGTTTGAAAACAAAATAAAAAAATGACACAGTGGTTGTTATTCTGAAGACCGAGACTTCAGAATTGTCTTCATTTCACTTTATTTATTATTTACCTTTCATTTTTTGTCACTTTAATAGCAAAATATCCACAAAAATTTTTAATTTTATTTTACTTATTTTTTTTTATGTCCAAAATTTGCCTTCTGTAACAATTTTGCTTTTCCTCTCTTATTTTCCTTTCTACTTTTCTTTTCTTTTCTCTCTTTTATTTTTCTTTTCTTTCTATTTACTCTATATTTATTTATACTTTTTCTTTATTGGTATTTTTATTGCAATCATTAACCAGAATTTCAGGAAAAATGTGTTGGGACAAATTGCTTTTATAATCAGAAAAGGTGATCAGTCTTCTCAGATTTTGCATTACAACCTGTTTAACACAATCACTAATTGAAATCCAAAACAAACTTTCAAATTTATTATGGTATTAAGGTAAATCAGTTTTTAATTTTTGACTGATCTAGCTATTTTCCTTATTTTTAATCTGAAGTGCAAGTTTGGTTAATTTGCAAATTACCTTTTATTTCTTTTTTAGTTCATTTGTGTCATTCTTTCTTTCTTTTTGGACATAATTTTTTTTTTTTCAAAAATTTTAGTTTGGATATTTTTTTTAAGTAATTTTTGTGCAGAGATCTTAATTAGTAATTTAATTTGTCACAATTGTTGTGTGTTAGAAAATTCAAATATTTTATTTCTATTTCCAACGTGTTTTTGAAGTGAATTTGGTTACTAATACTTTTCAATTTGTGTTTGATCATTTTCCGATCTGTATGCTGGAATTAAAGTTCAGAAATAAAGAAACGATTTGTTTATGGAAATTACTGAGCTAGAACAGAGCTATGAACTAATTACCAACGTTGGACTAAAGCATTAATGTCTGGTTGTACTTCAATTTAAATTCTAAACACAAATATTTTATTCATTTTTCCAAATTATTTGTGTTAGTTTTAACATTTCTTGATTTAATTTTTGCCACACCGTAATTGCATTCATATATTAAAATTGAATTTCAATAATTATTGTAGTTGCAGTACGAAGAGAAAAATATTTAAATAGCATTTTCATCTTAACCCTACACCCTATTAAAACAGAAATATAAATTCTACTAACCAAAAAATCATAGAAGCTGTAACACATAAAACAATAAATTTGAAAATAATTTCTCGAAACATTTCTTATGACAATCAATTCATTGATAATAAAAATTTCAAGAAAAAAATTTCAACAGTAAGCACAATTAATATTTAAAAAATAATTGCTTCAATTTAAACATCAAGTACGAGTAAAAAAAATTTTTAAAATAATAATCAATAAAAATTCAGGAAATTGTTTTATGAGAATTGAAAAAAAATTAAACTCAAAGGATACGGGAAAAAGTTCGAATTAGTCCAAGATATTTTGAAAACCACAACATCAGAGATGAAAGTACGTTGAAATTCCGTGAACACAATTCCAAAACCTAAGACGTGAGCTGCTAGGGAAAAAATTTGTTTCTTCGTTAAGATGAATCGCAAATTAACACTGAATGGAGAAATTGAAGCTTATTTTTCTTTGAATGTCGAACATCTAAGGAGACCATCGTAAACCATTCCGGGGTGTGAAAACAATTCATCGACGATAAGATCCAGCTCAGCACTTAAGAGTGGCAAAATCAACGCTTTCTCAAAGGGATAGGGTTTCAATAAAACATTTTAATTATCAGGAGTTCGATGCAGTTTTTCTTTTTAGTCCAAGGAAGGAAATTGAAGCTCAGCTTTCTAGTAGTCTCAGGAACGTAGACAAAATATGCAGCATAGACATATGGAAAACCGATGATCGTTTTGTTCCACTGTGCGTAGGTATCATTTATAATAAACAAAAAGTTTTGAAGAGTGTATTTTTTTGATGAAGATACTAGGTGAATTAATTATTGCCATAAGTTGAAGAAGAATTTGACTGCTTATTTACCAAATGTCCATTTGAAAAAATGATTTGAAGTTATTCCATATTTTTGATGTACCCTCTTCTGAAGTTGATTTATATATTTCCAAATGAGATATTTAATATATTTAATGTACCGTACGAACTGTACCCCTTCCCGACCGTTCAATCCTGGCGACTTATAACGTCGTTGCCGAGTGGAAGGATTAAAACAGGTCATAGGTCGGGAAGGAGGGTACACAATTTATTTATTAATTATTAGACAAGAGCAGTCATGAGAATGAGTAAAAGTGCCCATGAAAAGTTGCGCTCCTTGGTTATATGTTAGGGAAAATCTTGCAAAGTAAAATCCGTAAAATGTCTTAATTTAGGGAAAGAGGGAAATCTCAGCAGTTGCCATTGGATTATGAAATAGATCGAATGTTTCCCACACAGAGCAAAGGGAAAAATGTCCTGCTCTTAATTAAATGCATACTTGAGCCAAAAATAGATTTAAGAACAGGATGTGGCTTTTAAAAGTGTGAGAAAGTATTTCATTTAGAATAATTAATTAGGATGAAGTTTTATAGCAAAGAAACTAACATAAAAAGATTAATTGAAGCTTTTTATGTTACATCCCCCTTCGCCAAAATTGTTTAATTAGAATCCAAAAATTTTGAAATTATCCATTTGCAAAATCTTCCGTGTGTACAAATAAAATAACCAAATTTGTAATGGTAACAATATATAAAAGTAATATAAATTATAAAACATTTATACATGTTCTCATTGCAAAAATTTTAACACAATCAAAAATCTGTAGTAGCATTATCAGCAATTTTAAGATTTTCATTTTCAACAATTTTTTTGACTTAACAATTTTTTCAGTTTCAAAAGTATTTTGTTTAAAGATCACATTACAGTTTTTTCACTATAAGAAGTATTCTTCATAATACCAATTTATGTTATCTCTTCAGTCATGATGATAAAAATTTATAAACATTTGTTAAAAATGTATAATTTAAAATGCAAAACACAAAAAACATTTTAACAGGAAAAATTTCAATCTGGAATTAGACTTGATTATTGTTTACCTTGTTTGAAAACAAAATAAAAAAATGACACAGTGGTTGTTATTCTGAAGACCGAGACTTCAGAATTGTCTTCATTTCACTTTATTTATTATTTACCTTTCATTTTTTGTCACTTTAATAGCAAAATATCCACAAAAATTTTTAATTTTATTTTACTTATTTTTTTTTATGTCCAAAATTTGCCTTCTGTAACAATTTTGCTTTTCCTCTCTTATTTTCCTTTCTACTTTTCTTTTCTTTTCTCTCTTTTATTTTTCTTTTCTTTCTATTTACTCTATATTTATTTATACTTTTTCTTTATTGGTATTTTTATTGCAATCATTAACCAGAATTTCAGGAAAAATGTGTTGGGACAAATTGCTTTTATAATCAGAAAAGGTGATCAGTCTTCTCAGATTTTGCATTACAACCTGTTTAACACAATCACTAATTGAAATCCAAAACAAACTTTCAAATTTATTATGGTATTAAGGTAAATCAGTTTTTAATTTTTGACTGATCTAGCTATTTTCCTTATTTTTAATCTGAAGTGCAAGTTTGGTTAATTTGCAAATTACCTTTTATTTCTTTTTTAGTTCATTTGTGTCATTCTTTCTTTCTTTTTGGACATAATTTTTTTTTTTTCAAAAATTTTAGTTTGGATATTTTTTTTAAGTAATTTTTGTGCAGAGATCTTAATTAGTAATTTAATTTGTCACAATTGTTGTGTGTTAGAAAATTCAAATATTTTATTTCTATTTCCAACGTGTTTTTGAAGTGAATTTGGTTACTAATACTTTTCAATTTGTGTTTGATCATTTTCCGATCTGTATGCTGGAATTAAAGTTCAGAAATAAAGAAACGATTTGTTTATGGAAATTACTGAGCTAGAACAGAGCTATGAACTAATTACCAACGTTGGACTAAAGCATTAATGTCTGGTTGTACTTCAATTTAAATTCTAAACACAAATATTTTATTCATTTTTCCAAATTATTTGTGTTAGTTTTAACATTTCTTGATTTAATTTTTGCCACACCGTAATTGCATTCATATATTAAAATTGAATTTCAATAATTATTGTAGTTGCAGTACGAAGAGAAAAATATTTAAATAGCATTTTCATCTTAACCCTACACCCTATTAAAACAGAAATATAAATTCTACTAACCAAAAAATCATAGAAGCTGTAACACATAAAACAATAAATTTGAAAATAATTTCTCGAAACATTTCTTATGACAATCAATTCATTGATAATAAAAATTTCAAGAAAAAAATTTCAACAGTAAGCACAATTAATATTTAAAAAATAATTGCTTCAATTTAAACATCAAGTACGAGTAAAAAAAATTTTTAAAATAATAATCAATAAAAATTCAGGAAATTGTTTTATGAGAATTGAAAAAAAATTAAACTCAAAGGATACGGGAAAAAGTTCGAATTAGTCCAAGATATTTTGAAAACCACAACATCAGAGATGAAAGTACGTTGAAATTCCGTGAACACAATTCCAAAACCTAAGACGTGAGCTGCTAGGGAAAAAATTTGTTTCTTCGTTAAGATGAATCGCAAATTAACACTGAATGGAGAAATTGAAGCTTATTTTTCTTTGAATGTCGAACATCTAAGGAGACCATCGTAAACCATTCCGGGGTGTGAAAACAATTCATCGACGATAAGATCCAGCTCAGCACTTAAGAGTGGCAAAATCAACGCTTTCTCAAAGGGATAGGGTTTCAATAAAACATTTTAATTATCAGGAGTTCGATGCAGTTTTTCTTTTTAGTCCAAGGAAGGAAATTGAAGCTCAGCTTTCTAGTAGTCTCAGGAACGTAGACAAAATATGCAGCATAGACATATGGAAAACCGATGATCGTTTTGTTCCACTGTGCGTAGGTATCATTTATAATAAACAAAAAGTTTTGAAGAGTGTATTTTTTTGATGAAGATACTAGGTGAATTAATTATTGCCATAAGTTGAAGAAGAATTTGACTGCTTATTTACCAAATGTCCATTTGAAAAAATGATTTGAAGTTATTCCATATTTTTGATGTACCCTCTTCTGAAGTTGATTTATATATTTCCAAATGAGATATTTAATATATTTAATGTACCGTACGAACTGTACCCCTTCCCGACCGTTCAATCCTGGCGACTTATAACGTCGTTGCCGAGTGGAAGGATTAAAACAGGTCATAGGTCGGGAAGGAGGGTACACAATTTATTTATTAATTATTAGACAAGAGCAGTCATGAGAATGAGTAAAAGTGCCCATGAAAAGTTGCGCTCCTTGGTTATATGTTAGGGAAAATCTTGCAAAGTAAAATCCGTAAAATGTCTTAATTTAGGGAAAGAGGGAAATCTCAGCAGTTGCCATTGGATTATGAAATAGATCGAATGTTTCCCACACAGAGCAAAGGGAAAAATGTCCTGCTCTTAATTAAATGCATACTTGAGCCAAAAATAGATTTAAGAACAGGATGTGGCTTTTAAAAGTGTGAGAAAGTATTTCATTTAGAATAATTAATTAGGATGAAGTTTTATAGCAAAGAAACTAACATAAAAAGATTAATTGAAGCTTTTTATGTTACATCCCCCTTCGCCAAAATTGTTTAATTAGAATCCAAAAATTTTGAAATTATCCATTTGCAAAATCTTCCGTGTGTACAAATAAAATAACCAAATTTGTAATGGTAACAATATATAAAAGTAATATAAATTATAAAACATTTATACATGTTCTCATTGCAAAAATTTTAACACAATCAAAAATCTGTAGTAGCATTATCAGCAATTTTAAGATTTTCATTTTCAACAATTTTTTTGACTTAACAATTTTTTCAGTTTCAAAAGTATTTTGTTTAAAGATCACATTACAGTTTTTTCACTATAAGAAGTATTCTTCATAATACCAATTTATGTTATCTCTTCAGTCATGATGATAAAAATTTATAAACATTTGTTAAAAATGTATAATTTAAAATGCAAAACACAAAAAACATTTTAACAGGAAAAATTTCAATCTGGAATTAGACTTGATTATTGTTTACCTTGTTTGAAAACAAAATAAAAAAATGACACAGTGGTTGTTATTCTGAAGACCGAGACTTCAGAATTGTCTTCATTTCACTTTATTTATTATTTACCTTTCATTTTTTGTCACTTTAATAGCAAAATATCCACAAAAATTTTTAATTTTATTTTACTTATTTTTTTTTATGTCCAAAATTTGCCTTCTGTAACAATTTTGCTTTTCCTCTCTTATTTTCCTTTCTACTTTTCTTTTCTTTTCTCTCTTTTATTTTTCTTTTCTTTCTATTTACTCTATATTTATTTATACTTTTTCTTTATTGGTATTTTTATTGCAATCATTAACCAGAATTTCAGGAAAAATGTGTTGGGACAAATTGCTTTTATAATCAGAAAAGGTGATCAGTCTTCTCAGATTTTGCATTACAACCTGTTTAACACAATCACTAATTGAAATCCAAAACAAACTTTCAAATTTATTATGGTATTAAGGTAAATCAGTTTTTAATTTTTGACTGATCTAGCTATTTTCCTTATTTTTAATCTGAAGTGCAAGTTTGGTTAATTTGCAAATTACCTTTTATTTCTTTTTTAGTTCATTTGTGTCATTCTTTCTTTCTTTTTGGACATAATTTTTTTTTTTTCAAAAATTTTAGTTTGGATATTTTTTTTAAGTAATTTTTGTGCAGAGATCTTAATTAGTAATTTAATTTGTCACAATTGTTGTGTGTTAGAAAATTCAAATATTTTATTTCTATTTCCAACGTGTTTTTGAAGTGAATTTGGTTACTAATACTTTTCAATTTGTGTTTGATCATTTTCCGATCTGTATGCTGGAATTAAAGTTCAGAAATAAAGAAACGATTTGTTTATGGAAATTACTGAGCTAGAACAGAGCTATGAACTAATTACCAACGTTGGACTAAAGCATTAATGTCTGGTTGTACTTCAATTTAAATTCTAAACACAAATATTTTATTCATTTTTCCAAATTATTTGTGTTAGTTTTAACATTTCTTGATTTAATTTTTGCCACACCGTAATTGCATTCATATATTAAAATTGAATTTCAATAATTATTGTAGTTGCAGTACGAAGAGAAAAATATTTAAATAGCATTTTCATCTTAACCCTACACCCTATTAAAACAGAAATATAAATTCTACTAACCAAAAAATCATAGAAGCTGTAACACATAAAACAATAAATTTGAAAATAATTTCTCGAAACATTTCTTATGACAATCAATTCATTGATAATAAAAATTTCAAGAAAAAAATTTCAACAGTAAGCACAATTAATATTTAAAAAATAATTGCTTCAATTTAAACATCAAGTACGAGTAAAAAAAATTTTTAAAATAATAATCAATAAAAATTCAGGAAATTGTTTTATGAGAATTGAAAAAAAATTAAACTCAAAGGATACGGGAAAAAGTTCGAATTAGTCCAAGATATTTTGAAAACCACAACATCAGAGATGAAAGTACGTTGAAATTCCGTGAACACAATTCCAAAACCTAAGACGTGAGCTGCTAGGGAAAAAATTTGTTTCTTCGTTAAGATGAATCGCAAATTAACACTGAATGGAGAAATTGAAGCTTATTTTTCTTTGAATGTCGAACATCTAAGGAGACCATCGTAAACCATTCCGGGGTGTGAAAACAATTCATCGACGATAAGATCCAGCTCAGCACTTAAGAGTGGCAAAATCAACGCTTTCTCAAAGGGATAGGGTTTCAATAAAACATTTTAATTATCAGGAGTTCGATGCAGTTTTTCTTTTTAGTCCAAGGAAGGAAATTGAAGCTCAGCTTTCTAGTAGTCTCAGGAACGTAGACAAAATATGCAGCATAGACATATGGAAAACCGATGATCGTTTTGTTCCACTGTGCGTAGGTATCATTTATAATAAACAAAAAGTTTTGAAGAGTGTATTTTTTTGATGAAGATACTAGGTGAATTAATTATTGCCATAAGTTGAAGAAGAATTTGACTGCTTATTTACCAAATGTCCATTTGAAAAAATGATTTGAAGTTATTCCATATTTTTGATGTACCCTCTTCTGAAGTTGATTTATATATTTCCAAATGAGATATTTAATATATTTAATGTACCGTACGAACTGTACCCCTTCCCGACCGTTCAATCCTGGCGACTTATAACGTCGTTGCCGAGTGGAAGGATTAAAACAGGTCATAGGTCGGGAAGGAGGGTACACAATTTATTTATTAATTATTAGACAAGAGCAGTCATGAGAATGAGTAAAAGTGCCCATGAAAAGTTGCGCTCCTTGGTTATATGTTAGGGAAAATCTTGCAAAGTAAAATCCGTAAAATGTCTTAATTTAGGGAAAGAGGGAAATCTCAGCAGTTGCCATTGGATTATGAAATAGATCGAATGTTTCCCACACAGAGCAAAGGGAAAAATGTCCTGCTCTTAATTAAATGCATACTTGAGCCAAAAATAGATTTAAGAACAGGATGTGGCTTTTAAAAGTGTGAGAAAGTATTTCATTTAGAATAATTAATTAGGATGAAGTTTTATAGCAAAGAAACTAACATAAAAAGATTAATTGAAGCTTTTTATGTTACATCCCCCTTCGCCAAAATTGTTTAATTAGAATCCAAAAATTTTGAAATTATCCATTTGCAAAATCTTCCGTGTGTACAAATAAAATAACCAAATTTGTAATGGTAACAATATATAAAAGTAATATAAATTATAAAACATTTATACATGTTCTCATTGCAAAAATTTTAACACAATCAAAAATCTGTAGTAGCATTATCAGCAATTTTAAGATTTTCATTTTCAACAATTTTTTTGACTTAACAATTTTTTCAGTTTCAAAAGTATTTTGTTTAAAGATCACATTACAGTTTTTTCACTATAAGAAGTATTCTTCATAATACCAATTTATGTTATCTCTTCAGTCATGATGATAAAAATTTATAAACATTTGTTAAAAATGTATAATTTAAAATGCAAAACACAAAAAACATTTTAACAGGAAAAATTTCAATCTGGAATTAGACTTGATTATTGTTTACCTTGTTTGAAAACAAAATAAAAAAATGACACAGTGGTTGTTATTCTGAAGACCGAGACTTCAGAATTGTCTTCATTTCACTTTATTTATTATTTACCTTTCATTTTTTGTCACTTTAATAGCAAAATATCCACAAAAATTTTTAATTTTATTTTACTTATTTTTTTTTATGTCCAAAATTTGCCTTCTGTAACAATTTTGCTTTTCCTCTCTTATTTTCCTTTCTACTTTTCTTTTCTTTTCTCTCTTTTATTTTTCTTTTCTTTCTATTTACTCTATATTTATTTATACTTTTTCTTTATTGGTATTTTTATTGCAATCATTAACCAGAATTTCAGGAAAAATGTGTTGGGACAAATTGCTTTTATAATCAGAAAAGGTGATCAGTCTTCTCAGATTTTGCATTACAACCTGTTTAACACAATCACTAATTGAAATCCAAAACAAACTTTCAAATTTATTATGGTATTAAGGTAAATCAGTTTTTAATTTTTGACTGATCTAGCTATTTTCCTTATTTTTAATCTGAAGTGCAAGTTTGGTTAATTTGCAAATTACCTTTTATTTCTTTTTTAGTTCATTTGTGTCATTCTTTCTTTCTTTTTGGACATAATTTTTTTTTTTTCAAAAATTTTAGTTTGGATATTTTTTTTAAGTAATTTTTGTGCAGAGATCTTAATTAGTAATTTAATTTGTCACAATTGTTGTGTGTTAGAAAATTCAAATATTTTATTTCTATTTCCAACGTGTTTTTGAAGTGAATTTGGTTACTAATACTTTTCAATTTGTGTTTGATCATTTTCCGATCTGTATGCTGGAATTAAAGTTCAGAAATAAAGAAACGATTTGTTTATGGAAATTACTGAGCTAGAACAGAGCTATGAACTAATTACCAACGTTGGACTAAAGCATTAATGTCTGGTTGTACTTCAATTTAAATTCTAAACACAAATATTTTATTCATTTTTCCAAATTATTTGTGTTAGTTTTAACATTTCTTGATTTAATTTTTGCCACACCGTAATTGCATTCATATATTAAAATTGAATTTCAATAATTATTGTAGTTGCAGTACGAAGAGAAAAATATTTAAATAGCATTTTCATCTTAACCCTACACCCTATTAAAACAGAAATATAAATTCTACTAACCAAAAAATCATAGAAGCTGTAACACATAAAACAATAAATTTGAAAATAATTTCTCGAAACATTTCTTATGACAATCAATTCATTGATAATAAAAATTTCAAGAAAAAAATTTCAACAGTAAGCACAATTAATATTTAAAAAATAATTGCTTCAATTTAAACATCAAGTACGAGTAAAAAAAATTTTTAAAATAATAATCAATAAAAATTCAGGAAATTGTTTTATGAGAATTGAAAAAAAATTAAACTCAAAGGATACGGGAAAAAGTTCGAATTAGTCCAAGATATTTTGAAAACCACAACATCAGAGATGAAAGTACGTTGAAATTCCGTGAACACAATTCCAAAACCTAAGACGTGAGCTGCTAGGGAAAAAATTTGTTTCTTCGTTAAGATGAATCGCAAATTAACACTGAATGGAGAAATTGAAGCTTATTTTTCTTTGAATGTCGAACATCTAAGGAGACCATCGTAAACCATTCCGGGGTGTGAAAACAATTCATCGACGATAAGATCCAGCTCAGCACTTAAGAGTGGCAAAATCAACGCTTTCTCAAAGGGATAGGGTTTCAATAAAACATTTTAATTATCAGGAGTTCGATGCAGTTTTTCTTTTTAGTCCAAGGAAGGAAATTGAAGCTCAGCTTTCTAGTAGTCTCAGGAACGTAGACAAAATATGCAGCATAGACATATGGAAAACCGATGATCGTTTTGTTCCACTGTGCGTAGGTATCATTTATAATAAACAAAAAGTTTTGAAGAGTGTATTTTTTTGATGAAGATACTAGGTGAATTAATTATTGCCATAAGTTGAAGAAGAATTTGACTGCTTATTTACCAAATGTCCATTTGAAAAAATGATTTGAAGTTATTCCATATTTTTGATGTACCCTCTTCTGAAGTTGATTTATATATTTCCAAATGAGATATTTAATATATTTAATGTACCGTACGAACTGTACCCCTTCCCGACCGTTCAATCCTGGCGACTTATAACGTCGTTGCCGAGTGGAAGGATTAAAACAGGTCATAGGTCGGGAAGGAGGGTACACAATTTATTTATTAATTATTAGACAAGAGCAGTCATGAGAATGAGTAAAAGTGCCCATGAAAAGTTGCGCTCCTTGGTTATATGTTAGGGAAAATCTTGCAAAGTAAAATCCGTAAAATGTCTTAATTTAGGGAAAGAGGGAAATCTCAGCAGTTGCCATTGGATTATGAAATAGATCGAATGTTTCCCACACAGAGCAAAGGGAAAAATGTCCTGCTCTTAATTAAATGCATACTTGAGCCAAAAATAGATTTAAGAACAGGATGTGGCTTTTAAAAGTGTGAGAAAGTATTTCATTTAGAATAATTAATTAGGATGAAGTTTTATAGCAAAGAAACTAACATAAAAAGATTAATTGAAGCTTTTTATGTTACATCCCCCTTCGCCAAAATTGTTTAATTAGAATCCAAAAATTTTGAAATTATCCATTTGCAAAATCTTCCGTGTGTACAAATAAAATAACCAAATTTGTAATGGTAACAATATATAAAAGTAATATAAATTATAAAACATTTATACATGTTCTCATTGCAAAAATTTTAACACAATCAAAAATCTGTAGTAGCATTATCAGCAATTTTAAGATTTTCATTTTCAACAATTTTTTTGACTTAACAATTTTTTCAGTTTCAAAAGTATTTTGTTTAAAGATCACATTACAGTTTTTTCACTATAAGAAGTATTCTTCATAATACCAATTTATGTTATCTCTTCAGTCATGATGATAAAAATTTATAAACATTTGTTAAAAATGTATAATTTAAAATGCAAAACACAAAAAACATTTTAACAGGAAAAATTTCAATCTGGAATTAGACTTGATTATTGTTTACCTTGTTTGAAAACAAAATAAAAAAATGACACAGTGGTTGTTATTCTGAAGACCGAGACTTCAGAATTGTCTTCATTTCACTTTATTTATTATTTACCTTTCATTTTTTGTCACTTTAATAGCAAAATATCCACAAAAATTTTTAATTTTATTTTACTTATTTTTTTTTATGTCCAAAATTTGCCTTCTGTAACAATTTTGCTTTTCCTCTCTTATTTTCCTTTCTACTTTTCTTTTCTTTTCTCTCTTTTATTTTTCTTTTCTTTCTATTTACTCTATATTTATTTATACTTTTTCTTTATTGGTATTTTTATTGCAATCATTAACCAGAATTTCAGGAAAAATGTGTTGGGACAAATTGCTTTTATAATCAGAAAAGGTGATCAGTCTTCTCAGATTTTGCATTACAACCTGTTTAACACAATCACTAATTGAAATCCAAAACAAACTTTCAAATTTATTATGGTATTAAGGTAAATCAGTTTTTAATTTTTGACTGATCTAGCTATTTTCCTTATTTTTAATCTGAAGTGCAAGTTTGGTTAATTTGCAAATTACCTTTTATTTCTTTTTTAGTTCATTTGTGTCATTCTTTCTTTCTTTTTGGACATAATTTTTTTTTTTTCAAAAATTTTAGTTTGGATATTTTTTTTAAGTAATTTTTGTGCAGAGATCTTAATTAGTAATTTAATTTGTCACAATTGTTGTGTGTTAGAAAATTCAAATATTTTATTTCTATTTCCAACGTGTTTTTGAAGTGAATTTGGTTACTAATACTTTTCAATTTGTGTTTGATCATTTTCCGATCTGTATGCTGGAATTAAAGTTCAGAAATAAAGAAACGATTTGTTTATGGAAATTACTGAGCTAGAACAGAGCTATGAACTAATTACCAACGTTGGACTAAAGCATTAATGTCTGGTTGTACTTCAATTTAAATTCTAAACACAAATATTTTATTCATTTTTCCAAATTATTTGTGTTAGTTTTAACATTTCTTGATTTAATTTTTGCCACACCGTAATTGCATTCATATATTAAAATTGAATTTCAATAATTATTGTAGTTGCAGTACGAAGAGAAAAATATTTAAATAGCATTTTCATCTTAACCCTACACCCTATTAAAACAGAAATATAAATTCTACTAACCAAAAAATCATAGAAGCTGTAACACATAAAACAATAAATTTGAAAATAATTTCTCGAAACATTTCTTATGACAATCAATTCATTGATAATAAAAATTTCAAGAAAAAAATTTCAACAGTAAGCACAATTAATATTTAAAAAATAATTGCTTCAATTTAAACATCAAGTACGAGTAAAAAAAATTTTTAAAATAATAATCAATAAAAATTCAGGAAATTGTTTTATGAGAATTGAAAAAAAATTAAACTCAAAGGATACGGGAAAAAGTTCGAATTAGTCCAAGATATTTTGAAAACCACAACATCAGAGATGAAAGTACGTTGAAATTCCGTGAACACAATTCCAAAACCTAAGACGTGAGCTGCTAGGGAAAAAATTTGTTTCTTCGTTAAGATGAATCGCAAATTAACACTGAATGGAGAAATTGAAGCTTATTTTTCTTTGAATGTCGAACATCTAAGGAGACCATCGTAAACCATTCCGGGGTGTGAAAACAATTCATCGACGATAAGATCCAGCTCAGCACTTAAGAGTGGCAAAATCAACGCTTTCTCAAAGGGATAGGGTTTCAATAAAACATTTTAATTATCAGGAGTTCGATGCAGTTTTTCTTTTTAGTCCAAGGAAGGAAATTGAAGCTCAGCTTTCTAGTAGTCTCAGGAACGTAGACAAAATATGCAGCATAGACATATGGAAAACCGATGATCGTTTTGTTCCACTGTGCGTAGGTATCATTTATAATAAACAAAAAGTTTTGAAGAGTGTATTTTTTTGATGAAGATACTAGGTGAATTAATTATTGCCATAAGTTGAAGAAGAATTTGACTGCTTATTTACCAAATGTCCATTTGAAAAAATGATTTGAAGTTATTCCATATTTTTGATGTACCCTCTTCTGAAGTTGATTTATATATTTCCAAATGAGATATTTAATATATTTAATGTACCGTACGAACTGTACCCCTTCCCGACCGTTCAATCCTGGCGACTTATAACGTCGTTGCCGAGTGGAAGGATTAAAACAGGTCATAGGTCGGGAAGGAGGGTACACAATTTATTTATTAATTATTAGACAAGAGCAGTCATGAGAATGAGTAAAAGTGCCCATGAAAAGTTGCGCTCCTTGGTTATATGTTAGGGAAAATCTTGCAAAGTAAAATCCGTAAAATGTCTTAATTTAGGGAAAGAGGGAAATCTCAGCAGTTGCCATTGGATTATGAAATAGATCGAATGTTTCCCACACAGAGCAAAGGGAAAAATGTCCTGCTCTTAATTAAATGCATACTTGAGCCAAAAATAGATTTAAGAACAGGATGTGGCTTTTAAAAGTGTGAGAAAGTATTTCATTTAGAATAATTAATTAGGATGAAGTTTTATAGCAAAGAAACTAACATAAAAAGATTAATTGAAGCTTTTTATGTGTGGACACTTGTCCACAAAAAGTGTCCACAAAAGTGTGGACACTTTTTGAAAGTTTCATGTTTTTCAACTTTGTGTGCTTGTAGAATATATTAATTTTCACTTAAATACAAACGTTTACATATCAAATTGAAGGTAATTTAATGTAGAATTTAATAATAAATACAGTATTACAATATCTGTATCACAAAAAAGGTTATGCAACAAATAGTCAGATCTATCTTGGATTTGCATTTTTTTAAAGTGATACACAATCAATGCTTAGTAGGATAACCCTTATTTTTTAAGACAGCTTCACAGCGTCTTTTCATCAAGGGAATGAGTGTTTGGAGTTCATCTTTCGTAATCACATGGTGCCAAGAATCAATTATAGCTTCAATAAGTTGTCTTTTATTGGATGGACGTTTTTTTCGTACAAGAATTTTCAAACGTCACCACAAATTTTCAATTGGATTGAGATCAGGGCTGTTTCCTGGCCATGGTAATATATCTATGCCTTTATTTTGAAACCATGCTTTGCATACTCTTGCTGTGTGGCTTGGAGCTGAATCCTGCTGAAAAATAAATGGTGCGTTGTTGGAGAAGAGATCCCTGATTGAAGGTATCAATTTTGGTTTCAGGGCAGTTTCGATGTATTTTTTGGCATTCAGGATGCCATCAATCACTTGAATTCGGCCCACGCCATCTGCAGACATGCATGCCCAAATCATGACATTTGTTGGATTTTTTATAGTTGCTTCAATGCAATCAGGATGAAGCGCTTCACCTACTCTACGTTTCACGTATTTTCTACCATTTCTTCCAAAGAGCGATATTTTACTCTCATCACTCCAGATTACTTGCTTCCATTGATTTTCTGACCATTTAATGTGTTCTTTTGCCAACTTTCGTTTTTCGCATTGCTTTTTATTTAAATATGGTTTTTTCCTTGGAATTCTAGCTTGTAGTCCAAATCCTGATAACCTTCTTCTTATTGTTCTTGAGCTTACTGCAATACCAGCTGCATTCATTTCACATCTAATGGCATCTGATGACATTTTTCTATCTTGAAGGCATAGCCATTTAATTTTTCTATCGGTAGTAGCACTTGGGCATTTTTTTCGGCCTGATTTGGCATCCTGAATGCCAAAAAATACATCGAAACTGTCCTGAAACCAAAATTGATACCTTCCATCAGAGATCTCTTCCCCAACAACGCACCATTTATTTTTCAGCAGGAATTAGCTCCATGCCACACAGCAAAAGTATGCAAAGCATGCTTTCAAAATAAAGGCATAGATATATTACCATGGCCAGGAAACAGCCCTGATCTCAATCCAATTGAAAATTTATGGCGACGTTTGAAAATTCTTGTACGAAAAAAACGTCCATCCAATAAAAGACAACTAAGTGAAGCTATAATTGATTCTTGGCACCATGTGATTACGACAGATGAACTCCAAACACTCGTTCACTCGATGAAAAGACGCTGTGAAGCTGTCTTAAAAAATAAGGGTTATCCTACTAAGTAAAATGCAAATCTAAGATAGATCTTACTTATAGTTGCATAACTTTTTTTGTAATACAGATATTGTAATACTACATTTATTATTAAATTCTACATTAAATTACCTTCAATTTGATATATAAACGTTTATATTTAAGTGAAAATTAATATATTCTACAAGCACACAAAGTTGAGAAACATGAAACTAAAGTGTCCACACTTTTGGCCACCACTGTATGTATATATATATATATATATATATATATATATATATATATATATATATATATATATATATATATATATATATATATATATATATGGCATTTACTTTCAATAGTAAACTGAAAGAAATATACTAGAAAAAGTTGCTTATTTTATTATTTTTAAAAGATTTTTGCTTTCTATAATTCACCAATTACTTGTTGAAATTACTTGTGATTTACGATTCGATATTTAAGTAAAATAATTTATAAAAGCTATTCCATCATCATAAACGGACTACTCAAAAGATCGAGTGTGTAACATATTTCAAATAGTTTTTGCCAAAAATATATTTATAAGCGAAAAGTAACTTAAAAATCTATAATGGCCCCCAACCAAAAGATATTAATTATTAGATAGAAATAGTTGCCTTTTGTTAAGCATTCTAGTTAACGCTCCTAGTAATGGTAGCGATATAGCAATTGATTTAACAATTATAAATAGAAATTGTTTTAACTGTACAACAGTTCTTGTTTTGAAAAACATTTTGTTTGTTATATCTTTATTTAAATTATTTATATATAGTGGTCATCATAATCATTATAATTCAACTTTTTGAAACTAAGAAAATAATTTTGATTCTTATGTGTTGTTAACACTTAGAAAATTAAATCTCCCGCAAAAATCGGCAGCTATGGATGACGTCTGCCATTTCTGGAGAAAAAACTAGTTAATAAAACTAGTTAAAAGAGTAACTAACTATTACAAAGTACTAGTAGTGGTAATGGTTAACAGTTGTTCATCGAAGCGTTGGTTTCAATGAAATAGACTATTTCTAAATTCTGTCAAAAAATTTATATTTAATAAAATCCAATATTTTTAATTTAAAATCCAGCATAAAAAAAGCATAATCTTTACAAATCAGATTCAAAGGTTTTTAACATTATCATGGCTGGAAATTTCAGCACTATTCAAGAACAACTTTTTGTAGTGAAATGAGAATGAAATTGATAATTGTAGACAGATAAAAATGTCATTAAATGATGTACAGGCCTTTTGTGTGTGGTTGAAAGGGGGTCAGTTGCCATCTTGGAAATATGATCTCAATAGTTTGGTCAGAAGAGCAGTTTAGACCTCTTCATATTAATTTTATCTTTTGCTTCTTTCTCCGTATCTCGAGAAATTTTTTACTGAATGGAAAATAGTTTGAACACAATTACAAAACTTACTTCTCCATTGAGATTCCACTCAAAAAATTTAATAACTATTTAATATTTTTTATAATTTTATTTAATAATAGTCAGAAAAATTTTTTATTGAAAGAAATACAAATTTTTACATCATGATAAAGAGCGGAATTCTAAGAGAAAAAATACGAAATTTGAATGAAATCGATCAAATAGTTTTTGAGTAATCGAACTTTAAAAACTTCATTTCAACAACTTTAGAGCCTTGATCAAATTTCCTTGTTGTGTTTCCATGATTGACATTATAAAAATAATTTGGCACTGCACTTCATAAAAAAAATAAAAATAAAAATAATAAATATAAATAAATAAATAAATAATGTTTACAAATGTAATGTGTTAATTTTAACAAACTTTCACTTAATTTAATGAAAATTTCTCGACATTTTAATTCCTATTGGTCTTTGAAATTAATAGTTTTCCAATTGTAAGAGAATGAATGAAATTGTATTCTTCAAATTATTTACAGAAGCATAAAATTAGTGCATAACTTGCATTTTAAATGTATAATTTTCGTAAGTTACAAACTTAATTAAAAAAAACTAATCGCTTAAAATTAATTTCCTTACAATAAAATATTTCTTTGCTTATAATGTAAAATTAAGAGCTCTGTATGCATTATAAGGACAAGATTAATTACTTTAAATTTATTTTCTCCATAATTTCAAAAATATTCTTATGATTCTCATAAATTATTTTGAATTTTTAAGTCAATTTGTTTTGTAAAACTCACCAATTTATATTGATGCCTTAAATTTAAATTCTTTTGCGCTATTATTTTGAATTGCAGCTTATTATTATTTTGAATTTACTTTAAAAATGAATTTCCAATTTTTATCTTAACTTTGATTAGGTTTTTAGTATGATTAAATATGATTTTGCCTGTTTTAATTATATACTAGTTCTAACGCTTTAACTCTATTTTTTTATTCAAATCAATTATTTATTCAATATTTATTTTTAAAATGATTTATCATTTTTGTAAAAATGTTAACATTGTTTATTTATTTATTCACCTTTAACTCTGCATAACATAATAGAGAGAGAACGATACAATGGTATTCTTTGCTCGACATAATATTCTTCTGCATTAAAATATAAAAACAAATATGATTTCATGTATTTTATTTAATTCATTATTTAGTATCTATTCAAATACTTAAACGACCCTGAACAAAATAATCATCGACACCTTTTATTAGTTTTATTACGATAAAATCAAAGTAAAAATGCATAAGAAGTAAATAAAATTAAGTTTGTAATTTATTTTAATTTAATTAATTTAATTTACTTAATGTAATTCGTTTCTTTCGTGCACTTTATTCCTTTGCACGCATTTTGAATAAAATTATCCATCCACTATTATTTGATCACATTTTAAATTTAGTTTGTGTAATGAGTTTTACTAGTAGTGCGAAAACAGCTTCTGTAAAACAAATCATAAAACTAAATCTCACTCACCAATTTATCTGAAACCGTAGCTGCCAACTCGACACTAAAGAACTTTTTATCATCGTTCAAAACATCATCTCCAGGTGCCGGACAAAATAGCAAATGGGTCGAGTATCGATTCATCGCGGGGAATACCTCTCCCCACTTTTCTATTTTTTTTATTTTATTTCCACGTGATTCACAGACCAATATGAGGGGAGGGGGGGCAAAAGAAAATTTAGGTAGACCAGCTCTCCCGATGGAATATTCAGTTAAATATAACTATCGTCCAGGCAGCCTAAAAATCATGAATATCGGTTTTTGTGACCTATTTTCTTTCTCCGAAACGGTAGTCTTTATAATTAATCTGATCATATTTTCAAGTGGACTTAATGAGATAAGTATTTCCACTTGTATCTCACGTCGTAGAATATATTTTATTTAATCTCAACAGGGAAATGGGGGCATTTCTTTATTGAAAATTTTATTATAAAATGTAAATAATAAAAAAGTTTATGACAGCTGTGCGAAAATTAGAAGTTCTGTCTAACACTAAGAATTATAATAAAAACAAAATGCAATACAGAAAATATAAGTTTCAAGATTCGTGCAACTGTTCTTAAATACGCTTCATCGAAAACATTTTTTACTTTTCTGATACTTTCCATTTACACAAGACCATTAGATATTTTTTTCTTCAAAGTTAGACAAAATTTTACCCTAACAAAAAGAGTACTGGAATAATTGAAGCTAGAAAACTTCAATATCATAATTGAAACCCATTTTACGTAAACCAGTTTGTTTTAAAATGTGAATTAATAGTACAGTATAAATTTTCGCGAAGGAAAATGACAGCAAAATGGTTTTCAACTGCCATTAATCTTTAATATTATGATTTTTATAAACGAAAAAATGCCATTCATGCAAAGTATTGGGACAAGAATTCGGGGGTCAGGGTTCATATGATTCTGGAAACGATTTTAAAAAAAATTGGTACTACTATATGATTATAGTAGTGAATTTATTATTGAATCCACTACTTATTTTTTTATTCCAACATCTACTGAATTTCTGTAGTTTCAAAAATTATTTTTCCTAGTGCTAGAAAAGTAATATGTCAATAAATTACAATTTAAATGAATTTTGTTCACCACTGGACATAAATAAATTGAACAAATATAAAAAGCCTCTGATAGTTCATGTACTTAAGATCTGATAAAAGTTCTATTTCTTTAAAATTTTCTGTTTTAGTTCGGTGCCTCTGGAAAAACTATTCCTCAAAAAAATCAAATGCTGGAGGCAGTTTTATGAAAATGCCATGAAGAAAAAAATTAAAATTTTATTTTATAGAATTTTTTTATTGTATTAAAATAGTGAAAATGAGTGAGTTAGGTAGTTTTATTTATTAAGAAAGTTTACTGACCGCAAAGTAAGTACAGTTTATTTTTTACTCCGTGTGTTCCATCCCAGTGATGTCCAGATTTCATTCCAACTTGTTCTTTTTTCATCCCATTTTATTATTCCAGTTTGTTTGTTATTTGATTCCTGCAGATTTAAAGAGTCCGAAACGGTTATATAGTAATACATTAGAGATCTAAGCCCCACATATTTATGAAAACGAATACATCATACTTTGTACCAATGCCTTTTTTGAGAGAAAATATTAATACTATGAAATAAAAACTATTTGAAAAGGCTTTTCCGATCAATATTTGTCTCATGTGTGTGCTTTTAATTAATAAATAATACATTTAATAAAAACTGTAACGGACAATTAAAATTGCAGGGCCAAAAGATTAAGACATTTATTGGGCTGTGTTTTTTTTTAATTTTTTTTTTAAACAAAGCCCTTTTTCTTTTCTGTACTCAAATTAATTTGTGCTTTACTCATAGAAGCAATATACCGACTAGTTTGGGTTAGTTTAATGAAATGATAGAAATAAAGCTGAAATGATTGAGAAAACTGGCTATACTTTCATTATAAATTAAACTAAAACGTTTGAAAAGGAAGGTTTTATATAAAAATAATGCATGTAAATCAATTCTATGATCGATCATAAATCTTTTACAAGACATCAAAATAAAGTTAATCTTTTAAAAACTAATGCTTTTTCTTATATAAATAAAAATATTAAGCGGCTTTAATATCTTCTTCTCAAATTAAAGCAATCTAAATAAAGTATACTTCAATTTCAAGCAACGATCTTTAATAGGTCTTCATCTTAGATTGTTTAAAAGTTTGAAAAAGCTTGAAAAAATAGCATTAGAGAAAAAAAGCTTTAAATTTCAGGATCATTTTAATTATACTTTAACTCAATATCTTTATTTCACTGAAAGAAGGGTTTTTTTTTTAAATTTTTCAGAAATGTGTCAAAATAGCTCCGAAAACAAATAGTAGTCAAATTTGAAAACCCTATGTATTTGAGATTGTAAAAGAATACACTCTTTTTCGAGCAAAATCACAGCCTCAAAAGTGATGTGAGGAGAGAAATGTGTGAAAGATGTTCGTTGTCTGGTGGCAGTATTGGCATCAAACGGTCCTTTTGATTCGAATACTGCCGTTTTGATTGGAATCCGAAATCGTAGGAGAATACTCGAACCAGTACCATAATTATACATCCCAGTCGAGAGAGAGGATGGGAAGCTATTTTGATATGATTTTAGTTCAAGTTTCAGAAGCCCTTTTTTATAGTGTTAAAAATATTTCATACCAAATATTACGCACCAATAATTAATTTAAAAAGAAAACATGATTTGATTTTAACCATTACATTATAGAATATTAAATGTGTACTTTATAAATCAACAATCTGAAATAAATGTCGCACACGATATTTAAATTAGAATTAATCGAATAAACTTTGCTTTTTATAATTTAAATCAATTATTGACACGTAAGCAATGATTCTAATAACTATTACTTTATCAAATACGTGAATCATTTTTGTCTTAAGCAGAAAAAAAAAGTCGCAGACGAAAGTCAAAATATTGAAATTAGAGCTTGAACAGTCAATAACATTTTATTCAGTATTAACTATTTACTAATTAAAATGGTAATTTTTAAGTTAAATATGACTAATATCGAATAGAATTTTAAATCGAGAAGAATATTGCAGCAGGTTCTTTGCGAAAATATTTTAGTAAATAAATACAAACATTATTATTATATTTTAAATAAATCATTAAACATTTTATACTGATAAAATGTCCACCGATTATAGTTCAATATACCGTAATTAAAAAAAATCCTTACTTTTATAAGCGTTCTAAATTTCTTTAAAACCCTGATGCATGCTGATAAAAGGAATTGTTTATTAATCTTATTTCAATGCTTCTTTCTTCCCAAACAATTATAATTTATTCTGAAAAGGGTCGATCATGAAATTTTTCATGACAAGGTCTTAGCTTTAATGATATGTATTACTCTTTGCGACAGAATTGATCACAAATCTTCCCCTTGGTTACGTTTATTTTATTATTGTTGGTAACAGAGAACAACACAATTATTGGAAAAATAATTCTGAGAAAAATGAATGTCATAAACTCTGTCCTACAATAAAGGTTAAAATGCAGCAACTGATCTTTTAGCTAATATTTATTTTGTGTTAATGATTGGCATAAAGCGATAGCCACTCTTCTACTTTGATAATATTTTAAATCAAAATTCGTGAAACGTATCGAAAATTAAATTTCATTTTTTTTTTTCATTCACTCATTTCATGAGTTTTTTATGGTAGCTAAACTGTATCTATTTCTCATAATGACAATAAATAATACCTTTTGATCATTGTAAATGAATGTTATTTGTTACTAATATTAGTTAAATTTCTTAAATATTTGTTTATGATAATTTATACAAATGTGTAATTAAAAGTTTTTCAACCAGTGTATAATATAATTTTGTCAACATTGCAATTCAATAATAAACTATGATAATTTTCATTTAAATAATAAACATTTTGTTTGCATAATTGTAGAATATTAAACTGCGAATTTGATTAGAATTATACATTCGCTTAATTCTAGAATGTTCCTTGTTTTTTGTGAAGGAAAGATGATTTTTATTAACGCCCATTTAAAAGATAGTAGTACATTCTTATTAAAAATCTAAAAATATTTTTCAATAATTTTTGTTTCATTTCATTCATTAAAATCTATTGAACTTACTGCATTTTAAGTATTAAGGTTGTAAGTTATAATATAAGGTTGTAGTTACAAGGTTATAGTTAAATATAAGGATGCAGTTGTTTAAATAGTAAGCATTTCGTTTGGTTATGGAATATTAAACTGTGACTTTGATTACAATTATAAAAAAGTCATATTCTAGAATTTTCTTTGTCTTTTTGTGTAGATAACGAAACATGGTCTAAAATCTAAGAATATTTTTGAATAATTTTTGTTTAATTTTATTCATAGGAAAATTTTCAACTCAATTTTAAATATTAAGGTTGTAGATATTTTTAAAACTTTTACAAATTTTAAAGCTTTTCAAAATTCAAGTTTTAAATGTACTTAAAATTTAATATTTTATAACTAAAGCTTAATAGAACACATTTTAATGAATAATATGAAATATTCAAAAATATTAATCAGTTTCTGAATAAATATGGAAATTTAGGTCCATTAAAGATAGGAGTAATTTCAGTTATTTGTAGCATACTTTTTCATTGATGTTATTTCAGAATTTTTGGAGAAAAAAAAATCATAGCATTGAAATGTATCTAAAATAAATTGAAAGCTTATCAATTATTTAAATTTGAATAAAATAATTAATAAAATATTAAAATAATAAATATTTGAAATATTTTTGAAAAATAAAAAGTTTACATGTAAAGATGAGTAAATATTTTTCAAACATACACTATACAGTTTAAAGATATAATTATGAAATTTTGTGTGCAAATAGTTAAATGCATTATTTCAAAAATTATTAATTTCTGATTAATTACTAAAAATATTTTTCCTGTCTATGAAGTGTATAGTAAAAAAAAAAAATGCAGATTCCGCGTTTTTCGTTTAACGTTTAATTTAAACAGAAACTGCTTTTAAGAAAAGCATAGTATTTTATTACTTGTTTTGTTGCATTATTTTGCATTTTGTTACGAATTATTGCCATTATTGTAATTTAAAGAAACACATTGTTAACCATTGTTTAAAAGTTTAACAATGAATGATCATAAATTGTTAGAAATAATCTTCGATTATTGTAAATAGAAACCTATCTTTTAAGAGCCATGTCTAAGAAATTAGAAATAGGATTTATTGTGATAAGTTTAATTTCCTACGTCTTAGGTAAGCACATCACATAAAATTAAAAATATCTAACATTCTAAGTTTCCACTACAAATTTAGAACACGTAATATTGGTAAATTGTTTTTTAATTTAAATTATAAAATAAATAAAACTTCTCATAAAAACTCATACTTAAAATTATTAATATGTACTATATTTCATTATTCCATATTTTAAAAAAGCTTTATATAAAAATTGCTTTAAATTTATTGTTAAAAACTTTATTTCCTACGCGTTAGATGAACATGTATAATGTATGTATGAATATTATTATAAATGTTTCGTTTATAATAATAATTATTCAGAATTATTGAAAATTATATTTTCCGAAAAAAATAAAATAAGCGAAACTTTCTTCAGAAAGCATCATAAAAGCTGAAATGTCTTTATATTCATTTTATTACAAAAATTATTTTCTGTTCCAAATGTGTACATTATAAAGAATCTTATAAAACTATACCTTCATGAAGTTCCAAATTGAACCCAATTTTAGTTCTCTTTTAACAAGTTTTTGGATTGATTGCATGATTTTACTACGGTTTTCAAGGGTTATGAATCCATTTTTTATTTTAATCTTGTATTAATAAAAGTATTCCCTCTTCAGATTTAACTGGTTTATAGTATTTCTTAGAAGTCAGAATAATTACTTAAAGGCATAAATTAAAACGTTAATGCATCGAAAAATGGTTACTCGTGATTTAAGATCAAAAGTATTAGAGTAGACTCCCACTCTTAACCGAATAATGAGATTGCTGTAGGGGAGATTGGGGTCAATTGTAACATTTTTTACTTAACTATTTTTAACTGACGAAAAATCCAATATATTTTTAGTATTAATTGACAGACGAGTAAAGTAGACTATCCTCTACTAGAAAAAAAAAAACCTTATTTTAAATGTTATTATATTAGTTATTAACAATTTTTGACAGTCGTGCACTTGTTACAATTGTCCCCACTTACGGGGTCAATTGTAACAGTTCATAAATTCAACTAAAACATAGTTAATTATACATATTATCATAGTTGTGATAAATTTTTTTATTGATCAAAATAGTAGTGATATTTTAGGAGTAGAAACAATAATGAACAGAGACCTAAAGGGTTAAACTTTTTAACTTTAAGGGGTTAAAAATTTTAATTTATCCTGTGAAAGGTGACAAATAAAATAATGCACATGCAACATAATATAAATGATATAGGAAACTATTGGTGGTTCTTAAAGAGTTAAGTAATGGTTTGTAAACATAAGAAATGGGACCTAAGGGGTTAAACAATTGCAATTGAAATTATGAATTTTATTTTCAGCTGTTACAATCGTCCCTTTACTTATTGTTACAATCGTTCCCAAGACGCCATTTCAGCTTCATTTGTTAAAAACAATGCTAATTAATTAACAAAACTAATCTTTTTTCTTGAAATGTTAATTAAGGTGTCCACTTACATATTCGGTTAATAATTTTTATTTGTTGAAACAAAATTACTCTGTTACAATATAATATTCTAATACCAAAAAATGTACTTACGTAGCATGAAAATATCTTTTGTGCTGTAACTCTTTCAAAAGTACATAAAAATGGTTGCCAGCAGGGGTGTACATGTAGATTTAATAAATACACCTTGTGCGCCAGCTAGGAACCAAATCTAGAACCCGACACTCGAAATTTTTGCCCTGTTACAATTGACCCTCTCTCCCCTAATGTTTCTTTTTCTTAAAGATTTTTTATTTTTAATTTCATTTTGCGTCAGACATAGTCCGATCGATCCAGCACCCGATTCAATCAGTCCAGCACTGCACGATATTCCTTATGCCGTTAAACTAAATAGCCGACTTAAACATTAATTGTCAATCCGGATCCAATCCCATTGAATCGAAATACAAATAGAAATAGATCGCAGAAAAAAAAATTAAAAAAAAAAGAAACTTTTTCACTTTCCTGTTTTTCCCCATTCCATATCCCATAAACAAACCTTGATTAAAGAGTAGCTTGATTCGAAAGAAATGTTGTTGTTTTTTGATAAATATAAATATACATTCGGATATCATACTGTTTTTCGTATTAAAGTATATTTTTAGGATAGTTAATCATTTTCAAACTTTAACTCTGCACTATGCATTAAATAAATTCGTAGCAATGAAGTTAACAGGGAATATTAAGTTACCGTGCATAATTTATTTTTCATTTGGCCCCTAATGAAGAAATTATTTAACTTCTGAAACAACTTTTCTCTTTTTGATAGGAATGAATAATCAATTAAAGATGTTTGTTTACGTTTACAATGCGTTCGCAATATGTTATTTGTGTTTTCTGTTTGTGCAGGAACTCCTTTGAGACCCATCCACTTTGAATTCCATCATAAAGAAGCCATGTCTATTTCGGACACTGATGAATTGCAAGAAGAAGACAATGACTACGGTAAACTTTCAGCAACATTGCTTTTCACTTTTTACTGCGCTAATTCTATGCCATTCAGTGTATCCTAATCTCTAGAGATAAAATGGGTAATAACTAAGCAGATGTAAATTAATCTCATTTAGAATTCTATCCATTAAAATCTAATGGACAAACTAGGGCTGATGTTACCCAAAAAAGAGAAGAAAAAAATTAAAATAATAACTGGTAAAATAATGTTTTTCTTTCCGGAAGGGCAAAATGTCCGTGCCTTGCTAACAAATCTAACATACATATTCACTTATGAAAGTTCACTATAATACACATATTGTACTTTTAAAAAATAATGATAATAGCTTTTAGAATCCGCCGAGCGGTCTTTAATTCTGTGGCGTAGAATTTTCATTAAGCATATTTTACATACTTTTTTCCTTATTTTGTATTAATTTAGGTCAAAATGAGTAAAAAAATATTATATTAAGCATTTTAATAATTTATGGTTATGAAATACAGTGTGAAATACTGTTTATTTTTTTCTGTGTTAAAAGACCAAACACCGCTCATTTCCAAACAATAATTTTTCAAATTTGCACTTATTGCAATTTATACTGAACTTAAGGATCCTTCATATCCTCAAGTTTAAATTCTTTTTCAAGTAAAATTGATTATTTTTCGAATTCATTCGTTTCATTCTAATCATTCGTTTCATTACGGTTTATATATTAAAAAATGTTTTTACTCTTACAAAACGTTCTAATATTTGTTGATTCCCCCAAATTAAAATTATATATTAGTTATACATTTAATATTTTTTTTTGTTGAAAAATATTGATTTTTAAGAAAAAAAGCAGAGTGGAATGCGAAGCAATCACAGGGGATGATGAACGGAACGAGTGAGAGCTGGCCTCCTAGTATTTAAAAAAAAAAAAAAATGCAAAATAAGCTTAGATTTGAGGCAGCGTATCTAAATAAATAAATTTTTATCAGATACTGGTGACTTAATGAATGCATCTTCAAAAAATGGAGAAAACCATGTTCGTGAAAGGAGAAGTGCTAAATGGTCACCCGATTATGACCTATACGGGCAGTGGGCCGAAGAGTATTATTCTGATTATGAATCATCATCAAAGGATAAAACAGAAACCAAATCAAAAGTAGACGTCATCGAGAAAGTAAATACAATTTTATCTAACCTTTTTTTCATATTTATTTTTGTAGTTTCTAATAAACATTGGATCCATTTGTGTTCAGACTGTTCTAACAATGTTCATATTGAAACATGGGTATGTGTGTATATATATTACATTCTTTTCTTTGCTTTCCCCACTACCACCAAGCTACCAAGCATGCGAAGCAGGACGCTCAGTCTCGGCAGGGTGGTGGTAGGAACAAAGCTCCCGATTACTACATCCGCGAAATATGAGATTTGCGCAGTTTCGGTTTTTGAACGCAAAAGGGACTAAAGCAATTGAAATTCATCGTTCATTGAAGGAAGTGTATGGCGAGTCGTGCATGGACATAAAGAATGTCCGCAAGTGGTGCAGGGAGTTTAAATCTGGTCGTACTGCAATACACGGCGAAAAAAGAACTGGGAGACCGTCCATTTCTGATGAAACAGTCGCGAAGACTGATCGAGTCATGCATCAGGATAGGCGCAACACACTGGATGATCTCTGCATTTAGATTCCCTCGGTTTCCAGAACCAGCATTTATCTGGTTTTGACAGAAAAGATTAGAAGGTGTGAGCAAGATGGTTCTCGCCGGCAGAGAATTGATTCTACCCTTGAATTTCTTCGAAGCTATGCTGACGAACAGGACAACTTCTTGATTTCAATTGTCCCAGGTGACGAAACCTGGGCGTACCACTTCACACCAGAGACAAAACAAAGATCACGTCAGTGGCGGCATTCCTCGTCGCCTAAACCTCGAAAATTCAAGCAAACACAATCTGCTCGTAAAGTCATAGCAACTGTGTTTTAGGATCGAAAGTGGGTATTGCTGGTTGGCTTTATGGAAACTGAGACCACAACACACTGAGAGATGTTATGAGACACTAATAAAACTCACGTGGGCGATTCAGAATCGCAGAAGAAGGATGTTGAGAAAAGTTGTAAGCATCCTCCATGATAGTGCTCGCTCCTACGCTGCCCGACAAACCATCGCTCATGTGCAACAGTTTGGATGGAGCATCATCACCAACCACCCTATAGTCTGGCACCCCATTCACTACCATCTCTTTCCAAATTTGAAAGAACATTCCTCTGGAAAACGCTTCAACAACGACGGTGAGGTGAAAGCTGAGGTTCGCAGTTTCCTGAACAGCATGGATAGGTGGACTGGTATGACATGGGTATACAAAAGCAGCCACTGAGCCTACAAAATGCCTGGCTGAGGCATTTAATATATATATATATATATATATATATATATATATATATATATATATATATATATATATATATATATATATATATATATATATATATATATATATATATATATATATATATATATATATATATATATATATATATATATATTGGTGATCGAAGTGAGCTACAAGGGGCCATAGAACAGAACTCTCTACCTATGGCAACACTTCGCATGCTTTCACCAGTAGCGTGTGGAGAGTCATAGAAGGAGGAAGTACGTTAGTTTCTGTCTTGATTTTTACATAGATTAAAATCTTTTAAGTTTGGAAACTATGTGGAACTGAAAACTAGATAAGAAGATAGTTCTAAAAGAAAGCGTCATAAAAATTAAAAAAATATTTTTATTAATTAAAAATGAAAAGTATTAAGAAAAGGAAAAAATGTCGTAGTACATTCCTGTACAACTGAAAAGAGGAGGAGAGGGCATAGAACCGCTCTTCTCCCCAGATTGCGTATTCGAGCGTTGTGACTCTAATATGTACTTAATAGCAATATTAATAAAGAAATGGCACATAATCGCTTAAGAGAATTGTTAAAAATTACAATGATGCTTAGTTAATTTTGGTAATGAAAATGAATCGAAACAAAAAGAAAACTAGCTATGTGTTAAAAAGCCAATCGAGAAACGATACTAATTTGTTTAGGAAGAAAGCGCCATCGCTATGTGCTCCTCTTAACGCATAGAATTGCTTAATTGGTTTTGGTAATAAGTGCTAAATAAATTGAAGAAAAAAAAACAAAATTATTGGAGAAATGCTATTAATTCGTTTAAAAAAATAATAAAATTATATCATCTGTAACAAATGTTTTTTAGCTTATAGAAAAAGTGGTTAATCAAACAACGGAAGAATCAGAGATCGAAAAAGCACAAAAGAGAAAACTGATTGAAAAGTCTATAATGTATACAACCTGGATCGTTGGATCTCTTGTGGTCAGCTGCTGTTTATTTATGTGCGGTAAGTGCGGTTCCACCCATTTCCCCCCTCAAAATATAATTTAAATCAAAGAGGATGTATATATATATATATATATATATATATATATATATATATATATATATATATATATATATATATATATATATATATATATATATATATATATATATATATATATATATATATATATACACAAATAAACATGAAAAACATGAATAAAATAAAAATAAAAAACTAAATGGTAGAGAAACAAGAATGGTATAAGCAAATAGTCGTTGTCAAGACACATCTAATTGCCATAAATAATGCGATATTTCTGAATAAAGAATAATTATCCTAAGATAAAAATTATTCTTTATATGTGTCGATATCGCAAAAAACCTTATTTTGAAAAAAATCATGAAATAAAAGAAAAATGTAATAGGAAATCAAACTTACCAGCGTGAATTAAAACGCGGTTTAGGTTTAAAAGTACAATAATAAAACAGTTAACAAAAATCGCGAAGATGTAAAATATTGCTTATAGCTTGAATCGAATATAATAAAATTAAAAAAACATTGGATCGAAGAAGAAGAAAAAAATGTTTAGGTAAAATATTAGTGCTGCCATCTATGAGAAACAATTAGTAAAAAGGTAATAAAATTGAAATAATAATAAAAATGTTTAACGGATTGAATAAATTAGCAGTCTTAAAAAAAAATAAAAAATAAATAAATAAAAAAATAAATAAATAAATAAATAAAATAAAAAAAATTAAAATAAAAAAAATTAAAAAAATCATTAATAGGGAAATATATATATATATATATATATATATATATATATATATATATATATGGGCCTTTAGGAATTCACTTTGCGCCAACATGATCAATAATGTTGAGTGATTCGCTATGCTTCGTGTTCTCGGCAGTGTTATTTAGAAGTACTTTTCATTAGGTTAATAATCCTGATAATTAAAAAGTAAGGAAAGGAAACATTTTTAGTTCCCCTTTATCTCATAAGAAAAACGTGGTCGAAATGTGAGACTTTCATCATCGTTTCAAACTTTTATTTAATATTTCTTTCCATTGAGGTCATTATCCAGCTCCCGATAATCAAAAAATATCGATATGAAACTTTTTTAGTTTTACTTTTTATCTGATAAGAAACATAGGTCCAAATATAAAACTTCTAACTTGGGAAAAATATGTTAGTTAGCGTTACTGTCAATTAGGTTCATTACAAAATATTTAAAAACTTTTTTTTAGTTTTTAAATGTATCCCATAAAGAGTACATACTTCAAATTTTGGCTTTCTGACTTAGTGGTATCTTAAAACAATGTTAATTTTCGATAAAAATAAAACATAACTATTAAAATTATTTGAATTAAAATTTAGTTATAATTTTTTTATACACTATATTTTTATAAATAGAATTAATTGATCTTCACACGGTTCTCATATTAAAAATAAAAAGTAAAAACTGTAATTTTTGTGAATAAGGCGCTCATTCAATATCTTGACAAAATTTTGAACTAATCCTAAGTGTCAACCATTTATATATTTTCTTTTTTAAATTAGGAAGAAGATGTCTTTTCATGTTCTTGTGCGACTTCTGTGATCCACCACGATATAAAAACAAATTAACAAAGATGCTCATGAAATATGAACCGGGTGTTTATGCGCACAAAAATGGATACATCGAAAATTATATACCATTAGAAGAAGAAAAAGAAGCATTGGCAGAGCTAGTGAAACTCTTGAACGCACTATGATTTAAACATTTAGAAAGCATTTTTTTTTTTAAATTATTTTAAAAATTTCCGAAAATATTTCAGAAAATTTCCATAAAACCGAAAACGACAATAAAAAAAAGTTTCCCTTGTATGCATGCTAGATGATTTAAATAAAGATAGTCGATTATTAAATTTTCATAAAGAATGCATTGAATTGTTTGTATCGATTTAAATAGGAGGGGCTTAGGGAAATATAGTGAAGTCGAAAATTCTCCAAAGGTTACATTTTTGCATAAAACTGTTCCTTAGTATTACTCCAGATCGGTACATGAAATATTTCCGCAATTTTCATTTTAAAAAAAAAACAGTTAACTTCACAATTTTTACTATTTGTAATTTTAAATGCAATTCTTATTACAATTATTCGTTAATACAATGAAAAATTCTTATGATACAAAGTGATCAAATGTACAAATATATTCTTCATATTTCAACTTTTTCGACAAGTAGTGTGTCCCATGAGTATAATTTTGATCGAGTGCCCATAGAGGAATATAGGTAAATGTATATTCTAAATCACAGAACAACCAATCTTACTAAACATAAAATTAGAAAATTGTTTTAATTTTACTTAGAGCAAAAAACTTTTGCACATTTATGTGTAAAAATAATGATGAAGTTGGATGAAATTGAACTATTCTCATATATTAAACAAATTTTTTTATTTTAGAGCCGATTTTTTAATTTTTTTTTCTTTTTACTGCAACACATCAATTTCTTAGACAACTCTTATTTAAGTAGGTAATAAAATACTATATTAATTTCTCCTTAATGTAATCAATGAAAATCTTGAATAAACCAATGTTTTAAGTCACAGAGCAACATCGATTTTCTAACTCCATTACGCTAAAAGGTTTACTAAATCCTTATGCTACAATAATGTTCTTTTGTTCTTAAGATTGAGGATAGTCACTCGATTTAAAATTACAATTTAGTTTGACTGCCCTACAACTAATTCAGGGTGCCCAAAATACAACAAAATACAGTTAAAAAATCAAACAAAAGACTACAAAATTGATCTTAAACCAGAAAGAAATTTTTAAAAAATTATCAATCCAATTATTCGATTAACTTTTATTGACATCTTAGCAATATTTTCAATTAGTTTTCTTAAAGTATATTAATAAAGTTTAATTTTAACATAAAAGACTTTAGAAACTACGTGGATTAAAATGTCCTAATTCAATCCATTTCATGCTAATAAAAAATGGGGCAACATAATTTTAAAAACTTTCGAATTACAGAGTTGGCTGAAATACGGTCAACTTCGTAAATCATGTCTAATTTATTACAGAAATAAATCGCTAAGCTGAAATAAGTTTACAAACTGCATAAAATAAACTTCTTTTAAATAGTATTAAATACAATAAGTATAAAGTACACATAATTTTAGCCAGTGCTTTGAACTTTATTACTATTTTTGAGTGATTTGTTTGAACCAGTGAAGTCTTTAGATTGGCATTTCTCATTGAAAATTCTGAAATATTCATGCAAAGGCTTGAAATGTAAAAGTGAACAGGAAAATAAACTTTTGACTTTATTACGATTTTTGAGTGGTTTGTTAGTTTGTACAGTTTTAAATTGGCACTTCTGATGATGAGAAATTCTGATATAACAGTACAAACAAAAGGCTAGAAATGTTAAAGTGTACAGGGAAATAAACTTAGATCTAAAAATTTTGAAGCAGTTCGTATAAAAAATAGTAACAATAAATTAAAAGAGGAAAAAAAACTATTTTTCTAATAATTTCACTGAGATCAGTTACTATTAATGACCTTGAACTTCGGACTATTTTTCTGTGCATCGCCACAGATTAGTTGTTAAAATACGTTTCATTACCCAATATGTATTTTTCAAACCAATTTGAATATAATTTCTCAGACTTCGGCAATTTGTGGACGGCTTTCTCATTCTATGGATTTTTTTCGTTTCGCCATACAAAACCAACTACTTTTTATAGGTTAAAACTATACATGAAAAAATACTGGATCGTTTCCATTTTTATTTCTTGCTTTATTTACTCAGTGTACGAATGGGCCACTATATGCGAATTGTCAACATCTCTAATTGTGATGATCGTTACGAATTCTCTACCTCCTGCATTGTGGTTAAACATACGCTATTTGAACAAATCCATTGAAACGTTTTTCTCACGTTTTCCTGCAACATTTAATAATACTAAAGATGATAAATCACCAACAAATAAATGTATTAATATTTCACTACTCATTGCGTTCATTCAGCCATGTCTTGCTGCAGTTCTGTCAAACTACACGTGTTTGCCCGCCACATCAGAGACGACAGTCCTCAGAAAATTACATAATTTAGTTCAAGAAATGCACGAATTTCCACTTACTTCCCCTGTTATCATTTTGTATTGTTCAATATGTCATTTACTTCTTCAACGCATAAGGCGAGTTAAAGACAACATGGATGTAGTTCTATACAGAAAAACAAATCCCTCTGAAGTTTTAAAAGAATATCATTCTTTGGTTATGTCAGTTGAAGAATTCCACACTGTTTTAGGCACTCTAGCAATATATCAATTTTTGCGAAATGTATGCTTCTTGCTAAGGAGTACATTGAGCATAGTGAATGATTCGTTTGATGGTTACCATCAGTTTCTCTTGATTTCCGCTTCATGTAACATTCTGTGCAGCCATCGTTTTGCTTTACAACTATCATTGAGGCTTGAGAAGCTTAAAGACCCTTTGAGAAATATAGACTTTTCTTACGCCCTAGAATTGACTCAGCAACATTTTGAAAAGGCTACATTGAAACTTTTACAAAGGGAACCCGTAATTTTATCGTTATTTTCCTATTTCATAAGGGGAAATAAAAAGAGACTATTGGGATCAATAGTTGTGTTATGTTTAGTGGCAACTTCTTATCAGTTTGGAATTACATCTCTAGATAATTTGAAGATACTCGGTAGAATTATTTCTAATTTTACAGAGTAACTCAACATTTTTACTATCTTTGATGCGATTATAAAGAAGACTATAATCCCTCTCACGCGTCTGCAGCTTTAGTGACATACCATCTTTTATTTATATTTTTGTGATCACACTCAATACATCTATTTATACATCATGCTGTGTGTACGGATAAGGAACTATTTATTCGATAGCTATCAAAAATTTCTCTTAATTTCTGCTATATGCTAACATCTAATGAAGATATTGTTTTGCAGTACATGTGCCATTCAATATCCTTCAAAGAATATAGATTTTATTTGCTCTCTTGAAATGACTCTAAAAAAACTTCAGCAGTCTGAAAGATAAGGGCTTAATAGTTTAGTCAGAAAACTGGCCGAAATTATAGACTCGTTAATTCCCCTATTACTTTCTTTTAGTATAGGAGATCAAAATGGGCTACAAGGTGGCGTAGAGGAGAACTCTCCACCTATGGCAAAACTTCGCACGCCTTCATCATTAGCGTGTGTAGAGTCATAGGAGAAGAAATATGTAAGTTTCTATCATTATTTTCAAATAGATTAAAGTAATGAAACTATACTGAACATAGTTCTAAAAGAAAACGTCGTGGAAATCTTGAAAAATATTTTCGACAAGCTAATATGGAAAATATCGTAGTACAACTGAAAAGAGGAAGATAGGGTCAAGATATGGAAGAGATCTTCCCAGACCTCTCTTAAATAATAATACAAATCAAAATATCTTTGCAACCACTTATAGAACTATATGCCTAAAGACAGTTCTTCTTTTAAAATTTAGTTAATGTTGTTGTCTTATATATGTATATATCAGTGTTCCAAAAATTCGGAGGAAGAGTTTTGCTAGTTCTGGGGAGTGAGGAAATCTGGTTGTGAGCCGAGTCTAAACAGTGCAGCTAGAATGCAGTTGAAAAGGTGTGATGGTGTTCATTGGGGCAATGTCTGCGTTTAGAATAGTCTTGTCTGGAGATATATGAAGTTCTAAGTCTTGCTACTATGAATGAGAGACAATTAAGGTCTGAAATAGAAGGTTTTTAAAAAAATTCTTGCGCTTGACAACATTATTTGCAAATTTAACTAATATTGTTCCATTTAATTTTTTGAATAATAAAGTATAAATAATATTTCAACGACATAATTTCAAATGATTCAATCTATAATTGAGAAAAATTGGTAACAGTTTCAAAGACATGAAAAATCAAAATCGCAACTTGAATCGCAGTTTTGCCAGAAACTATTCAGTTGACTTCATTCAAGTTTCAGTATTTTTCACTTTTTATTTAAGATAGGTCAAGTAAAAGAATAAATGTTTTCAAATTTTGACTTTTGGAAAACACTCAACTAAATTAATCTTAAATTTTTTCATGCAAAATTATTTAGAATGCAAAATTATTAATTCCAAAGCTTAAAAGCAATCAATCATTTAAATAATTTCTAATTATATTTTAAAATGAAAAAGTAATAATGTTAGTAATATAATTGAACTTATGACAAAAAAGAACTCATCCAAAAAAATTTATTTTACACGAATAAAATTTTACATTAAAAAGTTTGAAATGTACTATATACACAATTAAAAACATACGAAAATTGACTATAAGTAAATTTAACAACAAACTTGAACAAGATATTTGAACATTTCAATAATGTCTATTCAACTATAATGTAACAAACCCATATTTCACAAAGAAATGTGAATAAAGATTTTACGATTACAAAAATAGATATCTTACACTAAGGAAAAACAACATGTTTCAAATCTTACCTTAAAAAATTCTGCATTTCATACAAATGTAATAACATTGAAATAAACAAAATTAATAATTTTATTGAAATCAATATGATTATCCTTATTAGCGTATCCTATGGAAATGAGCATTTAAAGTGGTCACAACAAGATGATTTTTACATTGGAAAAAAAAAAGTTTAATTAATCATGATAAAAATATGATTTCCAAGTTATTAAGATTCATTGTTAATCTCTGGTGTTTGTTTGCTGGGCTTAGAAAAATAAATATATTAAAAATAAAACAATTGCTTTACAGAAAGTAACAAAAGAAATATTACTGAAAAATACCAGATATTTTATTGACTATAACAATATGTGTATATATATTTTTGTATATATGTAATTAAAAGTTTTTGTTATTTTTTTTCTTTAACGATAAAAAATTATAAGATTTTAAACAATTTTCGAACAAACTAGCATGTGTGTTAAAAATAGATATGAAAATACATTGAAATAATATTAAACTTAAGATCACACACATAAACTTACGGAATTAATAAAACTAATAAATAAACAAAAAGACACATAAAGTTATTTGTGTTATACTTTACATGGCATTTTCATTTTTATAATTAACCTAAAATTTCCCCAGAGCTAGCCAAACTTTGGACAATAGAACATATTCGTCACCCCCAACTTACTACTTATGTAACTACTCCCTCTCTTTAGGAAACTCAGGGATAAGAGTTAAATACAACTTTAAAACACTAAACACTCTGACACTATAATTTACATATTACTAATGGACTATCCATGTCTAAACCTTGAGAATAAGTTAAGTGTTTCACATTTTTAAGTCATAAAAGTATTCCGAATTTTCGATGAATTTTAACCCATAAAGGTATTTGTTATTAATATTAAATACATTTCAAAGTTTCTATTTAAACTGAAAATTAATATAAGCGTGTTAATCTTAAAAATAGAGACAGTTTCCCTTAAACTAATATTAGCATAGTATGGAAGTCCTAAGAGTAATTGTTTTTAATTTCTTATTAATACTCTATCAACAGTTAAAGAGCTTTCATAAATATTGCTTTGACATTTAAATTATAAAAGGTTAGTAATAATATTTACAGAAATTAAATAACAGATAGAATGATTGTTTTTATGAATATAGATTTTTTACTATTTTTACAGATAGCAATTATATAAAACTGCTTTAAGATTCTTAAAACCTATTAATTTTTTACCTTCAACATCTAATCAAAGATAACTTTTCACTATTTCAAAATTTCTATAAATTAACATTGAATGAGGGGAAAAAAATAACACTAAACATGTTTAAAAGGTTTAACTGGCAGTTTCAACTATTGAAAAAGTACAAATGATATATTATGCTGCGCTAGAATAGTAATAAAATTAAATCAATTCCAGTAAACAGAGAAAAAAAATATCTTTCTCAAATAAAGCAAACAGAGTGAGAGAGAGAAAAAAAAAAGACATCGTTCTTTATTATCAAAAAGAAATGTTAAAAATACATAATTCAGATACTATGCTATAAAACTAAATCTATTAAAGCTCATACCAAAATTCAAAAACTATAATTTTTGTGGAATTACAAATGTTGTTTAGATGTCTGACAAAAACTTAAAAATAGTTTTAATTATAATTTTGAAAATATTTAAGTATAAAAAAAAATGTTTAACGTAGCAAATATTTTAAAATTGTTTTTTGAAAACTAGCTTCTACTACATTAATCTTATAA
Organism: Parasteatoda tepidariorum; assembly: GCF_982258835.1. Classification (NCBI taxonomy): domain Eukaryota; kingdom Metazoa; phylum Arthropoda; class Arachnida; order Araneae; family Theridiidae; genus Parasteatoda; species Parasteatoda tepidariorum. The sequence continues at coordinate 2,307,604 of NC_141755.1, read as the reverse complement.
AATATTACGCAGTCATAAAAAATAGAAAAAGCATAGAGACTCCAACCTCTGATAAGAACTTTCAGTAGTAACTAAAAAAATTTCAGTAATTTAGCAACAAAATATGTTACAACAAATTTAAGGCATTCTCGCAAACCATATATAGACATGTTCAAAAATTCAAGATCAGAATCTTACATTTTCATTAATATTTTAATTAAAAATCTAGAAAATTATAAATTGAAAAAAAATTAAGAAACTTATTTTATTATTCAGCAAAATAAATTCACGAATTTATTTTATGATTCAATATTACAATCTGTGGTTAACCTCAGGCAGATTAGCAGAAATGTACATAAACCTCAGATTTCTTGAAGGGAGAAAAATCTAATAAGTAAAAAAACAAAAAGAAAAAATTAATTTAAAAAAAAACACAATAGTAGTAGCAATTGAAAGATATACTAAAAAATATACATATAAAAAAATTTTTTACAAATAAAATAAAGACTGAAAGCACGACAAGTGCATAGTCACGACAAGTGCATAGTCTTCATTTGATGAAGAACATTCTATTTTCATAGACAAAGGGTAGAATGAAAGTATTTGGAAAAAGAGCTTATTTCATAAGATGGTCATTTGAATGGCAGATCATTATGGATGATTATTAAAATGGAGGTTCCTTTAAGACTGCATTACAATTATTTACCTTTTTTCATAACAGTTATTTCAGATCACAAATGGAAAGTTTGATGAAGAAATTTAAACCCTTTTTTGTTAATTATTTTCATTTTTAAACATTGGAATATTGAAATGTCATAAATAAAGATGAAAAAAATTCAAGAAAACGTACAAAATTTGCGTTATAATTTCCATAGCAAAAGTTGAAATTAAATAGAAACTGTAGTAGAGTCTCCGAATTACAAAAATAACCTACAACTGTTTGAATCATCTGCTATGGGAATAGTTTTAATTTATTACAAAAAATATCTTAATGACAATGTAAATATCTGAAATCATAGAAACTTCGAGAATTTTTTAAAACAAAACTGACAACTCATAATTTAGTTTAACGTGAGATCAAATTGTCAATAAAGTATTTTAATTAACCTCATGGAAAAATGAAAGCTCTTCAAGTTCAGCACTTGTATTGGAAAGAAATTTTTATAGGGTGTGAAGTTAAAAGTTAATTTAAAGCCATAATATATCATTTTTTTTATTACTAATTTTTTAGTTAGGAAAGTCCATTATATTTCATACAGATTTTTTAATCATTGCAATTAATCTTATAAAATTATGAGACACATCAAGAGATAAATATACCCACATGGTAGCAGTAGATATTTTTCAGAAAAGAACATTAGCTTTCACAAGGACGAAATGCCAATAAGTATAAATAATTAGTCTTCATTAGACTTTCATATTTAAAAAACAAAGAATATTATAATCACTATGATGCACTTAAAAATTTTTAAAGTTATTTAATTGTAAAAAAAAAAACAACTGTTTTTTAAACTTTAAAAAGCGTTTGAATGTTGAATGAATTAATTTTAATCAATTACAGCAAAATGCATTTATTTAAACCAAGGAAGTTTTTTTTTAAAAAAAAAAAAAAATTAGTTTCCAAAATAGGGCTGAATAATGTGAACTAAGCACAACTTGAGGTGAAAAAATGTGAGAGCCATCATTTATTTGCCTGGTAAACAGGAATGATTATCAGAAATTATGTAAGGATTTTTTTATTTATTAGCAGTAGAGAGCAGGTTTAACAGTAATAATAGTTTTCCAATAGCACAAATCATATAAATTAGCATCGTTTTGAAATTCTTTATGGTTAATTTAATTCTGTTCTGTTAAGAGACATATTATGTTGCCTCTGATCACAAGAGGAATCATTCCCTTCTTTCTAAAAAAGGAATAATTTGTACAAGAAAGCAAAGCCATATACACCAATGGAACAGAACATTAATTTTTAATCATTTCTTTCAACGATTATTTTTAATAAATCGAAAAAACAGTTAACAAATACGTTAATTTAGATTGCAATCAATCAGAAGAATAACTTCCGACGATACTTTGATTACATAGAAGACATTTTATATTCCTTCGACATCGAAAAGACGAATACAATAAAAAGAATATATATTTACAAGGATTATAATAAATAAGAGTAGAATAAGAATAGATTACTGGTGAGCAAGGTTTTTCCAAAAGAGCATTGTTTCAAGTAATTTTAAAAATTAAATAGGCACTCATAAGAATAATTGCAGTTTAAGAAATTAATGAGTTTTCCCCTTTTTTTAACAGAAAAACCAAAAGATTTTCTCTTTATATTACTCAACTTCAGTAAAAATACTGAAAAATAATATTTCTACAATAGTTTGATTGAAATTATGTTCAGAGTTTAATTTTCCAATAAAATAGAATAAAATAAACATTACAACTGTAACAATAAACACTGTGGACATACACAGAAATTATTTTTAATTGAAAAAATATATTGAACTTCATGAACATGCCATATTAAAGTTAAAGCGAATGCCTACAAAGCATAACATCATTCTAAAAAATTTAACTATGAATCAAAATTTTAGGCAGTTTTCATTGGAAAAAATAAATATAAGCTCCAACTAACTAAATAAATAAAAAAAACAATGCAAACTAGTAGATAAACTACTTTATTCTTTCATAGAATAACAGATATGCTTGACATTTCATGACTTGAGCTTCATCTACTTCTCGCACATGTGCGTCACTCACGTAGTACCAACGACAATCAATCGAACTACGAGGTGTGTCACTATGAACTGTTTTTTCTGTATTGATTTTAGAAAATTTTTGCAGTAACTGTTCAAGATCACATTGAGCTAAAGGTAAATGACACATAAAAGTTTCATTTAATGTTCTTTTTGTAGCTTTTACGTAGGCGGTGTAATGACCGCTGCTCATACGACCACTGTGCTCGACAACACCATAGAGAGAGTAAAGTATTTCATCTTTTACGGAACTCATATGAGGCAAAATCTACAAACATAACAAAAATTTTCTTTATTAACCAACAAAATAATAGCATTTAGTCTGTTACAATAGATTGAAAGAAATTCTTTTAATTCACTGAAAACTTTCAAATGACTTAAATCTTTAACGGTCGATATTACAAACAATGAAGGGGACATTAAAAGTTTTCAAATATTAAAAATATTGATATACTTGATATTTTAAAAGTTGTAAAGTGTGTATTTTTATTCCAAACAGCATGACGATAACATGAAATTTTTTTATTAAAAACCACTTACAATAGTTAATAATGTGTTAGTATACAAAATTATTATTCTTATTATAGTGTTAATATTTCCTAAAATAAGAGTACAAAAAGTTTTTTTTTTTTTTTGTTCTGCAGGGAAATATTTTGTGAAAGCCATATACAGTTTTTCTAAAGATTTTTTTTTTCTTCGTTAAAATAGGAAAAGAATAAAAAAAATTCGCAACATCTAAAAATTTATGATTTTCAAATTTGCCAAAACAAGGGTAGAGTATAACTAAAAGTTATCAAATGTATTTTAATTCAGAAAAAAATTATTTTAGATACCACTTTTAAATTGAACTGAATCTTTTCTTTCATTGTTGTCATTTTTATTTCCATTTGGGTAGTACCTTGTGTCTTTTCACATCGATCAAAAAAAAAGAAGAAAAAAAAGAAAAGAGAAAGTGGAAAAAAAGTAATAAAAAAGAAGACTATGATATTTTTTCGAGTGAGGAACGGAAATTTTGTATTCCACATGTCGAATTGAAATGAGATAATAAAGTCAAATTAAAACAATTACACATTTTTTTAATGATATTCGCTGGTTGCTTCCGGTAATGAATTATGCTTTATTAAAACAAAGGTACAGTTAGCAGTGCATTTTTCCTCTAAATAATGAGTTTATGATTTCTATACTCTTTGAGGTTATTAAAAAAAGCGTATCTCAACTTGACAAAGTAACTATTCAGCAAAGATAAGGGGCTGTTAATAGATATATTTTTCCCTAAAGAAAGTTGATTTAAAACAAATTTATCAGAAAAGATAATTACTTAAAAAGAAAAACAATTTTAACTTTAATTTCTTTTAAATTTTTTGTTTGTGCACATGCAATTAATTTTTTTTAATATTAAATAAATAATTCAAAATATTGATTTACTTAACTACAATTAATTACTTTATCCAGCATTGCAAAATAATACAATTTATTATACTATTGAAAATATATAAACCTGATAATGAAAAGACTAAATTAATTGAAAGAGTAATTAATTGCTAAATTCCTTTTAAAAATAGTATGCATTGAGATGATTAAATAAAAAAAATTTACAATTTGACAAATTAACTTTTTGGCAAAGATATTTTAAATTGTATTAATCTGCATAATTTTTACTGACAAAAAAATAGGAGAGTTTACTTAAAAAATAATAATTTATAAAATAAACAAACAAAAAAAAAAACCAGCTAATAGTAATTATTTTTTTTTAATAACATATCTTTTTATTTATTTCTGTTGTGTTTACTTCTGAAAACCAATTTCCTGCATTTAAGCTAACATGTGTCAATCTGTGAATGAATCTAAATTTTTAGTCACTGTTTCTAACCATCTTTACATTAAAAAATAATAATAAACAATCAATAAATAAACAACCTTAATCTCAAATTTGGTTTGTATAAGTGGACAGTGGTCATTTTAATATACAAGTCATTTTTTCCTGTACATGAAAATATTTTTCTCTTCTCCATTCCATGTTATTGAAAAGCAGCACTTGACAGGAAAATATTTGCACTAACTATCTAAAGCAGCTTAGTTGTAAAATATAATTTTTTTATTGACTAAAACCTTAACATTTAAAAGAAATTATTCTTGAATGAAAAAAAAATTACATTTTTAAAGGTAAAAACTAAAATTTTTTACTGAACATAACATATATTAAAATAATATACTTTTCCCAGAAACGATTTTTGCTTTCCTTTTTATAAGATATGATTCCATTATAAATTATTTAAAGCAAAACATGAGTTGAATGTAAAAATACACATTTATACATTATTTATATAAAAGAAAATATGTTTGATATAAATAAGATAATAGAATACATACCAGACACGCAGAGCTGCAGTATGGAGCTATATCTAAAACTGATGGGAACTCAACAAATCTATTAACTTTCCTCAAACTCATTCCAACCTATAAAAATATAAATATATTTTTTTTTTTATAAAATTAGCTTTTTAAATTCTTAATTTTTTACAAATTTAAAAAAATTGGTCCGAAGGTTCATTAAAAGTATAAAATAAAATTTCTTCAAATTTAATTACTGAACTTAATTCTCTCCGACATAAAAAAATAAGAGTAAGAAAATAAAAGATATAGCAACACAGGAATTTTTTTAAGAAATAACTTGAAAAATCCATTACAAAATGCCCCATTTAAAACATGGTTATAACTGTTTTTTACATGCATTTTGTTCCAATTACTATATTATTTGTTTTGACGTTTTTTTTTTTTAAATATCCAGATAATATTATAAACTATCATTTATGATATCACTGGATATAAATAAAAATAAATTAAATGAATCTTACAAGTAAAACAAATCATTGAAAGAACCTAAAATTTGAAAACACACAACATAACCAAATTATTTGCTTTTCTAGTTTTCTTAGAAGAGAACAGGGCAAGAAAAAAAAAAGAAACTCAGGCAAGATATTGAGAGTCATATCAAGTATAGTTAATAAAATATCAACTTTTAAATCCTAGCATAAAATTATTTTAACATTTAAACGTTATTTTAGAGAAAAAGTTTATTTTCCTTATTAGTTCAATTCACTCTTAAGTTTGGTGAGATTTTTCTTAGTTGTACAAACCTTAATCTACAGACTACAAAAGCTCAAAGCATATTTTATTTTTGTCACAAAAATAAAAGAAACTAAACTTTAAAAATTACCAGTAATAAAAATAAAATTGCCTAGTAAATTTTTGCCAAGGACATGTAATTACACAAACTTTTTTTGAATTAAATTATACAATAAAATTTGCATTTGAGAATTTAAGTCAAATGATTTTTGCTGACACTTCTCTTCATATTATTTCATTACAATAAAATTTTTATGTAACATAATTTTCACATATTCATTACATAACTAAATACATATGAATTCCATAACATATATTTTTCACCATGGTATTAAATTTTTTTAAGAAAAAAATTTAAAAACTTTAAAAAAAAAGAATCAATACTAAAAAGAAGTTATGCAAAATAAACAGTTACCTGTTGAAACCGTTTCAAATGTAGTGTTAAAATTGCTGGTGGACTAAATATTAAAAACTGCTTACTGGCATTACTATAAGCAACATCTTTTTTATTTCCTATAAAAGGAATATTAAAAACATAAATAAATCAAAGAAATTTAAAAACAATAATAATGTGCATTTTCATACATTCATATTTAAAAGAAAGATTTAATTAAGCAAAAAAAAGAAGAAAAAAAACTATCTTTATTTAAAACGTATATACATTCAAAATTAATGAAATCCTTTCTTAAATGGAAGAGAATTTGAAAGTTATGTGATAATAAAAACACAGTAGAAACTTGGCCTAACAAATTTCTAGTTTTTGTTAAGATTTAGTTTTCTGAAGGCTTGTTCATACAGGTTCCCAAGTTCTTGAACCAAGATTGATTAAAATTTGCCTTGCTTGGATCATGTAAACAATCTTCCAAGTTTTTGGTCCCTTAGATGATAGTAGAGTATGTTCTACTTTCCACCTAAGATTATCCTCGCTTAACCAATCAGTTTTTATAATTTCCTGATTTTAGCAAGCAGGCATATGATCATTTCCTTTGGTTGTCTATTTTTATACATCCTCCTTCACATGCAGGTCGTCGGGCTACCGAAGCGGGGGTGCCATCCCCTCTGCAGAGGATCAAAATTGTGATGGCATGTCTTCGGATCAACCTCGGGGATGTTTCCCAGACCGTCGCCAATAGTCCATTGTGCAGCTCTAGGGAGATATAAAAGTACTACAACAACTTTCATACATTCTAATTTAAACAAATCAATCTGTTAGGATCTATTTGTGTCATTTAGATTTCATGTAAGTATGAATTTATAATCCTGAATATGAACAATGCGCACGGGCAGGCATTTTATCCGACCCATCAGTGACATTCAAGAGCTTGGATAATGTCAACAAATCATCTAATAACAGAAAAACCAAGTTAAAGTCAATTCATTTGCAATGGTAAAAATCATATATTCATTTATTGCTTAAAAGAGTGAAAAGTTTTTACATGTAATAGTAAAATTTTCGTTTACATAATTAATCAGATAAAAATAGTATATTTATTTAGAACACCTACTGAAAGTAAAATTTTTTTAAAATAAGATTTGGGTGAAGGTTTTAACAACTCAGAGGCAATGTCTCTCAGATACCATTTCAAATTCCACAATTTATTACATACAAAAATATACAAACCTGATTTGCTTATTTTTATTTCTGTACATTTTTCACAGCGAAACTTGTTGCTACCAGTGAGCAGTTCTGGTTTAGTGAAATAAGTAAGGGATGAGTCTATTGAGCATTCGTTTGGGTCACATTTTACTCTAGGTTTCAAGGTAAAAAGAGATTTCAATATCCACTCTTTGACTTGGCTTTCTGAAAAATTACAAGACCATTTCTCCTCATTTTCATTGTCACAGGTATCTTCTTGGCTTTCACAGGAGGCAAGGATTGTCTCCTCATCAGGGCTCAGAGAGGAATTCAAAATGCTACCCTGTCGATCACTGTCTCGACGAATTCGTACTTCTTTCACTTGTAACCCCAGAGTTTGCATTCTTTCATCAGACTCCAAAGACACATTTAACTTTTTAAAATTTTCAGTTAAAACACAAGCAGTTTCTGGAACAGGCTTGAATGTGGTATCTATAATAAAGCAGTTCATTAAACCCAATAATATAAATTAAACCTAAAAACACTCAAATACACAATGTGGTGAATGTAAACAATGAAATAAATAAAAAAAATTTAAGTAGTCATATTAACCTATACATTTCTGAGATTCAGTATCAATCATTATAGATTACTCTTAATATATTTTTATAATATGTAAAACAATACTTTTAAAAAATTTTGCTTCACAGTTTGATTCTTTGCATAAAACTATTGAACCTCTAAAGCCAGAGGTATAAAAGTGAAGGATTGGAGCGATACCTTATATAATTTTTATGTCTGATATTTTAGCACATTCCTTGCAGCATCTACCAGCATGTCAGTGGACACTGCAGACATAAATTGCAGATTATTATTCACTTTGCTTTTAAAAAGCAAACAAATTGCTGTTCTTTATAATTATTTTTCTGTTATTTAATTACAACTGTATAAGAATTTATTCAATTTTTATAGTATCATTGTATAAAAATCATCTCACAATTTAAACAATAAGTTTTTATGTGTCATTTTTAAGGACCTTACATTTGCAAATTTTGCTACAAGTCTGTTAGATTCAGAGGAATTTTCTCAATAATAGTCTTTGTCTGAGTGCATTGAAATAGCAAAAAAATTTGAATTTATAAAGATAGTGCTGCAGATTTACTTCGCTACCGGACTGTGCGTGTATAAATATATATACACATATATATATATATATATATATATATATATATATATATATATATATATATATATATATATATATATATATATATATATATATATATAGGTACTATTCTATTAAATTATATTTTTTTGCTTTAATTTTGATAAATACTTGACAAAATAAAAGGTAAAATATGTTTTTACAGATGCTATAAAAGTATCAGGTCTGAAAAGGATACAAGACACTTAAATTTCATAATGTTATAGGATTTATAAATATCCTACACTTCATTCACCAAATTAAAATAATTTAAATATTATCATTGATTTTACAAACTAAAAAAATAGATAAATAATTCAATTTACCTTTATGATTTTGAGTAAAGTCACTTAGGTTCTTTTCTAGTAACAGATCTTCAGATACATTTTCCCCTAGCATAGCTCGTTCCAAATCTTTGGGAATTTTTTGCGTAGGAATTTCATCTACCAGTAAATCTTCAAGGATGCTGTGAAATGCACCATTTTCAGAAGTATCATTTGGCACAATAGCTACATCAAAATCAAGTTTTTCTGTCACACAACACTTTTCAAAATTAAGTCTATCCGATACACTGTTGCAATCACCCGATACATTTTCTTTTCGCTTTTTGCAAAGATCGTTATTTTTGCTCAAGTCTGTAAGCGTTTGGTTGTTGAATTCAACATCATCAGTTTCACTAGTATTTACAGTATTGGCATGTGAAACACTAGTGCTATGAAGGGATATTTCAATTACATCTGTTTCATTTTTAACACCATTACAAGAGAGATTTTTTAACTCTACTTTTTCTTTACAAGACAATGTATCTTTGATTTCTTCTAAGTTTTCTGCATTTTCCATAGCAGTGTTGTCAGTTTCTTGTTCTTCATCTTCAGCTGCATGTTCTTTACTAGAAGGATCTTTGTCAGAATCATTTTCTTTTAATTTTTCTTCACTTTCAGACAAATCTTCATTAGTTTCACTAATTCTCCTGGTCTTATTTTTCTTTTTCTACAAATAAATAATTTACAATTATAAATTAAATATTTATAATTATGAATAAATAATTTCTTAATTTTTAAAATTAATAACTATTAATTTATGAAACTGCAAAAGGAGCAATAAAGCATAACCAAGTAACAATAAAGTAAAAAAAAAATTGGTTAATTGCTTTTAACATTGAGAGATAAAGTATACATATATAGATAAATAAGTGTACATAAATAAATAAGTGCTTATATATAAATAAATGTGTTCATAATAAGTGTAAATGGATAAATAAATGTTTAAAAAAATATACATAGTAAAACAAATACAGTTTCTAATTTTTTAAATCAGTTAATATTAAGTAACATTATACAACAATAATATAATAACAGTATGGTATTATCATTGTCAATATAATATTATAACAATATTAATATATATATATATTTAATTAGTTAATAATAAGAAAAAAAACGAGCCTTATATTTAGTATTTTTGTTTTTATAAACTTGTTCTTTCCTTATAATTTGGAAAAAAGTTTTCTAATAGCTTTTAAATGTCTTTAAGATATACAATTCTTTGACAATTTTAGTGCAACTATAAATAAAAATAAAGAATTGATTAGCCAGTTTCTAAAATGTTATTTATTTGACAAAAACAAATACATTATACCTAAATAATCAAGCAGACATAAAATATCCTCATGCATTGTAGTTAAATTCACAAATAATCAGGATAAATTCCTATTTGTGCAGCATTAATGTATGATTTTTTTAATCAATAAATCAAAACTGGCTTAAATAAATTACAAAGTATACTTTTGATTATTTGGGATAATTACTGTAAAGAATAAAAAAAAACAGAAAACACAGATAATTCAATACTTAAATTAGTTGTATCAGTTAAGTACGATAGAAATCGTTTTTCTCTACTGCAGTAAATACTTCAATAATACAGCTGATAGTAAGTAAAAGGTAACAAAATACAATTTTCATAATGATTTTCTTTCAATAATTAATTTTTTCAATACAATTTTTCAATGATTTTCTGCTTAAAACATTTAATAACATCTCAGAGAATTCTCAATTTTCAAATTGTTGTTGTTGTTTTTTAATCCAAACCTTATTTAAAAAGTTCTTCACAACCTTAATGTCCATTAATTAATATTACATACAACAACATAATGCTACAGTGATTCACATAGATTTAAAGAATATTTGATTTTCTTTTCCTGCTATGTAATCACCAGTCGAGTCAGAATAAAAATTAAATTTCATAATATGTCGAATGTGTTTTTTGCAAGATAGCTGATCCATAATAAGGCAACTTAGCACAGTGATTAAAATTTTTTTTAAAAATTTGAGCATGCAAAAGAGAAAAGCAAGTAAAGATATAAAATGTAAAAAAATTCTAAAAATTCATTAAAATATACCCTTAGATTAAAACAAATTCAGCTTGATAATAGTTTTAGAAATTTAAACAGTGAGATTAAATAATAACAGTATCAAATTATGCTAATTTAGATAATACATTATGATATCAGATTATGTTAGTAGCAAGAAACAAACTCAAATATATGCTCACATATCCTTTTGAAGCATAAAATTATCTTGCTTTTTAACCAGTTTTAATACATTATAATAGAACCACTTTGAATTTTAATAAGTTTCTTTTAAAAAGAATGGAAAAAAAAGACAAAGGATTTTGTATTACACAGATTGTTTGTGACATGATAAACATTTGATTTAAATTATATATTTTTACTTAAACATACCAATGAAACATTTGACTATTATTTCTTTAAGAACATTCCATATTTTCACACTAATTCTCTATGCATGTTCTTATAATTTTATGAAATGCTTTTTTCTTCAAAAGAAAAGCCTTTATACTTCATGATAAAACACATTGCATAACTTTAAATTAAATGTTTCAAACATGAATTTTTTAGTTAAAAAAATTAGTTACATAAAGCTAATTAATTTAAATGTATTATGACACCACTAAGTGAGTAACAGGGAAGCAAGTTTTAAGCTTAAAGTATAATTTTCTGTAAAAAGAGATACCTTTTCTTTCTTAGCTAAATCTTTTAATTTACGTAGCTGATGCTTGCTGGGCTTTCCATTTTCTTTTTTAGGTTTATTAAGAATATATTCATTACTTCCATCTTGTTCTAATCCTCCTTTACGATTTCTCACAGGCTGAAACAAAAACAAATTATAAATATTTATCAACCTAACTCATAAAACAAATACAAATTAATAATCATAGACTTTGTAGGTTACAAAAATAGTATTTATAAATCAATGACATACATTTACTTGAATTGTTTACAAAAGAGACAGTAGCAATACAAATATTTTTGACAGCTCTTTTATAAGAAAGTTTTTTAATCTACTAGCAAATTGTGAAAACTTGAATTAATTACTAAAATAAACTTTTTTGTTATTACACATTAAAATAATTTTAAAAAAATACTTGCTTTTATAATTATTCATATTTTACTTATATATATATATATATATATATATATATATATATATATATATATATATATATATATATATATATATATATATATATATATATATATATATATATATATATATATATATATATATAAGCATAATACAACAAAAAATAAATAATAGAAAGCATCTAGAATTTAATTTTAAAAAAAATTATATTTTATGTTCCCAAATACTTTATACTTTTTAAAAGATAAAATTTATCCCTTTTTAGGAGTTTTTAATCTAATTTTACTTAACTTAGAGGTAAACTTGAGTTGTAAAATATTTTATTTCCCGAGTAGTAAAACTTAAAAAGACAGGTTTACTGCATAACAAACTAATATCTACCCATAACTACTAGTATTAACATATTTCAGTCTTCATAGCGGTCTAAAATAAAAATCAGGACAACATTGTATTAAAAGATCTGGGAAATTTTGGGTACAATGTATGCATGCTAAACTGATTTAAAGAAGGGGAAACATAGAGCTAGAACAATACTCCCACTGCTTTGAAAATTATGTTATGTGAGGCATAATTTTTTAATTATCTACTATCTTAAAAACAGGTCAGAAATGAATTTTAAAAAATGGGACAATTTTTCACCTGTGTACATGTAGTGAAAAATCTCAGAAGGTGATTTTTTTAAAATCGACTTTGGATAGAGATTCCTCAATATTAAAATCACACACAAAAATCTGGAATATCAGGACAAAACATTTTGTATCCGGAATATCAAGACAACTACGAACCCTTCACATTGGTATTCTGGATTCTAAAATTAGAATAGTTCTAGATGCTCAACACTTTTGAAAACTGAGACTATTTTTTTAAATGAAATTTGGTATAATTTATGTAAGAAATGAAAGTTCAAAGGAGCTTCTTTTGCCATGGTATGGAAAGTGTTAGAAATTAATATGCAACAACGTTGCAATAATAAAGTTTTGAGTTATAAAAATAAATTTATTATTCAAAGAATTTCTCACACTTCTTTTATACAGGTGAAACAGATTTTGGTAATAAATGTATTGATTAAAATCTCTTTTTATAAATTTATTTTAGATGTATTTTTACCATTAATTTTTTTTTAATCGTAATGTTTTATAAGTCTAATTTAAATATTTTCAATTGATGATAGCCTTAGTGTATTAATGCACTATACTTAAAGTTAAAAATGAAAGTTTACCCTTTTAAACATACTGTTAATTAAATTATTATAATTACTAAATTGCTAGTATGTCACATACATTATGAGCAAGAATACAGACTTTTTAGTGCTGAAATCACTTTCATGTTTAAAATAATTAGCTATTTTAAATTGTACTAAATTTAACAAGCATATACTTGGATATTTTATATAATAGAAGGACAAGCATAACATTGAAAGATAAAGAAACGAAAGAAACAAAAAGAGTGAACTTTAAACATATTACATTTATAAAGAAACAAAGGTAACCAAAACTATTTATGATCATAACTTACTAATATAATAAAAACCTAATAAAATATGTAATAAAAACAAAATATAAAAATTCTAAAGTTACAGTGAAATAAAATAATATATCTCTAGTTTTATAATTTTCAGTTATTGACAGAAAAAAGTTGCTTGACATAACTAGAATGTTTTAGAAAATATTAATTATTTCAATTCGATATTCACAAGTCTGATATAGTAAATTTGCACAATTTATTGCATAATGTAGAGTAATGAGTTTTATTAATAAACCAATTTGAATCCTACCATGTATAACAAACTGCTCACCCCTATATTATTGCATAGAAAAATAATGCACAGAGAAGAAAAATAATTATAAACATTCTCATATATAGTAGAGCACCGATTATCCAAACTGCTCGGGACCGAACTTGGTTCGGATAATTGGAAAGTTGTTTAAAATTTAGTTTAAATGATTATTATTTATGCACTTACTTCCCTTCACACTTTTTCTGGACTTAGGACTGACAATACTATCTAAAATAGCTCCGGCGTGTTTAAAAGTTTATTATTTTTTTCTTCAATTCTTAAATATTTTCTATTTATTTATTTTTTTAAAACTTTTGTTCATTTTGAACTATTTTTGTCATATTTCAGCTTTTTATAATTTTTTTGCCAATTACTGATTTTACTACATTTTTCTTTATTTTCCATTACGAAAGAAATCCAGCAAAGACTTTTGTTTCAAAGACTTTTTGTTTTGTTTCAAAGAAGATGCTCTTTTTCGAGCAGCCATATCCCTTATTATTCTTTTTAAATAAATCAACTGAACTGGATCAACATTATTTTGACATTCTAGCCAATTCATTGCATGCTTCTATATGAGAAGGCCCACTATCTTGAACTTGATCGCCTACTTCTTCCTCTTCGTCTGTGGATTTCCGATTTTCTTTCAAAATTTCATCAGCATTTAAAATTTGAAATCCTGGGTCATTTTCAGTGTCTTGACATCAGTCTTCTATTTTTTCTGCTGTATAACCTGGCATCTTTTCATCCAGAAGATCTACTGGTTTAGAAACTTCAGTTTCGTTTGTTTTTCTGTTAAGAATTTTATTTCAAGATTTAAGATTCCAAGCACTGTAATCACTAATCATTAACCATAAGTGACAATTACCCATCCCCCAATTGTAGAACTTCAGCACTTATCTATCATAAACTCCTTCTGCATTCCAACTATTGCAGACTGTCCAAATTAAGCTCGTATTCTTGGAAGATAATTTTTAGTTGAAGAGGAGTAAAGGGGAATAAGGAACTATATAAAACTGCTAAAAAAGGTTGTAAATTATATATGGTCTTCAAATGTAGTGAATATTATTTATTCTTCTAAATTTAGAAAAATTGCCAATAAGTTAAAAAATAATCTAAACTTTAAAAAAAAGGGGAAAAAAGAAAGAATTCGGACATAGTTTGGATAATTGGACGTTCGGATAGTCGGCGCTCTACTGTATTTAAGGCATGAATAATAAAAATAAAAACTTGATTAACTCAATGTGCTTAGCTAAAGTCACCAACATAGAAAATATAATTATTATACAAAAAGTTTCAAATTTATTTACATGAGTTGAAAATTCAAATATTTGGAAGAAAATAAAATATTAGTGTTATAAAATCATCTTATAGAAACCAAAATATAAATTCATTGACAGCGAGCATAGAATTAATACACAGCAAATTTAAAAAAAAGCTTTCTCTAATGCCAACAAAATGCTGCAGGTGTCAGGATGAACAGAATTACCTCAAAATCCTTTTGTTGTCCTCCATCAAGGAAAGGTTGGTTGCAATTGTCCTGATGCTAGAAATGATTTGTTATTTAGTTTAAGCGAATGAGAGATATTAAACTAACAAATTAATGACTTAGTTGAAATTGAAAATAGTGTCATTATAACCTTAATATTAGAATAATCATTATAAGAATATATTTAACCTTTAAAAACCCCATCTTAAAACATTATAAAGAATAAACAAAATGCATTATGATTTTGCACATATGTTATGCATTATTTCTGAAATTATCACCAGGAAACAAAATAGATTACTCTATTATAAGAATATAAAATCTTAGCAACTCTGTTTCCTCATAAATTTTTATACAATGCAGTGATTGTTCAACTTTTTTTTTAATGTCCACTTAATGCAACAACATTAAGTATTATATTGTTCCAAGCTGTTATTTTTAATTTTAGGACAAGCTTTTTTTTTCTTCCTCTTTTGTAGCATTCACAGCCAGACACATAATCAGATTTTGAAAAAAAAAAAATTTTTTTTTTCTTCAAATGATTAAAATAGATAGCTAGCTTCTTCAATTTCGGAAAACAAATTCTAATAAAACAAGTTTTATAATTTACTATTATAAATCTTCTTTTGAGAATTTAATAACAATTGAAGTAGAAGTGAATGTAATAAAAATGTAAATTTACAGAATTTTGAGAGAAATTAAAATTATCATTACAGGGAAAAAATATCATAGCTAAAATTGTAATGATAATTACGTTTTCCATTATTCCTGACCGTATAATATCTTTATTTATGCAAACCATAGTAACGGGTCAGATCATATAAGTAAGTTTTTCTTGCAGTATGATCTGAATCAAATAAGCAACAACACAAACAAAAATAAATTTACATTTAAAGACAATACAAATACTTATGTTTACACAAAAAATATTTCTAAATTATTTGCACCTTTTCTTCAAAGAGAGGTAGTGACATATCCATGAATGGTTCAAATACTTGGGACGACTAAATAAATAAAGAAAAAAGTTAATACTTTCTAACATGATGTAAAAATTTTCAACATAATAATAAATAAAAAAAAGAAGTCAAAATATTTTTACACATGCATTGTAGCAAAGTTACATAAATAATCTGCTTACTGTTTTACATTCTTCACATAGCACTGTACTGAGAAAGAGGCCACCAAAGATTTTTTCAACTAATGTATGAGATGCATAGCAGCTATAAGCTAGAAGAAAGGGGGAAAAAAGTTTAAATGTATTAAATAGAGAGACTCAAATGCAACATATTTATAAATCTTTTAAAGCATAAAAAGTAACTTTCTTTTTAAAGAAATAAAAAAGTGTATTTTTATTTATTTATTTTCTCCAAAACACTGGTCCACTCCACTAAAATAAAACTCATTACAATAAGAAATAGTTATTTAAATACCAAATATATTAAACAAAGAATATAAAATCAACAATAATAAAATACACACAGAGTTAATTAAAGTCTTTCATAACGCTAAAGAAAAGACAGGAACATTGAAGAAGTTAGTAAATATCAATTTGCCATAAAACATAGTCATGAATCTGAAATTTGAAAACAATGGAGTAAAATAATATAATTTGGGAAAGATGTCATATGAGCTTTCCCAGATTTCAATATTAAGTTTCAGTTAGTATAAGGTCAATTAGGTCCACGACCCCCCCAAATATGGGTATATGGGAAAAATTTTCAACTTGTCGCTGTGACAGTCTCTTGCACAGCCGGAGGTGAACAGAGAGTATCTGGCACACACATCGGCTGAGAGGCCCGGCGAAGCCCCTCCGTGGCATTTATCTAAAAACAAGAAAAAACATAGTGCTATTTTGGCAACAGCACGGAGATAATCGGGCAAAAATGCAAAAGTAACAAATTTACCTCAAGAATTAAACATTTTACACGTAGAATAGTTGTGATCATTCCGACTATACTTAGTTAGTATAAGAAAAACTTTTAACTACTGAGTAAAATCAAATATTAATTAAATAGTTTTGAGTAAAACTTACTGAAATTATAATAGTTGTGGTAAGAATATGTGAACATGGTAAGATTCTATTTAATATTTAAAAAGAAAACGCCAGCTGAAACTGCTGTACTGAGGCAATATTAAAACAAAGCAAATAAATTACAGCAAATTTAAAAATTCCTTGCATTGTTAATTGTTAGCTTTGATTGACATCAAAGCTAACAATTAATAATACCCGTTAATAAGCATACCCAAATTCTTACCTTTAACAAGTTTCTTTGTGTCTTCATCAACTTCTTCAACAGGAATGTTAGCAATATCAAAATGCCGTAAAATAGCTTTCTTCTGCCGCTAAAGTTAAGGTAAAAATGATTAAATGTCAGATGATTAAATGTTAAAGATGGTTAGATCGATATGATATACAGATTAGTCAACAAAATGGATATCATTAACTAATCGAGAAATTTACATTTAGGCAAATATACATAGGAATTTCTCGTCAATACACAACTTACTCATCAAATAACAAAGAAAAGCTGAAAAAGCAGACATTGCAAACACTCAATCAGTTAAGCTCTTCGCATAAATTTATTTCACTTTGTATAATCTGAATCAAACAATTTTAAAGTGTTTCCAGGTGTCGTGTAAATTATTTTTATCATTTTAATGACTAATCAGTTTTTATAACTAGTATTAAAATATTAATGAAGTTGAAAAAATTAAATAAAAACATTACTAGTTTCAATCACTTATTTTTATTACTTGCTAAGATAAAAATAATTTCGCCGTCAAATTTTTTTTTTAGAAATAGCTGAAAGAAAATTCGTGATAAGAATTTTCATTGGAACATTTTAAACATAAATAGCAATTAGTTAAAAATTAATTAGTTAAATTGCAATTAGTCAATTCCATGATTTATATATAAAAATTTTCTTTTAATGTGTTGGTGTGAGATTAATCATTTCCTTACTTTCACTTCATCTTGTCTAACGCCATCTAACAATTGTCTCAGCAGCTCATGACTATCTTGTTCCTGGAAGTGTTTAAATTGAGGGCACCTAAAATGTAATAACAATATTTAGAGAAAAAGGGACAAATTTCAACAATGATTTTTTTTAAAGGTTCTTTTGTAAATAAAAAAACAATAAATACATACAAAATGATTATCACAATTGACAAGTAATATCAAATAATTATTAGCATAAATATAATGAAACATAAAATATTAAAAATTTTTCTCTGAAGCCAGAGAATAAATATTTTTAATTCATGATGTTATGATTGCAACTTAGATACATTTAATTTAAAACCTGTCCCCAATTTAAAAATAATAATGTCAGCAACTCTTCATAAGTAAAAACTAAACATATATAGATGCACTATATTAATTAATTCAAATTAATGAGAGCAAGGAAGCATTTTGGAAGACGGAACACACTGGCAACTTGAAAAGGTTCACAGATTACATCACACTAATTTTATTTTTTTTCTATAAAATTGCTATTAATATCAATGATCTCTTTGTTTGATTTTTAGGCTGATCATAACCACAATAAATACAAATTGAAAAAGAAAAGTCACAATTGATGTGAAAAGAATACATTTTTATTCCCAATTAGAAGAAGAAAAAATATTTATATAAAAAAAATTACGTACTTTTTAGAAATTTCAGTAAATAAAGAACTAGGGTTCACTATTTCATTTTTATTTGATGTAGAAGCATTCATTAATTTATAAACGTGCAGAAGACTATTAGCCAGAGGAAATTGTCGTGGTATAGGAATCTTCAAATGCTCCTGTAAACAAAATATGTAACTCACTGATCAGAAGATAGTATAGAAAAATGAACAACATTAGAAGCATATGAAAAATAGAAATATAATCATAATGGAATAAATTTTTTTAACATTATTTTTCTTTCAAAGATTTTAAATTTGTAATTAGGAAATTTCTATAACTAAGCAAGATCTATTAAGTTTTGACATTATTGCAATTAAAATTTCAAAAGCTAAGCAAACCAACATTTATTAATTTGCTTGTTACTAGTAGTAATGCTTAACAAAATGTCCATGTTTATCTGTAAATATATAACATCCATTTTTAAGTATTTTAGTTTGTATTTTTAAGTATTTGTATCTAAAAATGGTTTTAAAGCATTTTAAGATTAATCTGTTCCAGACTAATATTGTCATAATTAGTATGTTGAAAGAACTGAAAATTCCATAAAACATTAAGCCCTAGGTTTGTGTTATTAAGATCTTCTACTGTACTATCTTAGATCTGCTCATGCAATAAATACGTTTTCCAAGTGTTATAAAGGAGCATCGAATTCTTTTGAATTATATGTAGCAAGATTTAAAAAATAAAAGTGGAGTATTATCTTCGGTTGTATAATTTCAGATGAGAAATGTGCTGAATAAAGCAGTTTTTTTACGAAAGGATGTTCTAACTTAATGTCAAAATATTTTTGGATGATTTTAAACTCCTACTTTTAACATTTTAGTCAGCAAAACTCACTCTCATATAGTTTAGCAATTTTTTTAAGACAAAATTTAACTATTTTTGTAATTCACAAGGGACTTTTTCAGTGAAAAGAAATGTCTAACATAGGCATTGCTCTTTATTTCCCTTGAAAGCAAAAATTAGTAAATGGTAAACGTTTTTCAATTATTGAATATTTAGATATTATTTTATTTTAATTATCGCAAGTGAGTTTTTCATGCATTGCCAAAATTTCAATCTAATTGTTGTAATGTGCTACTTTAAGTGGGATCTACAAGTTCAAAATGTTGTTAGATTTCCAAAATCGTATTTTGTTATTAACTTCTGTCCCACTCTTTAGAATTTCGTCTTAATAACTTCAATCATTTACAAATATATTTTAGTTAGCTTACTTACATCACAGGTTTCTTCAACCACCATATCATCCATTAAAGTTAGACAAGGGACTTCCCAAACATAGTCAAGGGCACATGCCTTTTCCAATATCCTAAATAATAATTGTGTTTGGTTCAGGTTCTAAAAAATAAATAAAGATTAAAGTTTTCAATTATTTTATGTGTCACAACAAAAATATAGCAATATTTGAAGCAAGAGACTATTTACATCAGGAAATGCTAGCACAAGTCATGCATCGACTCTCTGAAGGAAATAAACATCAATCAAAAATCTTTTTGAAGATGTTCAAATGTGCAATGCTTGTTGGGAACTCACTCACCCACCCCCCCATGAAGAAAAATTAGTGTTTTTGCACTTTCATACCCTAGATGCATCTATATCAAATATTACGTAAAATTCACAGATCAAAATTAAAGATAATCTGGGAGGAAATTTGAAAATAAAATATATATAAATGTAAATGTTTGACATTTAAATGTTGAAATGTTTTAAATGTTGAATATTATCTAAAAGAAAGGGGAAAAAACTTCATGGTAGATTCACAAAAATTTCATTTCTGTCTAACAAATCTAAGCAAAACTTAAATAATACTTTTTTTTTTTTAACAAAACAAAACAATTAATTAAATAATTTCACACAAAATTTCTGTTTTTAAATTCCTACCTTTTGAATTGAATTAAACATCGTTTTATTTCATTAATCTTTACACATAATTATAAAAGAAAGTTCGATTTTTTATGAAATATGTCTTTAAATACCTTATTTTCTCGCAATATGGCATGAAAGAAGAATGCTTCCTTGCACACATTCATCTAGACTAAAATTTCTTGTTCATGCAACCCTATATATCAAACTTTAATTATACAATTCTATATTCAGAGTCGGAGAAAGGCGGGCTGTCACCTGGAACATCACTTCAAGGGAGGACCGAACAAGACGAAGATTTAATGTTCTGTAAATTTATTTTCTACTTTATTTAAAGAATTTTTTGCTTTAAAATATATTAATATGTTATTTCTTATTAATTCTATATTCCTAAGTAAACTTTTTTTTATGGTTCTTTAAGTAAAACTAAATATGGAAAGAAGAGTGTGCAGCCAGGGAGGATCTTTTTTGTAGAAATTTATGATGCCACCCAATATTCTCAAAAAGTAAGAGAAAAAGAGGGGGGAGGAGTGACCTTGGAGCTCTAATTTTGTGGTGTCAAATGAGCCTCTGTATCTTTTTATATAATGTGAATTTGCTGATACAAATCTTAATATTTCTTCCCTATTTCATCTTAAAATTTAATATAAGTTTTTCATTCAAATCTTGGCAGATTTTCTGAGAAAAAAGATAATTTCCAAGATTTCAGCAAACTAAGTTAACAACAAGAAATATATATATATATATAAAAGTTTTTACAATAATTTACTCTTTGATATATATTTAAAATAATTACTAAAATATATTTGCTAATAGAGTGCAGAATAACTTCTTTATTCGTCCGATTTATTTAAACGTTTATTATCGTTGTATTCAATGCTGCACGTAGGTTTTTATTTATTTACTTTAATGTATAACTTTAAAAACCAATATTAGTCTGAGTAGAGAGTATCTTATCTTTCTCAAAAGTTATTTAATGGGAATAATTATTTAATATTTTAATATCACTATAATGACTATCCGTTATTTCATTAATGTGTTTCATGAGAGGTAATTTTTAATATAGTATATTTCATAAACAATTTATTACAAGAACGCTTGTCCCTTTGTCATGAAAACTGTCATTATGAACGATTTTAGATACGTGAGTGAACATAAGGAATGAAAGGATAGCAATCAATGGATCAGTGAATTAATACAAGTCAGTAATAAATAGCAGTGAATTTGTTTACGAGTAAATCAATGAAGGACATTTCAGTGAATTGTTGAATGAATGATTATTAAACTAATGGTTTTCTTTCTAAACCTTGAACGCATCAATTGTAATTCATCTTGTTCATATGTTTCCCAAGTCAACATTTAGGATTGATATAGGTTTTATAATTTTCTGGCTGCAATTTAAAATAAAATAAAAAGTATTTCTGTATAACATATTGATTACACCAACAAGCAATTTAAAAAAAAAAAAAAAAAAGAATTCCTTTCCCAAAATTGAGTTTAGTATCAGTATTGCATTTTCAGTATTGCCTGAGGTGTGACAGCATCTTCTACCGACACTGTCGATCTTAGAGAGACATTTACATAAGAGATAACCTTCAATTGCTTCAGTCAAAAGTGAACTAAGAGTATTTTCAGCAATCATAAATTTTTATAAAGCCTTGAGTTAAAAAAATTTAAGGTTACTTTCCACAAATCCAGATTCTAATTTTATTCACATACTTTTCTTGAAAGACAAATTTAACGTGAATATTACAACATTTTAATAACAGTGATTAACATTAATTTAACAACGCAATATTTAGAAATAAACAGTGGATCAAAATAAATTTTACTATATAAATTTCTGCCATCTAAAAAAAATATAGCTTACTCTTAAAATGGCTCTTTTTAAAAGATGGCAACGATAAAACATTTATAACATAAGTAAAAAATTACATTTAAAATAAATAATAGAGACAAAAGTTAAACATAAACAGAAATTATATAGAAATTCATTAGCATTATTCATTTTTATGAAAACCTTACAGAATTCTCATCTGGTACATTTAAATAAAAATATTGTTATACTAAATTTCTTTGTCTTGATATACAATGATTTCTACAATAAAAATATAGCAATATTATGGCTAAAAAATTACCTGCATCACAGCATTGAAAAAGCAAGTATTTCCTAAGTTTCTTAAGCCCTGAAAAAAAATTTGATCAACTAAAACATAAATAGGTTTCCAACAAGCAAAATGTACATTTTTAATGTCTTTTTCATAAAATAATTCTATTGTTCACTATTTCATACTGTCATTAAAAAAATAATAATAAAAAAATTGGCTCATTTTTGTGAAAATTAAAGTAAAGAATTCCAGTCTGGCTATCAAAGCATTTTCCACTTGGTTTCAAAACAATTTGAAAATAAATATGAGCAATAGCTTATAAAATAATAATGCTTATATAAAAAAAATCTTTGTGAAAGCATAGTTTTTATGAATTTTGTAAAAGGGAAGTTCTTACGAATTTCGTGCGAGGACCACTTTTATAAATTTGATCTTTATGAAAAGGCAATTTTTACAACAATTTTTGGTAAAGTACCCTTTTTCAAACTTGAGACTTGTGAAGGAGTTTAATCTGAAAAGTTATTTTCTTCACAGAGCAAATTAAGCATATTTTTAATTAAATTTTAATGCACATATTTTTTATATTTACAATTGACATAAACTTTGATAGAATTCTTTCAAGTGTAGGAATTATTTTCTCACAAATAATATACATAAAATTTTATGAAGGCAAGCAGCAATGCTGAATTGAAGATAAATACTTAAAGGAATAAAGATCTAATTAAAACAAATATAATTGCAATTTATAAACTTTTAAAGAAAATATTTACCTTGACACATGATTTGGAAGGAAGCATATCTTTCTTATTTTTATTTTCAGTTTTTACATTAGCCACTTTAGAATCTGTGGTTGCTTGCTCTTTGATTACAGACTTTGATAAATTAGGCTGATTATTTAAGGGAGATTTATGTACATCTAAAGCTAAAAATTAAAATATACAATGAAGTTTACACAGTGTAACAAAACATTTTAATTACTATAGTAATGGATTCTCAGTAAAAGATAATAAATAACAGAATTTGGCCATAATTTTTGAAGTGTTCATTCAAAAGTTACTACTAAAGTTAGAGATACTGAGTTTTGACACAAAGGATAATGTATTTTTAAGCACATCAAAAGTAATCAATACTAACAATTTTTCTAAAGTCATCTACAAAACAAAATATAGTCATTAAGCTTATTATCTTCACAGAAGAATTCCATAAATTACTACATTATTTGAAACATTTTAATAGTTTATATTTTTACAACCAATAGATATACCTTTTTCTCAAACCACAAGTGTAAAATTCTTCCCATTAGATAAATAGTACAGGGGAATTGTTTTAAGGCATATTGTAAAAGTCTCTTAGCTTACAAAAAACTGAATAGCAATAATAAAGATATCAAATAACAGAAACTGCAAAAAATATTTCCTTGACTTTTAGTCATTTAAGCTTACAACATTTCTCTGATTTTATGGTGAATATTAATTATGTATAAATTCCCAGCGTTCTATAATCTTAGAATCATTTTTAATATATAATATACATTGCTAAAACACTTTTTCTAGTTTTTTTTCTTTTTTTAAATAAATAGGATACCCAGAAACTTCCATTAAAAACAGTATATTACAACTCCCATATGCACATTGAAAATCTCAACAAATAGGTAACAGAGGTTTAATCTCAATTCAATTACAGATCTACAACTAATCGGTGTACCACAATTGCAGCATAAAAATAACCAAATTATTACTAAATATGTAAAATAACTAAATTAACGTACTTTAGCAAGATGAGAAACTGTTATTTTAAATCTTTTTTCTTCAACAAATATTTCTTTAAAAGTTCTATTTAATATTACAAATAATATAAGTGATAAGATACCAAGTGTTTTAAAATAATGTATATTATACATTTAAAAAATGCTAAATTCAATTTGTGCAGATATTACAACAACTCTTTAAAAATGAAATTAATTTACAAAAATAATAATTGCTCTTTAAATATATATAAAAATTTTGCACAGACAATAAATAGAAAGACAAACTGTTTGAACAAACAGTTAAAGCCTGTCATGGGTGAATTTGACACAAAATGAAAAATACTGAAAATTTTATATGCCTAAAATCGATATCAGGATAACAACTTGTACACCATATGTGTTTCATATTTGACATTATTTTTTGAATTAGCATATATAATTAAATTACCCACTAACGAAGAACATCACACCTCTATAGTTAACTAATCCAAGAAAAAACTTACAAGAATCGCAACATAGGATTTTTAAAACATGTGAATATGAATAGATATATTGGAGTTCAAAAATGCAAAAGCTCGAATTGCGAGATTGAACTTTTAAATCGCATAAATACGAATCACGATGCGTAAATTTTCAGTTCACATGAATATGAATCAAAAAGGGGAAGTTTTTAAATAATGGGAAAATCGATATACTTAATATTACAACCGTATGAATACTAATTGCAATATTAGGTATTGGAAACCTGTGAATAAAAAATGCAACAATGGATTTTTAAACTCACGTGAATACAAATTGTGATATTGGGTTTTAAAAGCGTACAAATACAATTCTCCTCAATAGAAATCACAATATAAGATTTTTTAATTGAGTGAATACGAATTGCAAAGTGTAACTTTTTAATCAGGTGAATACGAAAATCTATGTTTGATATTAAAATCACGTGAATAAGAATCGTGGTTTTAGCAAATTCCGACTCTGTTCCAAATAGTCAAAAAGGCGAAAATCCGCCGAACCGAAAGAATCAACTTGGTGCAAGTACCATATGTATGTAAACATCTCTCTAAGAAGATTTAGCAAAGTTTTCAAAATTTCATCAGTTTAAAAGTTTTTGAATAGTGGTCCACAAACCAAAGGTCTCAAGATATGATACAATATTCAAGATTTTAGAGGAAAAATCACATGCCTTGCTTCTAGTTTTTAGACCCGGAAGAATGATACAAAAACCCCTGAATTCTGTACACCAACTACATTGGATAATATTTAAATTAATAGTTGTAATAATAATAATAGTTTAATAAAATAAAAAATATTACTATTATTAAATGTATTTTTACTGCCTTTCGATTTATTCAGAAACTCCACACACTGCCTCAAATTACGAGACTGTTGAAGATTAACATTATCATCACATTCATAGCACCTAAAAAAAAATAAAAAATATATGAATTTTAAAATTTACAATGCATTTTTAAAATATTATTCCAAAAATTATCAAATTATTTAACATATAAATTTAATGCAAATTCGAAATACTCCAAATTTTTTAAAACAATTTTTAACATTGGTGCTAATATTATATTTTTAAATATCATGCTTAAATTCGAAACTGTTTTATTACTTTTATCAAAATAAGACTACACCATTAGTTTCTATTTTTAAATTGCATAAATAAAAATTATATGCAACTATTGCAACTACATTTCTTTTTTTAAACACACAACATGTGACATAGTTCTAAATTGATTAGTTAGAGGTCTCTGACCCCTGTATAAAGCTCAACCAGTTTTATCACAAGGAAATGATTTTTAGAGAAACTTTAGAGGGAGGAAAGAGGACTTCAATACTTTTGCTCCGCAGAAAATTAAATTCCTCATAAAATATTTTAACTTGTCCAACAAAAATTTTATTAGCGGAAATTAGCGGGGGAAATGGAAAAATCTGAAGAAAAAAAAGCGGAAATCCGAGGAAGAATCACATCCCTGAGAGCTCAACCAGCATCAATAATTAAAAGATGGTCTTACCAAATCAAAATAAAAAAGGTCCCAGCAGATAGACCACCCACAAAAGGACATAAAAAAATGATATTAAAGTGAAAAAGATGTCTAAGAAATAATATTGAATCCAAAGGCAAAATCATATAGCTCAAATCATTGAATAACTATAAAATATAGTTAAATAAAAGTAAAGGATAAATAAACTAAACAAAAATTGCAATGCTACTAAATCAAAATTTATAATAAATACACTAAAATATCTATAATATTAAATCATCATAAAATATAATAAATATATCAAATTATATTTAAAATATATTATTATAAACGTATTAGAATAAAAATATAATTAAAAAAATTTAAGTGAAAATGATTTATTTAAATAAATTATTATAAATCATTAATACACTTTGTCATGCTTGTTAATTCATTAGGTGCCCTAATTATTATTTTTTGTACACCTAGTATATTTTCTGCTAACTTTTATATTTGTTTTCTTAAATAGCTAGTTTTAATCATTGTACTTTTATTAATTTTGTTTTGATTATCAGTGTCTCATAAGTCAAAAACATACAATATTATTATTCGTATTTTAAAGCTACAAAAATATTCTTATTACAAATATTATTCTTTTTTTAAAAATTGAAGTCCTTAATAGGGATTTACCTAAGCCAAATTCTTAGTTGATTGTTTCTCAATTTAGCCATAACTGCGACTTCAATATGTCACAGTAGATGAATATAAAAAAAATTTTATACATTTTTTACAACAATAATTTTTGATTCTTACTTTGTTAAAAAAACAACTAAAACCAAGGGGAAAATACTAACACCTTTTTACATTTGCAAGGAATATAAATACATATATATTAGAGAAAAAGACTAAATAAACATCAAAAATGCATTTCATTACTACTTCACAGTAAATCCTTCAATTATAACATGCATCCTAATCTATTAATAGTGATATTTAAATCAAGAAATGTAACAAACAATAAAGAAAAATATTTTTATATAATACTATTGAAAAGGATTAAAACAAACAACACCTTTTCTATAAAAAAGTAATTGTTTGATTCATATTCATTTAATAAAAATAAAATGCTCATCATAAGTTAAGTTTAAAATTAACGAAAAAATATTAAGTTGTTAAATTTTCATTCCATGAAATACTTATTATTAAACTTTTACATATTCAGAAGGATGACTAAAATGTTTACTCTAATAAATATATGTAACTTTAAAAAGACACAATCTGTAAATTACTTTGTTTGAGAAGGGCTTGCTTTTAAGAAATTCCTACTCTCTTGGTGTAAAGAAATAAGTTAATGTGATGTTCACTTTCCTTAATCTAGTAATGCTAGCTGTTTAAGGAAGATTTAAAGAAAAGAAATATTATTTTTTTCATGTGCATTACCCAAACACATTAATCAAAGACCCACCATCACAGTAACACTTCTATTATGAAGGCTAATGGATAAAGCTCTATCGGCTATTCCATATAAGTAATGTTATTTTAACATTGTAAGAATATTCAAACTCAAATTTCTTACTTAATAATGCATTTGAAATTTAGTCCTTAACTAGAGCAGCATTTAAACTAGCAAGAGAATTAAAATAGATTTCCGTAAAAAGCTACATTGAATCAAACTTAAGCAAAAAAATATTATTTACTCACGGCGACAGAGTAAAAAAAAAGCAAGGAACTACACCGAAAGTAAAAACAAAACCACAGAGAAGAAAAAAAATAAATAAATAAATGATCACTGAAAAGCAAGGAACTGAAAAGCAAAAAAAGCAAGGAACTACGCTGAAAGTAAAAACAAAACCACAGAGAAGAAGAAGAAAAAAAATAAATAAATAAAAGATCACTGAAGCATCTCACAAGCTTCATAGTGAAGAAAAAGTCAGGATAACATTCTTCAACAAAAAAAAAATAACAATAATCTGTACATTTTTTGAAACAGTATAGATATAAAATACTACTTTTAAAAAAAGGCAAACTGCAAACTAAAGAGTATAACTTTTTTATTTAAGAGTAATATAAGCAAGTTTTACTGCAATAAATAAAAAAATTACTATTTTTAAATTCAGAATTGCTTTGTATAACAAAAAGAAAGATAAAACAGTTTCCGGTATAATTTTATCATTACTGAACTCATAATAGTTTCAAATCAATGCATGAAAAAAATTGTATACTACTGTTGCATTCAAAAAATAAACCAGCATTAGTTCAATAATATCCCTCATACCAGTATTAAATTAAAGTTTGTAATCAATTTCAAAACTTCTTTAATCAAATAATTTAAGTAAGGTTATCAAATAATATCAAAATGGACACAGAGTGAATGTGCCACTAGACATTTTTGCACAAAAGTAATTTAATGGATGATCCACCAATTAACCATTCAAAACTTTTGTAACATGATTACTATATTATTAATTAGAATCAATGCTTTTTAATATCAGATAAAAAAGAAAAATTATTAATTGTTAAACTAAAACACTACACCATACAATATTTATTACTGCATTTGATGAAAATGAATAATTATATGGCCCTTATGACTCCTGAATTAATTGCATAAAAATTTGATGCAGTTAACTTGTTAGCTAAATTTTGATTTACATAAAATGAGCAAATTCCAAAAAATTTCCACACAAATTCCAAAAAATTTCCACATTATGCTTCTAAGGGATAAATAATAATGTTAGAGTTACAGTTAGAGCAAGAAAAACCGTACGCAAAAGTTCTCTTGTGAATCTTACAAATAAGGCTATTTTCTTAAACTATGTACATACTTATAACAGAGTTCTCCAAAAGGGCAGGGCACTGCATCTCAAAAAAAAAAGGGCATTATAAGTTTTAAAAAGGCATTCGTTCAACACCGTAAAAATTTAACAAAATGTGTAATATTATGTAATAATTGAATTTGATCTTCAACAATTTTTAAATTACCCTCTCATACTATTTTATGTGTATATTTCAAAAAATAATTCACTCTCATTATGAGAATAAGAGAAAAAACTTTAGTACATAAAAATAATTAAAAGCATGCTAATTGATAATCTCATAAATGTCTTTCTTTTAAATAAATAAACTGAAAAAATTATTAATTGATAAGCAACTTGAAAGATTTTTATATAACTGAAAATTACGTTAAAATAGACATTTATAGTAGCATTTTTTTTTAAAAATTATTTACTTAAAAAATAATTTTAAAACTTAAAACCATTCAAAAATCTTAAAACCAATCATCCCTGAAAAAGGAGATACTTAAATTTAACCAGTTGAGAATAATCCTAAAAAAGTAAATATTTGTAATAGTAATCAGAATTAAACCTATTAACACAATAATTTTACCAGTGTGTAAATATTAGTTAAAGAGTGAATTAATTTTTTTAAAACTGGAATATGAATAAAAAAACAAGGTATTTAAGGGATGGGCGGTTTATTTTTATAAAAAGGGCGTATTCATAGGGATCAAAGGGGAGGCCGGGCAGATCGCCCTTCTAAAACCGCTTAGGAACACTGCTTATAAAAAATTAATAGTCTCTAAATTTGAGTTATTAAATTTTTTTGATTTTTACAAGCATTAATTAAAATAAAAAAAGATATTGGATGAAAAATTCAAAACTTTTAGTCCTCAAAATCATTTTTTTAAAATACAAATTTGTATTTTTGAAACATTGGATGTTCTGAACACAAATTTCAGAAATATCAGAAGAAAAAGCTAAAAATCTATCAATTATCAAGAAAATCTGGACAACTACATGATACCCAGTATTTGTTCAAAGATAAATCTTTAAAGAGATTATTCATGGTAGCTGCAGTGAACATCAAAAAATTCTCAAACAAACTAGACTATGACAAATACTCTTTTAACTTTATTTGATTTGAAGCAGATTAAATTGAAGGGAAAAAAAAAGAAATTACAGTTTTTTTTAAAAAAAAAGAGAGATTGACTAACTCACCACACAACACCAGAGGAAGAACTCAAAACTAAAGCATGGCAATCAGAGTGAATAGTTTTAAAATGTTGAATGGCATGCTGATGGGTCGACACTCGACCGCAACCTCGATTTCCGCATTGCAAACATAACCAGATTTCAGGTAACTCATCATTTCCTGCCTCTAAGTTTTCAGAACAGCCCTAAATTTCACATTAAAATAATTATTTTAAAATAAAAAAAACAGACAAAGTTATTTTAGATCATAAAAAAAATGTCATACCCCGCATAAAGCAATGTTTGCAGCTTTTAAATTTCGTTTCACTCTCGAGAAGTTTAAGCCTCTCGTAATGTGCTGGCATATTTTACCTAAAACAAAATATACAGAAAATTATAATAGTCAAAATACAGAGTCACATATCACATGCAACAGACCAAACACACATATCTGCAAATTTAGAAATTGACCGATTCCTGTTGAAAGTGGGATGTTAATGATAAAATATGATATAAAGTTATAAGCATTTATGCAATATTTCACTACATTTGTTTTCAGATATGAATTCAGAATCTGATGATCAGATACCAGATTCAGAATCTGTTCTCTGATTCTAGAGAGGATGAGACTGAAAATTTGCTGATAAAAACTTCACCTAATCTGAAGAAATCTGATAGAAACAGTTTTGATAGGAATAAACAGAAAGATTTATTTCCTCTGTGAATCTGTCCTTTTTTTTCTGACCATTAATGCTAATTCTATAAAAAAAAAATTAAAAAACAAACACTAATTAGAAATTGGATTCAATTCCAGTTTGAAAATGGAGTAGTCCTTTATACAAAGGCTAATTAATCATTTTTACTAGTTAAATGATATTTTGTAAGGCATTTCATAACTGTCTTGACTAATTGTAAAAGCACAGGCTTAATTTCAAAAACAAATGGCATTCATTTAAACAATTCATCAAAACTATTTAGTCATCTTTTTTTCCAAAAAACTTTATGCATTGTGATTATATGACATTTCATATACCATTTCATATATAATATTTAAAACCAAAATTTATATAAATTTCATCACTAAAATATTGATAATTATTCAAGCGTAATTTTTGTTTTTAATATTAATAAAAATAAATATTTTGTCATATTCACTTCTAAATAAATTTTAAATATTGGTAATACAAAATTGCAATTATAAATATTTCTTTTTAAGACATTTTAAACGTCAGTCTTTTTCTAGGTTTTAGGCAATTTAAACTAACAAATTTCTGATAGCTGAAACTTGTTTCTGATGCTTGCTATATCGAATTTATAATATAAATGAAGTATAGTGTGCCAAAAAAATGACCACCCTGAATAACTTATGATCAAATCTTCATGTTTAAGGACTCAAATTTCGAGGTTTGAGGGGGTGACCTTAAAAATGGTAATCAAAAAGAGCAAGAACTATTTTAAGTTACAAAATCAGTCACATAAACGTACTTTCTTTGAATAAACATAACATACCTTTTTTCGAAAAATTTTAATTTTTGATCCCCAAAGTATAGGGGGTAGCTGCAATATGGGAAATATGTCCCCCTTAGTTTGGTCAGGAGAGAGATCCAAAGCTCGAACTTATTACTATTAATTTTACTTTTTACACATTTTGCCATACCTCAAAAACTTTTTAAGTGAATTAAAAAATATTTGGAAACAATTATAAAATTTGTTTGTCCAAAGATAATTCTATGCAAAATAATAAATTTTAGTAAGCATGTACTTTTTTTTATTATTTCATTTCGTAACAGTCGAAAAAATTTTCATAATTTAACATGGCAAAATACAAAGTTTGAGCAAAATCGGTTTAATTGTTCCTGAGAAATGTAATTTTAAATATACCACTTTTTTAAAATTTGATTTTTCAGGAACTATTTGACAGATTTTGCTCAAATTTCGTAATTTGCCATGTAGAATTACCCACTTTAATGTGATGTAAAAAATTGTATGGCTTAACTCAAAATTTTTTTGACTATAATTAATTAAAATAAAATAAACATTTACTAAAGTTTATTTTTTGAATTGAATTATCTTTGGACAAACGAATTTTATAATTTTGTATAAAATTTTTTTACTTCACTTCAAAAGTTCTCAAGATATGGGGAAATATGCAAAAAGTAAAATTAACAATAAGGGGTTCAAACTTTGGATTGTTCTCCTGACCAATCTATGGGGACCCAATTTCCCATATTGTAGCTACGCCAATATTTTGTTTTGTGGGTCAAAAATTTGAATCCGTTGTAAAAAAAAAGTATGTTTCTTCAGAAAAAGTATGTTTTTGTGCCTGATTTCATAACTTAAAATATCATCTGCACTAATTAATTAGTATATTTGAGGTCACCACCTCAAATCATTAAGATTGAGTCCTTGAACGTGAAGATCAGATCATGATATCAAAGGTTATTCAGAGTGGTCTGCTCTTTTTTCTTGGTACACTGTACATTTCACTTTATTTATAGCAAAGTCAAAAGTACTTTTAAATGTCCATTTATTTTAAGTAATAAATTAATTTCGTTTTTTATTTTGTTAATTTTTATTTCCAGATTTTGGTCTATTACATTTCATTTACCATCTAGATTATATACAATTTAGTTTCGAAGTGGCAAAAAATTTAAGAAGTGAAGATCCTATCATTAGATCAAAGGTTATTCAGGGTGGTTTGTTTTTTCTTCGTGCACTGTACACTACAAATTATGAATTGTAGGTACTAAATTTTTTAGTTTTGTTTGTGAGTGAACAACTCTGTAATCTATTAAAAAAGATAGAAAGTGAAGTAGCATGCTTAACTTTCTTTGGCTTTACTTACAATTAAAAAATCAAGACAGATTTAAATAATAAATGTTTTAATAAAAAAAAATGTAGGAAGAGTTAAAAGATGAAAGTGTGGAAAGAAATTTATAAAAATGCAATATTTTCGTACTTAAAATATTGTTTTAGATTTTTAGCCCCAACTGTCTCAAAAATAAAACAGTACCAAGTGTCTTAGTAGTTCTAAATCAATAGTTTAAAATGAAGATATAATCACAATCGACACAACCTTGGAATTGGATAAAAACTAGATAACTATATATAAGAAGTTACGGTTAACCAAATACAGAAAAGGATATACATTTCTAACTTGAAGTTTCTTTAATGACAGGATGGCAGTTTATTACAGATAAAAATAAGGCCCCAAGAACTTCAGAAAATTAAGTAAATTTACAATCTCTATTATTTATGCTCATTTTAGGATATTGTAACACCTTAGTCATAGAAATTTTAATTCTTTGTTGTACTGACTAGTAATAGTGGTAATTTAAGTGTTTACAGAACAAGTGGGAGGAGGTAACTAAAACAAAGATTTTTTCTCAGGATTTAATGCAAATACTTGTATAAAAAAGAAAATTTTAATAACCTTCAAACTTTGCTTCTTTCAATTCCTCTTCAGATGTATCACCTACTAATGCCTCTTTTTGATGCTTTTGACGTGCAGATTTCTTCTTAACCATTTTTTCCTATTTTTATGATGACATGATTTTTCTACTCTAAAAAATTGCAAATAAATTAATGATATCAGATAATGCAAAACTTGCAAAAAAAAAAAAAAAAAAAAAAACATTGAACAGAAAGTCAACAAATGGCACTTTATTAGCAAAATAAAATAACTCTTACTGTTCGTTTCATTATTTTTTAAAATTCTGAAACCAACAAGCATAAATGTAATATGTGCGTAGATCATAAAATATTATCATTTTTATATTTAAAACAAAGAGAAGTTTTACTTTAACTAGGATCCCTAAAAAAATTAAACATATTAATGTATCATTTCAGAATCCTAATTTATTGCAAATGTACATCAAATTACACACAATAACCTATAAAATTTAATTTCTTTATAAGAGACAAAAATAAGTTAAATTAGTTTTCTTCTACTCATTTTGTCGTTATTATTCCCTTATTTTCTTAAGTGAATAAACATTCTTATTTTCAACATTTTGGCAATTTTTTCCCTTTCAATGAAAAATTGATTTTCTCACAATAACAAAGTTAAAGATCTGTTAACAAGCTGGAAGATAACTAAGAGATTGATCTTAATTACATAAAAAAAATTTTAGGGCAATATAGTTTTTACTTTTTTTCGCCAAAGCCAAAACTTTTACGATTAAATCAGTAACAGTAATTTTACGATTAAATCAGTAAGGGAGACAGGAAAAGGTAATAACTAGTCTCCCAGGATGTGTAGTTTTTTTATCATGAAAAATTAAATTGTAATAATATCACAAAAATAGCACTACAGCAGATTTATAAGAGAAAAATTACAGTAATTTTTAAAAAAAAAATATTTTTCTCATTTATTGTTAGCAGGAATAGGAAATAAAAACTACTTTCAGTTGAATTGATATCGAAATTTTGGGAATAGTACTTCCAGTCACAAATCATAATTACAACATTATGAATAACAGGTCACATTTTCATATTTTATGACCCCATTTAATATATTACTCTTATACTTGGTTCAAACTTGAAAATTAAGACATTATTTTAAATATTTTTGAATAATTTTTCAATAAAAGAAAATTATAATAATTTTGTGAATTCATAATACTGAATTTCAAAAATATATTTTCCAGGTTCTTGTACTTTTCCTGATTATTCCTTGCTTTTCAGAGTCAACAAAATTCCCTGACCATTTCAGGTTTTCCCTTGTTCTCTTTGACCCATAGGGTATTGTGATAAAAATAAAATAAAAAGACATTTAATGCAAGAACAGAAAAATTGATGAAATAAAGCAATATAATCTTTCACTTATGTCAACTATTTAAATTAATAGTAAAAAATTTCATAAAAATTGGGAAAAAATTGAAAGAAAAATTGCAGGAGTAATAAATAACATGTCGATAAACATATCCAGATTATCATGTAAGTTTACGGGTATAAGGTTTCCAAACAGAATCCAAAAATTTATAAAGAATTAAAGCTGTCATAGGAAAAATCACCTTTAAAAGATAAATAATAAAAACTATAATGAAATTATTTTAAAAGTATATGATTAATCAGCTTTAGTAAATCAATGTATACAAAAAAAAAACACAAAAATAAATACAAAGAAAGTCTCTACTTCGTATTAAGTGATTTAAAATATAGTATAAGAAAATTAAAGTTGCGCACTGCAATATATAATAAAGTATAAATATTAGCTTTCTAAGGAATTTTATCAATGAAACTTAAGACGTTGCAAATCTGCAACAAAACTATAAAATTATGGAGTCCCGGCGGATTATACAAGATTTTATGCATACTTTAAAAATCTATCTTTCCATTTCAGATTCATTTGTACAAATAGACCGGATAACGGCGTGTTGTTAAAATAAGAAAATTAATAAATATCAAATTTTTGAGAAACACTTATGTTTGATTAATATTTTATAACAATATTGATGATTAGAAGGTGTGTTAAAATTATAATATTATTAAATTATTCTCGAAGAATACTTACGAAAATTCAATTTTGAATTAAAACTTGTAGTTATTTCAGATAAACATAAACACAGCTGACTAGGGCTGCTGTGGTGCAAGTGTTGTCGTGGGAAATAAATGCACAAGTACTAGATTAAGTGACAATTCGCTTTTTCTCTGTCGCCAAATTAGATTATTTTGTCCGTTGTAAGAGTTATATGGGCGATTCAATCTCCGTAACCATCGAGTTCAATTCATTTTTTCAGATTCATAAAATTTATTTGGTACTTTTACGAAATAAGAACTGGTTGACTGAATTTTAAAGTTTCCGTTTCTCGATCGTAAAAGTTTCGCCAAATGTGAAAATTTCTCTTTTGTTAAAAATTTCTAATTCTGTATGAATTATCATAAATTAATTTTGAAAAGTCTGAAAGAAATATAGAATTGTTTTTAATTTATAACTGTATTTGAATTTTTCAATTTCTAATACAGTTAAATAAGTTTACGATGTAACCGCTCTTTCCTGTCATGTCTTCAATTTTCTTTAGAAATCAAAATAATAAGCTCAATAGTTGAAGTCTAATCGAATCTCAGAGTCTGAAATAGTTATTTACAAAAGTATCTTTGAATATAAGTAAATTCTTTGAGAATACAATCTTTAATGTTGCATTAAACATCAACTGAAATTATATCGAAGTAAAATGTATTAATAGTAATATTGTAGAAACAAGATCTGTGGGATGAAAGTGAGTGATCCTCCCTAATTTTTTTTTTTTTTTTAATTGATTGTATTTTAAAATTTTTACAGTTCATGAATTTTTTTAATAGAAGATTAAACTACTATCTACCTTCATTTATTTTTCTAATTTGAAATTGTAAAAAGATTTATCTATTTAATAGTTTACACTAATTGTAACAAGTTGCTTTGTGTTTCGGGAAAACATCCAGTTTACGTGAACAATTTTTTTTCTTTCTCTCTTCAACGAACTAAAACTTACCTAAAACATTATGAAAAATTAGTGAATGCTTTATTTTTTTTCCTAAAATTATTTATTATTAAAACTCCTAAAATTATTTATTTTATTTTTTAACATGAAAGCAGTTATTTTTATTGCATTAATTTAAGCTGGGTATGAATTTTAAAATGGACCTCAAGATTAAATATTGGGTTTACTAATGCTGATACAAAAATCAATTTTTTACTTAATTTTCCTTTAACAAATGTCTTTCTAAATAAAATGAATGAATAGTGTCTTTCTAAATAGAATGAATCAGAACAAATACTCCTTTTTGTATTTAGTGTTGCTAAAAAGTTAAATAGTATTTTCAATTGGGATGGTGCATAACCATCTAGATGGTGCCAGTGGGAACTTTCTGTATTGATACATGTTCATGCCATATTGCCAAGACGCCAAAGGTTTTCTAAACTTGCAAACATTTAAAAGAAATTGCCTACAACTGATACCTCTTGAGTGGATCACCTTCTGTGATGTGTTTTAGTCTCTCAGAAGTTGCCAAAAATTGGCAATTATTTTACACAAGTACTGATGGAAATCTCTATTTTATGCCTTCTCATCCTGGAAAGTGCTTGTCTATTTTTGCAAAAAGTCTATCACCACACACTACCTGTTATTAGTTACCTATTTCCACAATTTATAAAGTATCAATAGCAGTGCACTGTGATTTTAATAGTTAGGGTTTTTTTTAACTATTTATTCCAAAGTTAAAAAGTAATAGATAATGTAGGCACAATTTATTCCTTAATTTTTATCTAGGTACTGTTATTTTCGGACATGGTGATTAAAATGTCAGTTAGATTTTAATGCTGCTTAATGTTTCCTATACTTTGAACAGAGCAACTTTTTGTTAATAACAAAGATGAATAATATGTCCGATCGCAAGGTTCGAGGAAAATTCACACAACCCTCTGATAGTTTGGGGATTTATTTACCTTAAAATTTTACCCATTTATATCAAAATTGTGAAATACTGGAATGTGTAGGCTTATTTTGTACTCGAACTTTTATTTAGGTGCTGTTATTTAGACACCTGATCATTAAAAAGTTGTCACTCACCACAGATTTTGATACTGCTTCATGCAGTTTGAACTTCTTATGTATCAGGAGTATATGTTTGATCATGTAAACGGTGTCCAGAGGAAATCCAGGCAACCCTCATGAAATTTTGGTCAATTAAAAAATGTTTCTACAAATTTTTTTATTATAAAGAAATATATTGCTTTGTAAAGTTTTTCCAAGTGAAAATAAAATTAAGTGGAAAATTATCTGAGAAAAAAATAGTCTTGTAAATTGACCTCAAATAACTTTAAATGTTGATTTCCTTACTTATTAGTTAGAAATCCATAAGTTTATCGGTGGGCCATTAAATTTAGTTTCATAAATTTTTATTTCAATATATTTTGATTTCAGTTATTTTTTATTTCAAGGTTATTCTAGAATTCTTTAATATTGAATGATTATTTTTTAGTTCGTTAAAGAAAAATATAACATTTTAACGATGAAACTTTACTTTCTGAAAGTATTTTGAAAATTTTATTGTGTCTATAAAAAGCACTATAATGGAGGCAATTTCAAATTAAGAAAACTATGTTCTGGGAAAATATTACACTTTTAGAATTCTCTACACTCCTGCTTATGTCACTAAAACATTTATAACAAATAATGAACCTGTATGCTCGTCTCAATTTGTGAAGTAATTCTGTATGCCTTTATACGACCCTCCTGTTATTCCATGTTTAAACTTTAACTTCAATTTTTTTTTTTTTTGCTATGTTTTTTGTATTGGCACCTGTAATAAAATAGTTAAATAATACAATCCAATGTATACATTTCTCAATCCTGCAAATACAATTTTTTAATTTATTGCAAGTACTGGTACCAGGGGCTGGCATTTCTGGAGTAAATTTATTCATTCTTTTATTTTTTTAAAAAATCTCTTATTTACACAAATACTTATTAAAATATAAGTATTAGAAAAGTGAAGTGAACGGTTTAGGTTTTTATTAATGATATCAGTTTATCAAACTATTTATTAAAGTTTTTGATTTTGATAAAAATAAATTTATCCATAATTATGATTTTTTTTCCTTAATTTTTAGAACTTGAAATATTTGCATGAAATAAAAACTTAATATATTTTTCATCTATAGTTATCTAAATTTTTTCTTCTTTGTAGCCCAAGAATATCTTTCATTAAATTTCTTAGTTTGTTGCATATATTATCACAATAAAAGAAGATGAATCCTGCAGGAATGGATATTTATAATATTCGCCCTGAGGCTAAAAAGAAGTATGAGGAGAAGTTTTTTCAGCTTCAACCTATTAATGGATATATTACTGGTATGTATAATTAGTTTTTTTTTAATGCATTTAACTTTAATATAATTCTTTTTTTAATTATGCTGCTTAGTTTTCAGATTTTTATTAGAAAATATACTATTTCTTGATTATTTTTTATCTTCGTCAAGTTATCAAAGCGGTTAACAAGCCTGACAGTAAAGTCAATGGCTGTGGGTTTGAATCCCGCTCAGGGCATGAATGTTTCTCTCTGTGTGTGAATGTTGCTCGCCTCTATGACTTTGGTCACAAGGTACTCACCAGGCAATTCAAAATGAGCAACACCATTTTCCATGGCAAAGAACAATAAATTCAGTGCCATTTAAAAATAAAAAAAATATTGTCAAGGATTTTTTCCCCTTATATTTAAAGCTTTATAAAAGATTGATGCAGATTAGTAAGATACATTTTCTATTTATTAGTAAGATACGTTGTATACTGTTTCTTTTCTTTCTCTTTTTTTTTAATAAGTTTAAGGTAATGTTATTGACTTAATAAGGTGGGTAAAAGAACATATACTAAATTTCTTAAATTTTTTAACTGAAAGTAAATGTTTCTTATAAAAATATTTAAACTTTGAGTTGATATTTAGAAATAAAAAATTTATAAATTTATCAGCTTTACAATTTGATTTGATTTTGAACTACAATTAATTTGAATTGTGATCTTTTTTTCACATATTTTACTAGATCATATTCTTCCAAATGTCTTTAATTAATAATATGATAATTAATAGAAAAACTTTAAAAGTAGCTAGTGTAAGAAAAGCAATTATATGCAACACTATTTTATCTTAAATGTTTGTAAAAAATTCTCATTTATTAATATTATAATAATTACAATGTTTTTGTTTTTTAACGTGGTATGAAAGTATGTGAAATTTGTCATAGTGATGTCTGAAACACTGAAATAATATAAAACAATTATACATTTTGATGCTGAAACTCCTTCAAATTTTGATTCTACATAAATTATCTTTAGAATGTCATTTTTTTTTCTACTTTGGATAGACAGGAAGCTTTCTAAATTTATTAAGTTTACCTTTCTTGTATTTTGAATGATGGTATGTTATAAAAATTTCGCTGTGTAGTGAATTTTAAAATGTGATGTCAGATGTATAATAGTAAAATAACATCATGAGCAAAATTTAACTGTACCATAAAAAAAGAAAAAGTGAACAACATTACCATCTCGTTAAGGGTTGTTTTACAATGTTTCAGTTATCTTTATTTATTTTTTTTCTCTCTTTAGGTGAACAAGCTAAGAATTTGTTTCTTATGTCAAGGCTTCCTCCTCAAATTTTAGCACATATATGGTAATTTTATTTCTTATCTATACGTTTTTCTTTTTTAAACTTTATTTTTATATATATATTAACTATGACACTAAGAAATAAAGTCTTCCTATTTGTAAAAATCAAGCTTCAATTTGTGATAGATGTCAACAGAACTGTCACTAGACTTAGTGAGGCTTTTGACAAAATTTTTCACAGTGACCCTAGAAAGATGGATCATTTAGAATCCTGATGGGTTTTTGCCTTAATTTATTAAAATCAATTTTATAATTCCTTGAAACGAACAACTGAAGTATTTTTATGACATACAAATTTAGTTTAATTTTTATTAATGATATGTCAATCATTGGAGGTGAGTATGCCTGTTTAAATAATTGTGTTCAAATATAACTTATTATCTGAATGTACACATTTCTATGTACAGAAATGTGGAGACTTCTTCTTTTTGTGTCATGATTGTATCGT
The DNA here is from genome assembly GCF_982258835.1 of Parasteatoda tepidariorum. Taxonomy (NCBI): domain Eukaryota; kingdom Metazoa; phylum Arthropoda; class Arachnida; order Araneae; family Theridiidae; genus Parasteatoda; species Parasteatoda tepidariorum. The sequence goes on along the minus strand of NC_141755.1, from coordinate 2,266,336 downwards.
TGCATCTATCTCAGTGAATAGAATTAGACAAAAGTCTTTTAAGCACCAAAAAAAAAAATTTTTTTTTTTCAATAAAATCAAAATTATTATAGTTAATAAAAATAATTGTCCCTGGACCCTTTAAAGTTCCAGAAATATGGTACCCTTGGCAATAAATCTTAAAGAACAACACTCAATATTGTTCCTCCTCTTCAGAGTGTTATTGAAAATATAATTTAAATTTCTGTACAAGGAAGTTATATGTAAGAATTTTAATTTCCTGTTTATCATCCTTTATTTCCTGTAAATTTGTTATATTTATCATATCTGCTTGATGGAGGAAAAAAAATTTTTTAACTTCTTCTTTTAAGCAGAAAGGCAATTATTTAAACACAATCACTTTTAGTACTACTAATTTTTTTTATTCTTAATTTCATAAACTTATTATATTATAATGAAAGCTGATATCATTCATTTTTATAAGCTCAAGAATATAATATATATCTAATAGTGGCAGTCGTGCGAGCAGAACAAACAAGCACAGGATTTAAAAAAGATCAAATTAATTTTATTTACTCATAATGATGAGAGAATGAATATCCAAGTGACAAAAAAACTTAGTGCTCCTCAATAAAAGTTAAGGAAAATCTTGCAAAGTAAATCAGTAGAATAGAAATCTTAATCATTGTAATTGGACTGTTAAGTAGGTTCAGGGAAAAAGTCTTTCCCATTCCCTGGAGTTAGAGGGATATTCGTTATAATGTTAATTAATGCATACTTGAACTAAAAATAGATTAAAAGACAGGATGGGAATATTAAAGTGTGAGAAAGAGCTTTTTGTTTTGAATAATAATAAAAAATTTACAGAAAAGGAATAAGATTAAAAGTTTAGTAAATAAATTTATTTAGCATAATAAAATAAATAATATTAGTAAATGACATTTTTAAAGTCTTATAATGATGGTTGTGCATAAAATTTGAGCATCTGTTTAAAAAATTTCAGCTTACATTTTTTTTATTGTCTTTTTTTTAAAAAAAAGATAATAGAACAATTGTCTTAAAAGGGATGGCAATTTTATTTTTGATATGTTATCATTTGTAAAATTAAAGTTATTGTAATTTGTGAAATTTTGATTTTTATCAAAATTAAATCAGTTACATAGTAAATTATGAGCTCGTAAATCAGAAAACTGCAATTTATAAAATTCTTACAACTCAACTGTAGGAAATCTTACTATATTTATATTTGTTACTGGTTGATAGGGCTCTTGCTGATAGAGATGCTGATGGAAAAATGGATATAAATGAGTTTATTATAGCTATGCACTTGATTGAACTGAAGCTCAAAGGTTTTGAGCTGCCTAAAACTTTGCCAGCTGCTATGGTAGTTCCTGCTGCTGCAATCATTCCTGGTGTACAAGCCTTTCGTCCTATTGCAGGTTTTTATCCTTTCTTATTCAACTGTAACATCTTTCAAATTAAGAGAATATTAAGTTTCAATGAATTTGGGAAATGGGAATCCTATTTTTCTTTTATAATATAAGCAGTCAAAGTAGAAAATTAATTTAAAATATTTTTCTACAATTACTCTGCTTTTACTTAGGTTTTTTTTTTTTTTTTTTTTCTTTCTCTCTTCAAAACAGATTTTGTAAAGGATATAATTTGTGAACTTGGATGAATTTCAGAGCAAATTATCTTTACATATTTGTTCTAAAATTTTGAGATATTAAAAGATTTTGCAATAGTACTTGATTTTTAATGTAATTTTAATTCTAATTTTGCTTCTTTCCTTAGATTTTTTTTTTTGAAATTCTGATGGAAATTTACTTTTTAAAAAAAATACTTTTGGAATAGAGATATTGTTTACTGAGTCTCTTAAAAATTTATGCTGCTTAATCTAATTTATGTTTAAATTTATGTATTTCAACATTCTTTTAAAATGATTTGCTTCCTCTTTTTTATATGATCCTAAATCTAATTATTGTCTCATTTAACACTGTGTTATATTTATTTAAATTTCTGAATAGAATTTAATTTTTTAAAAAAATTTATTCAATTATTAATGTTATTAACTGTAAATATCATAAAATAAAATGTATAAATTGAAAGTAAATTGCAAATTGTTTTCTTTATGTTATTATTCATGTTGAGTAATATGTATGTTGTTAACCTGTTATATATATGTATTTTAAGGACAAAAATTTTATGAAACTCTACAATACTATATTACTTGGCATAATCTGCTAAGTGTTTAAAAGTTTTATAAAGTATTATCTGTGTGTTAATACAATTTAACTTTTATGAATCAGTGAATGAAATGTACGGATAGTAATGCAACTTTTTTTTTTCTTCAGTTCCATTACTTAGAGGATATGTAGTTAATTTTTTTTATGAATTAGAACTTAATTTAAATTTATTTTACTGTTCCTTTAAAAAATATGCTAATAATTCTCTTTCATCCATTAGAGAGAAAAAAAATTTGTTATTTATTTTGTGTTTCTAAATGCTATTTTTTCATTTAAGGAGCACCAGTACCTATTTTTCCACCTACATCTATAGGTAATTTGGTTGGACTTGTAAGACCTGCCTCTCCAGTTGACAAACCTCAACGATCTTGCTCTGTCAGCAGTCAGGATTCTCCAACGTAATAATTAAGTTTTTTTTTCTTTCAATATATGTATATTTTTAATTTGTTGAATATCATGAATTATAACTTTGGTATTTTTTATCATTTAAAATTGATGGAACTTCAAAATACTTTTTCTTTGAGGCATTCTTCAAAGGCATTTTATTTGAATGAAATAAATGATTTTTTGCAACAAAAAAAAAATTGCTTTTTTTATAACTGATGAGAGTTTGTCAAAGATACTCATGACTGTTTAGTTAAATTTTGTCCATCTCTAATCAGTGCTGTCTTCAATTATGAATATGATACAAAAGTGTAATTATAAAGAAGTATCACAATTTTTCAAAAATATAACTTGTTTGTGACATTATTTTGTATTTAAAAAAATAATTCAACACTGCATTGTTAAAATTCTTAAAAATATGCAAAAGTTTAGAAATATTCTTTTAATTTTATTGATTTTCATTTTGAGGGGGAAAATTGACAATTTTTCATTTCTTTTTTAAGTTTAGTAATTATTTAAATGTTTAAAATAGTTGACTATTAACCCAATCCTTTTAGCAAGATGGTATAGTTTAAAAGTATAGCTCTGATTTGAGTTTAACCTCCTCTGTCCCTGATAGCTTGAAAATAGATATGATCCACAATATTAAATATGAAACAAGCCTTTTTCACTCTAGTCTCAGTTCAATATTCTCGTATTTGTATGCATAGGTACCTTCATGAAGGAGACATTTTCTCTCCCATTGGTTTGAAAAAGGTTAAGTCATTCAAAACTTCACTTTTTATATGTCCTTCATAAATGAGCTACAAAAAGTACCCCACACTGTAAGAAATTAATTGCTTTAATTTAATTTTATTATCATCTACTTTAAAATATTTGCTCTTCTCAAAATTCCTTTTGTTAAAATTGTACATTAAGTAAATTTTTTTTTCTAAAACTTATATGACATAATTTTTTAATCTTTTAGTTGGGAAATAGGGTATAGATTTAAAAAAAATTACAGTTTATTGGAATGTACATGATCAATGCATGAACATCTTAAACTGTTTATATTATGCAACAAAAAAAAAATTAAATTTTAACTTTTTAAAAATTTTAAATAAAAAAAATTTTTTTCATTAGCTCATTAGTTTGATAAAAGTAAAGCTCATTAATTTGATAAAAGTTATAAGTTGATTTGGTTATGTACAGATTAATTGGTTTTTATTTTATTCTTATAACATAATATTATTTGCATAAGACCATAATTGAAACAACTATTTAGCATTTGATGTTACCTTTTTCAAAAATGTGTGAGCAGCTAAAAAAGATCTATTTTTAGAAATAAATAGTAAATAAAAATATATTAAGGTAATTTTCTGAGAGTTTGAAAAAATCTGCTCTAAAAAAATTTTTAAAAATTTGAAAAATGTTTTAACCTTTTAATTTATCAGTCCCAAACTGTATACCTTGAGTCCCATTACATCGGTCTTTTTTTTCCTGTGTTTTGTTGCTATGCAATTAGATTTAAACTATTTTAGTTTTCTATAAAAGGCTATGGAAAGGTATAAATTTCAGCAATAAATTTACCTTAAATAAGTGTTTGCTGTCTAACCTCTTCTTCTAAATCTAGTATTCTAAAATGTGATGATTGAATGATTCAGAACCCCTGCTTTTTTAGCAAATTTTCTCCACAATATTAATATAGATAATTCTCCACTTTATTAAAATTTATTTTGTAATTTCGAAAACATATTTCTGAAGTTTTGTATTACGTTGTAAAGTTCAACCCCCCCCCCCCCCCCCCAACTGCTGTAGCATGTCTGCTAATCACAAAATCGTTATTTTGATACAGCTACCTTCCTACACACAGAGTTTCTCGAACATTTAAAATTTTACATGTTCAAAGTAAATTAGTGTGACATCGTGAATAAGGAAAGTTGACGTACTATAGTTTCAGTTCTATGAACAAGAACCTTCCTCAATGTTTAAATGTCAAATGAAGGTAGAGAAGTAAAGAATCTAAAGTGGTTTAGCCAATAGGAACAGAAATTTGAACTAGGAAATAACATGGGGAAGATAAGAAACAGGTGCAAGTGGATTTGGCAGGGAACCCCTAGGTTAATTTATAAAAGAGTTCCAAATATTAAGAGAGGGTAGAATGCTAGAAAGTTCATTAAATAAATTGTTCAAATTTTTCAAGGTATGAAATGATTCCCTGGAATCAAGTTCAGTAGATGAAAAGAAATGGCGAATGATTTAAGCTGAAGAGTATTCAAATCTCTTCCAATTCCTGATTTGAATTCCAATTGTGTAGAGCGATAGAAGAATTGTTAATGTCTTGATCTTGGGGTGTATCTTTTGTGTTCTGTAAGTCGAAGTTTCAGCATACGTTTAGTTTGTTCAAGCACAAAGTATATCCTTTTTTTTTTTTTTTTAATTCAAAATCTTCAATTTTCAGAGATGAGATTTTTCCGCTTTTTAGCGGATTTCCGCTTTTTTCACTTGAATTTCAGCTTTTTTTTTTTATCAAAAATTCAGATTTTCTAAAAATTTCACTTTTTTTTATAAGTATTCCGCTTTTTCAGAAAATTCACCGATTTTCAGAGAGAAACAGAAAATTCAAACTACATAGCTATCAATCCTTTCTCATTTTTACTTATTTTAGCTATTTTCTCCCCTTTTACACGCAGCAGATAAGATTTTCCGAATTTTTTATCCGCCCTCCAGATGAATCCGATTTTCGTAGTTCAAACAACACTGCTTCTGACAAGCCTTTTAGATGTCCCAAGCCTAGAATCTGCTAATATCTCGATTCTTATTCACACGATTTTAATATCAAACATAGCTTTTCATATTTGCATGTTGCGATTCTTATTCATGCGATTTGAATATTGGACGTTGTGATTCTTATTTACGAGATTTAAAAATCCGATATTGTGATTCATATTTACGCCTTTTTAAAAGCTTATGTAGCGATTCGAATTCACGCAAGTTTAAAATTCAATGTCTTGATTTGCTCATGCGGTTTATAATATCAAACATTGATTTTCGTATTTATACGTGATTTTAAAATAAGGCATTGGGATTCGCATTCACGCACTCTAAAAATTATGCATCATAATTCTTATTTATGCATTCTAAATATTGCGCATCATGATTCGTATTTACGCTATCTAAAAATAATGAATCGTGATTTGTATTTACGCGTTTTAAAAATTCTATATCCCAGTTTGTATTTTCTCATTTTCAAAATCGTATATGTAGTTTCATACTCATGTGATTTCAAAATCCATAATTGTTATTCATATTCACGTGATTTTAAGATCAACTATCGCGATTCTTGTAAAAAGTATTTTTTTTTTATTAGTTACTATAAAGGTGACTGTTTTTCTAACGACGATTATTAGTATATGTAAGTGTTACAACATCAGAGAAACTGGAAGGGAATATATTCAAAACTTACATTCTGTGCTTGCAAAGAAGAAAAAATAGGATTTGTCACAAGATGTTTGAAGGTGGACTAACGACTAAATATAGCAAACATAAAAGATATAGCAAACAAAAGCAATCACTTAAAAAGGGATTTAATTAATTTTTTTTTGGAAAAAGAGTTAATTAACTCATCATCAAAATTTTATTTATAATATATTTATGCTATAAAATGCAAAATTCTTATCAAATAAAAAACAATTATCTAAACAGTTGCTGATTGTCATGTAATTTTTCCAACTAAAATAGCAATTTTTGTATGTTAAGGAGTTACTATATATTTCTACTTCACAGTTATTGATAGGTTTCAGAGGGCTCTAGTTAGATTAGACCTTGGCCAAGATATGAACATAATGATTTGGTCCATTGTTTAATTTTTTTTTTCCAATATAATTTAAAAAGTATCATTACTGATATATTTGCTATAAATCACATAACAGTATTTATTAAAAGAAATGAAATATTAATGTATATTCTCAGTAGTTTTAATTTGCTAAACCAGGTAGTTTTTCAAGTAATAATTGTCTCTTATGTGAACTGAGGAAAAATATAGTTTCCAGCTTTATTTTTCCAATTGATAATTTTTTTTCTCACTAAATGTTAAGTATCAATGTAATCATTTATATAATAATAGATTAGTACACAATTGTATGTCAGCACATTATTTATTACCTTAAACTGTCTGGAATTTATTATTAAAGGGTTGCGCTTGCGTAAAATTTACTATCGTGGAAATTCAGCTTTTTTGCTTTTTGGCTAATCTCATCCCTGAATTTTATAAGAATATACAGAATTTATAATTTTTCTTCAGTGTGCAAAATTTTATGTTCGTATTAGTTGTATTTATTTTATTTGAAAAGTTTTTTGTCTTTTCTTTATAGTGGTATTCCACCCCCTCTGATTGAATGGGCTGTTTCTCAACAAACCAAATTAAAGTTTACTCAGCTTTTTAACTCTTTTGATAGAACTAGGACAGGCTTTTTGACAGGTGCACAAGCTAAAAATGTTCTTGTTAGTACTGGATTGAGTCAACCTATTTTAGCCCAGATATGGTAGGTAATAATTTCAAGATATTACTAGAATTCTTAAATTTGCTCCTTATGTGTAGAATTTTAACTGTCAAATTTGATGCAAAATTATTTTAAAATGTCATGTGTAATTTTCACCTGTTGTAGTGTCATCCTTTGATTTTTCATCATATGTTTTTGAAATTAAAAATAAACTTTTAATACATTTATGGATAAGTGTTATTTTTATAAATACTAATTTAATAATGTTGATTATAAAATTTATTACTTCTTTTATCCAACTGTGGGACAAATAGTTATAATACTTACAGCAGAATTTGTAGAGTGAATCTACAGTACTATCTTCCTAATCTAAATTTGTCTGCTGCATCAACACAGTTAAACAGAGTATATTATTGTAAACATTCGACTTTATCTTGCATACATGTAACAAAATAAAAAAATTCTTAAACATTATAAATAAAAACCTTGTGATGTTTAAATTTAAGGATAATTTTATACAATGATAAAATACTATAAATCTCTATGAAGGTACTGCTAAACGGTAGTAAATTTGCCCTGGGCAGACCACTGATTACTAACTACAAAAAATACTCACTTCCTTCTAGCTGAGACACAACAGGAAGTGACACAACTTCCCTCAAAAATGAGCCAGCAAGGACGAAAACACTGCCCATCTATTTTTTTATTTTTTCAACTCTTATAACAGGACTCTTAATTAACTGTTTGTTGGTATGAAACCACTAAAATTGGACTCAGACCATCATCAGTGCTCCCCCAATCCAGCTATACATCCAAAAAAGGATAATATGTTGTTTTATGTTTTGGTCGGTGTTAAAATAACATATTTCTTCATACTTCTGACATTCTTTGTATTGTGATTTCCTTTTGAAAAAATCTAATAGAGACATATAAACATACCAGTGAAAATGTGTGCATACTAGTCATATTTTTTGTTCCTGTACCAATGACTAAATGTGTTTACTACTACTTTTCAACAAATTTTTTGTCTGTGCTAATGATGCCAGAAGAATGACTACATTACATACTGTCGGCTCTTAAACACTGCCCGATTAGGAGATAGTGTCCCAGTTTCTTTTTATATTAATGAATATTTTTCTTTTTATTATTCTGGCTGGTGCATATTCAACTTTTTTTTTAAAAAAAATTACGCCCGCCATCGTCTTCTCAGACATAAGGCGTCTTGCAGTCCAATACAATAGTGAAGTAGCTCCAGAAGGTGAGAGGGCACGAAAATCATCACAGGAACGAATGCCAAGAAGAGAGGGGCAATCAAATAAATGCTCCCCAGTCATAGGCGAAGTGTTACAGAGCACACAAAGAGGTGAATTGACCAAGTTAATTTTAAATAAATGGGCCTGCAAGTAGTCATGTCCAGTAATTAATCTAGGGCAAGCGACTCCCTCAGCTCTGGGAAGGAGGGAAAGGTGAGAGCGCTGATGGTCATTAAGAAAGCTAGCCCAGGATTTTCCATCAGCTAAGTCCCTAAGAGCAGATATTGTTCTGTGCCTGCATTTGCTCTTAAAAAGCCGCCTTGCATTTCTAAGGGGAACTGGATGAGAAGATGGATGCAGTGTTGAAGCCTCTCTAGCCAACATGTCAGCCCATTCATTTCCGTAAATGCCACTGTGGCCAGGGATCCACTGGAAGACTACCTGTCTTCCAGAACAAAGAAGAGAGTCAATGCGTTGTTTACACTTAAATTCGAGTTCAGAGGGATATAAATTATGCTCAGAAATGGTCTGAGTAGCAGCCTGAGAATCGACAAAGATGGCAATGTTTTGTTCAGATGGTTCACCAATAGCTGTAATAGCCATAAGGATTGCAAACACTTCTCCATCAAAATTATCTGCCCAAGTGTCAAGAGGTTCTCTAAGGCTGAAATATTTGGAGTAAGCACCGACTCCAGCTCTACCAGTTGAAAAAGTGGCGGATCCATCAGTAAAAACCTGCAGCCATTGCTCGTAAGGGTATCTCTTGTGTATAGTGGTCAGAGCGATAAGATACAACTCGGTCTGATGAAATATATTCAACTAAAAGGCCATTCTCAAACCATGTCTTTTTTGAAGAGGACGGGGAATTATAAAATTGTTACAAGGAGGAGAAAGGAAAAACAAGGAATGTGACCTCATACATACTTTTTGTTTAAAAAAAGAAACTTTTAATATTAGAAGATTAAATATTAGTTTGTTTGTTTTTTTGTCAAAAAAGTATGCAAGTAATTTTTATTGTTACACTCACAATTGTTATTAAAATGCAGAGTTCAAAATTAAAATTTGAAATTATGATCCATAACATAGTCAGAGATGCCAACTGGTCTGGACAAGCCATTGTTATTTAAAAAACGGTATATATATATAACTAAAATTTGCACATATTTGACTAATTTTGCTGACTTTTTACTTGGTTCAGCATGACTTAACTGCCACGAAGTGTTGAATTATATAAGTCTTCGAATTATTTAGAAATAGTGGTGAATTAGAACCTAATAAATTGAATGTATTAAACCAATAATCACAATTAATAAACTACCACTCGAAAATATTTATTCCCTGTCCGGAGCAAGTTGGCATCTCTGCATAGTGCTTTGTTTTTAAACTAAAAGTTTGTGTTATAAATTTTGAATGCAACAAAGGCAAAGTAGAAACAAAAATATTCAGAAAAGGTGGGACATCATTTATGTACGATACTTTAATCCATTTTTAACAATTGACAATTTTTGTTTTGTTTCATCTTATTTATTGTCAAAAACTGAACCATTTTTATTTTCTTCTTAAAACTATGAAGAGTTTTTAAATAAAAGACTCTATCCTTTTAGGTCCTTGTCAGATATTGACGGAGATGGAAGGCTTTCGTGCGAAGAATTTGTACTTGCAATGCATCTAGCTGAATCTGTTAAAAGTGGTGAAGCATTACCTGGTGTTCTTCCAAATGATCTTATTCCACCATCTCATCGACGCAAAAGGTCAACGAGTATACAGTCTAGTAAGTAAAAGAAAGGATATTTAGATAAATTCATTTGCAGAACTATAATTATTTCCTTGAACTCTTTGCTCAGTTTACTTATGTAACTATCATATAATGTAGATATTTTTAATGCTTACATCATCTTTCTTAACTTAGTTAATTTTACATTTCTCTGAGAAGCTCCACAATTCCATTTCAAAATACACTTACAGAACTGTTACGAAAATCCTACCACCGTGGGCCAAATGCTCAAAATCATTATGAAGGGATATTTTATTCTTCTGAGTGCCTGTGCGGGGTTTGTAGTTGCATTGATTTTTCTGATAAAAAAAAGGGGGTGTTCTGTCTTTATTTGTCCCGATTTTTAGGGTTTTGTTCTGATATTCCTGATCATTTTTTTTCCTCTTTTTTTCAAGAACATACCATTTTGAGAAGCACATGGTTTTAAAATAATCATTTAGATTTTTTATTAATTTCTTTCATTAGAAAAGATATGAGAACGAAATCTGAAAGATGTTTCAAATAAAAAAGGGTTACGAAAGATGTCCGATTGTTAATTGGAATGTGTTGCTAAAAATAAATTTATTAGCATTATTGAATAGTATATTTTTTCTCTTGTCCATGTAATTACACTGAAAGCCTCGTTTTTCATTTCTGGTACATTTTACTTCATTTATGGCAAAGACGAAGCCACTTTTAAATGTCCATTTATTTTAAGTAATAAATTAATTTTTTACTACTGCGACAAACCTCTCTAGCACTAATATCTTTTTGCAAGATACTTTTAATAACAAATTTATATATTACTAATTTAAAGTAACAAAAGCATTGTGTTTACAAACAAAACTATTTGGATAAAATGAATTGTATATAAATTTTTTTAATAGAATATGCATTATATAATTTATTTTTATTCTGTGGCGATATTCTTAGTAGGGGATAAACGCACTAATGATTTCTTTTTTCGCATTTTGTAAATCATTATCAAATTAAAAATTGTGAATCTACTGATAGAAGGATCGACAATGATATCACGTGAATCAGACTCTTTAAATAGAGGTTACTCAAATACTTGCTTTGTATCGAGATTCGATTATTGTAATAAACATAATTTAAAAAATAATGGATCTTAAAAACCACGTCAAAATCAATAACAGTAACTGTCGAAAATACAATTGATACATTGTAGATTTACGATATTATAGGCGTACATTGTGATTTGCATCAATAAATTATTATTTGAATGCGTAATTCAAATTCTATTTGTGGAAATAATATCAACTGAAAAATAACTGGAATTTTGAAATCCCATGGAAATTGGTAGTGCTAGCAATAACTGCATAAAAGTAAAGAAAATTATGAAATCGCCTCATTAAAAAAGTAAATTATCTAATAAGCGATTTGAGTTTCGTGTGTAATAAAATTGTTTAAAAAAAATGACAAGGATTTTTTTAAATGTGGAAAATCGTTGCAATAACTGTAGAAGGAGTGATTGAAACACCCTATGGATCAACGATGATATCGGTGCCAACCAGGCGTGTTGAGAGTTGAGGCGTCCTGAATCCTCAATTCGTACTTTGGATGCCTTAATAGTCTCGGTAATTTTTTGAACAAAGAAGAATATGAATAATAGACTCTGGGATTTTTTTATTTTTTAAAAAAGGAACAAGTTAAAATTTGTAGAAATAATTGCCAAGAAAATGAACTAAACATTACATACATTAAGGATGAAATGGGTGCAAGGTTTGAACAATAAAATGCGTGATTTAAAATTTTCATGCGCATAATATATTAAAAATATTTTATAGATTTTAATCAACAAATTTATAAAAAAAAGAGTCATATTTTATTAAAATGTAAAAGATGGTGTCCTCTAAAAAATGAAAGGAAGGAACATGATTTCTAAAATGAATTATCTTTTAAACTTTCCTATTTTCTTAATATATATAGATATTTTTTTATATTATCAATTTGAAATGTTGCTGAAGCAAGTCATTATTGACTTTTTATTTCTCAAATGAGAATAGAAAATTTGTGTGAATTTCTTTCTCTCCTACTGTGCAAGAAAAGTATTTTTTTGAATATAATTCTTCAGAAAATAAAAATCTTTCTAATATTCTTGCAGTGAGGAAAAAATTTCTATTTTCCTAACGAAAAATTTTTCTGCAAAAACTCTGTAACATTCTGCTACAATGTTGCCGCGATTCTGCCACAGGAATTTCAATTTATTATTTAACAAAATATTGCATAAAAGAAATATATTAGAATGTAAAATAAAAGTTGGTAAATCAAAAAGTATGAAACATTTTTTATTTAATTTTTAATTTATGAAAAGATATAAATAATGTAAAGAATAAATAATAAGGCTAGCTAGACTAATTATTATAAATAAATTAAATTGTATGAGAAAATTAGTTTCTCTAGAATAGAATACTAGGTTCACTTATAGTTAGTTGCACTAAAAAAAATTTTTAATCTGATTGAAAAGAAATTTTCCCCTACATTTCCACACCCTCAAAATTTATGTATTTTTCAACTTTTTATCACTCTATAATCTTAACTAATCTAATAACGTTTTATACATCTGTATCTTCAGCAATCGTTTAATTTTAGTCTCTTCTTCGAAAAACTGTGTATTTGGTAAAGTGAACCAAATATGAAAAAAGTTAAAATAAATTCATACATTTAATGCTTATTTATGTTTTAAATGACTTTGTATTCTAAACTTAAATGCTTAACATTTTTTTAGCTGGTTCTGCCTCTGGTCATGGTTTAGGTGAAGTTAATCTTTTGGGAGACTTCAAAGATGATAAAAATATTTCACAAAGTAAGTTTTATAAAACATTCTACATAACATTATAACATTTATTAAACATTCTAGTTCTAAACATGCATTTAGAATTTTATTTTACATTGTTTAATTTTGTGAGTGACATACTGAATTTTTCAGGCTTATTTTCTGTGCAATAATAGAGTTTTTTCCCCTTTCTAAAGATTTTAGTACTTGTGGGTATTTTTAGTTTAGTCAAAAATGTCAGTGTAGCTGTTTAATTTAGCCTGAGAGACAAAAAAAAAAAAAAAAAAAAAAAGAAAGAAACTATAAACTATTTTACTGTCTCTTAATCCTGTGAAAAAATAACTTTGGCTATTCTATTAAAAATCATAATTATGTGAAATCATTATTTTCAGCATTTAACATTTAAAATAAAATTAACTTCAATATTGGTAGGTACATGCTGTGTAAACCATCAGCAAAGCAGGTCTCTGTAGTTTCCAGATTTGAATTCTATATTAGCCAATTTTGTTGTTTCAGGCAATGTTAACATTTTATGTGACATATTGACATAAAGAGAAAAAAAGTGACCCTTTTAGAAATTCTTGATGACAGTTTTTATTTTTAGTTTTTTACTGATGAATAATGTAGATAAATCATAAAAGGAAGTTTACAGTCATTTTCAGCAGCAGTATGAGACCCACGTGGGAGGGGGAGGGCAAAGATCTGGGTTAACACCCCTGGTCCTCTCAGTTTGCTTTAAGTACGAGATACTGCAATGAGGATCAGAAGAATTAAATAAAATGTAAACACCACATAAATACATTAGGCTCTAAACCAGTTGCAAAAATTATTTATCATGAAAAATAGTTTATCTTCACCAAAACAATGTTATTCAAAGCAAGTGGAGAAAGTTACTAAAAAAAAGAAAAGCACTTACCAAGCATGAGAGTTAGAGCACGAATATGACATCGAGCCAGGAATCTAAGACGGCGAAGCTCGCGGTTATAGGTTCCAGTTAGATGCAAGACAGGGAATAAAATTGAAATAAAATAAGGTAGTGGCTGAAAGGTTAACAATGGAATTACTGCTTCATGAGAAATGACATAGTACATTAGTTTATTAAAATTAGGTAAGTTTTGAAACAAGATTGAGTCATAATTGTTTTTTTTTTCTAACTTTGAGATTTTACTTTATTAGCTTGTGCTTCACATGCCTTTCATATTTTATTGTGTTTAGGGGTTAAGCAATTGAAAGTTCATAAAATCTCTTTTTTTGCATTAAGAAAAATGTGCATAATTTATTGATTATCAATATTCTTGAAACAGAAGATATTAAAAATGTTATAACGGGAAAGTATAACACATATAGATTCCTGGTTTATTTAACTTGAAACATTGCTTTCAAATACTACAACTATTAGTTGTTCTTCTACCTTTATTATTATTTAAAAAAGATCTCTTACAGATTTACTTGAATAAGATCTAAATTAATATACTATATTTATCTATGCTGATTACTATATTTTCTTTTTTTTTCCCCTTCCTCTTAAACATATTTTCATTGTCGTTTAATTTTCCTAATCTTTGACTTAAATTCTGCTACCTGTATATCTTTCACAATCTAATAACATGTTTTTTTGTGTATTGACTAAATTAGCCACTTTTGAAGATAAAAGGAAGGAAAATTTTGAGAAAGGACAGGCTGAGTTGGAAAGACGACGACTTGCTTTGTTAGAAGCTCAACGTAAAGAACAAGAGGAAAGGGAGAGAAAAGAAAGAGAAGAACAAGAGAGAAGAGAAAGAATAAGGTCTTCCAAAAATTGTAATATAAACAAATAATCTAAGCAGTTCATTTTTCAATACTGTTTAACTTGAAATAACACTTTAGAAAATATTACTTTTTAGCATATTTGTTTTATTCTTTTAGCTTTTGTATACGTGGAAATAACAATAATAATACTGCGAAACTAAACATTTTGATTTTACGCAACATTGAGTATATTTTAATTACATATTGTTACTTTATCTGATTATGAAATCTATTGATACAAATAAAGTTTAGAAGTTTTTAGAAATGTTATTGATCTAAATCATAGGGCTTTGGTTAAAGAACAGGTTTTTAATCTAATATCTCTTTAGAAATTATAAAAAATTTCTAAAACTTATAGTGCTATGTTGCTTTGATGCATATAGCATATATGTATATATGCAGATTTTCAATAACCTAATTATTTCATTCAATAATCAATTCTAGCATTCAATAACATATCAGAAAGCTTGCCTACTTTGATTATACTTGTGTTCCATCTCCTAAGCTACCTAGTAATTTTTAATCAACTTAGTTTGTGTCATTGTTTGATCAGTTTACTTAAAGTACTCTTTTTTTTTGGTGAAGCATCAAATATTAACATAGCTAAATAATTCAAATTCCGTTTTTTTTTTTCCCAAAAATTTTTTAACTTATTCTTTACCTTTTTTTAGACAAGAACAAGAGAGACGACGACAGCTTGAATTAGAAAAACAGCTTGCAAAGCAGAGAGAATTAGAACAAGAGAAAGAAGAACAACGGAGGAAAGCTCTTGAGCAAAGAGAAGTAATAAAAGTTTTTATTCTAAATTTGTAATTGAAAAAAATAGCTATTAAATATTGAAAGCAATAACTTGATCGAATAAATATAAAATATACTTTTGATAGGCAGCTCGTAGAGAAATGGAAAGACAGCGACAGTTAGAGTGGGAAAAACAAAGACGCCAAGAACTAATTTCTCAACGCCAAAAAGAGCAAGAAGCAGTGTGCCATCTAAAAAATTTGAACAAAAACCTAACTTATGAACTAGAACAATTAGTAAGTTCTTTCAATCATGCTATGTTTGATTATTAATGTCTTTTTATATAAAAGCCTGTAAGGATGAAATATTTCTTTTACTTTTCAGTCAACAAAAATAAGTGATCTCAATGAAACTATTGGTGATACTCGGAAAAATGTTACAGAAGTAAAATCGTCCATTGATAACATGCGTATTGAAAGAGACACTAAATTAGCTGAAATGAACAATGTTAAAGCAAAAATAAAAGTAAGTTTTTCCATAAAATATTTCAAATTTTCATTGAATTTTTATTCTTAATTCGAAATTATTGTCATACGTACTTAAAGAAAAGTCTCTCTTTTAGATAATAGTTTGTGATACAGTTTGAAACATTAGCTGTAAACTAGTAATCTCAGATTTTATATTAATAAGCACCTAAAAAATAGAAGTATTTTTGCTGTCCTTTTTTTCCAAGTACATTTTTAATTTTCTTTTTTCACCTTTATTTGCTTTGCCTCTTACAAAATTTTTTTATTTATTTTAAATTATGTGACGTGTGTTTAATATCAGACTGCTTTAAAAATTCTTGAGTTGTTGTTTGTTTTTTTCATTATTGCTGCTACTAACAACTTTTTATATAGTATTTCATTAAAAAATTTAATCTCAGAAAGACAAAGTAAAGTCAAATTGTAGTTACATGTTAGTTTCTGACCAAAAGTTTTATCTTTCATTTAATCATTTTGTTAAGCTGTAATCATTTTATCACATTTTTTTCTCCAAATGTTTATTTTAATCAGAATGTACTTTTGTAGAAATTGGTATGAAATAACTGTTACTCCGTAACTAGTTATTATTTAAAATTTTTAGTTTAAATTAATCAAGTATGCAGTTAAAAATCTAATGCTGATTTGAGAT
Organism: Parasteatoda tepidariorum; assembly: GCF_982258835.1. Taxonomy (NCBI): domain Eukaryota; kingdom Metazoa; phylum Arthropoda; class Arachnida; order Araneae; family Theridiidae; genus Parasteatoda; species Parasteatoda tepidariorum. The sequence goes on along the minus strand of NC_141755.1, from coordinate 2,249,744 downwards.
TATAGAAAAAGTATTTTTAATTATTTTGGTGTAGATTATAACTGTATTTCCTACAAATGTTATTCTAATTTTTTATAAACTTATAAGAAATAAAAAATTCTATCATGTATTAAGATTATTTATGTGTGTTTCATAAGGAAATGAATGACCGGCTATTGATTTTGTCTCAAGAAAAAATCAGTATGGATGCACAGCTATCATCGTTTTCTAAATCAAATCCAACCAGTAAGTTTAACTTTTTACTTTTTTATAATAAATTCAAAAAGACAATTTAAATACTTGTAAAATCTGGATTAGCATATCTTGGCTTCTAAATGTTGCCTTTTCAAATTTATCTTAATTTTTATTCCGAATTCTTAATTTTAAAATATTCAACGTGATTCTCCCTCTCTGCCAGTTTCCTTCTTTTCTTTAAAAAAAATCTTTAACTTCAATTTGCATCACTTATTGATCATGCAAAAAATATCCCAATGCTTAAAATTTCTTGTAATTAGAAACTTAACATATTGATAAAAAGATAAATAAAAAATTTCTTGTCATAACTTCCATTCCATATTCATTCTTGGATTTCCTCTTTTTTACTTCCTGACTACTCTCATCCCTGAATTTTAGAGAAATTATTCTTTATGCACCCGAATGTCTTGTTAATCATTATTCTTTTTTAATTTTCGAATAGGAATAAATCAAAGGGTTTTGTATTTTTTATTCCACCTTGGTTTAAAAATGTTTGATTAATGATTGGAAATTGGTAATCTTATTAAAAAGATCATGTATCAGCCTATTAAATATATATGTAGTTAATTAATTTCCTGCTGGTAACAGATGGTTTTTATTATTATTATTTTGGCCTGGTTCAAAATTATTTGATAATTGTTCTTCAATTATTTACCTTTTATTCGTAAAATGTATAAATAATCTTTATTTTTTTAATAATTTGTTTTTATGAATACAGTAAATTTTCATGTAACTAGCTGGAAACATTTCATACTTAATCCTAGTTCAAATTTAAAAAAAAGAAGTAAATTTTATTTATCATATTTAATAGATTTTACTGTTTTATTATTTTTTTTCCAGGTGATTCCTATAATTCTGTTATGCACAGTTTTAGCAATAAACAAATTGCTTTAAATCAGCTGAAAGGCACTTTGACCAACATTGAAAGTGACATAATTCAAAAGCAAAGTGATATTGAAAACAACAATAAACAAATTGAGGTAATTTTTTATTTATTTATGTTTGATTAACATTCTTCTTCTTTTTTTTTTTTAATGAACTTTATCTCATAATTTTTGTTCTAGGAACTGAAAGAAAAACTAAAAGATGTTGCTGAAAACTATAAGAATCTTCATGTGCAATATTTGGAAAGGAGAGAAATTTTTCTGGCTGAAAAGAAAACTAGAGATGGTAAATCTGCTAGTATTGATAAAACCGCAGGTTAGTTAATTCACATATAAATTGCTTAGTAATTTCAATATTTCAATGCTTTTCGCTTGTCAATGGAATGTTTATCTTTAGTTTATTGTAAATAGGAATATTTTATGTTTGTGTGTGTGTATAGGGTAAACTAACCAGTGAAGGAACACTTAAGGTTCACTTGTCTCTTAAAAAATCATATTAATTTCAAAATTCGTAATTTTAGTTAAATGACAGTGTCAACATATTTGTTACTAATTGCAAATTATGTAAAAAAATTATAGAGAACTTACATAATACAGGGTTCCCACGGTCCTTAAAAGTCCTTAAAAACTGCTTAATTTTTATTTTGAAAAATAAGGGCCCTTAAAAGTACTTAATTTTGGTTCAAGGTTTGTAAAAGTTCTTAATTTTTTAGCATCACTATGTTTGATAGGAACAATTTTTTAAGGCAAACTGTCATTCTTTTATCACTTAGAATTAGACCATGCATCGAGGGTAAAGCATTTTAGAGAGACAAATTAATGTGAGGGCTACAGGCAGGAGGAAGAAAGCATGTCCTTTCATCAATATGATGCTTCTTCAATTAATATATACTGCTCTTTGCCTAGAATGATACTATATGACGGTAATGAAGCATTCTAAAAGAAAAGAATAGTGTGGACGAGGGGGATACTGCACATGGAAGAGATATTTTTTTTTGTTGAGGGGGGGGGCACTTTTAAGGTAGTGGAGCATCGTTTATACGACGCCGAAGGGACCACCGAAAAACGTCGTATAATCGATTTTTACTTCTAAAACAGAAACTGACTCTGTTTTCAGTTAATTTTAATGTTTAACGTGTTGATTTACATAAATTTCTAAATTAGACAAAGCAAAACAAACAAATAACCAAAGAAGAAAGATTGTAGTGAGCAATTTGAATGTATGTTACCTCGAATTATATTTTCTTGCTATTAGTCTCTACAATGCTTTGAATAGCGAGTTGAACTTACTGCTTTCTATGATGCAATTTTAGATTTCTAATCACGGCCAAATCTATTGGCTGAAGCGCACTTGTACAATTTGCAGGAAAAAAGAGAGCTTTTACATTTTCCAAAATAATTAGTATCGATGGGTGCGCTGGACATGGTCGAAGAATAGCAAAATTTTTCGTTTTTGCCTCTTCATAACATTGTCCAGTTTTTTCAGTCATCTAGTAAAAATTACGGTCGTTATCCAAGCATTCTTGTTGGCGCCCTTTTCTGTATCATTCATGTTGGCAAATTGCGCCCTTTTTTAAAATACACAAGAAAAAATTAAAAATTAAATAAACGTGAACAAAATCTAAAATCCGACGTATAACCGATTCTGTGCGTTGTATAAACAATATATTTTAACATTAAAATGAATAGGAATGATTTGGGACCACACTAAAACGTCGTATAAATGTAAACGTCGTATAAGTGATCGTCGTATAAACGATGCTCCACTGTACCTAAGTGGAAGACCCCCACTAACCTTCAAAACTGACAGAATTCAAGAAATTCGGTTCTACTGGTAACAAATCTGCTTATAGGAATTAAGTAAAACGCTAAGAAAAGAAGTATCAGAAAAAATTTTGAACTTTAGAACTATTTCCTAAAATCGTGACGAATTAAAACAATTTGTATATTTCAATGTGTAATAAGTATCTGTAAATTTATAGAAAGTATAACATTATTTAAAATTCATGATTGTACTAAAAATTAAACAAATTTGTCAAAAACAGGGTTTGAAAAATCCTTGCCCACCTAGGTGTTTTTCATCAAATACTTGGGGTTTATTGGGTTTTTGATGAAAACCTCAAGTTTTTTTTCAAAAATACTTTAAAAAATTTTCCTGAGCACTAAATATGAAAGCATGATTTGCTTCTAACAAGAAAGTTAAATATTTGGTTACTATTTATAATTTGTTTTGCAATGTGAAATTTTTTTTTATGCTTTAGATTGTTAGACTATTTTTATTTCTTAAGGATAAACAGATTGCTACGTAAAAATTTAAATCTACTTAACTAAAAAAATCCTTAGATTTTTAATAATCATTTTATTCAGTTAACATTGTAACTTAATATACTGCTTTTAATATTTGTTCAATTTTTAGTTGCTTGAAAATTAGTTCATGTTTTTCGCAAAATTGTCTAGTTACATTATATAAAGTTGATTCTTAATAATAGGTTTGGCTGGAAATGATTTTGTTTAAGTTCATCATAAAAGTAAATCTAACGCATTTGCTGGTCTAGTAGTGAAATATAAAAACTTGTTGAAATAATTTTTTAAATGTTTTAGACAAATTTCTTTATTTACTCTTTTTTTTTTTAATATACATGAAAAAAATTGCAAATCTTAATTTCTTCACTTAATTTTGCAATTAAATTTCAATGAAATCATTAAAAATGAAATATAGATTAGTTTCATATGTCAGCGTTTAAAATTTGAATTTTGTTAAATTTTATCAATCTGAAAATGTTTTTTAGAAAACTCCGACCCGGGTTTGCAAAAATTGCCTGGTAGTTCTTTGGCGAGCCCTGTTAATACAATTATATCAGTACTTACATTATAATAAAATTGTTTTTTAGTATTTTTTTTTATTGATTGATTTTGATAGGATAGTAAATAATTTGCGCTGTCACTGGTGGCATATGCATATTCGATAATAACCAAAAAGTCCTTAACTTTTCGAAAAAGTCCTTAATTTTTTCAAAAAAAAAGTCCTTAAAAGTGCTTAATTTTTGCTTTGTGGGAAGAGTGGGAACCCTGTAATATTGTTTTAAAGTTTTAGAGGTTCAAATAACAAGTAGTAAGAAGGCCCAGTGAAGGAACAGCTCTAACCAGTGAAGGAACACAAAATTGCCCAGTAAAGGAACACTTAATTTTGTTTATATTTTAATGCTCTTTATGAATTCATTAGCCATACAAATATATAAAATCAAGACTATTTATGAAATTAGAATATACAAGTACTTGTAAAATGCTAACTTTATTCTGTAATCATGAACTAGAAATTAAAGTGATGTTAAATACAAAATAAATTTTAAAAAATCATTCTTTCTTATAATTTGACAGTCAAATCTCAATCATTGTGTCATCCGATGCTGTTTATTATCATTATTATTTTATCACCTTTTTGTTTACTCTTTTTCCTCTTATTTCTTGAAGCTTTTTTTTTCTTTTTTAAGTATTTTTTCTTTCTTTTTCTTCTCCATATTCTTTTGTTTTAACTTTTTTTTAGATCTTTCAGCCTCTTGAAATTTTTGCCATTTCTCTGAAGTTAGTGCAAAAGGTAATTTATTCATTTTTCTTCTTATTTGACCTTTCTTTTTATCATCAATATTTGGCCAATGTAAATGGTTCTTCCAAACTTCTTCTGACTTTTCAGCAACATTTCTACAATGCCTTTCTCGATAATAGACGGGGGAAAGGTTGTTATTGAGGAAAATCCATCTCTTGTTGACTTGTATCTAGAGGATCTTTAGAAGTACTGATTTTACTTATAGAATAATTTCTTTTTTCAACTAAGAGAGGATCAGCATGAGGACTCATTTCAAATTCGATATCTAAGATGCATTCATTATCAATACTAGCTTCAGTTCCTAAGTTTGACTTAACCAAGTGGTCTTCTTTTAATACGTACTTCTTCCATATTGAAAAAAGTACAGGCTCTTGGACATTTTCGATATTAGACTCTTCAGTCAATGCTGCGTTAAAAATTTGCTACATATCTTGAGGGATTTCCCTCTCAAGCTTCTGAAGAAATTGAGTATCGTTTCTGTTTAACTCTGTTTTTTGTTGAGGAGCTTGCTTCTAAAATCTAACATAGTAAAGTAGTTTTTACAAATTATATAATCACGTTGCTATCCTATAATGATAACTTAATATCAGTTCTTGGTGCAAAAGCCAGCGAAAAAATGTTCTATTCAAATTTTTATGATTATATTTAATTAGTTTTCAATTTGTAAACATAGTTTATTAAGTTGCCTAACATTTGATGAAACTACACACCCCATTAATAAATATAAATTATAATTTTTTCATAAATTAAGCGATTAAATTAACATTTTGAACTGAAATTATTTCAGGAATTATTCATACAATTTTTAACAAAATTTCGGTTGTCCTCTATATAGCAGAAGTACTTATCCTAGAGTCATGTAAAATCATATTTCACACATTACTGTTCATTCACTGGAAGTATTCCCAGTGAAGGAACATGCCTGTTTCTTCACTGGTTAGAAGTTGTTTTTTGTCTTTGAAGTAGAATTTTAATGTATAATATGACTAAAAGTACAAGAAAATTAAAAAATTTATTTTATTTTCATTAACTGGGAAAAGAACCTAGTGAAGGAACATGCCTGTTCCTTCACTGGTTAGAAGTTGTTTTTTGTCTTTTAAACAGAATTTTGATGTATAATGTGACTAAAAGTACAAGAAAATTCAAAAATTTATTTTATTTTCATTAATTGGGGAAAAAACCCAGTAAAGGAACACTTGTTCCTTCACTGGTTTTTCATCGTTTGGTGATCCAGTGAATAAACACCCCCTTATCTCAGTACTTGATTATGCTATGGTGCTTTAAAAAAAATTAAATGTAACTTCAATAACTATATTTTGAATTCTCTTTTTCACAGTGAGAAAAATAAGACTATTACATGCAATTAATTCCACTTCAAACATATAAATACAAACACTCACCTTATAATTTTTTCAATGAATCAAGGTGTTGCAGAGATAATAACAAATTCAAAAAATTTTCCAGAGAAGTATATTTGGCCAGGTAATCCAAAACATTGCTAGATGACTTCCTATTGTTTGGCAGTAAGCTATTGTTACCAATCAATCTAAAGAAAAACTCTCAAATTTTTATTTTTAATCAATATATATGAAATGTTCCTTCACTGGTTGGTTTACCCTTTATATATCAGCTTTATCATTTTGATTAGAAATAAATTTGTAGATATTTTATTAAAAGAATATCAGAAATTTTCTCTCTCACTTTTTTTCCTTTTTATTTATCTGAAATGTAAAACAATCTGCAGCACCCACTGTTCTGGTGTATATGTGGATCATTTTTATTGTTTTCACAAGTCATAAACACTCAAAGATATAACAAAAGAGTGTTAAAAAACTGCAGGTGTTTTTTTGTGTCAAATTAGAGTAATGAGGCAAAACAATTTGCAAGATAAAAGTGAGGCTCTTCCATTATAATTTAGTCCTTTGTCTACATCCATCAGGATTTTTTATTTATTTATTTTTTTGAGATTTTAACAGGTATCAATTATAAATGCAGTGAATTTTTTGACAGTCTTAAAATTCTTGTTTTCAAATGTATGAAGTAATCTAAATTTAACACACAAAGAAGAAAGAGAAGAAGAAAAAACACATATTCGAAAACTTAGGTGCCAGAATGAGAAACAGACTTAATGCCCCCTTTTTTGAAGAAAAAAATATATATATATATTTTATTTGATTTTATCCTCGCCCACTAGCTTTTTTTTCCATCTTTAGTCTGTAAAGAGAGTGTTAAATTCATTGCTAAGAAACTAATGTTGAACCAAAGATTTTTAATGGACTCAACTTATACGAATTGTTTTTTATAAAATTATTTATACGCATAGACTTGATTAAATATTTTTTTTCCGGAAATTCACTCGGAATTTATAAACCATTTCAAGGTATTTTTGAACAATAGAGAATAGCTTTGCGACTAATAGTTATATAATTTAGTTTTGCTTTTTTTTTTAATTTTTACTGGTACTCTACATATAATAATCTTATGATTTGTCACTTTCATTTATTTCAAATTTACTTTTAAATTTACCTTATTAATTGATCTAATGAAAAAAAAATATTTTTAAAAGGATTTGATGATTCGTGGGGAACAACAGCTACAAATGAAGGATGGGATGGTAATTATCTCTATTTTCTGACTTTAATGAATGAAATGTGTTATCTAATATATAATATTTACTTAATTGTTAAGTGTATTCATGGTTTTACCTTTCCTGAGAGTTTAAAATGCCTCGAATGTTCTGTTTGAATCTGTTATAGTGACCAATTTAATAAATGAAAAAATTTGGAATTAATTATTATTTTTTTAGAGTATTTATGCAGTTTATTATGAAATTTTTGTTTTATTTTTAATTTTGAAAGTGCACATCTTTGAGTATTTGAAAAATAGTGATAAGCATGAAAATCATGAGTAACTTGATGTAATATTGATAATATTCTGAATTAAAGTTGTACTTAGTGGGAGTTTTTTTTAATTATTTATTTTTTACTACCTTTGTACTTCTTGTTCAGATAACGAATAAAAGTATATCAGCATAATAGTTTTTGTTATTTTGAATACCAATCTTAAGCATTCATTATGTTACCTCAATCACTGTATTAAAACCTCAATCGCCCTATTAAAATAATAATTTTAAGACTACATTGTTTTTCTATATCTTGTTTGGATTTGTATATACTATAGTTTTTAAAATATCTTCCCTCCTTAGAATAGATAGTTATATTTTTAAAAAAATTCTTTTTTCAAACTATTTTATTTTTTGGTAAAAGTTTGGATTAATGAATGAGTTTCAATATCATTTGTTGCATCCTACTGTAAATTCATTCATTTGTCAAATTTAAGGTATTGTATTCAAATAATTTTAACTAACACCAGATTGTTTTATTCTAGCAGATAACAAAACATCACCCGTTTCATCTTCTGGCGTCATAAAATACAGAATCTTATATGCTTTTGATGCCAGAAATCCAGATGAGCTGTCAGTCATGCCAGGGGATATTGTTTTAGTGAGTTTGTGAATTTTTGCTTGTCATATTGTAATCTGAAATTATATTGTGTTTTCAATAAATTTTGAATTAATTTACTTTTATTTAAATGATGTTATTATCACTTAAAAAAATTATTGTTTAAATTATAGCAAACTTTTTGCTCTTAAGAATGCTACTAGCAACCAAAAAATTATTACTGAATATTAGCCTGACGTATTTAAACTCATTTTGTTCATATTTTTTAATAGTTTGTATGTTTTATTTTAAAAGAAAAATATTACCACACTCTAATGAATATATTTAATTTTTTGAAAAACTTTTCTGTGTTAAAATATGGTTTCTTGACAGGTATTTTTTAATCTTTATGTCACAAGGGGACTTCTAGGTCCCGCTATTATTATTTCCATATAGCATTGAAATGGAACAAAACTTGTCTGTCAATGTAATATGACTTTTTGTTTACCATTACTTGTTGACAAGACACGATTGTTTGAAGTTGAGCATCAGCTATGTTGCTATTTAGTTAATATTTCCTTCAAGATACCATTTTATGAATTAGTTTCTCAGCTTTTTATCTTCATCCATTTTGTAAGTAAGTTTCATATTTTTTTTATTGATTCATTAGCATTTTCAACTAGTTATAAAAGATTTACCTTTTTGTGCTTAACCAGTAGCCAAATCATTTGCCTTTTATCTTTCCAAACAATTTTATTTCTAAAAAATACTTTACTTCAAATGTATTAATTCATTTATTCCAAACTATAAAATAATATATATAGCCAGAAATAGATAAAATGTAAAGAAATTTAACCTCCAAATTATAATCTCACTGGTAAAAAATTTTATGTAATTTATAGAATAGAACTATAATATTTGTTATTTTGGGTTTGAGAATTATTGTTTTATAATTTATTACATAAGCAAACTCAATATTGACTGAGTATCCCACTATAGTATTGTTGAACAGTGTATAAAGTTCATGGAAAAAACAAAGACTGCAATTTTTTTACTCACTATACCCTTAATTATTAGGGTAGTCAGCCTATAACATGTACCAGAGCATCATCTTCTAATTAACAAGCTTTTATCCTAATCTTCACTGTAGACGTTGATAATCCTTTTTCACTTTCGCAGAAGTGCAACAATTGCAATTTATGCATAATTATTAAAATTTCATTGTCAAGATTGTGATCTTAATGTGATTGAGTAATAAAAATTATGGTTCTTAAGAATTTTATCAATATGTTTAAAGAGGTTTTTTTTCTAACCATCAAAAATTAGTATAGTGAAGCTATAATATTTTTTTTCGTTTCCTTAAACTAATTTGTCAAAAAATAAAAAGAAATGGATTTCTGTAAGGAAAAAATAATAATTTCCAGAAACAAATAAAGAAAATAGCAAATTAGGGCTATGGGTTCTCCTTCACCCTACTATGGAGCTATTTTTAGTTTTATCAAGGTCCTAGGTATTGCAATTGTTCCATTTTCCCTTACTTTTCAAAATGAAGGGAAAAAAATTTATCGATATAAACTCTCTGATGTTGCTCTAAAAACGGAAGGAATAGTAGTAAAAAGGTTTTTCATCTAATCTGAAAAGATGAGTTTTAGTGTAAAAAATCATTGATAATTATTACTGATGAGTGAATCATTACTCATTCTCGCTAGGAGCACAATAATTTTTTTAAGAAATTGGGCTTGTATGAAAGTGGAAAGGAGAAACATTATAGTACTTAATAAGTTTTAACATTTATTCAACTTTTTGTCTGAAATGTTTGATGAACTGTATGATTACATAAAATCTTTAGTTTTCTAAATGGAAATGTAATAAAATTAAATATTTTCCTCATTCCATTGAGACGGGATTTTTATTCAGAATTGTCTGCTAGTCATTAAGCTATAATTCATTTTACTACACTTGAGGTTGTAAAGCATTTCAGCTACTTTTTAAACATCTCATAATTTGTTTGTAAATAAGATTGTGAAGTTGAATAAGTTATTAAATAAAGGGATCTCCTCGAAGATTAAACAAAAAAATATTTAGATTTGTTTTCTTATGAAGAAAATTTAACATTTAAAGCAACATGTTTGATCTTCACACTCATATTCTTTGTTTTTATTATGAGCATTCTAAGCATTCTTTGTTTTTTTTGTTGTTTTTTTATTGAGAAAATGTGGAAAGATGACATAGAAATAAAGACAGAAAGGCAAAAGAAACAGATAAATAAGAAATACAGTATTAAATAAAGCTAGAAATAAAATTTCTAACCCTAGCATTTTATGTTTAATTAAAAGACTATCTGGAATTACTGATTATCCTTTTTCATTAAAAACAAAATTTTAAATTGATTGTATGTATAATGATTTAAAAACCTGTTTTTTTTCTTTTTTATAATTGTTAATGATACATTGTTTTTCTTTGATCAACTGAAAACTGCTTAGGGTTTTGAATTGAAAGGTTATGAGTAGCTAATAATTACTCCCATCGTTACTATTTCTTTTTTACTTGTAAATGTCTATATTTTTTTGTTAAAACTTTATTTTTAGATTGTCATTCACATAATTTAATAAAACATGTTTATAGCCACATCACTTCAATATTTTTTATTATTTCAATTAGATCGCATGTCTAATTAATTTATTTCTGTTTGTTTCTTTGTTCATTTTGTTGCAATTTTTCTTGCTTGTAAATTATATTCAGAATTGTTTATGTTAATTGCAAAACATTTTTAGGTCCCTGAAGGTCAAAGTTCAGAACCTGGTTGGTTAGGTGGAGAATTGCATGGGAAAAAAGGATGGTTTCCTGAGGCATATGCTGAGCGTATTGAGCCTGCTCAGGAGACTCTAACTAATGAGACTGCCTTCACCAATAGTGCTGCTACAATAGGAGCTCCTACTGAAACAGTACATATTGTTGGGACTGAAATGAAAAGAACCCTCGAGTAAATAGAATTGTTTTTATTCTTTTGTGTTCTTCAATGGGGTTAAATATCCCCTAAAAACTACTCCAAACATCCCTCATGTTCTAATTATCCAATAATAACAGAAATAGTGATTCCGCTAGACTTTGGAAACTACAGGTCCTTAGGACCCTATCTACTAAAATAAAGTCTCAACCTAATTCTATACTTCTTTAAATATTTATTAACTTGTACATTCATAAATTACTCTATCTGTTAAAAGACAAAGCAAAGAATTTCAGAACAAGAAAATAAAATTATGTTTAAACAATCAAAGTTTATATTTAGATCTGATCTAACACATGCATCAAGAAAAAAACAAGGATGTAATAAGATGCTCAAAATTGCTCTATTTATCTGTAAAGTTTGGTTAAACTTTTGCCTGTACGCTCCTTTCTTTATTTGTCTGGTCTGTTATAGATATACTTGTCTGTAGAATGCATAATGAACTATTTTTCCTACTACTTTTACGATTTTGTGTATTTTTCGTATATAACACATAAGAATTACAGAAAAATGTATTTATTTATGGTACAGGATGTATTTATTTATGCATGCCAAAAACAGACACTTCTATGTTCATTTGTATGTGCATATGTTGATGAAGTATTCATACAATATTCTCAGTCACCAAAGATTTTGTTAGCAAAATTTTTTGCACTGGCGATATTCTTTTACTCCGCGTAATGGTTCAGATCTTTGCTTTCATTGATTTCAATTAATCTTTTTGTGTGTATGCATTGATTTTTAATTAAACCAAATACTTTGAAATGTTTACCTATTTTTGAAAACTAAATATTTTATTCATTTTCACTCTTAGGAGTGCTTTTTATTATGTGACATACTTTTTATATGTGATAATCTAAGCTAATGGCTTATTTATTCTTTAAAAGTAAGAAATTCTTGCTTATTAACAAAAATAGCGAATTTTCCCTTCATATTATGACTTTTAAATAGTATCGAAAGATTGTAATGTCCTTATTGTATATAAAGCAAACAAAGTAACTCAATATTTTTGTTTGTTTATTTAAGCTTGCTTGCTAATAGACAATATTTATTAAAAAGTTTTCAAAATAACTTTGTTGATATCATGAAACAAAAATTAAGTAAAGTAGTTAAGAAACTTTAAAATAATAGATCTGTAATCTATATTTTTTCGACATCTAAATTCATACCTTAACTGTTTTATTTGTTAGAGGCATATCAGAAGCGCCAGAGGAGCCATCTAATGTAATCCGTGATGTTCTTCAACATTCTGAAAATTCTTCTTTTACTCAACCTGCCAAATCATCTGTAGAATCTGTGCCATCTTTACCATCTCAGGTAAAAAAACTTTTACGTGGAACCTATCCTATCAGAAAATCAAAATTGTCAGTAGTCAGAGAACCTTTTAAAGTGTATATACTTTGAAACTAAGAGTGAAATTACTCAAAATAAATAATAGCTATAATAAAAAAAAATTAAGTGTACTTCTTTTTTATTCTAAATAACTATTTGAAATCATAAAAGAAAAATAATTCATAATTTTTTTTTCTCTTTAATTAGCGTCTTATAACCAAAGTATTTGTTCATCACTGTTCTAACCACAGGAATTTTTTTTTTTACACACAAACCTGTTTTTTTTTTTCTACTCCTTTCTGAAGTATTCTATGCCATGTGTCTTTTTTTATTACATTTTTGATTCTTTTTTACATTATTGAATGTTCTAAATAATTTTCAAGGTATTAGATTATTTATTGTAAGAGCAAACCCATTTTTCTCAGTTACAAAAATTCCATTTCCAAGTATTGCACTTTTCATAGAAACTTCTGGTCATGATAAAAAAAATTCTGCAGCTGCATTGCTGACTTAATGAATGTGGAAGAGGTACATCTGTACATGGCATAAAACACCTAAATAATTATGGGGTAAAACAGTGGAAACAAATTATCTGCTTATTTTGGATATGGAGATCTTAAGTAGTAGAAAGATTATTTTTTGTCATAATCATCCCATGTATAGAGATGTACAAAGCAATTGCCAAAATAAAAGCTAATCCTTTTTCTTTCTTTTTTAAAGAGAAATACTAGTTTTTTTTACATCAAATAATATTGTTAACCCCTTAACTGCCAAGTAAAATTTACATGATTCACTCTCCAGTGCCACCGTTTTTCGCTCAAGTGCACTTTCTTACGTGGTGTTTAGGTGGGGGGAAATGATGCATGCGTTGCAATTCAAAAACAGTTTACTTTTACAGGACAAGAAAAAGGAAAGAAAGAAAATTTAAATTAAATAATAAAAATACAATATAAAAGATGTTAAAACTTAGCTGTTGTATGATAAATCCTGAAACATGGTTGGACACATAAACCAACATCACATTCATTGCACTGATAGCGGGATTCACGAGGAATTTTTTTTTTGAACAAACGGCATATTTTCGCGATGCATTTTTCTTTGAAGACGTTGATGGAAGGTATAAAAAGCACCAAATACACACGGGAAACGAAAGTTAAAAAAGAATAAACCCTACCTTTCTCAAATCGAGACATGCAGGCGATTAACACGATATCACTTTTCCATAACATCCTTTTCCCATTCCCCCTCCTCCGAAATTAGTAATACATTCGCAAAGCAAACACTTTCAAGGTCATTTTACTGCATTCTGAAGTAGGGGGTGTAGTTCTATTTATAGCAGCGCAATGTAAAGCATCGTACTTCGGGAAAGCGTATATATACGACTGCGGCAGTTAATGCATCGTCTGGCCGAGACGTATATATACGCCCGCAGCAGTTAAGGGGTTAATTATCAGATGATTATGCATTGTAAATTAACAGTCAGCATTGAAAATAAATCAACTAATATTTATTTTTAGAAAAATTATAATTCATGTAATAGAAAGTAAAAGGGTCACTGATTATGCAGTTTTTTTTAAAGATTAAAAAAGAATAATTATGAAATTTTACTTTTAAAATACTAAATGCAGGGAACAATTTACGGAATTAGAGTACTTAAGTATGAAGCTTTGTATGCAACCTCTCTCTCTAGAAAAAAGAAGAAAAAAATATTGGTCATTGGTATAGAAATACAGTGATTGATGAAACATAGGCCCTCTATAATAATGTCATTTTTCTGTAGGAGGATGCTTTATCAGAAGCTCTACAAGCACAAGCTTTATTCCCTTGGAAGGCTAAGAAAGAAAACCACTTAAGTTTTAGCAAAGGGGACATAATTAATGTAAAAGAGCAACAAGATATGTGGTGGTATGGAGAATTTCAAGGCAAAGTAAGCTTTTTTATTTAAATTTTTCTGTTTTGGTTCAGTTAACTCTATAAAATTCTTAATATTTAAACATAAGAAAAATTTAATAAATAACTACAGAAAGTGTAAGGCAAATTTGATTTTATTTATCTATGTTATAATATTATCTGTCAAATAGATTGATTGATGTACAGCAAAACGAAAAATTTGCATCAACTACTTTTAACATTCAAGCATTTATTGTTAAATTGTCAATTACAATTATGAAATTGTAATAATTTATTTATCCTTTTATACTATAGGCATAAGGCAAATTAGATTTTATTTATTTTTGTAATAATATTGACTGTCAAATAGATCAATTTTATAGATTGATTGATGTACAGCAAAAAAAAAATTTACTCAAACTGCTTTTAACATTTAAGCATTTATTGTTTAATTGCCAATTTTAATTATAAAATTGTATTCATTTTTAATAATAATTATTTCAACATTAGTAATGAATTATTTTCAATAAATTTGTATTCAATGTCAAAATATACAATGTAATCAAGGCAACTTATTAACCTCCATGATTTGCCACTTATAGTGAAACATTCAGAAATTATTAATTATGTATAACAGCATTTATACATTTTTGCCCAACTCAACAATAATACTATATTAAAGTCGACAATATTTAGTGACACAAGCATTTAATAATGTAGTTTTGCTTCAGAACATTGATATACTCTTAAATTATTGAAGGGAAGAAAAAAAATTTGGAGGGGGGGGGAGGAGACATTTTATAATAAGTTTGATTATTTAATTGCGCTTGTACGTTTTAAACAGAAAACTCAAAATGAAGCGACTCACACAAGTTCTTCAACAGTTTTCCCTCTGTTTACCATTGCTATTGCTTAAATGTAATTTTTTTTTAACTGTAGCAGTGTGAGTTTTATTTAATGCAACTGTTTTTAAAAGTCGCTTTGTTAAGCTGAGATAAAATAAATATGGTAGATTAAAAAAGCTGAAATACAGCCAAGAGAAAAATTTAAGAATTATATTACTCTTATTAGTTTCTATGTTACAAAAAGTTATTAGTTTCAGAAAAATAATATTAACAGTATAATTTTAAAGTTATGTTAAATTATATACCACATATCTTGTTGTTATACACCAGTGATAAAATCAGAAATTTGTTAATCTTGAAATATCAAAACATTATAAACAATGAGATAAATATGAATTACTCTAGTAATTAATTTTCTCCTTTTAAACTATTTTTATTATATTATATATAATCAATTTTGAATCTTTAACAACTACACTGAAAATATGTAATGGAAGAACCGACTAGGTGACTTGGCGACAAATATTCAATAAGCAATCCTAGAAAATCTCTTGTTTAGCATCGAATGCTAAGGCACAGGGAGAGAAAAAATGGTGAAAATTAGAACTTGAAACAGCAGTTTCCTCACATTAAAGAGGAATTTATGTTTTTTTATGTATTAATGATTAAGAAATGCAAGAAAAAACAACCCTTAAACAGCTTCAAATGCAATTATCTTGTTTCTGGTTTGCATTAGTTTGTGTTTCAACAACGCTTGTAAAAAATTTAATTTTTTTTTCTAAGCAAAGTCTTGTTGAAAATATTATTTTGTGCTAAGGTAACTTTGGAAAGATTGAACTCAGGTAACTTTGTGCTCAGGAAAAATTTAAAATAATTTGTATTTCAACAACTATACTTAGATATTTTTTTTGTATTGAACCTAATAAAAATATTTTTATTTAATTTCATAAATACTTTTAGATGTAACAAAATGACAACATTTTAACCACAATGTATTTAAAAGAATGCTTTTTAAAAATCAAAACATATACTCCGCTGCAGTAGAACTCATGATGCCTCTGAATCGGGTTTGATCGGTTTTCAGACTAACAAGGCTATACAAAATTTGATACCTGTTTGTTCATGTTCCAAAATAAGGTTGCTGAAATTTTATTCTATGGATGTAATCCTAAATGTATGTATATCCAGGGTTCCCACGGTCCTTGAGAGTCCTTGAAAGTCCTTGAATTTTTTTTGTTGCTAAATTTAGGTTCTTGAAAGTGCTTGAAAAACATCTTAGGTCCTTGAAAAACTTGATAGGTCCTTGAATTTGTCCAATACTGCCGGCGGCCCTTTTTATAAAACACCCGCGGAGCACAGCAGACAATCAATGCGTTCGGGGCGAGACTCCACTTCATCTTCTGTCGCATATACTTAGATCTTCTTTTTTCTTATCGAAACTGGAATACTCTCTAATTTCGTAACAATATGTACCTTATAGTTTTCAATAAATCTGCCGTTTTACCATCCGCACTTGTCCTTACGTTTGCGTCATTTCAAAACTTTATTGTAAAGCGTATTCGCAAAGGCACGGCTTCGTATTTGTGTTATGTAGTTTAGACTAGTTATGCCTGGGAAGTGCTATTTTAATCCCCAATGGATGGATAGTCAAGCTTATAAAGAATGGATTTTATCGATGCCCGAAAAGAAGCTCAGAGCTAAGTGCCGATTATGCATGAAGGAGATCGATATCGCGAAAACGGAAGAATCTGCTCTGAAATCACACATCAAAGAAAGGTAAAACAAAAAAGCAGTCTCATGCCCTGAGTTCTCTTTTTCCAAAGACATGAACATCTTATTCATCTGGTGTAAATACTCCTTCAACATCGTGTGCCCCATGTGAAACAGAAACTTTAGTGGCCGAGGTAACATTGTCTTCTTATCTGGTCAAAAGGAATGTGCTTGATGCTGAAATTCTCTGGAGTCTGAAGTGCATCACTAGTAATTATTCATGTAACTCCTGTGAAGGGTTTAATAAATTGTTCTCTAAAATGTTTGCTGATAGCTGTATAGCGAGACAATTTTTTTGTAGTGAGCCTATTTGGGCTCCTTTGGATTGGCACTATACTTCAAAGGGATTCTTATAAATGAGCTGAAGAATGTTGATTGCTACATTGTACTCTTTGATGAGACGTTAAATCAGTCTCTACAATCTAAGCAGATGGACATTTTGGTAAGGAATTGATAATAAAGTTTGCACTAAGTATCTTACCTCCCAATTTATGGTTCATGGAACTGCATAAAATATTTTGTCCTCTTTTTACAAATGCATGGATGATGGTTAAAAGCTCTCTAAAATGCTTCAATTATCCATGGATGGACCCTATGTCAATTGAAAATTCTATTAAAAGCTTCAGTGTGAATTAAAAGAGAAATATTCCCACCAGGTCATATTCATTGGCAGTTGTGGATTACACATAACGAATAATGCTTTTAAACATGGTGAAAATGGGATATGTTCCTTCTAATTTTTATTTTCAGAAAGAATTGTTGCTGCATAACATTTAGAGAAGGTTGTGTAAATTATGGATGAATAATTTCAGAAACGATGTTTAATAGAGGAGAGGAGGGGTTTATGGAATAGTCATGGAATATGGAATACCTAAGACTTAGCTCTGTCTTTCATGCAGCCTTCACATGGAAATACACAGGATTAAAGGATTTCACCATTAACGCCTCATTACCATTAGTTATAGATTGTGCTGAAAATGATTTTGTGAATTAATATGTAAAACCAGTAGGGTTGTTTTTAAAAAAATATAAATTTTAGTCCATAATACTCTCTTCTCTCTATATAGGCAAAGCATTTAGGTATTATATTTGAAATTAATTATTGCCACAACAAGCATTGTTGCTTCTAGTAAAATAGAAGAGAATAATTTTTAAAATTGGTCTTAGATTAAGGTCCTTGAAAATTTTGTTGAGGTCCTTGAAAAGTCCTGGAAAGTCCTTGAATTTCAATCTCATCATAGAGTGGGAACCCTGATATCTATTTTATCTTTTCAAAACGAAATTATATTGGATGGGAAACGTTAAAAATCGTCCACAAAATCAAGCAAATGCTACGCACTAAAATCATGAAAAATCTTCCTTTATAAAAGAGTTGGAATCAAATAAATAGACTCCCAAAAATTTCATGAATTATGCCTTTACAAGCATATTAAAAACATAAAAATTGAACGAGAACCAAAAAGGAAGAACATATAAACTTTAGCACTTATGTACTCAAATTCTCTGAGGTGTCACTTAGCCTGTTGTTCCACTAAACTCTTCATACTCTGCAGTGGATTCTACTTCATCCTGATCTACCCATAGAAAATAGTCCTCATTCTCATTCAAATCCATTGAATTATCATTTATGAAAAACCCTCTAAAATATTGATGCATTTTAAAAACTTGATTTTTGTCATTTTATTAGTAGTATTTTTATAGGAAAACTTAAATTATTATTTTTAACGACTAATTCTTTTCAAATTTTCAGCTCGGCTGGTTTCCAAAATCTTATGTTAAATTAGTTTCAGGACCTATGAAAGCTAATGATAAGTAAGTTAATGTTTTAAAAATAATATGCATTTTGTAATTAAAGTGAAACAGCCTTTTGAGGTTATTTAATGTGGCTTGTTACATTATTGCTTAAAAGCAAAATGCTGAACTGAAGTAATCAAAATAGTGCTTATTCTACCATTGTCAATATTAATTAATCAACTATCTTACATATCTTTATCTATAACTAATCTAATAGTTCTTCAAGACATTAATGGCATGTTATTTCTAGACTAGAATTCTCTTTGCAAACTTCTTTATGAGGCTTCTATTAGCTTTGTATCTATATACTAAAATATGTGAATATTTATGTTATTCATTTATTACAAGTTATCTTTGACATATTAATCTCAATAGCCTTGTTTAAATTATAAGTTTTTCCTTATGGATAATTTTATGGTACTGTTTCTAAAATCCAATTTGTATGATAGTAGTTTTGATTTAAAGTATTCCATAAGAAGTTAGGTTATTTTTTATATGATATTTTTAATTGTTATTTTATATGATATTTTTAAACGGTTTTAATTTTGTTGGGGTATCACATTAACAGTAAATGCAAAATTAATAAAAATTGCTTAATTTTGTCTCATTTTGTTTCAAAATTTCTAAATTTATTTTAAACATTTTTTTTACCCTAAACTGAATTCATTTGATATTTTTATCTACATATTGCTGAAAATAATTGACCTCTTACATTTACTTAAACTTTAAAAATCATAAAAATACTAGTAGAAAAGCATCAGATATTTTCTATTCACAATAAGATATTTTTTGCTAAACGATTAAAAAAATTCAAAGCATTCTCAGAGAAGACTTAAACCTCTTTAACTTTTTTAACAATTTCATAAAAACATACCAAAATCACAATATCAAGATTTTAGTAAACACAATATTAATAGGGTTTTTCTTTTTTTTTCTTTCAAAAAACAAATTGTCTCTTACTTAAATATTTCTTATAACTTATTTTAAAATTCAGTTCTAAGTTTTAGTGGCTTGCATAATTTCAAATTTTTATAGTTGTTCCTTTATGTAATTTAGCTTTCAAGATAGTACAGCTGATTCCGATTTGCAAGAACCACCTGAAGTAAATACATCTCCTCCAGGTAAAGCCTCTAATCATACTTGAATTATTTTCAAAATTATCTGTGGACTGTAATTAATTCTTGTTTAATTTTTAATACAATTATATAACAAATTATCAAATGCTAGTTAGTTTTTTTTTTTTTTTTTTTTTTTTGTACCTTTTTGCTTAAATTTTAAGATTTGTGTTCGAATTATTAAAACAAATTTTTAATATATTAAGCTAGTTACAAAACACGCTGAATATTGTAAATATCAAATTGCCGCTGCTAATTTAGCTTAACACATCTCTTGGCTTCATTGTTAACACAAAGGCTTATGGCAATTTTTATCATGACATGTAATAATTTCAAAACTGTTGCTAAAACTTTTTGTCACTTAAAATCTCAATAAATTGTTTGCATATTTGAAAGTCGAATAGAGCATTGTGTATTTATTTTTTTTTATTTATTTATTAAGATATGTATGGCAATTTTAAGTATGTGTGTTTGAAATTGTTATTTGCACTCTCTTCTGACAATTTAATTATGGTTTTAAATGTAGGTTACTTTTTTTTATCATGCATTAAACGTAGATTCTTTTTTTCTTCATGCATACATGCATTGAAATACTAAATTGCTTTTTCTAAAAATAGTTCAAATGGATCTATAACTTATCTATTGCTGCCTTTTGTTAAGTATATTATCAAGAAATTGTCCAATTTAGACTTTATGTTCTTATTTTAATGTGTAAATTCCAGAAATAGTTTTTTTAAATTTTTTTTTGCATTGACTCTCGGTTAGAAAAGTATTTTTGTAAGGTATTTATAGACTTGGGTGAGAATATATGTTAATTCTTATTACATATGATACATTTTTTCTAAAAGTCTTACTGTGAATTAAATTACTACCAAACTACTACCTTTTGAGAACTACCCATTAAAAAGGAAAATGCTTATAAAAATATCAATTGCTGATATTCTTACAATCTTAACAATATTTGCAGAAGGGATACCTGAATATTATGTTGCGACTTATGCCTACCAATCTCAGGAACCAGGTGACCTTTGCTTCCAAGTAAATGAAACAGTTTTAGTTACAAAGAAAGAAGGAGACTGGTGGACAGGAACCATTGGGAACAGAACTGGTATTTTTCCCAGCAATTATGTTAAAAAAGCAGAGGAACAGGTAATTCATTTTATTACTTCATAACTAAATTTATATTTTTATTCTAAATATTTACTTAATGCATGACTAACTATTCAACACCACTCATACTACTTAGTGATTTAATAGATAGTGTTTAATTATAATAATTGTGAAAGAACTACTTTTTTATATACTATTTCACTTATAGCCTTCAAGTGTTGCAAGTACTGAGTCTGATGTTACAAAGACAGATCTTAATTTCCAGTCCATGTCTATTGAAGTAAAAAAAAATTCCTTCTCTTTATTCCTTTTAATAATGGGCCACAATATTTTACAAAATGCAGTCGAAACTTTTGTATTGAAATGGAGAAGAAACAAAAAGAATTTCTATTACCTAAATTTCAAATAAACAAAAATATACATTTAAAAGAAATTTAATGTAAGTTTTAATATCTTAATCTCCTGAGTATTAGTTCTGAACTTTATTGCTGCTATTGTAAAATCAGATTTTCTAATTGTTATCAGTTGAAAAGTGACTAAATAACTTGCAAAATTCAGAGTAAATATGCTCATGGTTTTAACTCTGGTACAGTTATATCAATTTATGCAATATTAAAAAAATTTAAATTTATATTTAAGGATGAAAATAAACTTATATAATATTATTATATTATAAATTACAGTTTGTTAAACTAATAATTAGGTTACAAATTTTAAGCATAATTGCAAGGATAATTAGTGTTATAAATAATTCCTTGTTTATAAATTATTTTAATTCATATATATTATGTATATTACAAAATAGATATGCTTGTAAATTAGCACTATAAATGTTAATATCTTATAAATACAGCCTTATTATGACAGTAAATCACCGGAGAGAGTTTCCTGGAAAATTAAGATAATCTAAAACAGACTATATTTACAGTGACACAGGAAAAATTTTTTTCTACATTGAATATATTAAATATGATCAATAATGTTCATGAAGTTTACCAAAATACATAGTTGTTGTTATAACTCTTTAAATTTATTTTACACATTGTTTAATTTCCTGTTTTGTGTAACTGCAGGGGTGATTGTGCTCCGGAAAAAATCCGGATTTTTCGCTAACCATCTGAAAGTTTCCAGAAATCCATAGTCCAGAAGTTTCAATTACTATATATAAAAATTCTTGTATATTTTATTTAGAAATATAAGAAATAAAATTTATACTTGGCATCTCTTTCATTCGTAAATATTTTTTCTGGAAGAATAATAAATGTGATTAGAGATAGAAGTAAACTTACAAATAATTATTCATTTGAATTATGCTGCATTCATTTGAATCATTTTGAATATCATGTTTTGAAAATTTCAATAATTTAAATTTATAAAGATATTAATTTTTTAAAGATTTTACTTAAGAAATTTTCAGGATTTTTAAGTTGGACCCACAATTACCCCTGATGTCCAATAAATTTCTAGCAGATTTTCCAATATACAATTCTTTTGATAATTTTTAGTGTTTTCTAGCAAAATCATATTTCAATCTATGCAATGCAAAATTTAATTTGTAGATTTTATATGACAATACAATGTGGGTTTGAAAACTCAGTCTAATCCTATATTTAGTAATAAAAAAAAAATCCTTTTTTTCTGAATTATATTTTGCCCACACTGAAGTTGAGCACAGATAATGTACAGTGCTCCAGGAAAAAAAAGAACCTGAATAACTTTCGATTTAATGATCAGATTATCACGATCTAGGACTCCTTTTTAATGATTTGAGTGAGTGACCTCAAATATGCTAATTAATTAGTGCTGACGGTATTTTAAACTATGAAATCTGGCGCAAAAAAGTACTCTCTCTCTGAATAAACATATCTGTTTTTCCACGGATTGGTATTTCTGACCCCCAAAATATAGGGGATAGTCGAAATCTGGGAAATATGGACCCCAGAGTTTGGTTAAGGGATCCAAAATTTGGACCCCTTAATGTTAATTTTACTTATTGCATAATTTGTTATGTATTGAGAACATTTGAAGCAAATTCAAAAATTCTTGCACGCAGTTAAATGATGCAAAAATTTTTATCCCTTGCAATTGATAATTTTTTTAATCATTATTAATAAAGTAATAAAAATTAATGAATATTTACAAAAAATTGTTTTTTGCATAGAATTATCTTTGGATAAGCGAATGTTATCATTGAGTGCAAAAGTTTTTCATTTTGCTTAAAAAATTCTCGAGCTATGCAGTGATGTCACCTGCTCCGGATGCGATAAATTGTTTTAAGTCCTAAAGAACTACGCACTAAACTTTGCAGATTTTCGCTAAATTTTGAAAACTTTTTTAAATGCTCAATACGACTTTACTGTAACAAAGTGGTTTATCACACAAGCCTTCGAATTATTTAAAAGTAGTGTTGAGTAAAAACCTTATAAATTGAATTTTTAAACGAAGAATCGTACATCGTAAGGCTACCACTCGAAAATATTTACTCGCTGTCTGGAGCAAGTTGGCATCTCTGGATATAGTGAAATACACAAAAGTAAAATTAGCAATAAAGTTTGCAAACTTTGGAGTGCTCTCCTGACCAAATTACTGGGACCATATTTCCCAGACTTTATCTATCCCCTATATTTTAGGGGCCAGTAATCAGAATTCGTCAAAAAAATGGTATTGTTTTTTCAGAGAAAGAACGTTTTTGTAGCTTAAAATATCGTATCCACTAATTAACTAGCATATTTGAGGTCACCTCTTTGAGCCATTAAGTATGAGTCCTAGAATGTGAAGATCCGATCATTAGGTCAAAAGTTATTCAGGGTAAAAAATTAAATAGCTTTTATGTATATTTTTGCCCTATTCTGAAGAGTGGGCAAACTCCATTTTTCTTCATTTTGTGCTAAAGAACCTTAAAATCTATATGTACTAGAGAATGTGTACTAATTTTAAAATAAAACAAAAATGTTTAAAAAAAAACATAAAACTGAAACTCATACAATTTTTTTATAAAGAGAGTTGACCTAATTTTCTAATAAGGCCTTCATTTAATAATAATCATAATTGTAAAAATATTAACTTTACACTTAGAGATGAAGTTACCATTTTTTTAAACATTTTAATTCATTGAAATGTGTCTTTTCTAATAAATGTTTATCTTTTCATGCTGGCAGTATGATATGTCTGTGTATAGCCCTAGAATGAGGGTAATGTAATGTGTTTTTATCCTAATGTATGGATTGTAATTAAAATATTATGTTCATTTTAAATAACTCTCTATGTGTATTCTTTTATAATAATCTTAAAAAATAGTAACTTTTATTCACTGTTTTTAAACCTTAGTCACTTATCTCACTTTTTTTAAATTTTAATTTCACAATTTTCCCCCCATTTCAATCGAAAGAAGGATTTTTCATTTCCCTAAACCCATGATATTACAATCCTCTTGCTTTAGTAAAGAAGGGTAGGGCTTAGAAGAGGATTGAATATGTGTGGAAAAATAGATAATTTCCACTTTCAAAGGAATTCCTCTTGAAATGCTAGAGAGCCATTCACTGTACCGAGGAATGAGTTCATTCGTCATCTATCTTAATTTTCATTTTCTTATCTGCTGCAGAGCATGAAATTTTGTGTATTTCTCCCTGAATTGAATTTCCTTTTTCTGTATGGTTCACATGTACCTTAAATGTGATTAATAGAGCATAATTTTGCATCATGGAAATTAAGCACTCTTTAAAAGTTCTTATTTTAGGTTTAAAGTACTTAAAAGTTCTTACTTTTTCTTCATAAGAAAAAACGTAAATAAAATGTTTACTTTCATATTATATATTTTATTATTTTTTTCTCTTTTCTAAAAAGATGTTATTATGCCATGCAAATTTGAGTTATCTCTTTTTGACACGTAATTTCACACTGTTGGATGTTTGTTTGTTTTTTATTATTACTATAGAGGTCATTAGTTATTAAGAATTTTTTCAGTCCTTTCTATGGGGTTTTTTAAATTTTGCTGTTTTTTATACAATGTTATGACACATGAACTTTAAATCAGAAAATTTCAAATTGATTCACTATAAATTAACTTGGTTTTATAATCGTTTTATCAGTCAAATGATTAACGAAGTTCCACTCATTTTTTTTCACATGGTTTTTTAAATGTCCATATTTTGATTAATATGATGTTTATTAAGTTACATGTACTTCAGTGACAACTATTTCTTAATGATTTATTCGAAAATCGTTGTTGGACGTATTTGATTTCGTCGTGAATTCTTATAGTTTTATTTCCAGTGTTTACCTTAGGCACTCATACAAATTTTTATAATTTTTTCAGCTCTTTCCTCGTGGTTTTTTAATACGATGTTATTTTACTACTTCACTTTTTCACCTTAAAGTTAATTTTTTGTTGCACACTTTATTCAGGATGATTACGTTGTAAGTTAATGTTGTTTTCTAAAAGTTTTTACATTCATTCAAATTAATATGATGTTATATTTTTGATTAATGCGATGTTGTAGCGACTCTCGAATTTCAGGTTTCAGTAACGACAATTTGTTAATGATTTGTTCAAAAATCACTTTCAATGTGCTTGGTTCTATCACAATTCCACTTTTTTTTCTCTGAGCGTTTTTTCAACGATTTATATTTTTTATACAATGTTATTACATATGCATATTTCAAATTAAACTCCTTTAGGACAATGATCACGTGTTCAGTTTCTCACATATTTCCAATTTAAATACTTTCAATACGATATTATTATTTTTTTGCAGTGATAGTTATTTAACGTTTTTTCAGTTCTTCACATCATATTTAAAAACACATTGTTTTTTGACTCCTGAAGAGAAGCACATCTCAATAATCGTGCATTGACTTTACATGATAGCGACAATATTTTTGTTGTATACTTTCACTGCTTCTTTAATATAATACTTTTAGCCAGTATTTCCCAAACTTATGAGTTTTGTGTACTCCTTCTAAATTTTTCGTAGCGCTGTGTACCACTAATAAAAATTGAATGTATTTTTTACTATAAAAAAAATTGCACGAAAGTTAAAAATCACAACTGGCTGTTGACACCACTAACTCAGCAAAAAATAGCCATTAGAAAAATATGTAATCGTAAATTTTCATGAATAGCTTTGTTTGTAACGAAAAAATTTGGAAAGTTTTGTTTGTTGCAAGATATTTTGCATAAGAACGTATACCCCAGCTAAACTGTACCACTACCTGGGGAGTACCACACTTTGAGAAATGCTGCTTTAAGCCATAGTAGCTAAAGTTTAAACATGCAACTTTTTTTTTAGTTGGGAAAAATTGAAAAATATTTATTATGTAATTTTTTAAAAAAAAATTCCATAGCAGTAAATTAAAGCAGTAAACAGCTACAACAATAAATGTTACTAAACCAATTTTTTTCCCCTTCAATTGTATATTTTTAAGATTATTAGGATGGTGCCTGAATATTAACACTGTTTTTAATTAAGTCACTATTTATCTTTTTTTTTTAAAGTTTTAGTCACTTCTTTCACTACTTTTTCTACTATGACCTGCACTGATTTTTATTTTTTTGTAATAAATTATTTAATAAATAAATTTAAAAAGTAAAATTTCTTTAGAATCATTCAACTAAAATATATATAATATATATATAATAAAATTTATTAAAACATTCTTCAACAAAAAATAGTTCAATATCATCTCCTATTGTGTATTTATTTATCTGGAAAGTACTGTTTAGATTTTCTTTTGATTCTATAATCAGTTTTTGTTCTTGTAAGTAAATGTGAAATTATGATATTTTTAGGGTGGTAAATACAAGAGAGGTGAAATTGTCACTGTTTTAGCCCCATACAAAGCAACAGGCCCTGAACAATTATCTCTAGAAAAAGGTCAATTAATTCAAGTTAGAAAGAAAACATCTGGTGGTTGGTGGGAAGGAGAAGTGCAGGTAAATAAGTTTTATTTTATGTTTTCTAATCTTTGAAAATTAACTAGTTTATTCCCACATTATTCTAAATAATTTATTTATTTACATCAATTAGATTAAAATCTGAATTCTAACTATAATTATTCTGCCTAACATAAAATCATTCTGTTAGGTATACTATTTTTTATTCATTTATTCTGCTTACAATATAATACTTCTGTTGAATATTTATTGATAATTTTTTTATACCTTTAGTTTGATAAATAGTTCAGTTTGTGTTTATTTAATATTTATTGGTAAAATTTGTTATTTAAGTAAATAATTAAAAAAAAACATGAATGGTTTAGGTAAAGCTAAATAAATTTATTACCTAAAGTTATGTCTAAACATGGTTACTTTAAGGGAAGTTTCAAGAATTCATCATCTTCTGAATCTGTTCCTAAATATTATTACTGATAGTAATGTGAGGTGGGATTAAATAATTTTAATAATCAAAATTTTTTAATAAGAGGTTGTACAGTGTACAAAATAAAAAATGGAACACCCTGAACCCTGTGGCAGAATCGCAGCGTCACGGCAACATTGTCGCCGAACGTTACAAAGTGCTTGCTGGAAGATTTTTCTTTTGAAAAGTATACATTTTTACCTTTCTTTACTGCAGAAATTTACACGTAATATTTTAACAATTAGATAATAACTTTTTGACGAGCTCAATTTACTCTGATAGTATCGTAAACTGATGTAATGTTTCGATTGTATTTTCGGCAGTTTACTGATGCTATTAATTTTCATGTGGTTTTTAAATATTCCGTTGTATTTCAAACAATATGGGGAATTCGAATTGTGCATTTGAGTATTTACATTTTAAAGCAAGAATTAAATCAAATTTTTGGCAGTTATTGCGTTTGACTTTTCCATAGTTTTTAAGTCTGATATTTTTTATACAATATTATTCATTGCAACAACCTACTTCATGCATATTTTGCCATTATCCCCAAAAAAATTTATGGAATCGAAGCATTTTTGCACGGAATTGTTAAATTCATCTACCTAAGGATAATTCCATGAAAAAATGCTTAATAATTATAGATTTCTTCTTATTTTTTTAGCAGTTGAAAAAAATTTAAATTGTAAGGTATCCAAATTTCAACATTTTAAAGATTATAATTTTATATAGCGAAATACAAAATTTGAACAAAATCAATTTAATAGTTACCTGAGAAATCGAATTTTAAATATACAAATTTTAACTAACTAAATGATCCATTTGGTAATGTTAAAAAGTAATACTGATATTCAAAGCTGTTTGTTATGTTTAAATCTATTTTAATTAGGTTAAAGGGAAAAAGAGACAAGTTGGTTGGTTCCCTGCTTCATACGTCAAAGAACTGAGTGGGAGTCGTGCCAGCAGCAACAGAACTACACCTGAATCTATGCTATATTCACGATTTAATGATAATCTATCCAATGGAGGACCCCAACAATCAGGTTTGCTGCTTTAATCTTCAGCTTTCAAAATTTTTGTCTCTTTGAATTTTATTATATTAGTCAAGCAGTTTTATTTTACTTCTCTTTATTTAAGTTTTGAAAGCAGTCTTTCAATGTTTATATTAAATATTTTGATGCCAAAATTCAATGAACATGATTTTAAAATGTACTGTAAACGTGAAACATTTTATTGAAAAATATTAATAATGATATACATATGTTGCTATAATATAATTTACATCTATTAAAATTAGATATGTAACACAGTATGTAAATTAGTAATGAATTGTTTGAAACTAAAATACCATCTTAATAAAGTAAATAAACTTGGCGTAAAAATAATTTTAATTTTTTGAAATACTGAATTACCTTCCTTTTTTTTTTTAAATTTTATTTACTGAAAGTTTTATGTTAATTTCTATCTAAGTTTTAATTTTATGGTACATAGATCAAGTGGTGGCTTTATATCCCTTTTCTGGACAACACGGTGATGAACTGACATTTCAAAAGGGAGATATCATAACTTTAGTAAATACCGATGACCCCTCTTGGTGGAAAGGGGATTTAAATGGTGCTGTAGGACTGTTTCCTTCAAATTATGTGGAAGTGATTAACAAGTCAAGTGCTGCTGCTCCCAAAAACTGTAAGTACAACCTTACACTTTGTTTGTCTTGATAAAATGGTATTTTAAATTCAAAAATAGGTAGTCCAATCATGTATCTAAGAAAAGGGTAGTTTTCTTGCATTATTTTAGAAACGTATCTGGTAGTTAGATTGTTACAGTTACCTGCTGCAGAAAACTCTGTTTTACATTTACATAACATTGCTTTGCATTTACATAACAGTTCTAAAGTAGAATAAAGCTATATGCTGATGCGAGACGGTAAATGAAAATAATATGGTACAATGAAACCTGTTAAGTTGAGCCTTTTTATCAGCCTCTAAATCAATACAAAGTGAAACTACATCTGTGGGTCATCTGAAGATCTTGTTTGTAATGTTGACTTTTCAAACAAATCAACTTTAGCTTAGAGTATTAATGTAAAACTTTAAACAGTAGAAGTATTGCTTATAGTTTGCATACTAAATACACAAAATAGGTTTAAAAATAATAGTTGAACTTTCAATCAATAAAAAATGTCACTAAAGCTAGTCTAACATTGTAAAGAGTTTGTAATATGTGTAAAAATAGGAATGTATTAGATTAGATATTTTATTTATAAATTTTAATCTATATTACTAGTTGGAGTAAAAAAACATAAAATAGTTAAATAATTAAAAAAAAACAGCGGGACATTTTTTTTTAATAGCAAACAAGTACATGGAAGTTTATTGTGTCATTAGAGAATCTCGAAGAAAATAAATTTCAAGAATAAGAGAGGTTCTGCAAATGTTGTAACTCTAATAAATATTATATAATATCATAATCATTTCATCATAGTAAAGTAGTTATTTGTTATAAAACTATTTAAAATGAAAATGAGTGCTGTAATACTTTCCATTGTTTCTAAATCTTTCTCTAA
Source organism: Parasteatoda tepidariorum (assembly GCF_982258835.1). Classification (NCBI taxonomy): domain Eukaryota; kingdom Metazoa; phylum Arthropoda; class Arachnida; order Araneae; family Theridiidae; genus Parasteatoda; species Parasteatoda tepidariorum. Next base: position 2,219,797 of record NC_141755.1, on the reverse strand, counting down.
ACAATTTGAGCTGGTTCCTCCATCTTCTGTTATTGTGAAATAAACTCAAATAGGGTTGGTTTTTAATTTTCTGCATCAGTATTATTTTTTATTCTATCCATTGAATATCTTATCTTTCTTAGTTTTTAATTTGCTTGCATTTATTGAGCTTAAGTTTGTTTGATTTATTTCTGTTTATATTTTTGTTGTTTATACAACACTCTTCGTCTTCTCTTATTCTTTAGAAAAAAAACCTCATGCTTTATTATATTCTCGATTTAAAATCTTACGCTTTTTTTCATATACTTTGCAGGAACTGCTGATTCTATGGATTCCACTACCCCTGCAGTTTGGAATAGATCTCTCTTTCTCTTCTCTTCTTCAGAATCTCACTGATTGGATTAGAATTTTTTCTTTTTATCAGTTCAGAAGCTGAATGGTTATGTATTTTAATGTCAGAGATTCAACTTATGTGTTCAGTTAGAAATTAGATTGCTTAGAAAATAAGGGTTATAAATTTTGGAAGAAACTTTCTTTTACATCAAGACTTTTGAATCAAGATAAAATTAAAGCTATGTTCTTTCATATAAAGACTCGAGCAGTTTGTTTTTATTTGGGAAAATTGAATTGTCCGGGCCTAGTGCATTTTTATTGTTTAAACTGCTTTTGTTTATTCAAAAAAATTTTAATCTGCTCAGTTGCAGACTGTTAGGTTTTGTTTATATTGTGTCAAAGTTTTAATCTTTTCCAGTTTTATTTTCATGATTAGATTGCTTATTTTGTGAGAGAAATGCATTATGTTTCATTCACAGATGAATATGTTTGTGAATCTGCTACATACTGAAAAATATCTGCACTTATGTGTAATTAAATATAAATATAGTATGACAGTAAAACATTTCTCAAAATATATAGCAACATAAAAAATATTTGTTCCTTAATTCATAGTTGAAGGGTTAAGAATGGATTTAATGCTATATTATAACTTAAAAAAAGAAACGGTTCTTAATTTTATATTTACAAGAAGTTTCTTTAATTTCACTGAAGAATAAAATCTGTGACTTTTAATTTAGAATATTTGTTATTCTAAATGTGTTTTAAATCTGGGCATTTTTTAAAACAAGTACTAGTATTATGGTATTAAAATTATTGTTCTTTATGAAGGGAAATTTCATATGTTTCTCTTTTAAAATTTTTAATAATTATTTTGCTCAAATTTATATTATTGTTAACTTATTTAACTTATGACTACATATGCCGCGTGAAATTCAAATATAATATCTATAACTGTTAAAAAGTATTAGGTATAGTTTAATCAATAAATAATGAGTCAAAGGCTATATAGTATAATTTATTTAATAAATTCATAAGTATTGTTTGCAATCGTTCAAGCATTGTTTCACTGTGACAGCTGTTTGCCCATTATGGCTTCTATTATGATGAATTGCACAAACACACTTTGACTTTGTTGTCTATTTGAAATGGATTTCTCCTCAGTACTTTTTTGAGCCCTTTGAAAATGAAGATATCACATGAGGACGCATCTGATCTATAGTGTTGGTGTCTCAGAACTTTGCATTAGAATTTTTGCAGAAGTTTTTTTCATTGCTTTGGCTAAGAGTGTTTTAATGTTGAATATGACTCCATGATATATCTTATATGGAGAGATTCCATTTTATTGTCTTTCTGAGCTTTGTTAATGGTTTCAAATGCTGCTGATTAGCATAATAAGAAGAAGTCCCTCTTTATGATTCACTTTTGGCAATAGAATAAATGGACTGTCATCCTTTTGTTATTGCTTCCAGATCCATGATATTTGAGAAGAAATGGTGTTTTGCAATCAGTCCCTCTATTATTTCTCTCTTTCAATAATGGAATGAACAGACTGCTTGGTTTTAGATCCAAAATATATAAAAAGAAATATCCCTTTGTGTTCATTTTGCTTCGAATAACAGAACGTGTGGTCTAACAGCTTATCATCATTTTATCATTGCTAAAAATACAAATATTACTACCTAGTGAATAAATTCTTGTCAATTCAGTAACCCATCGATCTTTTCTAATTTACATAGTTATGGTTAAATAACCTCTACCTTGTTGATTGTACTTTTTATTATATCCTAAAAAGATAAAATTATCCTCATTATGAATGTGTAAATATCTGTTCATTAGAAGAAAAAAAGTGTACAATTTATGTTATAGAGGTATTTTTGAGAATTAAATTTGAGATTCTGGCACATTCTATGTCATCAGCACATTATTTTGTGGCATTGAATATAGTATTATAATATTTATTTTATATCTGAAAAGAATAAGATATGTTAGTAAATTTTGACTTAATTTTTTTTTTTTTTTTGATTAGATATGCTATTTTAAACTAATTTATAACTTTTGGTGTTTATTAAACGAGATATTTATATTAATGTAAAATCTGTCATATGTCTATTCTGCATCTCTTTTTCTTTTCTTCATTTTGTTTAAAATTTTAATTGTATTAGTTGTTTGCAAAACTCTTAAGTTGAAGTTTTTTTTTTCCTCAAATCTATTCCTGGGTGACTTATTCTGGATGACTAATGGGTCATAGAAAACATTTATGTAAATTTTTGTATGGTAATGCATTTTTATTGTTTCAAAATAAAAATATGTATTATGTAGTTGTGTGAAAGAGGAAGCATTGGTACTTAGAAAATAAAAACATGTATAATTAATGGTCTTGTAGTTTCTTTAAAATTTCATCTTAAAGTATAAAAAGTGTAGTTTTTAATCTAAATGTCACTCAAACCCCAAATGAAAATGGCTTTTGATTAAATCTTCAGAATTTTATGTTATAATTTAGACAATACACTTCGTGAATTCTGAAGCTTAAAATTTTTTTGCTTATAACCAGTCTCTTTTGTGTATTCACATTATTGTGCATAATGGATCAATTTAATTTTCATGCCTACATTTTAAATTTATTCAATTAATTCAACGATAACCCTTGATAAACATTTTTAAAATATCAAATATTCAATAAATAATCTAGAATCTTAGTTTTTAATATTATAATATTTATTTTGTATTTGGCATTAATTTGTTATATTTTAGTAAACTATGTATATATTAAAAATAAGTTTTGCTTGTTAGGTGCAAGTTTTATCTGCAAAATGGCTGAGTTTGATTTCAATGACATCTTTTGATCTTCAGTAAATAAATTACGGTTGACGCTCAATATAACAATTCCTGTGGTCCAATAAAAAACGGACATTTTAGATTTCTGTATCATAAGTACATAAAATTAGCGCAAATATTTACTTGTTGCAAAAATATGCTACACTTAAAATAGAATTATGAAACTGACAAATACAGTTTTTTTTTAAAGTCAACAATGTACAAGTATTATTTTATATAGTGAATAAAAATGCATTTAAATCTTTTCAAATGACTTCTTTTAATAGTGTGCACAAACTACAACCAGACCTTCAATGCTTTTTCTAGATTTTAAATTTTTGCTACACAGGAACAACTTTAGAACACTTTGTTCTTCTATTTTTAGACTTCTGTTTTTAATTATTGTAAACAAAGTGCTTTTCGGGATCTCGAATTAATTTAACAATTTGTGATTTTGATGTTATTCTTATATCCATTTGCTTTAAAATTTATAATTTCCGCTCTGAGCATATGGCATTGCACTAGTTATTAGCAGCCATTTTTTCTACATAACATACGTCCAGGTATCTGAACAAAATTAAAATCAGGAAGAATGTGGATAATAATACCACTTGTTTTACCTCCGAACAAGTTAATACAATATTCAAACAAGAAAAATGTGATAAATGAATACACGGAACCCTTTGGAATAAATTTTGAAAGGTTATGATTGTACAAAAAACTTTTATTTCTGCATAATCGTGTAATGTAAACTTTAAATTCTCAATAATGGTAGGTAATGAACAGGTTTTTTTTTACCATGGATTATGCCCTCTTAGTTGAAAATTAGATGTTGTCTTTCTTCATTGAAAGAAAATTCAAGATGTTTCATGCTTATTGATCAGTAACATCAAAAGAATTAATGATTTGAATAATATTCTTGTGACTTATGTTATTAACTTGTTTTGAAAGTGCAAAAATGCCTGTTTTTGGAGTGATTTTTTGGGAAAAATTATAATTGGAATGAACAATTCCTTTGGGTGTTACAAAAATATTGCATTTATAGAGCAGCAAACAGTACTTCAAGTAGCAGTCGTTAAGATGGGGGGGGGGGGTGCTGAAGGACTGTACAACATTTTCAGATGATTTGATCAAAAGACTCAATACTGTATATGTGGTATATATGCTTTTCTTTTTATATAAATTTTCGCATGCATAAAAACAGGTTAGGAATTCGTAGAGCATAACATTGTATGAAGAAAAAAAATCATAATTAATTCAGGCAAGGCAAATCAATGCTAACAAAAATTATTCACATGCTACATTTTGACGGAAACATAACTACCATTTCCATGGATCTAAAAGTATGTATTATTTTTTATCCTAATAGTTTTTTAATTTTTCAATCCTAAAAAGTAGTTTCTTAATCTAGCATCTTAAAAGATATTCTTTGTTGCAGAATTTTCACTAAATATAATTTTCAGACCTTTTCTTTATTTTTTATTAATTTAGATCAAAGTAAGTGATAAATATTATATTTAACATTTTAATAATTTATAGTTATGAAATATAGGATGGGACACTTTCTTCCTTATTGGTAAAATCTTCCAAAGGGGGCAACACACTTCTAAGGAATAATTTTTCAAATTTGTAGATCTAAGAGAAACAGTAATTCATCATTGAAATTTCTTTAATTTATAAAATCAATTAATAATAAATTTTTGTAAAAAAAAATTAATCTATGTGTTTTGGATTTTATATTTTAGTACAAATATTTAGTATACCACACTTATATCAAGAATTGATAAGGAGATACTTTTTTTTCAGTTTACGAATAACTAAATCAATAAGCATTAAAACTTTCCTGTTTTTCTTCATACTTACCTTCTCTCTTTTTTTTATTTAATCAGATTTTATTTTTTTTAATTTATGGTTACATAATATAGGATTCCCTTTTAATGTGTTAATTCTTTTTATCTTAAAATTTCCTTTACCAATCAAAAAAATGGGTCATTATATGCCAAATTCTTAAATGAAACCTTTATTTGTGAATAATTTTTTAAAAGATGTAACTTATCAGCAATGTGAAAAAACTTTTGTATTTTAAATTTTTATAAAACTCTGTCACAGCTTAATGGTTTTTAATTTATTTATTAAATGCATGTAGGGAAACATCAACCTTTTCTCTTTATAAAATGAAATAAAAACCTATTGTTTCAGTTATAACTACACAGATCTGAGGAATCTGTGTGGCAGGTATCATGAATTACTTTAAATAAAAACGCTTCCATTCATTTGTAGTGAGAAAAACACAAAACTATTTAATCTGAAATTAAACCTTTTACTAAACACAATATTTTATGTATATAAACAAAAATATGTTTTTGACGTAATAGTTATACAGCCTGAGATAATATGTTTTGTCTAGATATAGATGATATTTAAACTAGTGACTCATAGTGTGTCATTCATTTTTATTTTATTGCTTATGTTGATATTAAAAACAATATTATTTGTGATTTGAAAGTGACTGTTTTCGTAGCTTCAGACGATTTTCTAAATAATGCAGCATTTGAGTCATTGTCACCTAAAGAAAAGAAACGCCAATGCCATATAAATGAACTTATATCCACTGAAGAATCTTATATGGATGATATGTCAATAGTTTTAGATGTAAGTAGAAATTTACTTATGATATGAGACTTTTTTTAAATCTATTCTAATCTGCTTATAAGCTTTAGGAAGTATGATTTAATTCATTTAGATCATTAACCTATAGAGCAATAATTTATAGTAAAAAGAAACAGAATTTTTTTTTTTTTTTATGATTAAGTCATTTATTTGTGCAACATCAGTGGGGAAAAGTACTGGTGCTACAAAAGTTCGTTCAAATTTACTTGTCATTAAGAATGAGAGGGAACAACAAGCATCACTATCTATCAACAAGTATTTGGACTCCTATAAGCAACATTGAGTTCATTTCTATTGGGTAGAGCTCCATGAGAGGCACTTAACTGCCTCACACTTCCAGGGTACATCTTCCATAATTGTATAACAGTTAGTACTATTTCTTGCATTTGTCTTGGAGATGAAGTTCCTTCCCTGACTTTGAACAGTTGTTTCACCTTTTCATTCTGTGATCGAAATCCAAGAGGAATCTGGGTTGACCAGTCCATTGGGTTAATCCTACTGTCACCCTATCTATTTAGGGTAGGCCTTTCAATCATACATGGGAATACTTTTACACGTACTTCGTTACTTTTAATTATTTTTTTTTTAATTAGTGCAAGTATTTGAAACGAAAGTGTCGAAGAAAATCGTTACTTTTTCTAAAAAATTTTAATTAATTCTCTTATTGTTCCCCCCTTTTTACATCGTTTACTCGTCACGAAGCAAAAAAAAAAAAAATTTTTTTTTCTTTTCTTGCGTCTGACCACATTGGGACTGCAAAGAGGTCAAAGATAACATCAAAATAAAACCTGCTTGATCTATTTTGTTTCAATTGGAAACAAAATGGTAAGATAAAACCTGTTCATGGTTAAAAAGAAAAATTTTAAAAGTCTCTATTTCGAGAGAGCTTTAGCGGAAACAGCTAAAAAATCATTCCAGCGTGATATACGACCCTTTTCTTACCGATGGGAAAAAATACTTTGAACTAAAATGACGCACAATCCTATCTTTATTGCTTTGTGGGGAATTAATTTATAAACTGTCAACCTTCATCTACCAAAATGTACCTCTAAATGGAATCGAGTTAACATGTCTTATATACTAGCGATTTGGCATTTAATATTTGTAGTGGTAGTTAGTTATGCCACAGCTTCAGGAAAAGTGTTGACAGACTCATTTCTAAGCTTCTAATTTTCTCTTTCATGGTCTGTGGGGATCTACACTGGGTCCTTTGTCTGAATTTTGGAATCAAATTTCTTCTTGGGGGAAACTTTCCATGGATTCTTTTTCTTAAAAATTGTTAATCAGAAATTTAAAATTTTCATCATCTCATAATTTTTAATTTGTTCCCTGATAGCACACGGTTACTAGATTGCGACGTCTATGCTTAGATTTTTGAAAGTTATTATGTCCCCCTTTAAGAACGTCACATTCCAAACGTCAAAAGAGGCCACAATAATACTTATAACTGTCGCAGTGACGTCATCGTGTCATGAGAATGGGACATTCATGTATCAGCTTAGTCACACGGTGACCCTATTAAGACGTAAATGCCACAATTTCTTCAAATTGTGACTCTGTTGAGACGTGAATAAGTCACATCTTGATCACATGATGACCCAGTTGAGACATGAATTTGTCACATCTTCGTCTTTCGATGACCTAGTTGAGACCTGAATTTATCACTTCATCCCTCAGTGACCCTGTTGACATGTGATCACATGGTGAGGTCTCTGGACAACTAAATGTCGCAATGTGGTTTCATGTTAAGTTAATGTCAAAAAGTGACGTCACCGAAGGCGGACATGGAATCTTTTTTGACCAACGCATCGACATCACAGAAGTCACATGTGACTTTACAAATGAGTCACTCATTTTTATCCATGGCTGTCTGGTAACGGTGATATCTGAGGCACAGTATTTTAGTAGACTACCGAATATTGAGCTAACAATTGGTGATTAAATTTTAACCTTGATTCTATTGATGCATTAATATGGTTCTTTTCAAATACTAACACATACATAATACTAACACATACTTAATACATAATACTAACACATTTTTTTTTAAAACTTAACAAAAATATTCAGACTTTTAGTATTGAAATATTTTATCAAAATGATTTCATATAATCCATTCTCACTGTTAAGTGATATTCATTAACTTATCAGTTTTAGATGGTGGGTGATCATGGGTAATAATATATTTGTTTTTAAAGATGCTTGTAGAAATAAAGATTTATTATTTTATTTGTAAATTAAAACATTTTGAGAATAAATTTTATAGAAGGGTATCATTGATTTATTATTAAAATGAAAGTACATGTACAGCATTATATGTTAAATTGTCTTTGGTGAATGAAGCAATGCTTTCTGGACTATTTTCATATTCTATCAGGAAAAAATTACATTTATTGAAAATATTTCCCCATTTCACCTAGCGTCATTTTTGTTTGAATCGAAATAAATATTCATCTTAAAAGCTTACCCTTTCCTTTACATTTCTTTTCACTTTTAAATTTTAAGTAGCCCTCATTTCTTGTATTTTTCATGTATGTTGCCACCCCTTCATTAAAATCAGAGGCTTATTAAATTTATATGCATTTATAAAATTAATCTAATTTAATTAAATCAAAAATTTATTTGTATTTAATATTTAAAATAAGATTATTTAATATAGGGGTGCACAACCTTTTTGAGGGAAGGGCCACATGTGCAGCAGATTGACTAATGAAGGGCCGCATGCCAAAGGGAACACCCAAAGTATTTAGACAAACATATTCATAGCAATTTTAGGTAGTAATTGTTATAAAAACATTGTTCTAACCACTAAATTCTTTTTCTAAGTTAACCTTGTAATATCTTAGCATAAAATTAAATACTTTTAAATGTTTAAAGTTAAAAACTTGTAAACTAAGAAAAAACTAAGCCTTCTAAGAAAAAACAGAATCAGTTAATCAGAAGAAAATTTATATAAATTGAAATAATTAAAAAACTATGGGAAAATACATGTTTTTTAAAAGTCATTTTACATAATACATAAGTCCATTTTTACATAAATTTTAACTTTAAAAAATTTGTTCATAGAAATAAATTTTAAAAAAATGTTCTAGTTATTAAAATAAATACAAGTTAAATACTTTGATTTAAAGAAAGTTTATAGGGTTAAAAATGATAAAAATTGAAACAAAACCCCATCTGCGGAAAATAAGATTTAGCATTTAGAAGAGGAATATACTTAAACTTTAAAACATTTATTTTAAATTAATGATAGGAAGCAGCGGCAGAGAGAGGGAAGAAAGAAAGAAAGCATTAATTTTGAATAAACTATTTTCCTTAATAATAAAAAACTATTAAGATACTTGTTTAAAATTTTTTATGGCGAATATTTTTTTAACATGACACTTTCTATTTACAATTAATACACATATGCATAAACAATTAGTAACATTTACCTTATTTAGCGAAACTTATTTTTATTATTTTTTTTACTGTTAAAATTTTATGATATACAAATCATTTCCCAGCGTACAATCATGAATGATATGAAATGGTGGAAGTATAGCATAAGAAAATGGTTAAAAAATTTTCTTAATGGTTATCCTGTAATTTGCAAAATTTTTAAATATTGGGATAATTTTATTCACTTGATCATGCTTTTTCGAGCCATTAAATGAATTTGTTAAAAGACTGCTCTGTAATTTTGAACAGGCCAAATTTATTCTGGAAAACAGTCTTATGACAGAAGCTGTTGTTGTGGGTAGTATTAAATTAGGGCAAAAAACTTAATCACTTTTGGAATTTGTCCTAGATGGTGTTCTTCATTTCCATATTTTTAAATCACGTGAATACAAATAGCGATGTGTTATTTTATAATTGCCTAAATACTAATTGTTATGTGTGCTTTTTAAATTGCGCAAATATAAAACGCAATGTGTGATTTTCAAATTGCGTGAATACGAATTGAGATGTACAATTTTAAATTGCGAAAAGACTACTCACAGCGCATGATTTTTAAAATGTGTGAATATGAATCGCGATATATGGTTTTTAAATCGCATGAATATGATTCGCGATGGATGATTTTTAAATCTCGTTATTTTTAATACGAAATGCGCTGCGCAATTTTAAGATCGCGTAAATACGAATTACGATGTGTGAATTTTAAATTACGCGAAGAATTAAAACGTATGATTTTTAAAACGTATAAATACGAATCAAAATAATCATGTAACAACAAAAAGAATAGGTTGAGTGTGTGATGTTAACTTGCACTTGTTCATGGGACTAAAGAAATATACACGTGTTTTGAATTATTTTTTAGCAAAGAGGAACGCGTTTAATATAAATGTACTCAACTTGTTTTTATTTTTCATTTTTATTCTTTTTAGGAAGGTATCGATTTTGCTAAAATACGTAATTACTTTTTAAGTTCCAAAAAAAAAATTAAAACAGTATCGAATTTTAAGAGTTGTAATATTGTGCTAAAATATCAGGATATTCTAAATTACAAGTAAAAAGACGTTCGAAAAACCTCTTATATTTATGTAAAAATCGACACAAATACAGCACATAAAAAGTAATTATTTTAATGCGCGATTCAAAATTCGCGTGTTGTCAAATTATATGAAAAATGTCAATTTTTTTTAAATCACGGGTAAAAAGCGTAGTAATAACTACAAAGGAAATTATCAAAATACCTTATATTTGCGGTGAAATTGGTGTAAATGAAACGCGTCAAAATTTTATGTATTTAAATGCGAAATTAAAGTATCAAAATAGCGTATAAAAAATATCGGACTTTCAAAACCTTGTAGAGATGTGTAACAATAATTGCCAAAATAACGATTGAAAAATAATTTGATTTGCAATAAAATTGGCACAAATAAACCACGTCAGAAAATGGTTATCTAAATGAGCGATTCGTAATAATATCGTGCCAAAATATCAAAATTTTTAAAACCATGCGGAAATGCGTAGCAACAACTGCCGAAAAAGATTAGATTTTTCATGAAGTTTGCACAAATAAAGCGTTTCAAAACTTTTTAAAAATCGCGATTTCAGAAAATACGTGAAAATGGGCAGCAATAACTATCGGAAAGTCATTGAATTTACGATAAAATCGGAGCACTCGAAGAGAGTCAAAAGTAATAACTAAAATTAGAAATTTGTATATCGTAATAATGATGTGTTCAAAATAATGGTATTTTCAAAACTATGCCTAAATCTGTAGAGGTAACCATCGAAAAAAAAGCGATCGAAAACTACATTGAGTGAAATTGGGTGCATCAAAAACTTAAATGCGTAAATTTCAAATTTCTGAATTTTTTTTTATTTAAAAAAAAATTTAATTATTTTTTTTCATTTTGTTCAGATTGCGGTAGCGGGCCGCACATTGAGGGTTGGCGGGCCGCATTTGGCCCGCGGGCCGCAGGTTGTGCACCCCTAATTTAATATATTTAAGACTTATTGATTTATACATATAATTTAATCGCTGTGTTATTTAAAATTTATCAATTAAAATTATTATAAATATAAATGCTAGTAATCATCGAACTATTAAGTCTTATCTTATTATAAGACCAATCCAATTAAAATATAATAAGCGGTAAAAAAATCTAGATTTTTATTATTTCTTTGATAATATTGTGTCAAAATAAAAAATTTTGAAATAATATTTTCTTCTTTTTTGAATTTCACCACATAAACATTTAGTTCGTCATAAGAATAAATTTTAAAATGAAACTTCTCAATTTTTGTTTTTGAGTGAATTCAATACTGAATATCTATAACGCAAATTAAGAAAATCGTCATTATTTAAAATTCTAAAATTAATTTTTTTTAACTTTTTTAAAAATGAAGTATCATTTTTAATTTAATGGATTTCAAGGGGTTACTTGTATATGAATAATTTTTTTACTCATTTTTTCTCACAAAAAATATTATATTTATGTAAAAATATAATATTATAATTGAATTTGTTCAACACATTAATTTATTACTACAAATTCCGAAAGTAAAAACAAAATTTCTAAAGATTGGTAGTTTTAAAATTATTAAAACTTTTTTATATATATGCTAACACTGAATTTTGATTTCTGGTTTTGCTTCTGGATATTTGGAACATACACTATCTTAAAACATTTTGTAATATTTTCATGCATTTTAAAGTAATTAAACATTTTAATTAAAATTTAATGCATTTTAAATTAAAATGATATTTTTTTTCTTTCACTTTTTAATGAAGTGTAAAGTTACTTAGAATTTTTTTATTTCCTCGAAATGTACTTTAAAACATGTTACTTTTTTTATCTGTACTTCTTACGCATTACTTTTGTTTGAAGTACTTTTTTAAAGTAACGTTCCCATGTATGCTTACTAATTGGCAGTTGTCTTGGAACTCCTGCCACATTATTAGAAGAACTTAGTTGTCCCAAAATAGTGTCATTTTTAAACTTGCAATAAATTTGGAACAAGGGTTCCAATTCATTGCCGCTCTACAAATATGCACTTATTGGAATATAATTGGTTTATTACATAGCCTTTCATATTTAAAACTCTGTTTTAATGTATTTTGAAGCTAGATTGATTTTATCTTTCGACGACAAGCAATAAAGTTTTCTCTTAAACGGCCAAAAATGTTTGCAAAGGATAACTTTGTGCCTGAAATCCACAAAAAAGCTTTTTATGCCTCATTTTCGAATTTACAAAAAGTGTCATAGTAGCATCAATAGAATTTATAAATACAGTCAGACCTCGATATAAGGTCACTCTAAGGGACATTGCAAAAGTGACCTTATAAGCGGGGTGACCTTTTAACCGATTCATTAGCAGTTCGTAACTAAGCACGTAAATAGTACACATTAAAACTTTTTAAAAATAGTAATACAAATGAAAACGATCGACCATAAATTAAATATTTAAGTCAATAAATTTTAACAGAATTAGTAAAGAATTAACGAAAGTTAGATTTTTAGAAAAATTTTTAATTTAAAATTAAGCTGTTTACAAATTTCCTCAAAGTGTACATACCTACATTAAATCTTACCTTATTTAAAATAATCATTTATGCAGGTCTGTCTCGTTTTTGGTTTCATTTTTTGAAAAATGTTTTCTAGATTTTGTAACTTCTCGAAATGTTCCTCAGCTCCCTCATGGTTTGTAAAAAAATTTCATATGACATTTATAGCATTGAAGGCTTCCACTTGGGTTGCAGCTACAGTCTCAGGATCACTGTCATTGTAATCACTGTCCACAACTTGTGAAACAATTTCAGAAATTGTAGCTTGTTCATTGGTTGCCACATTTTCCTAGAACTCGAGAGGGATAATTGCCTTGTAAGAAAGTTGAATAGGATTTTGTTCAAAGCCTCAGATAAAAATGACCTTATAAGCGATAACGATTTTTAAAGCTTGACCATATATCCAATAATCTGTAACAAAGAATTTCTATTCAGCGAGCCGGGACTTTGGAAAAGTGACCTTATATGCAGATGACCTTATATCGATGTCTGACTGTAATGTGAAAAACACTTTTTTATGTGGAATTACAACCAAGTTGTTGCCTTAATCATATCCATTCTTTTCTTTTTCATTTTGTTATGAATCAACAATGTGAAGTTTGATCTTATTCTTGGCATGTAAAATCTGGTTTATTTACACATTTATTAGAGCAGACCAAGAAAAACGGTTTTTCATATCCTCCCTCCAGGTTTAAAAGCTAGGAGCAAGGCATGTCATTTTTTCACAGAATTCTGCTTATTGCAGGATTATTGATTCGCTAACTTCCGTGAATCGAAACTAATAATCCGATAAAATGTTCACATCAATCTGAAATTTAAAGTAAGATTTAAAGGCTCTGCAATTTAAAATTTTAATTTTGAAACTTTCGCTAAATAAAATTAACGAGACATTTTTATACACTTAATTCTTCTGCAAAATTGAAATTTGTTTTTTGGTTTGTATAGTATTCGGCAACTGGTGCATGTTAAATATGTTGGGTCACAAAGTCCTCCATGTTCCTATAACAAATCAGTACCTCTTGGGATTGGAGATGAATCATTCTCTGGCTGAGGTCAAATAACGATCTGTGGATGAATAAATGGGTCTGCCATATAAACGGTTTGTGTGTAGCTGAAGTCAAATTCTTTGTCATAAATGGCGCCACTGAAGAACAAAAACGCTCCTTCAATCCATGTGATTTTACCAAGCAGGTTTATTGGTTGATTAGTGGCATTAGAAACAACAATTGCTGTTTTTTAAAGAGTTTCTACTGATGTCATTTTTTAAAAATGGTCTCCTTGCTTTGCATTTCAATTGCTAATTTTTCAAAAAAGGGCCTTCGCTGCTTAGACCCTTGTTGTTGCCACTTAGAACTGGGTACACTCTAAATATTTTATTAAAACATTTCTTTTTAAAAATCATATTCATTTTAATCATTCATGTTCTAATTATGTATGAAAAAAATTTCCAGGCTTTTCAAAAACCATTACGAGAATCTCAAGTATTGAATAAAGAAGAACTTCGATCAATATTTGTTAACTGGAAAGAGCTGATTGTCTGCAATACAAAGCTTTTAAGGTGTGTGTAAATTCTTACTTTTCTCCCATAAATTATGAATTTTATTTTTCTATAATTGTTCAATTATTTAGGTGGACTGAAAAAAAAATGTTTTCTTAAATAAAATTATTAAAATATGCATTATTTTTTCCAGAGCTTTAAGAGTGAGGCGACGGATGAGCCCTGATAACATCATTCAGAAAATTGGAGATTTGTTATGTGAAAATGTATGCAGAAAACTTCAATAAACTTTAAAATTTGCCTAGAGTTAAAATAAACCTTGTATTTCCGAATATAAGTCGTGAATTTTTAGACAAGATTGGAAAGGTCAGCTTATAATCCGATTCCCTAACTTTTAAATATTTCAGTAAAACTTACTTCTAGAAGATTCTAGATTCCAAAGGAAATACATCTAGCTTTGTCGAGCATTAGCAATAATCAGGAAATATCGCAAAACGTACATACAAAACATAAAAATACTTGAAATAATAGTTGGAAATGGAATGTCTAAGTATAAAAATTTAAAAAGAAACACATGAAAAGGACTGTTTGAGAGGAATACTATTATTTTTTTAATCTTCTCTTTACAAATTCAGAAGGTCCATGCTTCTTTTACCCATTGTGCAACTGTTATTTCTAGATAGGGGGTGCATTTTTATTTCCAAGCGTAGCATACTTTTTTTTTCTTCGGCTTATATATGAGTTTTGAATTTTGGCTGAATTTCCTTATAAAAAACATACTCGTAGGCTTATACATAGATGGGCTTATATTCGGAAATATATAGTTATATATTTCTATAATATACTTCTATATATATACATACTTTATTTTTAGCTGCCGCACTTCACTCCTTACATCAGATTTTGCAGTTGCCAGTTAAATGCTGCTGCTCTCATTCAAAATAAATCTGAAACTAACCCAAGATTTAAAGAAGTGACCAAAGTAAGTTTGTAGTAAATGTTGTTGCTATTTAACTGCTATAATGAAAATCACATAAATTATTTTTATAGTCTCTTAAAGTTATTCATTTTTTAGTCTGATTTAATGCTATAGTAAAAATTACAATCATTGCTTAGCTCGCCTCCCTATGGGGTGAACCGATTTCGAATCCCATGAATGGCTAGTCACTGCAAATTGTACACTGATTACAGTGCGGACGTAAAATATCCTCGGTGGAAGAAGATCATGGGTTAGAGTCCCCTTACCGTCAAGCTAACCATTGGAGGTTTTCTTGTCCGTGTAACACAAATACGGGTTATTCCCATCCGAAAGTCCTCTACGAAGGCAAAATTCCTCTCACTGCTTGGTCCAAGAGTTCCCTTGTCTTCTGGATTGGGTTCAAATTTGCAAGGCTACTTAGTTAAACATTGATACTCGCAAACCCAAAATTCGGTCGGCTATTTAAAAACGGTTACAAAATAAAATAAAATCATTGCTTAGTATGTTTGACTGTTTTTTAGTGAATATAACTTTAGTTATATTTTAGTCTTATTATATACATTCTTTATGTTCTCTTATATTTCTCTAATGAATAAATATAGCTATATCTATAATGTGTCTTATTAATATATTTTTTCCTTAATTGCTTTGATATGATATTATATGCATTTTTACTAATATTAATGTTCAATTTTAACTGCATGTTGAGTCAATCTAGTAATCTTTTCACTCCTGTTATTTGTATGCTTATTGTTTTTATGTTAGACTTAATTAGGAGCACCACTTGATTTTGTTGCACTTGATGCAAAACATGTTTCTCTCAATATAGCTGCTTTTGGCTCTTTTGCTGTTAATCTATCTAGAATATGCTCATTTTAGTAGATCAAAATTTCTTGATTAGTTTAATTATTTTTATTCTTTTCTACTTAACATGGTTTATGTAATTCTAATATATATTATATTTTTAGCCTGTTTAATTTCATATGTGTTAAAATACTATAACTTTTATTAGTCCCATAGGAAAAGAACTAAATTATTATTTAAAAAATGCATAATTAACTCTTCATTATACTCACTTTCATGGCTTATGATTATCTATTTGTATCTCATTTCCATTAAAAAAAATTGTTTGGATTTAAAAGAGAAGATTTTACAAATTTTTAAATAAAATACTATGATAAAAATGTCCATAATTTTCATGCAATAAATGTTGAACTTCAAAAATCTATTAAAATAATATGGAAAACTATTGACTAACAAAGTTTTAAGAAAAGTACTGTATAAACTGGAAAATGCTTATTTTTATGTAAACAAAAACTAATTTAAATTAGATGTGCCGTTTCATGTAAGTAAATTAGCAAAAAATATATTCCATTGATTTATCTTGAATGGTCATTTATATCTTTATTAGTTTTGTTTAGTTATTTATTTCTTTGCCATATTTGCTATTTATTAATCAAGCTTTAATTAAAATATTGTAATTTCTTATTACTGAATTTAAGCTAATGATTTTTAAAGATTTTGTAATTATTTATTGATTCTCATGAGTTTTAATCGTTCCAGAAGCCACTAAATTTGAGATCTTAATTTTAAAATCACTTTATTTCCTTTCAAAGGTATATTTTATCAAATAGTCTAGATTTGTGATATTTTTGAACATGCTTCTTTTTTTTCTATTTGATTTAATACTATCTTTTCTATATGCCCTTTATTCATAGATTTGTTTAAATTTCAGCACTGTTGTACAGATCCTCGCACGAAAGGAATGCCATTAAGTAGCTTCTTATTGAAGCCTATGCAAAGAATCACTAAATATCCTCTTTTAATACAAAAGGTGTGTATTATTGGTTAGTTTGCATTATGCTCATTTTAGTAACAATAAAAAAATTGTGTAAGATTTAATTTTACACATTTCTAGTTAATATAATATTATAATATTGCATACTGGATTTCATTGAATTGAAAATGGCCAATTGTTTATAGATGCATTATATGTTGTAATTAAAATGTTAATTTATACTAGATTATAAATTTAACTTAATTTCAAAGAATTAAGCACAAAATATTTAAACATTTTCACTTGTGCTTTTTAATACCATCAGAATTATACTGCACTCTCAGTATTTGTGTTTTTCACTACATTTAGATCTATTTGAAGTTAATTGTGAAAAAAAATTCTGTCATCTTGCTGTAAAAGTATGTTTTCACCGTTATGCAAAGATAAATGTTGCTTTAACAGCTAAGACTTAAACTGTTGTTAAATTATCTTTCAGCTTAGCGTGAACTTTTTTTTATGTACAGTGCACTCGACAAAAAGCAGAACTCTTTCACTTATTGGATTGTCACATACTATGATGCATTCTTAATATTTTGTCCTTAAATATGCAAATTAATTTGCGCAAAAGATAGTTAAATAACAAAAACAGGCAAAAAAATAAATTTCTCTGAATAAACAGATTGTTTCCTTCAAATTCAGATTCTTAACCCTCAAAATGTTTAAGTGTCTTTTAAACATTAGATTAAAAGCTATTGTGGCATTCTGTTATTAAATAATATGATTTTTTTTTCAAATATATTTGTTTTCAGATTATAGAATATACACCTGAAGGTCACCCTGATTATGCTCATTTAAAAGAAGCTTTAAATCAAGCTCAACAGTTGTGTAATCAAGTGAATGAAGGTGTGAGGGAGAGGGAAAATTCAGATCGTTTGGAATGGATACAGAATCATGTTCTGTGTGATGGTTTGCCAGAGGTAAGAATTATTTTAATATATTTGTATACACCAGTTTTATTCATAAATCTTCCATGATTCATAAATGAATTAAAGACACCTTTAAAAGAGAAAAGATTTTATTTTCTCCATGTTTTATGAAGGTGTGATAATTCTGTATTTGATAGTTGACTGATGGAATACATTTTTGATTAATTTTATTTATTGAGATCTGCTGTATTGAATCTAGTTTCTCCTGAAACTTAGTACTCTATTGAAAGATGCATTTGTTATTAAGTAACTAATTAATGTATTTGAATATTTTTTATTCATTTTATTTTTTGGAATGTGCCCTTTATTGAACCTAGTACTCTATTGAAGGATTATATGAATGTTTTTGTTGTGAAATAATGAATTTAAATATTTTTTTTTATATTATTAGTT
Organism: Parasteatoda tepidariorum; assembly: GCF_982258835.1. NCBI lineage: Eukaryota > Metazoa > Arthropoda > Arachnida > Araneae > Theridiidae > Parasteatoda > Parasteatoda tepidariorum. The sequence continues at coordinate 2,201,365 of NC_141755.1, read as the reverse complement.
GAAAAGTTTTCTATTCTATTTAGTTGCAAAAGTTTAAATTTCAATGCCACAAGTCTTTTTAAAACTTAAGTGTCAAAAATCTTTGAAAATGTTCTAACACTATTTATAACTTTGAAATTTAAATTTACTAATAAAGTTCGGTAAAGTACATTTCAATGTACAAAGTGAAACAAAAAAAATGTTCATTTGTATAAATTAATTACTTAATAAATAAATAAACTGTGCTCATGAAATAAGTAGAAACCCTTTTCTTGCTTGGTTTTTATTCATTATCTTTTACATTATGTTAGATTATGTAAAATTGTATGCATTAAACTTTACATGATCTAATTGTTTAAAAGAAAACTGTTTTGATAATATTTCTATACAAAAATCTCCTTTTAATGCCACGTGATTAGTGTGAACTTTAAAATGTTAATGCAGTTGTGTAAAGCAGAAATAATTCAAAATAGTACTTGAAACTACTTTACTTTTAAGATTAAATGCTCTAATCATTTGTTAATAAGAATGAATAGTTCAATAAGCACTAGAGAAAATACATGTCATCTGTTACTAACCTAATTGCTACATTTATTTAATTCGTTACTCAACAATGTCAATATTTTAAATTCTTAAAAAATTTCAACTTTATATTTAGAATAACTAATCAATATTTTTTATACAATTATATTTATAATAAATTGTATTAAATAAACTATTCATTCTGCTTTTGATATTTTTTAATATTTTTTATTTAGCAAATAACCTTCAACTCCTTAACGAATAGTTTGGGTCCCAGAAAGCTCTTACATGTTGGTATACTATATAAAGTAAGTTAAATATTCAATTTTAAGTCCTATAAAAATTTAATATCTGCTGTAAGTAGGTTAATTAAGTATCTTTTTATTTAGGCCAAGAGCAATAAGGAATTGATGGCTTTTCTATTCAATGATTTTTTGCTTTTAACTCAGCCTTTTAAAGAACTGGGAAAAATTACGAATGTTTTTACATCAGAAAAGGCAATGAATTCGTTATATAAAATGTATAAACAGGTAGTTATTTTATTTATTTTAAATATTTAGTTATTATATTTTACCTGTATTAAAATATATATATATATATATATATATATATATATATATATATATATATATATATTTATACTATATACTGTTCAAATTAAATTACCTTTATACGTGTACACAATTTTAAACCTCAAAAACACGTTTGGTTTGCTTAGCTTTTTTATCAATAAACCGTTGATTAGTGGTTAAAGACTGAGGTTTGACCCTCAATGGTGACTTCAAACCCGCCCAGCTTAAGATCAATAAGTACTAGCTTACCTGAGTAGAAAAGGTGGATTGTGTGCAATGTTCACCAACAAGCATACCATTAGTCACAAAATTGTGAAGTCTTAACTTCCATGACCCCCATACCATACAATAGAAGGAAGGAATTTATTTAACTTTTTATAAATGAACTCGCAACAGATGGTGATGGCCATTTTGTTTTGTGTTCAATTACAAAAAATAGTTATATTTTTCATACCCCTGACTAACTGAAAAGTACAAAACTTTCCGTTTTCAGAAATTTTAGAATTATGCTTTAAGCTTCTTAACAAAAAGAAATAAAGTTACATATGAATTTTTTCTGCTGTTTTATTTTCCTCCATTTATTTTCAAAAACTTTTCATCTGATGAACAGAAATGCATTTTCTTTTATGGCTTTAACTTCTGTCAACTTTAATACTTAAAATACAAAATTTTTATTGGACCGCCAGTTTGCTCTCGGCTGCTGATATTGCAATCGCCTGACATTGGATAGGGATAAAAAAATTTCATTTATCCACTTATATTCTTTGGAACTAAAGGAATTGTGCAATCCAATTTTCACGCTATTGAACATAGTTTTTTAATTAAAACATTTTAAAAACTGGTTTCTTTTTTGTTTCATTCTTAGTAATAGTCATTTTGTACTCTATTGTATTTTTTTAAATACTATGATTTAACAGTTATTAAAACATTTCTTAATTTTAGAAAAGATTTTATATGTTTTAAGAAATTTTATTTAAATTTATATAATTTTATTGAATGAATGATTGTTAATGTTTTGTTTATTTTTATTGTGTTTGCAGCCGTTGTTCTTAAATCATGTCACAGTTAAAGCTACAGATTCAGATAATAATCAAGATGATTCTACATTCTTTGTATGCTACTCTGAATGTATTACAGATCGTATACATTTCAGAGCTTCGAACACTATTGATAGGTAAATGATAAATATATTTCAGTTATTGGTTTTGTGAAGTGTGTTGTGTGAATTATTTCTGTATATTTTATACCTGATTACTGAATGCATTAAATGTAGCATGCTAATTTTTTTAGAACTTTATTTTACAATCATTTGGAATTTATTTTATCTTCAAAAAGAAAAGTTTATCTATTCATTTTATTCACAATTCCATTAACCTATCCTATTGTTATTTATATTTTCTTTATTCAATCTCATTTCAAATATGTTTCATGACTTCCACTTTAAACACTCATTCTTAAGCAATTTAATACATCATTAATGAAATATTTTTAAAGGACATATAATAAAATTTAGAATAAAAACATAAAAATTCAGAAATATTTGATATGTTGTAAATTTGTTTGAAGGTTTTAAAATTTTAATTTAAAAAAATTATAACATTATTTCTTATTCATATTATAGAACTCTTTGGATTAAAAAAATTGAATCTGCAGCTAATAACTTTTGTGAAATTGAAAAGAAAAATTTGAACCATCAAAAAACATGTAAGGTGATATATATCTGTTTGAATTATCCAAACTGAATGAATTATATATATTGTTTAATAAATAAACTCTTACAGTGAGATCTCAAGCAATCCAGGGAGTGGGTCGTCTTTTAGTGGTAGTTGTGGAAGGCATAAACTTGAAAGCTTGCTCAAATGGTGAGTCATTCCAATTCAGTTTCCTTACAGGTTTATAACATTCTTCAAATAACACGTTGTTTTTTTGAACAGATTTTTCCCGAAATGTTACATTTATTGACATGTTAACTATTTCCTTTTCAGATAAGTCAACTTTTAACAGGGTAATTATTTGCCCTTTTGGCAATTGTAATTACCCATAACAATAATTACATAGCTTCATTGTCTACAGCAAAATTGACAAAATAATGAGCAATAAACCAGACATTTACTTATAGCATCTGATGGAATCAATGTGTGAGATGATTCTGCACAAACGATGGAATATGTTGAAAATCGGCAACTCATTTTTTACAAATTTTTAAATATCAAATTGCAAATTTTATTCTATGTATAATATTTATGTAACGTTTGTATCAGTGTGCTCATCCCCTTTAATAATTAGACGCTATATTATGTTTGTTATTCAAATTTAAGTATTTAAAGTGTTAAGTATTAGATAAATGGTGTTCATCCCACCTCAATAATATATATATTGCATTTTAAACAATTAGAGCAATTGTAATAATATTCTGACAAATTAGTAATATATTTGCTTAAATTTTATAATTAATAACTGAATGGCCTTGTATTGCAAATTATAAATTATTTGAATTTACTTTAAACGTATAATGCAAATAAAATATAATATGTTTTTATAAATTTGATGACAATTTTGCTTAGCCTAAGTTAAGTTTTTTAATTTGTAATAAGGATAATGAAATTCATTGAATGATTAATAGATTTGTAAGTTATCAATCTTACAATATAATTTTAGTCAAATTACGCATTAATTTAATTTGGCTAATTAATTGATGGTACATTAATTCATATCTGAATTCATGTACTATAATTCTATGCATCATGATCAAAAAAAAAAAAAACACCCTGAATGACTTTTGATCTAAATCATTGAATCTTCATGTACTAAGACTCAATCTTAAAGGTGGAATTTCAAATTTGCAAATTAATTTGCGCAGATGATATTTTAAGTTATGAAATCAGACACAAAAACGTATTTTCTCTGAGTAAACATACCTTTTTTCAACGAGTTCAGATTTTTGACTCCCACAATATAAAGCGTAGCTGCAATCTGCGAAATAGGATCCCAATAGTTAGGTTAGGAGAGCAATCAAAAGTTTGGTCCCCTTAATGTTAGTTTTTCTTTTTGCATAATTTGGTATATTTGAAGACATTCTTAAGTGAATTGAAAAGATTTTGCTCACAATTAAAACAATTGTTTATCTAAAGATAATTCCATGGAAAAGAATAATAATTATTACTTACTTTTTATTTAAAAATCAGCTATTTAAGATTCAATTTCTCAGAATTCTTTTGACCGATTTTGTACAAATATTGTATTTTTTCTTATAAAATTACATACTTTAAATTTATGTAAAATTTGTATACATTACAATTATAATAAATAATTACTAAAAAAATTTTTTTTTGCACTGAATTATCTTCGGATAAATAAATGTTATAATTGTGTGCAAAAATTTTAAATTCGCTTAAAAAGTTCTCGAGATATGTAGAAATACGCAAAAGGTCAATATAGCGTTAAGGGATCCAAACTTTCGACCGTTATCTCGATCAAACTATTGGTATCTTATTTCCGAGATTGCCGCTGTTCCTCATATTTTTTTCTTTATTTTATAACTTTTGTTGAACAGCCGACCCAATTTTGGGCTTATGACAACTTATGTTCAACTCCTTAGCCTTGTAATTTTGAACCCAATCCAGAAGACTAGGGAACTCCTGGATTAAATATTGGGAGAAATTTGCTTTCAGGGAGGACTTTTTTGATGAAACTATATCGCATTTGCGTTATATGCAGAGGAAAACCTCCCACGGTTATCATAACGGCAATGGGACTCTTTACCCCCGTCTACCACTGAGGATATTTTACGTCAGCACTGTGGTCGGTGCGAGCCAGGAACCGAAATCGTATCGACCTGCCATCGAGATTCATACCCGGTTCACCTCATTGAAAGGTGAGCGTTCTATCCCTTGATCCACCATGACTCGCTGTTCCTCATATTGTAGAGGTCAGATATGTTTATTCAGAGAAAGTACATTTCTGTATCTAATTTCATAACTTCAAATATCATCCCTTATACTAACTAATTAGCATATTTTAGACCACTCCCATGAACCATTAAGATCGATACCTGGCAAGTGAAAATCCGATCATTAGTATAAAATACTGTTCTTTTTCAAAGGTCAAAGCAATCCTTATTGTGAAGTGAGCATGGGATCTCAGGAACAGAAAACAAAAGTTATACCAAACACATTAAATCCCAGGTGGAATGCATCCATGCAGTTTCTTGTGAAGAATCTTAATGAAGATGTCCTCTGCATATCCGTATTCGATAGAGATTTGTTTTCTCCAAATGGTGAGCATATTTTTGCTGTTCTTTCATCATTTGTTGCAAAAATAATTTTAATTATTATTGTTTCTGTCTTAGATAGTGAACCGTACGCACAGATTAAAATTCGCCCTAAGACTTCCGATTGATTTTTACACTAAACCTTTGTGATGCTACAATAGGCTTTACATTTTTCCAAGCTTTTAAAATTTCTTTAACTTATTTTTTTTTTATAATCTTAACCGAATTTTAATTAAATTAAACCAATTATTTAATTTTTATTACAATTTATAAAAAGTGAATATAAAATATTTTTTATCTTTTTCTTCACAAACAATGTAACGGCTAACTTTTTATTTCAATTTTAATGTAAGAATCATTAATTCACTGTCTCGATTAAATCGAAAACAAAAATCTATTTATAACTCCTTATTTCTTATCACAAAGACGTTAGTTACAGGGTTATACTAATTCTCACAGTCTTTTTGGCGATTCGCTTACGCCGAATTATTTTCACATTTAATATTGATTATGGGGCTTTATATTTTACTATGTTATCTTTTGATAAATCACCAACCATGGATCTCTTCCCATGTTCCTAACTGTCCGTTGGGAACAATTCATTCACTTTATATTTAAAATCATTGGCGATAGGATCGGGAGCCCTTTTTGTGCCTCCCAGTCCCAACCGTTGAATATCAATCTTAACAGAAATTCTCGATTTGAAGAGAAGAAATTTTTTGATCATTAAAGGACTACTTTTCATTAAATTTTGAGTGTGAGTACATTCAGTTTAATATTTACTTAATGAATCATTTTTTCCTAAACGTACTCTGAGATAATTATCCCTACTAGATATTCAAATTGAAGTGTATATGTAACAGCCAAAAGTATGCTTAATACTACAATGCCTTAACCTACCACTGTAATTGGACTGATGATCACTGCCTTCAGCAAGCTAGTAAAAGCGTGCCATCCAATATTATTATACTTGCAGTGTTTACAATATAACATGTTATTTTAATGAAGTAAACAATAAATGGATTTGGAAGACTCCCCAAGCATGTTTTTTACTGCAAGTTGCTACCCAGAAAACAACAAATTTTGATAATAACAACGATATTTTGCACAAATATAACCAAATAATAGACAAACCTAGCACTTTGTTTATATTCTGATATTAATTTTCATAAGTTTGTTTTCAACTCACAACCAGTTCGAATTTATAAATTACAGGAGGTAATTTAAACACAAATCACACTCATAAAACTTTCTAGAATATTTAGCCTATTCACACTTCACCTCATAAGCACAACATAAGCGGAGGGATACTCCAAATGTTTTCTAAATTTCTTTCAGTTTTAGAAAGCTTGTTATTGTTTACATTCAGTCAACCATCCATATGATTTTATTTATTACTTACTTTTTTATAATAACTTGTATTACTGTTGTCTTTTACCCGGCAATATTTAAGCTTCTGGTAAAAAATAAAAATTAGTTTTTAGTATACAGTGACATTATCTGTTTCTTACATTTTCCCATTTCCTACTGCTGGTCAGTAAAAATTATCCTGATTCCATGTTAAATTATCTACAAATTTCGCACATTATTATGAAAGAGGTTTTTCTAACATTCTTTCTATGAAAGAGAATGCAAAGGAACTCTTCAATTGATATCAGAAATGAACAAAGCGAGGGAAGGAAGTATAAGCTTAAATTGTAAAATTTGAGAATGGAATTTTTTCCAGCAAACTTCAGCATTTGAATCTTGGAATTATCTAATCATTTAAAAAAACAACTGGTATGGTAATCATTTCGTTTTCTTGATTCCAGTGACCTACATGATGGTTCTAAAGCAAAAATAAATGTTCTCTGAATTTGATTTCTACAGCGTTGGGCAGTGTCGACTAAAATGCATTACAAATGGGTTTAATAAAGCTTCTCGGAGTTGATTGCGTCTTGGTAACCAACAGGAATATTGACCCTTCTAAATAAAATTGTGTTGCAAAAAAGCCCATAATTTTTCAATACCTGATTTAAGGCCAGCTCCCGTTGATAGTGATGAAAATAGTTAAAATGAGCAAAAAATGTCCGGGGATATACCTTCTACTGATCAAGAGTTTGAAAGCTTTAAAATTCGCAATCAATAATGAATATTGTTGAAATCATATCTAAAAGCAATGTAAAGATTACACTTTTTTCAAGTAGTACATGTCGTAAGTGTGAATTTTTGAAAAACATTCTATATTTTTTTTACGCTATTGCGCATTATTCAACGCTAGTCCAACAGAAAACATAAAGTCGGGATTCCTCTGTATAGTTCATAGCAGAACATACTGATTTTTCTCATGTTTTTGTATCTAAAAAACAAGGTACTGGGAAAAGCCTCCAGGCGTAAAAAGAATGTCTTTTCAAAAAGTAACTAGGTGAGGTCTAGAATGGTATTAATCATTTAATTCACATTTTATTTCAGAATTTCTTGGGAGAACAGAAATAAAAGTATCCGATATCTGTCGAGAGACCAGACAGACTCACGAGCCAGTTGTGCGAAAACTCACTCTGTATGAAGTAGAAACGGGTGAGGTGGTGATCAAATTTGACTTCCAAATCTTTCAAAACATTTGAATCATGCTTCTATATCCACATTGCAGCTAAATATTTCATTTGTATTTTTTTGCTTATTTGCTTTACACATTCCATTTATCATATAAAACTATAATTCATTCTTTATCGAATATGTTGAGTTTATTACTGAGAAAAGAAATTGTTATTTCAAGAGATATGTAAATTTTTGTATTTTTGGAAGAAAACCTAAATTATATTGTGAATAATTCTGTTATATTATCAAAGATATAACATGAAATATATATTGTAAAAATATACCATTTCATTGATACCGTAATCATTCATTTTAGGGTCAAATGTCAGAATTCTCAAAAATGATAAATTACTGATTATCTTTGTCAGCAGAGAATTCTTTATCCTTTTTTATGTTACAATGCTAGTAAGTAAATTTGAAAAATTCCTTATTATGAACTCCGAAAGGATGTTTCAAAAAAGTTATCATTTTAAATATTAGTTATATGTAAAATTTCATTTAAAAAAAATAGTGATAGTTTCATGATAAACCATGTAATCATTTTTAATGAAATGTTATCTTAAAATTAAGTAGCTAAACATAAATATCAATCCATATAATGGCAAAAGTTTTACACAAGAGGTCTAATAAGACATTAAAAAATGTGTAAAAACATTGTAAATCGGTTTTTTGACAACTGTTTGTTTCATAACATCCAACCATATACATCTATCACAGCTGTGAATCTTCTTAATGCTTAAAGTTAATGTTTTCACCTTTCTTTATTAAGCTTTAATTTCAATTTTAGAGATAAGTTGTTTTGACAAATATGATAAAGTGGAATAATTTTATTTGGCTAGTTTTTTATTGAAAATTATTTTAAAATAATTATTTCAATGATACAGATTGTAAACAGTCGAAATGCAAAATATCTTTTTAAGAGCAATAAGTATCCACGACCCCAATTTTTCATCTTTTTTTTTTTAATTATTTTTTTATGTTAGTTTATCAAACGCAATTTAATATTTATATATATTTCTACCTTATTTGGCCCTGAAAGCCATCAAACTGAACATTTGATACAATCTTAAAGAAAATATTTTTTTTTTAATTGTTGCACTGCTTTTTGTTTTATTGCTTCTGTATTAGGTAATTTCTTTTAAAAAATGAAAGTTGACTCATTTCAATATTTTTCCTATGAAAAATTTCTCATTATTATTTTTAATTACATACATATTTTTTATTTATTATTTTCTGATTTTACGGAGGAAAGCTTTTGTTAAAATTGTTCACACTTTTCTTCATTTGTATTTTTTCATTTACTTTACTGTCACAATAAAAACATTATCCTTGAAATTGCCAGAACTTGATTATTTAATATTATTTTGATCTTGACAATTAGTTCTATTTTTTTTATTATTCATGCCAATAAATCTGAACGCATTTAAAATGAGCTAAGAGTCAGTTTCTTCCACAACAAAAAATAATAATAAAAAACTAAGAGTTCCAGAGTTTTTTTTATAAATTTATAGTACATATACACAGTACACGTAACATTTTCTATATTATAATTTTTTCTAAAATTTCAGTATCCAATTTTGCTAAAAGTATTAAAATAAATTTAAACTTGTAAGTGTCAATGCTTCCTTGATTAATGGAATACAAATTGCTTAATTAACTAAATCTTTTAAAAGAAAGATTAAATTTAAAATTTGCAAAATCTTTGCTCTCTTCAATTCCTACTTTTTGACTAACTACTAGTTTTGTTTGCTCTTTTATATCTCACCCTTTACAATTTAATTTCTTCACAACTGAGGATAAAAACTTTCTAGAATGAAAAGGCATGTGTTTAAATGGTCGTCACTACTTAGAAAGATTATTCAAGATTAATGTTTTGTAAATAAAATGCATGTTTTTTCTTACTATATAAACAGTAACAACAAAAATAGTCATGTTTGCTTTTATTTCTTAAAAACTCAGTTAATACAGAAAAATGTAATCATAGAGTTTGAGAAAAAAAAAAATACCTCATAAGGCTCCAATTAAAAACGAAGAAACTATTCTATACCATATATCTCAGTGCACAAGCCTACTTTTCAAACCTCCAAAATTCAAATAACTGACTGATACACTGGTAATAAAGTTGTACTAGCGATGCATCATAATCAATGCAATAGATATCAATTTATTTTTACAAATTACCCCTTTCGAAAATTATTTTGAATATGTTATATACAATTAGATTTGAATTTTCTCTCATTATATTTTCTTTACACATAACGTTTTTTTAGAAACAAAACTTAAATTATGTTAAAAAAATTAAGAAAAGTTAAGATAATATTTCATAAGGAAAAAGATTTGACACATACAGAAAATGATCGGCTTATCGACAGTGATGGCACCAAACATTTAGAAATTACCTATTTTGTAAACAAAACAAGGAAGTTATAAAACAGGTCGACACCAGATATATGGTATGGTTGAGCATAAATTCAAAATGATCTAAAACACACTAAAACAAAATTCTTTAAAAAATAACAAGTTTACACACAACATTAATTTCGAAAACAATATAAATGCAACAATAGTTAATATAACTTACAATAACTTTATACACATTGCTAAGTTGCCTAGTAACTAATTAGTCACATTTACAATGATGTCTATTCAGGAATGTATAAATATAATCACTTAGTCACAATTCTTAAATATGTATTTATTTTTTCGTCATCCACTTTAAATGTGACTTTACCAATGAAAATAAGTTAATTTTTAATTAAAGTTTAAATAAAATCAGTGAATATAGATAAAGGGCTCATTTAAATTTCTTAAACAATGAAGTTCATTTGTGCTAATAAATATTTATTTTATCAAATGTAAGAAATAGATTTCAAACCTATTAAGAACAAAATCTGGAACATGATGACTGATTCTTAAAAATTTAATCTGAACAAAGTGAAATTACTTTTATATTATATAATTATGAAGGTATTTTTGAAAGTTTTTATTTTATTATACAGGAAACATAAACAGAACACCAGACAATAAAAGAACACTTTCTAAGTTAGGAACACAATTAGAACAAAAATTAGCTTTATATTGTTAAGTTTTAGAGAGTTAGTTATTTTATTTATTCAAATTAAGAAACCAAAGCAACCTAAAAATAAAGATCATTATAAAAACGGGAATTGTTTGCTAATAGATCCAAATCATTCTAAATAATAATAAAATATTTCTATTTACTACAATTTTAACACTAGAAAGATTGAAATACCTATATTGCCCAAAAGCAGTCAAAATGACTGCATTATGAAAGAATAACTAATGTGTAAAGAAATTTGTTTCAAATTAATTTTTAATATCATTTACAGTTATGTAACGAGTTATTTGTAAATATTAACAATAAAAAAAATTATATGTTGTACAAAATGTCACGAAATTCTAAGAAATTGTGTCATTATATACATCATTGTTTTTCTAATTGAAAGTAAAAAGCAGTTAAAATGACTTCCTTGGGCAATCTAGTGTTAACTGAGGGATGGGCAAACTTTTTTTGGTCGAGGGGCAAAAATCAAAAAAAAAAAAAAAAGCTTGTTGGGCCAAGTAAAAACTTCTAAAATAAAATAAAGTCCATTCATCATTGAACGTATGGCACTCTGAATCAACTTCGCGTTTTTTAGTTGCCATTTAGGGGTTAAAGAAGCAGTAGCCATTTTATATATTTAATAATTTCACCATTCTTTACAATGAAATAAATGTGTGCAATCTTTCCATATGCAGTAAATAATGTTAGAACTCGCACCGGCAGAAAAATCTGCTCGTTGGAGCTTAAAATACGGTCTGCCAAATGTGAAGTACAATTCACCTATATTAGATTCCATATGTCTGCCCCTCAAGAAAGACAAACGCTCGTAGGAGTCAATCTACGGCAATTCTATAAAGAACTTCTGCTTTCAACATTTTACCAATTGAAGCTGTCTGTGCTTACTATTTCCATTAATTTATGTTTTGTAGAACAAAGATAGAGAAAGTAAAAAGGTCATCAGTACATTGATAAAAAAGAAAGAACAAAAAATAGCTTTAAACAAAGTAGACAAGAAAATGGATGTATTGTTTATATTCGCCACAGATCGGCAAGTTGAAATTCTATCCGCAGGCCGGATAAAACCTTCCGGCGGGACATAGTTTGCCCATCTCTGTGTTAACTGCTTATAACTATTACTTCATTGGCAAAATCCACATATTTAAATAATTTTTTTTTTCTTTTAAACTTTTAATTTACATGCATGCAAATAATAAAACAATCCAAGATATTTATATAGATTTCTGGAAAAAAAGATTAATTTTGTCACCTTCTTAAGGTAAAAAGTTTGCATAAAGCTACATTTTATTAAATGGGACAAATGTGTTAATAGAAGAAAAAAAGTCAACATCTACATTAATGTCATCAGTCTTATTCATTTAAAGATAGTCTATAAAGCACTAAACATATTTACATTAAACTGTTATAATATAAACAATTAATATTTGTACAAATTTATAGATTGATCTAAAAATGAAGATTCACTACAAAATAATGTGTATAAAAATAAAATGAACTTGAGAAAATGCAAAAAAACTCAGAAAAATATACCACCCCATATTTTACATTTCCTTAGTTAATATGTAACACAATTGATTTTTGATATCATTGTGCAGAAACATGAAAATGTTTGCTTCTTTTTTCTAGTCCATAATTTGTTTGAAGCTGTTAGTAGAACATACTTATCAAAACTTCCATTGAGTAAAAAAAGTGAATTTAAGTGCAAACTGTAGCTAAGGTCAAAAGTAAAGAAAATATCTGTTATTCTAAATATACTTTGATTTATTATACAACACCAATACTTATTTCCTATTTTGCAGATTATTGAATACCTAGACATTAAATTATTGAATTAAATTTAATACGAAGAATGCATCAGAAAAAAAGTTTTAAAAATCAGTTAGTTACTAAATCTTTGTACACACTAACTTAATTAAATATTCTATATGGAAGGACTATTAAGAGTTCATCAATATTATAATCAACTGGAGTCAGGATGGCAGAAGCAACTGTCTTTCAACTCAGAGGAGTGCAGAGGATTTCTATAAAAACGTGGAGACTGACACATCTCGCAAGAATTTATAGCGGGATGGTTTGCGAAAGTGCAGACAGGACATTCCCATTTCTTACAATCGTCTTCCAAACTATCAATTGATTTTGATGAAACCTCAGTCTGGTCTTGACTAGTAGCTTAAAATAAAAATAAACTAATTGTAGAGAAAAGAGTAAAATATAAAATGCTTGGAAAGAAGTTCAAACAACAAAAATGAAAAGCATATCAGTACATCGCAGATAAAAAGCACTATGTCATAAATGTTAAATAACTTCTTGAAAACAAACAAAAAGACTGAAATCACTACCTACTTTTTTTTATTGTGCTGATGAAATTTGTGAAAGATTTAATTCACCCATTCAATGGACAGCCCTTCACTGAAATTTTCATAGCTAATCATTTAAAAATTAATGAAATAAATGAGTTTTTTTTTTATATATATATAAAAAGAACATTTTTCTAAGGTAGAACTGCAATTCTTTTCGATTTCAATCATTTATAAAAAATATTCATGCTAAACAGGAAATGCTGGTGCTTTCAGTCAATCTCAAAATAATTGAAATGGAATTTCTTTGCAACTTTAATGGGAAGTATACTCCTAGCGTCTCAAGCTTTAAAATCACCTTTGCAAAGGAGAAAAAAAAATTTAATTTTGATTTCCAAGCTGCAATACTATCTTTTATAAATAGAAAGAAATTATTGATATATAAAATAGAAAGAAAATTGTTTTGTGATGGATTCTAAGTCATTTTGGGTTTATTGTAGTGGTGAATGTATTCGCAAAAGTCGGCTTCGATTTTAACACACTATTTTTCCCTCTTCTTAAGAATCTATAAATCATTGATGAAGACTAAAGTAAACTTTGGATTTCTACTTCTGTACCAATTTTATTATTTCATGAGCCACTAACTGTAAATTAGTTATGACTCTTTCTAATTACAAACTAATACATTGTTTTAAATTTATACACCATTTTAATATACTTAAAACATTCGGTATATATAGTGATATTGCTTTGGGTAAAAAATGGAAGTGCCTTTTACAAGATTCCCCCTGTTATTGATTACTTTCAGCAGCATCTCTATCCAATTATTCTGCTTCTTTGGGCGAATGGTTTTTGAATAAACGACATCTAGTTAATAGTTCTAAATTGAAGAATACTGACACTGGCGATTCTTTTACTTTTTGATTTTTGCATTTTCCTAGCTGTCAACTTGTTCAAAACAACAAATAGGAACACAAAGCATAAGACAATCAGGGAAAATTGAGATACAGAATAAAAAAAACTGAAAATTTTATGTGCATAAAGGTCGATATCAATTTATAAACCATACATTTCATATTTAACATAATTTTTTGAAGTAACATTTTTAATTAAATAACTAATGAAGAATATCACGCCTTTTTATTTTATAACCGTCCTTGAACAGCCAAATCCAATTTTCAGGTTTATGACTACTAATGTCCAACTACGTATCCTCGTAATTTTGAACCCAATCCAGGAAACTCCTGGATCAAGTATTGGGAGAAATTTGCTCTTGTGGAGGACTTTTTGCTGGAACTACCCCGCATTTGCGTTACATGAAGAGGAAGACCACGAGAACATCCTATGGTTAGCCTGACGACAAGAAGAATCTAACCCATAATCAATCCACCACTGAGAATATTTCACGACAGCACTGTGGTCGGTACAAGCCGGATGCGGAATTCGTATCGGCCGGCTGTCGCTGGGATTCGAAACCGCTTCATCTCATTGGAAGGCGAACACTCTATCCCGAGCCATCACGGCTCAATATCACACCTTTGTAGCAAATAATTCAAGAAAAAACTTACATCTTACAAGAATCGCGACATTGGATTTTAAAATCACGATAATATGAATCGCAATATGGAATTTTAAAAAACGAAAATACCAACTGCAATATTGAAGGTTTAATTCGGGTAAATAAAAATTTAGGCGCATAGATTTTAAATCGTGTATAAATACAAAAATCGATGTTTGATATTACAACAGCATGAATACGAATAGCAATATTGGATTGTTAAAAAAGGTGAATACAAATCACGACATTGGGTTTTAAACTCGCGTGAACACGAATCACAATATTGAATTAAAAAAACACTTAAATATAAATCTCGATAATGGAAATTTGAATTGTGTGAATATGAATCGCGATATTAAATTTTAAAAACGTGTAAATATTAAGCTCGATATTAAAAATTTAAATTACGTGAATCCCAACAAATAATTTTTAAATCAGGTCAATACGAAAATAGTTGATTGATATTAAAATCGTGTGAATAAGAATCACGATATCAACAAATACCAGCGTAGTTTTAAATATTCAAAATGGTGAAGATCCTTCAAACCAAAAGAATGAAATTGGTGCAAGAATCATACATATGTATGTAAAAGTCTTGTTAACGGGACTTAGAAAACGTTTCAAAATTTCGTAGGATTATAAATTTTTGATTCGTGGAAGTCAGTGAACCAATGGTTTTGAGATACGTGGAATTCTACGAATATTCGCAATAAAAATCTCATGCCCTGCTTCTAGTTTTTAGACCCACTTTCAGTTGAAAGAAAACAGTACAAGGAGTGAAAGGGCACTAGAATACTGAAAATTAGAACATTTTGACATAAAATCGTTTTTTGGTACAAGGTTAAAAAATTGGAACAAATACAATTTAATCTGCAAATTTAGCAGCCATGCATTTTATATTGGACAGCAAGATATTGTATGGCCAATTGGCCCAAGGTTGCACTTAGAATATAATAAAACTTGTTTAAAAAAGGGGGGCCTAATTGAAGAAAACAAAAGTTTTTTTTTGTTGGTAAGATTTGATATAGGTATAGCAACCACAGCATTGATTTTAGCTTTCAATTTTTTTAAAAAAAATTATAAAATAAATCAATTTTGCAATTTAGATATTCTAAGAATAGTTCTCTTGCTATCAATTTAATACTACTATTAATATTATCTTTCAAAAAAAGCTTTAAAAAAATTAAAAAGGAATTGTTAGCATTAGTTTTATCCTTTCTTACTGGTAAATTTGAAGACAGATGTATCTTGTTTTTCCATATTAGACAACAAAGTTTAAGAAATAAGATAGCAAAAAACTATTAAATATGTAAATATTTCAACTTACCAGTATTTCTTTGTAACTGAGATTTATCCTGATAGAAGGTTTCATCAATCTCACCTAATGGTGCTAAAAATAAACATACTGTATCATATTTTGGGTCATTTGAAGGAAAAAGTAAATTTACTGAAGCTGGACACTATTTGTAATTAAATAGCAAAACTGAATTATGTGAAATTGTTCATGAACACTGGAAATTCGGTATAAATAATTTTATTGCAACAAATACTTATATTGCTTACATTTTAGAATCAGTAATATTAATAATACAGATACTCTAAAATTAGTAAACTTAACATTAAAATAATTGTATAGCTATTCTTAAAATATTATTGATTAACATTCCAAGAAAAATATTCTATGCTAAAAAAAATTTTGTAGTACAATAATACAAGCCAAAAGAAAATGAAGCATTTCCAAGTTATTAAGAGAATTTAAACAAATTATTTATAATGGACCTAAGAGTTCCAGCTATTTGATCCAACCTTACACCAAGCATATCACAAACTCACATTCAAATGATTATTTAATAATTGAAAAATACTGATATTCAAAGGTACAATTTCTTTTTCATTTTTACTAAATTTTTGAAATATAACTTTGAATGTTATGCTCGGTAGTAGAAAGCTGATTTAATGTAGACTTTTAATGGCACAAAAACCAGAAGTCTCAATCATTTATTTTATTGAATAAGTTCTTAATATAATGAAAAAATAAAATAAAAAAAAAAGATATTAAAATAAGTATTTTGAAATTGTCACAGGGTGCGTAGCTAAATTTTATAACAAAAATAAGCACCTTTTAAGTACTTTTCAAGCACTCAAAAAAAAAATTTAAGCACTATATGTATCAACAAAATGCAAAATAATTTTTAAAAGCTTTATGTGATCATGATAAAATTTCTGACTTCTTGATTACATTAGCCATTATAAAAAGATAGAGAGGTTTTTTTCGATATCGGAGGGTGAAAAATGAAGCCTGAAATTGAGAATAGCTTGCAAAATGCAGCAGAGTTGCACATGAGAGTGCAGTAATCTCACCGAACTCAGCTCAGTAGACGCACATGCGGACTAAGAATTTCATCAAACATGTAATATGATTGGTGCTTTCATACGCTACAGACCAAAGGTAATGGTTGAATGAATTGTGAAAACTTTGAATAGGAACAATGTGAAAACCACACTTTTGCATGGTATGTGGCAAAAATCGACATGGTAAAGAAGAAGAAAAATCTCTTTCGAAAAGGGAAAATTAAGTACTCAGTACTCAGATTTACTTGAGTACTCAGATTTTTATGAAATGATCTCAATCTGTTACCATGAAATTTTTTAACCTAAATTTAATATATTTCATTATTACAAAAAAGAGTTACAAGAGAAATATCATCCTAAGTAGCAAGAGGAAAAGCTAAAACTACAAACTCAATTACACATGCCACTTAATACTAATTTGTCTAGTTCACAACAGTTCTATCAAAAATAGATTTTTGAAGCAAAAAAAACTGTATACAATAAAATAAGCTCCAGGCTATAACCGTAAGCAGAATTTAAAAATAAGTATCTTAATTTGAAAAAGATTTTAAGTTAATATCTGACCTTTGCCTTTTAAATAATAATCAACTTCCATGCAAAGACACTGACATTCTAATCTCAACTGAGCATTTTCTTCCCTTAATTTCTCCACATCTAATGTCTATAACATAAAAAGAGAAACATACAAGCATTAAAATATTGCCCTTCAAATTTAAAGAGTAATGGTTATTTTTTAGTAACTAATTTTAAATGTGCAATCAAAAAACAAAGCTTACATTCATGGAAGAAAATGTATGTCAAGTAGTGTAAGAAATAATATAAAAGCATTAAAAGAATGATTTCAGTTTTCCTTATCAGGTGCAAAGTTTGCTAGCGTTAAAATATACTACAGTCAAACTTGGATAATTTGAACGTCTTTAATTCGAATTCATGCATTAATCAAAGCTTTTCTCCTTCCCTAGACACATGTATATTCAGTTAATGCTAAAAAATCTTAGTTATATTGAAATCCAACTTCTTTAATACGAAGTTTTTGCCCTTTCAAAAATGACAAAATCTAGTTTAAATGCAGTTATTTTTGAAAAGTAATCTGGTTATTTTCAGCTATTATGGAAATTTTTTTAGGGGTGACAAGGGGAAGGGAGAATAGTCTTATCTGCTCAAACAGAACAGGAATAAAGAGGAAATGGACCTAGACCACCCGCACCTGTCCTTGGCTACAGGTAGTCCCCTACCCTTTCCTTGTAAGTGAGCCAATCCCAATTGAAGTTCCCAATTGAAATAAAATCTGTAAACGATGGGAAGGGTATTTCGAATCACCTGATAGGATGCATACATGTCATTGGTAGAAGCGGAGGGGGAAAAAATTGCCACCGGCTAGGCAAGTCTTCATGATCTTGAAAAAAGTTATGCCTACGTGAGTCATCCTTCAAAGGTCATTGGGCAGTTGATTGACAAGTGTTCTTCCAATAGTGGTGCGTTTATTTTTTTCATGAGATCACCTTGCATCCGACACTGGGAAACTGGTTTATAATCACGGCATTAAAAACCAGGACTGTAGTCGATATTACTTGAGTTTTCTATATCGCGATTTTAATTTTGCAGTGATAGTTCAGTGCAAGCATGTCGTTTAGTAAGCCCTGTGTCCCGCATACAACCTTATCTTTCGATGAAAAAATTGCTGTAATTCGAGAAGTAGAAAAGGGTGTAAAAAAATGCATAATCGCAAAAGTGTTTGGAATAGCGCCTAACACTCTTTTGACTTTTTTGAAAAATAAAGAAAGACTTGGAAATCGCAAGCGAGCTAGAGAGCCTGATTATCCTGACGTGGACGAGTGTGTTGCAAAGTGGTTTAAACAAGCACGGGACAAAAACATCCCTCTCAGTGGAACTCTTGTTCATGCAAAAGAGGAAGAATTTGTCATCAGTTTAGGTAACAGAAGCTTCAAAGCAAGCTCCGGATGGTTAGACGGATTTAAGGAAAGAAATGGAATTTTGTTCAAGTCTGTGTGTGGTGAAAGTTCAAGTGTGAACCAAGGTGCAGCAAATGAGTGGAAAGAAAATATTGCCGAAATTGAGTATACACAGGACTGAGATATTCTTAATGTCAATGAGACTGGACTTTTCTTCAAATGTACCCCTGCAAAGACTCTTGCTTTTAAAAGTGAAAAATGAAGTGGTGGAAAACACAGTAAAGACCGAATAATCTTACTTATAGGAGCAAACAAGGACGGCACTGAGAAACTACCATTACTGATGATTTTCAAGGTGTTTTAAAAATGTCAAATCAAAGTCGATAGAATACCATTCTAACACAAAAGCATGGATGATGGCGAATATTTTTGAAAAATGGCTACTAGATCTCAATCGCACATACCAAAGAAAAAACAGAAAAATCATCCTGTTTATTGATAACTACACTGCTCATAAATCGATACCCACTATGGAAAATATCACGGTTGTTTTTCTTCCGCCAAACATGACATCAGTGGTGCAACCAATAGATCAAGGCATCATTAAAAATCTGAAGCATTTCTACAGATGTCTAGTCGTTCAACACCGCCTTACTGAATCTTCCCAAAAGCTTCTCATTACTCTCCTTGATGCTTCAATAATGCGTTTAAATGTATGGTCCAGTCAGCCAAAAAACTATAGCAAATTGTTTTCGGAAGGCAGGATTCATCAGGAACACTGTCCCTAGCGATCTTTTCGATGAAGAAAATTTACCTCCCCCAGTTACATGGGAAGACAACATTCCGTTCGATGATTATGTCAGTATGGATGAAAACATAGACATTTGTGGAGAGTTATCGGATACAGATATTCTATCTGAAGTTCTAAACAATAAGAATATTACAACAGAAGACGAAGAAGATATTGAAGATGAGGTAGAAGAACAGAGGCCAATTCCAACTTCAAATGAGGCAGTCGTTCATTTATCAGAATATCGACGCTATGCAGAAGGACAAGGGAAGCTGTGTTTAGAGCTATAAATATTCTTGAAGATTTTGTTAGAAAAAATCAAGTAAGCTCTTTAAAGCAATCTGATATAGCTAAATATTTTTAAAAATTGTAGCGTTTTAATTTAAAATTAATAAACAATCTTTATTTCACAATTTCTGTTACGAGTGATTATTTTAAGACATAAAAATAACATTTTTCGGATAGTTCGAAGTTTCACAGAGGCCCCCAGCCCTTCGAATTATCCAAGTTTGACTGTGTTAGCAAAACCAAGGTTTCATACAAGTTTTTTTAAAAGCATTATTGCAATAAATTTTGCAGAAAATGCAACATAATTATTATTATGTGACAGATTACAATAAAGCAACTACTGAATGGTTAATATTAATAATTTACACTCGTATGAAAGTTCAAATAACAATGTTTTATGTTACTTTCATGCTACAAGCTACATAAGTTTCATTATATCAAAACTAGGCATCTAAATTTACGTATTTGACAACAGATAAGATTTTTTAAAAAATTTTATTATTGATGCAGTTTTGGCTAAGATAACTATTACATTGCTAGATAAACAAAAGGTCATAGTATTCTCCCCTTTTAAGACTTACAGTTTTTAGTCCCTTAAAGTTTTGAAAATAATTTTTTAAGACTCATCCAATTAAGGTTAAATAAATTTTTCACTTCATCTTTCTATGTTTACCCTTTTTTTTTATAGTACAACCTCCGCACTACTAATCATGGATTACCAGTAAAGATTTCTTTTTAAGCATTGACACTACATTCTCAAAAAAGAGTATTGTAATTCACATAAAAATATGTGGTTCTTTAACGACCCATAATATCCAAGGTTCTTAATTTATTCAATAAAAAATTTATTACTGCGATGAATTTGTGTAGTATACTAACCTGTTTTAAAATGGGCGAAACTCTCACATTTTCGAAATTTTATGTATTGTAATAATATTAAAGTCTTTGATACTTTAGAAACAATATCAAAAATAATAGTAATAATTTACGAGAAAGGTATCTAAAAACCAACATGAATTTGCAAGAAATGATCGCAAAATAGACGAATTAAAAGTTTATTACTCAAATGTGCAATTTCAAGTTTGCCAGTTGCAATAATACTGTATTTAAGATATCAATAATTTAAAAATGATTTGGAAATATCCGTACTAACTATAATAACTGCCAAAAAAAACTGTTGGGAAATGGCAGCACAGTTGCGAATTGGGTGCATCAAAAAGTGATAACTCAAATTTGAAATTTTCTGTGCTCTGCTCGTAACTAATTAAATAAATAATTTCAGAGCTAGCCCGGTATCTTGTTATTCTTATTGTTTCAGAACTATACTACTTTAAAACTGAATTACCACCACGCCATCTTGTGGCGAGACTTTTGAGTTGAACTGCGGCAACCGATTGGAGAACATCTCCAAAATAATCTCTCCATTTAGTGTTATGTGAGTTTCGTTTTGTTAATTTGTGTTTTTTTTAGTAATTTGTAACTGTTTTCTGTGCTCTGCTCGTAACTAATTAAATAAATAATTTCAGAGCTACCCCGGTATTTTGTTTTTCTTATTGTTTCTTGGAAAATGGTTACACACAGAAGTTTAAATCTTACCCTTTGCACAATTAACTTTTCCTGGAGAATTTTAGTCAGTTTCTGAATTTCTTCTTTCAATTCAGCAATCCTTCTCTTTGCATTGATTGTTTCATACTTAACGTTATTTAAGTCAGCCACTTGTGCATGCAAGAAACCTTAAGGTCAAAATTAAAAAATATATGAACAACATGTAATAATTTATGCTATGGGATGGGTCCTAATAGTTTGAAGATATATAAAAATAATAACTTCTATAATTGAATTGAAAAGTCCAAACCTAAGCCTGATTTCGAACACAATCTATTTTGTAACATACACAGTGAAAAATGTAACTTACAATTCTCTACATCTATCGGGCACAAAGAGAACATTTTTCATCTCCGAGATATTTCGATAAATACAGAATACTGTCATAAGAAAATTTCTGGAAAAACTGTTAAAGCATTTTAAAAGATCATGATATACATATATAATATATAAAAATTGAAATGGTTTTATCTAAAAAGTTCATTTATTAAGATTAGTATTCAAGTTTTCACCATTTATGAGATTTTTCAAAGTTCTATATACCGTATATTCCGACGTATAACGCGCACTTTTAATACAAAAAATAACATTGGAATCTACGGGTGCGCGGAATACGCCGAATATAAAAAATTATGGATTAAAAAAATTTAAATATAGAAAAATACTTTTATTTTAAAGAAATAACATACCCTTACCTATGTACTTCATTGATTTTCGTTATTACATAAATAGTTCATTATATTCCTCTTCCGCTATCAATTACAATTATTAAAATTTTTTTGCATTATAATTACAATTTTTTTTGTATTATCTGTAAGGTGGGACCTAAACATGTCCCACTCTAAAAGGCTTTGTGGTTTTCTAACGCAACCAGGACAGATTTGCCAGATGTCTTTCACTCACAATTTAACACTATTTTTGTCCATCCAGAATCACATTATTGCTCTATCAATTCTACCCTCACATACATGTCAAATTCAGTTCTTTTATTTTTGCAAAAGATAGGGAAAAATACTTTTTATTTACGATCTTGAAAGACGAGATATTGTACATGTACAATCCAAATTTTCGTGTGCGTTATACGAAGAGTATATCTTAAAATTTAAAAAAAGTAATTAGAAATTACGGGTACACGCTAAACGCCGGGGCGCGTTATGCGCCGGAATATACGGTATATAATCAGATAGCAAGATTAAAATTGAACTAAAAATATTATAAACAATCAATAAATAAAATGAGAGAGTTAACACTCATTTTGGTTTTCATTAGAATTTTTTTCTACTCATTATCATTCTAAATAATGAAAATTCAGCAAACAATAGTTTATAAATTAAAATTTCTGCAATAAATAAAAACCTTTTGAAAATTTTAATGATGGCCTGAACTATGGGGTATAAAAAATAATTGAAAAATAATAACCCTGTAGCCTCCTTTTTTTTCAATGCTATTTGAGTATGACTTCATAAGGTTAAACATTAGTAAAAGAAAATATATATAAAACCAACCTTGTATTTTTTTTTATATTTGAGCATTTATAAGAATGTACATTAAACTAATATAAAGGCTTATGTTAGCAAATAATTTCTAAATAACTCAGTCAGTATCAGTAATCAAATTTAGAATTAGTCTACTTTCTATAATAATTAGCATAAATTTTGTATTTGTGCTAATTATTATAGATTGTAAGTTAACAAGTAACACCAGTTCAGACTTTTCATAAATATCTTTTAAAATAAGCTAATAGTCTTGACAGATAAAATTCTCAAATGAATAAAAATTCTTCTGTGACCATAGAATTAACATAATAGTGAAGGAGCTTAAAATTCTGTAAGAGTATAAAATTTTTATAAGATGTAAAAGATAAAATCAATACTTCAGATCGAAACCAATAAAAGGCAACAAATCAAAATCTAATAGAAAAATATTCATCCAATTTGTCATCTGTCTAAAACTATATTTGTATAACGATCACTAATTTTTGCAAAAACACCAATGCCCAAAACAAAACACTAATTTTAGAAAAAATTATACAAATGTTCCATTATAAATAAAATTATATTTTATAATTATTAATAAAAAATTTATTCCAAGTACTAATAGCATTATGTCACCCCAGTACAAAATAAGTCATTAACTTAAACTAAGAAAATTCATAAAGCTTTATTTTTTTGTTAATATTGAGTTCTTCCTAGAAATAAAAAAAGAAGAAAAAAGAGAGAGAGAGAGAGAGAAAAGACCATCCTCAGAGAAAAGGGCAATTTGAATTTTGAAACATCTATCACCATTAAAAATTATCAAAATGTGTAATAACTAAGTTTGACATTCAATTTTAAAATTACCTTCTTATACAATTTTATGTGTATATTTCACAAAGTATTCTGTGTTCATTATCAAAATAACAGAAAATTTTGAAGCTTTTAAAAATCATTAAGGCAAGCTACGAGACAATCTCTGTATAAATTTCCTTCAAAAAAGTAAACTAAAAAAAAAAAAAAAAAAGAATTAATTGATAAACATTTTGAAAGCTTTTTCTATACTTTAAACTGAAAATCATGAGGAAATAATCATTTAATGGTACATTTTTAAATGGAAGGTACTTAAAAAAATAATGGAAAAATTTAAAAAAATTAATATAACCCTCCCCCCCCCAAAAAAAAAAGATATTAATAATAAAAATTTGACCAGTTGAGAATAATCCTAACAAAAAAATATTTATAATAATAATCAGACTTAATTTATTTTTCCTGAATTATTAATTTAATATAATTGAAATATTTAATCTTTCCAGTGTGTAATTGTTATTTAAACAGTGAATTATTATTTTTTTTTAATTGAATATATAAACTAAACATAATAAGTACACATAATTTATCTAGATGTAAGAGTACATATTTATATTTATTTAGAAAAATAAGACATTACCCATTTAAAAACAAAACATTATAAAAGGTTAAATAGATTTTAAAATTTTATATAAAAGTAAAACCAGAAGAAAAAAAATTTCAGAGAGTAAATATGAAGGAAAATTTTAAACTTTTTTATACTATATAAATTTTTATATGTTTAACTTTAAGCTAATTCAAACTAAACTCAGTGGCACGACAGCCCATAGAGGGCCAAGGCCTACTGTGACCATCTCAATTTTCTTGACCTTGGGCTCTGGAGTGTAAGAGCAGATGTTCCGATTAGGTGGTCAGCCGAACTCGAAACCCCCAGTGTTTAGTTCCCAAGCATGCTTGGTACTATTTATGGACCCACTGAAGGAATAAAAGGCTGAGTCAACCCTGTCCAGTCCGAGGATCGAACCCAGGATCTGTGGCACGGGAAAGCGAAGCGCTACCACTCAGCCACCGGGCGTCAAATTTAAGCTAATACTTATCGCTAAACAATTGTACTGGTCATTTTTAGATTGTAATTACTTCCTGCTTTTTTCAGTGTTTTGGAAGAAAAAAATATACTTCTTTATAAAGAAATCCCGACTTAGGTTAATAAGCTGATCTAAGAGCATATACAATATGTTAGAATAATTTTATCAAAATTAATGAAGAAAAAAAAACTTCAGGTGAATATCTCTGGAGTTTAATATCATGCAAATTTTAGCTATATAACTAGACAACATAAAAAAAAATCTTACTAAAACGAAGAAATAAAATTTAAAAATAAGGGTAATAAAAATAATAACTAAATAAATCGAAAGTGGACTTTTCATTGAAACAGGCGGTTAAGAAAATAGCCTTTTCCACTAAAAATAAAAAGGCAAAGTTTTTAAGGAATGGCAGCTTATTTTTGATTAGGAAAAAAAAAAAAAAAAAAAAGAGCAAGGAGAGTGCATTTTTAGAAATCAAAGGTCAGACCGGCCTTCTAAAAATGCTTAGGGAGAACACTGTATTAACACATTAATGTGTTGATTAACTTATTAGTGCTAAATATCTGAAATGTATTTTTTGTATGCTGTATTATTTTCCACTCTTATAAAATTAAGAACCTATCTGGTATAATTTAAGTCCAACTTTTTCAAGTTGAAAACAAAACGTCAAGTTGTAATGAAATTGAAGTTTTTATATAAAAGGACTGCCAAACATGTCGTGTCTGCCCAAAAAAATTTATAGACAAAAAGGCAATGTTGAGTGAAAATAAATTAGTTTCCTAATGTTAATCAATGTAAAGAAATTAAAAATCTGTTAATGGACTTAAAGAATTGTGAAAGCTTACTAGCATAGAACTAGGCTTCACTCTAAACACTTTAAAATTCAACGAGATCATTTCTTTTTTAAAAGTTAAAATTAAACAGGTTTTAGAAACCAGTAATTAATAACAATAAGAGAAAATAATTTTTTATCAAATAAAAGCGATTTATAAATTTTTTGTTTAAAGTTATATAATAATTTCCTACTTGATAAATCCATTTTTGCATAGTTGGCAGCTTGGTTTGCCAACTGAGGCAATTTTGAACTCAACACTAAAGGTGAATTTTGAATCTCAGAAGTCCATTTAGGAGAGTCATTTTGAAAGTTGAGGTTCATATCTTCACACACAAGACCAGGAGTCACAAAAAAATCTGAACATAAGGCTGTAGAAGACATATTTGGTCTCCAACTATGTACACCTTCATCTTCACTTTCCACATTGATAAAAAGTTCTTCAGGCATTGCATTTTGTGCTTGAAAAATGGCATAAGAGTCATGTTTGTCAAAGTTTCCATGACTTAATGAATTTTTATTATTATCCATGACAGCTGAATAGCAGTCTTTTGAACTATCTGTGAAAGATTGTTTATTTTCACAGTTGTCATCAACAGAAGATTGTCTACCACACGCATTCAACAACTGATTAGTAAATTCTTCAATATTTTCAGATTCTTTGAAAGTAGCACTGTTCATATTAGTAGATTGCATGTTTAAACATGTTTGCCCATCAGAAATATCTGCACTATTGAAAATATTTAAATTCAATTGCTGTAAGCTGCAGATTCTATCAGAAATAGGACTATCAACATTGCCAGTGGCCATTTTCTATAATTCAATTAAGTTTTTACAGTCTCAAAAATTTTTTATATCTGCAAAATAAATAAAAAATTTCAACTTTAAATATCATTATGTTTATGCAATTTATAATACAATTGCAAATTTATTTATCTTTCACAGCTATATATATATATTTTATATATAGCTGTAAAAATATATCAAATCTATATATATTTAGTTGGCATTGTATAAATAAATAATCAGATTCCTTAAAAATTGACTGAAATTATAAGGTAAATTAAATTGTCATTCTATGGAATTTTAAAAAATCTTATAATACATAATAAATAAAAAAACTTCAAATGTTATTATAAATATAGAAAAAAATTACTATTTATACATGGCTATAAATTCAATTCATTAGAAAAAATTACACTATTTTCAGTTTTATTGATCATAGATAAGATAAGACAATTAAAATAGGAACATAAGTGGATTCATCATAGTAAAATTATTTTAAACAGTATCGAAGAACTAAAGTAACTAGCAATAAAGGTTTAAAATTACAGTCCTCACAATATTATTTTTAACTCTTTAAATATAAAGGTATGCATATAAAAGTAAGCATTATTAAAGAAAGATCTATAACAAGAACATAACAATCTGACAACAATGCCTTTTTAACAATACATAATATTTTATTTCGAATTCACTTTTTCTGGTTAACATTTTGAAATAAGAGGGGAAAAATTGTTCAAAGAAATAAAAATTTATTGATTTAATTCAATATTTATGATAAAATATCATAGATATCATAATAATCATGCATACAATGAAAAAAATAAAACAAAATGCTGCTTACATAGGAAGTCTCATTTGACTAGATTTAAAAAGCCTGAAGATGAGCAGATACGATTTATGGATTATGGACACTTTATGGATTCTAGGAATCTGTAAAAGAAGACACTGTCAGAAAAATACTATTGTACATAATTCTTAATTTCAATTCATATGATCAACTTTTTATTTTGCTAAAGTTATTTATTTTTTAATAAAAATGAAAATAATTAGCAATTTAGAAGACAAAAAAATCATTTAAACACCTTTAAAATAGCTGATTCATTTTATTGTGACTACTTGAAACTAATCAGCTCATTCATTAGTAAAATTATGTAGATTTGTATCAATGTTATCGATTTATAATAGCAGTAAGTGTATCTTTATATACCTTCTTTAAAGCTTTGTAGTATGCTCTTCAAAAATAATTTTTTAATTTTTTAGTTCTTCGAAAGTGCATCCCCAACTCAATGGTATTTCAGAATCTTATTTTATTTTAATGATTAATAACGAAGTATTTATGCAATACAGAAAAACTTCGGTAAAGCAAACAAACTGGGATGAAAATAAAATTTAAAAGCTTATTCCATGTCCAACAGTTTTTTAGGACCTTGGAGCTACAAATGAAAATAAATAAATTCATGTTATAGTTAGAATCTATTTTAATAACTACAAATTTAATATTTAAAAGTGAATCCTTAGGACACAAAAAAGTGTCGTCTCAGAAGAAATATCAACTTCGGGAAAGGATATGCGCAAAATATAATGCTATTAACTATTTTTACTAATATGACATTTCAATAAATATATAATGAGAAATAAAGAATTAAATTATTATTTAATTACACTTAATAAAATCATGAACAGGTGTGAGATGCTCGCAGGCAGACAGCAAGATTTCGACCAAACACTTCCATGATTGCAGCCAGTTGCTCTAACCAACTGGAAAAAGGATATACCCATCAAGGAAGAGTCGGAAACTCTTAAATAGTTGTGTTTTACCGATTTGAAGTCATCTGGCCTCATTCAGATCTTTAAAAAAGGGGTTGTTACAATACACAATATAAACATAAATTAAAATATTTATAATCAGCCAATCAAAACAAAGCCATAAAAGATTTTTACTTTTGCAGCTTCTTTGATCAAAATTCCTGTTTGAACTAAAGAATAACTTTTAAAAATCAATGGATATTACACGTTAAGTACATTTTTAGAAACAAATTACCATGTTAAGAGGGTATCAGTTCTAAGAAAGGTGTATAAAATGGTTTCGACACAAAAACTGAAGGAAATTTTAAAAGTTATCTGCAATGTAAAGTGACCACCCTAGATAAGGATAAGGTAAGGTTTCACAGTAGTTGTTCATAAAATATTCACAATTATATTCATAGCTTTTCAAGCAATTGAATGATAATAACCAAATTTAATAACAATTACAATGATTAAGTTAAATAATTCAATAAAGTCAATTTTCTTAAACATAATTTTAATCGAAGATGGAAATATCGACAAAAGACAGCACATATTTATCAATTTGTTTAGTTTAAAAATATTAGCAAAGAGAGTTACTGCCATCACTTTTTGGATAGGAGCAATTTGTTAGCAATGGTCAAAATTATACTTTGATTTCACAACACACTGATGTTAGGTTCTTTAAACATAAACAAATTCATAACAATTTTCATAAAAAAAAAAGGATTTTGTTGTGAACTTCGGGGCTAATACCAAACTTCATGAAAATATAATACTTGAGAATGAAAGGGGCCATAAAAATCATTATTGGTGTTGTTGTGTGAAGAAGAAAAGAAACCCTTTATGCCACCTCCATTGGTAAGCATAGGAAAAAGTTTGTTCAGGCAAACCAAGAATAATCCTTAAATCTACAAAATGTTTTTGTATTATATATATAAGCTTTTTAAAAACACTTTTTAATAACTTTTTCTTCTCATTTAAAAATTCTTTATACCTTTTTCCTTGTTTTCTCTATGTGCTAGTTATGAGTTGGATGTACTTGCAGCTTAAGCACAGTAAGTAAAAACTATTATTAATTTTCTTTGATAATCTCTCATTTCTTTTATCCCTTTTGTATTTATATATATATATATATATATATATAATCAAACAAACTATGGCAGGGTTATGCAGAAATCCTGACATGACATATTTGGAATACTTTGAAAAGCAAATTTCTTCATTTGAAGCATCATAGCTTGTTTTAACTTCATAATATTTAAATTGGCAGCACTTTTACATTAAAAATTTCCTTACAGCCATTTCTGAGCTTTTCGGTTACAATTTTGAAATATTCAAGGGATTAAGAAACAAAATATCAATTTTATATCATAAGAACATTTGAAATTGTTAAAAAATTTACTAACAAGAAAGTATTTTAATAGTAAATAGATAATAATCCTTTTTTTCTGTTCAGATTTCAATAATAAGAGTTGATAAAACACAATATGAAATAGCTACTAATTACAATTGTCGTGAGAAATATAGATTATGTCTGAGTATGACCAAACAACATTTTATTAAAATACATTTTAAAAAGTGTAAAAATAATTTTCCAAAAACTTAAAATTAGAATACTAAAACTCAAAAGATCGTTACAAATCTAATCTTGAAATTAAATTGAAAATTGACAACATTTAAGGTAACGATTACTTGCAGTATTTTCATCTCAGCTGAGCTGTTAAACAATTTTGAACTCTCATGACTGTCAATGTTTATAGATTACGTCATGTCGTCATGTTTGTTCTCTTGACCAGTGTTGCCAGAACTTAAGATTAAAAAGTAGCGAATGGGAGCTCCAAAAGTAGCGGATTCGAACATTTTGTAGCCCAAAAATAAGTCATATATATATATATATATATATATAAATTTATTTACTGCACTAATTTATTTGGCTATATTTCTGTAAAACAGCGCCGTTTGCCAGAAAACACTAAAATTATAATAACATTGGCTAGTTCGTTTTTTTCCAGCTTTTTTATGTGTAAAAATCAGTCGGAACTGTCTTCGATATTTTAATGTTGGTGCGGTCTTTGAGCTGCATAAGAATACTAAGAGGTTTCGACCTCAGCTCGCTTCGTTCCCCAACCTCAAGAACCTTAATTACTCGCACATAAAAATGTTCTCACTAGCTAATTTTTTTTTAATAAAAATTATCTCGCGTTTCGAGGAAATTAAAAATAAGACCTAACTAGGACCCAATCTCCAACAAGAAATTCAGAAAAGTTCAACTTCATGGGCCTACATCTGTGTGTATTTAAAAATAAAAGGCAAAAAATCTTTTTTTGATAAGCAAATTAATTTATTTAATCATTTTTGCTCTGAAGTTCGAAACAATACAAAGTACAAACATTCAGCTCGCAGATGAGAAATATGACTTTGCTTTTCTTTGTAACAGCATCAATAATTGTTTCAAACTCGATTGAGAATAGTTTTGATAGTAATTTAGTGAACAAATGAATATTTTGATTTGGACCACGTATGAAACAGTATTTTAAAGCGTCCACGAAGCAACAAATATTTTTAACTAATTTTTTTTTCATTTATAGTAGCCGTAACATCTGTTGTAAAGTTAAAAAAAAAACAATGATGAAAAGATAGATTTGCACTAAATGCTCGTAAATATTTTCTTTTCTCGCAGCTCGCCTTAGTTGCTGTGCTTACTTTACTTGCACAGTGAAACCTGTTAAGTTGACCATCTCTATAAGTTAATCACCTATCTAAGATTTTGATGATCAAGTGCAAAACTGGTAAAAACAATTTATTATCATTTTTATAAGATGACTTCTCTTATAAAACCATCAAACTGTAGTTCCACTTCTGATCAGTTTACGATAGTTTCACTGTAGTAGCTTTAATAATTTTCTAAACTCCTTTTATAACACGCAGCATGTACATTACCGTGTTTATCATTTAAAGTAATTATCTTTCCTAGTTATTTTGCAATTACTATAAATGTTTCGAAAGGTTTAAAATGTTGACATTTTCGAATTAAAAAAATTGTCGTTATTCAGTTTTCCTGATCCCTAAGTGCATTCTGTTTCAATTAACTTAGTCATTTTTATTCATAATTTCATTGTTATAGTTAATTATTATTTGAAATTTCATAGTATATACTTTTGTTTTAAAAACAAAATCCATCTTTTGCGCTTCATCGTCATCATTGGGTGGGCCTTGGCATTCTATGAAATATTTCTTCATGTCGTTCTCCTTGATGCCAATTCTGATTATCATTTGCGTTTGGTAATACGAATTTTATTTTAATGTGATAACTATCCAAAACTTAATTTTTATTTGTTTCATTTATTTATTGCATATTTGGCAAAATGAGGTGAAAAACAATAACTGTAACCATAGCAATACATATTATAGCTTCCTTTAAAAAAAATAATTTCATCATTTACAACGGGCAAATCTAAGCTCTAGAGCAGGGATGGGCAAACTTTTTTGGTCGAGGGCCAAAAATCGAGAAAAAAAATGTTTGGTGGGACAAATAAAACTTTCAAAATTTAAAAAAAAGCGATATACAAGTTTTAATTTAAATATTTAGTGAGATGAATGAAATTGCGATTTCGTTTTTAAAAGTTCCTTATATTAAGGTTCGAAGCGAGATGTGCCTATTTTACGGAACAAGGCTAAATGCTTTTCTGTTAGTCCACTTCTGAAATGATTCTTTCTAAGGTTCAAAGTTGAAAACTCTTGTTCACATATATAAGATTAAGCAAACATAGAGCTGATTTTCTGGGCATGAAATATTAAATTTTGGAAACTAGCTTTTGGTAATGATTTGTAAAACTTTGGCATATTTAGAAACAACTGCTTCAGATAATTGTTAGATTGTCCGCTCGTTGGATCTTAAAATGCGTAGTCTGCCAAATGTGAAGTACAATTTACCTATATTAGATTCCTCGAGAAAGACAAATGCTAGCTAGAGCCAATCTAAGACTATTCTATGAAGAACTTTTGCTTTCAACATTTTACCAATTGAAGCTGTCCGTGCTAACTATTTCCATCAATTTATGTTTTGTAGAACAAAAATAGAGAAAGTAAAAAGGTCATCAGTACTTTGTTAAAAAAGGAAAAACAGAAATAATTTTAAATAGTTGACAAGAAAATGGATGTATATTGTTTATGTATATTGCCACTGATCGGCAAATTAAAATTATATCCGCGGGCCGGATAAAACCTTCCGGCGGGCCACAGTTGGCCCATCCCTGCTCTAGAGAGATATAAAAATTTTCCTATTTTTCGTGCAACTATGAATAGATCGTGATTTACAAAAGTGAAATGAATTCACTAAAAAGCATTTAACAGTACGATATTTTATGGAAACTCATTGTCATTCACAACAACTATTTTCATTCATCAGGTAAAATGACTTTGGATTTAATTTTTCTGAGTTTCAAAGCGAGTAACGTGATTTTTTTTCTCCAGAAGATAAACGATAGTTGGAGTTAAAAAACATTTTCCCCATCATACTCTCCGTGCATTTTTCCATATATATCTTTGCGATTTCCCGAGTCTACGATTTGAAACATAAACATGGAAAGATTATAGACTCGATCAGTAAAGCATATCAAGAATCCAAAACTGAAGCGAGAACGTTTTCAACAACAACAACAAAAATGTCCTTTTTAAAAATGGTAAAGAAGCTGCAAACTTTCAGAATCATTTTATAATGGGAAGGGAAAAAATTAAAAAATATATATATATTTCAGTAAGGAAAAAAAGTAGCGCATATTTAAGATTTGTAGCGTTCGAAAAATAATAAGTAGCCCAAAAAGTAGCAAGTAGCGAAAATTCAATTTTCAGTAGCGGGTACTTTTAAAAGTAGCCCAATCCGCTACTTGTAGCCCAATCTGGCAACACTGCTCTTGACGTCGCTTTTTGTGAACTATATTGTACTGCCAGAAATAATACCCTAAACTTTTATATTTACTTAACTTTGGATTTTAATAAAATATAAAGGCAAAATTTTATGCTTTAAAAATTTCCCCCAACCTAAAATTGCAATAGAATTAACTAATATCTTTTTATAAAAAAAAATCGAAGATATAGCCATCAATATATGGAAATAGAGGTACTGAAATATATATATCGATATAATCTCGAAGTATATCGATGCATATCTTGTTTATTTTCGTAAGTGTTCGTCGAATTTTGTAGCGCGGAATTTGAGATGGTGTGTAAATTTAATTTTAAACTTAAATCTGATTGAAATTCATTTTTGAATCATCATTGAAATTGATGTTAGTTTTTCTGCCTTTTCGTAAACTATGTTGTATAATGAACTGAAACGATCCAGAAGTTTAGAAACTCTGAAAAATGTTTTTAATATATATGAATCTTCTTCAAGAAAACTTGTTTGGTCTGAGTGGGGCAAATCACCATTCCTTGACTATCTCAATCTTATCGATTACGAGTATAAAAAATTATCCTCCCATCGTATTCCTTGGTTTCATATTACATTTAGTGAGTCAGAAATTCATCACTACTGCTCACTTGCAATTTACGAACACTACAAGGTTGTTGTGTTAAACGATATCTCCCAGAGTGATCGTGACGATTTACCAATTTTGGTACAAAAAATTCTCCGTGTGTGGAGGTTATCTCATTTGACTTATAACGCTGATGAATCTTCGTACTTGTATTATTACATAGCGTATAAATTGCTTGAAAAAGGATGTGATGATCCTACTTTATTCTTAGAGCTTTGGCAAACATTGTGTGTGCAAAATAAATCTAAAATAGCAGTGCTGTCTGGTGTAATTGGTAAAAATCGCAAGCTTAAAGCTGCAGAACTCTTAAAATGCGTTACGAGAGCTGCTCATGCTCTTCATTTTGATTTCTGGGGAGCTTGGACTGATGGGCATGAATTGACTGACTTTAAATATTGTCCTGTTACTGCAGCTCTTTTGACTGGTTGTCTCGAACAATTGACTATTTTACTTCAGTATGGATTCAAACCAAATTCACAAAGGCTTTGTACCTATGATAACCATTTTAAGACTTGGTAAGTCAATTCATTTTAAAGCAGGGCTGATTTCATATACAATTCTAGAAGCTTGAACGTAGGTTATTTATAAGCAAAATTTTAAAATGCCGAAATTGGGTCCTATATAATATAAAGGTATAATAAACATAAAAGTCTGTAGCTTAGTATCATAACTAAAATAAAATTATATATATTACTGAATCAAAATTTTATCAGCTAAAATATATTTTTGCCTACGTCAAACAGTAAAAGTGTTATTTAAAAAGATTCTGTATTCTAATTTTTACTGTCGTACATTGTATTAAATATTTTACCAATTACTTTTCTTTCTTTTTTTAGATTGATTGGTAAGTAAGATTTTGATTTATTCTGAATGTTCACTTTCCCATTTTATGTTTAAAAAAATTATTGTTTATTTTAGTTACATGATTATTCAATGTTCATCTTTTTGTAGGTCATGCAATGTAAAATATATAGGTAAGTGTAAAATAAGATATTACTAAGACAAATAAGAGTTTATCTGCTAAAATTGAAAAAATATTTAATATTCAGCTATACTCTCAAAAAAATTAGGGATTAGCAAATTTTTGTCTTAACTTTGTGACGGCCCTAGATGTCAATTGCCTTTGTTAAAAAACTTCAAATATAAACACTTTATAATCATTAATCCTTATTATATGTTACTTTGAGACAGGGTCAGCAAGGTTCCAGATATAGAACCCCTTTTCAAAACTTTCAGTTTTTAAAAACTTCAGATGCATATAACAAATGTTCCAACAAAAAAAAAATTATAATATCAAATATTTCGTGTCAATCTTATTTGCTCGATATGAATTTGAATTGAGTTTGTTGAATCAACATAATTTCTCTTAAAAGGAAAAGACAATTAATTTCTGAAAATTAATCAATTTTCATAAAAATTGACCCTTCACAAAATAATTTATCTTTTAATCAGACCCTTCACAAATTTGTTTATCTTCATTATTGTTTTGTTAATCGAATAAACCCATCCCCGTGGGGAAATGAACTAATCTTTCCAAGTTTCCCTATGTTTAAATTCCAAATGTAGTATTCTAAGAAAATATTTCTACTTTTACAAACATCGTGTGCACATTCTTATTGTTATTAAATGATAATTTTTTTTTGTAAATAAATAATTTATCAATTTATATTTATTCGTGAAATTAATTTATAGAATATTATGTAAGTAAAAATTAATTTCTGGCAACTTTTTAAATAAAATATTATAAATTTAAGAATTGTTAGTTTGCTTAATGAGTAATACATTAAAAGTGATACATAACTAAGTTCTATTATTTAAAATATGTCAATTGAAATTATTAAAAATGTGAGTGATTTTGCTTCCATTATTCGTCCAAAATGAAAATTTTGCGTTGAGAAATATAGACTAAATACCAAATATTTGCATCAGGCATGAAAGTTTTCAGCTTTTACTATGAATTCAGCTTTTTAAGCTCCATACATTTATTAATTTCATAATGTTTGATTGCGTTTATGTTGAATTCAGCTTTTTTTGCTAACTGGTACTTTCATGTTGCATGTCTAATTTAGTAGCAGCAATTGTTGAGCATAATCTTGTATCTATTTACAATTTAAAAACTTCTTGAAAAGATTTTTAGCAATAACAAGACCCTATTTGCACAAATTCACAAAAGCGGGACCCTGGTTGAAAGAATGTGAATTAACGCTTATATATCACAAATTATGAGTAATTTTTTCACAATTTTACAGAAACAGGACCTTTTACAAAATGTCTGGACAGACCCCTGATTATTATCATCCATAAGCTAAGGTTCACATTCAGACTATTTTATTTGTAATGATAACCAACAATATTGTTGCACTTTGCGTGGTTGAAACTTGAAAGCTTTCTTCTATAACTATGAGAAAATGAACACTTAAAGGTGCATATAGACAATGGTTATTTTAACAGTGGGAGACCCATTGACGCCTGAATTTTTTATAGGATGCGATGCAAGAACAGCTCCTATTAAGAAAGCGGTTATTTGTTTTAGCTAATGAATATATTCTTTTAGCTACTACTTGGGTTTTGAATAAAATAAAAACGCATTTACTTGATGTTTAAACAATCCGTTTCAGATAAGTAGAATTCTCGTAATTTGATGTATATTTCTCGCTAAGTCAATTTGGGTTATGATTCACGAAAATCAATAATTTATATTCTTACAAAATTTTCTCGGAGTTTTGCTAATGTAAAATTTATTTTTGTCACTTACGCAAAATCTCGTTAACAAAACATTATCGCCGTAACTAACACTCTCATTCACTCGCGATAATGCATGCAGATTTGTTAAACAAAAACGGAACTTTGAGGACAGAAAAGAAAAAACAGCCTCGGTTAGAAATAATAAAGAACTGAGGCGAACACAAAAGGAATTAATAAGTAATTCCGAAATGATGATGGTTTTAAGAAAAAAATTATGCTTTTTTTTATGTTATATTTCAGTGAGTAGCAATTTTGTTGCAAATTCCAATGTAAAACAGAAGAATTATTTCATGAATGTTATATACTTGTCTCATTGTTTATTTAGCTACAATTAGATCAAAATAAATTTTAATATGATATTACGATATGGAAATTTCGAAATGTGCATTTCAACGCGCTCGATACCATCGCAAATCCGTGTTTCGATCCTTTTTCTTTTCTTTTAGAGATAACGAATGCGATTGATTTTCTCATATTTTTTAGAATTCCGATGGAGTCGCGCATTTGAGTAATCACCGATTTGCGTCGATACCATCATAAATCCATGCTGTGTTCCAATCGTTTTATCGGCTATTATTGCCATAAATTTTGTTCTTTTTTTTTTTTTAAATTTTTATGCAATATTATTATAACACAGGGGTAGAAATTAAAAAAAAAAAAATTACTAGTCCATAGCACCAGTAACTAAAACATTTTACTAGTCCGCACAAAACTTTACTGGTCCGTCTATGCGTTCCTATTAGCTGCAAATAATAAAAAAAAATTTAAATTTTTGATTGAAAAAATCATGATTTTTTTTTTAAAAAAATCATAAATTTTTGATTTAAGTCGCATTTTATTGATTAATATTAATTTTGTATAAAAAATTTCAAAAAATTTTTTTTGAATAAGCTCTGAAATAGTTTTAAGTAAGATCGTTTAAGTTTCGTAAGATCGAGAATAGATCGGCCGCGAGAATAGATTAACGGAGATCGGCTGCGGCGGACTACTGTTTATTATTTTATGCTGGTCCGACTCCGATTTTAGTGGTCACAGACCACCGTTAATTTCGAGCCCTGACACATTCAATTCGTGCATTTATTAGTCACTTTTGACGTGACGATACCTTTTTTTTTTTTTTTTTTTTTTTTTTTGATTGACTTTTTCACAATGACTGCACGTGGTTTTCTTAAATCGCGATATTATTAAGAAACGAGAAATTCGAAACGCATAAATGAGTGATTACTTTTCGACCCGTTTGTTTTGCGCTAAATCCATGCATAGTTCGATCGTTTTTTTTTTTTTTTTTCGTTTTTTTTCCAGTTAATGTTGGTTTTTACATGATTTTTAAAATCCCCGATATTATGATACGCGAAATTCAAATCGCGCACCTGATTATTCACTATTTGATGCGATAATTCTATAATTTTTTAAGAAAAATTTTCGACAGTTATTTCTACTGATTGACTGTATTTTTAATATATTTTTTTTTAAATCTTGATATTTTTATACGATATTATTTATTACAAAACATGAATCACAAAACTTACGGTTTATTTACCCCTTTTTATTGCGTCCAATTCATGTGATTTCGTCGTTAATACTTGTGGTTTTATCATCAATCCTTCTTTATTGTACAGCTTAGATTTCACGATTTTTAAACTGCCTATTTATTTATTTATTTTCTTTCTTTCTTTTTTTCGACTTGCAAATTTCAAAAAGGACGAAAATGTAGTTGTTTTCAATACATATATTTTATGTCTTGATGAGAAAAAAGTACTATTTTCTCTTTTTAAATTTTATAATTTTTACATTTGTGCATAAAAATGACAGTCTTTTATTTATCTTTTTTTTTTCTGATGTTTTGTTTGTTACTATTCGAAGTTTAGACGAATTGCCATACAAATAAATAAAAAAATTTAAAAGTAAAAGCTAACAGATAGATAATTAAAAAGAAACAATAGAAAGAAATTAAAAATTCTTGTAAATAGACTGAAAAGGTGAAAATAGTTCACGTCACTTTTCGTAATAAACGTCTATCACTGTCTCAAAAGTAATGCACCCTTGTTTTGTATTCGATCCAAACAGATTTTTAAATTAGATTGAAAAACGCTTTATGTGTTTATATCATCTAACCCATTTACACCTTGTTTTAGGCGGGATTATGTCTACGAATGGCTGAGAGTACCTCTTGCTGAAGAATCATCCAGACGAAGAAAAACAGTTACTGAAGTCTTATTATTTCTAGTAAATGTAGCGAGATGCCGATCACGGACGAAATTTACCTCCATGTCAAAATGCATTGTACTCCTCTGGAGTGTTCTACCCACTCCTATTGTTACTTTACAAGAGTTGAAAACTGAAATTAACCAACACCTTCGACAACCTCCTCCCACTAGTAGTTTCTATCCCTCGACTGAAAAACACTTTATGGAACTTTGTGATTTTTATGCCCTTTTGTTTTTCAAAGAGAACGTCACGACTTTACAACCTCGATCGTTGAAGCATCTCACCAAGTGTGCCATTAAGAGTCACCTACAAAAATCTTGGAATCTGCCCTTCGGTATAACATCGCTAAATCTTCCTAAAAGCTTAACATCATACTTACAAGTTGAAATGATTGATCTATAATATACATTCAATTTTACTTAGAAGAATTTTATCATTTGCCGCACAATTTTGATCGAAATTAATCATTCCTTAGAGTTCATTTTTTGATAATTTTATTTATTTGCTTTTTATTATTATCTTGATCATCATTTTCTTTTCTGACCATTAGAAGTTGCTCATATTTTTTAAACAGAGACAGAATGTCTGAGACGTCACCTTGGTCAAGTACCTCAAAAGAGCTTATAAAAGGTGTTCTGTACAAATTTTAATAAAGTTATTTTATGTATACTGTCTTGATTTATTTAGATGGAGGATTTACTATTTTCGGTTATTGTAACATGTCAGCCACTTTCCCCTCTTTTCATCATCATCATTAAAATTTATCGAGGCACCTAAGGCCGTTAGCGGCCCTTTTCCCACCCGTCTTGAAATGCCCTTCTTTCTGATCTAAATATATTTATTGATTGGAATAGATTTTACCCATTATAGAATCAACTTTTTGTAGTTCGTTCACCAGGAGTTGGCACTTGCCTCCGCCTTCATCACGTGGTATCCGGCTATACTATTTTTGGGAACAATCCTGAATAAGGTTGCTGTTTGGCGATTGTATGACTAAAATATTTATTTCGCAATCTTAATGTGCATCTTTTTAACATTGTATGTAATTGGTTTATTAAATAGGTCGCTCGAGCAAAAGGGAAAATGTCTTACTTTTAATTAATGCAAACTTGAGCCAAAAATAAAGGAGAGGATGTGAATTTAAAAGTGTGAGAAAGCGTTTCGGTTTAGAAATAACATAAAAAGTTTAATTGAAGCTTTTTATGTTACACACAAGCGCGTATATATAGGGGAGCATATTAGTGTACTATTAAACCAAAAGAAACTTTTTGAAAAGTCTTTAACGAGTACACATCAATCATTCTCATGTGTTTAAATTCGTTGTTATTGAGAAATGCTTTCATTCCAACATTTGCACACGTACGTGGTTTTTAATATAAGTGAATCCACGATGATAGCTAAAAGCAGATTTTTTTTTTCAATTTCATCAGCTTTCAAAAGCAGCATTAAACTGTTGTTAAATTTTCAATATGTATGTCTAATGGTTATTAAAATTATTTTAAATCCAGAATGAAACATGAAAACATTAATTTTATCATTGCTTTAAATTTTAAGAGGAAAAAATTCTTTTGGGAAAATCATGAGAGTACTTGGGTTGGAGGAACTATTTGCTTCTTATCTTATCTAATGAAATAGATAAAATGTTACTTGATTTTACACAAACACATGATATGAAGAAATTCTTTTGTTCCTCTTCTATGTGCTGGTTAAATTACGTATATAATCAACATTTACCTAATTCATTTAAATAAATAATTTATAAACAAAATATGCGCATTTCGATAGAAATTAAAGTAGTTTCATAGTGAGAAAAAAAAATAATAAATGAACACTGTAAAGAAATATTTGTTTATAACTTTAATCAAGCAAGACATAGGAACTAATTGAAATTTT
This sequence comes from Parasteatoda tepidariorum, assembly GCF_982258835.1. Classification (NCBI taxonomy): domain Eukaryota; kingdom Metazoa; phylum Arthropoda; class Arachnida; order Araneae; family Theridiidae; genus Parasteatoda; species Parasteatoda tepidariorum. The sequence continues at coordinate 2,160,404 of NC_141755.1, read as the reverse complement.
AAAAAAAGTAATTTGCAGTTATTTAGATCTAAGAGAGACAGTTCATCATTAAAATTTATTTAATTTTCTAAATCAATTTTTTTTTAAAAATTGTGATCGCGGAAAGGCGGTCACAGGTTACCCATTGGTATATCGGGACATTTACCTGAATTAGAATTGAAAATGATCCAGTTTGAACTGTAGGTCAGAATTTCTGATTCTTAATTAAAACAAAAAAATATCGTTCAAATGAGGAAATTCTCTTTTATTCACAACTCAAGAAGTATTTATGGGATCTCTCTGGTCCCATATCTCAAAAATAAACCCACCAACTAATTCATTACAAAATTAAAAATGAATTCTAAAAAAACTACAAACAGCAACGGTCGCCATAGCAACGCATGCAATGACGACACATTTGCATTGTTTACTATTAATCTTGAACACAGTTGAAAAGTGTGATGAAGTCCAAATAAGGTGTACACGTCATCAAATCCAAAACAACACCCATTCTGCCAAGGAATAATAAAAAAAAAAAAAGTTCTAAAAATTTTTTTTTTTAATTAGTGAACTGAAGCAGAATATATTACGAATTATAATTAAAAGGAAACAAATAATTTATTAAATAAATCCACTTTACCGGGGGAAATGTAGTGATATAAAAATTAAAAGTAAGGGAAGAAAAAAGTTTTAATTTTCTTGTTTTTTTTTCTATTTCACTGTGGTATAAGCATTTACAGTACAGAACTTTACAAAGTATCTTAAAATGAAAAAGAAATTCTAGTGTAATACTATATGCAGGATGAGGAAAAAAACTCCCTCTCATCCCTTCTTCTGCCGCCATGATTCTAGCGTCATAACTTCCCCGCACCACCGCCTCTCCTTTTTTTTTTTTTAACCCAGAGACTCACTCTTCGTTTTGTTGCTGAACAATCAACTGCAATAGCCCAGACGGGACACTTATGGTTGTGATAACAGGGCACAGGCCCATATCTTTTGTACTGCATAGCCCAGATGGGGCTTATGTGTTAATAACAGGGGCTGACGGCCCATTTTCTTGTTCAAATCATCGGGGCAGACGGCCCACACTTTTCCACCTAATATTTCTAAAAGTTTCAAATATCATCACATGTGTAAATAATTCATTTTGTTATTAAATGTTTCTATCATCGAAAAAAACTGTCGTTCCTCTCCAAAACACCACATATATTTATTAAACAATAAAGGTTAATTAAATATTTACCTTTAAAATTGAATGGGACAGTTGTGAGTGTCTTTAACTTTAAAACATATTATGTTTGAGTAAAAAAACATAAATTATAATAAGTTATATCGACATTGCTGAAATTTAGTTCCGTCCTTTGACTGTTCGCACTGCAGTATAAAGTAAGATCAATATGGTGGGGAGATTCTTTGGTTTAGCCTCTGTTCTTGAAATGGGAGAATTTAGAAATACAAAAGAAATAGTGATGATTTACATTTCAAATACATGCATATTTTTAAAAGAAAAATCAATATTGATTTATAGTTTTTTTTAACCGTGCACATTTTTTTTTCTTCATAAAATTATCCACAGATACTTTTTAAGCTCTTCGAGAGATAGGGATCCAAACACATCACCGTTATCGAAACATTTTCTAAATGTGCCTCGAAATGTTTGATAAATGTAAATTTTTTTAACAAAAGAAATTTACAATAAGACACTGTGTAAATTATAATAACTTTTATGAAAGCTTTTTTATAAAAGCAAACAAATTCGTCTATTAGACAATGATTTGTCTGGAAGTAGTTTGCTTTGTTATAATTTATTGCTTATCTGGTAATCTATACAAGATTAGCTATTAAGGTAAGGTAACTTTTCATAAGACTTTATACGGGATTTTAATATTTCTGCACATACCAGTCTGGCATAGCTGCAGCATTCCAGCTTTTGTATCGATCACATGACCTGTAAAATAGAGATTTAAAAAAAAAATTTATTGCTTCGTTTAATATAATTAAAATAATTTTTGCAATCAAAGTTTTCTATTTCTCCCATTAAGAGACATCTTTAAATAAATCAGAAACTATAAAAGAGCTATTATTTTTTCAAGAATATGCGAAGGACTAAATCAGTTAACGCATTCAGTGACCCCGAAAGGTTTTGTTTTTTATTAATAATGATACAGCTGTTTGTCAAAAAATATTTTGGGTATTAATTTTTCCGAAGAAACCCATTAAAATAAAGAATGTCTTTTTATTTTTCAAATTCCGGTAAATTAAAGGTGATTATTTGGAATTGAAAGTTCTTTCTTTTCTCTTACTAATGTATTTCAAGATGTTGTTATGGACCTGAAACATTCAGTAAATTGAGTAAGTTAAGAAATTAGTCTTCTCAATAATATTTTAGGCTTGTTTTTTTTAAACCGATCTTCAGATGCTGTGATAATTTGGTTTTTAAATCTGAGATAATCTGCAATAATCGTGTTGGAGGATTTCTGCTGATATTAATTTTCTAACTTAATTACTTTCTTAATATTAATTATAATTACTTTTTTAATATTAATTATTACTACTTTTATAATTAGTTTAAGATTAATTATATATTGCTTGATTTCGTACTTTTAATTAGTTTTTTAATATTACATACCTAATATGCAAAACATCCCTACTATTAGTTTTCCGCGTGGACGTCACATAAAGATCTCGGATTATTTTATTTTATAACAGTTGTTGAACAGCCGACCCAATACTGAGTTTACGACTACCAATGTTCAACACCGTAGACTTGTCATTTTGAACCCAATCCAGAAGACGAGGGAACTCCATGATCAAGTATTGGGACAAATGTCCCTTCGTGGAGGACTCTTTTGATGGATCCGTCTACTACTGAGCTATTTTAGGAGGAGAACTTCCTTCCTCGGATTATTTTTTATAACCGTGCTTGAACAGCCGACCCAATTTTTTGGGTTTACGATTTAACTCCGTAGCCTTGTCATTTTGAACCCAATCCAGAAGACAAGGAAACTCCTGGATCAGAACCCCCAGAGGTATGATTTGTTATGGGAACATGGAGGATTTCGTGACTCGACAGATTTAACGAGCATCAGTCACCCTTTGCTACACGGGGAGTCTTCGGCCGGCAAGGATCGAACCCACGAACTCCTGGACACGGGTCCAGTGCCCTACCAACCAGGCTATCCCGGCCCATCCAGAGGTATTGATTTGTTATGAGAATTACTACCATTATTGTAAAATTTTTAAAAATGGTAGTAAATTTTTGTGGATTTTCTCCTCGCTTTTTTTAAATATGTCTCTTTATCCTTTAAAATGATCGCCTTTCGACAACAGATAAAACAATTGCATTTTATCTGAAAGGGATACAGGGTGGTGGTCGAAACCGCATTAAAATATTGAGGTGTTCAAATTATTTCACTTTCATTATTATTCATTAAAACTTTCGAAGGAACACATTCGAACCTTACAGAAAAGTTGGTTCATCGTTGAAACAATATATAGTGCAAATTTTTTAAAACCATGACATGATTCAGTTTTAGTTATGTAGACACTGGGCGTTGAAAATAAAAAAGTGCAATTTTTTTCGAATGTTTTCAAATTCTAACAGAATATTGGCAGCATTAATAGAAACCTGTGTATAATGTTTATTGACTTTAAAGTTATTAGCTAAAAGGGCAGTTTTCAATTGTTGATAATTGAAAAGTTCCTAGTGAACGAATTTTATTTATTTTATTAAAATTCTTACCTAAAAACGTTGTTTATAGGTATTTAAATAAATTTAAATTGTTTCGGTAACCCTATAAAAATATAACGTACCTAAGCATTAAATTTTTACTCGTTCACTAAAAATTTCTTCGATAAAAATGCTTCAATTATGTATGTTCGACCATTAAAATATTAAATTAAGGTATTAAATTAATCAAATGCATTTAAAATTGAACAAGGCGCATAGAAGAGTACATGAAAAAAAATTTATGGCAATAAAACAAAAATTGGTGCGCGACGAACTTTTTGAAGTTGTGAGAACATTGGAAGATTCCATTACGAGAAAAGCAACTTTATCTACGAGAACTAAATATTGATGTATGGACCTTTCATAATCTTATAACTCGATAAGGAAAACTCCGACACGGTTTGTTGCACTTTACTTATTTATAACTTGTGATTTTTTTTAATATCTTAAAAACCAAATAATGGATTTTTTAAAGATTTTTCTTTTGCTGAATGTCCTCCTTAAACCGTAGTATCTCGTCATCGAAATCATCAAAGATAGATAGGGACGATAATATAATATCAAATTAAGGTTGCAGCGAATTTGCTTTATAAGATGATATTGTTGACCCTATTAACTATTAGTCAGGCTGTGTATGCAAAAACGCTTTTCTTCTTTAACTTTACTCTGGTAATCATTTTCTTTCGTAAGTCGAAAATTTCATTTAACAAATCAAATAGTTATCTAATTTTTTTTTCTTTTTGTTGGATTGTTTTTAGAAAAAATGAACTAGAATTGCAGTTAATATAAGAAAAATGCAAATGAAATGTTTATTTTATTTCCTAACAGAAAACGATTTAATTCATAATTTGAAGAGTTTTTTGACTTTTTAAAGTCATTTAACACGCAAACAAAAGAGAATATCAAAAATTTAATTCGAAGGAAAATAAACGAGACTACCGCAAAAATTTCATATTAAATTCAATGCTTTCTCGCCAATCCCTCTTGCGATTATTTTAATAAGAAACATTTTTATGAATAAAAACTACTCTGTTTCTGTTAAAATACCCAACACAGATTTGGTTCGGCAGATTTAAACTTAATCATTTTGTTCGGTTGTACAATTTTGATTTTTAATTTCTTACTTAAATTTCGGTTACAATAAAACTCATCAAATGTTTTTCACCCTCAGAGCAAAAGTGAGATTTCATTTTAAGCATTTTTTGCAATTTTAAATAAATATTTTAATTTCGGCTACTTCACAAAAAATTTATTATTAGAATAGTTATAAGAAAAATTAATTCATTTACTTTATGTTGAATGTTAAACAGCAATTCAATAAGTTTATCATTAACTGTAGCGTAAATTGATACTGTCATAGAATTATTTTACAATAAAAAAACGCCAGTTCTGGTTTTGAACCTTTAATTTTGAATAAGATAGCAACGTTTATTACTCTCTCTTTTAATAAAAATAAAACAAAAATAGCTGAAACGGCTAATTATGTTAAAAATAAATAGCGTAACAGTCAAAAACTTTTTGAACACAATTTCAATGAATGCATATAAAATATCTCTGTCATTAAAAATGAATACAATAAAAAATATCGTAAAATAAAATAACTTTCCTGACTCAAATTTTCCAAAACTCACTTTTTTAAAATTAAAGGGTGAAATAGCCTCTAAGAATATTACCTGAAGAGGATGCCTGCGACAAATTCTTTGTAAAGAGTATAGTGCAGGGCTCGAAAAACCGCCCGTTCTCGGCAATCAAAAATTCCCCGCGGACAACGAATTTCTCGAATCCGACGTCCGCGCGGACGGCCATTTTCCCGTTAATCTTCGTGATACATTTTCTGGATACATTGTTTGGGAGTACTGCAGGGGTTGAAAGGAGCTTTTCAGCTGTGAACTTACAAAAAAACACATTACGTACTGGTCTTAAGCAAGAAGCGTTAAACGCAATTATAAACATTTACCTAAATGGAAAACCCCTTTCAGATTTCTGTGCAGAAACCTCTGTAAATCATTGGCTTGATTGCTGAACTGGCAAACGTCATATTTGATTGATTTAAAAAACGCAATACCCTCGGATAAATTGACATTTCAGATAACTTGACTTTTGTCATTTAAATTACTTCATAAAAGAAAGAAATTATTTCATAAAAGAAATACGAAGTTACTATTAGTAACCTAGTATTTCTTTTATTACTGTATAATGTAATCCTAGTAACTACTAATTCATCGTGCAATTTATATAAACTAGTGGGCTGCGCCCCCTGCTCGCTAACGCTCGCCATCCCCCGAAAATTGCTACGCAATCTTATATGGTTTACTTCGCAAACCAAGCTCGCTTCGCTCAAGCTTGGTACATTGCCAATGCACAAAATTCTAAGAATTCAAAACAATCATTCAAATCCATATAACTTTTTTTTTTTTTTAAATTACATCTTTTTAGTAAATACCAAGTCATTAAAATAAATTTGAATTCAAATAAATGACCTGTAATTCGTTAAACCTATTAGAAATGTGCTATAGTATAAAATCTTAGAGCGTAACAGCACGACTGAGACCCATTTTTCAATGAATAACTAATAAAAATGATAAAACAAATAAATTCGTGATATAAATCAAAAATCGTCAAATAAATTCGTAACATATAAATTCGTGGAAAGAAAAGCGCTTCCGACAAAATACTAAAATAGAGATCTATCGACAAAGACTACTCACTTCTGCCTAGCTTAATAGTATGAGATTGCCGCAGCTGATGCTCTCTCAGGTTATTTCAGTTTCCGTTTTCAAAAGCGCTATATGTTGAGCCACCTCAGCGAGATTTAGCATGTGACATTTTTAGCGGCAATCATTGGTTGATTTTCTAGCGTTGCCATTCGGAGAGTTGTAATGAGACTTTTTTTGCCGCCGTGTAAGAGAAATATATATATATAGATGTTTGTAATAAATAAGAGAAAATTATATTTTTATTTATGAAGAAGCTACGGGTTAGTTTCAAAGGAGGACGGGTACATTGTTGGACAAGCCGTCCTCGGGGACGGGTAAAATTTCTGAGTATTTTCGAGCCCTGGTATAGTGAGCGGGAGGAGGGAATGTTAATAAAAATTGGAACGAAAAATTTAAATCTATGTAATATGAATTCATTTTTACGTAGAAATTAAATGAGAATAATTCTGTATCGTAAAATGGATAATTTTCATCAAAATATTCTCAATTCTTTTTATTATGTATTAAAAATATTTAATTTTTAAGAACTTAATACTTCATTGCTACAGTTATTCACATTTAATTCTTCGTGAAAGATTTTCCTCCATTTTCTTGTTAAGAACTATCTTAGTAATAGTGTCAACTATCTTAGTAATCAAAGCAATAGCAATGAATTTATTTCAAGAGTCCTTCATAGTCAATAGAATGTCCCCTTACGAAAATTTAAGGTATATTTGAGGTTGTTTTGAGGTATCGGAGGTATATTTGAGATTGCTGAGAAAAGAACCATTAAAATTTACCTCATAAAGGTTGTACGGTGTACCAGGTTGTTTTACATACACTTCAGCTCATTTAGAGGTTGTTTAAAATTCACTTCAAATCAACCAGGCTGATGAGGTGATTTTCAAGGTATACAGTTTTTCTGACTCATGTAACAAAAAAGGTATTTATGAGACATGAGATTTCACCTTATTTAAATTAAGGAGAGTCAGGTATTTATTGAGGTGTATAAAGTCACACACACATTTTATTTATATCTAAGCTTAAAGTTGTTTAAAGTTGACTACATATCAACTAGATTGAGGAAGTGATTTTTAAGGTATACAGGTTTTTTTTTCTGATACTTATAGCAAATCAGGTATTTTTGAGGTATTAAAAAGTTACCTTATTTCAACTAAAGAGAGTCTAGTATTTATTGAGGTGTATGAAGTTACATTTTATTTATACACAAGCTTATTAGGTGGTTGTTTAAAATACACTTCATAATAACTTGCTCACTTCCCAGAGTTCCGTGCGAGCCGGCGAATGGCGTGTGTGTTGACAATCGAAAGTTTATGCGAAATTTGTTAAGTGTGTTTGACATTTATTAATTTAGTTTAATCACTTTTAATCAAATATGCTTCAATTTTCAAACTTAAATTTTATTATTTTTGCTTTAAAGACGCGTCCTGATCTTGAATAATTCTTAGAGGCTATTGATATTCTTAGAGGCTATTGTTGTAGGTTTAGCAATAAAAGAGAAAAATCTGAATATTCCTTGTCGCTGTTTAGGGTAACTGGTGAATCGTTAAAGCAGGTTACGAACAGTATATTTTATTGTTTTCTATTTATTCAAATATAACATTTTTTTATTTTTTTGCTTAAATGTATGTGTTTTAACGTAGCAGTATGTAAGTTGATCAATTGAATAAAACCTTCATAATTTCTCTTATGTTCATAATATATATATTTACAGAGCTTATCCTTAAGTAGTTCCCTGATATTGCTGAGATGACCTAGACTGTAAATAGCACATGTGCAGCAACGAGGAAGAAGTGGCTAGCTAGCTACTTCTCAGCCTTCCCCTGGGAAAGAGTTCTGAATTTATACCAAAAAGAAAAAGTAATCTCACATAATAAACTTCTGAATTAATGTAATTGTTGATAACAATACTTTTCCTGATATTTGATAACTGAAAACTAGTAACAATACTAGTTCACTTTTTATATTTGATTACAGAACTGTTATTTTTCACAACATGTTATTTTTTCGCAATTTACCTATGTTAATTATTTGCTAAGCAGATTGTCATTACTTATTGGAACATTAAGCAAAATTATTTAATACCCGATTTCAAGTTTCTATGACAATTGGTTTCAGGGTTATGAGAATTTTTATGCAGCTGCTTATGATTTACTACTTAAAAAATGAGCGAATATCGGAAATCTTAATTTTTTTAGAAATAAGTCAGTATTGTTTCTTACGTAATTTTAATGATGAATTTAATAAAATTCGGAAATCTTAATTTTTTTAGAAATAAGCCAGTATTGTTTCTTATGTAATTTTAATGATGAATTTAATAAAATTCGGAAATCCTAATTTTTTTAGAAATAAGTCAGTATTGTTTCTTATGTAATTTTAATGATGAATTTAATAAAATTCGGAAATCTTAATTTTTTTTAGAAATAAGTCAGTATTGTTTCTAATGTAATTTTAATGATGAATTGAATAAAATTCGGAAATCTTAATTTTTTAGAAAAAAGTCAGTATTGTTTTCTATGTAATTTTAATGATGAATTTAATGAAATTCGGAAATCTTAATTTTTTTAGAAATAAGTCAGTATTGTTTCTAATGTAATTTTAATGGTGAATTGAATGAAATTCGGAAATCTTAATTTTTTTAGAAATAAGTCAGTATTGTTTCCTACGTAATTTTAGTGATGAATTGAATAAAAGTCAATTACAAATAAAAGCACTTATTGTTTAAGAGTTAAATGCTTTTTTTTAATTTCATCATATGAGAAAGGTTTTTATATTTAAACAAATGATTGTAACAACTAACAATTAGTTTTATTATGCTCGGTATTATAAGTTACATAGGAAATATTTTACTCAGCCTCTTTTAAAAGCATTATTTCAAATCGTTCTCTCTTAAACATTTTCCTCTCATAAAATTGCTCACAACTTTAAAACAAATGCTCCTATCAGCTTGTGGTTAGTTTAATTCGATTGAGTGTAAAAAATGCATACAAATGGTACATAACTTTAAAATTTTATGTTATTAAACGTTTGTTGATTCCTGATTACATTGATTAAAATATTAAAATTACTATTTTTTAAGAAATTCTGCTGTAATTGACAATAACGAAAGTCCTTTTCAAACTTAAACTTAAAAATTTATTAAAAAACTATTAGTTTCATAAAGTCGGACAAAAAGTTTTAAAATATAGACTAGTCTAATTGAGTTTAAAGATTTGTAAGAAAAAAAAAAGAAAATCTAATCATCAAACTTACAAGTGCCATAATGAACGATGTAGGTTCAATTATGGGAAAATAAAAAGTGCTAAAATTTCCAAATAAGATTGGAATTATATCTTTGAAAGTAAAGGTTGTTAATGATAGTACTTTCTTCAGTGCATTTTATTTTGTGACTGTCATACTTTTAAACGCTTTTAGCTACGAGGATTGAATAGAAATGACAGAAGTGGAATGCCATTTATCTGAAAAAGAAAATTAATTCTATCCAGCTAATTTAAATAATGAAAAAAACAATTTCTAATATTTAATATTTTAAAACCTGTCGCTATTATTGTAAATATCACTTTCGTACTAATTCCTTTTTTTTTTTCTTTTAGGTTCCAATACTTCCAAGTTTCAACAGGTAGATGGAATAAATATTTAAAATAATTATGTAAAGAAAAGAAAATTTCAGTTTTAAGTAAAAGTATTTTGAATTTCAGCTGACTAATTATTTAAATTTGCAGTTTTCTAGCTTTAAAAATTCAAGCACCTTAGACATTTATCTTATAAAAAAGTGAGTTCCCACAAATAATTTTTTTTTAACTGTAGAATTCGGATGAGTGTCATTTCAAGATGAATTAATTGAATCTATTAAAATTACAGGAGAATTATGTATTTGAAACTTTCTTTTATAGTTTAAGGAAAGAAGCAATTACTGCCAAGGTGTAATCTTAAAGGTTGATAAATGAAGATCTTTACTAATGAAAAAATTTAAAGATATGCATTATTCTTTATATAATATATAATCTCTATACATAATAATGAGGTTAAAAATTAATAAACTAGGTGGTCTGTTTAACACTTCATGTTTGAGATTTGAATAAATAATGAAAGAAACAGCTTTAGGTTGAGCTATACGAGGGTTGCTATTTATATTTCTGGCCTAATAATGAAAAAGCAAATATGTAGGATCGAAAATGGTTTTATTGTTTTTCAAAATATTCTCCATGATGATCAATACACTTTCGCATGCGTTTGAACCAATTTTCAAAGCACTTTTTCCAGTCCGATTGAGGTAACTCCAGAACATGCGTTTTGAATGCATCAACCGCTTCTTCGGGGGTCGAAAATCGTTGTCCACGTAATTTATTTTTGATGTGTGGGAATAAGATGAAGTCATTGGGTGCCAAATCAGGGCTGTACGGCGGATGACCGTAGCTTTCGCTCCGTCAGAAATGCCTTTGTTTGAGTCGATGTGTGAGAGCTCGCATTGACATGATGAAGAATTATTCGCCTGTTCTTCTGCTTTTTTCGAATTTCTCCGATGACTTCTGGCAAACAAATGGTGGTGTACCATTCAGAATTGACCGTCCTGCGTTGCTCTAACGCCACTGTTGCCACATGACCGTTAATGCCGAAGAAACAGGCAATCATTTGTTTCGATGTGCTTCTTCCTCGAACAACTTTTGTTGGTTTTGCCTCGTCTTGGAAGACCCATACAGTTGATTGCTGTTTTGTTTCCGGCTCATATGCATAGATCCATGATTCGTCACCTGTGTAGATGTTATACACAGCCTTTGATGTACCTTGAACGTATTTTTCCAGCATTTCCTTGCACCAATCGACACGAGCCTTTTTTTGAGCGTTTGTCAGATTATGCGGGATCCAACGCGAACAAATTTTTTTTATTCTCAAATGTTCATGCAATATTTTATTGATGCTAGTCATACTAATGTCCAAAGGCGCCTCTATCTCACAATATGTCACATGACGATCTTGCTTTATCAGTTCACGCAATGCATCGATCTTTTCTGGCCCAACAACGGATTTTGGACGACCTGTACGGGATTCGTCCTGGATCGAACATCGACCACGATTAAATTCGTTATACCAATTTTTTACAGTGCTGTAGGACGGCGCTTTATCGCTGAATAAAGAATTAAGTTCATCGAAGGACTCTTGTCTTGACAATCCACGTCGAAAGTTATGAAAAATAATGGCACGAAAATGTTCACGATTCAATTCCATTTTTTGAAAGAGAAGAACTTTTCAATTTACTGTCAACAACACAAATGAAGCTATAATGGTAAATCGTCTGCTGAATTTATGTTTAAAAATATCAAACTTTCGATTAAAATCGTCTGCGGTCGCCTAGCAACACTTACTGTTGCCAAGGCCAGAAATATAAATAGCAACCCTCGTATAAGCCTGAAGTGTAAAATGTCGCATCTTAGGTTGATAAATTTATACTTCTAAAAATAACAAAAATTTATACTTGAGGTTATGAAATAAGGTAGAACATGGAACACCTCACTTTAATAAAAAATAACCTTTCCCAAGTGTCAAAAAATACACTTGAGGTTGATTTATAATAACTGGAAGCGTAAAATGGCACACCTTAGGTAGATCAATAAATACCTCTACAAGCATAAAAATATATACTTAAGGTAGAAATATAACTATCTGGGGTAGAACGTAATACATCTCACGTTAGTAAGAAATTACTTTTCCAACTGTTAAAATTTACACCTGAGATAGATTTATAATAACCTGAAGTGTTAGATGAAGCACCTTAGGTTGTTGAATAAATACTTCCACAAGTGTAAAAAGATATATTTCAGGTTTTGATAAGTAATAACCTAAGGTTATAAATACCTCTGGAATAGTTGAATATACCTCTGGAGGTATATTGAAGTTATAATTAAGGTTTATTTTAAGGTATTTATTTGCACCCTTTTCAACCTAACGACGTATTTAAATAACAATCTCCTTTATACCTTTAAAAATACCTCATTTATACCTCAAAAATACCTCGATTTTTCCATAATTGCCCCCTCTCTGCAAGCCTCTAAATAAATGACACATTAAATTTAATCTTAAACTGGCTATCACATATTTTTTATGCATGCATCGAAATATTTCAATATAATATCCCCAAATAAATTCTTTTGGGTCAATACAAGATTTCTTTGTACCTTTCCTACGGAAAATGTTGAAAAACAGAAAGATTTAAAGGAGTAAAACTTTTAAAAATGACATACGTGCCCCGTAGTATATGACAGCTATCGCATGAACCAGACGTCACCTAAAATTAGCAAATCTAATGTCAGTAAAACTAAATCAAAACCTCCGGAGAATGTTGTTAGAATGAATTAATCTTTCAGAAAGGCAATGTTTTAAAAATTATCAAAAAAGAAAACGAAATTCGCGTATTTAAATGAATAGAGAAATTTTTATGTTAAACAGATTTTGGTACGAAAAACTATTATTAAAATGATTATTATTGCGAAAGTTTTTTTATTTGCCAACTCGTTTTCCAAACAATTTAAAAATAAATTATTTAAGGTTCTCGAAATGTGCTCATTCGCCACTGACTTTAAACGGTAATTCTATACAGTACATTAAAATGAACATTTGCTTTTGTTTAAGTAAGAATAATTAAATCTCCCAAGAATACTTTTACCCAAACTAACTTTTTGAATAATTTCTATAATGCAGGGATGCCACTTAAAGTGTAAGAAGTGGTTTAATTCATTTTTTATTTGTACCCACCACCATAGTATACAATGAAAATTATTCATATTTAAAGCTAATTTACTTCAAAAGTGAACTGGAAGAAATATGCTAATATCTTTTAATAGATTTTTATGAATCAACACTTTTTACATTTTTAGTCGCCTGTGGCATCCCTTATAAAGTTGTACACTTAATGTTTCTAAAAATATTATTTTACGTAATAATTATGACACATGTATCCAACTCATCGTGATATCGAGAATCTAAAAAACGAAATATTTAGAATAACATTCTTTGAAGAATCTAGCGTTATGTGTTTTACCGAATTATTAGTGTTACTAACCTTTCATAAGTATTGCAAATTATAATAACTGTTATACGTGATTGTCAAGTTGTTCTTTTTCAGCTCTCTCTACTCCAGTTGCGAATCACATAGAAAGAAGGAAAAAAAACGGCCACAGTATGGTGGAGGAAAAAAAACCTTTCTAACCTGATTTTATTATATTATAAAAGTTTCTTTAACCTTACAGTGTTTAAGATCATAAAAATGTTTGAGTTGTGAATTGGATGATTTTCAACTTGGTGGAAAAATTTCGCCAGATTGAAAATTGAACTTCACACTATTTCTTAAACGTATTTGAAGCCGTACATTAATGACCCTTTTTGTCCCCTTCCTCACTTTTGTCACACACCCCGCTACCTTTTTTTTTTGTCACATGTCAGGCTTAATTAACATACAATCATATAAACACACAATTTAGAAACATAACACGTATGTTATGGATGGGCATAACAATGATAGCGATTAGACATGCTGTTTTTAAATATTTTAACTAAAATGTCACACTTCCTGCTCCTCCTCACACTTTCACGACACCCTTCCGAGAGTCGTGACATGATTAATGAACGGCCCCTTCTGTCACTTTTTTAAAAAAATCTTTTTCTTTTTAAAATTATGAAAATGAATTTTTCTCTCTTTATTTATTTCATTTCTAAAATTGTTATAAATAAAAACTCGCTGATTATAAATACATTTTTTGGAAAAAATTCTACGAACTATGGACGAAATAGTTTGATCACGCAGGACTCGATTCTTTCGTGAGTTTTTAAATGAATTTTTACATTTTATTTATTTACATGACACGAATTTTTACATTATGCTTATTTACATTACATGAATATTGCATTTCATTCCAAAATACCAAACTTGAAACTAAATTGTAAGGGTTAATTACTTGTTAAATGGTGATGATAAATTGCTTGTCTAATAATAATTTATAAAATTCTTTATTTTAGGTTTCATAATGTTATTTTTAGGATCTTTTTTTTTTTTTTAATTTTCATTCAAAGCTCAATTTTTGTTTTAAACAAAATTTTGCAAAATTCAAAAGTCTCGATTGACCTTATAGTAATAATAGATATTTATCAAATGTTTTTTCCGGGATAAATTAATTTCTCTTAAACCAATTGCGCAAAACCTAAAAATATAAAAGGGAATCAAATATTTAATCTACGTACGTTTATTTAAAAAAAAGTTCATGAATTCATAATTCAATAAATAAGATGAATTAAATTTTACTTTGGGTTTTCTAATCACACTATTAATCTAAGGAAATTTATGTTATAAACACTATAAACAAAAATTTCAACTCACTGTTTTAGCTTTTAAATGAGGATCGACATAAATGGAAAGCTCCTCACCTAGGAAATAAATTCAATTGATATATTTCAATGTTTATTAGAGAAAACTAAAGAGAAAGGTTGGACAAAAAACATCAAAACCACTTTGATCTGCGGGAAAATACTTTGAGGTGATAATTGCCGTTTCCTCCGATAATTAAAAAAGTTTTTCTTCTTCAGTAATAGCATTTTTCTTTGCGGTCCTCGCGAAAGCAGCGTTTCCCACACTAAATTATTAACCTTCTTTGAGCCGAACCTCATCATCATAAAAGTAAATAAATACAGTGGCGAACGTATTTACGAATAAAAGACTTGATTCTTAAAATACTTAATAAGAAACTTTTTCATCGCTTTATCATTAATAATCTTAAGTTAGTTTTAATGTCCGTTCGTTCAATTCGGTCACGGAGCTGTATCTAGTCTAGTTATCAACTTATTTTGGGTGTAATATATGTTTGTTGTTGAAAATGAATAAAATAAGAAGAAAAATGGGTTTCTTTGAAATAAAAATGAAAACAAACTGCTGTAAACGCTGAAAATCATTATTAAGGAAGCATATTTCCTTATCTACAAATTTGGTTTTAATATTCACTCGATGGAGAATGATAATGAAAGTTTTTTAAAAAAACTTTTATCATAATTTCTTCAACATATCGTTATTGAAGAAATTGTATTTAGTAAAAAAATTGTCAATTTCTTTTTCGATGCATTTTACTTCAAATAATTTCAAAATGGCAACAGGAATATGAAATAAATAATGGATTATGGATTAAATCTAACTATAATAAAAGGTTTCAAAGGTTACTGGTTTAAACAAATATCCTAACGCTCCGAACCCCCTTTAACTTTTCGACGAAACCCCAGAGTTCCGCGGAACACCCTTTGGGAACCGCTGATCTAAAGTGCGTATAATTTTGCACTTTGTTCTTAACAATCATTCTTAAAATATATAAAAGGTGCATCCCTCCACTTATAGTGTTACCAGTACATTATGTATAGATATAAAAAAATACTATTTCATTTGAAGTTTAAATTTCCTACTTTTATCATTTAAGAATTTTTACACAAAAGAAATGACCACTTGAATACATTTAGTTAAAAAAAAATTATAAATTAATAAGCAA
Source organism: Parasteatoda tepidariorum (assembly GCF_982258835.1). NCBI lineage: Eukaryota > Metazoa > Arthropoda > Arachnida > Araneae > Theridiidae > Parasteatoda > Parasteatoda tepidariorum. The sequence goes on along the minus strand of NC_141755.1, from coordinate 2,144,460 downwards.
AATTGAAAAATCCTTTAACCTTTAAAGAAAACACGTGCCTGTTAATTTACCGAAAAAGTAGAAGGAAAAAAAAAAATTGTCATAAATCTTCAATTCTAGTTTGTTTTCTGGAGGATGAAAATAAGCATGAGAATCACGACTTACTTCCGCTCAACAAATATTCTACTGTCCCCTACATCAAACTATTAACGAAAGGTTTTTTCCCCTCTGTTATTCGAGATATTTACAACCCTAGTATGACAGAATCCCAGGTGATATTAATTCTTAGAGAACATTGCAAGAATTCATAAATTACTGTAATATAAAAACTACACGAAATCACACCTCTCAATGCCAATGTGAATTTAGGTACCTACCCCAAGGGGCTATCTGCTCCTTCTTTAGAAATGAAATTTAAAGGAAAAGGTTTGGGGGAGTTTACAAAAATAAAGGTACATGATGAAAAATTTAAACACTATAAAAAGCTATATTTAAATTATATCTAAGGTAGGATAAGGACCATATACAATATGTACAAAATAACAGTTAATAAAACGATACACTTTGTATCCCTGCAACACTCCCTCGTCTCCGCCCCGCCCCCCAGAGGACTTCATCGGTTTAGAGTGATGTCTATTTTCAACGAAATACATTTATTTGATTATTTAAAGTGGTCGTAAATTTTATGATTCAACATTTTCTAATTGATTTAAATATGACTACAAGCGAACAATTTAAACATATATATGAAACTTTTGGACAGAGAAAATTTTAAATGAGTTCGAAATTAAACTAATTAAGTTTACCATAAACTGTTATTTGGCTTCCGCCTTAAATAGTCTGGGTTAGCAGCTATGGCAAAATATATAATTGCTGTTATTGTAAAAAAAAACTTCAAAGAACCTGAAAAACATAATTTAACCCTTAAAATCTGTTCCGGTTTAAGTGCTCCGGTTAAGTTAAAAAGTGGCAGGAAAATTGCTCTCAGCTCTCATCAGATGATTAAAATAAATCTGTATAAATAGTTTAATTATCTAAAAATAATAATCTAAGAATTATTTTAAAAAACTCATTAGTAATGTCATATAAGGAATTATTTAAATACAAAGTAGTAGCTATCTAAGTAAAATATGAGCTTGGTTTAAATATGAATTAACTCCAGCTTTTTACGTTTTGATATTTCGGAGATTAGTGCAAGCATATATGGGAGATAGTTAATCACGAATTTAACTTTTTAATGTCCGTCCATATATACTGTAACGATATGAAAATTGCCTTTTGTGATTATATAAGTCGTGCTTTTATGAATTTTCATCAGGAACTATTCCACCGATTTTGCTCATATTTTATATTTTACTATTTAAAGTTGCATTTTTTAAAATGATGTAAAAGGAATATAAATAATGTATACCTTACAATTCAAAAGACTTTCGCCTGAAGTTAAATTAAATAATAGAAAGTAATAAATATTTATTTAAAGTTATATTTGGCTTGGAATTATCTGCAGACAAACGAATTTTCTTATTGTGTACAAAATGTTTTCAACTCGATAAAAAAATTCTCGAGACATTCGCGCCAAAAGTAATATTAATGGGTCCAAGCTTTGGACTCTGCTCACCAAATTGCGTCGGTCGACGGGTTATGTTTAAAAGTACGTTTTTGTGTCTGATTTCGTAATATCGTCTACACTAACCTATTTACGGTCACCCCTTTGAACCTTTAAGATGAAATCATAGAACCAAGGGCGGCGCCAGTAGGGGATCAGAGGGGGGGGGGGGCAATTGCACCCCTGTCGGGCATGGCAGCCTCCCTCCCATCGGGAAAAATTTAGAGTCTCGTAGGGAAAATAGTCTGGTCACATTTTTTTTCTAAATAATGCCACAAATTCATTTACAAATGCCTAATAAAAAATTTCGTAGTTGACTTTTTATTTGTTTATTTTTAAGAATAACTAACAAAAATTAGTGAAATATATTGTAAATTCTATGCAATTGTAGTTTCACTGCACTACTTGTAACTTTGCCCATACATTGTTAAACTAGAGACCGGATGCGATTAGACATGGACTGAAATTGACGACTTTTCGAAGTCCCTTAGAAATCCTTTCCCACAGACACATCTTCATTTTCTTGGAAACTTATCTTTCAAACTGCTAATAATCGCACCTTTTCGCTGGGGGAATATCTGACAAAAGCTTGAGGGACAGAAAGAGAGGCACGTCCTCTTCTTTATAAATTCTTTTTTATGTAATGTGTTTATCAATGGTTTATGGGATCACATAATTGCTTTTTGAAATTTTCAAGCAAAATGAAAGTATAAGAATAAAAAAAAATTTTAAGAATTTTTTCATCTTATATATATATATATATATATATATATATATTTGTAAATTGTTTTATGTACAGTGTATGAAATGGAAAACGGGAACACCTTGATTAACTTTTGATTTAATCATATTTTCACGTACAAAGAATCAATACCATATTTTAAGTTACGAAAATAAACAGAAAAGCGCATTCTGTTCTGGATAAATATGCAAGTTAGTCTATAGTTTTAGGTTTTTAATTTTCAAATTGAGAAAAAAACGGCAATCTGGAAGATAGGGTCTGTCTGAAGTTATGGCAGAGAGAGAGTTGGAAAGGTGTCCTTTAATTTTAACTTCACTCTTCGATTATAGCCTATTATCACGAGAACTTTTTGAGTGTATTGAAAAATGTTTGCATAAAATTACAAAAAAACATTTTATGCACAAATTTTTAAGCAAAAATAATTTTAAACAACTATTTGTTATTTTTTATTAGTTTATTAAATAATAGTAAAATATATTGAATTGTATGTTCTACATATTTTTACATCCTTTACATTTCAAAATGCAAACTTTCAGAGCAATTGATCAATTATTTTCTGAGTTATCACATTTTAAAAAAGTCATTTTGCTTAAAATTTTATTTATCTCGAATTATTCAACCGATTTCATTCAAATTTTGTATTTTGCAATTTAAAATTACCTTCCATAAAATTATGTAAAAAATTTTATGTCATGCTATTTTATATTATTTTATCCGTCGTCGTTGAACAACCGACCCAATTTTCGGATTTACAACTACTAATGTTCAGATCCGTAGCCTTGTACTTTTGAACCAATCCAGAAGACAAGGAAACTCCTGGATAAGTACCCCCAGAGATATTGATTTGTTATGGGAACATGGAGGACTTTACGACTCGACAGATTTAACGTGCATCAGTCGCCATTTACAACACTGGGATTTCAAAAATCGGGATTCGGAATTTTCCCAACGCATATTATAAATAAAAATATAAGAAATATTAAATTTTTTATAACTATTTAAAACTATATTTTTTGCATGGCACTACCTTTGGAAAAACGAATTTTTGCAATTGTATGAAAAAAAATTCGATTCAATCAAAACGCTCTTGAGAGATGACGAGATTGAGATATTATCATTATTATCATTGAGCTATTATTTCGAAGCTATTACTATGCAATTACTGTGAAATTAACAAAAAGGATAAAATGAGAGACGTTTTTATTTATTTATATCTGATATTAATATTGAAAGTGTACATCATTTCACCTTATTTTCCTCTCTCAATCATAATCCTTAAAATTAACAAAGCACATATAGATGGATAACCACCAGCTAAATATACCTTTCTATATATAAAAATGAAAAAATATTTTGCTATTATCAGGAATATTGACATATACTTCAAATGAATATACAGTGCGCAAAAAAATAAATGGACCCACCGGAATAATTTTTAATCTTAAGTTCGGATCTTCATGTTCTTGGACTCATTCTTAATGGTTCGAGAGGGTGACATCAAATATACTAATCAATTAGTCCAAACGATATTTTAATTTAGGAAATTAGACATAAAAACGCACTCCGATTGTTAAACATACCTTTTTTCGACGGATTTCTGACTCCCAAAATATTGTAAAACTTTTCAATCTAGAAATATTGTTTTAATAGTTTTTTCAGGAGCGCGCTTTATCAATGAGTCCATTTAAAGTTAGCACCCTTTAATGTTAACTTTAGTTTTTGCGTATTTCACTATAGCCCAATTTTTTTTAAGCAAATTGCGAATTGAAAAAGTTTTGCATACAATTCCAATCAGATCAATCAATTCCTATTCGTTTTTCTAAAGATAATTTCATGCAAAATAAAATTTTTAGAAAACATTTATTATAACCTTATTTAAGGGAAGGCGAGAAACTTAAGAAATGTAAAGTATACAATTTTTTCATAATTTGCGATTTTAAATGTAAAAATGCAGAATTGAAGCAAAATCTGTCAAATGAGTCCTGAGAAATAAAATTAAAAAAACTCTTATTTTTCGAAATTTGGTCCCCTAACTTCTTAGTTTTTAGTGTCCATTTTTTGTGACTTAAAATTCGTAACTATGACAGCAAAAGCAAATTGAAATCGTAGAGGAAAGAATGTTTCGCGTTGATATGTGGTAAACAATAATTAATTAACTGTGTGAAAGGTTATTCGTTGCAGGCGCATGTCAATTTGTAAAAAACTTCTGCAGGTCGAAACAGAAATCTTTTGCAGAGAAACGAAAACATAGGCAGACAAACAGCAGCCATGTCTGGCAATTTTTTAAAAAAAATTTAAGTTAGTTAATATTCGTTTCTCAGACGCAAATTTAAAATTTGTAAATTTAAAAATAATTACAAATTTGAGCTATAGTGTTTGAATCTTATATTACTTACTCTTTTTCTCAAATGCAGAAATTAGCATTTTGCCGGACATAGATGTTCACTTTAAAAGCGTCTTTGAAAAGAAAAAGGAATCGCAAGGAGAAATTTTAAGAGTCTCTTTGTATTTATTTACAATATATATTAACATCGAGTCCCCTGATTAAAATAGCTATTTTTTTATCCGTAAAATTAAACTACGTAACAATTTTAAAAAATTCGAATTTTGCAATTTTATGGGCATAACCATTTCGAAGTTCGTTCAAAACGGGGCATGATATCTTTAGATAGAGTACGTGGATGCAAAAAATGTACTTAAAACTTTATTTGCAAAACATTTAAATGATTCAAAAGCCAATCGATGTATATGAAAATAACATTTTATATTAAAATGTTCTTTAAATGTTTTGTTAAATGTGCATGAAATTTAAAATTTTTATTAACGAATAATTTTTGCGTTATGATAGAGTAAGAAGCGTAAAAATTTTTTGAAATAGCGGATACTGCTACAACTATTTTTCTTTATTACAGAAGTAATTTTTACTCTTACAATGTATAGTAAATTACACCATACAGTACAAAATACATCGATAACAGAAAAAATAATTATATTTAAATTTACATTAAAAGGAATATGTACATTATGGTCTCAATATTAGAGATTTTAGATTCTTAGAAACACACTTGAAAAAAATGATATGAGAAAAAAATTTAAAGTATAAAATTCGCTTTAATTTAAATATTTTGAATTAATTTCTTTGAGCCCCCCTGTCGGGGGAGACTTGACCCCTTGTCGGGCAGAGTCTGGCGCCATTCTTGCATAGAACGTAAGATCCAATCATTAACCCAAAAGTTATTCAGGGTGGTCTGTTTTTTTTCTTTTCTTTTACGCACTGTAAATTGACTTCAGATTTGAACAGAAATATTTATATTATAGAAACATGGGACAAAAACATCCTGTTTTCTTCAAAATAAATCCTAAATAGTGATACACTTTTTCCTTTTCTGAAAAAAAGAAATCGTCCTTTTGAAAGCACAAATGCCTTTTGCACTCCACTGACATCTATAAGGTGAAATCCAAAGTCACCACTCTGACAACTATGAACACAATTTAAACCTTATTGATTAGTAACCACGTTATTTTATGAATTTTAGAAATTATATTAAAATACTGTATGAAGTAGTTTGGATAATTTAGCGTTTACATTAATTCAAACGGCATAGAGTACTGGGAGTGCAAAAGTTTAATACATTTGAAAACTAGGAGAATGTAAAAGAAAATTAAGAACCATTTTTATGTCCATTTTTCGCAAAAATGCCGATTTGATCACCATAGGATGCATTTTGAGAACTACAATTTTTTGATAAATCAATAAAGTAGAAAAATTGATTCCCCCCGAGAGTTATAACACAGTGAAGATGGTCTGTGCTAGGGAAAATTAGTTCCCGTCAAAGGTTAAAAACAGCTTTCATAAACATTCTTTCATCTTCATTTATGACCACCACTATATTATTTTTAAATCAAATGCATCTATATAAAAAAAAAAATTCTCCACTTCTAAAGTTAAAGTGATGTGTTTAAATAAATTCTTAATAGATTTAACCCAACTTAACTACCACTAATGAATTTAAAGCCCCTCGTGGGTTAGTCTATACGTACTGTGTTCTTTTGCTAACGTGTCCTTCCAGTCTCGTCTTTCCTTTGGACACACTTTCAATATATCAAGCTCTGGACACACCAGGTTTCTAAAAGATTAGGCACTATTTTTTAAACTTTGAAATAAATGTTTCATAATTTCCAGAATTGCTAGAACACATAAAGAACGCCACAAAAATGCAACTGGGCTTTGAATTAAAATGAAATATTTACTTTTTAATCAAGAAGCTTCAATTTCTAAGAAAAGATTGGTTGTAGTCGAGCTTAAAAAAATGCTATCTTAAAACGTATTGGGCAATGGTTGATCAAAATTATAGAAACACTTCTTTCTAACGCTATGTAAACGATATCTTTCAGCAGCAAATATTTTGGAAAATTTTACTTGGCATAAGTGTTGGCACAATTTAAAGGATCATGCTTGAAGCTTTTGGAAATGGTGTCATTTTTATCCATGCAAAATTTGGTTTGATCTATCTGAAGCGAGAAAGTCAATAATTTTTTTTCCAACTTTGATACCAACAATTTCGAGCTCATTCTACAGGATTGCGATATTTATATAAAAATGCTTTTTGTTTATTACATGCTATTATAAATAAAAGAAAAAAAGGAACTTAATTACACTTATTTTGATCGATACAAATGGCACCATTTTTTTTTTCAAGCTTCAAGCATGATCTCTCAAATTATGCCAACCGTTTTGCAATATAAAATCGTCCAAGACAGTTTCCAAACAGTCTAAAAGAAAGACCGTTTTCATAGAGTTGTCTTAGAAGTGTTTTCATAATCCTGTTCCCCCGCATGTTCCAAATGTTTGTAGACTCACACTTAGAAGTCAAATGGAAATTCTGTGCACTCCATTTCCATTTTAGTACAATAGTCACTTTTCCCGAGATCGTTAACTTTTTGATTTATTGCCTCTACGGAATTTGTAGGAAATGTTCTCTATTTTTCAAATATGTTATCAGAAATTTTTCATCTTGCGCAACAACAACAAAAAATGAGAGAAAGCGATGTGAAAAAGCACATTTTTCCAGATTTTCCAGAGAAAAAAACATAATTTTTGATCGCAAATTTTTGATCGTAAAATGTGGATCCGTGTTCAGCACGACAAAAACAGTAAAGTAAAAAAAAAAATTATTCGTAAAATCCTCTATTGCTTGACTAATTTTCAAATGGTTCTAAGTTTCTCCTGGTATTAAACAAATACTAGAATTTTGCACAAAATCTTAACACTGCTCCGAAAAATTAACAATGCGTCGTTTCTATTTCGATTCGTTAGTCGCATATCACGAAAAGATCTTAAAAGAGCTGCAGTGTCGGGGTCTGACGCGAGCGATAGCAAATAGGAAGAGGATCTCTGTAATTAAAAAAGAAAAAAAAAACTCGTACTATATCGATGTATTTAGGCGCAAGAGCCAGTTAAATAAATAAAACGAAAGCGAATGCTATATCTAAAGAAACGCATTTAAATCTTTATTGCGGTCATCTTGACCACGATAATCACTCTAGGTTGTGCCTCATTTTATACACTTAATATGTAACTTAATAAATAAAAATAATAATGCTTTTGAATACCTCCAAAAGGTAGGTAAGGCCCCAAAAGTCAAGAAAGCTGATAGAATTATTTTAGAAATTAGCGCCTCTCATGATTGATTTGCGTCCAAAATGACCTCTACTATCGTTCTAGTGTTAAATATAAAGAGAAAATTATCTTGAAACAGTAAAACGATAATAACAATAATAAAATAAATAAGCAAAGAATCAAGGGCTCTACATAAAAGGTTATAAGTGTAAAATATAGTTACTTTTTGGTAGCAATTATATTCTTAAATGAAGAGATATTTATAAAAGGCAATTAATGTATTTGCGAAATATAATCAATGCTTTTGTAAAGTATAACAATAACGTTAAATTGTTTCACGATTATGCTTACTGACAACAATAATTTTAAGAAATAACGAATGCAAATTTCAATTTTCCTAAAATACAAATTTACGATTAGCATGTTCAGTATTACTAGTTTTATTTTAAAAAATGTGATTGCCTACCATTAAATTTGAAACTTACTGAGGCGCGAATGAATATTTTTCAACGAATTTATCGAAGCTGGCAATCTGGAAAAGAAATGGAATAATATGAAATATTAAATATGTAAATAAGGAGAAAAAATGAAGGTTCTGCAAAAAAAATTGATATTATATTTGTATATTGACAGTCGATGTAGGAAAAGATGAGGATTAAAGGTGTACGGCATTGCCTGTTTTTAAAACACACTAGTATTTATAGCAGTAGCAGTAGACAGTTCGTGGAAAATCTTGTAATGCGAGGAAAGATACATTTCTCAGATAAAATGTAACAGGAAAAAAACAATCGAAGATTCGCTATATTTTGTTATTATCAGCACTCAGTTATTTGCAACAAGTGATGTACTTTTTCCAGCAACTTTCATTTTATCGTTTTAGGGCTTTCTGGACCCATTTAGTTTCTTAAACGCATACATTGGTAGTAACATACCAGGTTGTAAAAAAAAAAAAAATGGTAAAGGGAAACTAGACACAATCAATATATTTTAAAAGCTATCCAATGATACAAAATTCAATCTTTTAACTCCAACCACAAAGGTTGGTTCAGGGGCTTCTTTGAACTCTTAATCATGAGCCCCCTATTTTTATTGCAGATTCGGATTCCAGAGAAAAAGTAACTTTATTTGAATTATAGGATAATGCATTCCGCTTCACAGATGGCGCTGTGATTATGAAAATTAAAAAGGGTACAAACTGTTTAAAACGGTGGTTACTCGAGACCCCTTCCGAATGAAAATAAAAATAAATAAGGCTAAAAAAGTTTCGGTATTTTTTTCAAAAATAAATTAAATTGATAAAAAAATATTTAAACGTGCTTATTTTTATCTTTTTAATCTGATGACTTTCGAGATTGAAATAAAAATAAACAAAACTTAAAATGTTTCCGTATTTTTTGGAAGAAAAAAAATAAATAAATTGATAAAAAGAAACTAAATTTGAACGAGTCTATTTTCTTCTCGCATCTTCTTAATCTGATGGATCACGAGATTGATCATTTCAAACACATGTGTCATGTTTTTATGTTTAATTTTTTTTTCGGTAGCACCAGCATCTGTGAAACAAAATCCATATACCAACAACTCAAATACGGCTAATTTTTTTCTGAAGAATCCGAATCTGCAATAAAAAATAAGGGTTCATGTTTAAGATTTCGAAGTCCCTCCTTCCTGTTCTCAAGGTTTCAAGATTGATAACAAAGATCGAGTTTGGTATTAATGGATAGCTTTTTAAAAATATTGATTGCGACAATTTTCACTTTTTCGATCCGATGTATATTTCGCGAGATATTTGACAGTTTCAAAACTGTTTTTAATCCCATTCAACATAAGTCATACTTCGCAACTTCTATTGTGAATTGCAGTAGCTGTAAATATAATCAATATAATAGATTTAAGCTCTGATAAAATAAAATTTCTTCTGTATATAATTACAATATCCAGTATTTATACGTAAATTACTGCTGCATTCAATTCATAAGTTTAAAATTACTATACCTGATATTTCCTAAAAGGTTTTTCAACTTGCGGGATATCTTCAAAACATTCTAAAATAATAATTTTTTCTATCAAAAATTACAAACAAAAAAAAAATATTTTTAAATTTTTTGCTAAGAATATCACAAGATTTAAAACATAAGAAAAATATAAAATTGTAGATTTTTATGCATACAAATATTTAAGATGTTGAGCAATAAGGATTTCTTTGAATCCTGAAAAAAAGGGTTAAAAATGATACATTAAGTGTTAAAATATTTTGTAAAATTCTAAATTTTGATTCTGATCAATAGAATTCTAACATGCAGAAGATACGAATCTTCACACTTCAGGCACATTTTCGTCCCGCAGTGGACTGATCGTTAAGACACGGTTCCCAGCAGATCACCGAAGTCAAGCATCACTGGCTACGGTCAGTGTGCGGGTGGGTGATCCACTTGGATCAGTCTGCGTAGGGACCGAGGGTGTGCGGTATTGGTCCTCGTTGAACTGTGCTACCGTAAAGTGCTCGACTTCGCGTGCAGGTTGTCGGGCTACCGAAGTGGGGGTGCCATCCCCTCCGCAGAGGATCAAAATTGTGATGGCATGTCTTCGGATCATCCTCCGGGATGTTTCCCAGACCGTCGCCAATAGCCCATTGTGCAGCTCTAGTGCGACGTAAATTAACAACAACAGGCACATTTTCCTGTATGTTAACTTTTTTTGAACAATAATTATCATTGTTCAAATAATTAAATCTTAAACAATTCTGCTCAAGAATAAGAATGCTTTTATCATTCTATTTTTAATCTTGTTTTTAAGTTCAGTTTTAAAACTCAGAAAAATATGTAAACAAAGACACCAAAAGCAGGCTCCTGATGTTCATTACGAATTGTGACTTTATAAACCGGCACCTGATTTGTGGAGCTGAAGAAATTGTTCAGAGTCTTATATGAAATAAATGAAAAAAGAGCAACTTTTGGTTCTTCTGTGAAAGGGAATCCACTTGTAAAAATTTTTCTTAGCATTTACTTTACACCAGTTCAAACAACTATAAATTAAATTTAAATGTAATAAATTCATTTTGTTTTCAAAATGTTTCAAAACGCGTGAACAGTTCATTTTCAGCTTACTACTTCAAAGTAAAGCGAGGTAATAACCGACCCAATGTCAGTTATTGTTTTGATTAATATTATAAAAATCACTAAAATATTTAAAATAAATAAGAGAACATGAGCTAAAATTGAATCTTACAGAGGTGATAATTGAGGATCGAAATGTAGAAGGGGAGACCATCGAGAAAAATATAGAACTGGAATTCGAACAAATTAAATGAGAGAGAGAGAGCGAAATCAGAATGACAACCCGGAAAATGCAATTGAGAATTCCCTTGTTGAAACAAGATTTTTTGACTTCTTCCAAAACGTCGCACCACCGTCTCAATTTGTTTTCGATGTATTTTAATTGATCCATGTTTCTTTCAAGTCATCCTTTAATCAAGTTTAAGATGGTTTAATTTCCACGAAGATAATGACTGCAGTAACTTTGCATGATATTGGGGTTCAACGTCCCCAAACATTTTTTTAAAGATGAAACTTCATTTGGTAAACAATGAAGATAATGACAGCAAATAATCCTTCTTTTCATTGCAGTATAGCATGCGGTAAAAATATTTTAAAAATTAAATCTCAACACAACGAGTTCGGTATATTGACATGCCACGATTATTGCTAAGTTGGTAACCAGGATAAGCAAGTTTGAGTACTTTTCGGTACTTACTTTTTTTATTTAATTAATTTTACTTAATTTTAGTTTGTTTAATAAAATAAATTTTAAAGAAGTTGATGGAGGTCCACATTTTTTGGCGACTTTTCCCTTGCTCCCCATGTTTTTTCATTTATGGAAACCCGCACGGACACCTCTACATTAAATCGATATTTATTTTTTAGAATACATATTAGACAAAATGCATTTCCATTTTTACGTAATTTCCTTGTTTTATTTTGAGTAAATTCACGTATCGTTATTTGTAATGCCAACTGCAATCGCCAAAGCACTAAATGTAGTTTAAATTTGCAAATTTTAAAAATATAAAATCCAATCTTGTAGAAGTTTGCCAGGAGTGGCTGCGAATTATACCCTTCAAGTTTGTCCCCTTCCGTCGAGGGGTTTTTATTTAAAAAAAAAAAAAAAAAAAAAAAAAAACATTTGTTTTAAATTCAGCACTTGGCGATTATTCTGCCGCAGATCACTAAACGGAAATCTTCCCTTTTTTATTTTGATATAAAATGCATTTTAATCGAATTATTTTTTTTTAAATGTTCTAATTATGTTTTGTTTTGGCGTCTTTTTATTTGGCAGGATGTTGCACGCTGACACAATTGAAGCCAAAAAATTGCCAGTTTTTGCCTAGGGGCCACCTCTAAGCATATTTTTACTACGAGTTCGTATTAAAAAATGAAATAATGTTCCCTTATTTGTTTTATTTTCTTGCGAATAATCGTTATGTTAGCTTTAAATCTTAGAAATGAGTAAAAGACGAGTAGCAAAAACAATATTTACCTGGATTGCAAAGCGTTGTGTTCCTACAATGTTCATCAGGTAACTTATGCAGGGCATTATCCCGTTCTATATGACGAAATGATGGAAGATTGGGATAATGTATACCCCTTTTCACGTCGCACAAGTGTTTCCTTTGAAGAGAGGGATATTTTTGGGCGTACTCGGGAAATTGTTCTAGATTTCGTGGCAGATGAAGATTGTGTTTATTGACATCATTCATTGCACGTCCAATGGATTGCAATAATTTTAATCAACTTTTTTATTTATAGATGCTTTTTAATCTGGAAAATTAGGATGAATAATTGTCACTATATAGTGTTTAATGGTTGAGGATGAGATTGTTTAGAGCGAAAATATTGAAAGCAATGCAAAAAAAATATCATACCTCATTTAAATCAATCTCTTTTCAAATCATTTGCTTATGCTAATCCAATAATCTGTAGTAAAATAAAAAACTGAAGGCTGCTACCAAGTTGTTTGAAATATTTTATGGACTTTAATACTATTCCCTTTTATTTGATGTACAATTGCTAAGAGAAAGGCAATTTTCCTTGGTATTAGCAATGTCAGACGCCCGGTGGCTGAGTGGTAGAGCTTTGCATTCTCCTGCCACAGGTCCTGGGTTCGATCCTCGGGCCGGGCAAGGTTGACTCAACCTTTCATCCCATCGATAAAATGAGTACCAAGCGTGCTTGGGAACTAAACACTGTGGGTTTCGCATTCGGTTGACCACCTAACCGGAACATCTGCTCCGGCACCACAGAGCCCAAGTTCAAGAAAACTGAGATGGGTACGGTAGGCCCTCTATGGGCTGTCCCTCCACTGACTTTAGTTTGCAATGTCATTTTGGATTATAATATTAAGTAGCGACTCACCCGTATTAAGATTATTCATAACACGTAAATATTAAAGAGATTTTGAATATCTTTTAGGCCTCTTTAGACGATCCAAGTTCTTGGACGAAGATTGATTGATATTGATGGAAACCTGTTTTGCATTGAGCTTGGATTGTGTAAATGATCATCCAAGTACTTGGTCCAAGTCCTTGGACGATAGTTCTACTTTTCATTCAAGTTTTTCCTCCCTTAACCAATCAGGGTCTTAGGTCTTGGGACGTCAACAAACAGGCATCAGACTATGTCATTTTGTTGTCTGTTTTCATGTATTTTAGTCCAAATAAATTGATTTGTTACGAGCTATTTGCATTATTATGATTGTATTTGAATTTATTTAGTAATTTTAAACTCATGTAAGTAATTTTATAATGTTGAATAAGAATAAATGCGCATGCGCAAGTTTTTCTTCCGACCCATCAGTGACATTCAAGAACCTGGATAGTGTCGACGAATCATCCAATTTTTTGGACAGAGAAAATTCCCCCGATTTCTCGGATTCAACAACTTGGACCGCGTAAACAGGCCTTTACACTTCCTTCGGAGCCTCAAAAGCGTATTCATGAAACCTTCCTACTTAAATCATAGTATCGCAAAGGGGTAGAAAATAATGTTAGCATTACGGTGAAAGTAAAATCTCTTTAATTATTATGTTTCTTCTGGCGATGTTTTGTTCACTACTTTTCCATAACTTAAATAAAATCATGAGTTAGACGTTACCAGTAATGCTTACCTATTTTCTACGGAGTTAGTTTGGAGAGCTGAAATAACGTTAATATTAGAATGAAAGGAAACCGTAGCGCTTAACAAAAACTTTCTAGTATGTCTGTTACATAAGTACATTGTAAGAAATCTCGTTTAATGTTTAACCAAAACTTGGTGCAAAGCTTCTAATTGCACCATAAATTGGATAAATGAAAAATTATTTTATTTAGGTTGCTCCATAAATTGGTAAATATGACCAAGAAATGCGTTTATGGTGCAATATATTGTACCAAACTTTCGTACTATGACAGGCATGAGCTTTAACCGTGACCAATAACTTATTTTGTAGCTATTGACAAGATGGACGATTTTATCAAAGACAAAAACTACAGACCGATAGCTGCACATTTAACCTCTGACGCCTCATATCATAACTATCAAAACAAATAATTTCATCAACCTTTCTGAAAATAACGTTTCCTCATGCTGATACAATTCTGAACAACTCCAAAATCAAACAAACACAACTATAGAGCAAGCTGCTCATTTTATTTTTTGATTGCTTTTCAGTTATTCAAGCAAAGTGCTTGAAACATTCACAAAAGCAATTTCACTTCCTGCTTACTTTAATGGTCAACCAAAACAGTGTAAAAATTCTAGATGAATGGGATAGGGGTCGCTTCGCGACCCAGGTGCCCAATAAAATTAAAACACTAGGACTAGGAAGATGGACGATTTTGTTGTTGAAGCTTGCTATCATCTCATGCAAGTTGTCTTTGAAATTGTCCATTTTTCTTGCAGGTTAGTAAACTTTTCTTATTTATTTGCATTAATTACAGTTCATTTCTTTCATATCAACTTTAAAAATTCTGTTGTCTGCTTTGAAAGTGTTAGCTTCAAATTTCTCTTAGGAAACTATATTCGTTGTATGAATAATTAAATATTTTAAAATCTATATTAGTGCTTTTTCTGTAAATAAGGAGATACAACGATTAGAGAACAGAGTAAGAACAAAGTGCAATACCAGTAACAAATAAACTGTAAATACGGCAATCTTAAGCAGCATAGCTTTTCGCCAAATTTACTGTTGGTGCAAATTTTCTAGGTTCGTGTTTTAATTTCATTCTACCGAACAAAAAATTTCGTATGTGCTTTTTGTTAGGATTAAAACTATTTATCAATATCTATGCTTTTGTTTTGATTTTCATGTTCTATTTTGCTCATTTTCGTTTGTAATGTCACATAATTACACGAATTTTGGTCTATACATTCTAAAATGTTATTGTTGTAAAATTTACTATGCGAATTATTCACCTCAAGTTTACACTAGCCGTTGTCATGGAAACTATGTTTCTCTTTAAGTTTGTTGGGTGCGAGGAGAAAAACAAAGTGGGTAATATTGGCGTCAAAGAAAACAAAGCGATTTTTTTTTTAATTCACCAAGAATATCTTACTGAAATTTAGAACAAAACATCGGCAAGAACAAGATTTGTTTTAGAATATTTAGAAATAAGCTGATTTCTTATTATAATTTTTTTTTAAATATATTTTATTACTATTTTTTAACTATTATTATTTTATTACTATTTTTAAAATTACATTATTTTTAATCTTTTATTAGCACAAAGGCACCAATAACTTCAATGACTTTAATCAAGAAAGAGTCATAGTAAAAAATGTTGTTACAACCAGTGCCGGAACCTATTGATAAAAATATTTATTCTGCCAAAATTACCAGAATTCCAGAAGGTTATAAACAGTTTTCTCACACTTGAAAATTACTAATTTCAAGAACAGCTTACAAACAAGGAATGTGCATAGTTTTAAGTTTTGAGAATGAAGAGCCTGTGTTTGGAAAAACAATTATTATTCTGTGAACAGGCTCCAAAGTTTTATTTGTGTGTAATCTTTCTAAATCTTGCTGTGTTTCTTACAATCAACTGAAAAATATGATATAGTTAAAGTAATAGCACCAGAAAATCTATAATAATGAATATGTAAAGAAATTTGGGTTTTTCTCAAATACTCACCATCATTTACTAATTTGTAAAAAAAAATTGCAGTGTTTTTTTATAAACTGTGTGAAATTTTAATTTTTTTATCAAGTAGTAAATTATGTTTGTAAAAAAGTAATTTAGTTATATTGTAAATTTTAATTCAGATGAGGCAGAGTATATCAAGAAATTTAGTATCTTATTAAAAGATTGAAAATTATTTTCAGATAGTCCCAAATTTCAAAACAGTAAAAATTGAGGCATAACATAATTTTTATTTTAAATTACTGTAAATTAAAAATAAGTTTGAATTGAATGCACCCTTAGTAACAAAAACATACTATCTATCATTTTGAGGGAATATTTTGTATTTTTTAATGAATGCTGTGGTGTGCATAAGAAGTATAATGTATTTAAGGTTTTGCATAAAAATTATTACATTCTGTCTATGAATACAAACATCAAAGAAATTAATAAATTATGTTTGAATATTGATCTGTATAGTTTTTGTTAATATTTCCAAGATATGTCATTATTTTTACAGTTCTTATTTTACTTCAAATTTATTATTTCCACGAGCCAATGTAATTAATATTGGAATGTTTCCTTAATTAGAGATTGGGGGTTGACCAATCCAACATTTGTCTACTTTTTTATAAAAATTTTAATTTGTGAAAGTAATATTTTGATTTTTAAATAACAAAATAATTTCAAAATACATAATAAGAATTTGCTTCAGCCTAAAATTAGAATTCTTTTTCCTTTTCTCTTTAAAAAATCAGCTGTATTAACTCTATAACATCTGCTGGTGCTTTAACGAATGAAATGTAAAAAAGAATTTCAATTTTATCAACTGAAAGAAAGAAAAAAATTTTATATGAGAGAAAATATTTTTAAAGCGCCAAAAAGCAGTGAAAGTTAGTATCATTATTAAATATTTATAAAAAAAGGAGAAGATAATAAATCAAATTTATATAAATAAAATTATAATTAAATTATTTAAATCTATAAAAATTAAAAGAACTATTTTTATTTTAGATGTGTTATGTAATATATATATATATATATAAATTTGATTTATTATCTTCTTTTTTTTAATAAATATTTAGTAATGATGCTAACATTCTCTGCTTTTTAGCACTTGAAAAATACCTAATAATGGTGCAACCTTCCTCGCTTTCAGTTCCTTTCAAAAATACGAAATCATGGTGCAACCTTCCTTCGCTTTTAGTTCCCATCAAAACACTTATTTTTGGTGCAACCTTTCCCTGCTTTTAGGTCTTTTCGAAATATCTATTTTTGGTGCAACATTCTTCCGATATTTGGAACTAGTAAGAGCACCAACATCTAGTGAAAGTGAGTACCATTTTTGTAGCCAGAAAATGAATTTTAAAGTTTGGCCAAAAAAAGCTCGAAATTTTTTACACTGTGTTTAATATGTTACACTTTTTTTTTAAGAAGTGGCAGAACCTTGGATTTATAATTTTAATAAGGTGCCCATCTTCTATTAAAATAACCTATAAAATATGTAATGTATTTCTCGATGGCGTTGTTAGTTTTAATCATTTCAGAAATTTAATTATTTTCAACCATGAACGTTAATACTACATTCTACTCTGTCATCGCGACGCTTTTCTAAAAGTTTTTCCTAGACCAATAGTCTCCTGCACCCTCTAACAGCATTTAAAGGAAACAAGTTGATATAGTAGATTTGAATATTTGACACACAACTGTTTGCAATTCAGTGTTTCGGCCATATTTTTGTTATTTCTGAACGGCTACATTTGTAGTTTGAATGAAGGATAATTCTTTGTGATTTACAGTTTTAATATTGAGTTTTTATACTTCATTTCAATAAAAATTATTGGATTTATGTTATTGTTTTGAAATTTCTTCATATAGTATACATACGATTTTCTAATCATTTTCACATCTTTTATCTTAGATTTAGCTCTAAAGTATTTCCGTCATATATTTATTTACACTTGTTTTTTTCATTTTGTCACAGATTAAATGCTACTCTAAACAGAGAGAAAAAAAACCACAGATAACGCTTTTTCGTATTTATTCTTTAATTAGTTTAAAAAAAATATTAAACAGTGCAAGTCATCCGTGTGAATATGTATATTATTCAACATAAAAATAAATTTAAGTACAAGAAAAGTCAAAAATTAAAATATTTTAAATATATCCTAATTTACCTTACAAAAGGGGCTTTCTTCTTTCGTGAAAACGCGATATTCTTAAAGAATTAACATTAACTAACCAGATGAATTCAGAGAACTTCATAAATTCGATTAAAATAAAAAAGAAAACGATAAACTCATACTAGCCAGTAGTGAAGCTTTTTGTTTGGCAGAGCACTGAAAACGTTTGGGTGAGTGTTGTCACTTAACCACTCATTATTTTTTTTAAACAAAAGCTTGTTTTTAAATGCTAATATTTAAGTGGTTTTTATATATTACTTTGTGGTTTTCAGGCTATTTGTTACCTAATGTTCTTTAACTAAAGTCGGGTAAAAATAGACTTTTTTCTTCCGAAAAAGTATTTAAATAACAAAGATTTCTTTTCATAGAAAGCTTTGTTACGTTATTATAAATGAGACCCAAAAACTCCTGTACTCTTCCCTCTTTTTAATTTTATAACCGTCGTTGAACAGCAGACCCAATTCTGAGTTGACGACTACCAATGTTCAACTGCGTATCCTTGTCATTTTAATCCCAATCCAGAAGACAAGGGAGCTTCTGGATCAGTACCCCCAGAAGTATTGATCTGTTATGGGAACTTGGAAGACTTTGTGACCCCGACTGATTTAACGTGCAGCAGTCCCCATTTAATACACGGGGATTCTTCAGCCGGCTGGATTCGAACTCCCGTTCTCACAAGCACGACTCCAACGCCCTACTAACCAGGCTATCCAGGCCCCTTCCCTCTTTTTTTGAGAAAATAAATGGAAGTGATTTGAGAGAGGAATTGCATTTTTTTTTTTACTTAAACAAGTGAGGCATATTTTCCGATCTATTTTTTTTCTCGCTGAATTACATAAACCCAATCCCTAGCTGATCGGACAAATAGTTTAGAAGTTACATATAAGGGTTCTATTTACAAAAAATACAAATTTGCACTTACACATCTGATATTGCCTTTAAACAATGGAGACATTGTTACCGATGTATTTTCTTAACTTTGAATCTATAGAGATTACGCATGAATCAATAAAACAAATAGTTTAAAAGTCGCACCAGTTATGTATAAAAATTACTACTTTTGACACACGTACTTATGTATACACTTTAGTTTCGTTTATTTTGTTTTAGTTAATGAGCGATAGCAATTTTAAGTGCTTTTTTACAAATTTGTTTTCACTTTATTATTATTTATTTATTTGCTTTGTGTTACATTTTTCTCTGCTTCTCAAAATCGATAAGACATAGGAACTCAATGATTTCGATTCTATTATTGTGTTCGAGAATTATTTACCGATAAGCTTGTAGTGAAAATAAATTACCCTGGTCGATCTCAGGGCTAAAGGTCGATCTACTGTCGCTGAAATGCAACTTCTGAGTTGAAATTTGACATGGTGAGGATCATTTTGAAATTTAACGAGAGATTTTTTTGAAATTTCTATTTGTTCGACACTTGCAATTTTAAGAGCTTTTTTACATTCTTTTTCTTTAAATAATATTTTTTCCCCATTGTTGTAGAAAAATGTATTTCTCCATTTCGTTTTGATTAACATATTAATAAATGCATTTACTTAAAATCATACATTGATGAACAAAACGATCTTTTTTATGAACTTATGAAGAAAAAAAAATGACGGAAATCAAGAGGAGAGAACTGTCCGTGAAAGCTGATTCTGAGAGAAAATGAATAAGCGCCGCATGGACAGCAACTGTGTTTTTATCACATACACATCTCCACTGCGTAATTACTTTCGGGGAGAAACTATTTTCCATGTTATTGATTTATCAAATTGATTCTCAAAATGCTACTAATGGCAAATCAATCGTAATTTTTTAAGAAAAAGGGCATGAGCCATTCTCCCCCCCCCCCCCCTTGATCTTCAGTGATAAATGAGAAGCAACTTCGTGGATTAGTGAGCGAAGAGAATAGGGTCGGAGCTTTCCAGTAACAACTAAAAAACAGTAGTCTGGATTTTGATTCCTTTGAAAAAATTCTATTATCTCATATTTTGCGACACCTTTTGTCCGATAAATTTTAAAAAATGTTAATGAACAAAACAAAAAAACATCTAATACAAATAATAGAACGAAGTACACAACTTTATTTTTAACTTCGAGCTTGAAACAATTTCGAACATTGATATTACAATAGATTAATGATCACAATAGTGTATTAGAGAAACTCTGATAATAATTGTTGATTTCGATATTATCAAACGTTCCCATTTGAGTTGAAAATAAATGTTGCTTCAAATAAATTCGTACATACCCTTTTTACAACTTTGAATTAAAAGAAAGTAACATATAATGTAAATTTATAAATCCTTATTGTACAAACATTTTCTCTAGATAAGTTTCGAGAAAAGTTAGTCTCACAAAATCATCTATATATATATATTTCTCTTACACGGCGACAAAAAAAAGCCTCATTACAACTCCCCGAATGGCAACGTTAGAAAGTCGACTAATGATTGCCGCGAAGCGAGCTTAGTTTGCGAAGCAAACCATATAAGATTGCGTAGCAATTTTCAGCGGTTGGCGAGCGTTAGCGAGCAGGGGGCGCAGCCCACTAGTTAAATAATATTAAAATTAAGATTAAACTGCATTTTAGAAAGAATTAAGATTACAATATTTTTTTCTCTGCAGAACTCTCTCTGGATGATAGGCACGAACTGATGATTCAAAACAACCTTCGATCATGCATTCCAAAACCCAGTTAAGTTTGATGAATAAACGCATCGCTCCTAAGAAGCTCGGAAGGGCTCTAATTTCTTGGGTGCGCACATACTTCGATTTTGTCAAAATAGAAGAACAAACTGGTGTCCTTAGCTTTTTCTGCAGGGTTTGTCAAACGAAAGTTCTTCAAAATGGTAGTGACAAACAGAAAAACTTGCAACATGGCGAATCCTTCTCCCATACAAGCACGCTTACCTGTGAAGAGGGAAAAAAACACGATTGGAATATTATATTTTTAAAATGCATGTAAATATAGTTCACAAATTTTCCAATCTATTTTGCCTCTTTTTTTACATCTCATTGTATCTCTTGGACTAATAAAGGATATCTTTTTAAATATTTTTATAATTATCTATAAACAAATATGGGTATTTTGGGTATACTATCTGACGCACAAGTTCTTTATGTAACCAGTTTTAAATGAATTTCACGTTGCAAAAAGTTATAAAACAAATTTACAGAATGTCTTCCCTTACATTAGCACAAAATCTGCTTTTGGATTACGCGAGTGTTGGAGTGATATATATATATATATATATATATATATATATATATATATATATATATATATATATATATATATATATATATATATATATATATATATATATATATATATATATATATATATATATATATGGGGTTGATTCTCGCGAAACATGACAATTCACTGTCCCTTGCTCCAAGATCTAATACTTAAAGAACTTTTTTTTAAAAAAAATTAAGAAATAGCATTGCTGTTAGCATTTTAAAATGACTTTGCACTAGCATTGACTGTTTTGAATACTTAAAAAATTTCATTGAATATCAAAATATCATTTTCCTGGCATGTCCCAAACAATATTTCCAATAATAACTAGCTTCAAAACTTCCCATACATTTTTCAAAATGTAATTTTTTTTATCTCAACCTATGTAAGCATTTCTAGAATATGCGCAGAGGGTATTATTTACAAAAACTTCGTTTAAAATAATTTTTTCTGTCAATAATTTGTTTCTCCCAAGAAAATCTATCATTTTCCTGGCTACTTTTATTTAGTGATTTATAACCAAAATAGATAGCGCCAGCAATCTATATCTTATGCTAATAGATTGATTCGATACCCTCCTATCTGAACATGTCTCGTTGCATGAATAAAGAACCAATTTTCTGGCTCAAAATCTATTTCAAAACATTTTTCAAGATGAGTAGATTTTTGTGTCGTCATTTTGCTGGCTTCTTGAAATCATTAATAACATAAACTACATAGATTTATCTGAGTTATTTTAAGAAATCCTGAATTCTGTTGTTTTCTGCAGAATGTAAACGTCTTTGGCCAAAATATAAAATTAAAGTAAAGTTATATGCTATAAAATGGCGAATTTGTCATTATCCTGGCTTATGAATACCAGAACACTGAAGTGTTGCCAGAAATTCTTTATAACTGCTAATACTGTAAGGAGGGAAAGCAAATATTAACCTAATACCAAGTTTATGTATGATTGTAATATGCTTGGATGTAATCAAAGTATTTTATTTATTTAATGATTGATTATTATACACAATTTTATTCTGTACATATCAGCAACAAAAAAAATTTTTTTTCCTTCTACAGTGGAGAAAAAGAATTAATTTAAGCAGTTTATGGCCCATCTAACATAAAGGCTTAGACTGAGTTACTTACTATTAACTTAAAATGACTGTTTTTTAAACTTCATTCTCCTGGTAATATGTCATTCTCCTGGCAGTCAAGATTTAGTGAATTTCCATTTAATTTTTTCTCTTGAACAAATGTCAATAAACTATACTGCTGCCTGTAAGATAATAATAAGTGTAACTAAAAAAGTATTTAAAAAAAATTTTAGATTATTCTGAAGACTTTAAATTTGAAGAAATTTCTTGGTCCGAATTGTCATGTTTCGTGAGAATCACTCATATATATATATATATATATATATATATATATATATATATATATATATATATATATATATGTATATATATATATATATATATATATATATATATATATATATATATATATATATATATATATATATATATATATATATATATATATATATATATATATATATATATATATATATATATCAAAATTTTAGGAAGTGATAGTACACACCCAAGCAAACAATTTTTATCAAAGATTGCATGGTTGAAAACAAAACGCAAAACCGCTAGAGGGCGTCAAAGTTTATGTTCCTTTATGAGGCAAAAACACACAAAGAACGATGAAGTTAAGTTATAAAAGCAAATTTAATGGCATGTGATTACAATAAGTGTTCAAAACAGTGGCTGGCAGTGGCTATGCACGCAGTACAACGGCGGAGAAAAGATAGGCGAACATTCTGAAACACACCAGGCATATCGCGAAGTAACGCAGTGCAGTAACTCGCAACAGGAATTGAGCTTTCATGTTTGCATCAAACAGCTTTCCAATTGCGCCAGCACCTTTGCGTTTTGTTTTCGACCATGCATTCTTTGATAAAAATTGTTTGCTTGGGTGTGTACTATCACTTCCTAAAATTTTGAATTTTGCCCATCTTTTTAGAATTTCCCTGTATATATATATATATATATATATATATATATATATATATATATATATATATATATATATATATATATATATATATATATATATATATATATATATATATATATATATATATATATATATATATATATATATATATATATATATATATATATATATAGTTTTTCTTGTTTATAGATGAGGGATATCAAAGAGGAAATATTAGACTACTTACCTATTCCGAAAAGTGGTAGAAGGTCGGGCCTTTTTTGTCCATCCTTAGCAAGAAATCTTGAAGGTTTAAATTTTTCTGGTTCATCGTAATCGTTGGGATTCATGTGAGCTGCCCAGAAGTTATAAACTGTAACTGCTCCCTTGGGAATTCTGTATCCACCAATAGTTGTTTCCTCTAAATAATAAATATATATTTCTTCTTTAAATAATTGCAAATATCTGTTGCTTAATTTTAGAGAACATTCATACTTCGCGCCCACTGGGCAATGCAACATTTTTAATGCTAGAGTACGTATTGTTTCGCCAATAAATTATAATTCTTTGAATTTTAGTAACTGTCGCTGAAAATATGAATGACTGAAAGAAATTATAAATTAGATTTAAAAATTGCAAGTTTCTATTAATAATTATAGAATTTTATCTATTTTCTATATTCTTTTATTTCATCGATCGATTTAGTATTCTTTTCTACAAAGATCTATTTATTATTTCTCGTGGTCTTAGCAACAGAAGAATAAGACAATATGAGAAATCATAGTTAAGGATGTAACTTCATTTATATATTTTAATGTTGTGAAGAGTGTTGTTTTTATCGTCTATTTGAAAGTATGCAAAAAAAATAGTTTTGTACGAAAGATGATCCTATGAAGAATAGATATTAAAATCATCAGTAGCCTTGGAATGGCTGCTAACTGTTTATTGGAATAATTTTGATGTTTAACTGAATGGCTGCTAGATTCTGAGTTAGTAATGAATGGTATTGTGCCTTTGAAATTATTTAATGCAATAATTATTTCCAAATAAAATATTTGTTTCAAACTTTATTCATTACTTTAAATTGTTTTCATTGATTTTATTATTATAATAGAGATGTAAAGCCTCATAAGTGATTATTAAGAATTTCTTTAACCAATGAAAATATTAATAGTTTAAATTTTAAATTCTCCCGCTACTTTTTAAAGCTAAATTGAACGATATTAATAATTTTTAAAGGTGATAAATCGTATTTTATATTTTAAGGAAATTATTTCATTTTCTAAATGGGCCAGTTATAACCAAACTTAATGACAAAACGTAACAGTTTGCTTCTACCACTATTTGGGCTTTTGCCAACCTAACAGGGGCACCGCATAGCTTTTGTAATCTAGTATCGATTCTTTGTTATTGATGTAATCGAGTCTTGGTAAAATTACTAAAGTGAATTTGTCATCAAATAAATAAAAACTTACAGTGTGACTCTGATGCTTAATATTTACTTCTAGAAATTAATAAGATATATTTTTGAGAAGTTATAAGAATTTTGTGTAATAAAAAATGCAATTTTGTACTTGAACTTATTTACGCATCTTACATTAACAAGTGAGGCATTGTTTCTTGTGTATTTTTTCTCGCTTCATTGAATGAGACACGAATTCATTTAACTCATATTTCAAAAGTTGAAGTGGTTATTTTTATGTAATATTTTTGAATTATACATATTACGAAAAAAAAAACCTTATAACTTCAAAACTATTATTCCAATCAATTTGAACTTTATCTCATTCAGTTCTCCCCATAATGAATTATATCGGAAAAGAGATCTTACTTGTACAGATAGTTCTTGGATAGCAATGTTAAAGTATATACAAAAGTACGTTTTAAAAAGTACTTTTATTACATATAAGCTTTTGCGATTTTTGAACTAATTTCTATTAACTTATGTATTTTTTTATTCGAATAAAATACATAAGTAACTATGCATTACTTGTTTACACAGCAATATCAGAAGCCTAAGTAGTACAAATTAGTAATTTTAGTACATTGAACATTTATAAATTCCAAACTATTAATGTAATCGGTTTAGTTATAATTTATAATAACAAAACAAAAAAGTATCTCGGGTATTTATCTTTCCAAAGAAACACTTTAACTAATATTGTAAGTGATAAGAAATGTGTCACTTTCCCCCCCCCCTTTTCTCAACCATCTTTATTTCAATAATGTTTGTTTAAATTCTTTTTTATTTAAATGAAAGAAAAAGCTTACAATTTTCAAGCCATGTAAGTCTGAAAATGTTATAATTTTTTTTATTTATTTTATCTTTTACCAACTGAAGGTAAAAGTTTTGCCTTAAGCTAGATTAGACGAACTCCGTTGGTTAGGCCATTGTAGTGTTTTGTACTACTTTTGAGTAATTTAAATTTTTGTTTTATTTAAGGGAATTATTTGATAAACATTACCACTGGAAATAAAAAAAAATCAACCCTTTTTCATGGGTAATGTTAATTTTTAGTAAGATACATTCTTTACATTGAATTGCAAAATCTTAAAAGTTTTATTTAAGCAACCTAAAATGCGAAAACTAAAAAAAGAAAAATATCATAATATCGGAACATAAATAAAATAAGATTTTTTTTGAAAAAAGCGTTGGTACCTTACTACTTTCTTCTTATAAGCAAATTTCCCTTTATTTAAATAGGGAAAGCCAAGCATTAATCGTCATAAGAATAATTAATTATGATGTTAAGCTTCGAACTCTTTTACAGTGGTTTTTTTTCTTCTTAAATTTACAGACAACTCTTCATTTATACTTACTGCTGCATTCTAAACTGGCAAAAACAGTAAATATATCCGAAGTCCTCATCACCTCAGATAGGAATGCATTGGTATAGATCAATCTACTTTTATCTTCCATTTCTGGATTTCTGTCTGATCCCACCACTTCCAAAATCTCTCGATACACATTCTCTTGTTCTTCTGGATATTTCAAAGCAGCTTCAATAAAAATTCCAGCGAACATTGCCACAAAAAGAATACCATCGGCACAGATTTGCAGCAATGATCTCAATAGAACTTCGTCTGAAAAGGCATGCAGAGCAAATTAGATAAAATGAAATTACTTTATGCAAACACAAAATCTCAATTAAAAAACTTTCTGCACGCGTCGTCACCTCATTTTAGTGAAATTAATTTGAAAATCACAGATTTTTTTTTAAAAAAATGTTTCATTTTTATGATTCATACCACAGGCGTGAAATTGGTAAAAAGCTGAAAAAAGTGTATGAAGGAAGCATTTACTACAGAATGTTATCAACGCTTTAACGAAAATATCGTTGTGAGATTTTATTTATTTAAATTGTTTGTTGAATCTCAATGCGTGACTTTTAAATCACCAGAATACTAACTCGATATTTAATTTCAAATTCACATGAATCTGAATGCGAATCTCTGATTTTAAAATCGCGTGAATACGATTCTCGATGTTTCATTTTTAAGTAAACTTAGCCCGAATCATAATAGTGGCTTTTAAATCGCGTGAATACGGAATGTAATATTTGATTTTTAAAAAAAAATCGTGAAATTACGAAGAAAAAAAAAAGCCCGATTTTAAATAGCGTGATTTGGAATCACGATGTGTGATTTTAAATCATGTTAATATCATTTTAAATCGTGTTTGTATTCGTAGGAAAAAGCGTACGAATGAATCTTTTTTCTTCTCGGAAATTCGAAAAAAGACACATTTTCTTTGAAGTGCTTTTTTTTTCTTCATTTTTAGTAATGGTAAAAAGAATTGGCGTGTTGATGATGAATTCATGGCGTCTGCGTAGATAAGTTTGTTTTACTATATTAATACTCTAATGATCTAATTCTAATGTTTTTAAACTAGCCTTATTTTTTAATCATTATTGGTTTAAAAATTATTTTTAGTCCAGCTAATTATATATTGCCTGACGATTCATACCCTAACGAACATTAAGAATTTAGACTGCATCATTCTGTATTACATGGGGTCACAAATAAATAATAAAAAATTGAAAATAAATATTAAAAAAAATGAGAGCTTCTAAAGTAAATCATGGATTTCAGTGAAGGAACACATAAAAAATGTCATACAAAAATAAATATTTAAATGAATAGTTTGATTTATTCTAGGTTTAATTGCTGCTGGTGTTAGTCTGATAATAATTGTTATGTTGATTAAAAGGACACGAAAAAGCTACAACACATAGAGTAGAGTTCTTATAAAAAGAGATGAAGTCAAAATAGTGTTTTATGTTACTTACTGCGAGTACAAAATGAATTTAATTTTAAATTTCAATTATTCAATAAATTTACTATTATCTTCTCTTTGAAAACTTTATCGAGCACTTTATACTCATATTTAAAAGGAGATATTATATTTATTGTTTTACATTAAACGTTGCTCTTATTGGAACTTTTTTTAATGTGAAATTGGAAGGTATTACCTGTAAAATACTTTGCAGTAGGATCCTGCCTACCCTCTCTCAACTTCTTTTCTTTGTAGAAAGCATCAATTGCATTCCGTATGTGATTTTCATTGTAGGTTGCTTTATGTCTATTGATAACCTTCGTTAATATACTTCTCATGACCACGTGACCTTTTTTACCTTCTTTAACATTCATGTGAAATGGGAAAAGAAAATACCTACGACCAAAAATATTAAAGTGTCGGTATTGAAGTAAATGGGTTAAGTCAGTTATTTTTTGAATCAGTAATTACGCAAAAAAAAAAAAACAATGTAATAAATACTGTAAGGAATTTTAGAAAATTTATAACTAATTTCATAGAAAAATACATTTGTCTAAGGTTAAAATCTATCTTAGTTAACACGCTTATTTTAAATGAGTTTGCATATAATGAGTATAAGATATTTTGAAAGCTTAAAACTAAAGACTCAAACCCATAAATAGAATCAGCTGTTCGCTGAAGGCGACTAGTAATTAGAATATACGTATCTCGATTATGTCATTCAATTATTTAAATAGAGCATTGAAACAAATAATAAGCCTTCCTGGAATACTATTTGATGTAACTAACCCTATCTTTAGTTAAGTGATGAGGAAACGGAAAAGGAAATTCTAACACATGATCCTCTGAGGATATTTTGTGTGAGCAGTGTCGGTGTGAGCCGGGATCAGAATTCGCATCAACCAGCTAAAGCTGGGATTCGAACCTGATACTCACCTCATTGAGAAACGAGCGCTCTATACACTTCAGCCGCCCCGAATCTCTAATAAATTAATTTTATATTTTATTTTATAACCGGCGTTGAGCAACCGATCCAATTCTGATTTTAGAATTATCTACGTTCAACTCCGTAGTCTTGTCATTTTGAATTTAATCCTGGAGAACTCCTGGATCAAGCATTGGGAGAAATTAGTCTTCGTGCAGGACTCATTGATGGAACTTGCTCGCATTTGCGTAACATATAAATCGAAAAACCCTCACGGTTAGCTCAATGCCAATGGAATTCAAAACTATGATCCATCTACAACTGAAGATATTTTATGTAAGCACTGTGGTCCGTGTGAAGGTGGAGCTGAATTCGTATCAACCAGCCAACGCTAGGATTCGAACCTGAGTAAAGAATCCAACTCCTCAAAATCCGTTGATGTCATTTTGCAATATACCAGGTTAATTGGAGGAGTTTTAAGTTATTATAATCAGTCGGAATTTTCTAGGCTTATTGCATTAAGTATGATTCATAGTTTCATTCAAAACTTATTTTAATAAATCTTCTTAAAGTTTAATAGCATGAGCCAAGTGAAGTAAAGATTTTACTAAAAAGAATTCAAATAAAGGGAAGTATAAAATAGTTTTGATCAAGAAATAAAGACTAAGTAACACTTAGCAGTAATTATTGATATTTACAACAGTACGAATACATTATTAACGTTTAATTTATGCGCGTATAGAAAACAATAAAATTAATTAAAGAAAGGCTAATGGTAACAAAAGAACAAGTAATAGTGTCTCTTAGAAAGTTTCTATATAAATATGTTTAGTAACAAAAAAGTTGTATTAAAATGGTTACTTAACGCTGCAGAAAGAAATGGAAACGACTATTGAATCTATGATCCAAATCAGTCGAAAATATTTCTTTTAATGAACTATCGTTTCAACATTGATTCATTCAGTTGATTTTGAATCATTCTTATTTTAAGTCTATCCGGATGGATCAATCTGTCACTCGAATATGCAGTCATTCAAGGCAATTATTCGAATTTGTGATACAGTTTCTGATTTGAATTTCAGATTATTTGATTTTGATCCAATTCATGGACTCAAGTGCAATGATTAAAATTTTTTAATCAGTTTACTCGAGTCAACGATTCAATTCATTTGAAATAAATGGTTTGAATCACTTTATATAAACAAATCGCCAGATTCCAACAATCTTGATGATTCAAATCCTATCACTAACTGAGCATCAGTATTGAATCATCACCTATCGTTGTCACCACACCGAAACCACGAGTCTGCTGATGGCCAAAGTTGCAGATTCGTGATTTTGGCGTTGTTTTGGCAAAATAGGCATACTTAGCGAAATTTCCAATGAGAAGAAGATTAATGCTTGTCATGCACATCAAGTTCTTGAAGTAAGCTCTGTTGAACTCTACTAATTCCTGTTCTGTGACTCCATCATTACCAAACAGTGTTTGGCGCATGACTTTGGTGCATTTCGACAAGAGTATCTCAGCAATGTCTACGGGTTGGCCGTTTGTTCTTCTGAGATCAACGATGGTACTGCGAACAATATCATAAATAGGGCCCGACAGATGGTCTTTAACGGTCGTCATACCTCGTTCTCTAAACTGATTCAATAGAAACTTCCTGGCAGTCTTCCAGCCTTCTCCTCTCATATATACAACACCTGCAAGAAAAGATATTTCCTCCTTAACTATTAAAGAAAAGTTTGTCATTTTTTAATGTCGTTCCAAAAATAAATAATTGTTATACCAAAAATAATTGTAAATAAATAAATAAAAACAAAACAAAAAACTTCTTATACCTGAGATATGCCCCCAAATTGAAACGGTGAATAAATTGAAAAGTGTACGAAAAGCATTTTCGGAGCGTTGCGGAGGTAAAGGTCTGAATCAATTATGCTGTTAAATTAATATGAATAATAGATTAACATATTGCTTTCTGTTAATTACTTTTTTTTTCATTTTCTCTTAAGCAATCAGGCATATGCTATTAATATTTTTTTTATAAATGTTTAAAGTGACGTAATTCGAAAAATATAGATATTTTTTTCTTTATTTTTAGTATTGTGACTTGGTAACTTTTTTCGTTGAATAATTATGGCAAATTTCTGCAGTCGTTATAACAACTTAATAACGATTCATTTTGATTGAGAAAGGAATAATGCAGGTTTCTTTTCTAACATTTTCTCATCTGAAGTTTTTCTTTCCTTTTTTAAAATAAATTTTTTTCTTCACATTTTGTGTTTCGTTTAGGTGAAAAGTAATAGTATAAAAATAGTGGTAATATTAATGATTTTAAAATTGTTTTGAAGTTTTAATTCCATGTTCGGCTTTCTCTTTTGTTTTAATTAATGAATGAAAAATAATGTGCTCTTAAGAGAATTTTTTGTATTTTTTCTATAAATAATAATTAAAAAACACGAAGTCAATTTGAAAAATAAACACAATTTAATAAGGACTTGCCTTATTAAATATTAAACGAGCCAATCTATGAACAAAAATTTCTCACGCTCAAAAACATAAAGTACACATAAAAATAAAGTACGCAAAAATCATAATAATAAATCGCACGCAATGTTGCTGTGTTATTTTTTTTTAAAGTATCACAAACAGGTGAAATAGAAATACGTATATATTAGGGGGACTGGAAAGTAATGTCGTTTCAGTGCATTTGACATTTAAGATAAGATTTTATTTTTAATCGATAATGTGTTCACCCTCGTTATCTACAACCTTTCAATGACGGATCAAAAATGGATCGAAAAAAATGAATTGGTTTTTAAGACTAACGAATATTTTATGAGCCGAAACAACATTACTTTCCGGTCCCCCTCCCCATATATCAATATAATTTGCTTCAAACCTTGAGTGAAAGAATTAAATTTAAAGATTGTACTTACCCCCGTTTAAAAAACTGTAAAGAAGTTGAAAAGAATCTGGTCTTTCATAAAAGCAGTCCGTTTTGGTGATGTGAGCTTCTCTGACAGCTTTGACATTCCCGAAATGAATGAATAAACGCCCCGTGTAAGTGAAGCTGAAGACATCGCCGTATTTCTTTCCATATTCCATCAGTTGCAAATGGCAGGTATCATGTCTCAAAATAGGCCACAATCCAAGGTAAGGGAAACCATAAGGTCCGGGTGGTGTTCCTCTTGATTTGAAGTGGTAATACAGTAAGCTTAGGAGGACAACTGCTATGGCAATGTAGAACTCAGTTGTGATTTGGGACATACTCGTAGGGTTCTAATATGAGAGGAGAAATTATTACATAATATTCATGCGTCAGGTTTTTATCACAATAACATATATGGCAGTGATTTAATAATTGCTGAATTAGAAATATTCATGGTTTACTGGGTTATCTGACAATTCTTGACTGTTTTGAAGAATCACAAGGAGCACAAAATTTTGAAATTTTGGTAATTTTTCCTTCTTCATTTATGTAAGTGCCATCCTGTTCCACAATCTCTATGCAATCTAGAAGTGCCATCGTTCCGGAGTTTCACAATGTTTTCGAGTGTTCTACATGAGTTTTCTTGTCATCGAAAGAATTATATAGCACAGAGAAATTCCAAAAAAGAATATTTATTATGATGAATGATAGATTTTCAGTCTGAAGAGCATTGGGGCTGATGAATATATAGTATAGAACATTATAACTTTTGTTATTGTTCGAAATATGACTTCTTCTCATTCTTTTCTTATTAAACTCTCATTGTGAACACATTTTCTGTTTATTCTATCCGTCAATTATCCTGATTTATATAATTTTGTCACCTATCAAAAATCGGTATTCCAGACAGTCCAATATTATTTGTTTGTATGAAGTTTAAATAAAATAATATGAAGTTTAAATGGAATGGTGAATATCCGATGCTTCAAGTCTATGGGAAATTTTGATAGATTTTTTGAAGGAATGATCACAAAGAATGAAAAATTTGAACCCATAAAGAAGTCAATGGTATTTGCGATACATCAATTTTTAGTTTTAGGAAATAGATATTTCTCTATCAAATGAAAGAAATGCGGCATGAACTTTAAATAAATTGAGTTTTTTACACAAAAAAGAAATTTTTTTCTCATTTGTTTCATCAAAAATAAGTTTTACATATTATCATAAATATTGACCCCTTATTAAATTCAAATGATTGACTTAGCCCAAGCATTTTTAAGGAAGCCATTTTTTTTGATTAGTCATTTTAATTGATTTTTTTCTTGAATGAAAAGTGTAGTATTCTTAAAAGTATACACGTAGTCATATTGAAATCTTTTTTCAATTTGAAATAACAAAACTTAGGAGACTCACTCAACTCAATCGCTTCTTTCTACATTTTCCACAAAAACGCAGAAGATTTTGTTTTACAATGATCGTAGCTTTATGCAAAGATTATTTTGTTTCTATGCAACAAATGACTTAGATTTAAAAAATAATCATCTGTACTTAAAAATAAAATGAACCTAAAGAATGCAGATTGTAGGACTCGATAAGAAAAAATAAATGAGAAGTCATTTTACTCGCTGACGAGACAATCAAATAGGGAAAGATTTTTATTAAGTTTCTTATTTTTTTAAAATAAAAATATCAGGCATATATCTCTCTCTCTTTCATACTCTTTTTGTTACTTTTGATTGAGTCTTAACACTGATCGAATATAAATTTTTTTTTATTCCATCGTACTCTATGTACATTTTTCAACAATCCTCCGTGATTTCTGAGTTTCATAGTTTTTGCGCTGCAAAATGTTAATTGGAACACCCAAAACATCGGCGGTCCTCACAATTTTTACTGTAGAGAGATTAAACTCTGTAGATTTACTATATCATCCATCTTACGTCTTTTAAATTTTTGAGGGGTTTCTTCTTTTAAGTTAAATGTTTAAAATTGAAAAATACTTTTTTGCGTTTTTGTAATGTATCACAATACCGATAGAAACGAAAAGATATAAAAATGAAAACCTGCCTCTAACTAGACCTGACATACTCAATTAAATTTTAATTTTATAAATGCATTACCATTAAAGCGTTATGGAATGAATCAAAATTCATTTTGAAGTTCATTACAAGTCCATAACAATGCATAATTGTAATAGATTGAGCAGGGAGCAATTTATTATATGGAAATGTGTAAATTGTTCTTAAAAACCGATAAAATACGTCGGTAACGAAGAACTGAAATATTGAGCTTGTAATCATAAATCAAGAACTCTAAAACAAATGTTTATAATGAAAATTCTTTTCTCGCGGGAACATAATGTTAACTGAACAATAAGTTGAACAGAAGCAGAGATGCCAACTTGCACCGGACAGCGAATAAATATTTTCGAGTGGTAATTTATTAATTGTGATTCTTGACTTAATAAATTCAATTTATTAGGTTTTTATCCACCACTATTTCTAAATAATTCGAAAGCTTATATCATTCGCCACTTTGTTATAGTTATGTCCATTTGACCGCGTCTGGCATGAAGCATTAATTGTTAAATTAATTAATCAAAATATACCTTTTGATATAATTAAAATTCTAAACTCATATTTAACCAAAAGAACCTTTCGGATTAAACTCAATGGCGAGCTATCAAATAAGAGGCTAATACGTGCCGGCGTACCTCATGGAAGCATCCATTGTATTTAATCTTTACTAGCGATTTCCCTATTAACTACAGTAACCATAATTATTTTATTGCTTTCTACGCTGATGACACAGCGATTGCCATGAGATCATTAAGACCAGATCAGGCAGTTAAAAATCTTAACGAACAAATGCCACCAATTGAACAATGGTGTCGCAACAATAAAATAGCGATTAATACTGATAAATCTCAACTAATGATTATAAGGAGGAAAAAAAGGCACCAAAAAAATAAACAGTGGCGTTATCCTTTTTAATGATAAAATCCCAATCACTAATAAGGCCACCTACCTAGGTGTAACCTTTAATGATAAACTCACGTGGAACCTCCACGTACAAAATATTATAAATAAAATCTATGCAGCATACAACTGCCTCAAACCTATTCTTAATGCTAATTCATCCCTCCCAATAGACCTAAAACGCTTGCTATACTTACAATGTCTAAGGCCCATCCTTACATATGCATGCCCCGCCTGGGGTAATATAATTAACAATACCCAGATAAATAAACTTGAAATAGTCCAAAATAAAATATTGAGACGCATCACTGGTGTGCCTCGCTATCTACCAATTATTAACAATAAAAATGACTTAAAAATAGACCCAACCATGAATTTTATAAACAGATTAAATGCTAGTTTTTATAGCAAGTCAAAAAACAAAGACCGAGGGGGTTTTGACGCCCTGCTAAATAAAGAACTAATTGTGGATATGAAGAACCACAACCCCATAACTGCATTCCTGCTCTCAGATTGCATACTGTCAAAGTACTACTATACATAGTGGCCCCCCTTTTTACATATATGGATGCTCGCAGAGAGAGGAAATGACTAGAAGGGTGATCCTCGACTCGCTACCTCACTTTTATATTGCCACTTATTTCGCATCGTAACTTTGTTTCTTCCACACATCTGTCATCTCAGTATATAACTCCCTTGAAGGAATTCTATACATCCCCCCTATATTTTAGGTCCTTTCACTATTAGTATAAACTGATTTGTGACTTCCGCCTCTGTGTTTTCGCTCGCCACTCTACCCATCTTTCCATTGTCAATATTACAGGCGCCCACGGGCTCAAGCTCATATGAAAGAGTCAATTGTCCGCTTCGCGGACGGGCACTCTGTAAGAAACACCAGTTCAGTTCAGTATAGTGAAGTCATACTAAACCTTTTATAAAGTAAACAAAATTAGTGAATTATTTGCAAACTAGGAGGCTCTGCCACCTGCTCGCTAACGCTCGCCAACCCCCGAGAATTGCTACGCAATCCTATGTGGTTCACGCCGTGAAGCATGGCTCGCTGCGTTCGCTCGCCAATGAACACAATGTTCTAGCACAAAGACATAATATATTATCATCAAAGACATAGTATTTTATCATCAAAGACATAGTATTGTACTTATGTAGAAAAATTCTACCAATGTTCTTATTGGCTTTTAAAAAAGTATATTAGCTATTTAGATTGTACATGGTGAAAAAATCAAAACATTAGCTAAATAAGAAACATATTAGCAAAATAAATTATCAAATATTGCTTCACTAATATTCTGCATTTTAAAGCGTGAAAATTCAATGCATAAATAAACGCGAAATATAAAAAAATTCAATGCATTCAATACAAACACAAACACACGTTTTTTAGACGTTTAGGTAGATCCCAGTAGAAAAATATCAATTCAACAGCGGCCTTTTAAAGCATTCTCACTTCAATTAATTAATTAATTCCTAATTGAGTTTAAATTAAATATTGTCATGTTTTTAGTGCATGAATCTGAATTGAACAACCTGATAATGCTCACTCTGGTTATTGTTATCTGGTTGCTCACTACGTGCTCTTGCGCGCCGAATCCAATCAATTAAAAATGAAAACTGTTGCCAGCGCGAGAAAAGAAATATCATCGGTTTTATTGATACATACATACGTACGTATTAGCGTTTTATATAATAAGAAGATAGATTTTAGTTTGTAGTTATTTACCGCTTTTTAAAATTATTTTGGCATGTCTGGAGCAGTTGGCATCTCTGCAGAAGTCGAATAATTCATATCAAGAAACAAACTGTTCTATATCTTTGTTTTAATTATGCTAATTAGTTTACGAAGATTCAATATTAATTCTGAGCTATATTTTAGTTTTAGTGATGCTTTAAGGCAGGAGAAATATGCATTTTATTAAATCTGCGTTGTTCTTGTCTTTCCTTTTCTTATATTCATTTAACACATTTTATCAGTTTATATTAGACTTTTGAGACTTCAAATTCCTCATTGTATCTATAGAGAATTTAAATCAGACAAGACTACAATAGCATAACTGCTCCCTATGCTGGTGATACCGGGATAATAGTAAAATCCAAAAATCCAAACATAGCCCTCAGAAAACTACAAGAAAAAATACAAGACGTAGAAAAGTGGTGCCGCCTAGACTGGAAATTTCAAGTAAAAGACCAAAAATCACAACTTTTAATCATCCGAAATAAAGAGAAAAGAAAATACCACCACAGAACAAGTTAATTCTATTTAAAGAAACAATACCAATAGTTGACAAAGCCAAATACCGTGGACTCATCCTTAATAGCAAATTCAACTGGAATGATCACATCAAAAGCATAACCAGAAAAGCACAAGCAGCATGCAGAAAACTCCAGGTACTACTCTATCAATCCAACATGGCACTAAAACTCAAAAGATTGCTTTATTTATCCATGATCCGCCCCATTCTTACACATGCTTCACCAGTCTTGACAAATATAACACAAACTCAGCTAAATAAATTAATAGTCTGCCAGAATAAAATATTAAGAAGGATAACAAAAAAAACCAGATGGTTCGTAAGAAATAATACAATACACCATGACCTCAAAATAGATACAATAGACCAGGGATGGCGAACCAATGGCACGCGTGCCATTTATGGCACGTAACACAATATTCTGGGCACCCCACCGATCACAAAGTTCACTATGAAGCATATTAACAATTAAATTTTTAAAAAAATAAATAAAATATGCAATTATGAAGAAAAACATTTACAATTAATGCCAACAAAACAATAACCATAAAAAACAAGCTAACAATAAATAACTAGCAAAAAAAAAAAAAAAATTGGCAGCCCTGCTTAAACTAGCATCTTACAACCTAATATAAGTTATTTGTCATTTAATCTGAAACAACAGAAGTCACACTAATATTACTTTAAGTTAAATTACGCGTATAACTGAGACATTGCAAAAAGATTTTTTTTTTCGTAGTAAATAAAGAGTTTTGAGTTGATAGTATTTAGTATGATTATTTTCCCAATAATCACGAAGTCAAAATGATTTGATGGCACGTCTATGACCTCATTAAACAGTTTTTTGAAAAAAAATGGCACGATGCTGCATAAAGTTTCGCCACCCCTGCAATAGACAAACATAATAGCTAAATTAAATAACAAATTCTACGAAAAAGTCACCTCTTGCTCTACAGCAAATTTCAATGAAATTTTCAATGAATTGTATTTCTATTTGAAAATGTAACTGTGAAGACAAGAACATCAGACCAATTGCAGCATACTATTGCAGTGATGCATCATATTCCCGACATCAATAGCATATACATAACCTCATTTTCATCATATCTACTTGGCTAAAGTTCATACTCTTACAATATAATCTTATCACCCCACTGCACAGTCAGAACCTCAATGATTCACATGAATACTCCTTTACTTCATTTGCATTCCACTACCTCATCGAAGCATCATAAAGATCAAGCTCAAGATGAATGGGAAACGGGCCTCAGGTGCCCAGATATTTTATACAGTTTAAGAGAATTTAAATGAATTATTTTTTCAAAATTTAATTTTCAGGTAGCGCTGAAATGTATATAAATCAAATCAAGAGTTAAATTAAATGAAATTTTAAGAAATCAAAGTTTTCATAAAATATGTATGCTTCAAATTTTTTTTTAAAAAAAATTCAGTTTAAAAAGAGTACCGACATAGGTACAAAGCTAGACTAAAATATATAAGCGAT
The DNA here is from genome assembly GCF_982258835.1 of Parasteatoda tepidariorum. Lineage (NCBI taxonomy): Eukaryota > Metazoa > Arthropoda > Arachnida > Araneae > Theridiidae > Parasteatoda > Parasteatoda tepidariorum. The sequence continues at coordinate 2,106,062 of NC_141755.1, read as the reverse complement.
TAATATTATATATAAATGTGTAAATATATAAGTATCTTATAAGAAATCGTTCATTTACGAAGCAATCCGAAAGGAAATGCGATGATAGTTCAGATGATTGGAAAATGCTGTGCTCACCAAATTATTATACTCAACCTCAGAATAATGCAGGAGACACTTTCACATTTTAAATAATTTTTTTAAATTTTTCAAAAAATATTGAGAGGATTATTTTGTAACTTTAGAGTTCAAGAGATTTCTCATACTTTGTAATAATAAGGTTTTTTAAAGCTGTCAGAGGAGCCGACAATAAATTACTAAAGAAAAATAATATTTGCCAGAAAATCAAGCTTGTATCGATTACTTTGGTTTTTATTTGAAATTACTGCACCATAAAATCTTGAGAGATATGGAATTTATTGATTTGGAATTTATTTATTATTATTATATTGACGCTAAATAATAATGCTTTTTTTTCGCTAATTTAGAAATATTCAGTAAAATTTAACGAAATTTTTGGAGCAATTTGAAATTAAATACAAAAATGTTGTTTTAAAATTGGAAAAAAGCTCGCTTCAGATAAGCTTTTAAAGGGATAGGAGCATTCAATGTGAGCATTTAAAGTAGCTCTTTTGTACTGCGTAACAGCAAATAAAATTTTATTTATTTATTTATTTTTTTAATTTTTATTTTTAATAATTAGTGAATTTTACTTGGCAACTAATAGAAAAAGTCTTACATTAATAACTTAAAAAGTTTCCAGTAATTTTCTATGTAGTTTTTGTAAAAAAAAGGCTCTTTAAAATGATCAAGGGTTTTCCGCAAATGTTATTTTTTATTATTGCAAATGACACTAACTTATAGGAAAGAACTATATCTGAAACACTAATGCATATGTGTATTGTTTAAAAACCGATTATTATTATTATTTGCGTTAGCAACAAGGAACTGAAATATCAAGTGACTGAGCAGCCATGAGCGCAAACGCGTAAATGTACTTGTTTAAAATTTCTGAATAAAATTTTTTCTTTTCACGCGTCGGTGACAAAAAGCTAAGAAATTGAGCAACAAGTTGGTCAGAAATGAAAGGTTAAAAGCGATTTATACATATAAACTTATGAACCGTGTCACATTTTTATTTTATGATAGAATTAACACAGGAGTATTTAATTACAATTATGATACTTTACAATTATCATCGAAAATTGACTAGATATGCTTTTTTTCAGTTTCTCTCACTATGTTTTTTTAATTTATATATTTGTATATTACGAATTTAATAAATTAACGAACTTAAAACTGATGTCTTCAAATAGTGAAATTTATAATTGCGTAGCAGTTCTATGGATTATTTGTTTCAAACATAATTTCCAAGCATCATTGAAATGCATATAAATCAAATGAACGAAACGAAATGTATAGGAATAAATTATTTCCCAACACGTACATATTTTTAGGACTTCATTTTAAAAAAGAGTACTACTAGATTGAAACAAAAATAAGTATCCTATAGATGAGCGAAATAAACCGAAAGAAACTGAGAACGCTGTTTCTGGAGTTAGGTGAGCACAGCGCCGGTGTATCATTTGAAATTATAAGAGAAACATCTGCCTCCCATATATGAGTAAATAATTATTATCCATTTATCAGATTCAATTATATTATCTTATGACAAAAAAAAGTTTCATATTGTCTAATAAGAACAAGTGTGCTTACCTTAGACCATCAGACCTTGTATGTTCTATTTCATCCTACGCACTTCCCGATTTAGGGAGTAAAAGTAGACTGAATTAAAACAATTTATCAGTCCTTATAAATCATGACGTCAGTCAACCTTCAACGTCGATAATATATTTAATATTCCACTTTCTCTCTACCAGATCCTTGTATTCAATTTAGTTCATAAGTAACAGGACAATTTCAATATTTCTTGTGTTTTTTAAATATAATTTGAATCAATGGCCTAAAACAAGCGACTTTCGTTAGTCAATTTAATATTATTGCATTATCTAATATGATTTAATAATCTTTTAAATCTTACTATCGGATATTTTAAAATATGCATAGTTTGAATAGAATGATGCATATACTATTTAAATGGCTGATATCCATTGGTATTTATAAACAAATAAGAATGGAAAACTTTTACAAATTGTAAAGAATACTTCTGACTGAAACAAGGAATTAGAATAAATGTTAAGCCTACCTAAAAATTCGAATTGACCAAAACGGAAAAATTTTAAATCAGATTCATAAGCATAAAGTACCTGTAGTTGCTAACTAGAAAGAGTTATTATCCGTTAAGAAAATGAGAGTGTTTTTATGTCCTCTCACTTTTCAGCTTATTCAACTAAATCAGCAGGATAATTACAAATAAAGAATTGTCAGAGTCCTTAATAAATCAAGCTAAGATTAATAAAAAAACAGCTCAAAAAGATCAAATTAAAAAAAAAAAGCCAAAAGAAAAGAAAACAGACGATAATTTAAGAATATTTCGGTATTTGCACTTCAAGAAAAAGATCACAGACACCCACACATGTGCATATGACGTCAGCGCCAGCTGATCGTTTATAAGCAAAATTGCAGGCTAAAGCTGAGCTAAGTTTTTCCACATTAAGCTAGAATGTTAATTAACGTGAAGTTAATTCATTACAACGCCGTATCGTACATCGAATTTGTTGAAATTTACTCCCTTCTCGTCTATGTCTTTTATTTATTTTAGATTTATTATTTGTTTAGGTATTTTATTGTATTGTAACCGTGATATACTTTTGTTTTGTGTGCCCGGCAACTTTGATGCATAATTAGTTTGCTTATGTTTGACATGGCTTCGTGCCTGTCTTTGTGTTGAGTAAGAAATATATAGTGAGAGAATTGAAATCTTTGTGTAAGAATATAGAATGTGCCACTTAAGATAATTGATACTTGACGGGCTTGGCTTGCTCGAAATAGAACGGAAAGAACAGTTGCTAATGTATACAAATGCCACGTTTCAACAACCCATCAGGATCGAGGTACCCAGACTACGTCACTTGCAGGTATCCCATTTTCCAAACTTTTTCTCTTTTCAACCGCGTACGTATTAAAAGGTTTTTCTTAATATTATTTTCCAGAATTTTTATGATTTTTTAAAGATTAATTTATTGATAATTTTGGTCTAGCTAGCGATTTTAATATAAATATGAATATTGAAAAAGGAAAAGAATTATGTAACGGTTTAAGAAACGTATATTGGTTGAAATTGAAGGCAGCCTATTGGACGACAACAGAACAAACATCAATGGACGCCGTGTTTTCAATCGTTTATAAAAGGCGTTATATGAAAGTCTATCCAGAAAAGAAAAAAAAATCACCAATAGATATTCAGTGATCATAATAATGAGATCACAATTTTATCTCTTTTGTAATTAATCGTCACTATATTGTCTTATATTTTATTCTTTTAATTGCACTTGTATTGCTATGAATAATTATAAGAGGCAACATACGACCTGTGCATTCTAAGTGATGAGGGTCAGGGGGTGGGTTAAAAATCAAACATTTTTTTTAAAGAAAGCTCTAAAACCGAACCACTAAATTTATTTCACTGGCAATTTTGATGCATTTTATATACATTGGATTCATATAGATTAAATATAAGACAGAACGTATCTATTTTTTTTTTATTGTTCATGCATTCAGAAATAAATTCAAAATAACATGTTTTGAATAGTTAGAAGATACGTTTTAATGCAGTGGTTCCCAACATAGGCTTCCGTGGGATAGTTAAAGGTGTTCCGAGAACATTTGTTTCAACCAGTAACCTTTAATTACAGTTAGATCCAATCAAAAATAAATTACTTATCACATATTTCGGTTACCCTCATGAAACATACATACATACCTACATTACCCCAAAGTGGGTATAATTCTAAAATTAGCATATATTTCACTAATAAAAATGTTCTTAAATAAATGCATTTAAAAAAAAAAACAATTGCTAAAAAATAAATTTTTGCGTATTATTAAATTAAAGTGCTAATGCTATCAAAATTAATTTTCACTTTGGATGCAGTATATTTTGCCGAACTCTACACAATTTCCTCAGAAAGCTAAAAGAGTGAAACAATTTTCAGTTTATATGAAATATAAATGATGGTGTAAAAATTAATATCTACAGAGGTATAATTTAAAAGTTTTTAAGATTTATAGCAGACTTGTATTTTTACTGAATTGAGTCGCTTTATGGGCTGTTTTCAGCGAAAAACTGCCATATGAACCCATCAGAAACATGTATGAAAGCTCATCTATATCTCAGAAAGTCTTACCATTATCCTATTTTAGTAATTTTATTGTTATTCCCCCTTAACATTCTTCTCTTTAAAAGATATTTTTTTTAGCTTTATAATTACTATGGAGATCAAATAAACAAATTATTTTTTAGATGAAATATAGAGCTTTCGATTCTTACTAAAAGTAACACAGAAGAAGTAAAAAAAATATCCCTATCATACAGTATTTTGCTAAGCCTAACCACTTTACCTCCACCTCAGAAAAATATTCATAATAAATAAAATTTATACTTAAATTTCTATCTGTTCTTTAGATGTCCCTTTACCTGTTTGAACAAAAATTAATAGTTTTTGATAGTTTATAATGATATTGAAAGAAAATTTATCAACAGCTTAAACTAGCATACTTTATAAGTCGATTATAAAAAGATAGTTTGTAAACATTAAACTTTTTTTTATCAGTCTCTAACACTAAAATAAAAATGCTGGCCACAATCCCAGCAAATATCTCTAAAAATATTTAATAAATTATCTCAACTTAAATGGAGAAAATAGATATTCTTACATATACCCACTTTACTACACGTATCTACTTTCAACCACCTGACCCTACTTGAGCTCTAATGTTGTTAAAGGAATTGTGGTCACGAAGAAGAAAAAAAAAGACGAGTTATAATTAATATATAATTATATTAATTATAAAATTGAACCAAAATTTAAAAGCAAATAATTCTACCATTTTAGTATAGTTCATAATATTTATGGAATAGTGGTCCCAGTGAACATTTCATTATTTGTAATAAATTTTTGACGAAGTTACGATAAAGCATGATTGTTGAGAAAAAGTATGAAACTTAGTTGACATATTCTCATGATATGATATTTATAGGGCCTTTCCAAGCAAAAAATACAGGTGTGTGTCAGTATGATAATTTGGCAGTCCTCAAAAGTGTTTTTTAGCTACCCCAACATATGAAAGATGTATTTCTTCGTGTCACCCTTGAGATTTCGCCTTCCAATCATAGCTTCCTATGAGCTCTATGCTTCCAATGAGGTCAGAAGGGGTCGAATCCCAGCAATGGTTGGTCAATACGAATTCCGCACCCAGTTTGCAAAGACCACGGTGCTGACTTAAAATATCCTCATTGGTAGACCGATCATGGGTGAGTGTTCGCTTGCCGTCAGGTAAACCGTGGGAGGTTTTCCTCTCCATGCGACGCAAATGCGGTTAGTTCCATCGAAAAGTCCTCCACGAAGGCAACTTTCTCCCGATAGTTGATACAGGAGTTCTCTTGTCTTCTAGATTGGGTTCAAAATTACGAGGCTACGTAGTTGGACATTAGTAGCCATAAACCCGAAAATTGGGTTTGGCTGTTCAACGACGGTTTTAAAATAAAATCAGTGTCTTATAGTTTAAATTACTTTTTACAAATATTTTTAGTCATCAACATCCTTATCCTCAAGTGTATAAATTTTCTTGAATTAAAATTTTGAAGTTTTTTACATCAAAGTTTATCTCATTCAATATTAAAAAAGCAGTTTTTTATACTCGAGGGCTGGCTTTGGGTCGCCATCAATTTTTGAATCAAAATTATTAATTTTTAGCCTAAAATAATTCTAATTAATGTATACGATAATACTCAGAATGTTTCTTAAATATTTCACTAATAATGTGCAATATTTCATTCTATTGTTTTTGCGTTTTGATATTGAGAACAGATGGAGCAGATTTTTTCTTTTAATATTGAGAGATTTTATGGATAATTTTTTGAATGAGATGCGTATTGTATTTGAATGTTAGTCAGAATCATACATACATAAACAAAATAGTTAGAAGATACGTTTTAATGCAGCGATTCCCAACACAGGCTTCCGTGGGATAGTTAAAGGTGTTCCGAGAACATTTGTTTCAACCAGTAACCTTTAATTACAGTTAGATCCAATCAAAAATAAATTACTTATTACATATTTCGGTTACCCTCATGAAATTTTATAAAAGTAAAATACCATTGAAAAAGAAATGGATATTTTTCTAATAATAATGTATTAAATAAATTATGAAAAGATCCTGCATTTATAAAACTTTCATTATTATTTCCTATCGCGCTTTTCAAGTGATAAATGAAATTGTCAAACCATTAAATAAAGAAATGTTTCTCAAATAACGATCATTAACATTTTCAGAAGTTCGATTTAGTTTTTATTTCAAAATAAACCATATTTCTGCACATTTTATTTATTCTCAGCTACTCCCATACATTTACACTTAAAACAAATTTATAACTCAACTAGTTACAGCTTTGTGACTTCGAATTCATCTGTTGGACATAAAAATTGGCTTATGATTATTAATGATAAAACAATGAAAAAAGCTCATTCTCATTATTAAGAGCTTTTAAAATGAAGTCTTTAAATGGTAAATACGTCCGCAATTATCTTTATTTACTTCATCTATAAAGTTGAAGTTCTGTCGAAAGAGGGTTCATCCATTAGGGTTCCATTGCCTAAAAAAAAAATGGGGAACCGTTGTTCTAATGTAACAGTCTTCGAATTCCAATAATCGTCCTCGAAAACTTTCAAGCTCTCTTAGGACAAAAATTTTTCTCAAATCTCGATACATGTGTCCAAACTTCTCTGAAAATGTCTAATTTTTTTACATGGAGTAATTTATATAAAAAAAAGGAAAAAAGTATGATTTTTTAAGCAATTTTAGTGTGTAAAATATTTGTGACTTTTTAAACGATACAATTGTAGTTAGTGGGAAAATGCTGCAAATTAATCGCTGTTTAACTGAAAATATTTATTTCGTAAAGGAATCACTAGGAAAAATCCAGCTAATATCTATTTTATAATTTTTCGGAAGTGGTGTTTTAATTATAAAGAAACACGCTTTTTTGAGATAATCAAATCAGTCCATTTTAACGAAATTATAAAATTGAACCAAAATTTACATACTGGTAAAAAAAAAAACATGTATAATAGGGTGGAGAGAAAAAAATAATCTAAAAGCACCCAAAAGTTGTATATGGATTAGTACATCATTCGTGGATTTTTATGCATTATCTTCATTCCCCGCATAAGCCCTAAAAATTTCACAAAAATTGCAAATTTTTCAAATGTTTTATAAAAATAAATTACTAATCAAAAGTTGTGTATTAAATGAAATATTACTGGTGAATTTTTCAGCACTATTTTCACTCCTTACAACAGCTATAAAAATTTTATAATTTCATAAAAATTACAAAATTTTAAAAAAATACCATACCTTTAAAAATTGCCAGATGAAAATGTTGCATATTTACTGAAATATTACTCATGAATTGTTTTGAAATTTTTCTAGTTTATTTTCCTCACATTAACAGAAACTGGAGGTTTTTCTTTTTTTAATAGCTTTTTTCATATTAACAATGCTATTGTGAAACTTATAAAACTACAACCAAAAGTAAACAACAGAAAGAAAACTAAATCACAAAAGTAGCATTGATGGCTAATTTCCATTTTGTATAAAATCACATAACATATTAGAGGAAGCTAATTCCATTATGTTGGTAGATAGATCTTAAGTTTCTTATGCAAGGACTTTGTTTAGCGTAGTGAGCTATCTTGCATTTGAAGTTTCCCAGGGCTTAATAAAACCAAATTTCATGGATATTTTTCAGATGAAACTGTTTGGCTTACATTTTAGATCTGAACTAAGATCAGAAATGTCATATTCTCTCATTTCTGACGTATCTTTTTCAATCCATTGATTGATTTCGCAACTTAAAACATTATTTGCATTAATTAATAAGCATATTTGAGATCACCTCTCAAACCATTAAGATTGAGTCCTGGAACATGAAGATCTGATCATTACATCAAAAGTTATTCACGGTGGTCTGTTTAATTTTCTGCACACTCTGCACCTAGTTTCATCAACATCTGCCTGCTACCCATCATCTCTTTATAAACTTCAAACTTTCGGAAAAACTTTTTTTCTTTCTCAATCCATATAAATTGTCTAACATCCATAAAAATTATTTTTATTCATACACAACAAAACTTTTGAAGGGTTTATTGCAAAACATAATTCACTTTTCTAATATAAATTAATTTTAGGTATTCATCTGTTATAAATTTTAAAAATAGCAACACACATTAAATGGTCAGTTGATTGCAAATGTTTTTTCTATTTTCAATTCAGGATCAATATGAAAAGGTTTAGTTTATTAATTTACTTGTATTTAACAAATAATTTTTTGAATATAATAGTCGAAATATTTTGTTTGGAATTTTACAGATGTTCTTATTTTTCCAAGCAAATCAAAAGATTTTCCTGTAACTTCTTAAGAAAGAGAGAATGAAGAGTAATAGCATAACATAAAAACTATTTTAATAATCATATTCCTATAAAACATATTAAAATTAAAAACTGTATTAGAAAAAAAACTAACAAATAATAACTTGAAACGTTTTAACATCTATTTAATGAAAATTTGATGTGTCTCTGCCAAAAAGTAAAGTTTTCAACCAATCAATGGGAACTTGCATTCTTAGCCTCCAGGAACCTAACCTTGTTAAATAAGCGGATCTCCAAAGTATCCAGGATGTGAAACCTGAAACATTTAAAACACTAAATATACCTTAAAAATTTTTCATAATCATACATATAAATTTAAAAAATAATTGAAGCCATATTCATCTTGTGATTTGTCAGTTACATGCTCTGGATGTGGATTGCTTTTAAAGTAAAAAGGCCATGTGAGCCAGTTTGCATCACAAATGTCTTGGACAGAGTTCTTGGTTCAATTGTATCGTAGATGTCAGCAATTCTAAGAAAGATATCTGTTTCTGATTCTTAACTTGTTAAACAAAACAAAATACAAACTAATATAACTCCAAGCAGAAAATACTACGTTCTTTTCTCCTCATGGTATTTCATATGTTAACCCCTTCTATATCAATCTTTGCCTCTTTATGAATAATAATAATATATAATTGCTTTTAATATACAAAAGAAAGTGTTAGTGAATAAGAAAAAAATTATTATAAATCTACATTTATTTATATCTAAAAGAATTTTAAAGTAAACTAATGGTCTGCGCAATGAGAGAAAAAATACCTTAGATATGTTCTCGTAAAAGCGCCAAGCTTAAGTATTAATTATATCCTCAAGTCAAACTAATTGTTTCCCAACTTTGGTGTTTGAAAATATACTAGTTGTAGTGAATTATGTATCACTTTTTATTTTTTTCCTCAACACTAACAAAGGAACTTTTGTACAGTTATGTAACAATCTTCAGCATTTCTGTAAATTTGTTTATTGGTGTTTATGTTTGTTATTTCCTTTATATTGCCTTAAGCATAAGGGTAAACCTATGATTTTTAAACATTTGTTAGCCCTTCAATTACACTTGTGCTGGGAAATGCTCACCTTATGGAAATGCTCCTTAATTTGCAGCTCTATTTAATCAAATGATTTTTATCTTGAAAAATACAAATAAGTGTAAATGGCTCATACTTTTCAATCTAAATATAGTCTATAAACTTTTGATTTTATGAGAAAGTTTAAATCCTTAAAGATTCTTAAAAACAAATATTGAAATAAACAAAATAAATTTTTTTAAAAAATTAAAGAAAGCTTTAAATATTTTATTTTATAAATACTCAGTTCCCATTTTTCCATTGTTTCTTTTCCTCAAAGATGAAAAAACATTTATATTTTTCCTCTTTTCTCCCATTCATTAACTCCTCCACAATTGCAAAATAAATTACTCTTGATTTGAATGTGAGTTTTATAAAATAATTCCATTTATAGTAAATTTGTATTCGTTTAAAAATTTTCTATGGGAAAAATTGTTTTAAAAAAAATTGACTGGGGAAAAAGTTTAAAATTGGGCTAATATTTTCTTATATTTGGCTAATAATTTGAAGTCCTTACCGACGTCCTGTATATATAATATATATACACACAGAACTTATACTAGCTATAAAAATATTACTATAAACAAACATACTATAATCAAGTGCAAGAAACACCAAAAAACTATTTTCATAAAATGTATAGTACCTTGTACTTTTAAATCTGGTAAATCAGTCACAGCTTTATAATCTCCTATATATGCTAGCATGCCTAATGATTGAAAATGAAATGGTTTTTTTGTTACTCCATTCAAACTGTCAGTTAAATACCTTCCTTGACGTTCAGCAACCTGAAAATATATGATGAAACTCTTTATCATTTTTTTTAAAAAGTGAATAACAATAAGATGACAACTTCATGATTATAGAATTGCCTGAGATGATTGAATTCACAACTTATTTTACAACATTAACTTTTGCCAGATGGCGAAAATGGACAGCCTCAATTACAATAAATATATTTATTATTTTTGTTTTTTAATTTAAACATCAAAAATAAGTTTGCAGCAAGATCTTTTGCAGTTGATATAATAGCTATGCAGCAAAAAGCAAAAAACTCATTTCAAAATAGTACCAATAGGACATACCTAACAAACCCAACATTTGTTCCTTAAATAGAAATGTCCTTTATTTATAGACTAGATTAAAACTTAAAGAAAAGAGAAAAAAAAGCAATTTATATTGAAAATTCAGGTAGTGTTAAAATTGAAATAAATGCAATATAAATAAGAGAGAGGGAGTCACAGATATTTATTTGAAGTATATTATTAAAAAATATTGTTAATTAAATATTTCTAATCCAAATTTTAAATAAAAATGTTTAACATAGTAAAAAGTTCCAAAACTTATTTTTTCCTTTAAGTTAAAAAAAATTAAGAAACAGTAATTAACTTTTATTTCCAATAATGCTTATTTTTAATTTTCTCATCAATTCATGTCTTTAAAATCTTCCACAGCAGAACATCTATTTCTAACGATTTATTTCATAATTTTAAAGACTCTTTATTTCAATAATTATTACTAAATGAATAAAATGTTCAATTAATATTTTTTTGATCATTAAAAGTAAATGGGAACTGTTTACTAACTTAAACTTTCCTTAAGTATTGATAACTTTATTTAAAGTTTTGCAGAGAAGCTCTATTCTTTTTTGGCTCAGATTATACTTGCTCCAATTCACATAATAATATTTTTTAAAAAAAGGTTATTTTGTTTAATTCAGTTCAAATGTACTTAAACCAAAAATAATTCATAAGGATTACATGGATTCACAATCAGGGTTCCCGAGGGGGTTGGAAATTTTAAAAAATGGTACGAAATTTAAACAAATGTCGATCATTTAATTTCTGTCTAACTATCACTAAAAATTAGTTTCTAATTAAAGTATATTTGTAAGAAAATTCTAGATTCTAAACCACTTAATGACAAAGTGGTATTAAAAAATTTCTTCCACAAATAACCTAAATTTACTACCACTACTAAAATTTTTAAAGGACCATGAGAATCCTGACAATAGACTCTTTAACTAGAGACAAAGTAATGGAGGATAATAGCTATTTTAGAAGTTCCAAAACAAGGGCTAAATTTTGCGTTTATAGACATTATAAATTAATAAAAAAGTCGGGAATTTACAAATTTTGATAAAATATAATCTCATTGTAAGAGATTAAGAATAAACGAAATCAAAATTCTAAATAAAAAAAAATCAATACAATAAAGATAATAATGAAATAAATCACATTCAATTTATTTGGCATATTTTGCTGCAATTTAATAATAACCCTATAAAAAAAAATCTTACACCAAAAATGACACTTTTATATTTTTTTCATTATCAACTGACCTGTGCAGTGCAAGGCAGTGGACATGATTCTATTTCTGCACAATCTCCTATGGCAAAAACATCCCCAGATGGACCACCCACGACTCTCAAGAAGTCATCAGTCAAAATCTGTTAAAAGAAACTTATATATTCAACTCAATAAAAAATATTTATATATAATATTAGATATATTGCTAAAAGTATTATTGTATAATTACTGTATTTAGTAGCAATCGAAAACATTAGTACAAATATTTTATTTTCAAAAAAAAAAAAAAAAAAAAAAAAATCAACCAAAAAAATATAATCATTGCACTTAAATGAATATTTTTAAATTTTTAAAATCTAAATGGGATAATCAATTATGTCAATTACTCTCTTAAATAATAACCAAAAACTTAATTTGGGATTATGGGTGACTTCATTGCATAATAAACTAGTTTTTCTTAGTTTTTTAAACGAAGTCACAATACTTAGTATTAAAAAAAGTCAAAGTAATGCATAAATCATATTTTTTTTAACCTTAACGCCTTATTAATTGTGAAATTTGCAGAAATACACAATTTACCTATTTAATAACTGGTTTCATTTAGCAGAAAGAATACAGGCCAAAATGTAACTTTTTAGGTGTATGGTAATCAGAGGTTACATAACATCATTCTTAATGTTGGATATTAAATAAAAACATTTATTAAAATTTTTTAATACACAATTCAAATTTAAAATTTAAATGATAATAAAAAAGCACAAAAACAATTATTTAATAATGACATTTAAAAGCAAGGAAGAGAAAAAAAAACTAAAGTCTTTAACTAAAAATTGAATAAATTCTAATCTTATTTCCATAAGAACATTAATTAGTAGCTGCAAAATAGAATAAGAACATCTAAATACCTAAGAACCCTATGATTCAATTTTCACAAACCGAAATGTAATCTTAATGATTATACTTTTAACACTAATTCATTCGTTTACGACATATTTTAAATTATAAAATCAGACAAAAAAAAAAAAAAAAAACACACTTTCTCTTAACTTTCTTTTCTTTTAAAAAACTTTTTTGAATTCTGTACTCTTATAATATGTAGGGTAGCTGAAATTTGGGAAATATGATGCCAATAGTCAAGTTAGGAGAGCATTCAAAGATTAAACGTGTCAATGATAATTTCAATTAAATTTTAAGTTGTAATATAACCAGTTTTTATTTCATTCTAAAGGATGTAATCTTAAATAAAATAAAAAACACAAAATTTAAACAAAATTGATCAAATAATTTTTGAGTAATTAAGTTTTAAAAAAGCGGCTTTTTACAATTTTTAGTTCTAATAAGAACTATTCCAACATTTTTCTTTCAAAATCTGTTATTAATAACATAGTTAAAAATGTTGTACAAATTTATATCATTCAATTAAAAATTGACTATCATTAAATAAGACAGTAAAAACATATTAATTAAGAAAATTATATTTTGCATGGAATTAAATGAGTTACTTAATTAAGTGCAAAAAGAATTAGATTTATTTAAATAGTACCAGGGGTATGGCAAAGCTAAGAAGTTAAAACTTTACTATGGACCTCTTGACTACTCCTATAGTTTGAGGATCACAAATCTAAATTAGTGGAAAAAAGTATGTTTATGCAGAGAAAGTATATTTTCATGTTTGATTTTGTTAATTAAAATATTGTTTGCACAAATTGATTACATTATTTAAGGTTATGAACTATCAAGATTGCATTTTAGTATGTGCAAATCTATTCACAAGATCAAAAATCAGTAAAGTGTATTGTTTCATATTTGGTACACTTTATATAAATATTAAGCATTTTATTAAAAAAATCAGCTTAAATGAAAAAAAAAGTAGTTCAATTTTAGAAAATATATTAAATTAATTGTTCCTCTTACTTGTCCTTTATTGTTTTTTGGTAAATCAAGACGTTGAGTGAAAGCTCTAGGACTTAAACCAGTACTCCATACAACTAAGCCACACCGTAAACTAGTACCATCTTTTAGAATTACACAATCTTCTTTTACTTCTAAAATTAATATAAAATATGATATTTTTTAAAATCGTTGATGTTAGTCTTTGGAGAACAAAAATAATAAATAAAATTGCATTAAATAAATAAATGCAAAAGTTATTAGATAAATAAATAAAATAACAATCACTACGTGACAGATTTTCGAATTTTTTTTTTAAATGCTAAATATGTAAAAAAAAATTAAGTTATCTAATAATTTCTTTTAACATTATATTTCAACTTTCTGTGCACACAGAATATCTGTTTAATATACAAAAAAGGACATAAACATATTATTATTGTACAAATCAATTTGATAATAATGATAAAGAAGTCAAAATACACAAATGTTTTGACATATTTTAAATTAACATATGCAAAATACAGCACAAGGGAAGAAATATAAAAATTGTTACCTACAACGGAAGATTTAAGTAGAGAAAAGTTCAGACGTTCACTAAGTTTTTTCTCGGCGTAAGATCTTAACTTTGTGTCAAAACTTCCCAAAATATTGGTGGCTTCAATTAAAGTTACTTTAAACAAATCTTCACTATGCTTGTATAACCTTCTAACATCCTAAAAACAAAATAAGTAGCATAATACTTAAAGGAAAGAATAATAGAAAAATTAGAAATAATAACTTTAAAAAAAAATGGGCATGCTTATTTTACTGGCACTAAAAGAAGTTTTAGAAAATACATGGTTTTAAAATTATCAATTGTATTAAGAAAGTATCAGAATAATCTTTAAAATTAAAACCTAGTTGCTAAAAACAAAACTAATTAAAACATACCAGAAATTCATCCAAAGAAAGGTATGTTTATTTAGAGAAAGTATGTTTTTGCGTCTGATTTCATAACTTAAAATATTGTCTACACAAATTAATTAGCATACTTGAGGTCATCCCTTCCAACCATTAGGATTGACTCCTACTTTGCATAAAAAAGTAGTCCCTAATTTGCATCATTACAACAAAACTTATTCAAAGTGGTTCGTTTTCCTTTCCTCTTATACACTATGAATCTAATTTGAAATAGCTTGCATTTTTTATTTGCACTGCTGTTTTTATAACATTTAATTTCATTCACTAAATAATTCAGAACAATTTTTTGTGATGCAAGTTTCTTTTATTTATTTAAACTTTAAATGATGTTTTACAGCTTTTCAAGTTTTATGCCAGCCTTAGATTTATATAAGTTTTCATATTGGGAAAAATTGGAGAAATTCTTTTTCTTGTTGTTGTGGAATTCATACAAATTAGATAAGATCATGAAAATTAGATAAGAAAAGTCTATAAGAATTATATAAGCCTATAGAAAAAGTATATCAAGAAAATATTTAACAATTTTTAAAATTACTTGATTTTTACAATATCAAGGATTAGTGAAAAACAAAGCGGGTCATTTTATTTCTATTATCAAAATAGCATATGTCTGTCGTATTCCACAAAAAGTGATCAAGTCAATAATTGCAAAAATGAGCTAATGTACTTGAGTCATTTAATCAACTGTCATCTTTCAGAGAAAAAAACTCCAGGCATGAATTACCAGAAGCTATGTATGTTGAAGCTTTATTTTTTCAAAAGGGAGACAGGCAATTAAAAGACTTGCATAAACTATCTTATTTTTTGCAATTACATTAACTAGGTCTATCAATATCAATAAAACTTATGGTCAAAATTGTAAGTTTTCAAATTTAGTTTTTTTAACAGTAGGTATCCATCCTCCTGACATCTTGAAAATATGACACTAAAAAAGAATTAAACCATAGAGCTTACCCTTAACAATTAAATAAGATTAATAAGTAATTCATCATTAATTTTTAAAACTCAAACCCTTAATATAGCTTTCAATAATAATATTTAAAATAACCAACAAAAATATATATGGATATAAAATGAAATTTCTATTTTATTTGTATCTCTTAAAAAGTAATCAAACATTTTAAAAACTCATATATTATAAAATAATCAGAGACTGGTAAATAAATATTTAAAGTAACCAGCAACATTATACACATAAAATCAAACTTTTTTAGGCAGTTTACAAAGTAAAGTAATCTTTTTCGAAGCAAAAATGCCTTTATATTTCCACAATACTATTTTGGATTTTTTTAAGCGTAAATCTAAAAAAACTGTAACAGTTTTCAGAAAAATTACACTGTTTGAAAATTAACATATTTAACAGTTGTCATGTTAAGAAAAGAAAACATAAAAAGCTAAGAAAAGACATTTATATTTTTTTAGAAAAGTAGTACATAAATAATTTACACAATATTTAAAAGATCATTTTGTTTAAATTTTAAATATACCTTGACTTTAAAATCATACAATTCAGCTCCAAATTCAACACCAGTCGGCCCACCACCAACAATAACTGTATGAAGAAGTCGCTCACTTTCCTCTTTAGTTAGAGATGAACATAATGCTTTCTCGCAGTTAGACAAAATGGTTTTACGAATTTTCTGGGCATCTGCAATTTCCTGAAAAAGATACGTAAATAAATCAATTTTCATTTACATTATTCAGATGAACAATTTTTCTAATTATTAATGTTAACACAAATTTTAAACAATTTACAGCAACTTCTGAAAATTATTCAGATTTATTGCTTGACTAAAAACTTCATTTGCCACGAAAATATATAAATAGCAAATAACAGTCAAAATCCAAATAAGTTCTCCAAAAATGGACACACATTTTTGAGACTTGTCAGGCATGAATGAGAAGAAATAAAAGTGACTTAAAATAAAAATGAAAAGTTACCATGTTATTGTACAGTGTCATTCATTTGAAATATACTCAAAGAAAAATACAGAACGGCAGAAATTAAATTACTGATAAAAATATGGACAGCAAATATGGACTAGCAAAATAAAAAGATTTGTTACCATTAAAAAAAGTGTTTCCTAAAACAGAAATTTTTTCTATTTTTACATAATTATTTTAATGTAAAATACTGAGTACAAAAATTAAGTATTTAATATTGTTTTTAAAGCATAAGAAAGTTCTGCTATAATGCTCACCAAATATATGCTAAAATTAGTCATGAAATTTTAATAAAACTAAAAACTTATTTTTTAATCATTTGTTAAACAAAGAGAGGCATTAGTAAATAATTTTTTTTTTAATTGACAGAATGTGAGAAGGAAAATACTATTTTGAGAAAATAAATCTTTAAACATCAGAAACTCATAATTTTCAATTGTAAACTTCTGGTTATAAATAAATATAGCCTATATCTTTTGAACTAAAATTTATTTTGCCACAGTAACATGTTCAAAAAATAAGTTTTCAAAAATTTTAAAGCTGATTTTAAAATATTTTTCAGACGCATTTTTCCATGCCATCTCATATTCTGAAACAACTTTTAAGAGAAAGACACAAACCTTTAGAAAACAGGCATGTTTTTCGACACCAGGAACACCAAAAGTATTGCTCAAACAGCCTACACCAATAACCAACTTATTATACCGAATAGAAAATGTATCACTTGGATCTAACACGCTTCTACAAATAACAGTTTTATCTAGTATGTCCAACTCCTCCGCATGAGCAAGCATAAAATCTCGAGCATCTTCAAAGCCTATATTTCTTATAGGTTCAATGATTGATCTAGGGAAAAAAATATTTAATGATTAAAATAAATGCAAAGAATAAAAATGAGTACTTATAGAAGCTGGTAAAAAAAATTATAAAATTTTTTTAAAATTGCGCAAGATAAAATTTTTATGAAACAATGTTCCAAAGATTGAGGCTGTTAATAACATTTATTTAGAATAAGAATTTATATTTGCCACTATTAATCAAAGAGTTAGAAGAAACTGTTAAGTATTAAAAATTACATGAAATTATCAACATATAATAAATTTTGAGAAGAACTTTAGTTCTTCTTGAGAACTTTAATTCTTTTTACTCTGTTTACCTAATTCATGGGGAAAAAAATGCTTAACAGAACTATTTACACTTATATTGAATTGATTTCAGTATTACAGCAAATATCAAATTTTTTCACAAGAATGTATGATGTGCTGGGTTTTCAATAAGAACAAATAACTTAATAAGAAAAACACAAAGGAAAAAAATATTTGTAAAGCATATATATATATATATATATATATATATATATATATATATATATATATATATATATACCATACACAAATTTAGTCACAAACAAACTAATGGTAAAAAATTTAGAAAAAATATGCATTAAATAATTAATTTTTAAATATTTTTTTTCTGACTCTAAAGAGCTTATTCTTAATGTCAAAATAGTTATCCAATGTTATATTTTCGAATCTCAATTTATTTCTTAAAACTATCACTTATATATAAAAAGAAAGTAGACATTTAGTATTTTCTCCAGCAAGAGTATTCTCCTAGAGCTAAATTTAATACTGCAATCCTTGTTACTTCATACATAGAATTCTTTTGTTTTCTTGTCCTTTTCTTTCTCATTTACTACAACGAATTTTATATAAGTCCTGATGGGAAAACTTAGCTCAAAGAAACTTATTTATTAGCATTTATTTTTTAAAAAAAGGAACCCATAATATTTTGTAGTTCAGATAAAGTACTCAAACATATTATGAAAAATGCATTTAACGCAAAATAATTAAAGCATTCTTAATTCTCAGTAGAAACAATTAATTAAATAATAAAACTAGGTTTATAATAAATCAACAATCTTTTTAATCGTACAAAAGTTACTACAAATAAAGAACCATTGCAACACAAATATTTAATTTAGAAATAATACTAAATTAAACCAAGTCAATTAACAATTCCATAAAAAATGTACCTAAACTCAAGAGTTCCTACAGCAGTACTACATAGCAAAGGAGTAAACAGAAAGTGGTTTCGTGGGGTTACAACTTTGACATCATACAAATCTTTTTTTATGTTTTTCAAAACACTGTAACTCCCCCATCCACTTCCTAAGATAACTAACTGCTTTTTTTTAGCAACGGAGGAAGAGTTTCGAAAGAGTAAATTTATGTTTAATTTCGTTCTACTCCAGCTCCAATTACTAACTTTCTGACAAATCAGTAATACCATCGTACGCCATAAAGGCCTGTTTAGACGATCCAATTTCTTGGACAGAGATTGATTGATATTGATGGAAACTTGTTTTGCTTTGAGCTTGGATCGTGTAAACAAACATCCAAGAACTTGGTCCAACTTCTTGGACGATAGTAGAGCATGTTCTACTTTCCATCCAAGTTTTTTCTCCCTTAACCAATCACCGTCCTAGGTTTTGTGACGTCAACAAGCAGGCAGCAAATTATGACATTTTGTTGTCTGTTTTCATATATTTTAGTCCAAATAAATTGATCTGTTGCCGTTTATTTGTGTTATCGTGATTTTATATGAATTTGTTCAGTAATTTTAAAGTCATATAAGTATGATTTTATAATGTTGAATATGAACAATGCGCATGCGCAAGTGTTTCTCTCGTCCAATCAGTGACATTCAAGAACTTGGATAGTGTCAACGAATCATCAAATTTCTTGGACAGAGAAATCCGTCCAATTTCTCGGATACAAGAAATTGGACCGTGTAAACAGGCCTTAAACCAACGATCAGCATTATTTTGTAAACAAAAAGAGAAAGTATTGCATCACACATCTTATATGCCAATGCAAGGCTGAACTAGATCCGTAACCAAAGGCAACGCATAACGGAAACGTTTTTAACAGCCTGCTTCTGCTCAACTTAAGCCCATTCTTACTTTATGAACTGTTTTCACTGCATGCAAATTTGGCAATGCATATGAGTGCAAGATAAGTACATTAGGCGATCGCAACGCTCGAATACGCCATCTGGGGAGAAGACCAGTTCCATGCCTTTGACCTTTCTCTCTTGCTCTTTTCAGTTGTATAGGAATGCACTACAATATTTTCCCCTTTCTTAACATTTTTCGTATTTAATTGTCAAAAAATTTTTTTTTGAATTTCCATGACACTTTCTTTTAGATCTATGTTCAATGTACTTTTCAATTCCGTACAGTTTTCCAACTTAAAAGATTTTACTCCATTTGAAAATCAAGATAGAAACTAACGTACACTGGAGGACAAAATTAAGAGATGGAGGACATTTTCCTAAATACAAAAAATACTGAATATAAATAAATGAAATTTGGTATGGATATAGCTTATTCCATGATAATAAAGTATGCAAAACAAAAATGAAAGTGCCATTCACTGGCAAGACCTATTGCCAATAAATCCAATGTAGTCTGAACTTACGGATAAAAGATGACAATAAAAGTGAGGCTTGTACAGTGTGTGTTGCCTCTAGTATGGTGTATGGTCAGCCCTGACTGACAGACAGCATGCATAACGAGTATGCATGCTGTTAATAAGGGAGTTAAGGAGGAGTTGTGGAAGAACTTCCCATTCATCCACCAGAGCAATTTTTAACTCCAGCATGGTTTTGGGGGGAGGTTGGCGCATCGCAATAGCTCTCCCAAGAGCATCCCAAGCATGTTCAATAGGATTCAGGTCAGGGGATTTGGCTGGCCTATCCATTCGTTGAATATCCTCGCTTTCCAGATACTCATCAACCATGATAACCCTTTGTGGTCGCGCATTGTCGTCCCTAAAAATGAACTCAGGGCCAACAGCGCCCCTGAAAAGACGCACATAGGGCTCAAGGACCTCCTGTCTGTACCTCTGGGCATTCACGGAACCATTGTCAAACACATGGAGCAGTGTGCGGGTATCTTGCATGATCCCTGCCCAAACCATGAGTCCTCCACCAGCAGAATGGTCCCTTTCGATAATGTTGCTGGGATGGTATCGGGTTCCAGGTTCCCTCCATATCAATAACCGTCCAGAATCAGGTTGTAGACTGAATCTGGACTCATTGGTGAAGAGAACATTAGCCCATTGAAGCTGTGTCCAATTCTAATGTTGTCTGCACCATTCTGCACGCGCTCTTTTGTGGGAGTGAGTGAGTGGGATGCAAATAACGGGCTTCCTGGCATACTGTCGGTAGTATCTCCCTGAATATTGTTTCATTCTTTCGTACTCAGCTTATTAATTATATGACTCCATTTAATTTCTATACTTTACAAGATTACAGAGCCGTTTTTATGTTTATAGGGGCCCTGGGCCTATCATTATCTGGGGGCCCTTTATGAGTAAATTTAGATAAAAAAATTTTTTTTCTTGAATAATTTTTAAAATTTTTTTTATTTCAGGAGTAAAAAACATATAAATTAATTATAAAAGCTTATATACATCATTTTTTTATCGAAAATTTAAGGTAACTATACTTTTCGCGCTTTTTGAGAGGCGAATCTTCTATCACATCATCAAAATCAATTTCCTGTAAGACATACATTTTTCTTTGCAGATCAAAATTTGTTCGACTTAGAAACATAAAATTATGAAGGTGTGTAGAAAATATGCAAGGAGTTATAAAAAATACAAGAAAATGCAGTCTTTTTTAGTTTTTTTTATAATTGCCGTTGAAAGACTGACTCAATTTTGAGCCAATGTTTCACTACGTAGCCTTGAAATTTTAAAACCAATCCAGAAGACAAGGAAACTCCTGGATCAATACCCAGAGGTATTGAATTGTTAAGAGAACTCAGAGGAGTTTATGACCCCGACAGATTTAACATGTACCAGCCACCATTTTATAATTGGGCCGGCTCAATTCGAATTCCCATTCTCACGAACACGACTCCATAGCTCTACCATCAACCAAACTATCGTGGTCAAATTATTAGTTTATTTTATAACAGTCATTAAGCAGCCCACCAGATTTCGAGTTTACTACAACTAATGTTTAACTTCGTAGCCTTGTAATTTTGAACTCAATCCAGCAGACAAGAGAACTCCTGGATCAAGTAGTGGAAGAAATTTTTGCCTTCGTGGAGGACGTTTTGATGGAACTAGCCCGCATTTGAGTTACATGGAGAGGAAAACCACGAAATCCTCCCATGGTTAGTCTGATACCAAGGGAACTCTAATCCATGATCCGCCTACCACTGAGGATATTTCACGTCAGCACTGTGGTCGGTAAGAGCTGGGTGTAGAATTCATATCGATCAGCCATCACTGGGATTCGAATTCGGTGCACCTCATTCGGAGGAGAATACTCTATCCCATGAGTCCAACTTTATTGAGTAATAACTCTGCGGCAGGTACCAATTTTCCAATTTTATTGCTTGGTGCCAATTTTATTGATTGGTACCAATTTTATTGATTGCTACCAGTTTTATTGATTTGCTTAAATTTAATTATCTTAAAAATGTAAATGGTAATTCAATCGTAATTTTTGTAGAAAAAAAAAGGAAATAAAACGTTTTTCCTCTTAACCAGCAATGAATGCATAAGCAACCACGAGGGTTAGTGAGCAAACAGGAATGAACAAGTAGCGGAGCCTTCCAGTTTCTTAAATATTTGTTAAATTATTAGGTATTAACATGCGTACTTAAAATAAGAAAAACATTTTTCAGTATTGAGAAATAATAATTAAAAAGTATCATCAGCTGGAATAGAACCCACGATCTCACAGTTTTGTGTTAGATTTCATAATCATCAGCCTCAAATATGCACACCTGCCTTGAGGATATTTTAAATTTTTTTTTTAATTTAATAAATTAAGTCCTTTGGATTCTTGACATTCTTGAAAAATGCTTTCCAAATTACCATTTTTAACGTTTATAACAAGTAACTTCAGTTCATTTAGAAGTAAACCATAATTTGGCTTATCTTATTCATTTTCAGCTTATGTATATGCACCAAAAATAAATTCAAAACTAGACTAGATATAACACAAGGACTGCAAATTTAACTGTCGGATATAAAACCTTATTTAAGATTGAAAATGATAAAACGATGAAAAATCTACATTCCTCGAATTAAATATTTTAAAAATAGTCTGTTTGTAGGTTATAATATTCGTAATTACCTTACTAAACTTTAATCGTAATGTCGGGGCTCCGCCGATGGAAGTCATGTATTATATCAATCGAACACACTAAAGCTTTATATCAATTAGCAATTAGTTTTAGAACTACAATTACAGAATAATTATTATAAGATTATTATAATAGAATGAATATAGAATTAATAATTATTATAGAGTGAAAGCTTGTAAAAGACAAATATTTGTTAATGTTTAATATTTAATCTAAGAAAAAACATAACCCATATTGAAATCTAACGAATAGCCCCTGATAAATTTCGTGACAAAAAAAAAATTGAAGTCTGATTGATTTTCGGATTTTAGAAACACCTTCTAGTTTTACTATTCAATCAAATTGGTTTCGATGTCTTTCATCCCAACTGTCTCACTAGTGATTCAGCATATTTTGATATCACTTTTGTTTCGTTCTTACTTAATGTTAATTTGCTTGCGACAGTTATGTTTTTACTACTTTTTTGCGTATTAATTGTAAAGGTATTAATTGTTTTTTGAATTGACAATTTCAATAATCTTTTAGGTATTTAAAATTGCAGCATACCAAATGAAAGTATTAAGTATATATCATTTTTCCTATAAAGTAAAATAAAAAAGAATTCTGATCCTTAGGAACAGATATTAAATAGTCTCATGATGGAATGATGGGGCATAATTACCTTTTAAACAAATCAAATTTTTTTTTGCCTTTTAAACTAAAAATTTGCTTATCTATATTATATTAAACGCTAATACGTACGTATGTATGTATCAATAAAACCGATGATATTTCTTTTCTCGCGCTGGCAACAGTTTTCATTTTTAATTGATTGGATTTGGCGCGCAAGAGCACGTAGTGAGCAACCAGATAACAATAACCAGAGTGAGCATTATCAGGTTGTTCAATTCAGATTCATGCACTAAAAACATGACAATATTTAATTTAAACTCAATTGGGTATACTATAGCCTACGTCACAGATCGTGTTATTCCTACTAAATTTAACTAGTAAACAGCATTTTCTGCGAACCTGATTTCTAGCAACAAGTAAAAGCAACAAACGAAGTGTCTTGTTATAAGTCGCTACTAGCCAGGTTGGAATTGTATTAGTCTAGTTCCTTTGGAAATAATTGATATTGTTGTTTTACCGAAGTTTATGAATTTAGTAAACATATTTAAAACTCAGTTTATTAATTAAACTAAAAGGTAAATGTTATTCCTAGTAAGTGGAAGTAGTTGTGCTTTTTTCATATTAAACCCAATTAGGAATTAATTAATTAATTGAAGTGAGAATGCTTTAAAAGGCCGCTGTTGAATTGATATTTTTCTACTGGGAGCTATCAAACGTCTAAAAAACGTTTAAGTGTTTGTATTGAATGCATTGAATTTTTTTATATTTCGCGTTTATTTATGCATTGAATTTTCACGCTTTAAAATGCAGAATATTAGTGAAGCAATATTTGATAATTTATTTTGCTAATATGTTTCTTATTTAGCTAATGTTTTGATTTTTTCACCATGTGCAATCCAAATAGCTAATATACTTTTTTAAAAGCCAATAAGAACATTGGTAGAATTCTTCTACATAAGTACAATACTACGTCTTTGATGATAAAATACTATGTCTTTGATGATAATATATTATGTCTTTGTGCTAGAACATTGTGTTCATTGACGAGCGAGCGCAGCGAGCCATGGTTCACGGCGTGAACCACATAGGATTGCGTAGCAATTCTCGGGGGTTGGCGAACGTTAGCGAGCAGGGGACGGAGCCTCCTAGTTTTTAAATAATTTATTAATACTTAAATTATTTAAAAGATGATATGACAACGAAGATTTTTATTTTATTCAGTCATTTATTTATATTTTTCCATTTTTTTATTTATTTTTATTTCATTAAATTAAATGCTCACGTTTAAAATAAAAACAAAGCTGTCAAAATTTCATATATAGTTTCGATTTATAATTTTAAGAAATTCTTTCGACTTTGATTAGGAAATTTAAATCCTTATTAATATAAAAATTGAGAAGCCTTATTAACTTTAAACACATAATAACAACAAAAAGGAGTTAAAAATAGAAACAAATATGATCAATAAACACTAAAATCATAAGCTAACTAAATAAATTAATTTAGTGTACGAAATATAATATTACAAATTAAACATATTTTATATTTAGGGGAAACAGGGAAAATTTGGTTATACAGTAGTTTTAAACAATTTTTTCTCTTGCTTAAACATTTTTTTAGCTGATGATCATTTGATTTAAATGCTCTATTAAACAAAATCATATGTTGTTTCTGTCTATTAGCAGTAAGTAAAATTAAAATAAAATTACATTTGTTGTATCCATTTTATCCAGAACAGACCAAATCAATAGTTTTGGCAAACAGGCCAGTCAAAGAGGGAATTGAATAGTGGCCCGCCATTTAAATAAATAAACAAAAAAATCTCAATGTATATATAAAAAACTGCGCAAACCTTTCACGTTTTCCCTAAAATCAAATTGATTTAATAGACATATTTGCTTACGTCCAACGTGAAAGATTTAGGTCTTCTTAATATCCTACGAAAATTTGATATAGAAATTCCTATTTCATTCTCTTACGATTGATTTGAAAAATAGCAAAATTGAATCAACTACAATAATTAAATGAATTAAACAATTAGGCTAGTTGAAACATTTAGGATGATTAAAGGAAAAAAAAAGCTCTTATAATAAATTGGAAAAAATATTTAAATTTTGTAAGAGAGAAAAATTCGAATTGAAGGAGTCCCAATTTAAAGACACTATGGAAATCTCAAGACAGATTCTAACAAGACCCTCCCCCTATTTACAGCCCTAGAAATGTTTTCTTCTTAGAAATTTATGACCAGAAATCAAACAAAAGGGTGTTTCTGTGGATATCTGATATTTCCGTAGTTAGGAAAAAAGAGCCCCTAGGCAATATCAAGAAGCTAAAAACATTTTCTCACAGTGTAAAGTGAGGAGGCTACTTGACAACTCTGTGGGTGGTAGCTACGAAAGTGGGAATCATATTTTCATCGATGGAAAAAGCGTTTTATTGCTCTTTTGGTTAGAAAAGTGGAGAGTAATCGATTAGATTAAGAAAAGCATCCGACTATGCAAAAAAGAAAAAATAATCTGAATAAAACTTTAAAAAAAGTGGGATCTGCTGGCCCTCTTGAGTTATAAATGAGTTAGAAATAAAAAAAAAGAAATGAGTAAGAAATAATAAAAAATGCAATGAGATTTTCAGACTTTTCAGGGGCCCCATCAGATCTCGGGGCCCTGGGCCAGGGCCCACTGGGCCCATCCTTAAAAACGGCATTGCAAGATTACAATAATTCTAGTAGAAAATAACTTGACACGATGCATTAATTTTCTCCATTTTCATTTTATCAACATTCGAATACAAGTGGCTGGGTGGCGCAGTTGGTTTGTCGTCGGCCTTCTGAGTCTGAGCCCAAGTCTGCGGGCTCGATTCCCGGCCCAGACACTGTATTTTCGGGATGCAGAAAATCCTCAGCGGCCACGTCGTATGATTATGCGGCATGTAAAAGATCCCTGGAGTGCCTTATTGGCTCTTGGCATTTCCCGCAAAATTAAGTTCCTAGTGCACTTTAGCATCCAAATAGAGTCTCGGTGCTGCCATCTAGTGTGGCAGAAACTAGACGTCCAAATTAACATGACCAACGGTATCTCATCCATTGTGGCGGTCCTGAAAGAGTGGATACCACCTCTGGAGAACGCACTAGGTCTGCTCATCGGCAAGACCGATTGTGCAGCTCATTGGAAATTAAAAAAACATTCGAATACGAACATCGTTGCCATTTTCTCTTTTGACGAATATAATAATTACAACTTAAAGAACATATAAAATGACTTTGTGACGTCAGACATATATATATATATATATATATATATATATATACAAAAACTATCACTCTATTTTCCACATACTCCCACCTTTCGATAATGATAAATGCTAATTTATCAAAACAGTTAATGTTAAACTAATTTTAAAACATTCAACTCAATCACATACGCACACATATAATCGACACACATATAATTCAACATTCATATAAATTAAGGTAGAACAGTTTACAAATAATAATGAGAAGTTGAATTAGTTATCATAACGTTTTGGAAGTCTAATTCTTCTTCCGCACCTAGTTTGATCATTCTTGGAATCAGAGTCTGGAGCGACCACAACTCTTGGAGCAACAGTCTGAGTTGTATCAGAGTCTTGATTGACAACAACTTTAGAAGCAAGAGACTTAGTTTTGGTAATGTCTACTTTCTCGTACAGTTCATTACTACATGAAATCTCTAAGGGGTATATATTTTTAACAGGTCGTGTCAATTCTCCATTCGCAGTTTTAACTTTAACCACACAAATGAAATTATCATGTCCAGGAAAAACTTCAATAATTCGTCCAAGTGACCAATCCATTCTCTTCTTATTATCACACTTAATTAACACAATATCACCTATCTTTAGCTCTTTGATTAGTTACCTATTCTTTACAGGTGACTGCACTAAAAGACTGAGATATTCATCTCGGAATAGTCTTCGGAATTCTTTACGTAGCCCTAGCTGGTATCTCAACCTTTTTGAAATATTAACATCATCCAAATGATCCAAATCTGGGACACCAACAGTTGGAATATCCTGAATGAACAAAGATGGACATAGGGGAACCAAATCTCTTGGATCATCTGAGACATAAGTGAGAGTGCATTAAGAGTCTATCAAGTGACATAAGCATTAATTACAGCTTCTACATCACACAAAATGGTTCGTAAACAAGACAAGCTTTTCCTAACACTTTTTTTAATAGACTTTTCACCATTTGCGCAATTCTCTCCCACCAACCGCCCCACCATGGTGCAGCTGGTGGATTAAATTTCCATTGTATTCTGTAGATTGAAGTGTCACGAATTATTTGATCCCAGTTGAGACTTTTTATAAGAATCGAGGCTCCAAGAAAATTGCTTCCGTTGTCGCTATATATTATTCTAGGCCACCCATCGCGAGCTATGAATCTTCTTAAGTCTAAAAGGAAACAGTTTGTGGACACATTTTTTAGTAGCTCAAGGTGAATAGCACAATACACCGCGCAGGTGAATAGTAGAATCCACAATTTTTCCCCAGTCTTCATGTACAACGGTCCTGCCAGATCTATTCCAATTACCTCAAAGACTAAAGTATCCCTGGTTCCATCTTCTGGTAGTGAAGTAGGAATAGATTCAACTCCTTTAGCAGCATGCCTCCTGCACCGGACACATTTCGCTATTTCACGTTGCACAGTTTTTCTGCCTCTTAAAATCCAGAATTGCTGCCTAATATTCGTCAATACAACCTGAGTTCCAGCATGTGAGAGTTTTAAATGACGTTCATGGATGAGTTTGTTGACTACATCATTATTAGATGGGAGAATGATTGGACACAAGAAGTTTTCTTCATCTTGACGTCTTATGATCTTGGTCTTGAGTCTAAAAAGTCCGTCATCATCATGAAAGGTACAAAGCGATTTCAGCTGTTTATGACATTCACTTTGCTTAAAATGGTCTTGTTGAATAAATTTTACAAGTTTCTTTTCTGCAATTTCTAATTCAGTAACTAATAGTTCACCTTCAATTTTCTTATTTCTTTTAAGTGAGTTATTTGAAAAACGGAGGATCCAGGCAATCATTCTAAGTATTTGAGAATATTTAGTTAAAATTAATATTTGAAAACCTTCTGTTGTACCATTTTCTCTCTTCCTCAGTAACGAGAAAGGTAGACGATAAGTCAAGACCTTTTCGTTTTTCTCTTGAAACTTCCTCTTCATCTATTCGTACTTCTGATTTTGGTCAATCTTCTTCGTCTTGTCTCAACCATAACGGCCCCTCCCACCATTTGGATCTTAAATAGGCTGTAATTGAACAACCCCTTGAAGATAAATCGGCGGGATTGTGCTCTCCGGAAATATGTTACCATGAATCTTTATTTGAAAGCGTTCTAATTTCGCTTACTCGGTTATTAACAAAGACTCCACAGTTCTCATTCCTTATTATCCAACTGAGAGCGGTTGAGAAATCTGTCCAATCGGTAGTGGGTACAAAATCCATTGCCTTCATTACGGAATGGGCGAGTCGTGCTCCAATACAGCATGTAAGTAGCTCAAGTCTGGGAATTGACATCTTGTGTAAAGGAGAGACTCTACTTTTCGCTTGAATAAAATAAACACTTATAGTTTTGACTTCAACCCTCCTAAGGAATGCAACAGCACTGTACGCTAGTTTACTTGCATCCATAAAGACATGAAGGCTTGTTTGCGAGTTGGGCTGGCATGTATCAAGACATCGGGGAATTTTAACGCTGGATAGTTACTCTAAATCTTTAATCCAGACTTCAAACTTATTTTGGATTTCTTCTGGAAGTTCTGCGTCCCAACCAATCTTGACATTCCAAGTTTGTTGCGCAATAAGCTTGGGAATGACTGTCACAGGGCATAAAAATCCAAGAGAATCGAATATTTTATTCACAGTTGAAAGGACATTTCTTTTTGTCACGTTTTTCTTCGCTTCTTCAACTGATTGTATATCACAAATAAGAGTATCTTCGTTTTTATCCTATTGTAATTCCAAAACAGATATGGGTTTCTCAGAATTTTTTATTTCGTAGAAATTTGAATGTTCCCAACCTCTGAGGTCAAAACGGCCTCTTTCCAATAAATTTCTCGATTGATAAATGAATGTTATCATTCTTTCTTCAGTTGGCAAAGAGATAACACAATTGTCTACAAAAAGGATCTTCGTAAGATGTCTGCCGTTTCCTGCATCTCTAAAGGGGCGTTTTCTATCAAGTTATTCAATACAACAGCTAATAGGAATGGGCTGCATGTAAGTCCAAATACAACACGCCGATGTCGGAACACCTTCATTTGTCTTTTTTCAACATCCTTCCAAAACAAAAACAGGAGAGAATAGCAATCTTCCTTTGAAACAGATATCTGGAGAAATGCCTTTCTGACGTCGGAAACTACGCCAATCTTAGCCTTGCGGAATCTCATTAATATAGGGGGAATTTCTTCTAGAATATTTGGGCCTTTCTCCAAACAGTCATTCAGTGACAGGTGCCCTTTTGCATGACAAGAAGCATCAAATACAGGCCTTATTTTGGTTGTAGAGTTCTCTTTTATAACGGCTCTATGAAGCAAGTAAATAGAGGGACGTTGATGTTCTTCTTCGGGTAATACTTCTATTATCCCTGATTCTTCCCAATCTTTGAAAACTGCATTGTAACTGCATTATACTTTTCCTCCCGAATGAGCTTCAGAGACGTCGAAATAAGTCTTTTCTTTGCAATGTCCCTGTTGTCAATCAACTCACAATTTGCTTCTTTCCAAGGTAAATGGGCATCATAACGGCCATCTTCGTTTATTGAAAAAGTTTTGCTAAAATGATCGACAGCTGCTGCTTCCTTTTCTTTTCTGGATTTGGTTTCAATAGGATCTTTTATACCAAGGATATCCATTTCCCAGAGATTGGCTATTGATGCGTTTTTTACAAACAATGAAGTTATCAGGTTGGTTGAGGTATGGTCAAATCTCTCTCCAGGCACTTTACCCATGACTTTCCAACCCAAATAAGCTTCACACGCTATTAGGTCACATTTAAGCTTATGTATGCGCTCGTTAAAAAGTTGGCCGCAAAAATCAGCTCCTATTAAAATTTCTACATCAGGACAGTTTTCTCCATAATCTGTTATCCATATTTTGCTTTCTTGTAATTCCTTATTCCAGGAACCCTGTTTAAGTCTAGGGATCTTAATGCAAATTTTTGGATGATTCAAAACTTCTATGTCACATGAAAAATTTCCACTGAGAGCTTCAAGATTTACTTTAAACAGTTTATGTTGCTTTTCCTGAGTCATTAAATCCACCTTTTCATCATTAAATCCACCAAACAATGCATGAATGAAACTTTTCTTCACTATTGGATCCAAGCCAATAGTTTCAGCAGAACTTTCAAGTATGTATGACCTTTACGTTCCACTATCAATCAGAACTCGAACTTGGCGTATTTTACCGTTTGATTTTAACTTCACAATTAATGTTTGAAGTAACACGTCTTCTGCATTGCAATGGCTTGTCAAACTGACTTTTGGCAAGGCCAAGTCGGATTTCTTTTCAGTTATTTTGTTAGCTGGCAATTCTGGACACATCAAAACCAAATGCCTTTTGCTACACAAAACACATTTTACGCGAGTTTTGCAGAATTTTGATCGGTGTCCAATTTTCAAACATAGAAAACAACACTTCTTATTGCGTAAAATTTCTTGCTTTTGTTCCCAATCAAGTGCTTGAGCGTGAAAGCATTCTTTACTGTCGTGCACTTCGTCACAAAATACACAAGGATGATTTATTTTCTTCTTTTCAAGTGTTCCCGAGAACAAATCATTAGCAGTAGTAAATTGTGGCGATTTCTCTTTTCGTTGGCTGCGTTCATTTTCAAAACTGGATTGCTCCAAACGATTTCGATCATTTTCAAAACTGGATTGCGCCAAACGAATTCGTTCGTCTCCTTCTACTTCGGTTTTGAGAAATGCCAATAAACTTTTTAACTTTGTGCTGTAAACATTATTTGATGAATCATCTGCAATAGCGCCTGGGTTTCTTAGCCATACTCTAAAAATGTCCTCCAGAATACACGATTCTACAAGTGGAAAAAGCTTGGCAGCGTATTTGTCGGAGGTCAAGCCAATTGATTCCAGCGCTCTTAGATATGATTCTAACTAATCATACAAACTGCTTGTGTTAATTTTATTTTTGGCTTCTTTTGCATTTTGAACATCCAGTTGAAGAAGCTGTCTCACATAAAATTCAATTAACAACTCATCTCGCCCAAATCGGGATTTCAAACGTTCAATCGCCTTTTTATAATTCTCACTTGTGGGCGGAAAGCTATCGATTATTTCTTGCTCTTGTTCCTTTGCTGATGCATTGAATCAAGTATTAGAATTTATCCTCATTTTCTAATTCATTATCCTTGTGTATTCTTTTAAACTGGTTCCAAAAGGAAAGCCAATCTTTTAACTCTGAACTAAATTTTACCAATTCTATTTTTTGCAATTTCAATTTCCTTTTCGCTGACAACGAACAACCATCTAAACTTGCTCTATCTAAACTTGCGTTTTTCGCCAAAAAAAACTCGAACTTTACTTTTGCAGAATCCATTTTTTCAGTATATACTTCGATAGCGTTATATTCATCATCGCATTTTTGCTGCTCGGAAGTATCTAATAACATGTCGCAGATTTCATTGTCCAATATCGCCAAAGACCGATGAATTCTTTCTAAGTGAGAGTAATTCACTTTAATACTTTCCTCCTGAGGACTTTCTTCCGCCAGCAATTTAGTTAAGGCATTGTAAGTTTTGGTAAAATTGCCTCAAATTGGAGAGCGTTTCTTAATCAAGAGTTCCATAATTTAAAACTTAATGACACAGTACCTTTTAAAGAATCACGTTCGTCGGTCACCACAAATATCGGTAGTATCTCCCTGAATATTGTTTCATTCAGTCGTACTCAGCTTATTAATTATCTCACTCCATTTAATTTCCATACTTTACAAGATTACAATAATTCTATTAGAAAATAACTTGACACGATGCATTATTCACCATTTTCATTTAATCAACATTCGAATACAAACATCGCTGCCATTTTCTCTTTTAACAAATATAATAATTACAACTTAAAGAACATATAAAATAACTTTTTGACGTCAGACATATATATACAAAAACTATCACTCTATTTTCCACACAGGCAGCCCTCTTTCATGGAGTCTCCTGGAAACTGTCTTACTCGAAATTGATGTTCCTGTAGCAGTCGCGAGGCCCCTAGACAATTGAGTGGCTGTAGCCGTGCTCTGGCACTTAGCTGGAAGGAACAAATACCGGTCTTCATTGGCCGTTGCAGCCCTCGGGCGACCTTGTCCTGGTCGTCTGCATACTGTCCCACTAGTTTTAAATTGACTCCACAAATTAGAAATGACGCTTGGTGTAATATCCAATTCCCTAGCAATCTGAGCTTGGGACTGGCCTGCCTCAAGTCTACTCACAATTCTCCACCTCATACATTCGTCTAAACGATGATGTTCACTCATTTCACCTAAACACCAGCATGAAACAACAAGATTATTAAAAAAATGCACTAAAATCTGCAACTGTGTTGAAGAGTGGAATGAGGTGAACTGCATGCTGGATATGGGCGAAATCTCAGTATTTGGCCCGAAGGGCCACTAACTGATTCGTCGATTCTGGTAGGTCGTAAAACTAGAAGTCATATGTACCTATAAGAAATGGGATAAAAATAAAAGTGAATCACAGCGGTGAACTGTGAAGTCAGGATAGAGAAAATCCTGAGAGAAAGTGAGTCCAAAATCAGTTTTGGGACTCTGGAAGTAAAGAACGAAGAAGCTTAATAAGCTCCTCGTCCTTCAAAAGTTCTTTCAGCTCCTTGAAGAGCTGCAAAAATCTGGTGGCAGTGTCGGTGGCTTTCACGGGACGAGCTTTTCTTGTTTTTGGTGCTTTCCTGGATCTTGCACCGTTGCCCGTAAAACAGACTGGGTGCTCACCATTACAGTTGACACAGGTAGCCGGAGTAGTCCTAGGCTTCGTAAACTGGTCCGAGAAATGTGCTCCGGCGTATTTCATGCAGGCAGGATTGGTAGCAGGGCAGTTTCGTTGCGAATGTCCAAATTGTTGACATCGGTAACACTGAATCTGGAATCTGCCTCCTCGGAAGCGTTCTACTCTCACTGGCTTTTCTAGAACTGAGCTGATGTTGAAAATATTTCTGGTGGTACTGTTGTCTTATTGGATGATTAGAAAAAGTGGGGGAGGCCTAAGCTCCTGACCACTCCTTCTTTTGAGTTGAACTATCTTCTCTGGTAAAAGTCCAAAGCTTGTAAGATATTTTTCCAATTCCTGAGAATCGGTATGTATATCTAATCCTATTATTAGGGTCTTGAGCTTTCTACTCGATAAAGAGTCACTAGAAGATGTAATTGGAGTGGGAGGGTCCACCGTCGTCGAGGCTTCGGCTTCTTCCTCTTTCTCCACCGGTGCTGGATCCGCAGGGGTAGCGGGAGCTATAACTGGATCTGGGCTGTTGGTTTCGCCGTCCGATTCTGGGTCTACTTGCATCGCCGAGTTGACACAAGTTTTGATTTTTTTCTTCTTCGTCTTCTTCTTTTCTGTGTTAGCCGGAGTTTCAGTTGTTTCCATTTCCATGGAGCTCTGATGTTGTTCCTCAGGCAGAATGCTAGGTGTTGATTCTGAGTCTGGGACTTGAATTTCCATCTGTTCTACTGGTGTCATGGGAGGCTCAGTCTTCTGGGAAGTTTCAGTCTCTATAGTAGCGTTAGTCTTTTCAACTATCTCAGGCATAGTTGTTTCCTTTGCAGTCAATTCCTCCTTGATTATCAGATATCGATCGAGCGTATAGCTCATTCTAATAAGATTTTCGTAGTAATCATCATCCCCGGTTTTGTTGAATTGATCCAAGAAGTTTTCCTTATTTGTAGTAGCACTACTGATCAGGTCATCGATGTTTTCAGAAGATGCTCTTCTATCGGCATAAATGTAGCAACTCCTTTTAATCTCATCATGATCTAGTTTGGGAGGTGGCTTACTAAACATTCGTTTGCCTCCGCGTCCGAATCTATGATAGGAAGACATATTAGCACGGGAGCTTGGTCATCGAATGAGATGAATGATGGAAATGATTTTTATCTCAGTATTCGGCGCGAAGCGCCGCTTTCTGATTCATCTAAGCTGCTTGGTCATAATTTGAATAGTCATAAATTGAATCAAGTACAATGATATGATTGAGGAAGGATTTGGAGAGACTCCAATTTCAAGAGATAAAACTATATAGAATGAGATGAACAGCTCGATGCGGACTTTTATACCTCCTGCTGGCTTAGCAACGCCCACAAGAATACGTAAACTTATCTCAGGGCCAATAGCGCTACAGTGACCATATATGGCAATCAACTGTCCAGGGTTTGTGCGTTATTTTTAGAGAAATGTGCGAAAGTGCTTTCCATCTCTTAATTTTGTCCGCCAGTGTACTTCCTTCTTCTATGACTCTCCACACACTAATGGTGAAAGCGTGCAAAGTGTTGTCATAGGTAAATAGACCTGCTTTACGCCATCTGCAGCTCATCTCGATCACCAATTAAGCTTAATATTCGTGATTGGCCTAATATTAGCTTAATATTCGTGACACTCGAATACGCCATCTGAAGAGCGGATCCATGTCTGGAGCCTTTCTCTTTTCTTTCCTGTTCAGCTGTATGCGAAAATGCAGTAAAATTTTCCCATTTCATCATAATTTTATCATTGAATTGCCAAAAATATTTTCTAAAATTTCCACAACGCTTTCTTTTGGAACTATGTTTAATGCAGTTCTGAGTTTTAAAAAAAATTATTCTGTTTGAAAATCAAGACAGGAACTAGAGTACATCTTTCTCCCAAGACGAGCTAGGGGTAAAAGCAGGCGAAGTGTTGCCATAGGTAAAGAGCAGTTTTGATGTATCATATGATATTCTGCATTTATTAAATAAATTTAAAATTTCCATACATTTCGGGGATATTTGAAAACAGATATTAAGAGTTATGACATTTTCTGTCCTTAAGGAGTTTGAAATTTTTTGTGGACAATTATTGAAATTCGAATACAGTTATTCTCAAGATTTGAGGATGTCTGGTCACCTTATGTATTAACCCACATAAAACTCGCCAAGGAGACTATTATAGGTTGCTTTTTACAGGTAAGTCTTAAGAAGTAAGTATTTTCAATTGCTTATAATTCAGTATTTATGATGGTTTCAGGCAAGTAAAGTTTGAAATTTTGCTCTACCCCACTGTCCATTCCCTGAGCCATGGTGGCTCAGGGCATAGAGTTCACCTTTGAATGAGGTGAACCGAGTTCGAATCCTAGCGATGGCTGGTCAATACGAGTTCTGCACCCGGCTGGCCCCGATCACAATGCTGACGTAAAATATCCTCAGTGGTAGACGTATTATGAGTTAGAGTTCTCTTGCCGTCAACTAATCGTCGTTTTCTTCTCCATGTAACGCAAATTTGGGTTTATCCCATCAAAAAGTCCTCGTTGAAAGCAAAATCCCTCCCACTACTTGATCCAGGAGTTCCCTTATCTTCTGGATTGGGTTCAAAACCACAAGGCGACGGGACGGAGTTGAACATTAGTAGTGTCGCTAATAAGTTAAAATAAATAATGCGGACGCCTTTTAAATAAAATCAATCAAATGAACTACAAGTTCTACAGATGAATGACAACAATTATAAAACTTTAATCTTTTAATAACAAATAATTTAGCATCAAAAACGGATTCTAAAAATTATAATTCTAAATTACAACAGAAAAGAACAACAACAAAACTATCTCCGGTTGCCACGCAACCTAAAGAGAAATATTAATACAAATAAATCTAAAGAAAATTAAAGGTGGCGCTTCTGTCAAATATACATACGTTAATGACTTAAAATCTTAAACATACTCCCACCTTGCAAAGTGATATTATAAATAGCACTTTGGAACAATCATTTAGCATTTCTTTAAAATACAAACTAACTCATGTATATTGGTCACCTTTATATGAAACTAATAAAAAATATTCAGTCATTATGTAAATAACAAAAAGTTCATAAATCTAAACGTTGTGGAATTTTTATGATTCTTCCCAATCTGCCTTTGATAGGAGAATTCACTTCCAAATTATCAGGCACATCAACGGACTTGGGAATATTATCAACTTCCAAGTTAAGTTTCTTTGAAGACTTTTCCAGAACATCCATATCGTTCTTTGCTGATAACTCTAA
Organism: Parasteatoda tepidariorum; assembly: GCF_982258835.1. Classification (NCBI taxonomy): domain Eukaryota; kingdom Metazoa; phylum Arthropoda; class Arachnida; order Araneae; family Theridiidae; genus Parasteatoda; species Parasteatoda tepidariorum. The sequence goes on along the minus strand of NC_141755.1, from coordinate 2,069,242 downwards.
AGGATAAAGTCTTTGGAAAGGTCGGATCCTTTCTCCTTGAGAGGTTCTTAATCTGGCTACTCTAGGAATACTGTCCTTTCCAGGATATAGCTCCAAGACAATTCCAAGAGGCCAATCTATGCGTCGAGCATTATCTTGTCCTATTAAAACAATATCACCGATGTTTATAACATCATTCCTTCTTATTCCTTTGTGCACTAGCTGAGCAAGATATTCATTTCTAAATCTTTGTTTGAGATCTTCACGTAATTTTTGCAAAAATTTCACACGTTTCAACATAGAGGTTCGATTCACAAGGTCTAGATCGGGAGTTTCGTTGCTGTTGCTACCTTCCCCGTATATAAATGTTGCCGGAGTTAAAGGCACTAATTCAGATGGATTATCGTGAATGTAGGTCAATGGTCTGCTATTTATAACCGATTCACAGTCACATAAAATTGTAGTTAGTTCTTCATAATCCACAACAGATTTACCTAACACACGACGCAGAAGAGTCTTAAGCATTCCAACTATCCGCTCCCACCATCCACCCCACCATGCTGCTGTGGGTGGAATAAATTTCCAAATTATTTTCTGAGCGGTTGAGTACACAGCAATCTTGTCCCAATCTAAATTCTTTAAATAATTGTTTGCTCCTACAAAGTTCTTTCCATTATCCGAGTAAATGACCGATATTCTACCTCTTCTTGCGATAAATCGTCTGAATGCTTGAATAAAAGCATCTGTAGTGAGAGACTGTACTAATTCAAAGTGAACTGCTCGGTACACAGCACAGGTAAACAAAACGATCCAAGCTTTTTCATTCGATTTTAGATACAGAGGACCGGCATAGTCCACACCAGACACTTGGAAAACTTTTGTCTGAGTAACTCTTTCTCTTGGAAGGGGCGCAAACGGAACTTCTACTGGTTTAGCTTGATGACGCTTACAAGTCACACACTTGGAAATAACTTTATTTACTAACTTTTTAGCTTTAAGAATCCAGTATCGCTCTCTGAGTCTTGAGAGTAAGATGGAACGACCTGCATGCATCGCTTTTATATGCTCTTCACGGATTAATTCTAACACAACACTGTTAGCAGGTAAAAGGATTGGACATCTGAAATTCTCATTCTCATCACTATGTACAAGTTTGGTCTTTACTCTCAGAATATCACTTTTATCTCGAAAAGCTTGTATTTTGGCGAGAAATTTATCATCTTGGAAATGCGTTGTTTGCATTGACTTAAAAATCACACTTTCGGCCTTTGTTAACTCCTCACAGACTAAATGTCCCTTCAACTTATCCTGATGTGAAGCGTTGTGGACAAAACGTAGAATCCAAGCTACTACTCTTACATTTCTGCTATATGTTGAAAAGTAATTACACCATATTTCCGATACTTCAATATTTACCATGGAAATAACTACTTGTTTTCTTTTTTCCAAATTTACCTCTTCTTCATTAACGGATATTTCGTCAGCTGCTGCAGGCCATTGTGTGTGGGAAAGATATAGCCAGCTGGGGCCCTCCCACCACTTCGAATTGCCAAGTTGTTGAGCAGAGCAACCTCTACTTGGTAAGTCTGCGGGATTCATAGATCCGGGCAAATGCCTCCATGCTTTTACTGGAGTCAATTTCCTGATTTCTTGAACTCGATTTTCCACAAATACACCCCATGTGTCTTCTCTTTTAAGCCAAGCTAATACAGTTGTTGAGTCTGTCCAGAAATAAACTTTATCCGTCGGAAACTGTTTTACTATTTCAATAGACAGACGAGCTGCAATTGTGGCACCAAGAAGTTCAAGTCGAGCAATCGTTGTTTCCTTTTTCCCGCTAGGTGCGATTCTTGCTTTACTCTGTATCAGGTGAACTTGAACATTGCTTTCATCTTCTATTCTCAGGAAAACTACTGTGGAATACGCAAATTTACTGGCATCACAAAAGAAATGTAATGAAATGCTTTCGTAACCTTTGTCACAATGTAACCACCTTGGGATTTCTATGTATTTCAGATATTCAAGCTGACTTAGCCGCTTTGTAAAATCTTCTCGTGTTTTTGTGTCAACTTCATCGTCCCAACCAATTTTAGCTTTCCACAAATTTTGTAACCATAATTTTGGTCGTAGCGATACCGGGCTAGTTATCCCCATAGGATCGAAAACTCTGTGTGAGGCAGCTAGAATGCTTCTTTTGGTGATTTTTTCATGTTTTGTGTCTTTCATATCAGGAATATTAATTAACAGAGTATCACTTTGTCTATTCCACTTCATTCCCAGAATATTGGTCTCACTAGAATTGGGTTCTGATGGGTTAGTAGACTCCCACCCTCGTAAATCAAATTGTCTTTCAGCCATAATATTAGTAGCAACTTCTATGAATTGTTTCAGCTCTAATTCAGTTTTCACGCTTGTGAGGCAATTATCTACATAAAAACTGCATATTAGTTCCTGTATAATCTCCTTAGGATATTTTTCATTCCCTCTCACTGCTTCTTCTAGTTTATTATTCAAATGGTATTGAATAGTGGCTCCTAGCAAAAACGGACTACAAGAAACGCCAAACACAACTCTTCGATGACGAAAATGTTTCAGCTGTCCATCTTCTCCATACCATAAGAATCGCAAGAAATTTCTATCATTTTCATAAAGACTTATTTGCAAAAAAGCCTTACGTATATCAGCTGTTACGCCAAATTGATATCTCCGAAATTTATTTATCATTGAGGGAATTACTTCTATCAAATTTAACCCTTTTTCTACACAATCATTTAAACTAGGAACTCCTTTTCTCTTGGAAGAAGCATTGAACACGGGCCTGATTTTAGTTGTGCTGCTCTCCTTTATCACAGGTCGATGAGGTAAGTAATGACAAGGTATCTCCATGTCTTCTTTTGGAACCTCTTCAATTATTTCCTCTTTCTCCCAGTCCTTGAACACTTCTCCATAGGCATCATACAATTTGTCGGTTTTCAACTTGCGTGTTGTCATTTGCAATCTCTTTAACGCCAAATCATAATTATCTGGCAAAGGCAAATGCCCATCAAGCCATGGCAGACTAACTATAAAACGGCCATCTCCTTCAACTTTCACTGTATTTAAGAAATGTTCCATTGAGGCTTCTTGCAGTTCCTCTCTAGATTTTTGTTCTGAAGGATCTTTTATTCCTAAAGAATCTAATCTCCACAGCTCAGAAATATCCATTTCTTTTACTAAAAGTGAAGTAACCAACATTGCATTGCTTGACGATAAATCATTTTCAGGTGCTTTCCCTGTTAAAGTCCATCCCAATAGTGTCTCTATTGCTACTAATCCACTCGCCAAAACTCTTCGTTTTCCTGTCATAAGTTTTCCTATTACGTCAGCTCCAAGCAGAATTTGAACTGGTTGTGACTCATTTCCGACGTCTGACAACTTTATATTAATTTCTTCAAGCTCTTTTAACCAGGGTCCAAAGCTAACAGGTGTTATAGTATCACAAATAGATGCTTGATCTAAAGCTTCCATGTTACAAGTCAAGTTATTCTCTGGATTCCTTAATCTAATTCTATAACACGTGTGTTCAAATTTATCTGATTTATGACCACCAAACAAAGAGTGTATGAGAGTTTCTTTTCTCAAAGGAACATATTCCATCTTTTCAGCCAAATTTTTTAAAATATATGTTCTTTGTGATCCAGAATCCAAAACTGCTCTCACCACAATTTCTTTTCTATCAGATATCAGCTTTAGTTTCATAGTTTGAAGGAACACTTTCGGACCGTACGTGATGTTGGACATGTTTATTTCAGAACTTTCACTTTTCTGCCCAGATTTATCGGGTTCACGATTTTTTGCAGCTAAAGATTCACACATTAGTACCACATGTCTTTTACCGCATATGACACATTTTATAAAAGCTTTGCACTTACGAACTGGATGTCCTTGCATTAAACAGGCAAAACAACATTGACTTTCTCTTACTATGTTCTCTCTTTCAGCTAAAGTCATATTTCGAGCGGAAAAGCAATCTGAACTTTTATGTTTCCCTGAACAAAACACACACACTTTCTTCAAATCTTTTACATCTGTAGTCAATAGATTTGCTGCTGTTGGAAATCTTTTTGTTGGCAAATCTCTTGCTTTCTTTTTAAAGGGTAGGCGTTTTTCATCAGATCCCAAGCCAAAACCTGACATGGCCAAATTAATTCTTTCTTCACCTTCCGTTTCTGCCTTCAGAAAAGCCATGATGTTCGTTAATCGCTCTTTGGCGTCAACTGAAGCAACGCGGGAAGAACTTCGGTTCCAGGCTTTTAGAAACTCTTCTTGGAAACAAGATTCTACCATAGGGAATAGTATTGAAGCGCATTTCTCGGTCGTAACACCTAACGTTTCTAAAGCTCTAAGATATGACTCTAGTTTGTCATAAAGGGACGTCATAGATATCTTTTCATGCTTTTGAACGGAAACTATGAGCTTCAACAATTCCCTAACATAAACTTCGACCAAAAGGTCATCCTTGCCAAATCGGGCTTTGAGGCTATCTACTGCTTTGGTATAGTTTGCAGCTGTTGGAGGAAAGCTTTCTACAACTTCTCTAGCTCTAGATCCAACAGTTGTAGCCTGAATCAGGTATTGAAATTTGTTTTCAGGGGCAATATCTGTATCATTATTAATTTGTTCAAATTGTCCCCAAAATGGTAGCCAATCTTTTAAATCTCCACTAAATTGCCTAAGTTCTAATTTTGGCAAATTAAACTGCTTTCTGGCACTGGCACTAATAATATTTGGCGGAGACTCACCGGTTCTTTGCGATGTAGCTTGAATTCTCGCCAACTCCAGTTCATGTTTTCTTATACTTTCTCTCTCTTCATATTCTCTTTGTTTCTCTTCATATTCTCTTCGTTTCTCTGTTTCTTCATATTCTCTTTGTCTCTCTTTTTCTTCATATTCCTCCTTTTGTCGTCGATCATTGACAGTAGCTACCAATACACTTGTTACAAAATCTGGATCAGCTAAATATTCTTTACTTTTCAAAATGATCGTTTTCAGATCCGCTACAGTAGCTTTTTGAGGTAATACTTCTCCAATTTCTTGGGCAACAATAATAAGATCCTCCTTTTTAAATCCTTTTGATGCTAAAAACATTTTTCAAATCAGAAGTAGCGTATCAACCGTCCTGTCGCGGACGCCACAAAATGTCGCTAATAAGTTAAAATAAATAATGCGGACGCCTTTTAAATAAAATCAATCAAATGAACTACAAGTTCTACAGATGAATGACAACAATTATAAAACTTTAATCTTTTAATAACAAATAATTTAGCATCAAAAACGGATTCTAAAAATTATAATTCTAAATTACAACAGAAAAGAACAACAACAAAACTATCTCCGGTTGCCACGCAACCTAAAGAGAAATATTAATACAAATAAATCTAAAGAAAATTAAAGGTGGCGCTTCTGTCAAATATACATACGTTAATGACTTAAAATCTTAAACAAGTAGTATTAAACCCAAAATTGGGTCAGTTGTTCAACGACGATTACAAAATATATATAAAATAAAATGGTTGTCATAAGAATTCTGAATGTTAAAGTTTCTACAATTATAATCATGTTAATTCAAGATTTTTTTTTAGACCTTTGGGAAATGATCGATAGTTTATCGAGGTTCAAAACTAAACGAGAAAAAGGGAGAAGGTTGCGTATCTTAATTTTATTCCTCAAAAATCAAAGAATTTCCAGCATTCTCAACAAAAAAAAGATGTTTTGAAATTTTTGGTAATATGTTTGGTTTAACATAAAATTGGAGTTAATTTTGGGTTTTGAATTTGGTTTTACATAAATTTTTTTCCCTAGAAATTAGGTCTATAACGACGAACTTCATTTCAGTTATTTTTTACTTGAGGATGATTTATAAATTCTTAATGGATTTTTCACACCCCGAAGTTTAAAAAATATTTAAAACTTTTTTGAAACCGTGATAATCTGCTTTAAAATAGAAAAAAATTAAAAAAAAAAAAGGTTGTGGATATGATATGATATGAATCAGAAGTAATGTAGGAGTGTTCTTCGTTTAAACTGGACACATTGCTGTTAAAGTATTGTAACAGCAGTTAGGACCTGATTTCGAAATGTGGGGGCTAAAGACACCAAACACTCGGTGGCTCCATTCGTTGAAACTTTAAACCAAATTTCCTTGTTGATAGTTAATAAAATATCTTTAAGTTAATAATGACATGAATAAATTATGATATATTAATAAATCTGAGCTCATATTTATTTCAGTTCTTTTAACTCATAATACCATAGAAAATTCTTAAGGAAAAATACGCAAAAAGATTAGTTGTGACATTTAGGGGGCCTCAGAAATAAGGGAGCCTTAGGCTTTGCCTCTCAGGCCTTATGATAGATCGAGCACTAACAATAATTTAAAATTTAAGCAGCAGGTAATTTCTGCAATAGGAATACTTTTTCTTTATGGAATATTTTGTAATAACTATGCTTAATCTATATTTTTTGAACTCTTGTCCGACATTTGAACAATATACACATTATGAGTAACAGATTACACAGGCTTGCGATGAAAAAAATACAAGGGGACTGATATAGCTGAAATGCATGTATTTTTTGGTGCTGAAATGAAGAAAAAAAACAATAAAACATTTCCATCATGTCACATTTTCTTGAAAAATTCAATTTCACTGGAATTTTTATGAACATTTACTATAAAAAAATTTCATTTTTGAATTTCTTCCCTTCTTGCCTGACCAGCATTCTTTGTTGGTTAAATCAATAAAAGTATCCCTCAATGACATCTTCCTGTCACAGTCCTTCTCTCTGTCACACTATCGCTCAACCAATAGCGTCGCGGGAATTGATTCGCTGACCTCTCAGGAACTCTAGCAAGCAGAAATCCGCGAACTCTTGAAGGATAAAGATTTTGAGACTAACATGATATTAACTAAAAAAGAAACTTGGGTTGTCTTCAAAGATGTCGGCAGTAAATTTTTGGGTAACTACAAAGATCCTGAATGTATAGCAATCGTAATGAAAATGCTGGACAAATTTAAAACTTTGGATTGCTCCATGAGTGTCAATATGCATTTCCTTCTTTCGCGTGTGCACTTTTTTCCCGAAAATGTAGGAACAATCAGCGAAGAACAAGGTGAAAGGTTCCATCAAATATATCAGAGATATGGAGCGTAAATATCAAAGAAGATGGGACAAGAACATGCTCGTCTACTACTATCAGATGCTAACTCGAGATAGGCATGATATTAAGCATAAAAGAAGATCATTGAAAATAAATTTCAGAGGAAAACGAGTATGCACTTATGTAGAAACTTATTTGTTTTGTTTTTTGTTTCAAACTTTCATGTACACATACACAATATTTGCTATTCTTGGTCAATCGTCAATTCGAAAGTTATCTTAATAAAGCAAATTAAAATGGTATGGTGATTTTCTTCTAGAAACTGACGTAGAAAGCTTAAACTCAAGGAAATTATCGTCTCTCTCTCGACTAGAGGTGACTTGTGCGATCTGGAAAAAGTATTCTTCATTCATTTTAACCTATAAAAAATTATCCGGTCTCTTAAAAATTAGTTTACTTTCACAAGATTCAATTTCACATAGATCTAAGTGAATAAAGACGACAGTTACCGGATAGTACAGGCACAATTGTTTGAGAGTATTTCTTTCCAAATAAGATTTCAGTAAAACGATCGGAATCGAATTTACGAAAAGTCCTGACGGGATGGTGGAAAATGAAGGTCCTTTTCGGAATCAGCACATCAAATAACATATAAATCAACTGTACTGTTATCTTTTACAACTTTTATTATGCTTTAATCAATAAACTACTTTTGATAACAGTTACCCAGGTTCAACCAAGAAAATCAACAAAGGAATTATTTGAAACACTTAACATTTTCAACCAACTTTATTAAAATTCAAATTTTTAAACAAAAACACACTCCAAACATTTCCAAATGCTATCAATCAAACATTTCCAAATTATACTTTATTTCTAGTTTAATATTTATCAACACCAAATTATATTTTTAATGAAAATGCAATTAAAAATCTATGGTTCAACATGCTATTACTTCAAATCTAGTAAAACAATTAAAAAAGCACACTTATCTTAAAATCTACCAAACTCAATTATAAATATAGAACACACTATTCTCTGAATATCGTGAACAGGATTAGAAATAAAAGGCTTATCCTCAAATATATATCTTAAAATTTAGTAGAAGCAATTAAAAGTCAGAGTAGATTATTTTTCCAAAACAGTACTAAAATCGAACTTGGAGTTTATAAATTCAAATCAAAATACAGGCCAAATCCCTGGAACGCCCACTGGTATTGCCGTCAGACTCGTGGATCCGGTCAACATTCCATTCTCTGATAGACAGCACTCCAACACTTCAAGCTACTCTGGGCTTTTCTATAGGGAGACAGTTAGCACTTGGGGGACAACAGACTTTCAGCACTGAGACGCTCGGGACAGGAAAACAGATACGAACATAGCGGCTCCGGAACTCAACTCGTCACTTTCAGTTTTCAACTTAGCGGCTTCAGCTTAACTTTGCTCAAGACTCCTGCTCAATATACTCAGGGGCTTCGACCTAGCCATTCCTCCAGCGACTCCGGCTTTAATTCATCATTCCCTCAGCGGTATCGTCTTAGTTCATCCGCCCTCTCGTAGTACTGCTGCTTCATCCACTCTTCAAGTCATTTTTATCTCTCCTCTCAGCCAGGCGAAAGGATCCAGGCTGACAGGTTTACTACCTCAAGAGTCATCCCGCATCCAGTGGACGTCAGAACAAAAAAAAAGATCCATTATAAAAAATAGTCACAAACCCTTCTTTAAATGTATTGAGAAGTATTAAATGTAATGACCTATGTATTAATATATGTATTAAATGTAATGACCTATTACCTTCCAGTTCATGTAACCAAATATTTACACACTCAAGTATAAACTACTCCGCCACACTTTGAAGAACATCTGACATTCCACCAAAACACTTATAAAACAATTTGAAACAAGAAAAATTTAGTTTAACCCCCCTCTAAACAAAAAATTAATTTCTTACTACCCGTCCATTTACTCGTGGTATTAAGTTGTAACGAGATTGCGGAGAAGGTATGAATTGACCTGTCTCATAAAGTAGACCTCCTGGAGTAGGCGTCTCTACTCTTTCCCTACTTATACTGTCACTGATTTGGTCGCTGAACCCACTATCTCTGGATCGCAACATTTCCAATCTCTGTTCAGCCTTCGTTGCATTTTCCACATGAACAACCCGAGTATAGTCAAAATTTTTGGTATGTTGAATTTTTAAAGTGACAGGGGATATGACTTCAATCACTTTCAAAGGACCCTCATTAAATTTAGAAAATTTCTTGCACTGGTTTTTCTTTAACACAGGGTCGAACCAGTATACCCTATCACCTATCTGGAAAATATGTTGTTTGATGTTTTTGTCTCTACGAGCCTTTCTATTTTCCGCAGAATTTTCTAGATTTTCCCTCGCTGAGGCATAAGTACTATGTAATTTACCAAGTAAATCTTTGGCAAAGTCCTCAGCACCTGCATAAGAGAAAGGTTTATGGTTCTCAAGAAATTCCAGCGGTAAAGTTAATTCCCTACCATATGTTAAAAGTGCCGGAGAAAAGTCAGCTTACTCCTGAATAGCTGTTCGGTATGCTAGTAATGCAAATGGTAGTTGCGTATCCCAGTCATCATGTGTAGAATTAACTACATGACATGAAAAATTTGCGATGGTTTTATGCTTGATTTCTATAGCACCATTACTTTGGGGGCGATAAGGGATAATATTAATTTTTTCTATTCCCAAAGATTTATAAATTATTTTCATACAATCACTTATCACGTTAGATCCTCTGTCTGTAATTAAAGTTTTTGGAGAGCCAAAACGAGATATAAAATTTAAAAGTACTATGACAATATCCTTACTGTTGACCGACGAGGCAGGGATAGCTTCTAGCCACTTTGTAAAGTGATCAACAATTGTGACCAAACACCTATTTCCATCCTGAGTTAAAGGGAGTGGTCCTACCACATCACATGCTATTTTCTCAAAAGGGCCATAAGGAGGTGGCACTCTCTGCAAAGGGGCTAATCGCGGGCTGATGAGCCCTTCTTTGTAAACAGCTATTACACGACTTAATGAAGTTCACAATATGGGAAGACATTTTGGGCCAAAAATAATTTTTCTTTATCTTTTTTAAAGTTTTACTAATTCCAGGATGGCAAACCAATGGAGAATTGTGATACAAGTTTAAGATGTCTTTCACTAAATTTAGTGGAATAACTACTTTTTCACTCTCAGCAATTTGGCTTTTCTTACACCTTAATACTTTATCTTTAATAGAAAAATGAAAGTTAGATGGCACTGGTTCATTTTTGCCGAAAGCCTCAACAATTTCTTTGCAAAAAGGACCTTTCTCCTGCTCTTCAATTAATTTTGTCAAGGAACAAATTGCTTCATTACAATCCACTTCATTAAATAAAATTTTGTTATTGATAGTTTCTGCTTCCCCAATATTTCTACTCAGAAAGTCTGCAATACAATTAATCGTTCCCGGTATATATTTTACCTCAAACTGGAATTGTAGAATTGACCACCGCGTAATTCTACAAAAAGAATCCTTCAACTTCAAGTTATTAGCTATGGGGGAATGATCAGTGTAAATATAAAATTTCCTTCCCAGCAAATAGTGTCTAAAGTAATTAGTGAAATACACTATTGCTAAGGTTTCCCGTTCGGTTACCGAATACCTAGTCTCTGGTTGTTTCAGTTTTCTCCTTCCAAAAGCTATAGGGCGAGGAAAACCCTCATCATCCAGTTGAGCTAACACTGATCCGATAGCATGATTACTGGCATCAGTATATAAGAGAAAAGATTTTGACATGTTGGGTAAAACTAAAACAGGTTTAGAAATTAAGAATTCTTTTAAATTTAAAAATTCATTTCTGCCTGGTTGTCCCATTCAAATTTGCCATTTTCAGTTAAGGCCGTCAGCCGAAGTGATTTTTGACCAATGTTAGGAATAAATTACACAACAAGTTTTCACAATTAGTTTATTACACAGCAATAACTTCTCTTCTTCAAAACTATCAATTTTTCAAAAACTTTCAATTTCACAGGCTTGTGTTATTATATATACCAGGAAGAAAAAAATACTAGCGAAATCTGTTGGACTATTGTTAGTGATGCAAAGCATTAAAACCAAATTGATTTCCTGGTGAAACTTGGAGATATTTCAATGGTTTCAATAAATCACATTCCAGTCCTTCCTTTTTTTCTCCGGCCATAAGACAGGTTTTAATATATTTTGCCTCACGTTCTACACAAGCGATTTATTTGATTGCGATAACGTTTTCATTTTTTTCCCATCACCTAAATATTAACTTTTAAGATTTAAAACTTCAAAAAGTTTTAGGCGAGTTTAAAACTAATCGATGAAGTTTCATAAAGTTTTTGTTTCAATCCATTTTGTTTGAAACTCATTGTATCTTTTCGCGAATGTTTTTCCCCCCGAGGATTACGGGTTGTCTCTCTCTCTCCTATAGAGATACTAATAATTTTAAAAATTTTAAGCTTTCAGACCGTTTTATCATCAAGATTATTCGCTCATAATGTTTTGTAATACAATTGTAACTTATATAAGTTTTTTTTAAAGGAATTCACATGTTAGTATACATCATGAATAAAATAATGCGTTTAATAATGAAAAAATATTCCGCTTAATTAATGAAGAGATAAAAATAATGTGCTTAAAATAATTACAAATTTGTTAATCATTTATTTTGCAGTTTTTGGAAGGATTTCTATGAATGCTTTGTTCTTGCACACAAACTGCACAAGGCACCCCCCCCCCCCCCCCAAAAAAAATAATGCAATTGGTGGTGGTGGTGCAGTCGGCTTCGTAAATGCTCTGAGTTTGTTGCACTCGATTTTTTCATAGGAAGAATAAAAAGAACCTCGAATATTTCTGTATTTTAAACTTTAGTTATATTAACGCTTTACCAATTGGCAGCCTATAGGTCAATTAACGAATGAATTCAACTTAGAATTAATATCACGAAGAAAAAATTAATTTATGAAACCTAATTATTATATAATAGAAAGCTGTAAATTCTTTGTGAGCATACAAAAAGCACATATACTTCCGCGCGACAGTCGAACAGAAAGAGAGAAATTAACACCAGAGAATTCGTGCAGTTGCTATTGGTCAGATAAGTGTAAAATCTATTCCAATATAATTTAACCACTGATCAGTCATAATTGTAGATTTCGTAAACAATAGAATCAGTATTCCAATGCAGTTACTGCAGTAACTCTATAAGATTTCGGACAAGTTATTTTTATATGTCAGAGCAAGCCCTTAATTATGAAATAACAAAAATCACTTAAATGGAAATTTTATATTCAGAATGAGCTGATGTGACTTGAGTGGACAGTAATTTCGGCATTGTTGAAATTGAATTTATGCCCCCAATTGAATTTACCATCACAACAATGTGTAGCAATTGATAATGAATCGCGTATTCTTGATAACGGACATCTTCTTCTTTAACTTTAAATTGCAATTTAATCAAGTAATGAACGAATTTATTTACCGATTCTTATGAAAAGGCGAGACTTTAGAAGGAATAGAAGCAAATTTTCCGAAAATAAAAATTTTAATATTAATTATACAATAAATCTTTTCAGTGCCATTAAACTTCAAAAAGAGGAAAACAAAATGTTTATTCAAAATAAAGAAGAAACTCTAAATGGAAAAAAAATCGTTTTAATGGACAAACAGCAAGAAATTAAAAAAAAAAATCGTTATTTACAAATAAAAGACAAAGCGTCTAGCATAAATGTATAAGGAAATGAGGTAATTATCGTATCAAAAGTCCTTTTAATATTCTTCTGTTGTAAAAAGCTTATGAAATTCTGGGATGAGCACAAATTTCGACTTTATCGAAATAAAAGAACAAGCTTGTTCCATCCTCCTTTTTCGTTGGAGCTTTGGTCAAACGAAAGTTCTTCAAGATGGTTGTTAGGAAGAGAAATGTTTGAATCATTGAATAGCCTTCTCCCATACAAGCTCGCTTTCCTAAAACGAGAACTATATTAATTAAACACATAGAATGAAAAAAACATTTTTTTGGAGGGGAACACAAGGTTCTTTTAAGAAAATACTTCGGATAGTCATATATATGGGTCGTTCTCACGAAAACTGTCATTTTTCAGTTCATAAAATCCCAAAAAAGTAAAGTGAATAAAAAGCTCTGAAACTTTCTATATTAATAGAAATATGTAATGGCATTATAAAGAAAGTATATATTCTATAAATTATACTCAATATTTAAATTAATTAATTTTTTAAATAATTAATTTATAATAATTAATTAATTAATTTAATAAATAAATTAATTAGTTTAATAAATTAATTCATTAATTTTTTAATTTATCTTTCAAATTAATTAATAAGTAAATTAATTATTTTCACTATTTAAAAAGTGAGGGACTGACACTAATAGTGAGGGAATGATATTTTATTTTAATACATGTTTTTATCTAAGTTACATCTACCTAAAGTTTGAAAATGATAACATACTAAGTATATCTAATATTTATTATAATTTAGTCTTATATATTTACTAGGTTTTACAGGTTTGGGAAATAAAATTGGCTGGCACGATTGAACAAAAAAAAATTTAATAATATACTCATCTTGAATCATTCCCTCACTTTATACACTAGTGAGGGAATGACGAATTCAATAAAATTTAAAAATAACAGTTAGGCCTAATTAATTTCTGAAGTCAATCACATACAATTATATTCATACAAAAAAGCAACATATAATTATCCACTTTCTCGATGAAGTTGTATTTTATTTTACTCTAAAAAACGACATGAGGGAATGACAAATGTAAAAAATTTTACCTGGTTTGATTCATTCAAATTTATTCCACAGCAAAGCTTCTTTAAGTTGAAGATGGAAACATACTGCAATTTTGTTCTATGATGCCAGTTGTTAACTTCTGAAGTTTTTATTAAAATATTTTTATTCTAAGATGATTGCAGGTGATAAGAACATTGTTGTGAGGGAATGACGCGAAACACTGGGGACAAAGTTTAAAAGAGTACTGTGTTAATATTTTTATCAGAAATTAAATTTAAAATTTATTTTCTGAATTCTATATTTCAATATTCTCAAATAAAAAACACAAATTTGTAAAAAAACAATTTTTATTTCCGAAACAATTTTTTTCTTTTTTTAAATCAGCAGTGGGGACAAGTGAGGGAATGACATATTGGTATATTTTTATTACCTAAAATTAATAAAAAATAAAAATTGATAATTTTATTTTTATTCTTTTGTTAGCTTGCATTCTGAAGGACACTTTCCCTGGAAATTTTTTTTTCGTAAGTTGTAAAACAAACACAAAATATACTGGGGACATGAAAATGACTGTTTTTGTGAGAATGACCCATATATAATTCGAATAAATACTAAATTTAAAGGTAAGGATAATCGTTGATTAATCTGTCAATCACTCATTAGTGCTAATTCTTTTTTAAATTCCCCTCTTTGAAAGGCTACTAACTATATTTATAAAATTAAATGTTTAACTTGCGATGAAATATATATTACCCAAACCTCCCAACCTTTTCACAAAATAATTAATTTACATACCTTTTCACAATTTAATCATTAACAAATAAATATAACTCTAATAATAATAACAATATGCTTGAAATTAAACATTTTTCAAAACACGGGTTCAATAACATTTCAATAGAAGTTTTGGATATCTATAAAAACCCTAAAAAATGTCTTAAAGCTGAGGATAAATATATGATTATTAATGAGTCTATTTATAAATGCAATCTGAACAGCAATTTCAGTTTTAAATCTTCTAATAATAATGAGTGTATTTATAATCATTTTAAACTTCTTAAAAATTACAATAATAATAAGAGGGAAAAGAGGCAATAACAAAAATAAAATTAAATATAACTTAAAAGATTTTGCTAATGAATGCATTAATTGTTATGGATCAACCTAACGCAATTAAATCTATTAAGACTAAGATTTTGGGGATTAAGCTTAATTTTCATAACAAACTTGTAAATTTTTGAAATTAGATTAAATAAAAATTAATTCAAAACAGGATATTTCAAATTTTTTAAACTTAGTTGAAGACCTAGCTAGATATAGACTTAAAAATAATTATAAGAGCAAAAATATACCCAAACCAGACTATTTAGTTATAAATTTTACTAATAAAATTTTTAATAATCTTAACTTAAATACAATTCTTAGTAAAAATAAACACCGTTTTCCTATTTAACTAAATTGTAAACCCACTTTTAGATACACAAAATGCTTAAAAAATTTAATTTGCAGTTATAGGGATTTAGCTGCAGATAATTTGAACTATCTTTGTGATGAATATAAAGATTTTTTTTTGTTGATACATTCCACAATCATGTTGTTACCGGAGATTTAGATATTATTGATAATATTAAACAATTTATGTCTTCAGGTTCTAAATTTAGACCGTCTTTTCCAACTTCTAAGAATAAGGTAATTTATATTTTTATTAATAATCTTGATTGTTCGCTTTATTCTGAAATTATCTTACTTGGTTTATTTTAAAATCTGTTCTTGGTTTATTTCAAAATTATCTTACACACATGATTTCCCAATTAAAGGTTTTTTTGAATGGAGAGAAAATATCATTAAAACTTTAAAATTAATCTAAAAAGCAACAAATTAGTTTTTCATTAAGATTTAAATTTTAACTCTATACTAAAACAAGATATTGCAAAAATTCAAAATAAATTTTGTATTACCACCGTTGATAAAGCTAGTAATATTTTTGCTATTGTTTGAAAATTTTTTTATAAACAACATTTTTCTTATGAACTTAACAGGAATATAACATACAAAAAACTCAACACCAACAGTGATATTATTATTAATAAAACTAATGCTACGTATAACAGACTCAAAATTAAATCAAATAATATTAATGAATTTCCTTTTCTTTTTGCTAATCGAAAAGTCCATAAAACCCAAACCAAATTCAGGTTTATTGCTAGTGGCGTAAATAGTAACATGAAAAAATCGGGATTTACTTAGAAAATATTCTTAAAAAATTATACAATAAAATTACTATGCATACTAAACATAATAATCACCTAAATTAGAATATTAAAAATAGTATTACAGGTTTTAAATACACTAAAAACTTCAAATAATGTTTATTATCTACACTGGTTTTGATTTCGAAAACTTGACTTCCTTTCGAACTAATAAAATTCTTGATGACCTTCTTCAAATTCATAGCATGTTTTATCTCAGTGATATTATTGATGAAGAGAACAAGAAATTTCTAGTTCATATTAACCTTAACAACAATTATATACTATTTAATGACTGCCTTTTTCAACAAATGAATGGTATCCATATGGGAAATAATTTTAGCGCTAATATTTGCAATATTTTCCTTTTTCTACAAGAATACAGATTTGTGAAATCATATGTTAATCTTCCTATTTATTCCTTCTTTCTCAGATTTATTGATGATCTTTTAGTTATTAATTTCAAAGATTTGATATTTTAGCTAAACAAATATATCCGAGAGAATTAACCTTTATATCTAATAACATAAAGAGTGTGCGTCTGTATACCGGATTCCGGGAAAACGGTAGACTCTAAGATTCCGAAATTTAAACGAATACTACTATACTAAATGAATACTACTGGAATGAATACTACTGCAAACATTTCACGAAGCCCGATTTTCGATTTTTAAATTCAGAGACATTTTAGCAATGGAATTTTCTACAGTTAATCTTTATTTTGATAGGATGAACTATTAAAAAAGTATTTTGCTTAATCTAATAATGTAAAGTAGCCGAGAAAAACAACAAATAATAATGAATAAACAAGAAACATTAGAATCATTGTAACTTAATTATTTGTGTAGGCATTTGTATGAGTTTTTTGCACGATTTTCATGTGGTGTTCAGTACTGATTAATTGATTTTCAATCCGTACGAAGAACGGGTATTCAGCTAGTTCTTATTAAAACTAATAGTAGTAATTCTTTAGCAAATTTTTCAGATTTAACTCTTAATGGAGAAAGCAAAATTACACTTAAACTTTTTGACAAAAGAAATGATTTTAACTTTCAAATTAAAAAGAGCATTGATTTTAATTCTAATTAGTCAATAAGGTTTTTTCCAATCAGATTCATAGGTTTTACAGAAATAATTCAAACAAATAAGAGTTTCTAAGAGAAACTGCCAAATATAAGACATATTTAATTAATAGCCATTTTCCTAGCTATGCGAAGATAGCCCCCGAAAATGAGGAAATTCAAAAATTCAAACTGCATTCGTTTGACCATTTTTTGACCACAAATGACCACCCTTTAAATTTTTTTGACCACCCTTATTTTGGACATAATCCTGAAAATTAAATTCGGGGGCTAACTTCGCATTTTCACGCCAAATGAATAAAAATCAAATTTTTATATTGTATTCGTTTGACCACTTTTTGACCACAAATGACCACCCTTTAATTTTTTTTGACCACCCTTATTTTGGACACAATCCCAAAAATTAAATTCGGAGGCTAACTTCCAATTTTTTGGAAAAATATATAAAAATCCAATTTTTATATTGTATTCGTTTGACCACTTTTTGACCACAAATGACCACCCTTTAAATTTTTTTGACCACCCTTATTTTGGACATAATCCTGAAAATTAAATTCGGGGGCTAACTTCGCATTTTCACGCCAAATGAATAAAAATCAAATTTTTATATTGTATTCGTTTGACCACTTTTTGACCACAAATGACCACCCTTTAATTTTTTTTGACCACCCTTATTTTGGACACAATCCCAAAAATTAAATTCGGAGGCTAACTTCGCATTTTTTCGAAAAATATATAAAAATCCAATTTTTATATTGTATTCGTTTGACCACTTTTTGACCACAAATGACCACCCTTTAAATTTTTTTGACCACCCTTATTTTGGACACAATCCCAAAAATTAAATTCGGAGGCTAACTTCGCATTTTTTCGAAAAATCTTTAAAAATCCAATTTCTGTATTGTATTCGTTTGACCACTTTTTGACCACAAATGACCACCCCTTAATTTTTTTTGACCACCCTTATTTTGGACATAATCCTGAAAATTAAATTCGGGGGCTAACTTCGCATTTTCACGCCAAATGAATAAAAATCAAATTTTTATATTGTATTCGTTTGACCACTTTTTGACCACAAATGATCATCCTTTAATTTTTTTTGACCACCCTTATTTTGGACACAATCCCAAAAATTAAATTCGGAGGCTAACTTCGCATTTTTTCGAAAAATATATAAAAATCCAATTTTTATATTGTATTCGTTTGACCACTTTTTGACCACAAATGACCATCCTTTAAATTTTTTTGACCACCCTTATTTTGGACATAATCCTAAAAATTAAATTCGGAGGCTAACTTCGCATTTTTTCGAAAAATATATAAAAATCCAATTTTTATATTGTATTCGTTTGACCACTTTTTGACCACAAATGACCACCCTTTAATTTTTTTTGACCACCCTTATTTTGGACATAATCTTAAAAATTAAATTCGGGGGCTAACTTCGCATTTTTTCAAAAAATTGATAAAAATCCAATTTTTATATTGTTTTTGTTTGACCACTTTTTGACCACAAATGACCACCCTTTAATTTTTTTTGACCACCCTTATTTTGGACATATTCCTAAAAATTAAATTCGGGGGCTAACTTCGCATTTTCATGAAAATAAATAAAAATCAAATTTTTATATTGTATTCGTTTGACCACAAATGACCACCCTTTAATTTTTTTTGACCACCCTTATTTTGGACACAATCCCAAAAATTAAATTCGGGGGCTAACTTCGCATTTTTTCGAAAAATATATAAAAATCCAATTTTTATATTGTACTCGTTTGACCACAAATGACCACCCTTTAATTTTTTTTGACCACCCTTATTTTGGACATATTCCTAAAGATAAAACTGGCGTGAAGTTAGTCCTCAAAATTCAGGAAAATAACAAATTTCAACTGCACTCGTTCAACTCGTTCAACTGCACAACATTTTTGACTACAAATGACGACCTTGAAGTTTTTCCGACAATTCTTATTTCAGTCTTTCTTTTAGCGATATCAATATAATATATTTTAATTATAGCTGACATCTAAACGTAGCAATGATCAAAAACTTTTTCTTGCAATATAAAAATTTTAAAAATAAATTCCAAAATGACTATGTACTTCAAATGCAATGATTATAATCCATAAAAACGAGGAATGCTAAAAACTATATGTATTAGTTTTGTTCACATTAATCGTATCTTTATTTTCTGCAATGTTATTTTAAAATTGTTTTACAAGTAGAAAAATAAAAGTTTAATAAGATGTAGTAAATCTAAAACATTTCTAAAACAATTATTAAGTAGTTATACTGTTTAAAAACATTTTTCTCAATAATGATATATAAAATTTAACATATTTCCTCTATAAAAGAGTAGAAATAGTTTCATAGCAATAAAGTTATTTTAGAAACCAACCATAACACCTTTTTCTCCAGTAGTGTATTAGCTCTCATCAATATTATATATATATAGATAGTAAATAGTTATTCTTCTCTAGCCATGGTACATAAAATTAGTTATATATTAAATTAGCATACAATAACAAGTATTATTTAGCTTTACTATCTAAGAATTCTTCATTAGCATTTAGGCATTTTATTTTAAAAAACATTGATTTTTGTAAAATATAGAAATAATTATATACAAAATAGAAACACATATCTTATCACTATATTAAATTAAATTCTCAAATCTAAGAGTAGCTAAGAATTCTTCATTAGCATTTAGGCATTTTATTTTTAAAAACATTGATTTTTGTAAAATATAGAAATAATTATATACAAAATAGAAACACATATCTTATCACTATATTAAATTACATTCTCAAACTGACATAACTTTAATTTATGCAAAAACAATGGAGAAAACAATTTCAAACAAACTGCACAAAACGTAACTGCAAACGAACGTAAACTTTTAAATGATTCATTAAATAAAAAAATTAATCCACATATTTTGGTCTATACAAATTATGAAGATTAGTCGAATTAATCTTTTTAAATACTGTTCGAATTTTTCATAAGTAGTTGTTTAATGTAGTGCACAGAAAGAAAACATATTTTCTTAATAGCTAATGATCATTTGATCGGATTTTCAATTTGATCATAAGATCAAAAGATTTCAAGGTGTTCGCTTTCTTAACAATTGAAAATTATTTAAATTGTAAAATACGAAAAAGAAAGTTTTGATATTAAATTATAAATATTAAAATATTTGTCTTTTCTGAAACTTAAATTTCAATGGGTCTACGAGACTTCGAATTGTTCAATTGTTAAAATAGTAACGAAATGATTCATGAAAGAATACCTTTTGAAAAATGTGTTAATACACGATTGGATTTACTTCTATTTCATGTTTTTTTTAGTGCTTTTAACAATCTGTCTTTATCTCATTTCATTTGTACATACTTTACATATGTTCTTACTTGTATTAGAGTAATTATTTAACACATTTATTTGATTACAACATTGTGAAAAAAATACCTTTCTATTTGTAATTGCTAAAATTCTAATAATGATTAAGACCCGATTGTAAATAGTATTGGTAAGTTTTGTGCAGTTTGTTTGAAATTGTTTTCTCCATTGTTTTTGCATAAATTAAAGTTATGTCAGTTTGAGAATGTAATTTAATATAGTGATAAGATATGTGTTTCTATTTTGTATATAATTATTTCTATATTTTACAAAAATCAATGTTTTTAAAAATAAAATGCCTAAATGCTAATGAAGAATTCTTAGCTACTCTTAGATTTGAGAATTTAATTTAATATAGTGATAAGATATGTGTTTCTATTTTGTATATAATTATTTCTATATTTTACAAAAATCAATGTTTTTTAAAATAAAATGCCTAAATGCTAATGAAGAATTCTTAGATAGTAAAGCTAAATAATACTTGTTATTGTATGCTAATTTAATATATAACTAATTTTATGTACCATGGCTAGAGAAGAATAACTATTTACTATCTATATATATATAATATTGATGAGAGCTAATACACTACTGGAGAAAAAGGTGTTATGGTTGGTTTCTAAAATAACTTTATTGCTATGAAACTATTTCTACTCTTTTATAGAGGAAATATGTTAAATTTTATATATCATTATTGAGAAAAATGTTTTTAAACAGTATAACTACTTAATAATTGTTTTAGAAATGTTTTAGATTTACTACATCTTATTAAACTTTTATTTTTCTACTTGTAAAACAATTTTAAAATAACATTGCAGAAAATAAAGATACGATTAATGTGAACAAAACTAATACATATAGTTTTTAGCATTCCTCGTTTTTGTGGATTATAATCATTGCATTTGAAGTACATAGTCATTTTGGAATTTATTTTTAAAATTTTTATATTGCAAGAAAAAGTTTTTGATCATTGCTACGTTTAGATGTCAGCTATAATTAAAATATATTATATTGATATCGCTAAAAGAAAGACTGAAATAAGAATTGTCGGAAAAACTTCAAGGTCGTCATTTGTAGTCAAAAATGTTGTGCAGTTGAACGAGTTGAACGAGTGCAGTTGAAATTTGTTATTTTCCTGAATTTTGAGGACTAACTTCACGCCAGTTTTATCTTTAGGAATATGTCCAAAATAAGGGTGGTCAAAAAAAATTAAAGGGTGGTCATTTGTGGTCAAACGAATACAATATAAAAATTGGATTTTTATATATTTTTCGAAAAAATGCGAAGTTAGCCCCCGAATTTAATTTTTGGGATTGTGTCCAAAATAAGGGTGGTCAAAAAAATTTAAAGGGTGGTCATTTGTGGTCAAAAAGTGGTCAAACGAATACAATATAAAAATTTGATTTTTATTCATTTGGCGTGAAAATGCGAAGTTAGCCCCCGAATTTAATTTTCAGGATTATGTCCAAAATAAGGGTGGTCAAAAAAATTTAAAGGGTGGTCACTTGTGGTCAAAAAGTGGTCAAACGAATACAATATAAAAATTGAATTTTTATATATTTTTCGAAAAAATGCGAAGTTAGCCTCCGAATTTAATTTTTGGGATTGTGTCCAAAATAAGGGTGGTCAAAAAAAATTAAAGGGTGGTCATTTGTGGTCAAAAAGTGGTCAAACGAATACAACATAAAAATTTGATTTTTATTCATTTGGCGTGAAAATGCGAAGTTAGCCCCCGAATTTAATTTTCAGGATTATGTCCAAAATAAGGGTGGTCAAAAAAATTTAAAGGGTGGTCATTTGTGGTCAAAAAATGGTCAAACGAATGCAGTTTGAATTTTTGAATTTCCTCATTTTCGGGGGCTATCTTCGCATAGCTCTATTACAAAACAATTTTCAAGGTGAGTAGGGTTTTGTGTTGTCATTTTCCTGGCTTCTTGAAATCATTAATAACATAAACTACATAGATTTATCTGAGTTATTTTAAGAAATCCTGCTGTTTAATGCAGAATATAAACGTCTTTGACCAAAATATTAAATTAAAGTAAAGTTATATGCTATAAAATGGCGAATTTGTCATTATCCTGGCTTATGAATGCCAGAACATTGAAGTGTTACCAGAAATTTTTTCTAACTGCTAATACTGTAAAGAGGGAAAACAAATATTAACCTAATACCAAGTTTATGTATGATTGTAATAAGATTGAATGTAATCAAAGTTATTTATTTATTTAATGATTGATTATTTTACACAATTTTATTCTGTACCTATCAGCAACAAAAATGTTTTTGATTCTTTCTACAGTAGATAAAAGGTGAGTAGAGCCTCTCAGCAAATTAAAATGATAATAAAAAAAATTTTGACAGTAATTTAGAGTGTTTATAAATAACTAATGAAACTAAAAATATTATGTTGTCTATCAATTGAAATAAAGTATCCGCTAAATAAATTATAATTTAAAATAATTACTTTAATTGTGTTTCATTGTTCTTGAATTTTGTTTCATTTTGTTCGAATCATAACAAAATCTTTAAAAAAAATCTTTAACCTGTTTCATGATAATCTTTACAAAAAATTGCGAATCATAAAATTAAATATCAACTATCATCGCTAAATTATAGATAAACTGTTAAAAACTTTTGATTTTTTAAGACTTTTAAACCTTTAAAATAAAAAATAGATGTAGGGGGTTTTGGTATTTAAAAAAGTTGTAAAAATCATAAGATTAGGAAAATTATCTGGTCTGCCCCTCCCTATGCTACTCCTATGATTAGACACAAAACTTTTTTTTCTTTCAAAAATGTCCGATTTTATAGCTGCCAGTAACTTTTTGCACAAGATTTTTACAGTAATAGAAAAATATTATTCTTTAAATTTTAGAAAAGAGGAGTACTTTTCAATTTTTAAGCAAAAACTGAAGAAAACTATTTCTATATTAATTAAGGTAAGTGCTACTTACCCCGTTCTCCAGGACTGCCACATTTTGGAGGGTAATAAATATCAATTTGCTCAGTCATAAAAGACTAACATGTTTTAAAGACAATCACTTTAATAACGAAATATAACAAACAAAAAAGGATTAACAATTAAACATCTAATTATCGTACGGAGCTAAACATGCTTGTTCACAGATTGAGATCAAAACATCAACTGGTGGCGCTGTGGGCGCACCAAAACAACATGCGCAGAAGTGGGAATTCTCGACAATCTCCCACCTTTGGATTCGAAGAAATATTTTCGAATCCAAACAGAATTCTTAGTCTATATGGTCCATCTGAAAAAACTAAACAAATAAAATTATTAGCAAAATGGTTACACTTCCAGCGGAAAAAGTCTTTGTATAGGTCTTAATAGTTTCCCAGATTGGGTCTTAAGTTCCACTAAACGGATTCTCCCATCCTTTCCTGGATAAGTCCTTTCAACTTTGGCCAATGGCCAGAGTATTCTTTTATGGTTGGAATCTCCGATTAGCACAAGATCTCCTTCTTTGATAGACGACTCCCTTTTAATTTTAGAATTATCTTTAAGCAAACCTAGATATTCAATTCTGAATCGGTTTCGCAGGTCTTGTCGCAATTTTAACCGATAAGAATATCTTTTGTTCAATTTTTTTTGAATCAATTAGGTCAAGTTCAGGAACACCAATTTCTTTAATTTCCTGTAGAAACATGGATGGCGTGAGCGCTGACAGATCTTCGGGATCTTCTGAAAGATACGTTATAGGACGGGAATTAATTAAACTTTCCGCGTCGCATAATACTGTAGCTAACTCTTCTTCATTCAAACAAGCTCGTCCTAGAACCTTTCTCAGGATGCCTTTCAAAACTCCTATTAATCTTTCGAAGAAGCCTCCCCACCAAGGGGCAGAGGGAGGATTAAATTTCCATGAAATTCGTTTCCTTGAAGCAAAGTCTTCAATTTCGTTCCAATTAATGTTCTTCAAAAGATTTGCCGTTCCCACAAGATTTGTCCCATTGTCAGAGTATACAGTGGACGGGTGTCCTCTGCGAGCAATAAATCGGCGAAGGGCCAAGATGAAACAATCTGTTGACAGGGACGATACTACTTCGAGGTGCACCGCTCGGTAGATGGCACAAGTGAAGAGTACCACCCAGCATTTTCTATCTCCTTTTAAAAGCAGAGGTCCGCACAGGTCGACACCTATAATTTCAAAAATAGCTGCGTCTCTGACTCGATCTTCTGGGAGTGGAATGCTTACGGCTTCCAATGGCTTAACCGAGAATCTTTTGCACTTGACGCAATTTCTTACGACGCTTCGAATTGTCTTTCTGGTTTTAATGATCCAAAACGACTCTCTGAGGTGAGACATCAAAGTTTGAACACCGGCATGTTTCAGTTCAATATGTTTGTCCATTATTAATTTTTCCACCAAATCATGCTTGCTAGGCAATAATATAGGGAATCTAAAAGTTTCTAAGTCTTTTCTCGATGTTATTCTTGTCTCAACTCGTAAGAGACCATCGCTGTCTTTCACAGTTCGAAAATTTATCTTTCCATTAAAAGATTCTCTTTGAATTTCTTTCAAAACGAACTTCTCAGATGCTTCGATCTCTTCTACCTCCAATTTTCCCTTCTTTCTATCACTATGATTTCTTAGAGTATTTTTATAAAATCGGATGACGTAAGCCATGATTCTCACAATTTTATTGAAGGAAGACACATTTTGGAAGATTTCAAAGGTATTAGTTGTTAAATTTGTGGCTGAGGATATAGTTCGTTTTCTTTCTGAAAGAACTATTTCAATATCCGGAGAAAGTTCACTAGCTGGCCAATTCTCGAATGGCAGTTTTAACCATTGGGGGCCCTCCCACCAATGGGATTTCAATAAATCTTTAGAATTACATCCCCGCGAGGGCAAATCTGCGGGATTATACTTTCCTTGAATATGTCGCCAAGCCTCCGGATCCGTAAGTTTTCGAATTTCATTGACTCTGTTAGCAACAAAAGTGGCCCAGTTATCTTGCTTTTTAATCCAGTATAAAGCGTTCATTGAGTCAGTGTAGAAAAAGGTTTGCACATTCTTCATATTCAAATCATCTCTTACAGTGTAAGCGAGCCTGGCTCCAATGGTACACGCGAGAATTTCTAATCTAGGAATTGTTATCGATTTTAGGGGTGCTACCTTGGATTTAGCCTGTAAGAGTTGACAGTTAACTATTCCCCCTTTAACATTTCTAATAAAAATTGAAGCCGCGTAAGCCGATTTGCTCGCGTCTACGAAGACATGCAGAGTAGAATTTTCATCTAGATCAGGTGTTTTTCTTGGGATTTCTATTTCTTTCAGATATTTTAATTCATTAGCCCACTTTAGAAATTTATTCCTCAGATTATCCGGAAGTCCTGTATCCCAATTAATTTTCTCCTTCCAACATTCCTGCAAGATTAATTTAGGAACTAGTGTGACAGGACTTGTAAACCCAATAGGGTCAAAAATTCGGCTTAACATAGATAATACATTTCGTTTACTCGGAATGGGTTGATTTTCCTCATTTATCTCACAAGATAAAGTATCCCTGTATAAATTCCATTTAAGGCCCAATACTGAAACGATTTCTTTATAGTTTTCTCCAGACAAGTTCAAAATTGAGGTTTCCTCATCACTATCTGGCCGATTATGTTTCCAATCCCTTAGGTCAAATTGTGCTGAAGCCATTAATTCTTTAGACACCGTAATGAAAGAATTTAACTCGTCAATAGTGTTCACACTTGCAACACAATTGTCCACATACATGGAATCTTTAAGTTTTAAAGCTATGTCTCTCTTGGTTTCATCTACATTCTCTAAATGATAATTTATAGTCGCGGCGAGTAAAAATGGACTTGCATTTACGCCGAAAACTACACGACAATGTGAATAAACAATTAGTTTCCCTGGATCACCTCCCTCCCACCATAAGAACCGCAGAAATTTCTTGTCTGAGGGAGCAACGTTTATTTGTTGGAAAGCTCGACGAATGTCCGATATTACCCCAAATTTCCCCTGACGAAATCTGTTAATGAGTTTGGGGATCAGTTCTAAATTATTCGGCCCTTTCTCAACGCAATCGTTCAGCGACACAGAATTTCTTTCCTTAGCAGACGCATCAAAAACCGGTCGGATTTTAGTTGTGGAGTTCTCTTTAAATACTGGTCTATGCGGTAAATAATGACCTTTATCTTTTGTCAGTTCCTCTGAATCAACGGGTTCAATAATTTTTTCGGCTACCCAATCTCTGAAGACGTTTTCATATTCATGTAAACAGTTTCGTTTTTGTAACGCCTTTACGCAAGACTTTAACCGTTTTTCGGCAAGGTTTCGATTGTCCGGTAATTCAGGATGAACCTCTAACCAGGGGAGAGACACTTCATATCTACCTTCTTCATCCCTTCTTAACGACCGAACAAAATGATCTTTCGCGGCTTCCTCAATTTCTGATCTCGTTTGAGAAATATTCGGTTCCGTAATTCCCAGAGAATCAAGTGACCATAAGTCACAAATATTTAAGTCAGTAACATGAAGTGATAAAAGCACTTCATTCGTTATAGGACTCTCTCCAGTTCTTCCCATTAAGGTCCAACCGAAATGCGTATTCATCGCGACAAGGCCATTCGTTATATTTTTAATTTCTCCAGTAAATAAATCTCCAGCATAATCCGCACCTATTAATCCGTGAATTTCATTAGCATGCTTATCAAATAAACATAAAGTTTCATTCACGGTTACGTCACTAGGATAAATTCCGTGCCCTTTTAATTCCTTCATAATTTCCCTATTGTCCAATTTTGGAATCGGGGTACAAATTGTCTTTTGTTCCAGTACATTTAATGTATAAGTAAAACTATTGTCCACATTACAAAAATTAATCGTGTAATTTTTATGTGATTCTTTTTTCTTTAACCCCCCGAACAATCCATGCACAACTGTTTCCTGCCCAAGACTCTTTAATTTTAACTTACGCGCTGCAAATTCCGATATATAACTACAAGAAGATCCAGTATCAATAATCACCCTAATCAAATGTTTTTGTTTACCTCCCGAAACACTTACAATGAGAGTTTGCAACATTATTTTTTCTCTACTAGAAGAGTTACTTAAAGCACAGGCAGTATCAGGTTTCATTTGGGAAAGATCAGAATTATTCCCCTTCCCCCCTGTTTCTATCGAATTTATTTTTCTTTTCCCCATACACATTATACTGACGTGTCTGCCGGAACATATCTCACATTTAACGATAGCCTTACAAGTAGAGGAAAGGTGTCTTTTTTTTATTTTATCATTTAAGCATCGGAAACAAGAGCCAGACCGCTTACAAATGTCTATTTTTTCTTCCAAACTCAAATTATTATTCGTGCAAGAAGCCGAGTAATGTTTATGAGATTTACAAAATAGACATGTCTCTTTCTCATTCTTCCGATCTTCAAAACACTCATTAATTAATGCAGAAGCCGATGGCTGGCGCCTACACTCCTTCTCAGTAATGTGAGGATTCATTCTAACATGTGTTTTGATTTCCGAAACAGAAGTACTCAAATTTAAGAAAGTCATTTCTCTGGCTTTTAATTGAGATGATAAAAAATCGATTAGCTCATCAATTTCAGAAACAAGAGGATTTTTCGCTCTTTTGTTGAATTCTAGTAGTAGATCACGGGGCAACAATTTGGTTAAAATGGGAACTAGAATGTTCGAATAGCTATCTTTTTTAACAGATAAACTTTCTAAGCTTCTGATATTCTTTTGTATGTGATTAAAAATGTTCCTGAAGTTTTTTACGTCATTAGAGTTTTTTAATGGGCATGTATGGAGTAGGTTTTCAATGTGTACATTAATCAAAATATTTGTATCGCCAAATTGTTGCTTTAATAAATCAATAGCGTGATCATAATGTTCCGCGGTTAATTCTAAACCATCAATCACATTAAACGCAGGACCTCCTAAAAATGATCTCAAATAAATGAATTTATCAAGTTTACTGAGGTTCTTATTCTCATTAATTGACGAATTGAAACAATTCCAAAAATTTAACCATTCAGAAATTTCTCCGTAGTACTTAGGAATAGTTAATTTAGGTAACTTTATGCGTTCCCTTTCAATGGTTTGAATGTCACTCTGATTGGGACTATTTAGAGAAATATTAGCTTCTTGAAAGGAATTATTTAAATCAAGTTCTTTGTTTAAATTCTTAATAAATCTTAATGTTCTAAATTTTGTTTTAGTTATTTTTTCTTTGTACTCTTCTATACAGTTAAATTCCTCTTCCATATCCTCGATTTTGATTAAGCCCTCAATCTGAGAATCAATAGTTTTTAATTCCTCGCTTTTTTCACCAAAAAGTTCGAGTGATTCTTCGAGATCTTCCACACTTATGTCCGGTTTTAGAATGTCAGTTTCGATTTTAGTAATCATCTTTGTCACCGAAGCTCTTACAAAGCCGCGTTTCCGTTTCAATTTATTCAATTCTTCTTCAGACATTCTGTAAGTGTGAGTCAATTTATAGTTATTCTTAATTGCTAATCTTAATTTCTTTTAATTGGTGTTTAATGTCTTATTTCAAACATGCAACATTTCGTTATCAGGTAAAAGTCAATAAATGTCAATAATAGTTTATTACCGTTTAATGGCAGTCCCTGTTCGGGCGCCAAATTTCAATTTTTAAGCAAAAACTGAAGAAAACTATTTCTATATTAATTAAGGTAAGTGCTACTTACCCCGTTCTCCAGGACTGCCACATTTTGGAGGGTAATAAATATCAATTTGCTCAGTCATAAAAGACTAACATGTTTTAAAGACAATCACTTTAATAACGAAATATAACAAACAAAAAAGGATTAACAATTAAACATCTAATTATCGTACGGAGCTAAACATGCTTGTTCACAGATTGAGATCAAAACATCAACTGGTGGCGCTGTGGGCGCACCAAAACAACATGCGCAGAAGTGGGAATTCTCGACAGTACTAATAATTTAGTTAAAAATCAAGACTTTCTAAAAATGAAAAATAAAAATTTGAGAATTGGATAAAAAAAAATAAAAAAAAAAGATTTTGTAATAGTAATACTTACCAATACCAAATAAAGGAAGGAGATCGGGTTTCTTTTGTCCTTCTTTTGCGATAAATCTTGAGGGTTTAAACTTTTCAGGTTCGTCGTAATCATCAGCATTCATGTGTGCTGCATAGAAGTTGTAAAGTGTTATGGCACCTTTAGGAATTCTGTATCCGCTAATTGTTGTTTCCTCTATGAATATAAAATTATGATCAAAGAATAAACTTACAAATATTTTTAAATAAATAAAATTCTCATTACAATTTTTTTTAAAATGAAACACATGGTATAGACGAAAAGAAGTTTTATCATTTTGATCACTTTCACTTCTAAATTTCAAAGCTTTATTAACCGATAATATGGACAAAAAATATTATTTACAATAAATGTACCCTATTTTCCATAGTGTGGTGGCCTATATTTTGAGGATCTAGAATCCAAATCCGCCTGGAAAAAGGAATATTTATATTCAGAGAAAATATGTTTTTGTGTCTGATTTCATAACTTGAAAATGCTGCTCGCATATTAATTAGCACATTTAAGGTCAGGCTTTCGAACCATTAAGATTGAGACATAGTACGTGAAAATCCTATCATTAGGTCCAAAGCTATTTAGGGTGGGTTTTTTTTTTCGTACATCAGAGAAATATATCAGTTTTCCAGCATCCAGAACGTTCGCACACAGCTCTGTAGATAGCGAAGGGAGATTTTCCTGTAGTAACTGCGTTGCGCCTAACGTACATAATACGTTATGTCTACTATATTATACTCGTATATACTCTTTATACTTTGAGGTAGAAATTATGTTTTTGATTCAACATATGACATCATTGCCAAGATCGCATTGGGTGAAATGTCTGGAAAATTCAGCAAGAAAAAGGAATTTAAGAGTGAATATAACGAAAAAAAAATTGATGTAGTGTGGTAAATCCTTACATTTGAAGTAGACTCCTTTAAATTTTAATCTGTAAGCAATTTTACTAATTTAGGATGTGACATAACACATCTTTTGCAATAATGTTATGAAATTACATAAGTCTTACAATCAGAATAAAGATTGTAACAGTCAATCACTGCTTTGATTTAAGATCATTATTTAAATCCAGCGCCGTTTTGCCCATTAGGCCATGGCCTGGAGCACCCAAGGGGCCCCTTTAAAATTGATTTTTTGAAAATAAATTAAGAAAAACAATGATTCTTGAAATTTTTTCAAAATGTTATGATTATTTTTTAGTTCTAATTTAATAAGATAAAGTAAAAATTAATTTATTATTGTTTATTTTAATTTTAAGTATGCTTTCTTAAATGAAAAGATATATAAATACTTTTATATTTGAATAAAAAAAAATATACGAGAAAAAAATTTAATCTAAGGGCCCAAAAATTTGAATGGTACGCTTAATCAGCCCCTGTTTAAATCCCATTTAATAAAAAGGACAACGCTCTAGACAATACAAGGTATTAATAAAATTAGTCTTGCCGTATGCCCCAAAGTCACGCCCCTTGGCAAAAAAAGGCTAGATGATTTTAGCGATCTTTGAAAGGAAAGTTTTGACAACCATCTTTGGTGCTGTTCTTGATAATAATAATAATAAGCGAAAAAAAGATATAAAATCAAAATCTATAACATTTGAGTGAGGGTATTATAAAATTCACAAGTCATAGTAGAAGAAGATAGACAGGGCACCTTAAAAGGATGAGCTTAGCATTGAGGGATTAAAAAAAAAAAAAAAAAACAAGAGGAAAACTCAAAAAGAAATGGAAAGACTGTGGAAGAGCCGTCCAGAAAATGAGATCAATTTCTGGGAGAAGATTAGATTGGGAAAAGCTTCTAAGGAAAGCCCAAAAAGGGCTGTTATGCTGATGATGATTAATTTAATTATTTTCTGATATTAACCTTAAACGAAATTGTAGAAATATGTTTAAGTTTTTCGAAACCTATTTAAAGAAAATAAATACTTACTAGCGCACTCCATACTTGGGAACATCGTAAACGTTTCTGTCGTTCTCATTACTTCATTCAAGAAAGCGTTGGTGTAGATTAATTTGCTTTTATCATCTATCTCAGGATTTCTATCTAAACCAACAACTTCAACAAGTTCTTTATATATTTTTTCTTGCTCTTCAGGATGCTTTAAGGCAGCGGTTAAAAAGTCACTAATAAACATGGCCAAAAACAAGACTCCGTCGCCCACAATTTGAAGCAAGGATATCATCAAAACTTCATCTGAAAATAGCATTATCAGTATTGTATAATTAACCCTTTGCCGCAAAATTTTTATTAAATATATTTTTCATACTATTTTCATTAATTTGTACCAATTTAGGTTGAAATATATTACATTTGGTATTTTAATAGTTTATGGTTATGAAATACTGTATAAAACGCCGGTATCTTTTTCTGCATTCTAGGTAAAATCTTTCAAACGCAGTTCACTTTCAAACAATAATTTTTCAAATGTGAACTTATTTGCAGATATTTTGATTTAAGAGAAGCAGTTATTCATCATTGAAATATCTTTAACTTAGAAAATCAATTCTTGATAAATTTTTGAATTTGAATGGAATTATTTTTTTTTTTTTTTTGAACTACTTATTTCGGATTTCATATTTTAGTACAAATACAATTCCGATAATCTATATTTTTTTTGTGGTAATTATTAGATTTTTTTATAATTACTAAATACTAAAGTACATTTAGTTCGAAATTAGGGCGTAAGAAAATATATGTATATAAGGTATTCCAGTGTCCCATCTGCATCAAAGCATTAAATAGTTCAAGGAAAAAATATTCTCAATACGTTATCTTGACAAAACTGCATAAAAAAAGTTCTAATTATTCACCATCTATCCTAAAAAGACAAACTTACCCTACCGGAAGTCTTGAGGTCTTCTTCTAACGTCATAGCATTGACTTGATTATTTCTTTTTTTTTAAAAAAACGTTCCGGGTTTGTTTGTATATCTACTCGGAATACTCAGTTGTTCTGAATTTAATTTTTGTGTCGTGTGTTTGCGAAAAACTTTGTTCTTCATATTTTAAAATATCAGATGAAGAAATGAAAAAAAGTACTTTGGGAAATTATTCTATATTGATATGAAATTACCTGATGGTTGAGATGCAGATTTACTCAATTTAGTTAACACCAGCAGAAATTCTTCTACCGGAAGTTGAAACTACCTGTCCAAATACTGCGCCCCCTACCGTGGAGAACATGAAAACGCAGTCGGGGATAAGGTGAATATGAAAACAGATATTTTTTTTGACAGTATTCAAAGCTAACCTGTAAAATATTTTGCCACAGGATCTTTTCTAGCTTCTCTTTCTTTCTTTTCTTTGAAAAAAGCATCTAAGCCATCTCTTATGTGATTTTCGTCGAAAGTTGCTCTCCTCCTTTTCACCACTTCGATCATAATTTTTTTCATTTCCCGGTGACCCTTCTTACTTTCCGGAACATTCATAGCAAAAGGAAACAGAAAATATCTAAAAAATTCCATTAAGACAGAATTTTGCATTAATGTATATGATTTTGATATTACATTTGATTTGACATTAATGTAAGCAAATAAATCGAAACATATTGTTGAAAAACATTGTAATCAGGGCAGCCGTTTAATAGCATGCAGGGACCCCAGGCACAGGAATGTCATACTGTTTAAAATCGAACTAAGACACCAAATATACATAAAATAACGGTTTTAAGATAGGCAATAATGTTAACACATTTAAACTTAGTTTGATTACCCCAAAAATTCAATATACACTGAAGAGCCAAAAAAACTGGTATACCTGCCTAATATCGTGTAGGGTACCCGCGAGCACGCAGAAGTGCCGCAACACGACGTGGCATGGATTCGATCAATGTGTGAAGTAGTGCTGGAGATAATTGACACCATGAATCCTGCAGGGCTGTCCGTAAACCAGTGGGAGTAAGAGGGGGTGGGGATATCTTCTGAACATCACGTTGGAAGGCATCCCAAATATATTCAATAAAGTTCATGTCTGGGGATTTTGGTGGCCAGCGGCAATCTTCTGAATTTAGACACTTCCGCTGGCCACCAAAATCCCTAGACATGAACTTTATTGAACATATTTGGGATGCCTTCCAACGTGATGTTCAGAAGATATCCCCACCCCCTCTTACTCCCACTGGTTTACGGACAGCCCTGCAGGATTCATGGTGTCAATTATCTCCAGCACTACTTCACACATTGATCGAATGCATGCCACGTCGTGTTGCGGCACTTCTGCGTGCTCGCGGGTACCCTACACGATATTAGGCAGGTATACCAGTTTTTTTGGCTCTTCAGTGTATATAAAATAAAGCATTTTCAGACTACGCATCATTTAAAAAAAAAATTGAGATGATAACCAGTTGCCATCCTCGAATAATGAAATAACTTTGAAAACCATCGAAGCTAACTAAAATTAAATTTTAAAAAAAGCATTAAGGATAACAAATAAAGCATAAAGGATATAACAAGAAAAAAAAATCAAAAGGTATGAATTATTTCGTCAAACTCGGCAGTTGTTGAAACAACTGTCGATGCACATCAGACATAACTAGTGGTTGTTTCATAGTGCAGTATCATTCTAAACTCTTTCGATTATTACTTTATTTTACTAATTGTAAATACTAAGCAGAGTGGGTGGGGGTCAAGCATTTTTAGAGACATTATGCAAAACTTGCTCACATTCATTTATTTTGCATCTCACGAACTCGGCGAATATGTCAACGGGAAGTGAGAGTCGAGTATCAAAAAACTTCACCGTAATGTAGACAAATAGATTTCGGGTGAATTTTTTGATAAATTATTCAAATTATAGGTGTGTGTTATGATAATCAATCACTATACAATACATCTATAAACAAAATACGCACTTTATACAATAGAATATATATTTTTTTAGAAAAAATCTAAGGCAATGTTGTTTATCCATAATTTTTTTTTTTTTTAAATACAATTTATAAAAAGTAAGATTCTCAAGGGCCCCCACGGGCACTCCTCGTGTGTGCCCCATACGTAATTTCGGTACCGGTAGTAATTGAGCCTGTCATTGGCTGTGTGGGAAGGGTACATAAAAGAGGAAAAAATTGATTCTGGAATTCATTTTTAATTATTTTTCAAACATGTGTGGGGAGGGGCACCCCTGAGGCTACAACCGGGGGCTCTTTCTGGTGTCAGCTGGCCACGCCACTCAATACAAGTAAAAGGTTTCAAATGAAGTCATACATTTGAAATGAATTATGCATCAGACTTTGCAGTGGACATCCAAGCAAATTTTTCATTCATGCATTTTAAACTATGGGTTGAAACAATAAGCAAATCGTGTACAAACAAATATTTAAAACTAGCCTCCTTTTGTTCCAAATTATCCTGTACAATGCATACATTTTAATGGTAACCAAGTGGAATGCACAGCACAACTGTATTTAAATATTCCATTCCTCCAACACTAACAGCTTAATATATAAACTCAATTTTTTCACAGTTTAGCCGTTGCCCAAACGAAAGTATAATACTGTGATTTCAATTTTATTTTAATTATTTTTAAGTTTTCCATGCATTAAATTTCAGTAATAAATTAAAATCTGTCTGGCAGCCATTCAATCGCAAAAACCACCCTAAATGGAGTTCGGCCCATTTTAGCATAGTAGGCAACAGAAATTATTTCCATCTCTGCCTGCGGTCGTGAGATAAGATAGAAAACATTCATTGCGTACTGTACTAAATCGTCACATAACTCTAGAACCATAACTTTATCGTATAAAATATTTATGCTATTTTTTTTTTAAAAAAAAAAAGGCAATTTCCGACATTAATGACAGCAGTGTGTCGCACCGTTAAAAATTTCTACAGCCAGTTTAGAAAAGATAAACTTAAATAATGACTTCGTAACTAAGTTTTGAGGGATTAAAGGGGATTTTGAAAAATGTGATGCTTCATTTTCCATCATCACAACCTTTTCACCTCTGTTTTAATTTTCATATGCTTTAAATATAGTTCAGAAAATAATGGCATTCCTGAGTTAAATGTTAGAGGAAAATTTAAAAGGTTATGTTTTTTTAAACGAATTAGTTAATGTCAAATTTTCTTTTCTAAGCGTCAAAAATTTTATTCTGTTCATAAAAGTTTTTTTTAAGCCATAAAAAGAAGCTTTAGGAAAAATCATGAGAGTAGTATCTAGATTTAGTAAAGTGGTTACGCGCACACTTAATTAGAATCTCAATCGAACCACTTTGCGGAAATTGAAAAAATTGAATTGCTAAGTAGTCGCATTTATTGAATTCTATACAAATAGACACCTTCTGGATAGAATACTACGAAAATAACTTTTGTTCGTTATTTTCTACACTGGGACGAAAAGAAATACTTTTATCTTCCAATATACAAAGTTTAAGGACATTAAAAAATAAAATAAAGGTAACTCTGCGAAATAGTTTTTTTCCCCTGATAGATAACAGTTGATAATAGATTTTTTTTACGTCACGTTACAAAGTCTAATGACAAATGCTTTTTCTTATTTTCTAATGCATGAACAAATGTTTTTTAAGCGTATTTTTATCAGTATTATATATATATATATATATATATATATATATATATATTCAGGGCCCGCCTTAAGATTTCAAATTATTAGCCAGTAAATTAGCCAAATATCAAAAGTAAAAAAGTTCGAAAGTGTACGCTAAACACAACAATTAACAATTTTTTAGGATTTATTTTTTCCCCATAGGAAATTATTTTACGGTTGTTTGTTTCAGATTTATATTATTTTAACCCATTTCTAATTGGTTATGCCGCTCATCTACCGAAAATTTCTGTAATCGAATAAAAAATTCTGATTTGTTTAGAAAAATTCATTTTGACGTAATTTTGAGAATCCAGTGAAATATATATTTTTCTTTCCAGTGGAAAAAATCATTCGCCAAACCACAATTTTATTCATCCAATTTGCGATCTTATCGTATTTGTAAAGGTGGCCCTGATATAACAGTGGTGTAATATTTCTCCGAATAAGATGTTGAAAATCCGAAAAATTGCGTGAAGAAACATATTCCGGGTACAAAATCGAGGGTTCATATACCATTTAAAAGGTGTAGCTTAAATCTAAACACTCGGAACTCTTTTACACCATACGAGAATAGTTTTGCCTTAGAAAAACACCAATGTTGACGCGCTTTGAATATCAAGAAATGAAAATTCTAAGTAGAATATCTTATTTTATTTTGTTTAAATAACCATCGTTGAACAGCCGACCAAATTTTCGGTCTACGACTACAAATCTACTGTTGCCCCACCTGTTACCGTTCTCAATATCAAAACGCAAAAACAATAGGATGAAATATTGCACACTATTAGTGAAATATTTAGGAAACATTCTGAGTAAACATAAATTTGAATTATTTTAGACTAAAAATTAATAATTTTGATTCAAAAATTGATGGAACATACTTAGCAAAGTTTCCCACTAGCATGAGATTTATGCTCGTCATACTCATCAGGTTCTTGAAGTATGCCCTGCTGAATTCTATCATCTCTTTGTCAGACATGCCATCATTGCCGAAGAGTGTCTGACGCATGACTTTCCCACACTTGACCAGTAGTATTTCAGCAATGTCAACGGGTTGTCCTTTCGCCTTTCTAAGGTCTGCAATAGTCTCCCTGACCGTATCATAGATGGGACCTGATAGACTCTCCTTAATAGCCGTCATTCCCCGCTCTCTAAACTGAAACAATAAGAATTTCCTCACCGCCTTCCATGCTTCTCCTTGCAGGTATACCACACCTGTACAGTTGAGAAAGAAAAAGTATTTTTAAAATCTAAAGTGTTGAGAAGGAAAATAGTTGTTTTTCAAAACAACATGCACTATGCCAAAAAATGACTACTTGAGAATATTGGACAGAGTGAGTGAGCTGGAATGCGTCGACAGGTTAACTTAAATCATTGATCTGGTTTTTTTTTTTTTTTTTTTAGTAGACTTCCATTTGCTGAAATATTTAAAACGCCAACATTCCTTGAACTGTTCGTCTACTATATGTTAACAGATTTTTAATGCTGCCGTATGTCATCACACATTTGTTGCCCCGGAAAACTCCTTCCACTTTAAAAACACTCAAAGATTATACCTTCACCTACTGAGGCCTCCAAAACTAAATGACATTTACAAATAAATCTTTATTCTAAAGTTAAATAAGATTAAGATCATTTAGCTATATAATATTGATAAGTTCTCAAAATGTCCTAAACATTTTAAATTTTTTTTCTCAAAAATAATTCTTAAAGCCTTCTTCTAGCAAGTTCTTCAATTAAAAGAAATGTACAATGTAAACAACAGAAATTTATAAAAAAAAAAGAGAGTTTTATTCCATCGTACCTCCGTCCAAGAAGTAATTGAGTAGATGAAATGCATTGGGTCTGTCGTAGAAACTATCTGATCTGGTGATATGAGCTTCTCTGGTGGCCTTCACGTTTCCTAAATGGATGAAGAGGCGACCGGTGTAAGTAAAACTAAAGACATCGCCATACTTTTTGGCATACTCTTGAAGTTGCAAATGGGCTGTTTCATGCTTGAGGATGGGCCACAATCCAAGATATGGGTAACTAATAGGTCCAGGTGGTAAACCTCTTGTTTTGAAGAGGTAATACAAGATGCTCAAAAGGACAACAGCGACAGCAACGTAAATAGATGTGGCACTGTTGGCCAATTCTTCGATATTGAGAAGCATTTCGTACTTCAGCAGACCAAATAAAATTCTGCAAAACAATAGACTTTTTTAGGTAAAAAATAGTAAATGGGTAATAAATTGTAGACGGAATAATGTAGAATATTCTTATAGAATAATATCATAGTAATAATGGAATAATATCATAGTAATAAATAGTAGATGATTTTTAATATGCATGTTGTTCTGCAAGTATATGCATAAAACCTAGATCAAGAGAAAGATAGAACAACTCATTTTTACATAAAACCATTAAAACCTATGGCTTGCCAATGTAAGCTTTGAACGTGGCTACAAAAGGTTCTTTCCCAATAGCAAAAAGACATTAAAAAGTGTGAAATCTCTTCACTAGATAAAGTCAAGAATATGGTTTAATGGAATCTTAATTTTATGTTAACTTATGCAATAATCATACATTTTGAGAAAAATTGGTCTGCAAAACACATAATAATGAAAGAGGGAAAAAAATCAATTTAAATACTACGATATCTTAGTTTTAGAAAGCTGTTTTGTATCCATAACTGTTCATCTTAATTCTCATAAAGGCCTTATTTTAGGATTCAAAATGACTTGAGTTGCATAATCACAATATCCCACTAGTCTAAAACCTCACACTTTATCTGATATGTGCTAGCTAATGTTTAATTTATTAGCAAAGAGCTCCACACGCCTTTTATTTCACAAAATGTTTCAGTATTTTTTTTCTTTTTTTTAAAATTTCATTGCGTGCAGTTTCAGTACTATATTAACCTCAAATTCTTATTTTCAAAAATATGTTTTCACACCGATTTTCTTTTTGCATGAAAATAGTTCAAAAAAGTTTTATACATGGTTTTTTAAAAACAAACGTAATTAGCTAATTACGTTATTTTGTTTTTACTACAACCATAAGTGTACTGGCTTAAAATAGGGTGGAAAAAATTTCGTTAACTAAAACTTGATAAAGGGAAAAAATTATCAAGATTTATCAAAGAGAAATAAATAAATATTACTGAAGTTTTCATTAAAATGAGTTTATCTTTGTGTGAATGGATAAAAATGATTCTAGAAAGAAGAAAAAAAGATAATTAAATTTTCACACCCTATCAAAGTAAAAAATTATCTATCTCAATGACATTGCTTTTTTTTTCCAAAACATTTTTTTTCTTCTTTTTAGAAGAAATCTAACATGAGTGACAGATTTCAGAGGACTTGTCAGGCATTTTGATTGTTTTTGAGATTATGTTGTTCACTGAGTACTTATCAAACATGACATGTTAAGTGAAAGTTCAAAAACGTGTCGGTAGATACAAAGGAAAGCTTAATAAGTTGAATTTTTTATCTTTATTTTGTATTTAATTTATTATTTATACTTTATTTTTTAAACAGTCAACTTAAATTTAACTCGTTAATATACAAAAGGGATCTACTCCTAGTTCGTTAAAAATGTCAAAATTAAAAATTGTTCAACTGAAACATCCCAAAATTATTTATTATATTAGCGCGAAATTTTATCAGGACCCAATTTAAACCTAATCTTTTTTTTACAGCTATCATTGCAACATCATTCAAACAATTTTTTCTTCGAGGTTTTGGCTAACATGAAAACTTGTTGTTAAGATTTTTCACTTATGAGATTATTTAGCAGTAGATCTAAAAAATAACTTTAAATATTGCTTAAAAATTTTAAATAGGTTTTTTGTACTCAGTGTTTTAATTTAATATGTTTCGTGGATAGAGTCATATATAAACTTTATGAAACAAGTAATTATAATTTATTAGAAAGCAATTAAATTACTATAATAAAGAAGAAACTGTAACTAAAAATTATCAGTATAAAATATTGCACCATTAAAGTTTAAAGTTTATAACCAACAAAAGGTACTAGTTGATAATTTTTTGAAAGCATATTTCAATAAAATTCGAATAAAAACATATTTCTTATTAAAAATAGTTTTAAATTTTGAAATATTTTAGCAAGTTTTAAGTGAATACCTGTGGAGAGAGGGAATTCTCAGAAAAACGCTCCTCTCCAGAAATATAAATTATCAAATCAACTTTAATCCAAACACAAATGAGCTCATATTTTCTAACCTAAAAATACCTTTTTTCTTATATACTGCAAAATATGAATTAAGCAGCTTATTCGGATCAAAATTTGAATATTATTGCTAAACACATATTAAATGTGATTATCTTATTTATGCTAAATAAAATTTCATAAGAAAACTATTGTTTCTGATTTTTTAAGGATAAATAAACAGGTCTATTTTTATACGAAAATACTTTTCAACTTTTTTATGTTAGGAGTATGAAAGTGGTATTTTAAAGTACAGTCGGTAAATACAGTATCAGTACCATATTTACATTTTGAAAAATACATGAAAAACATGATTCTTTACTGTGGACGGATTATAAGTATAAGCACCGTTTTTGATGAAAAACTGACGGCAGTTTTCGTAGTTTTCTTCTTCATGTAACGTAAATGTGGTACCTCCCCATGTAAAGTTTTCCTCACAAGTCTTCCATAAAAGCCCTTTTGTTCTAATACTTGACACAAGATTTACTTTTTCAATAGTCGGCTTCAAAGTTATAAAACAAATGGCTGTAAATCATCGGTGATAAAATAACAGGCTTGCCACGATCCGTAAACTTCTTAAAATCGTAGCAAAATTGAGAAAAAATATCTGTTTTAGGTAATTCGTATCTACCAAAATAATAATAACAACTAATAAATACATGAAAGAAGCGATTTAAAAAATGTAAATGGATATATAAATTTATATTGTTTTTTTCTTTTGTAATAATTAAGTGAAAACTAAACTTCAAATTTTTTCAGCAAGTCTGAAAAAAAATTTGCAACCACTTGCAGGTCGTACAAACCCTAAATATGTAGATGAATATGGAGCTAGACATACTAGCTACAAGCGACATACTACGTAATTGAAAATGATATTACGTATTCCACGTAAGCATAATCAGCAGCGTTATAAACTTTAGCACTAAAAAAAAAAAAAAAAGAATTGGGACATTTTGTGTTTACATATATATGGCAAACCCACTGTTAGAAAAAGTTTGAATTAGAAATTCACCACAGTTAAAACGTGTCAATGTTAGCAGGACAAAATTAAATCTTTTTTAAAATTTGAAGCTTTTTCAAAACTTACATATCTGTTTAGATTTATATAATTACTTTTATTTTTCAGTACTGTAACAAAACACTCAAACATTATTAAAATAAATAATTACACGTTTTACCAATTTATTGTAGACAATAAATATAGATTTATATAAAATAAATCTAATATCAAATAAAGAATAGTCATAGAATTTATTAAGGTAGAGTTTGCTAAGTTTGATATTTCAAAATGGGGTTATTTTGCTTCCTTTTGTCTTTCAAGAGTGTCTCCTACAGATTCCAGATGTTTTTCAGTTCTTTGACCTCGCTACCAAAATAATCTTTTCATTTATTTATTATCATAAGTATTTATTATTATAATTTTCGTGGTATGTAAATATATGCGGGATTTTTAATAAAGTCGAAAATTGAGTGTCCTAAATTTTAAACATGAACAATAAAATGATTGGAATAAGAAGGAGTTACAACTGGGCACTTTTTTATTGATACCATTTCCTTTTTACAATTGCGATAAACTTAAATATATATGACCTTCCGACACATCGGAAATAGGCTTTACTGTTGAAAAGGTCATGGAATGTTTTTCTATTTGTTCTATTCAAAAACAGTGTAACACATTTCGATATTCAAGGAATTGACACATTTATATAACGTTCAGTGGAGTGATAGTTTTCAAGACTTAGTGAAATACTTTTCTTTTTATTTAATCACCGGCGTTGATAATCAGACCCAATTCTGAGATGACGACTATCAATGCTCAACTACGTAGCCTTGTCATTTTGAATTTAACCCAGAAAACTAGGGAACTACTGTATCAAGCATTGGGACAAACTAGCCTTCGCGGAAGACTTTTTTGTTGGAACTAACCAGCATTTGCGTTACATGGATCCTTCCACTGAAGATATTTTACGTCAGTTCTTTGGTCGGTGCGAGGAGCCGAGAGTAGAATTCGCAGCAACTAATCACCCGTTGGGTTTTGAACCTGGGTAATCTAGTACTCCTGAGCCACCGTAGCTCTTAATAAAAGAAAGGAAAAATTATAAAAACTTCTGCATTACGTTTTAGGGCGAGGGTCTCTAAACTACGACCTGGTTTTGCGGGCCTTGCATGCCGTCTTATGAAAGATTAATCTGTAGAACACAAAAATTAGTTTACTTATTAACATAGTGCATTTTAATTACAATTAATAATATGAAATTTGTCCGAAATACTCATCAACAAGTGGCGTATGATTACGCTATTATATAAAAGGAACAAGAAATTTTTGAAACAAAAATTTGCTTGTCATTCTAAATTGCTGTCTGTAGGCATGATAAGATGCTGTCATTACACACCTTTTTAGATGTCAGCAAGAAAATCACTCTTTCCGCGGGGAAGGGGAGGCAGACGATAAAAAACACTTGGAAAAAAAAGCTATTTTTTTCTTCTTAAAATTCTAAAGTTGAACGAAGATATTTCCCTTTTATTAAGTTTTCCCCCGCAACCCGCAATGGGCCGGAGGGGGTCATGGAGGTTAAGACTCCACAATTTCGTGACCCACGGCATGATTGTGGCAATGTTATCAGCACTCTGCACAAGTCGCTTTTTCTTCCTTGACAGACAGCCATTGATCTGAAGTTGGAAACCACCTCTGCGATCAAACCACAGTTCTTCACAATAAAAATTCAGTGCCTTAACCACATCGCCCCTCATATATAAATAATAATTATAATATAAAATGGAAAAATTTCCTCTTAGCTGCTATGAATGATAAAAGATTACATATTAGGAAACTTTCTAGACAAGAAACACGTCTTCAGACGAGAGACACGACAAAGGCTAACTCAATTTCGTTCCTGAATAAAAGCTATATTGACTAGATGAGTCATACAATATTATGACTGACATGTCCTGTCTGGTAGGACTTTGTGCCTATGTCTGATAGGTCGTGAGTTCGATCCCCACCGACCGAAGACACTCCATAAATAAAATGGTGACTGGTGCCCTCTCATTCTGTCGGTGTCACAAACTCTTCCAAGTTCCCATAACAAATCAATACCTCTAAGGGTACTAAATGGGTGACGGGTTGTCCTCTGGTTCAGATCTAACTGACGGTCCGCGGACGAATGGAGGGTGTGTGAATGTGTCCTCCCTGTAAAACGGGATGTG
Source organism: Parasteatoda tepidariorum (assembly GCF_982258835.1). Classification (NCBI taxonomy): domain Eukaryota; kingdom Metazoa; phylum Arthropoda; class Arachnida; order Araneae; family Theridiidae; genus Parasteatoda; species Parasteatoda tepidariorum. The sequence continues at coordinate 2,025,577 of NC_141755.1, read as the reverse complement.
ACGTATGTATGTTGCCACCGGATCCTCCTTAAGGGTGTTTCTAAAATCTTTGCCAATAACCCACTATGCAGTGTGAATGTGTTGACGTTGAATGTGGTTATTTTCCGAGTGACATGGTAGGCTGAGAGGCAAGTCTCGACTTGAATGTGTATACTTTTTTGTCTTCATTTTGGACAAATATTCTAAAAATTATATTAATAATGTAGTCACAGAACACTGCATACATTTCAGGTATCGATATTTCATAACATAATTCATAAATACCTTATATTATTAACATTGCATTACAATGAATCAGACTCTGGCAATAAATTTGTAAAATGAGGTACAACATGAAAGCATGATGATACCAGATTATTTTTACGCATTTCATGCATTTTTACAACAAACGATAAATGCAATTTCTTGCGATTCAATTTACTTCTCAATGAACGTCGTTTATTCAATTCAATTCTTACTCTAACGTCGTTTATTTCGACATCGAGTTTCCGAATCATTAAAATTTAGATTCAAACTTTTTACATGAATTGATAAGTTGCATGATCAAGTTATATATGTTACCGGCTTAGTATGAAACGCCGGCATTGTATAGAATGCCTAGGCATTCTGTAGAATGCCAAATGCTACTTAGGCAAAGTATAAAATAAACGTCCTAATGAGGTTATTATGTAAATGATGTGCAGGTTACTGTGAATGACAGAAATCGGTGGTTGTTGACTTTCACCGGTGAATGTTGACAATCACATAGTCGCTTTCGAGAATGTCCGAAATATTTAGTACATCCGATTTGATATTAATTTATTCGTGGGTATAATTACATTTATTCGATATTTTAATGCTTACTGACGATAGATTAGAAGAAACATCAGTGTTTGGAGTATCGGGCAAATGTATACCGGGCAATGGCACTTGACCTTAAAAAAACATCAGTGTAGGGTATACCGGGCTATGGCACTTAACCAGACCTAGTATGACTAGAACTTTGGTAAATGTCCGAAATATATACTAGGTCTAGTGCTAACTCTATGAGTGCCACTGCCCGGTATACATTTACCAAGTATATCCTACACTGATGTTTTTTTAAGGTCAAGTGCCATTGCCCGGCATACCCTACACTGATGTTTTTTTAAGGTCAAGTGCTATTTCCCGGTATACCCTACACTGATGTTTTTTTAAAGGTTCAGTGCCACTGCCCGGTATACATTTGCCCGAAATACCCGACACTGATGTTTTTCTAAGGTTCAGTGCCGCTGCCCGGTATACATTTGCCCGGTATACCCTACACTGATGTTTTTTTAAGGTCAAGTGCCATTGCCCGGCATACTCTGCACTGATGTTTTTTTTAAGGTTCAGTGCCACTGCCCGGTATACTTTTGCCCGGTATACCTGACACTGATGTTTTTTTTAAGGTTCAGTGCCACTGCCCGGCATACAGTTGCCATGTATACCCTACACTGATATTTTTTTAAGGCCAAGTGCCATTGCTCGGTATATATTTGCTCCGATACTCCAAACACTGATGTTTCTTCTAATCTATCGTCAGTAAGTATTAAAATATCGAATAAATGTAATCTATCGTCAGTAAGTATTAAAATATCGAATAAATGTAATTATATCCAGGAATAAATTAATATAAAATCGGATGACGTTTTGAATTTGTCATTTTTGAATGACATTTTGCCCGTTTCTCATTTGGCATTCTATAGAATGCCTAGGCAATGTGTGAAACATAAATCATTTCACTTTTCCGGCTAATTTTTGGCATTCTATACAATGCCTGATTTCATACTTTGCCGGTAACATTTATATTTTGAATCAGATTAATCTATGTATAAATTCAACCCTCGTCACTGATTCTTCCATGAAGCAGTTCATGTCTTCTTTATGTGATAAAAAAAAAAAAAAAAAACTAAAAAAGCTCCATTTCGATATCTTATAATTATTGAAATCATTGTAGGCAGCAGATTGCAGGTAGTATTGAAAGAGCAACAAAAAGCAAATATATTTTAAATGATAATAAAAATAAGTTTGACAATTTTCTAATTGTTTTAGCATAATGTTTCATTAAAAAATTCTAATAGTATTGACATCCTTTTATTTTTCTTAAATATGATCCAAAAGGAAATTTATCTTTTTATTATTTTTACTATTAAAAATATCGTGTTTTATTAAGAAATGAATTTTGAATAAAATTTTTTTTCTTCAAAATTATGATTAACCCATTTTCTGTCAGAAGTGCGTAAACGCGTTATATTTCAATAAATATTTTTTTATTAACATAGTAAAGCATAATTTCCACTCATTTTCATTCATACGAGTCATTCCATTGAGTAAACACTTTCGGTTTTAAAAATTTTGAAACGATCTTACTCGTTTTTAGGATGGATTTAAGTTGAAAGTTTTATTAATAAAATAAAAACAAAACAAATTTCATAAAAAAATCTAGTGTCCAACTAAATGTTTTGTCTATCGATTTGGCCAATGGCGGGCTAACATTTCGTTTCTTCAATAATAAAATATTATTTTTAATGCCCGAAACTTTTTATGCATCTTAATAAATGTCATCAATTAAAAATAATACCACAATTTATAAAATTGTCAAAGTTGGCCTAAAGTGGATTTAAAGCGTTTTAACAAAATCGATTGTTAAAATTATTAATAGCCATAGTAAAAATAAAAAGAGAGAGAAAGAAGGAAAAAAAATATTTTATTTTAAGTTACTGTTTTTTCAGTTTTAAATTACTTTTTTTCAATAATTCAAAGAATATTCAGATGAATGCCCACATTTAATTGTATCGCCAATTATAAGAAATATTTACTCAGATTTATTAATTAAAATCATTTTATGAAAAAGGATATAAAACATGGATAAAAACTTACTGTGAGTAATACCTTTTGAGGTTGTTTTTTTTAAAAACTTCTCCTTCCTCGGCAGAACTCCGAGGATGCAGCTATATTTGGGTGAAGATTAGTGCGCAATCAGCCCAGCCTTGAAAAATGTTCGTAATTTGAAGCCTTTTTAATAGATGACGCCACTACACTCTTTAACGCTATCGAATAGCATAATCATTCAGTTGATATTTTATTACGTCAAAATAAATACAATGTCTTACATTTTATCGAATGGATAAAAATAATCAACCTCTTTTGAAACAGTATCGAGTCTGTTTGAAAATTAAAAACAAAATATTACAGTTCTTTAATGAAATACTAGTTTTAAATAGCAGAGTTTTCTTTTATTATTTTAAATTGACGCAAATTGAACTATTAATTTAAGAACTTTATTATCTGGTTGATAAATTGGGTTTGAAGCTGGTTTCAAATAACTGATAAAAATGGTGCAATAAATAATGATTATAAGGTTTTTTTATTTTTCGGTTTAAAATAGACATTTCTTTTCCAATATCGCCTCAAACCGAAGGTCATTTCAACAGCTATGCACAATTTAGTTACAGCTATATAATTTAACTAAAGTTAAATATCTTTTGATCTGTGATAGTGCTCAACTTTCGATTTTATCTCGAAACAACAATAATGTACATAAAAGTTAGAAACAATGCTTTTTGCTTTTTTTAAAAATTTTATTCTTTTTTTTTACGAAATTATAGATAGTTTTAAATATAAGAGGCTAAAAATGTGAAATAAATTATGAATTTTTTTATGTTATTTAATTTTATTTATTTAATTAATTTTTTTCCTCAAAAAAAAGCTGAAATTGTAAAAAACTGTAAGAAATAAGTAAGAATCAACTAAAAGCTATATAATATAAATGAAAATCAACTACTTTAACTAAAAATGTAATATTACGAAGCTTTGAAACAATAACATTATTCGAAAAAGCGTCGTCTTGTTGATTTTTCGAGAATACCCTAAAAATCAATAAGACGCTTTTTCGAATACTGTAAGCTCTGTTTTAAAAACCGATTTTGTTCAAAGCCATGGTATTTACCCTGATACGATGCTCATTTCACTGTTTGTTCCAATAGAAATTTTAAACATTTTCTTTTCTTATTATAATGCAATTCAATACGTAAACTTCAAAGTACAGTCTCTTTTGTAAATGTTTCAGCTCATTTCAAGTTCTTGCTTTGAGTTGCCTTCTTGGACCAACACAGCCGATATTTTTCTAAATAAAAAGTGATTGTGAAATCTCTCATAAAGATATTGAAATTATTGCGAAAATATTATTTAAAGGACTTCGCAAAAAAAGGAATTTTATGAAGCACTTAGAAAAGTTTAGTAGTGGTAACGCAAAGATGATTGATTTATTACATTTATGAATGTACGTTATTTTGCTAAGAAAAATCTAATTGTATGAAGCCTTAGTGCTACTAGACCTCTGAGCGTTAAAAAAGAATTTCCTGCATGAATTTGCATACACAATTTAATTTTTCGAATAGTCGTCTCTATTATTTCTTGCCATATAAAGCAACAAAGAAAATAAAGATAAAAGTTAATTTTAAATATAATTTTAAGTAAAGTTCGAGAAAACGGCTGCTCTGATCTTTCAAATTCCGATTAACTTTACTGATTTTATAAAAGTAAAAAAATAATACCTTTGATAACTAAAAAGTTTTTAATGTAGAATGTTTAATTTTTTGATAGTTTTAACCTTTTGCCTTTCTAAAGGGACATCAGCTGTCACCACTCTCAAATTTAATATCTTAATAATTTTTAGTCACTATCATTATTTTATTTTATAACAGTCGTTGAATAGCCCATCCAAATTTGAATTTGCGACTGCCATTGTTCAATCCCGTAGCCTTGTCATTTTAAACCCAATCCAGAAGACAAGGAAACTTCTGGATAGAGCATTAGGAGAAATTTGCCTTCGTGGAAGGCTTTCTTCGAGAGGCTTTTTGAGAATAACCCGCATTTGCGTTATATGGAGAGAAAAACCACGAAAAACAGATCTATGTCTAAATTTAGGAAGTGGCCTCACGAATTGATTGGCATGTCTTCGGATCATTCTCCGGAATGTTTCCCAGACAATTGCTAATATTGTGCAGCTGTAGTGCGACGTAAATAAGTTTACGACGTCTAATCATTTTTAATAAATCATTTTTAACATTCCTTTTAATTCTCATTTTAACGAAAACCATAATTCGTCTTACATTATTCATTTTTAGTTTATATACACCGAAAATAAATTCTTAACTAGACTATATTCAACTCCTAGATAGCGAATTCTACGGAACATAAAACTTAATCAATGATCAATCAAGATTATCAATGATAAAAGAATAAAAAATTTCATTTTTAAAAAAATATTTTTTTTCGAAAATGGTCTTTTATGGGTTAATAGGCTGACAATTGTTTTATATACTTTATTCATGAAGTCGGAATTCCACCAAAAGAAGGTTCCGTTTGGGGTTTCCCAGCCGTAAAAAATTTGGAACCGCTGATACAGAGAATATAATCTTTTTTATTTTTTAATATTTAAATATTTTTCTTTTCCTTGCTCTCAAAAGGCGATGAAAGTCGACCGACTATTTATCAAGAGGGGAATGTATTTACTCGGCCTTGGAAAGATGAATGCTTTTTTTTTTCTTCTTTTCTTTCTTTTTCTTTGAAATATATATTTTTTTCCTGAAAATATTTCAAAACTGTTTCAAGTAGGGAGTGGGAGGACAGTTGCCCAAAAACCTATTACTCTGAGCGTATATTTTCCCCCCGTCAAAATTAGAATCTTCATTTTAAGTGATCTAATATGGATGCTTCGTTTTTTTTACCAGACTTTAAAACGTTTAAAATGGTGTCTTAAAATTCCTGCAAGCATTAACGTAAATTTACTACCACTCAAAGACTTGACGTGTTCACAGTAGCTCCGCATCTATGTGTCCATCATTTCGTCTAATCATTAGTTCTTTTAACTTCACTCATTAAAGAAAGACATATCGAAGAGCTAGCATATTCATTCATATCATTATGTTTCTTACAGCTATGAACGATGGATAAAAAAAAATCTTAAAAACGCAACTGAAGTCAATATTAAGATGTAACGTATTTTGTCTCGTTACTTTTTATGAAATTGTAAAAAAAGTTTTGTTATTCTGCAAAACTTGCGAGGAAAATTTTCAGTGACAAACGACGAAAATATTCCATTTCTCTACCCTAGCCTTCTCTACCCCCCTGTATGAAACAAAACCTTTTTTTTTCAAGCTATTTATATTTAAAAATGCGCAAAAAAGGTTTTTCAGTCTTGATATTCCTTGCAACATACATAGGGAAAATTTAAAAATTCACTGATTCAAGGAATTTTCTAAGCTATACTTAACTACTTCTTCGCAACTTCTTAACTACCTATACAAAAATTTTTCAAAAAATGTGGAAAAGTTTGCAAGAATTTTTCCCCATTAATGTCGCTTAAAATAGTTGCATAATTTTTGTGTTTATCGCTTTGCCGTAAGAAACAGTTTTAACATTTTGCTTTTTTAATTTTTCCTAAAAATGTTTAGATAAAAATAAAAATACATATTAAAACATTCGTATGTTTATTTAATCAACTACACAGTCTAATCCCGATATTATGAACTCGAGTTATAGTGGTCACTCGGTGGTAGCGAAAATTTTAAACGATATAGTCCGGAGTGTTATTTCATACGGTAATAGAGAAAAACTAAGAAACTGGTTGGTACTTCATTTACAGTGAATCTGAATAAATGTTACAAATGTTTGCTTTATGTAATGAGTTCAAATGCATATAATAATGGATTTTAATTAAAACTGAAGTAATGCACATTATAAGGAGGGTTTTAAAAGCTGAAAGTAATAAAGCGGGTGATTCCGCATTGATTGAGAAAGACCATCAGAATTTCGAGTTTTAACGGCAACTTTCTTCAAAATGGATGGAAATGAAAAAGATAAAATTCCGAAAAATGGTGAGAATTGAAAAAATAAATGTTAAAAAAAATCATTATAACGGAACCGCAACTTATAAGAAAAATATTTGAATGTTTTGTTAAAAACAAAATATTTGGAAAATATTCGCTGTAAGGAAAGTACGTACTAAGGAAATTCTATATACTTTCTAAGTTAATAGAGCAAATAATGTAGTATCGCAACCACTATTTCTAACAATACTATTGCAATATGCTAACGAATATTTAGTTCCATAGAGCGAACCGTCGTTTATAATGGATTTCTATCTGGGTCCGTGGACGCAGCACTGTAGCAGGGTCCGATAACCGTTTAAGGTGAAATGTCAAAGCTTAAGTCGACATTACCAAACATACAAATAATAAATCGAAATGTCATTGTTTCATCTCGCTGCTAGAACAGGTCTATTAGTAATAAGTCGATGTCAAAATGATAGCCTGAAAACCGATATTTATATTCATCGGTAAAATTTAAAACTTATTTTTTGATATGACTCAATTTTAAAAGAATATGACTAAGTTATACTTCATTTTAATATGAATACATTTTTAATAAAATGACATTTCTCGTCGCATTAGTTAAAGCAGCCGTCCCCCATTTTTTTTTTCCGGCTATAGCACCCTAAAGAAGAGTCGAAATTTTTTCTGCGGAATCCCGATGCTCATTCGCAATCGAATGAATGAAAGAACGATCAACATACTATTTGGAAATTATGAATGTCAATCTAATTATTTTCTATTTTTAAACTTCTTATCCTCTTTAAATTTAATTTTTTTGTCACCCGAGTTTTTAAAGTTCAGCTTTCATTTAAGTTTTTAAAACGAAAATGAATCTCTATAAATATTCTTAGGGAATCATATTTCTTTGACTTTAATCGTTTTATTTTGAATTCGAAGTTCCATGTGGAACGCTAAGGCAGATGTCCTTTTCACAATTTATTCAATTTCTTTCATTCTTGGTCTCCTTTCGCATTTTATAAAAATAAACCAAACTATTAAATCAATAATTATTCATTCATTGCTATTAAATGCCAAGCAAAATATTTTATAGAGAGGTAGATATGAAGTTTTTCCGAATTTTTGGCAACATTTTATAAGCCTTACCACGAAAGCGCCGTTGCGTATGAACTTTTTAAATCATTTATAGGCAGTGGTGTGGACAAATAAGTTTGTAATACATTAAAACATACGAACACTACAATACATTTTTATAAAAAACGTGCCCTGTAAATGTCACTTTCAAAGCTCATGAGAAGGCCTTCGACCGCTTGAGATCCTTCCGCGGAACCCTGGGGTTCCGTGGAACACCTTTTGGGAACAGCTGAGTTAAAGAATATCCTAAAATAACAAAACGGAGAGTTTTTCTTGGGGGGGGGGGAAGGAGGCACATTTGCGAAATGTTTTTCTCCTACTTTATCCACAGGTGTCATTTATTACATCATCTATTTGCATTTAAACTAACCTTGAACGCTTCTCGGGATCTCGCGAGTGTTTTAGAAAAGAAAGTAGTATTACATTAAGTTTTACGTTTCCTTGAAGTATAACTCCTTGCGTTTAAGCAGTTTCTGACAGACACGGAATATTTCTTATGATGCCTTTATAAAGGGAATTACGTATAAACCTGCCTTAATATATTCATTTAGAAATCTCTATGCGCTGTATGAACCCCAGAAATTTTGTTTTTCAATTCAGGCACACTAACAATTTTTAATGTAGTTTTGATTTTTGAAACCTAACGAATCAGAAGATCCAATAAAGGATCGCTCGATGAAAATAAAGCGCTAAGTGGCAGACACCTTTAAATTCAAAAGGGGGAATAGCTTTCTCAAATATTTGAAACTTTTTTAAATCAACTTTATAATTTATTATTTATTTTATAATCGTCGAAGAGCCCTCCCAATTTTCGGGTTTACGACTACTAATGTTCAACTCCGTAACCTTTTAGTTTTGAACCCAATCCAGGTGACAAAGGAACTCCTAGTTCAAGCATTGGTATAAAATAAATAAATAAAGTGGATGTTTTTTTGGTGGAACTATAACCCGTATTTGCCTTACATGGTCAGAAAAACCAGGAAAACCTCCCACGCGAACCGGGTGCGGAATTCGTATCGATCAGCCATTGCTGGGATTCGAACCGGATTCACCTCATTGGAAGGCGAACGCTTTATCCTCCGAGCAACACCAATGCTCCACGTGGTTTAACTTTTCAAGTAGTTTAAAAGTATTCTATGTGTTTACTACGTCTGCTTACTATTGCTAGCCGATTTCCCGAATAGTTTTTGCAATTTCTAACACTCGCTCACCCACTACTGAAACCCAAATATACTTCCTTAAGCATCGTACAAAAACCAAAGTGATCTGCTGTTATTTTACAAATTTGAATCCTAAGTTAACAAACGATAACTTAAACATACAATAGTTAAAATAAATAAAGTTATTAGAAAAGGCGCCTAGAACTGAATGATGCTCGTAACAAAAGGTGAGACAATTATAAAATAATTCTTATTGCTGAACAAATAATTGTTCTGCAATGAATGAAATTTAAGATTTTTTTTCCATCCCTTATCCAATTCCTTTACTGTGATTGGAAAAAAATTACAAGAATAAAAAGTGTTCTTATATTATTATGTGTCTATTACTATTATTCCTTATATTAAATTAAACTTTTAACAGGTAAATACTTCACTCCTATTGGATGATGAATATCTGATTATCCTTGTTATGGATGGATGTCATATGACGTCAACAATGTATTAAACCTTTTCGGTGCTGTGTCTGCCAAACACTACTTTTACAAATGTGACAAACCACTGGAATTTTAAAAATAATTGCTTTTATGCACTTAGCAACCATTATTCTTTAAACAAAGAGCTAAAGTATGTCACTTAAAATGTACTATCTATTGCCTAACTAAAAATTTCAATCGAAATTTGTTTTTTCGAAAAGGTTTAAGTCAAAATGATCAAACCAAGAATCAAATATCAGAGCTTTTTATTGTGGTACCACTTTATACATTTAGCTACCAAAAAATACGGATGAGTGAGCTGCTACATTAAGATCTAAAACTGTTGTACTAAGCATTGTAGAACGTAAAATGAATGCTGCGAAACAACTTTATTTTTTCCACAGACATTACCAGACTGCACCAAGTTAATTTATAAAAAAAATGTAAACAATTTTTAAAAAAATCTAAATTTCCAGCAATAAGCTGTCTGAGTCTAGTACATATACCTTAAATTTATGGTATCAATTTCGCTATAAAAAGCTGAAAAATTCTAACAATGAAGATTCCCAAAGTCTCACTCTCCAATTGTGCTGAATTTACTTTTTATCAATAGTTTATAAATTATAAATAAAATTTATTTTGTCTTCTTCGTAGTAATTATTAAATTATGAAAAAACAAAATCTGCAATTTTTCCTTAAGTTCCTCGCCAATTTTAATTCATTGTGCAGACGAAAAACATTTTTGGCCTTCCTCTTTTTTCGAATACTTCATTTCCTTTCTGTAATTTAACTAAAAGATTAAATTATAAAATTAGAATAATTCTATTGTTTTAATTGATACACTCCAAAGTGCCTGTGTAACTCAGAATTATACAAATCATTTTTTAAGTGACAGTTTATATGCTAAATTAGAACTCTGACAAGAAATCGCTTAAAATTATATTTTTATAAGTAACTTAGGCTTGATTTTTGCAACTGTGTTAGTTATCGCGCATTTGGCAAATTTCTTAGATTTTTTGTAAACATTTTTACTAAAATTTACACTAAGAATAATTCATATTTCCGCAATTAATTTATAATAGATAAAATATTTCACGTATGTCATTTCACAGCAAGAAAAATAACTATATAAAAAATTACTGAGGAGAGAAAATTGTGATCACTAGTAACCCCTCTCCCTCCCTCCTGGATAGATTTTTATAAACACCCCCACATTTCAAGTCATGGGTTGCGATAACTGCCCCAATTGATGTTTGTCTAAAATTAATATTATGTAAAAAATAAAAAATACATGATGGTGAAAATAAAACAATCAACTCCAAGACGTTCCAAAATTATTGTCTGCTTGTTTCGTTTTGGTACTTGATCAATTAGACAAGGGATTCATTACAGTGGCTCTCCATTTTAGAGATTTCAATGCCTTCAGCTTACAATTAAAAATTACAATCTACCAACTTCAGCAGTTCAAGACATATTATTTTGAGGTTATTAAAATGTTAAGGCAATTATATACAACACACTAATGTTTTATGTTATTATTACTGCTACATTTTGATTTCCAGGTGCATGCGAACCCCGCTCTCTCCTACAATCCGAAAAAGATTCTTTGTTTACTAAGTTGAACACATTTTATTTTCCCGAAAACATGGATAAGATTTATTTGTGGCTTCTGAAATGGGCACATACATTCAGTTTGTCGAAGTTGAAAAACACACTTTGACTCTCATCTCCCGCAGACGGCTTTTCTAAGCGAAAGTTTTTAATGATCGTTGTCAAGAAAAGAAAAACCTGTATCATAGCAAATCCTTCTCCCATACAAGACCTCTTACCTGTGAAAAGAAAGGTATTTTTGTAAATGATATTATTTATAGATCATTAGAAACATTTATTTTGAGTCAAAGATAAGCCATGAACCAAAGCTGGTCATACGTTTTTTTTTTTTTTTTTTCATTTTAATTGAGAGAGAGTAATTTTTTGTCTTAACCAAGATTTCGATTTTAAAAAAGCTTAACAGACGATCATCGAATCTAAATTATAAATGTTTTTAACTTAAAATCTTGTGCAACTTCTCTACAACAGAAAAACACTCTCATTAAAAATAGAATGAAATTTTACCTCTATATTCAAAGAATATAGAATCTATACATATGTGACAAACTTGATGACTTGTGAGATGAATCGAATATCCACCGATGGATCGGTGGGAGTTGCCAACATAAGTTTTAAAATTAGAATCTTTGAAAATTATTCTTAATATTGTTTTACAATATGCACACCATTAAATATAGTTTTCCTATAAAAGAGCTAGACTAGTGGTCAGAAAGTCTCGTCTTGTGAGATGCACCCAATATTTTCTTTAGAAAATCTAGATCAGCTTAAGTTTGGACTACGTACTTGGGAAGAAAAAAAAAGCCCCAATTTGTCGACCACTGAGCTATAGGCTCATTGAAAGACGGGAAAATGTATAAATGACCTTCTTTTTATTTGTAAAATTTTAATGTAATCACATGCATCTTTAGACATTCAATTTTTAAAACATTTGATTTGCCGATGCATTTTTGCAAAATGGTAGCAACATGTATGATTCAGCATTTAATTATAGGTTTAATTAATCTCTTATGATTAAAACAAGTCTTGCAGATAGTGTGAGGAAGTCACTGTTCTTCAGTGTTTATAAAAATTATTCTATTTTCTTCTTGTATATCGTTATTGAACGATAACTTTAAAGATAAAGGAAGCAAAAATTCAATGTATGTAAAAATTAGTTAATTATAGTATGTGTGCTCGAGTTATATGCATATGAATTCATCAGTTCTAAAATTGGTATTACCGCCATGAAAAATAACGTTTCACGTCTGATTTAACATCGTTTCATTAGATGACCTAAAAGAGAATGAATGCTTTTTACGCAGTTTTGGCGCAGTATAACCGATTCAGACTTTTGCGTCATTAAACCCTGTATTAAAACAAATGTACATTTCTTTCGAAATATTTGACGGATCGAGCTATATAACGCGAGACATGTTAAATAATGTGATGAATCGCATTTTATTAAACAATTAGTCTACAACATATTTAAAGAAATTAAGAATTAAAAAAAATATTTTTAAACTGCAAGTGTCATTCAAACTATACATCTGTAATTTTCACAAATGAATTTACATATTATGTGTTGCACTCCCAAGTACAGTGAATTACAAAAAGTAACATTTAAGTGTATTGTATCACTTGAGAACAGACTATTTTATCTATCACATTGGGAATTATAGTCTCTTGTGCTTTATTGTATGTTAAGGAAGATCATAAATAAGAAAATATAAATAAATGAAACACCACACCTATTCCAAATAAGGGTAAAAGTTCAGCTTTCTTTTTTCCATCTTTTGCTATAAACCTTGATGGATTAAATTTCTGTGGCTCTTCATAATCTTCAGGATTCATGTGTGCCATCCAAAAATTATAAATCGTTGTTGTGCCCTTAGGTATTCTATAACCATTCACGTATGTCTCCTCTAAAATGAATAGGTTTTACTTAAGACAATGAATAATGCGTAATAAATATAAAGAAATAAAATATACCGGGGAAAATTAGGTTCATTGTAGGATTTTGAGTGAGAAATTTAAAAAAAATACAATGGGGGTGTACTTCAAAAAGAAGATGATCACACATATGACCTATGACATCTACTCCAGCTAATCGTTTATGCGCAAAATGGCGGAGTGTTAGAGTTGAACTAAGTTTCTCCACATAAATTAGAATGTTCATTAACGTGAAGTTAATTATATACCGCTCCGTATCGCGCATGGAATATAATTCTTTCTCGCCTTTTACTTATTAACTTATATTTGTTAATTGTTTATGAATTTTTATAGCAACCGTGATATATTTTTGTTTTGTATAATTGGTTCGTGGTTTCATGCCTGTGAGAAATATAGAGTGAAATCGTTGTATGCAGAAAATGTGTCACTTAAGAGAATTGATACTTGACGGGCACTCGAAACAGTTATTAACGTAAACAAATGCCACGTTTCAACGACCCATCAGGATCTAGACCAGGGGTTCCTGATGTCTCGTAGACCCCTTGCATGTGTTTCGATTTTGGATAGACCCCTTATTTACCTGATATTTGTAAGTTCATCCACTTTAAATGAAGTTTTGACAGATGGTATAGTGCTACTCAGTGTGAAAGATTTCTAACTGCAGTCAAGTGTAGAGTGAACAACTTAAGAAAAAACACATGTTAATTTTATACATTTATTAATAAAATTCAAACTAATTTACCGCTGAAAAATACTTTTTTGTTACAAGAGAAAACCTTACACGCAGAGAAAATAAGAAACGTACTCGAGTAGAGCTGCAGGCAACTGCTAGTTTATAATAATTCAGTTTCATACAAGTATGTCAGAAAATAATCCCAATAATTTAAATTTTAATAAAAGTTTTACTTCATAGCTACTTTTATAAATTATGTAGAATTTAGATAGATATATGTCTTCATATTAAAAGGCAGTATAATGTAAGTAAATAGGTACTATCGGTGTATGTTGATTATTCCATTCATGAAATGCCAAAATTGAAGTCACGATCAGTTTATATGAGATCTACTATCGTTGACCCCCATTTTCATTTAATGGTCCCCCGATTTTTTTTCACTTGACATGGATCCCTTGCAGGCTGTCATCGACTCCTGGGGGTTGATATAGACCACATTGGGAATCACTGATCTAGACGCCATTTATACTTGGAAATCGAGAAGAAGTGAAGTGATTATGCCTAATTTAAAACAGATTTAATTGGATACCTGTAAGCGACGCATCACGCGTGTGTTTCGAACCTGAGTAAATCGACACATACCTCTATACGGTAACGTCACTTGCAGGTTGCAGGTATCTATTGCATTCGATGTTTCCCATTTCAGACGTGTTTATTTTTTATATACAGTGCAGTTCATTTGGTTTCAAAACTCTGTGTATTGAAAGGCATACCGTTGACGAGAAACTACAACGAATGTCTCTTTTAACGGTTCTGTTCATGACTAATTCCTATTAAAAACTCATTCCTATTCGATAATTTTGAATTCGTTTGAGATAGTGTAACTTAAAATGACGTCATGAATCCTTGAATTTGGAAAAAAGGTCATGATAATTTTTGAACAACTTAAATATGTTCTACAAATGTGGACGATAAACGACACGATACACACACTCACCAAGATTCCGATACACCACACTGTTATAAATTTCTCGTCACCAAATGGTTTAATAACAATTATTATTTAGTTGTTCGCCATATTCAAACAAAAAAGTCAACTAATCATAAATAAGATGATATTCAAACTGTTAAATGCGTAAAAAACGTTTATTAACTATTTACATGTAATACGGTTAAACAATCAGAATTTCATCACACCACCTAATGAAGGCATTTTGTTCCTTGTATGCTCGGTACACATCATAGCCGAGAGGACTGTCAGAAAGAGGGTACGAGTTCGAGTCCCATCTTTTGTTCCCTTCAACACAAGAAGAGCTCCCCAATTTGTGATCCTGAACTAATTCTCATTCACGCAGCATCATGAAACTGACCAAAGAAGTCTCTTACGATAGTTGGAACAACCCCACATTCCACGGTTCATTTCATAAAACACAACTCAATCACAACATAACTCCAATGCGCATTACTTGACGAAAAGTCTACTTTCTACATCTAGTTAAATTTCTTTGTTACAGTTTTGAAACCATGCCAATCGTAAATGGTTAAAAAACAGTATAGTTTCGTATTCGTGATTTTTTTTAACTAAACTAGTTACGAATGGTTTTAAAACCTTAAAGGTAAAAAATGTTCTTCGCCATGAAATTTACAGTTAATTGGAAGGGCAGACAGCTGCCGATTATTTTAGATTGGAAATTCTTACAGTTCACTGAACTCCAGTCTATTCCATCTTGGTAAATAGATCTTGTATATATATATTATGAAAGCTGTTTAGATACCGAAAAAGATGAAAATGTCAACAAAAAAGCTTGTTTTCGCAAGTAACAAATGTCCGCCAAGATCCTTTGGTAATTATTTTCTGACTCAATAAACTGCCTCGTCTACGCTTTATAACTTTTAATATGCATTGGTGGCCAATTTCTTTATTTCTGTCTAAAATAAGTTATATATGAAATGGTATTACTACCTGTTTCATATATATTCGGGTTTACAAAAAGCTCTGGTAGTTATCTTACTGTGATGATTGCAGAAGATGAATTAAGTATTTGCATACAATAAAAAATATTCACTATCACAGAAAAAAACTTTTTAGAAAGACGTAAAAGTTGGCTGGTATGCGCAAATAAATTGATAAAAATAAAAGAGTTAGTTCAGGTTGATATTTACTGTTAACATGCTGTGAAAACTTAGTGAGTCCCTTTGGAGGGAATATCTTGTAGTAACAAAAAACTGCTTTTAAAAAAATGTGGTAGGACATTTGTGCTTTCACTGAGTGAATATTTTCTGTTATTGACTACCACTTTTAGTTTAATAAAACCTCCCTCGAATCATTTTTGATGAATTTATTGATATTTTAATAATATATTATGGTATACAAAACGTCCTAATTTACTTGGAATGAAGTGATTAAGCTACTACACTTTATGTCTTTTATTTTAAGAAAAAGAACAAAATGGAAAATTTTGAGCTTAATTTGTTAAAAGATATAAAGATGTACTTCAGCACTTACTGTTGCAGTTCAATCCAACGAGAAGTGGAAAAACATCCGTTGTTCTCATTACTTCCGAAATGAAAGCATTTGTGTAGGTTAGTTTGCTTTTATCCTCCATTCCGGGCTCTCTGCTTTCACCAACTACTTCAAGCAATTCTGAATACACCTTCTCTTGCTCTTCTGGATGTTCTAGCAGAACCCGAATAAACGCTCCGATAAATATTGCCATGAAATACACACCGTCTCCAATAATTTGAATTAAAGAAACCACAAAAGCTTCATCTGAAATTTTTTTATCAAAAAAAAAAAGAAAATTAAAACAATGACTTAGTAACAGCAAACATAGAAATAGCAAGGTCTTAAATACAGTGCACAAAAAGAAAAAAATGAACTACCCTGAATAACTTTTGATTTAATGATCGAGTGTTCACGTTCCAGAACTTTATTGTTCAAGAGGGTGACCTAAAACATGCTACTTAAAAAGTGCAGACGATATTTTAAATTACGAAATCAGACACAAAAACGTCCTTTTTCTGAAAAAACATAAATTTTTTTTCAGACGGCTTCGGATTTCTGATCCCCCCCCCCCCATAATAAAGGGGAGTAGTCAGAAAATAGGATCCCCACAGTTTGGTCAGAAAAGTGGTTCAAAGTTTGGACCCTTTAATGTTAATTTTACTTTTTGTGTATTTCTCAAGAACTTTTTAAGCGGATAGAAAAATATTTGCACACGATTATAAATTTCGTTCATCGGAGGGTAATTCCATGCATAAAATAAATTTTAGAAAATATTTATTATTTTTTTATTACTTAATGATAGTTGTGAAACTTTGAATTGTAAGTTGTAAAATTACATACTTTAAAATGGAGTAAAAATTTCTATAACTTACAATTCAAAATTTTTCGATTGTTACTAAATGAAATAATAAAAAATAATAAATACTAGGAGGCTTCGCCCCCTCCTCGCTGCCGCTCGCCAACCCCCGGAACTGCTTTCGTAGTTCATTTCGGATTGCTTCGCAATCCAATGCTCGCTTTGCGCGCTCATTGGATACGTTTTTAACGTCTAGGTTTTGTATACTTTTTTGAATACTGAAGTTCCGAAAACTTTTCACTGTAGAAAATTCTAAACCTGTACATTTAAATATTCATTTGAAATTGCAAGCAGTTCACATATTTTTCTTAATCATACTATTCTAAATTTCAGTTGTTGTGAAAAGTAACTGTTGTAAGTTTTGTTTTAAAGTCTTTCCCACCAGACGGCTAAAGCCATGTGTTGTGAAACAATATGAAATAGTAGTCTGCCACTGAACGCCGGATGTAAAGCATCGGCTTTGCTGAAGATAATTTTGTATTTTTAATTCTCTGAAGGGAGAGCCACCTTAATAATATGGAATTTGTAAAATAAATGCATATATTTTTGATTGTTGATGAAGACCATCATTTTGTGCTTTCATCAGTGTTCAGAAGCAGAACAACTATAAGTTTTTTATCTTATCACAAAAATATAAAATGTTTAAAAAACAAAGAAAAGAGTAAGAAAATGAGTATAGTCATAGAAAAAGTTCAAATTATAATATAGTATTTGTCAGTTAAAATAAAACTTTTTGTTTAAGTCATTGCTAACAATTCAAATTTCTTCGAGGCAATTCTAAAGTATAAATTAAGGTAGTATAGTTAAGTTGAAACACAATATTTTTAGTTTTGATGTCAACAATACAATTCAATTTTTCACAAAAACGATTGTCTCCATTGTTAAGTTCAATGTCAACAATTCAAATTTTTCTGAGGTAACTCTTAACCTCTAAATATTATTTTTTTTATGTACACATTTCTAAATGTCAGTATTCAACCACAAAACAACTTGAAATCCTCAAATTTATGTAATGAATTGATGTAATGTAAAATGTAATGAAAGAGGGTCAGAGCAATAATGTAAGTAGAAGTAATGTTAGTACTGTAAAATTAAAACAATATTTTTAATCAATGAGCCAAGTTCTTCAAGAAGCAGTTGTAGAAGTAGGTTGTTTATTTAAAACTTTTTATAGAATTTCTTTAAAAACACAATTGTTAATTTTGGCATTTGGCGACACAACACTTATAGAATTGAAGGATTTGTTACGTCAAGCGCTCAGGTATCATAATTTTGATCTAGTTGCGCTTCTATGTCATTTTTATTTATGTTGCTAAGTTAACTTTCAAAAAATTCTGTAGCTGGCAACAGCATTTTTATTTTTTAAGTTGTTTATTTTTATTTCTTTTAGAATTCGTTATTTTTTTAGCGAAATGTTTTTTAACCTAACAGAATTCTTTGCCGACTGTTTTCTCTATGAATGAAGAAAATAAAGTAAATATTTAACTGTTTTGAAAAGAATCTTATTTAGTTGTACAAAGTACTTCAGCCAAAATTTGGGAATCACGTAAGAGAATTATATATATTAGATCAGAAACACATCATTAAAAGGCAGAATGCTTTGGTGTTTTCAAAACAAAGCAAACGTTGCCACCGGCGGAAAAGAAATACAGCCAAAATTTGGGAGCCACGTAAGAGAATTATATATAATAGATTTACTAAAATTCATTTTTGCTGGATTCATCTTTTGATATACAGCATGGAAATTTATCTATGGAAATTAATGTATGGAAAATTAATCTTTGGGTATACGAATTTTATAATTGTGTGCGAAAAATTTTCAATTCGCTTAAAAATTTCCTGAGATGTAGTGAAATACGTAAAAAGTTAAATAAACATTAAAGGGTCCAAACTTTGGAGCGTTTTTCAAACCAAAATATTGGGACCCTATTTCCCAGATTACGGCTTGGGGGTCAGGTTTCCGTCGAACAAAAAGATGTTTAGGCAGAGAAAGTACGTTTCTGTGTCTGATTTCATAACTTAAAATGTCGTCTGCACTTGTTAATTAATTTGCATATTTGAGAGCAAGATTGAGATTTAGAACGTGAAAATCCAATCACTGGATCAAAAATTATTCAAAGTGGTCCGTTTGTTCTTTCTTTTTTTTTTGCACTGTACATTTTAGTAACTTTGCATAAGAATTTTGATCAAATT
This sequence comes from Parasteatoda tepidariorum, assembly GCF_982258835.1. Taxonomy (NCBI): domain Eukaryota; kingdom Metazoa; phylum Arthropoda; class Arachnida; order Araneae; family Theridiidae; genus Parasteatoda; species Parasteatoda tepidariorum. Next base: position 2,006,206 of record NC_141755.1, on the reverse strand, counting down.
GAAATAATTTTCGAAGTTTAAACCTAATGTCGAATCATACTCGTTTTTCATTTCGTCCAGAACTCCACTCGTTTTTTATTTCGCTGTAATTCAAAAGTTAATTTAGTGAAAATGTTGAGTATTTTTAACTTTTCATAATTTGATCCCTTTTAATTGCTTATTTAATCATTCGTGTATTGGCCTTACATAAACGTATCTACCTAGAACCTTATATACCTAGAATGACGAGAGGGCCAGAATGGCCCCGTAGAAAAGGTATTTTATAATATTTATGAATAAGGTTCCTTTTTAATAAGTATGAGATACCCCATCTTTTATAAAAAAAATAATAAAAGTATTTCAACGTATATATAATTATTATTTATTGGGAAAAGAAAACTCAATTGAAACTAATGCATAAGTACAATTGAAAAGTCCATTTAATCAAATATTTTCGTTAACCAAATAAAATAAAAAATCAAAGAACTTCGATGATGATAATCAAGTCTGTAAAAAGTGTTTTATTAAATTAATTGAAGTTTTACTTAAAGATTTTGTATGTCTAATTGATTTACACGCCAACTATCTGGGAAAAGCACACACTGATCCCTTTAGTCCTTCTAGGTATACAGCAAAGTTCAGTCTGTCTAGTGTTAATGCATGGTATTTTACGTTAGATAAAATCATCATCAGCATTGGCACGACAGCCCTTTGTGAGCCTGGGCCTTTCTCAGAAGCTTTTCCCATTCTGCCCTTCTCCCAGCAATTGTTTTCCAGTTCTTTACTTTTAGGGTGCCAAAATCCTCATCCACACAGTCCTTCCATCTCTTTTTGGACCTTCCTCTTGGCCTTTTATTGGAGGGGGTTGCATTAGAGACTCTCAATGCTGTTCGTTCTGGGCTCATTCTCACTACATGCTCGGCCCATCTCACTCTACTTAATTTAATAGATTTAATGATATCATCGCCATCAAAGATTCTATATATTTCAAAATTATATCTTTTCCTCCAGTTGTCGTTATCGAGTATAGGGCCAAAGATGGTTCGTAGGACCTTCCTTTCGAAGGTTGCTAACAACTTCTCTTCCCTTTTTGATAAAGTCCATGTCTCTGAAGCATAAGTCAAAACTGACTTGATTAATACCTTATAAAGTAAGATCTTAGTCTTTCTTTTTATTAAGTGAGATTTCAATAATGATCTTAAACCATAGAAGCAGCGATTGGCTGCGATTATTCTTTTTTTGATTTCAGGATTGATGTCATTTTGATAGTTTATTTCTGATCCTAAATGAGTAAAATTTTTTACAGATTCAAATTTAAAAGAATCTATTTTAAACAATTTAGGGATGGTTTCCATTGTACCACAATACATATATTTTGTTTTCTCCACATTCACTACGTTAGATAAAAGGAAAAACATTATAACCCAACAGGTTGTGTAGCAAAAATTTATTAAGAGAAAACTATCGAAGCCAAAAACTGTTTACTGAAATTAATAATTTTAGAATAAAAAAGGATGACTGGTATTTATAATGTTTTTAACAAATAAAAAGAGTGATAGTTGATGTTTTCAAGATAAACTCACACCAGTCCTTACTTTGAGAGCAGTTTTTTTATCAAATAAAAACTAGTAACACAAATATTAATATTAGCTTTATCGTTGCTTATCAGAACAAATCTGTCTTCTACGATATATTTGTAAGGAATAAAGCATTTTCTTCGATTGTTTTCCCTTCCAAATACCACTATAACAGTTTTCTATTTGTGAAAACAGATTTAAATTGACGTGTGAAATATTAAGAAGATTAATATTCCGAAGTATCTTTTAGAAGTGAACTATGAAATAGATTTCTATAAATATCGGTAGCTGAAATTTCAACTTCATTAAAACAATATTTTGCTATAGTTTGATTTAAAATTATAATTATCTTGTTTCTTTCGAAAAAAATATTTAAAAATAGGTAATTTTTCTGACAAGAAATATTTTTTTAATAACTGCTTGACCGTTTTTGGATTTTACCATTTATAACAAGGTGATTTGAAATTATTGTAACATTCAACATTTGTAAGTCTTACAATTCAAAAGTTTTTATAACTCTTATATCAAATGGCATAAAATACCAAATATTTACTTAGCATAGCGATTTTTGCATCCAATTATAAAATTGGTTTATATTTGGACAAATAAGTTTTATAATTGAATTCAAAAAGAAAAAAAGAATCGTTAGCTTAAATCAGTTCCCGCAACATGGTGAATCAATGCTGAACGCGTTGCCATCATCGTGTCTAAAAATCGTAAAACTTTAATCTTCATGTCCTTCTTTGGAGACATACTGGCTTTTTGTAAGAACGATTTAATTCGCGAGGACAAAGATACCGATTATGCTAACCGTACTCTATCAAAAGGTACCCCAAGTTAGAATCGAGTTGTGTTATATACTAAAGAATGGGTAACTAATAATTGTATCGATACATAGCCTAAAAAATTTTATAGATTGGCTTTTAGTTATGACAAGGGGAGCAAATTTAATGAGCACCTGTAAAATATTTTGCTGTCGGATCACTTTTAGCTCTCCTGTCCATTTTTTCTTTCAAAAAAGCATCTACACAATCCCGTATATTAGCCTCATCAAATGTTTTCCTTCTTCTGTTGAGAACTTTGTACAAAGTGTCTCTCATGTAAAAATGCTGTTTTCTACTCTCGCTGAAGCCTTTGGTGAAAGGAATAATAAAATACCTACGGAATAATAAACACTATATTTTACAGAGATTTAAAATAGGTTTAATTAAGAGTTAACGTAAAACTATAAGAGTTTATTTTATCAACTCTTTCCAAAACAGTTTTACGTGTCTGTCAAAAATGTTACAAACCATTAGAAATGTAATACTTTTTGCTTCTAAACGTTCAACGATTTTCAGCTACCACTATTCTTCAAGCAATAAGGAGCTGAAGTAAGTCTCTTCAATAAGAATACGTTTTCTGATTTGGTAGCGAAGCATCTTTATCTAGGATATAAAGTATTTAATATCTTTTCACCCAGCTACAAGAAAGTACCATCTTAAAGTTAACTCTTAAAGATGGATGGCTCCAGTGGCGTACGCAAGGGAGGGGTTTAAACACCCCCCTTGAGCTCAGACAAAATGGCAAAAATAAAAATTTTAGTAGAAATTATGCGAGCTATTATTTTTTCAGACTATATATTTTTATTAGCCTTATGCCTACTTTTTTTTCTCACGGTATTTCTCAGAATACTGAAAAAACATTAACTATAATAGGGTTGTGCTTTTGGTTCCTTTCTGTCCTACCAGTATAGTTTTCGAGACTGGCTGTTGTCATTCGCGAGGTCTTGACGCGATGATTCTGGAATCCTAGACGTTCTGTCGTCTTGAGACAATTCGAGAATTTTGGAGAAGCGGTGAAAAATTATATAAAAGGGGGAACGGAGTACAGTGGAGTTAGTTAGTCAGACTAAGAGTTATCTCTCCCGCTTGTCTTTCAGAGCTTGCCGCTAAATCTGTTTTGATTTATCTCAACAAAAAGTTCATTCAAGTCCCGCAGTGGACTGATCGTTAAGACACGGTTCCCAGCAGATCACCGAAGTCAAGCATCACTGGCTACGGTCAGTGCGCGGGTGGGTGACCACTTGGATCAGCCTGCGTAGGGACTGAGAGTGTTCGGTATTGGTCCTCATTAAACTGTTCTACCGTAAAGTGCTCGATTTCGCGTGCAGGTCGTCGGGCTACCGAAGCGGGAGTGCCATCCTCTCCGCAGAGGATCAAAATTGTGATGGAATGTCTTCGGATCATCCTCAGGGGTGTTTCCCAGACCGTCGCCAATAGCCCATCGTGCAGCTCTAGTGCGACGTAAATTAACTACTACAACAATCGCCGAACCCGTCGCCGCCACTATTTCGACTAGTGAAGAAATCAGTAACAATACCATTGGAGATACTGTGCTCGTTGAAGTTATTAATTCCAGCTCGAAACTTTGAGATTGTAGCATAGCGGATATTTCTGTACCAATCCATATATATATATATTTATTTGCTGTTCTTGGATCTTTAGGATGTCAAAACGCAAGAATTTAACAATTTTTAATTATTTTGCGAAAAAACCGATGCCTGAAATTAGTGAGGTGGCAGCATCTAGTACCAATGTAAGTTTTTCTGTTGTACAGAAATGTGATATTTCCGTTGAAGAAAACGTTTTTAACATAACAAAATCTGATGAATGTGAAAGTGGCCCTCAAAGTGTTACTTCCCACCCATATGACATTGGACTTTTTTTAGAATATATTACATTATGTTCTTAAACTTAAAAAATCAAATCAAAATTTAACTAAACAATGTTGTCTAAATAAAAAGTCAAAATTGTCTAGCTGTCTAAATTAGGGAAATAATAGTGCTTTATTACAGACTCGAATTTCTTTTAGTGGTTTCGGAAAATTATGAACACCCCCCTTGAAAAAATTCTGCGTACGCCACTGGATGGCTCATAAATGACCTCAGACTAGCAGATAAATTTTAATAATACTCTGCCTGATGTCTTAGTTACTAATGTGTTGCAAAATTGCGCAAAGGGTTAACACACTATAAAAAGAACTCCTAAACAAATACGATCTAATTTGAAAACTCGTGTACTCATTATTGAGTATATAGTAATGTGTTCAAAATTGAAATAGCATACATTCATTTTTGAGCAAATTGCATTGTCTCAAAAATGACACAAAATGTCACATCATCATCAATTGTGACAAACCTTATTAGATGAAGTGTACGAAAAGAAAATCTAATTAAATAAAAATTTACCTCCATTCCAAATTTATTTCAGAAATCTTAAGTTCTGTAATCAACCTTTGCAGCAGGTTTATTTCCATCAGAGCTGTTTCAATTTTGAGTAATACATGGTTAATTTTGAGTATTACGTATTACACTATATGCAATAATGAGTACATGACGTTTGCAAATTCAATTATACTTGTTTTGGAGCTACTTTGACACATTTTTGCACAATTTTGAGAAACCCTATCTTTTACAGTGTAGTTACTTTGATTTTACACCGTTTACTTTCTCTTATTAAGACTCATTTTCCAAAATTCAGGGGCATTTCCAAACACCAATACATTTAAAGAACGCAAGTATTTTTAACTAAAAATATTTGATAATAGTGACCGTTTCGTGCATTCTCATTGGACGGAAAAATCTCGTTATAATCAAATGACTTTTAAGTTCCAAATATCTTAGGCTATCATCAGCATAAAATTAATAAAATTTATTACGAAATTTTCCTGCATTCAACCAGCATCTTAAAAAAGCAAACAAAGCAAACCGGAAGTCTTGCAGTCCTCCTATGACGTCATAGCAGCTCATATTTGTGTAAATCAATGCATTCGTATCATCAAGAGGAAGTTATAAACGCCTTTTATTGTTCTACCATCTGCTGATAATCGGGAGAGCCTCCGCCAAGAATAAGATGAATATTATTTACATATTTATAAATTATTTTCTAGTTTATAACTGTAACATTCATTTATCATACCGTCTGAGGACGCTATACCATAGGAAAAAATTTTCATGAAAAATTCTGTTTCACCTCTATTACTTATTTAAAAGTTTAAGTGCAAAATGAAGTAAAATCTAATTTCTGCTAAATCTAATGAAAATTCAAATGTAGTTTTTTTCTTCTTCAGAATAACAAAATGCAAATTAATTAGAGCAGAGGATTAAGCAGCGTGGAAGTAATCATGTCATAATTTGTTTGCATTTTGATAGTGTGAAAAGAATTTTCAATATGTGAAGCTCTTGATTTGTTTGCACTTCATTTTTTTCATACTTAAAATTTGTAATGTAGGTAAAACAGAATTCGCCATGAAATGTTCCTCTGTGGTATAGCGTAATCTTTGATTGCTATTCAGAATTAAAAATTAGAATTAAAAGGTAAAGTATTGTAATTATATTATAAAGTAAGCACTTAATATGACGTTAAAATGCAACATTTTATGGTAAAGATATTTACTTGCCATTTCACAATTATTAAATGAGAAAAAAGTTATATTTTCTTTTTAATAAGCTACATTTACTTTTAAGTTAAATTTTACGTATAATTGTATTCAACGTGAAATAGAATTCTACGAATGAAATTTTAATAATGAATTAAAAATAACTATTTAAAAGAACTCGGAGTCACTAGCTCCACCAAGCCTCCGTAATATCTTCTTCACCACTGATATTTTTTCTCTACTTTAAACGTCAATATTTCGCACAAAAACTCAAAATATACATTTAGTTTTTAAATATACAATTATTGTAGGTTTACTTAATAACACTTTGATTATCTGTTAATCATAATGAAATAGACTAATACCTAGATTTGAAAAATAATCATCTGTACTCGAAAAGAATTGAACCTAAGGAATACGGTGTGTGACTTTCAATAGGAAGAAATAAATGAAACGTCATTTTCAGCACTTCAAGAAAAAGCACTTAGATTTGCAACAATTTCGAAACAAAACACAATAACAAACAAAAGTGACTCTTTTAGCTAGTCAACTCCCTTGTTGCATTTCAACTGGACAGAGATCGACCCAACATATTATTTTCCTCCTACAAGTTAATAATTCTAGAAATAATTGTCGAATATTATTCTTTTTTTATTCCATCTTCCTTCATGTACATTTTCTACAATCCTTAGTCATTTCAAATCTTACAGTTTTTTCGCAGCAAAACAAGTTGAACACACAAAACAGTCGCGGTTTTTACGATATTTTATTATAGAGAGAGAATTAATTTCCGCACTATTGCTGAATGCATTTTCATAGGCAAAAGATATTTTATAGTGATAAAAATTAAATAAAAATTTAAAAATAAGCTTATGGAAAAACTAAAATAGTATCCAGTCAAAATGATAAAATTTTAATTGGGTCCCAATAGAATTAGGAATATTTCAGTTCTATAAATTTTTGTTTCGATATAACAATCAGTGTAAAGAAACAGTTGTTGTGGTTGAGGTTTATAATATAAGAATCCCGAAAAGCATATTCAGATAATTATGTTAACGATAGCGATATATAATTATTTTTTTAGTTCGTTACAAGTGACATATTTTTTTACAACCTAAAACAAATCTATTCCCATTAACTGTGGATTAAAAAACGAATCATTATAGAAAGTGATATTCCGAGTAATAATGATAGATCAATGAAACGCAGAATGGGGACAGGGTTTGAATCCGAAGACGTTAAAATTTTGATTCTCAGCACAGAGGATGGTAGCTCATCGATTTGAGTTGAGCGAGCACTTTACCGTAGTACAGTTTAACAAAGACAAATACCGCCTCGGTCCCTTTCGCTGGCTGATCAAAGAGGTCGCAGCCAGTGATGCTCTATTGAAAATGGTGTTTTTCGATTAGTCTTCTACGGAGGGGGGCTATAATGAATGAGAAAAAGGATGGGACGGTGTTTTAATGTGTTTCTGTTTATAAGAAATGTGATTCCAAACAAATGTGAACTATCCTTTTTGTTGAAAGATGTATAATGGAGCTTTGTGACTTTGTTTCTTCTCCGTTTAACCCGTTTATTTTCCCTCTGGAAGGTTTCGCTTTCAAAATTACCTTTGTTTTATGAGTCAAATCACACATACAAAGATGGTTGGAAGAGTCATTAAGACCATTTTAGTTTTTAACACAGTAAAAATTCCATAAACTAAACTTTTTATCTGTTAAATGTTTTCTAGAAAGGTTAACTACTAAGATAATACTGCACAGTGTATTAATAACAGTATTTTACTGTGTATTAATACAGTATAATAGATTTTTATGTAAAGGATCTTGCAGACTATAAAATTGACTTATTTCATAATCAAATTGTTCTAAAGAAAATTTTCCTAAATAGCAAAGCACGTAAGAGAAAATGTCCAACTACTTTAATTGAATCCATTCCACACACACAAAAGTTGACAAGTTTCTAGTTCATGAATGCAGTGAAACGTAAACAGAATGTTTAGTGTATTTATCTCAAAATATTGTGAAGTGCAATAATCAAACATTTTCAGGAACGGTAAAATCAGAAATGAAAAAGCAAAAGGATAATTTTAAAAAAATAATAAAATAATTCAAAAATATTAACAGATAATAAAAATGAATTATTAATAATGAATAATAATGAATTAAAAGATAATTAAAGCAAAAAAAGAATGACTAGAATCCATGAAACAGTTGAATGAAAGCAATAGATGAAAGAGATCTGATCGAAGAGCAAATTGAGTAATAGTTCTCAAACTCTATTATATGTTCACATAATCTCCTTTCAAGGCATTCATTTCGGAATTCATGCTTTTACAACGATCGTCACCAAAAACATCCCTCCCTTATCGGCAATAATAACTCACCCAATTCTCACAAAAACTATGCTAAAAAATATTACATGTCCGCTCGATTCACTTATAACCTCTCATCAATTAGAAAGATAATAATTATTCAAGTTCACAAAAATAAAAACATACGTACTTAGCTATATTTCCACTGAGAAGAAGTGTGGGAACCGTCATTGTTGCTAAAGCCTGAAAGTAATTTTCATTAAATTCTCGCATCTCTTTCTCGCTCATTCCATCGCCTCCCAATAATGTCTGACGCATTATAGCATTACATTTAGTCAGAACAATGTTGGCAATATCCACCGGTTTGCCCTTTGTTTCCTTCAAATCACCAATCGTCTCTCTTATGATGTCGTACATGCATCCTGAATCCTTAATCACGTTCATTCCTCTCTCCCTGAATTGTCCAAGAAAGAACTTTCTTAGGGTTTTCCAAGCTTCACCTTTGATACCAACAATCCCTGTTTATAGGATTAAAAGAAGGATATAAAATATTCTGTATAGCACAGCATGAGTTTAATCCTTCACAAAAAGGATCAAATCATGAGCTCAATTGCGAAAAATTAAATGCCAGTAAAAATGTGAGGATTGCGAATGCATGGCCAATGCGAATCCTGTTGATCATACGTTTCTGACAGTTCTTAAATCTTGCACTGAGTTTTAAAAAAATTGACCAGCTTAAGATCTTTCCCTAACACATTTTTGTTTAAATCTGCAGTTTTTACAAAATAAAGCTTTTTTTCGATACAACAATAACGTTAATTCTTTATAATATTTTCAAAAAGTTAAGCACTTTTGACACAATCTCTACTTTAGTCAAAACACTTTGGTAGACACAGTATCAGTTTTTGTATGCCTATTTTGTATTCTTTTATCCTTTAAAATACGTTAAAGTACTAACGTTAGCGTCATAAAATATTTTGTTGCATTTTTTTGAAAATGCTAATTTTTTTTTTTTATTCACATTTGTTGGAATTTTTCAAATCTGTAAACTAAGGCGTTGTTTCGTTGGTATTCCGGTCTGATGACTCTATGTTGAAAACTGAAAAAATAAATTTTTAATTATTTATTGAATAAGTGGCAAGCAAAGTGCAAATGATAAGGTATTACATAATTAAAATAAATTAATATTTTCGTCTGCTCAATTTATCTCATCCATAAATTACCTAATTTTTTTAAAGTTTAATCGAAGCCTACTTAAAATGCCTCTTTGCTTCCAGGACAATGTTTTTCTTTCTAATTTCGCTTTTTTTTTCAGTTATAAGCAAATTTCTTTCTTTCTTTCTTATTTTTGCATTTGAAATCTAAAAGCACCACGCAGAGACCATTAGGCTCAACTGAAGTTGCTTACTTATAACTTACAGATTATAAATACACTAAATTAAGAGCAACATAGAAACGAGTGGTATTACCAGGACGCCTGTGTTATCATCATAACAGAGTCACAGACAAGGTAATAGCCGGACTATTCATCGCTTATATAACCTTTTCTTTGTCGTTAACAGTTTTTTTCCCAATCTCGTGTAAATATGTAAGAAGTTGCATATATTTTCTCTTTAATTTTCTTTTTTTCTATTTTATTACATCAGCGTAAATGTTATTATTATTCTGACCCCTGTAAATATTATTATATTCCAATCTAGTTTAATCTCAATCATATTTAATTTCCTATCGATTTCATCATATGTTCAACCGACTGGTTTCCCAATCATGACTTTACTATTGGGTGCTTGGCAACCCTTCTCCCCCATTTCTACTACCACTTCATACATCCCTTATAGGTCTCAAAAATCAGACGAATCAGTTAATCGCGGCAGCACATTGAGATTCTTATATACTAAATTACGTTGCATCTTCGACTACCTTTAATCTATTTGTATTAAGAATCATTTACCGGAGGGGAAAAAAATTATGCAAACAAAAAACAAATAAAAGCTTACCATCTTTAAAGTAAGCGCTAATTATATTATAGTCTACAAGTCTACTGTCAAAACAATCAGAGTTGGCAACGTGAACTTCTTTAACTGCTTTGATAGATCCTAAATGTAGGTACAGCTGTCCTGTAACACTAAGAGTATACATATCGCCATACTTCTTCCCCAGTTCTTGCAATTGAAGGTGACCAGTGTCGTGATCTAGATATGGCCAGTATCCAAGATAAGGAATACCAATCGGCCCAGGTGGTAATCCTTTATTTCTTAGAAGATAATAAATGCAACTAAAAACAACAGCAATTACAGCAATAAATACTGGTAGATCGGTGTTACTCAGAGGTACAATATTCAGTAGCATTCTCTCCTCGTGATCTGCAACAGAAACGCATTCTTTGTAATTAGTTAACGTAAAATACTTATTAAAAATCAGGATTCTGTTGCGTTCAGTGAAAGAAAATAAATAATAATGTTGCCCTCTACTGAAACTTTAAAGTCGATGTACAAAAGCCTTGGGACTTTATTCGTTTTCCTTTTCTTTTTGTAAAATAAATAAGTTACATTTATTTTAATATTATGATTTTATTTGCAAATTTACATATATTTAAACGATAATCAGATGTCAACAAATATAGTAACAAAGGTACGATAAGAAAAAAGAACTGTGTTATTAAAATAAGTTGATAACGTTTGAAATATTCTTATCGGGTAATTCAAGTGAGATAGTTTTTTAAATAATAAAAAAAGTATCTATTTACATAGACCGTACTCATCTCTACAACGTGTTTTATCGTTCTTACATAATGTGATGTTGAAAAAGAAAGTTGTATCATCATTATTTTTCACTTATCGATAAATGCAAATTTTACGTATCGATTTTAAAATTAGAAATAATAATGATTAACAAATGCATTGATGATTTATGATCAACAAATACAACAATGATTAACAAATGCTTCAAACTTGAGTCCTGGGAAAATAATAAATAAATCAGAAATAATTTTCCACGAAATCTTACCAAAAAGGATTTTTGATTTGATCCTCAGGATTTCGTTTTATTGGATGTTCAGCATATATAGCTGATACTTTCATACGTTAACATAGTTGTGATCATGACTATCCTGATAGTTAATAAGAATAAAAGACTTTTAAGGTTGAGGTCTAATTTTGTTTCGTCTTGAAGTTTGAATGTCACCGCCTTTGATTTGTTTTGGACGTGAGTGACATGATCAGTCTACGCAATATGTTAACCAAAACAGGTTTCTTTGGTTATCGTTCGAATGGTTTCATTGAAAAGAACAAGCGGATTGTTCTTTAGTTTCACACCTAATCTTAAGGATAATCAGTAAACGATATTAATCTGCATCGATCTGGACTTTCCAGTCACTGCACTAAATTTCTGTGACATATTTTTTTCTCTCCAGGGAACTTCATAATTGCCAGGTTTGAGACCTTAGATTTAACGATGACTTCTTTATCATTCTATAAAAAGAGAGTGCAACTGTATAGGAAAGTCATAAATGTACATGATGAACAGGAGTCGGTCTAAAATCTCCCTTATGGGGCCAAATGTATCAGATACTAAGTGGGAGTGTTTTTGCGAGGGAGTCATTGATCATTTCAATTATTCCTAGAAAAAAAAATCAGCTGTGTGAGTTTGTGGATTGTGCTAAGCGTGTGTCGTGTAATCAGACGCTCTACTGGTAACCATCGTATTGTATTGCTGCTGGCTGCTTGAGCACATTGAGTCTCTGTATCTTATGTAGTTAGAAAATTGCGACAATTAACAGTCTGTGATGGGTTGAGAATAAAAATTTACCATCAAGAAGCAACTTCTTCATAGGCTTCTTAGCATAGTATCATTATTAAGGGATAATAAATGGCAATCGAATAATGATCGACATAGTATCATTATTCAAGGTATCTCAAATAGTGTTTTTTGATTAAACTCGAAAGTCTTAGGAATCGTGTAGTTATGCGTTATGAACTGGACTTCTTTTCAAGATATTTTCGATATTTTGTCGAAATCTGATTATTTCTGATTATGTCACCAGTGGCCATTAGAGATTTGGACAGAATGTTTTGATATAACTGCCAGTTTGTGGTATTGGCTCATTTAAGATCTTCTAAGAAAGAGACAACAGTGATCAGGAGAAATATCATTACTCACCGCAGCCCTTAAACTTAATATATTCTACTGCCGATTAAGAACTACATGCATAATATTTTAATTTTATTGAAACAATTATTGTTAGTCAATACTGAGGTGGTTTTTTAAATTTTTTTTTATGCGCCAAACTCAGCTTCAGACCCGACCTTTTGATGTTTCCTAAGGAGTTGAGTTTGGTATCATTTTATAACGTTTTTTTCGAAATGTCAAACGCCCCTTTTTTTTTTAATTTTTAGATTTGACGCGATTTATCGAGATATTTTTTCTTCAAGCAAATTGTATTTTATTTATTTGAAATAGAGATATCTTAAAATATTCAAACTTTTAAGATAATTTTTTTTTCTTTTTGCGATTACAACGCAGCCCGTTAACACAAATAAAAAAATAAAGAACTTCCACTCAAATTGGGATATTTTTTTAATGAAAATCCCATTCTGGGGATTTCTGTTTTAAGTTGTCCCTGCTCCATTCATCACCATAGGTATGGAAGTGGGAGGTTTGAGTTTAGTATCATTGACAGCATTTTTTTAAAGAATATTTTGAGCGTATATTTTTAGATGTTTGACCATTTCCATACCCTTTGGGCACATATATTCCCCTTTCATTTAAGAATTCGAATGGAACATTTAAATAAACCTTACCTTATATTGACTAAAAAAGAGAAACCAAATGTGTTTTCACATTGAAATTTTTCAACTGATGGGTTTCTAGGATCACAGCTCTTCAACAACGAAGAAAAAATAATAATAATAAGACAAAATAAACTAGAGATAACATAGACAACAGTTTCGAGATAAGATATAGGTCAAAAATGAGTTTGAAATGTTGTCAATTTCTGAACTGATAAACTTTTTTTTTCTGTAATATAATGTTTTTTAGCCACTTGTGTGTGATATGAAAATACTGATTTTATGATTAAAGTTTTCAACTATGAATGAAATTTTCCCGACATTATAAAACGATAATTTGCCGTTTCATCATTTCTCAATGGGCAGAAAAAATCGCGTGATATAATTTTTAATGTGCAAAGAAGGTCCGGATATCTTTGTCATCAGCATAAAATCAATTAAAGAAACAACGGTTCATACCTGTAAGTCATTTATTTATGTTTTTATGAAACGGTTTTTATAAGTAATATTTATTGATCACTCTTTCAAATTACTATCCTCGGCAATTATTGCGTTTTGATTTTGATTAATACTCAAAATGAAAGCCTTAAAACTAAAACTCTTATTCTACTATAAAGTAACACATAATTTTACATTATTATGCAACCTTTTATGATACCGTTTCATAATTATTAAACGGTAGATAATTTGTCTTAACTTTTATAAAACGTTTATGAAAAACTGTTTTTATACACTATTCTCTTAAATATAATTAAAATAATGAATACGAAATAAATATTTAAAACTTTAAAGAATTTTTGAAATTAACTTTCCACACTGCTTTCATGAAATGTCTTCCGTTAAAAACATTTAACGATTTTTTATAGTGACCCTATTTTAAATATGAATTTGGAAAAAGTTTATAAATTAAATTGCACTGGTTTTGCTAAAGCTACTCCGCTAAAGGCAAAATATTTTTCTTCATAATTATTTTTATGATTAGTAAAGAATTATAGCTAAAACTCACCAAATTCGGGTTAAGTTGGTATCTCCACAAATGCATTTTTCGAAAACAATTTAATTAACTGTAAATCAAATTTATTCAAGAATGAGTTATGCAATAAATGAGCAAGAGAGCAAGTTGGTATCTCCACAGTTGCATTTTACGAAAACAATTTAATTAACTGTAAATCAAATTTATTCAAGAATGAGTTATGCATTAAATGAGCAAGAGAGCAAGTTGGTATCTCCACAGTTGCATTTTACGAAAACAATTTAATTAACTGTAAATCAAATTTATTCAAGAATGAGTTATTCATTAAATGAGCAAGAGAGCAAGTTGGTATCTCCACAGTTGCATTTTACGAAAACAATTTAATTAACTGTAAATCAAATTTATTCAAGAATGAGTTATGCAATAAATGAGCAAGAGAGCAAGTTGGTATCTCCACAGTTGCATTTTACGAAAACAATTTAATTAACTGTAAATCAAATTTATTCAAGAATGAGTTATGCATTAAATGAGCAAGAGAGCAAGTTGGTATCTCCACAGTTGCATTTTACGAAAACAATTTAATTAACTGTAAATCAAATTTATTCAAGAATGAGTTATTCATTAAATGAGCAAGAGAGCAAGTTGGTATCTCCACAGTTGCATTTTACGAAAACAATTTAATTAACTGTAAATCAAATTTATTCAAGAATGAGTTATGCATTAAATGAGCAAGAGAGCAAGTTGGTATCTCCACAGTTGCATTTTACGAAAACAATTTAATTAACTGTAAATCAAATTTATTCAAGAATGAGTTATGCATTAAATGAGCAAGAGAGCAAGTTGGTATCTCCACAGTTGCATTTTACGAAAACAATTTAATTAACTGTAAATCAAATTTATTCAAGAATGAGTTATGCATTAAATGAGCAAGAGAGCAAGTTGGTATCTCCACAGTTGCATTTTACGAAAACAATTTAATTAACTGTAAATCAAATTTATTCAAGAATGAGTTATGCATTAAATGAGCAAGAGAGCAAGTTGGTATCTCCACAGTTGCATTTTACGAAAACAATTTAATTAACTGTAAATCAAATTTATTCAAGAATGAGTTATGCATTAAATGAGCAAGAGAGCAAGTTGGTATCTCCACAGTTGCATTTTACGAAAACAATTTAATTAACTGTAAATCAAATTTATTCAAGAATGAGTTATTCATTAAATGAGCAAGAGAGCAAGTTGGTATCTCCACAGTTGCATTTTACGAAAACAATTTAATTAACTGTAAATCAAATTTATTCAAGAATGAGTTATTCATTAAATGAGCAAGAGAGCAAGTTGGTATCTCCACAGTTGCATTTTACGAAAACAATTTAATTAACTGTAAATCAAATTTATTCAAGAATGAGTTATGCATTAAATGAGCAAGAGAGCAAGTTGGTATCTCCACAGTTGCATTTTACGAAAACAATTTAATTAACTGTAAATCAAATTTATTCAAGAATGAGTTATGCATTAAATGAGCAAGAGAGCAAGTTGGTATCTCCACAGTTGCATTTTACGAAAACAATTTAATTAACTGTAAATCAAATTTATTCAAGAATGAGTTATGCATTAAATGAGCAAGAGAGCAAGTTGGTATCTCCACAGTTGCATTTTACGAAAACAATTTAATTAACTGTAAATCAAATTTATTCAAGAATGAGTTATTCATTAAATGAGCAAGAGAGCAAGTTGGTATCTCCACAGTTGCATTTTACGAAAACAATTTAATTAACTGTAAATCAAATTTATTCGAGAATGAGTTATTCATTAAATGAGCAAGAGAGCAAGTTGGTATCTCCACAGTTGCATTTTACGAAAACAATTTAATTAACTGTAAATCAAATTTATTCAAGAATGAGTTATTCATTAAATGAGCAAGAGAGCAAGTTGGTATCTCCACAGTTGCATTTTACGAAAACAATTTAATTAACTGTAAATCAAATTTATTCAAGAATGAGTTATTCATTAAATGAGCAAGAGAGCAAGTTGGTATCTCCACAGTTGCATTTTACGAAAACAATTTAATTAACTGTAAATCAAATTTATTCAAGAATGAGTTATTCATTAAATGAGCAAGAGAGCAAGTTGGTATCTCCACAGTTGCATTTTACGAAAACAATTTAATTAACTGTAAATCAAATTTATTCAAGAATGAGTTATTCATTAAATGAGCAAGAGAGCAAGTTGGTATCTCCACAGTTGCATTTTACGAAAACAATTTAATTAACTGTAAATCAAATTTATTCAAGAATGAGTTATTCATTAAATGAGCAAGAGAGCAAGTTGGTATCTCCACAGTTGCATTTTACGAAAACAATTTAATTAACTGTAAATCAAATTTATTCAAGAATGAGTTATTCATTAAATGAGCAAGAGAGCAAGTTGGTATCTCCACAGTTGCATTTTACGAAAACAATTTAATTAACAGTAAATCAAATTTATTCAAGAATGAGTTATTCATTAAATGAGCAAGAGAGCAAGTTGGTATCTCCACAGTTGCATTTTACGAAAACAATTTAATTAACTGTAAATCAAATTTATTCAAGAATGAGTTATGCATTAAATGAGCAAGAGAACAAGTTGGTATCTCCACAGTTGCATTTTACGAAAACAATTTAATTAACTGTAAATCAAATTTATTCAAGAATGAGTTATGCATTAAATGAGCAAGAGAGCAAGTTGGTATCTCCACAGTTGCATTTTACGAAAACAATTTAATTAACTGTAAATCAAATTTATTCGAGAATGAGTTATTCATTAAATGAGCAAGAGAGCAAGTTGGTATCTCCACAGTTGCATTTTACGAAAACAATTTAATTAACTGTAAATCAAATTTATTCGAGAATGAGTTATTCATTAAATGAGCAAGAGAGCAAGTTGGTATCTCCACAGTTGCATTTTACGAAAACAATTTAATTAACTGTAAATCAAATTTATTCAAGAATGAGTTATGCATTAAATGAGCAAGAGAGCAAGTTGGTATCTCCACAGTTGCATTTTACGAAAACAATTTAATTAACTGTAAATCAAATTTATTCAAGAATGAGTTATGCATTAAATGAGCAAGAGAGCAAGTTGGTATCTCCACAGTTGCATTTTACGAAAACAATTTAATTAACTGTAAATCAAATTTATTCAAGAATGAGTTATGCAATAAATGAGCAAGGTAGCAAGTTGGTATCTCCACAGATGCATGTTACGAAAACAATTTAATTAACTGTAAATCAAATCTATTCGAGAATGAGTTATGCATTAAATGAGCAAGAGAGCAAGTTGGTATCTCCACAGTTGCATTTTACGAAAACAATTTAATTAACTGTAAATCAAATTTATTCAAGAATGAGTTATGCATTAAATGAGCAAGAGAGCAAGTTGGTATCTCCACAGTTGCATTTTACGAAAACAATTTAATTAACTGTAAATCAAATTTATTCAAGAATGAGTTATTCATTAAATGAGCAAGAGAGCAAGTTGGTATCTCCACAGTTGAATTTTAAGAAAACAATTTAATTAACTGTAAATCAAATTTATTCAAGAATGAGTTATGCATTAAATGAGCAAGAGAGCAAGTTGGTATCTCCACAGTTGCATTTTACGAAAACAATTTAATTAACTGTAAATCAAATTTATTCAAGAATGAGTTATTCATTAAATGAGCAAGAGAGCAAGTTGGTATCTCCACAGTTGCATTTTACGAAAACAATTTAATTAACTGTAAATCAAATTTATTCAAGAATGAGTTATGCAATAAATGAGCAAGGTAGCAAGTTGGTATCTCCACAGATGCATTTTACGAAAACAATTTAATTAACTGTAAATCAAATCTATTCGAGAATGAGTCATACAATAAATGAGCAAGAGAGCAAGTTGGCATCTCCACCGATGAATTTTTCAAAAACAATATAATATATTTTTTAGACACTATAATTAAATAATTAGTAAAAAAATATTTTTTAGAAATAGAACGGGAAACAATTTATAACAGCCTTTTAATTTAATTTATAGTTTTTATTATGTCATGAAGGATTTTCTGAATTATTTAATATAAGTAAGGATGCTACTAAGAAATAGGTTTCGATGCCGGGTGACGAAGTTAGCAGCCTTCAAGTTTCAGCTGGAGGTCATCGCTTTAATGGTTGATTCGATAGCTTTTTTATGTTCTTCCTCTCTTAACCTCTTCACGACGTCATATACAGAAATGCAATTGAAAAATCAACGTAAACGACAAAAATTCACAGTTGAGATTTTTATAAATTTGACATTCCTTATAGGGTACATCTTTATAAGCTACATATTGTAAAAAAAATTTTAAAAAATCAAAAATAAATTTTTTTTTATCAGTTTTTTGTTGATATTCTATCTTAACGTTCATAGCATTAGCAATAGAAGGAGATAAGTTTCTTGGAATCAATCGTGAAGCTTTCAATTGCAGGGCAATAGCTGGGTGGCGACAAAAAAAATTGGCAGCAAAATATTTCTATAGCAGTTTATTTGGGGGAGGAGTAATAATAGATTAATTTATTACTACGTAATTCAAAATAAAAATTATATTGTTACACTTTGAGCCGACGTTAATTATATTTGTTAGAATTAAAGTAGAATCAAGCAACAGATTTGATTTGATTTTATAATCGTCGTTCACCAGTCGACCCAATTTTGGGTTAACGAATACTGAGGTCTTGCGATTTTGAACCCTATCCGGAAGATAAGGGAACTCCATTTCGTGGAGATTCGAACTCTGTTTACACAGGCGAACACTCTGTCCCCTGGGCGACCACGGCTTAGACTGAAAAAATTAAGCCTTGCTCAAACTTAAGCTACCGCTTTTTATTTCTTTCCATCCTGATTCCGTACGAATACATTTATGACTCACTCGTGACAAAATTTTTAAATATCAATCTAATGAAGTAAATGTGATATTAGAACCATCATGCTGTTGATCTTAAAATTATGGAGACTTAAACTCCACGACCATCTTGAATAACAACTTTACTAAAGAAAGTATTAAAGATAGTATTAAAATAAAGATGTGCTTAAATCTAATGCAAATATAAATTTACTGATTCTTCTCTGTTTATTATTATTTTTTTTATTATTATTAAAGAACAAAAATGTGTATAAGCTGTTTCTGTCGAGTATTAATAATATTTTCATTTTAAATAACAATAATTAAAAAAATTTGATGAATTTTTCAAGTATTAAATAAAGTTTCCAAATAACAATGTAAATCAACATACTCAACACACATTTTTCCTCACGAATTATTCCAGTTGAAGTTAAGTGTCTTTTTCAACGATTAGTTGCCAAATCGTGTAGTTCGTCGGCATTGATGAAAAGTTTTGCTCCGAAATGGCTGACGTGTCGGCAAATTCGATGTGAGAAGTTTTACTCATTTCGGCATGGCGAAAATGCAATAGTTTTAGTAATGTAAAAACTGCATTTACTTCAAAAAAACGATAAGATTTAATCCCAAACTAATTAATATTTTCCAATGGTTTTCAATTTTTGTTTAAAATATTGCTATTGCTTAGTTTCAGAAGAATCCATAGATATTTATATATTATGGTGCAAATAAATGTCTCGTCACCCCAAGTTAATTTTTTTAAAAATGAAATAAATCTCTTTTATCTTTTTTGAAAAAAGTTCATGGGAGCGTTAGCTCTTCTTGGGCTAGAAACTGAGACACGTAGACGTTTTCGATAGGAAGTAAGATTTAAAAAGGAGCTTTTCTGTACATCATTTTAAGTTTCAGGTGAAGTAAAAGCTTAAATTTACAGCATATAACAATGTTTTGAATGGTTTTTAATTTTTTATTAAATAAGATTTTGCAGCTTACATAATATTTAGACAATGGTAACTCCATAACTTCTAAATTTTCAATCGATTCCGTTTAAAGTCTGGCAATTCTATGTAGTTTCGCCGATCATGCATGTCTCCAATTTGCAAAAAAAGAAGGAAGAAAATAAAAATAACGTGCAAAAAATTTAAAATATCAGGTTCTTTTTTTTGGTAAATCGAATAAAAATGTGAAAACGTGACGGGGTCCGCAATTCGCAAAATAAACCGACTGTTTAAAAGAGAAAAGCACCCTGGAAATCATTTTTATTAATTTTCTGCTATATGTGGCAGGTGACAGATGTTCTTCCTGACAGATACGTCACTTTCCGAAAGTTAAATAAAAATTCGGATTCTTAAAACTCCTTTAATACACTTTTACTATACAATGAATGTAACGTGCAAAATAAATTATTTTGATAATTAAGTTTTACTAATGATTTCATATTTTGAATGCATAAAACAACTAAATATCATTTGTTCTCGATTTTGAAATAGAAATGATTCTAGCATGGAATTACAATAGTGAAAGTGTTCTATATTTTGGCAGTGCTCCAACTTTCATCCAAGTGCGATGAAATTTCCTTCTGACACTTCTAATAACGTTGCAGTTAACATCTTTTATATAACAGAGCTAAAAGAAGAGAAATTTGATACTTAAATAATTCAATTCCAGCTTAAATGATAAAAATTGTGCTGCTCTGTAGAAGTAATACAAGCTTTTACGCTTACAGCAAGTGAGTAGATTATTTAACCCATTGACTATGTTAAAAATTTTTATGTAGGAAACGTGCGGGCAGTGGTGGACTGCACTCAGTAATTGCCTAAATTATGACCCCCACCCCAAACAGTATTTGCTCTTCTAGTTGGTTACCTTTCTATGTAGGTCTCTCTTCTCATTGACATATGAAGGGTGCAATTTAAAAAAGTCAAGCACTATCTTGGCAAACGGCTTCTACTTGGTCGAGAAGTATATCAAAATATACTATATGCCAAGTTATTAAATTTGAGATATTGCAATCAGAATTAGATTTACAATTATAATAAAATACATTTAAAAATGCTTTATTTAAGCGTTAAACTAAGTATTCTTAGCAAATTTAAAAACTGCTTTAAAAACTTACTTTTTTTTTCTTTTATTATTTTCCCCCACATATATTTATAGATATTTTTATTTCTCGATTTTCTCACAAATTTAGCATAGGATATTATTTATGCCATTAATTAATTAATACTTTCCTTCTAAATTGAATTTTTTTTTTTTTTTGAATAAGAAGAGGTTTCCTCATACGGTAACTTACTACCTATCATTTTAAAAATCTTTTCAAAATTTTATTTGATAATAATTTTAGGGCAAAATGCATAGATTTTATGAAAGTAAAATCATTATTATGTAATATTATTATGCAATATTTTTTATGTAAATATGAGTGTTTGTACAAATCTTTGTCTAATTTATAGAAGTCAGTTAGTTAGATTTAGCAGCCTTAAGAAAGATTTTTTTTAAACAATTTTGTTAACTTATCCTGGGATGTAGCTATGCCTAACAAAATTGATGCTTAAATATTTTTCTAAATATATACTTTTATGTGTATACCTTTTTTTATTTTAAATGTATACCTTTCATTTAATTTATGATGCTTTTAAGGAGAACATTAATATAAAATCAAATTATTTTGTCTATTTTTAATTTTTTTTTCTCGTTTGAAATGATTTTTAATTCTTTCTTCTTTGTTCATTGTAGCTTTGTAGTAAACATTTAATTCTAAGCATCCTAAAATTAGTTTTCTATATATTGAAAATCAAATTTTTACTACAAAGTTACAGAAAGCAAAGAAGAAAGAATTAGTTAAAAATCATTACAAATGAAAAAAAATGGACGAAATAATTCAACTTTAATATTTTGCTTTAAAAACAGCATAAATTAAATAAAAAAAGTATACTGGATTTAAAAGTTTCTGATCGCTTCTGTTAGCGTAGGCAAAATTTAAGTCACTTGACTTTAGTCATGATTAAAATCATAATTTAAATTATTTGAATTTTTTTAAAGAAATCACTAATTTAAATAAGCAGTAATTTTTTTATAAAAACATTAGCTTTAACGAACATAGTTTTTATAACATTAATTATTATTGAATTTAGAAAAAAATTATTTATGTAATTTTTAAATATTTTAATGCTGTATAATTAATAAATACATTCCTTAAGGTAGGAATTTTTAAAAGTCTAATTTAATTGATAATTTATTTTAATTCAGGAAGTGATTTTTTTACTACGAAATAATAAAAGGCATATGCATTGAAATTACTATATAATCTCTTTAATTATTTCATTAAAAATGCATTAATGCAAATCAAAAGTGATCTTTTAAAAAAATAATCAGTCAATAATTTCAACAAAATGATGAAAAAATATTAATTGAAAAAAAAGGGTCTGGTTCATTTCATCGACAATCACTTCATCGACAGGCCATTTCATCGACACCACTTCATCGACAGGCCATTTCATCGACTAGGTCATTTCGTCGACAGGCCATTTCCTCGACAGGGTTGTTTCGTCGACAGGCCATTTCGTCGACAGGGTCATTTCGTCGACAGGGTCATTTCGTCGACAAGTCATTTCGTCGACAGGGTCATTTCGTCGACAGGGTCATTTCATCGACAGGGTCATTTCGTCGACAGGGTCATTTCGTCGACAGGGTCATTTCGTCGACAGGGTCATTTCGTCGACAGGGTCATTTCGTCGACAGGGTCATTTCGTCGACAAGTCATTTCGTCGACAGGGTCATTTCGTCGACAGGCCATTTCGTCGACAGGGTCATTTCGTCGACAGGGTCATTTCGTCGACAGGTCATTTCGTCGACAGGGTCATTTCGTCGATATGATCGTTTCGTCGACAAGTCATTTCGTCGACAGGGTCATTTCGTCGACAAGTTATTTCGTCGATATGATCGTTTCGTCGACATGATTGTTTCCTCGACAGGGTCATTTCATCGACAAGTTATTTCGTCGACAGGGTCATTTCGTCGACAGGGTCATTTCGTCGACAGGTCATTTCGTCGACAGGGTCATTTCGTCGATATGATCGTTTCGTCGACAAGTCATTTCGTCGACAGGGTCATTTCGTCGACAAGTTATTTCGTCGATATGATCGTTTCGTCGACATGATTGTTTCCTCGACAGGGTCATTTCATCGACAAGTTATTTCGTCGATATGATCGTTTCGTCGACATGATTGTTTCCTCGACAGGGTCATTTCATCGACAAATCATTTCGTCGACAGGGTCATTTCGTCGACAGGGTCATTTCGTCGACAAGTCATTTCGTCGACAAGTTATTTCGTCGATATGATCGTTTCGTCGACAAGTCATTTCGTCGACAGGGTCATTTCGTCGACAAGTCATTTCGTCGATATGATCGTTTCGTCGACATGATTGTTTCCTCGACAGGGTCATTTCATCGACAAATCATTTCGTCGACAGGGTTATTTCGTCGACAGGGTCATTTCGTCGATAGGGTCATTTCGTCGACAAGTCATTTCGTCGACAGGGTCATTTCGTCGACAAGTTATTTCGTCGATATGATCGTTTCGTCGACATGATTGTTTCCTCGACAGGGTCATTTCATCGACAAATCATTTCGTCGACAGGGTTATTTCGTCGACAGGGTCATTTCGTCGATAGGGTCATTTCGTCGACAGGGTAGTTTTGTCGACAGGGTCATTTCGTCTACAGGGTCATTTTGAAGACAGGGTCATTTTGTCAACAGGGGTCATTTCGTCGACAATATTAAGAAAAGATTATTTTGTAGGCAAAGTCATGCGTAATTTTGAAACTAGTCTTATGATTTTTTACATTAGACGTTATGCGCCTTGCACTTCTTTGTAATTTAGTATATTTCTGATGAAATTTTTTAATCCTATCCTGATGCAAAATCTTAATAGTATGTTGAAGTTGCCGGAAAAAAGCTTTTTATTTGAAAATTGCCTACTCCTCTATTCACATTACGTTGCAAAAACGAAACATTACTTGTATTTTACACATTTAAGTTGTATATTACACAATTTTTTTCTAGTCATAATTAACACATTTGTTTCTAAGATTAATTTTTAATGTACATTATTGTAGATTATCATCGCAAAAGCAATTGAGTATATATTTTAAAGAAGTATATATTTTAAAATATATTGAGAGTATATATTTTAAAGGCGAGCAATAAGTCCTTTAGAAAGTGTAATCGGAAATGGAAATGTTTTTAAATATCATGTTTGATATGTGTTCTGAAAAAGAAATGTGAATTTTTGGTACCAAAACAAAAAAAGTGGAATTTTGAATGTTGATAGAATATTTTGTGAAATTTTGCCCTTGTGGTTTTTGCAATGTGTGAAAATTTTCATAATTATTTTTTCTCATTTGTAGTCTACTGAACAAATTTGATATTCTAAATATATATGCATTTTTTATTTTCATTTTTTCTGCATTTTAGTTTTGAGCCTCCTGGCTTGTTCAGGCAGAAAATAATCAAAATTTTGATTGGCGATAAGTCGTGCTAATAGTTGTCAGTAAGCGTTTGAAAATTGTGTTTTCATCCTGTGCAGAAAATCAGTTAAAAATTTATACTATTAAAAAATTGGTCAAATTTTAATTGCAAGATGTTTTTTTCTTTTCCGTAAAGTAAGAGTTACTTATTCTTACGTTTAAATTCCAGGCTTGACTTTTTGTTAATTTTCTTTTAAACAAAATGTGTCTAATTTAAATCCTGCAAATAGAAAATGAATTAATTCATCATTTACTTACTACTATTATTATTCCTATTAAATTATACTATTATTATTCCTATTAAATTATACTATTATTATTTAATTATAATAATAGTATAATTCAAAAATAGTATAATTTGATAATATTAGATTAGAATTGAATAATTAATTCTATTACTAAATCCACTATTCATAGAAAAAACACATTTTGTGAAGAGCAAACACTAACACGCTTGCAACATTACGCCCGTGCTTCTAAACATTTTTGGTAAGGTGAGTAGCACTTTAAATATTGTGGGAATCTACAACCACCTCGGTAAATACCTAAACATCAAGTTTGTGTTCCTATTGTTCTTCGAAATCTTTAATAGTAGTAACGAAACTAAGACTCAGTTCGATTGTTCGAATAAGCATATTCCTGTCCTAATGTTAACGATGCTGAACAAAAAGTTTAAAATTGCAATTAAAGTGAACATTAAGAAATTACTTTTCCATCATAAAAAACCTAGAATTTTTTTTCTGTTGTTGTTGTTCATTTACGTCGCACTAGAGCTGCACAATGGGCTATTGGCGACGGTCTGGGAAACATCCCTCAGGATGATCCGAAGACATGCCATCACGATTTTAATCCTCTGCAGAGGGAATGGCACCCCCGCTTCAGTAGCCCGACGACCTGCACGCGAAGTCGAGCCCTTTACGGTAGAACAGTTTAACGAGGACCGATATCGCACACTCTCGGTCCCTACGCAGACTGATCCAAGTGGTCACCCCCCCCCCGCACACTGACCGCAGTCAGTGATGCTTGACTTCGGTGATCTGCTGGGAACCGTGTCTTAACGATCAGTCAACTGCGGGACGATTTTTTTTCTACTTATGCAAATATAATAATTAGGTCTATGATTATTTTCATTTCTGTGAGAATTCGACTGAAGTCTATGTTTTTGTTAAAATTTATGTAAAAATGTTGAAAATTTTTACAGCAATAAATTTAGCTTTCCCCTGCTTGAAATAGTGTCTACATTTTCATTGTAATATATTTTTATTACTTTTAATTCTAAAAATATATTTTATTAATTTGATTTGATATTAAAAATAATTTGATTGTTAACGTCACACTATATTAACTGGTGACCACGGTCCGGATATCATGCTTGGTAATGTTCTGAAGACAATCCTTACCTATCCAGAAAATAAGTGTCGAGCTATTACGATTTAGATGTAGAAATGTAGATTTCGATACATCAACCGCTTAAACGCTTCTCAACTACCTATTAATTAATTTAAAAAGCGAACTTCTTTTAGTGCAATTGGAACAATAAACAGCCATAAAGAATTTTACTTTAGTATAAGATTAAATAAGTGCATTTTTCTTATTAATAATAGAAATATTTAGATTAAATCTCTGAAATAGTTTCAGAATTACGCATGACACTATCAACGAAATGACCCTGTCGACGATATGACCCTGTCGTTGAAATGATCCTATCGACGAAATCACTTGTCGACGAAATCACCCTGTCGATGAAATGACCTTGTCGATGAATTGACTTGTCGACGAAATGACCCTGTAGACGAAATGACCCTGTCGACGAAGTGACCCTGACGATGAATTGACCCTGTCGACGAAATGACCCTGTCGACGAAATGGCCTGTCGACGAAATGACCCTGTCGACGAAATGACCCTGTCGATGAAATGACCCTGTCGACAAAATGACCCTGTCGACGAAATGACTTGTCGACGAAATGACCCTGTCGACGAAATGACCCTGTCGACGAAATGACTTGTCGACGAAATGACCCTGTCGACGAAATGACCCTGTCGACAAAATGACCCTGTCGACGAAATGACTTGTCGACGAAATGACCCTGTCGACGAAATGACCCTGTCGACGAAATGACTTGTCGACGAAATGACCCTGTCGACGAAATGGCCTGTCGACGAAACAACCCTGTCGAGGAAACGGCCTGTCGACGAAATGACCTAGTCGATGAAACGGCCTGTCGATGAAGTGGTGTCGATGAAATGGCCTGTCGATGAAGTGATTGTCGATTAAATGAATGCGACCCAGTAGTTCAAAAGGTTACATTATGATGAAAGATGGCTGGCGCAATATAATCTCGCCAAACGGTAATGCAACACCAAACACAGTGATTAGTTTGTAATAATATAATAATTTTATCCATTTTTAAGAAATATTAACTACTTTAGTTCCATTTCTTTTAAGCAATAGTAGTATTAAAATCTTATATCAGATGCTTTGAATTGTAAATTTTAAAAAATCCAATAAATTTTATTTAAAAAAATATCCGATTCAAGTCGATTTGGAATCAATCCGATTCAAATCGATATACGATTTTGGAATAAAAAAAATAATGTTTGCCAACCATGGCTTCTGGTCACAGTTGTAGTAATTAACTTTTTAGTGTGTTAACGGTAAAAACTCGAATATTTTACGGGGAAATAAAAAACAATATGCCGAAGTTTGGACTGGTTTAAGATTCATTAAAATCAAAGTTATAAATATTAAAATAAGCTTTTTACAAGTTAATTAAAATTTGGAGCTGCACCCAGAACTTTTACTTTTTAACTAATTTAAGACAACAAGCTGGAAAAACTTTTTAACCAATATTCCTGAAAGAATTGCATCTATAGAAGAAAGAATTTATAACTAAATACGAGACGCTTTCAACAACTACTTGGTCCGCATTCCTAAATCAGTTGAATTTCAAGCATTTCGAGTTTTAAAATTGTACAGTCAAAAATCAAGACAGTATGTTAAGTATAATAAACTCTTATTAAATACAGAAGTGGGCAACCTTTGTGCTAAAATACAAACTAAGGTAGACAACGTTAAAGAGCACAAAAATATTATAAAAGCAGACAGCTGTTTCGGATGCTCAAAGGGCAACCTTCATCACTGCAACAGAAAACAATGAACTTGAACTGAAGTAATTTACGCAGTACCTTTCCGCGAAGCGGACACTACACTGTTTCATCGAAGATGATGCCCGTGGGCACCTGGAATATTGTCTTTAGAGAAAGGTAGGGCCACAGAGAAGTTTCTGTGGACGTCTTCCGGGGGTTCTCCATGTCTAAGTCTTTGTAGCCGGGAGAAGGGACTGGATCAGGGAAACTAGTTCCGTATCTTTCATGAGTTCTTGGAGTTCTCTCACGATGTGAGTAAATCTGGCTACTGGGTTGGCAGGAGTTCGATGTTGTTGTCTCTTCCTGGGTGCGTGCTTTCTCTTTGGCCTGGCTGGGCAGCCTGTGAAACAGGCAGGGTGGTCCTTCTTGCAGTTCACGCATGATGGTGGTTCATTCAATGGTTTCGTGCATTTGTAGGTGAAATGCGCACCTGCGCACTTCATACACGCCGGCTCCTCGGTGCATTTGCTCTGCGTGTGGCCGAAGCCTTGACACCTATAGCATTGAATTTCTTGGCGGCCGCCACGAAATCTTTCCACTCTGACTGGCGCGTTCAGCAATCGGTTGATTCTGAAGATTTCCCGGTGCTTAGGATCATCGGGCAGGATAAGCAGGTAGAGTGGGAAGAAAACAATGAGAGAACAGAGTAAATATATTTAGAAAGATGACGTCACAAGAGGGTTTAGAGCAACGGCCAATAGGAGGGGAGGGTGAACGGAAGACGACGAATAAGAAGCAAGGAAACAAAGAGGGGGGGTTAGTTAGTTTTTATCATAGACTTCCAAACAGGAGAAATATAAGGAACACTTGATAGGTCATTGACCAACAGTTTGGAATTTTTGAAAATATGATAAGACTCGTAAAAATCTAAATCGAATATTGAAGAACAATTTTGAATGAATTTAGAGGAGGAAAAATTAAAATTATGATTAGAGTCCCAACAATGTTGGGCAATAGATGAGCGTTTAAATTCTTGTTTTTTGACATAAGTTTCATGTTCCTTGACACGGCACTTTAAGGCACGTTTAGTTTGGCCAATATATGAAAGGCCGCATTGGCAATTAATTTGGTATATACCCCAGCTACTTTGACTGTCAATGGGCTGCTTGAGATTAGAAAATTTTATCTTATTAATGGGACTGAAAATAATATTAAAATCAAACTTCTTCAGGATATTAGCAACTTGCCGACTTATTTTAGGAAAATAGGGTAAAATGACTAAATTGTTAGAAAATTCTTTGGAAGGTTTATCGGCATGTGATTGTTTAGTTAAGTTTTTATGAATATTATCAATAATGTTAGGAGAATAACCTCTGTCATGAGCAATGGCTTTGATTTAATTTAATTCTGCATCAAGAAGATCATTGTTAGAACAAATATTTACCGCACGGTAGACAAAAGACCGAAAAGCTGCAAGTTTTTGGTTGGGAGGGTGGGAGGATTTGTAGTGAGGGGGAAGAGAAACAGCAAAAGGTTTACGAAAGACAGTAGTATGGAATGAATTATCATTTCGAGTCACAAGCACATCTAAGAAAGGAAGTTTTTGATCAGACTCTAATTCAAAGGTGAACTGAATGCAAGAATCAATGCTGTTCATAACATTAAGGATTTGATCTAAATTACAATTATTATCCTCTAACAAAACAAAACTGTCATCAACGTATCTTTTATAAAAGGGGAAAGTTAAGATTTTGAATAGTTTACTCTCAAAATAATGCATATAGATGTCACTAAGTATAGGGCTCAAAGGATTTCCCATGGCAAGACCATTGGTCATACGGTAAAATTTGCTGTCAAACGCGATAGTATTTTGTTGTAAACAAACACGGGTAAGGTTAACATATTCATTGACCTCATATTGGGAAAAATGATATTCCGAAAGTCTAAGTTTTAGGCATTCCAAAGCCTCCTCAACAGGAACATTAGTGAACAGTGATTTTACATCAAATGAGGCCATCAAATAACCATTAGGTTTTAGATTTTTAACTTCTTTAACAAACTCAAGGGAATTTTTGGTAGTAAAAGAATTATTACCAAGGAGAGGGGAGAAGACAGAAACTAAAAATTTTGCGAGTTTGTAAGACGAGGTACCAATGTTGGAGACAATTGGTCTAAAAGGAGTGCCAACTTTATGTACCTTAGGTAAAGTATAAAATCTAGCGCAATGAGAAACAGAGGGAGTCAAAACAACCTTAAGTCTATTGGGAATTAACATAGAGGATTTAATAGTTGATTTTATAACATCTAATTCTTTAGTGCTCGGATCTTTGGGAATTTCTTTATAAGGACCATCAAGAATAAGTTGTTTAGATTTCTCCAAATAGTCTGTTTTGTTTAGAAGAACAATTTGACCACCTTTGTCAGCTTTGGTAACGATTAAGTCGGGATTGGACTTTATATCTTTAAGAATTACTTTAGAGGAAAGGCTAAGGTTTGAATTAGATATTTTTGAGTTGAAGTCTACGGTATTGGCAATAAGGTGTCTGATAGAATCTTTTTGAGCATCATTAATTTTACTGAATTTAAAAGATCTTTCGATAGGAGCAATGAGTTTAGGTAATGAAGGTCGAGTTGAAATAGCAAAATTATTGTTAAGTTTTAAAGCATTAATTTGAACATCAGTAAGAGTGGTATTTGAGAGATTAACTACAGAATTTTGATTAACAACAGGCAAACTAACGTCAGGTTTTTTATCATTAACTTTGATGAGTTTATTCAACTTATTATTCAGGTTTAAACTATGTTTTGAAGAGATTTTGGTTGTCCTATTCCAAGACGATTTTTCCATTGCGTCAAAATTTGAATTTAGATTAGGCACACTGATGTGTAAATGGTACAATTCGCGTTCAATACTGGATAGTTTATTCCTAGTATCATTAATGACGGCTCTAAGGAGCAAACTTAGTCTTGTGAAGAATGCAATTAACTTTCTTGGAATAAGGAAGGTTAGTCTTAAATTTAATGAAATGAGGAATAATATTTAGGCGTTTACAATCAAGTAAAAAATGCAAGTGATTAAGATACCTAAACTTCTTAGTCCTTAGACTATGAAATCTGTTGAATTGAGACATGATGTTCCTTATATTTCTCCTGTTTGGAAGTCTATGATAAAAACTAACTAACCCCCCCCCCCTCTTTGTTTCCTTGCTTCTTATTCGTAGTCTCATTTCATAGTCTAAGGACTAAGAAGCTAAGGACTAATGCTCTCTACGATTGATTATTCAGACAGCTGTGAAAGAAGAACAATGAAGAATACAATCGCTTGCTACTATACAGCGAGATTCGCTGGTTTTCCAAAAGCTTCTGTCTCAATAGGCATTGGAATCTTTTCGACTCTTCGGAAACAGAGATGTATCTCTGAGAGACAGATTGCTGGAATTTAAGAAAGACTTAGGCAGATTTATATGTAAAATTTAAGGGTAATAACTTACATCTTCAAGGCAACGAGCTCAATTTGATCCCTACAAAATCAGTTATTTCTGCCTTCTTAAAAAAGCTCATTTTGTGGAAGCAGAATTTTGGTTGGAATGAGTTCCAGCCAAGCAGGAGAAATTCGCTCTGATGATGCACAAGAATATTCTCAACACCTTGACTCTTTGCACATGGACTTTTCTGACCGTTTTAAAGATGTTTTGTTCCTTAGAAGTGCCTCAATGGGCTTATGGGTTCCGAACACTTTTGTGAATATTGAAACAGCAGAGGTTCAGATTTGGTCGAAGTTTTAACTAATGAAACTTTGAAATGGTGATCGTCTCACAGAATTTTTGCTTAAAGGTAACGTCAGTCGTCTCTATCCTGGACTGTAGACTACCTTTAAAAATTTTTTAATTGCCATTCTTTCCTCCTAACTTGTCGAACGTGGATTCAGTGCTGTTACAGATCCTGTCACAAAAAGGAAAAATCGACTCGAAATTGTGCAGCTAGTGTATTTGCGTCTTCATCTAAAAGTATTGAACCGACTGTTAAGAAATTGGTACTGAACCATTAAGTACAATCATCCCACCAACATAGTTACTTGAATGTTTAGTTGATACTTCTTTTTACTGTTAAAAATATTTTGGGTGTTTTTTTATTTATCTAATTAAGAATAAATCATTTTTTAAGCATAGGTTTCTTTGTTGTATTTTTCTTCCTTAAACGTATTTATTTTGATCATAACAAACAGACTGCGCTTACCTGCCATGAGAAAATTATCGAGTTAATGTACACATAATTTTTTTTAAAAAAAAAAAAACAAATTTAAAGCGTAAAAAAATTGCTTAAAGATGTTGCTTCTTATAATTCAGCACACCTCTCTCCGTCCCCATGCTCTAAATAACTAGATTTTCACGAAGGGGGGCGCTGAAATGCTTTTTCCTCCTTAAGGGGGCGGCAACGTTAAAAAGGTTGAGAATCTAAGTTCTAAACAAAACAGACTATTTGGAGAAATCTAAACAACTTATTCTTGATGGTCCTTATAAAGAAATTCCCAAAGATCCGAGCACTAAAGAATTAAATGTTATAAAATCAACTATTAAATCCTCTATGTTAATTCCCAATAGACTTAAGGTTGTTTTGACTCCCTCTGTTTCTCATTGCGCTAGATTTTATACTTTACCTAAGGTACATAAAGTTGGCACTCCTTTTAGACCAATTGTCTCCAACATTGGTACCTCGTCTTACAAACTCGCAAAATTTTTAGTTTCTGTCTTCTCCCCTCTCCTTGGTAATAATTCTTTTACTACCAAAAATTCCCTTGAGTTTGTTAAAGAAGTTAAAAATCTAAAACCTAATGGTTATTTGATGGCCTCATTTGATGTAAAATCACTGTTCACTAATGTTCCTGTTGAGGGGGCTTTGGAATGCCTAAAACTTAGACTTTCGGAATATCATTTTTCCCAATATGAGGTCAATGAATATGTTAACCTTACCCGTGTTTGTTTACAACAAAATACTTTCGCGTTTGACAACAAATTTTACCGTATGACCAATGGTCTTGCCATGGGAAATCCTTTGAGCCCTATACTTAGTGACATCTATATGCATTATTTTGAGAGTAAACTATTCAAAATCTTAACTTTCCCCTTTTATAAAAGATACGTTGATGACAGTTTTGTTTTGTTAGAGGATAATAATTGTAATTTAGATCAAATCCTTAATGTTATGAACAGCATTGATTCTTGCATTCAGTTCACCTTTGAATTAGAGTCTGATCAAAAACTTCCTTTCTTAGATGTGCTTGTGACTCGAAATGATAATTCATTCCATACTACTGTCTTTCGTAAACCTTTTGCTGTTTCTCTTCCCCCTCACTACAAATCCTCCCACCCTCCCAACCAAAAACTTGCAGCTTTTCGGTCTTTTGTCTACCGTGCGGTAAATATTTGTTCTAACAATAATCTTCTTGATGCAGAATTAAATTAAATCAAAGCCATTGCTCATGACAGAGGTTATTCTCCTAACATTATTGATAATATTCATAAAAACTTAACTAAACAATCACATGCCGATAAACCTTCCAAAGAATTTTCTAACAATTTAGTCATTTTACCCTATTTTCCTAAAATAAGTCGGCAAGTTGCTAATATCCTAAAGAAGTTTGATTTTAATATTATTTTCAGTCCCATTAATAAGATAAAATTTTCTAATCTCAAGCAGCCCATTGACAGTCAAAGTAGCTGGGGTATATACCAAATTAATTGGCAATGCGGCCTTTCATATATTGGCCAAACTAAACGTGCCTTAAAGTGCCGTGTCAAGGAACATGAAACTTATGTCAAAAAACAAGAATTTAAACGCTCATCTATTGCCCAACATTGTTGGGACTCTAATCATAATTTTAATTTTTCCTCCTCTAAATTCATTCAAAATTGTTCTTCAATATTCGATTTAGATTTTTACGAGTCTTATCATATTTTCAAAAATTCCAAACTGTTGGTCAATGACCTATCAAGTGTTCCTTATATTTCTCCTGTTTGGAAGTCTATGATAAAAACTAACTAACCCCCCCCCCCTCTTTGTTTCCTTGCTTCTTATTCGTCGTCTTCCGTTCACCCTCCCCTCCTATTGGCCGTTGCTCTAAACCCTCTTGTGACGTCATCTTTCTATATATATTTACTCTGTTCTCTCATTGTTTTCTTCCCACTCTACCTGCTTATCCTGCCCGATGATCCTAAGCACCGGGAAATCTTCAGAATCAACCGATTGCTGAACGCGCCAGTCAGAGTGGAAAGATTTCGTGGCGGACGCCACGAAATTCAATGCTATAGGTGTCAAGGCTTCGGCCATACGCAGAGCAAATGCACCGAGGAGCCGGCGTGTATGAAGTGCGCAGGTGCGCATTTCACCTACAAATGCACGAAACCATTGAATGAACCACCATCATGCGTGAACTGCAAGAAGGACCACCCTGCCTGTTTCACAGGCTGCCCAGCCAGGCCAAAGAGAAAGCACGCACCCAGGAAGAGACAACAACATCGAACTCCTGCCAACCCAGTAGCCAGATTTACTCACATCGTGAGAGAACTCCAAGAACTCATGAAAGATACGGAACTAGTTTCCCTGATCCAGTCCCTTCTCCCGGCTACAAAGACTTAGACATGGAGAACCCCCGGAAGACGTCCACAGAAACTTCTCTGTGGCCCTACCTTTCTCTAAAGACAATATTCCAGGTGCCCACGGGCATCATCTTCGATGAAACAGTGTAGTGTCCGCTTCGCGGACAGGTACTGCGTAAATTACTTCAGTTCAAGTTCATTGTTTTCTGTTGCACTGATGAAGGTTGCCCTTTGAGCATCCGAAACAGCTGTCTGCTTTTATAATATTTTTGTGCTCTTTAACGTTGTCCACATTAATTTATAAACTCTTATTGTTTAAATGAGAGTGTATTTAATTTTTGACTCCTGCACGTTCGAATAGTATCATGGTAAATATGTTGTTAAAGTGTTTAGCGCATATGTTAAAAAATGTTAATTACCTCAATTTCACCTTTTGTGAATAATAATGCAAATTAAAAAATTTTTCAAAATCAAACTGCGTAATTATTTGCTATGCAAACCAATGAATTTCACTTGCAAAGGTTTTTTCGGGGCTAAATGAAACTAATTTTGTAATAAATTAAGTTAAAAGTAAATATAAAACAGTAAACAATACATTTTAAAGCAAAAAATAAGCCTTAAAAACACAATTTAGCTTAATGGCGATGCTCAAGAACTGGAAGATAGCATAACTAAGTAATAGAGTATTTACACTGAAATATTAAGATCAGACTTTCCATTAGTTTAATACGTTTAATTAGTTATTAAAATGGACTTAAGCTTACCAACCAGTTTCTTTTTGTTCTCTTTTTTAAGCCTAGAGGAGAGATTTTTGCTCTTAAAAACTTTTCTTAATATTGAGACCCGAAGCTGAGACTTAACTGATGTAAGGACCCTGAATTAGAAAGGCCGACTTATCCGCCATTTCGGAGCAAAAGCTTTTCCCAAAGCTAAGATCTGCAAAATTTGGCAATGTGTCGCTGCAAACGGCGCTAACACCAACTAGGATATACCGTAAAGAAAAGCATGTTTGTGTTTTACATTGCGATTTGCATTGTTTTTGGAAACTTTTTTTTTATATTTGTACTTATTCGTTACAAAATTTATTATTATATAAAATAAAATATTATTCATTATAAGGCAGAAACAGTTTATACACGTTTTTGGTCCTTTAGTAATAATAATAATAAAATTTAAAAAAAAAAGCAAATGAATAAGAATCTGTAAATGTGCAGTAGATTTAAGCTTATTTAAAATTGATCCTGGTTTTGGACAATTTGCGCTTTCTAGTCTGTTTGGGGGGATTTGAAATAGTATCAGGATGTCACCATCTTTCCCATTAAGTCGAGATTCTTCAAAATGAACCTGCAAGGAAATTTGAAATACTTTTTATGTTTTCATACTTAGATCACATTAAAAGATTCAGAGTTTAAATTTTGTAAACATACTCCCATTAACTTTTCTTCGACAGAAACTTATTATTCCATCAGTTTAACACAAGAAATTTAAAGACATTAGTTATAGATCAAAAACGTATGCAAGATTGCATATTGAATAGATTTCTTAATATAAATGTAAACAAGCCGTTTGAACTTTAAGCAATATATTAATAAACATTTTTTTTCCAACTGTAACTGCATTTCAAGGATGTTTCTGCTCAATTTATTCCTTAATTAAAAAATGTTTAACGGAAGTTGATTTTAGAAGCAACTTTCAATCAAAAAAATCTAGTGACCAAAAATATCCCAGTTGTT
The DNA here is from genome assembly GCF_982258835.1 of Parasteatoda tepidariorum. Lineage (NCBI taxonomy): Eukaryota > Metazoa > Arthropoda > Arachnida > Araneae > Theridiidae > Parasteatoda > Parasteatoda tepidariorum. Next base: position 1,970,326 of record NC_141755.1, on the reverse strand, counting down.
TGGATAACTTTGGCCACTATGTTTTTGAATTTTTACTGGAAGGAAAACCTGGGGTATTTCATCTAAATTCTTTCTTTAATTTCTGAACGAAAAAAAATCTTCTTTAACTGATAGAGAATGGAAAATAACTCCTTCAAAATCTTTTTTTTTTCAATGTTAATGAACTAATGCAGACATTTTCAAATTAAATAAAATTTTTGTAAGACTGTTTTCGAAACTTAGGAACACGACCTTTTGCTGAACTGCTAACTTTTTACTCTTTTTGTTAAAATTTCTCCAAGTGGTAGCTAAATTTATATTTTTAATGAATTCTCTTTCGCTTTTTAAATTTGAGTTAAAATTATTTTCCACACCACTACGAGTAAATGATTCAAAAGTTTATATGAAACGCCACTTTGTTCTCTCGTATGGGGGATAAGGAGATCATATAAGATAATAGACATCTCAACACAATCATAAATTTCCTGCTCTCGGATGGGATATTCCGCCTCCCCCCCCCCCCATCTTATTACTCACGTAGATACTCCCAGGAAGAGGAAAAGAACAAAGGTGATTCTCGGGAGTATTTCACCCTTAGATATTAACCAAATTGCTCCCCCTAAATAATTAACTGTATATTGATCATTACTATATTAGTTTAAATGTATCATCATGACTATGTTAATTTATATATTCATCATGACTATGTTAATAACGTAGGACTTAAAATGAATAATACTAAACTAAAAATAACTTAAATTTCGCTACCACTAAAGAGTACTTTTTTGCAAAGCGGAGAAAGTTGGCATCTCTTTGTATATGACATTTATGTTTAGTGGTGGATGGAATTCTTTTAATTATGTTTTATTGATACATAATCTTTATTACCACTAGAAAAAATACTTTCTTCAATGAGAGATATTCCTTAGTAATTAAAGGGTATGTAAAAATAATTTTGAAAGGGTGCATAAACCATATTCGTTACCGTTTAAAAATATTCTGCGGAAAGCGTAAAATTTGAAATTTTTTTAATTTGTTAGAAAATACTTACTTATTTAATTTAAGAAACCTTATATCATATCACGATTTTAGTATTTTTTTCTCGATCTTATTTTTCTGTCTTATCAAGGATGTAGTTTTAGAAAAGATAGCTGATGCCTTCGCAGTCATTTCACCCAGTGCAAGACAAGGCGATAAGATGTTTATCAAATGCTCAAAATAACCAAAACTCCTTTTCTGATCTAAAATTAATAAGCAAGAATTTTATAACTTTATTTATCTTATATTAAAGCTTTATTTCTAAAGAATATTACATTGAAATTTATACTATTGAATATTATTACCCTTTGAAAACCTACAAGTGACTCTCACACCGAAGTAAGAGTTATGAAATAGTTCGATGACTGATTTTATTACGTATTTTTCATAACTTATCTTTTACAACTTATTTTACTATTGACATTTTCATATAAATATTCTATGAATATTATTTTTAGTTAAATAGGGTTAGTTTTATAAATTTAAAAAGCTATTTTCCACGTTTATATATTTTATAATTTTAACGTTTTTATTTATTATTTTCAGCAATTCTTATTTTTAAAGTTTATATTTTCAACGTTTGTATTTTTAACGTTTATATTTTTGTCATGATATTTTAATTTCCAATTTTATCATAATATCCACGTCTAAATGTAAATGTTTGTTCTAATTTTGTGATCGAAATTAAGACGATATTCCACTACGTTAGCGTTTTTAACTTGCGTAATTTTGCTAAATCTCGTATTTTCATTCACGTATGTTTGATACTTTTTCCCGAGGGCGTGCATATTTTACGAGAATTATTCCTTTGCGTTAGCGTTTTTTGCTTAAGGAATTTTGTAACTATGTTAGCGCTTTCAGCGATATTACACACTGTTAGCGATTTTAATTTGCGTAATTTTTCAAAATCTCTTATTTTCATTCACGTAAGTTTGATATTTTTTCACGAGCAGAATTAAAGCACGCGCACTTCAAGTGCAGTGCGCCTGCGTCAATTCTTCCAAAATATTTGTAGATATCAGGATTGCATTCCTTAAAATCCCAGTTCTATCTCACACAGATTATATAATTATGCGACTGTCGCTCATCCCTAACTGAAAAGTATTAACTCAACATCTTACAAGTACTTATTTTTTCCTTCGTTTAATAATTTTATTTAAAAAAATGTCTGTTTCAGAACTTTCCAATGATGCCACTGGATATTTTGTTAAGCAGCAATCTAAACACTCCATGGAATGTATGCATCACTGCTTTAACCTTTGCTGTGATTTACTACTTCTTAAAGAACAGGGGCCTTCCTCCAGGACCTTTTGGCTTGCCTTATATTGGGTACTGGCCATTCTTGAAAACTGCCACCTGCCATTTGCAACTGCAAGAGTTGGGGAAGAAATATGGAGAAGTATACAGTTTTAGAACCACTGGAAAGTTGCTCGTTAACTTATGCTCTTTCAGGGCTAATAAGGAGGCTTTCATTACGAAAAGCGAATGTTTCTCTGACAGGCTGAAAGATTACAATATAGCAACAGTATTATTTAGAGGAAGTGAGTAGTTCGACACTGTGTGTGATTTAACTCGTCAGTTTTTATTTTTATGAAATGAAAGGGTTTTCTTATTATTTTAAATTGCCCTCTAATTACTGCTTTAAAAACTAAATGTACAGAAATAAATATATTTCTGAAAAAAAACGGCATAAAATAATGTTTCCACTGATTTGGGAGAACAAGAAAAACATGATATTGTCAGGTTAGAAGCAATCAGCATAGACAGTTTGATTTTGCCACCAAAAAATCTTGGCACCTTGTTGCTTGCGGGATTTTGTATATTTTTGGAATTAAAATTGATTTGTAAAGAGGAATGTATTAAACTTTTTTACCTATAATTAATTTAATTTTTAAGACCATTTGGGGGGTGGGGGAGTTTCTCAAAAATTTCACAGCATCAAAGAAATGGCCATAAACTTTGAGCTCCTGTACTTATAAATAACTGAATTTATACATTCTGTGTCTATAACTACAAACAAACAAATGCATGACGCAAGAGAGAAAATAGTTTCCAAATGTTGTATTCTCTCTTGACCCCAAGCTATCCTTTACTATTACCTATAAAGAAACTCTTTCGCTCTCTATTTTGTTGCATTTTCTAAAGATGCCGTCTAATGTGATAAAATACTATCACATTAATATTTAAATCCCTTTATTTAGGGTTAAGTTAAATTATCGAAGGTAAAAGAAAGAAGAAGGAAATTACTTTTCTATTATACAGCAAACACTTCAAATAAAAGGCATTGATAGCAAAAATGAGTAGTAGTTAAAGTGTTGTAGTTTATAAACAATTTATTTATTTTATTTTATTTTATTTCATTAATGCATTTCTGAGTGGGATAACACTCAGAGATGACTGCGCTTTGCAGAAAAACTATTCCGAATGGTATCAAAACTTACGCTTAATTATATAATTCTTGGTTTAATAAATTTAAATTAATCATGCACATAAAATCATGGTTTTTTTCGTGAACCACCCAAAATTTCGCAAAATTTAGAGTTTATTCTCTGCTATTTTACGAAATCTTTTTTTCAAGAAGTTGCACAATTAGCATTGAGGTCTGAGTAAGGTGTAAGTCTAAATAAAAAAATTAGGAAAATAGCTCTGGCATATTTAGATAAATTGTTACACGAAACGAGTTACTTTGACTCACAGGATGCATCAACTATTTCAGGATTCTGTGGGAGGCGGCTTCGAGACCCTTAGTCTTGTCTTTTTAGTGATCCCGTTCAATAGCTTAAGCTACGTGTTCTTCAACTCTGCAAGGCCTTATAGCTCTTAATTTTTCATTAGCATTTTACATTTTAATTATTAATTTTTCTTATTTTTTCCCCCTCGCATACAAAACTGACTCTCTTCAAATTTGACTTCATCGATATGATTACACTGGGAAACTATTTTTTTTTCTTCTGTTGCATGAGATTTCTTCAACAGATCTTAAATACTTTCATGCGACTGATTTCATATCTGCGTTCAGTTCTCTCACCAAACTAACAGATTTTTTTAAATAACATTTTCAGCTCATTTTCTGCCTTTAAGAGAATGTACAAGTTAAAAAAGTTACATATAACTGCGATACTTTTTTATTTACGTCACACTAGAGCTGCACAATGGGCTATTAGGAACGGTCTGGGAAACATCTCTGAGGGGAGGATCCGAAAACAACATTCATACGTCGCATCTCGTTTTACATAAGGGACATTCACACACCATCCATCCATCTACAGATCGTAATTTTGACCAGAACGAGCATAATCAATCACCAGTCCAGTAACCCCAGAGGTATTGATTTGTTAGAGGATCTTGAAGGACTTTGCGACCCCAATAGTTTTAGCTTGCACTAGTCACCATTTTGAACTCGGGGAGCCTTCGGCTGACTGGGATTGAACTCACGGCCTTTTGGACAGGGGCCCAACGCCCTACCAGCCCGGCTATTCCGGCTATCGTTATAAGACTGGTCGAAAAGATGTTACGATGAGCCTCAAGGAAAGTTAGGGCATATCATCAAGATTCCATGCTCAGAAATGTTGTCATGCGCTTCTGAGCAAACTTATAAACGGGATGCTCTTCTAGCAACATAATAAAACATTTCCGAGTATTTGTTACTTTGTAGTTTTAACCCTTATGATTTTCCTTAACTAACTTAGAAGATTGTCGAAGCATTTACGCGACCCCATGTTATATATAACGTTTTTGAACTTGAACATTTCGACAAATAATGGACTCAAAGTAAAAGAAAAATCTGCAACTATAATAGAATTTGAAATCTCCACACCCGAATGGGGCAAAATGAAGTATAAATTTGTTCCCCATTGTTTAGAGTGTGTGTATATCTTTTTAGGTGTTCTATTTCTGAATGGAGAGTCCTGGAAAGTGAACAGAAAGTTCTTCTCTCAACAATTCAGAGAACGTGGAATGAGTAGCATTAAGGGTGAGAGCTGTGGGCCCATATATGATGCAATCAAAGAAACTCTTGAAGTTCTTCGCCAAAAGAATGGAGAACCACTCGATTTTATTTCACTGCTGACGGATAAATGCACCACAGTTCTGTTTCGAACATGTTTCGGAGAAAATGGTATCTCTTCACAAGAAATCAGAGAATTGAATGAAAACTATGCCAAAATGACTGGAAACATAACAGGTCCAAACTTACTGCTGAGTGGAACAGTTGCTAAGTAATGTTTCAAAATTTTAACTCTTGCTTGTCTAAATCGGGGCTTTTACATAAGCAGAATTTATAGAGTGAATTTACAGCTTCATAAATCCAAATTTTCAACGAAGATTATTATTGTAAAAATTCAGCTTTATCTGAAGCAAAATTTGCAAACATAAGATCTTTAGAAATGATGCATGCAGAATTTATGTTGTTTACATTTAAGTTGAATTTTATACAATGACACTAAAAAGAGGAATACATTTCTTTGCAATGACAAGTAACAGATAATTTTTCTTTTGATTTTTCTCAATCCAGCTGTTGTAATTTTTATTTAAAAAAGAGCATTAGAGGTGTTTTAAAAATGAGTCTCAGTAATTTTCTCCCATTAGTTTCTTTCCTTTTTTAAAATTAAGAGAGAGCTTCGGTAAAAAATAAGCTTAGTGGTCATGTATGAATGCCATCACTAATTTTCAATCAAACAAAAAATTGAATATTAAAGTTTAAATCTTGCAACAACTTTTAATATTAAGGAAACTCTGATGGAGCTATAATCAGGTGCTTTTACTAATTTATCATCGACGGATTAGTTCAAAAATTTATCCTGAATTTTAATTTTCATGAATTATTTTAAACGTACTTACTTCTTAAGATTAAAGAACAGAACGCATTGTATAACATAAAATATAAAAGAAATAATTCGGAATACTTAAAAGACTATCCAATAGTTACGACTCTTATCTCAATTTTAAATATAGATATAATTATTATAATTATAAAATATTAGATATAATTAAAAAACAGTGATGATGAATTTTGCGATTTATTTATAACTGGTTAGGATCCTTAAATTGAATAGAGAATTAATGGTGCGAGAGCGGGGATGATGAAGTGTCAAGTCTTAACGACTTCACTTACTTTATGTAAACTTCTCGAACAATGCCATTAGCTAAGCCTGACTCTAAAAACAGAAATGAATGGGAAAAAAGCAAAAATATTGCTGGAACTCTTCAGTGTCGTGGAGCCTAAGATTATCCAGACAATGTTAATTCCCTGAGAGACAGCTGTTTACAATCTTGCAAAGAAAGATAAAGCTGGAATAGATTAATGTTGTTGTTAACAATTGGTTTTTAGGCTTAAACATAAGCAAAACTTTGAAAATATATGTACAAAAACTCCAAAGATTATTTTACAAATATTTTTAATATTTATTAAATTTTAAACATTATATTATGTTATGAATGCCCAAAAAGAATGATCATTTTTTCTGACACAATATATAAAGTGTGTTACGTAACTAATGGTCATATTTGCAAAATAATATAGCTTACTGAAACAACAACAATACAATGCGTTGCCGCCATATAAAGAGCGAGTAGTGAGAAGGTGTTTCTTTTAAAATGTTTCTTTTCTTCTTTTTTATGTTTTTTTTTGTCCAGAACTCGTTATTCCATTGCCATTCATCCTCTTCAAATATACAACAATGTTCGATCGAAAGAAGCTGTATATGTGTGTGGAGGCTGCAAACGGTAGTCTCGGAAAAGCGGCCCTACATATGAGATGGCACGTGAATGCGATTCGCGCTTTGCTCAATCTCTTGCATCTTGCATGTGGTTCTCACATGTGCACATAGGCAAATCACGTGTCGTTAAAACCTTCCAACGTCTGAATGTGAAAATCCTCTTGTGGCTGATGGTTGCTCATTTGCGCATTTCTTGTATAGTTTTCAATAACAATGATTCTTCCTCTTTTATTATTCGTTTCATTGTGTAACTCCCTTTTCCCCTAACTGGTGCTATTTGTTTAATTAGGCAAATTATATCTCCCCTTACAGTACTAACCCAATGTTTTGTAACACCTTGTATATAACTATGCAGGGCTCGAAAAACCGCCCGTCCTCGGCGGTCAAAAATTCCCCGCGGACAATGAATTTTTCGAATCCGACGTCCGCGCGGACGATCATTTCCCCGTTAATGTTCGTGATACATTTTCAATTTTTATTATCTTACAAGAGTCTAGCTCCTCACTTCTAAAATGACCCTCTAATCTGGAAATACAGCAGCATACTGCGCATGGTGGAATGGATGTTTTCTCTGACTGGGAGTACTGCAGCGGTTGAAAGGGGCTTACAAAAAAACACACTACGTACTGATCTTAAACAAGAAACGTTAAACGCAATTATGAATATCTATCTAAATTGAAAACCCTTTCAGATTTCTGTGCCGAAACCTCTGTAAATCATTGGCTTGATTGTGGAACTGGCAAACGTCATATTTGATTCATTTAAAAAACGCAGTACCCTCGGGTGAATTGACCTTTGTCATTTAAATTATTTCATAAAAGAAATACTAGGTTACTATTAGTAACCTAGTATTTCGTTTATTATTGTATATTGTAATTCTAGTATTTGTAATCCTAGTAACTGCTAATTCATTGTGCAATTTATATAAATGTTTGTAATAAATAAGAGAAAATTATATTTTTATTTATTTAGAAGTTACGGGTTAGTTTCAAAGGAGGACGGGTACATTGTTGGACAAGTCATCCTCTGGGAAGGGTAAAATTTCTGAGTTTTTTCGAGCCCTGTAACTATGTATATTTTGTATTCAAAATGAGAACTTTCTTATACAACATTCTAATTCATGATTTTGATGCATAAAGTTCGTTTCTTTTACATTCTTTTGCTTTTAAAAATCCTATAATATTTCTGTTTGTTTATATGTTCTTTTTTTAAAAATTTTTTTTTAGATATTTCATTATGCCGTTGATGCCAAGTTTCAGAAGTATGCATAAATATGCTACTATTATGGAAAACATGTTGTATGACATAATTAAGAGGCATAGATCAACATTTAATGAAGATAATATTCGCAATTTGATAGATGCTTATTTGATGGAAGAAAAAGTAAGGAAATCAAAGAATGATCCAACTGCACAGTATTTTACAGGTATTAAACTAAAAATTACACTGAAGGACAATTTTTTGTTTTGAATTTTTTCTGCTGCATGAGATTTTTGAGAGCATTTTCGTGTCGCTGATTTCAAATCTGTAATTGATTTCTCACTTTACGCGACAGTTTTTATGCAATTTATTAAATTATTCCAAACCAGGAAGTTCACTCGAGTGAATACTAAGTATCCCCATTTCTCTTCTACTTAAGGAGTGGTAGGAAGAAGACGTGATACATTTCAGTTTACGTTAAGATCATACGTTTTTTGTCTTAAGTTGTATTTTTAAAGGATCAGAGGGGTGTTTATGCATATCTATAAACACGTTCTCCCGTAATTCGTATATTCAGACAAAAATAAACTAAACTAAAAGTACCATCTGGAAAAAAATCCATAGCCTTTCCGAACAAAACTAATTTGATATTTGCTCCCTACAAATAAACCTCCACACCCCGAATTAGGTAAGATCAAGTACTTGTCACCAGTATAATCCAACGCCCACTAAAATTACTAAATCAAATGTAGTTTGGATTATAAAATTTTTACATACTTTTTATTAGTGACTTTGATAAGCTTATCTGCAGTAATGTGTGCTTTTTCGAACTCAACCCTATTTTTATCCGAAAATTTTGTGGACAAATGTGCTTTAAATTTTTCGGTCATTATAACGCGTAAAAAGGTTTTTGCTTGACTTCGGAGCAAAAACATGAATAAAAATTTTCTGTGGGAGTACAAATGTAATTTGACTGTAAATAATTCGTTCAAACAGCATATTAAGGTTCTTTGAGAGCAAAAGGTTAATTCCGTCTATCCAAAAATTTAACTATTCTGATTTGAAAGATTTTGTAAGTTAATTCTAACCAAGGAGAGTCATTCATCCTATACTTTTGCATTGCCACTGGACTTTGCTAAACCTAACATGTCGATGAAAAGAGAATGATATAGCATAATGAGGGCAAACCTGTCTGGTGGATGTTTCTGAACCACAATGGTAAGTTTATCGCCTCGCTTTATTGCCAAACTATGAAACGATAAACATTGCTTTAAACAATTTAAGAATAGAATGAGTAATTCATCGAAATTCAAACCAACATAGGATTTTCAGTTGAAACATTTTAAAGTTTGCATTTAAAAACAGTTTAAATCAGACAATCTGATCCGCTTCAAGATTAATATCGTAAAAGGGACTTAGAGCATGGCTAAAATTTTACATGTTAACGGATTTGAACTCTAATATCGATTTTGTTTTCGAAAATTTCAGTAATTTTTCCTCTGATTGTTTTTAATCTTAGACAGTCAAATTTCGTTTAAAAATGTAGCCAATATTTTAATATAGTATTATTATTATTATTATGCTACAAAGTTTAATTACCCTGATACAAAATAAAATCTATTTCGATTTTAACATGAAAATTTGAACAGAGTATTGCCAGCATATACTTCTTGCACTTTCCAACTTTTAAGTTTGTTGGCGAGATTGCCATTTCATCATAAATTTTAAGAAATGGTTAGAGCCATTTTATTGAAAGTTTCAAGAACTCGAAAAAAGAGTTACAGTTCAAAACAGTCCCAATAGATTCGATATTCGAAGTAGCCCCCGGACCGTTTCGACTGAGCCCTCAAATTGATATTGCCTTTGTTTCCTTTCATTTTTGCCCTCGTGTTTGTTTAATCTAATTTAATCAAGACTGAATTAAATCCGAAACTTAACTATTATGTATCAGGTTATCTCATTACACTAAAATGGACTGTGACAAAAACAATGCAGTCTCTGATAGGCGATCAATTATCATGCAAACAATGGTTAAAGCTGACTGCTGTGCTTAGCCAATAATTCAGGTTACAATTGGAAAAAACAAATTTATGAAATAAAAAATTTGCTTTAAAATATAACACAACAATTATCATGTTTACTAATTATTAGTGTATTTCAATGTTATTTAAAAAAAAAAAAACTTTTTAAAAATCCCCAAATCTAAACTTTTATAAATTCCTTATCTTAAACGCTTTATATCGAGTCTAATAATTCAAAGTAATGGAGTCCAAAAGTAATAGTTGACAACTTTTTTCATATGTCGCTTTAAGTGAATTTCATAGTGAAATCTTCATTATTCCTTACAGATCACATTCTTGCTGGCTCTCTTATTCAATTTATTGGTGACGGTGTGCTCGCTGTTGCAATATTTATATCTGCCTTTTGTGGCACTTTGCTTGAACACCCAGAAGAAGAGGACAAAATTTATAAGGAGTTAATGGATGGTGTGGGCACCGAGAGAGATCCGATCATAGAGGACAAAAACCAGTTGCCGTATACCAATGCCTTCATCTTGGAGATGATGCGAATGTCCAATTCATTTCCTTTCTTTGCAAAAGCGGAATGCACCAGTAAGTAATATGACACTTTCATTGTTAGAGACTTGCTAAAATAATTGATTTAACACTAGTAGATAACTAATTTAGACAACGTAATCTACTATTAGGGTATTGTGTGTAGTTTATTCTACCTACTAGGAACCTGCACTTTACTTACAATAACTTCAGTACTGCATTTTTTTACAAGTTATTTTTAGAATTTATCATCACACTCTATCATCAACGTGATGATGGCTCAACAAATCTAACAATATTCACCTTATATCTGATGGAGGTTCTCTCAATTATCAGCAGATGGCAGTACAATATGAGGAGTTTATAACTTCCTCTTCTACACTAAGCTCCTCTATTGAGAGAGCTGAACCACCATTATAGAGCAAACAAGTTCCATAGTTACGTTGTGTTATCATTAGCGCGAGAGTTCGAAACCCATTTAGATATTTAAAATTATTAATATGGGTAATTGTGTCTTGGTGAATTCCGCAGACAGATAAAAAAAAAAGGGGGGGGCTTTCTAATGTTTAAATTCAGGGGCTCTAATTGACACTAGCCCCTGAACTAAAGAGGTCGTCTCGTCCACCATTTTGGAACAAATTATTTTCACCAATGCTGTAGAGCTACAAGATTTGGCAACTTATCGCTATAAACGACGCTAACCTCGAATAGGAAAATCCGTAAATAATCCGTAACATCGATTTACATTGTTTTTTGGAAATCTTTTTTTGGTACTTGAGCAAATTGATTTAATAGTTTGTTATTATTTTTATTTAAAATAAAAATATTACTCATCACTAGATCGAAACAGTTGCTACACACTTTTGATTCGTTAATTATTAAATTAAAAAACCAAACAAATGGAGAAGAATCAGTAAATTTATATTTGCATTAGAGCCGAGCTGCCTGTGAAGGGGACCGGGAACTGGCTTTGCATCAGAAAGGTTCTAGGTTCGAATCCCGAGCAAGGCATGGATGCTCTTTCATTCTCTGTACTATTTTTTATATTGTGGGGGCAACGTTGGCCTATCTAATATGGTGCCCCTGATAGAGTGACCAACAAATCTGCCCTTCAGATGCCTGTATGACTTAAGTCATTCTCCGGGTAGGCATTGGAGAAAAAAAATATTTGCATTAGATATAAGCTCATCTAAAATAGACCTTGTTTTTGGACAACCTATCTATTTCTTTGGAAGAATCGGAATAGTGTGAGGCCTTAATACTTTGTTAACCTCTTTCCACTTTACTTTAAGTTAAGATTCGTCCAAATGAACCGACAAGAAAATTTGAAATACTGTTTTATATTTTCATACTTAAATTAAATCACATTAAAAGATTCCGAATTTAAATTTTGTAAACATACTCTTGTAACTTTTCTACAACAGAAACTCATTATTCCAACAATTTAACGCAATAATTAAAAAAAAGAAAAAACAACATTGATAGGTCCAAAAATGTATTAACGATCGCATTTTAAGTAAATATCTTATTATAAAATATAAACAAACTGTTAGAACTTTAAGCGATATGTAACCATAAGTAACTAAGAAAATTAAATGAGCCAGGATTAAAAAACTTAATATCTGACATATCAGTGATCAAAATGGAATACAATAAGAAACAGGTAAATATCTAATCTTAAGAAAACAGAAGGAATCACTTAAGTCAGTACAAAACTTGACGTCTCCGAGATAAGTTTGACGAATTCAGTCAATCTCTGGCCTTCATTTACTATGCCACACAAACACTCAAAAATGTTAAACAAATGATTAAATGTTGTTTAAAGCAATATTTACTTAATAAATGCAACTTTCGATGAAAATTCTTATATTTGCTATATAGTTTGAACTGAACTGTTCAAGTAACCCAGAAAAGTTGTTCGCTTATTTATTTTTAAAGAAACAAACAAAAACAAGCATTCAGAAGCAAATTCTAACAATTTAAGATCGTTTTGATACTGCATATATAAATATATATATTCAATAAATAATAAATGAGAGAGTATTTACCTCTCATAAGCGAGTTCCACTTCCATGCTGCCAGTTATGCAATTTATTACACATTTCTTCTTTCTTTTGAGATCTGATAAGATCTTAACATTAGAAAGCCTTTTTTTTCTCTCAACTGTTGCCCAATTCATCGCTAGCCAATTGCCCATATCAAAAATTTTAAGTATCTAAATGGGCTTCAAGCTCTCACGCTAATGTTAACACTACGTAATTACAGCGAACTTTTTTGCTCCATAATGGTGGATAGTTCAGCTCCCTCTATAGAGGAGCCTTAATTTACACTAATCTAAACTGATTTGACGTCATAGAAGGACTGAAAGACTTGCTTTGTTTTGTTTTGTTCATTTACGTCGCACTAGAGCTGCGCAATGGGCTATTGGCGACGGTCTGGGAAACATCCCTGAGGATGATCCGAAGACATGCCATCACAATTTTGATCCTCTGCAGAGGGGATGGCACCCCCGCTTCGGTAGCCCGACGACCTGCACGCGAAGTCGAGCACTTTACGGTAGAACAGTTTAACGAGGACCCATACCGCACACCCTCGGTCCCTACGCAGACTGATCCAAGTGGGTCACCCACGCGCACACTGACCGCAGCCAGTGATGCTTGACTTCTTAATCTTAAAAGAATCATATGGAATCTTTCATACTATTTCACAATTAAATTTGATTCAAATTAAACGTTTAATTTAAAGAAATGAATGTTGGACGTGGGGTCAGAAACATAAGCACAATCAGAATTCTTTATAGAACGCATATAGGGCTGTTATGAATTTCTGTCTGACCAAAAAAGGGAGTTGGAATCGCTCACAATAATTCTGTAATCACTTATGTAGCAGGCAATGGATAGAATTGGATGGCTCATTGGCGAGCCCCATTTCGTTTTATTGTTTTTATCATTAAATTTGTTTGTTATTAAATATGGTTTCTTTAACTATTGCACCCATTCACCACTGAATCATTGTGCAACATGAGCTGACAACTTTTTATGCTTTATGGAAAAAAAATCGGTACTTTTCGGTTAGTCTAGAGCAAGGAAATCTTTTTATTTAATTTTGATGTATTTAAAAAAAAATTTTAAAGTTGGTGGAGATCTGTATTTTTTGGCTACTTTTTGCTTGAGCCCGACTAACCGAAAAACCAAAATTTCTTCTAATCGTAGCTTAGTTTATGTTTTTATGTATGAGTTTTTTGTTTTTGTTTATTAAACTTTATTTAAAGTTATTTACCACACCACTACATATAAATGATTCAAAAGTTTATATGAAACCCTACTTTGTAGCTCCTCTCTCGTTGTAAGGCTTTTAAAACTTTTTAAAATTATCAAAGAATCTGAAAGCTTTGCTATTTAGTTGTGTCCAACTCTTTTATTTTATAGATATATAAAATTTGCAAAAAGCACTAAAAAAGTTGGACGTGAAATAAAAAATAATTTCGACTTTTGCAGAAAAAAAATGCTTTATTCTGGGAAACAACAGTTGTTGCGAAGTAATCATCGGGGTTTGTCACCAGCAGCGGACAGGAAGTAGCCCCTCTAATTTGAAAATACTTGACAAAAAGCGAACGATTTATTCTAAACAAGATGCATGCGAGTAACTTTTCTGATAATCCAAAAGCCATAATTTCAGCTATTAAAAATTAAAGATTAAAAAATAGGTTGACAAAACTTCATTAAATCTAGCAAAACATAGTAGCTGTAGCTATAATTTTAATTACATTTTTCCCGCCTTGTCATTTTATTGCATACCTTTTGCATTATTCATAGTGTTAGAAATAACGAAGGAGTTATTTCTTCCAAATCAAATAGAAGATGAAATAGTTATAACAAACTTTAAGAAAATTTCCACGATTACGGAAAAGCAGTATACATTTTTATTTGACCAAAAAACGAGGATTCTTGTTTCTCGATGCGAATGTTGATAATATTGCTTTAGAATTTTAAGTAGTTATTTAATAAATCAGTCTTTTAGTTGCTTACTTTGAATGATTCTTTTTTTTTTTTACATAAAATTTATTTAAGAAGTAAACAGATCTTACAATAAGGTAACTAATATTTATTTACCGTTTAGTAACTATAAAATGATAACTATATTTCTCTATCATGTAATGTTACTTAACCCTTCAATTTTATACCACAATGTATTCCACAAACTGTATCATGTTAAAAATGTTAGCTTATTTCCATTTAAATAAATACGTATAGTTATTTACTAATTTAGAAAAGATCAATTCTATTAATAAAAAAAAACATGTACTTCCTATCCAAAATACTAAAGTTTAAGTTGCTGATCTTCTCTCAAATAAATGCTTAAATAAAAAATAAATTTTGTAATCACTTTTTATTTGGAAGGATATAAAAGTAGTACGTTGAAGTAAATTAAATGGATCACCTTTAAGACCTGATGCAATTTTTGTATAAATAGCTGAAAAGTATTTTGCTACGAAGAAATTAAAGATAATCCATACGAACTAGAATACATTATTAAATTTAAGATCCGATTTTAGTGTTTGTAAATAAATCAGCGAAGATAAGTGATTTAAAATTATTATATCTCATGTTTGATTTATATCGACTTGGTCATAAAGGGTTAAAATTAGCTTTATAATAAAGAAACAATACTTAAAGTTTATTTTGAGTAACACTAGAAAACAAATGCTTCTTTTCTGTTGCAAGCGATTTTTAATCAAATCTTAGATATTCCCGCGTCGTTGATTTCAAATCTGCAAGCTGCGGTTTTTACGCAATTTGTTAATCTATTCCTAACCAGATTTCTTTTTTGTAAATTCACTCGAGTGAATAATAGGTGTCTCCACTTCTCTATTTACATAAGACATGGAACAAAAAAGACTATAATGCATTTCAATATAGGATGGGATACGTTAAAGTCATATGTTTTTTGTCTTTTTACTTTCAAAGGAGTGGACAATCCTATATTTGTATGTACATAAAAGTATATGTTCTTTATAAACCTGTACATGGGGGACAAAAAATAAAATAAACTAAAAATATAATTTTGAAAATAATCCGCAGCTTTCGGAAGAAAGGTAATTTAGATTTAAAATCCACACAGCCGAATTTGTAAGTACTTGTATAAATGCATCCTCGAGAAATTTGTTCCCCAGTGAATAATTATCTGAATTAAAATTAGAGAAATATAATCTTTAGACAGAATGAAGGATAAATAATACCGGTAAATATTCCTTTAGATAAGGAATAAACGAGTGATTTACAAGTAAATACCGTTCGAATTTTTATTCATTTCATACCAGAGACTGTGAAAGATATCTAGACTTTTTTTTAACTCTACTACGATTTAACTCTACTATGAGAATGCACGGCAACTACATTTTGTGATTTAAAGAAAAACATTAAAAAAAAAAAAACAATGATTGCAATGAATAGTAACATTTATTGTAATAAAACTTTTTAACTTTAACAGAAGAAACTACTATTAAGGGTTACAGGATACCTAAAGGTGCTGTAATGATCATGAATAGTTGGGCATCCCATTTTGATCCAGAAGTATTTGAAGAACCTGAAAAATTCAATCCCTCACGTTATTTACAAAAAGAAGGACAAAAGAAGGCAGAACTACCCATACTCTTTGGATTGGGTGAGTAAGTTTCGATTTATTTCGATCTGAAATTTCGGACGTTTGAAAAATTGAATGCGTTTCGAGATATCAAAACACTAGTCAAGAGAATGATAAATGGAACATCCTGCGAGTGTCAATGATTTTTTTTAATGTTATCACCAGATGGCGCTCTAACTTTTATTTTCATTTTGATTGCTATGTTTTTCTGTAACTAAACTACGAGAAAGTCCTTACAAGAAGCACTCTGAAAATCAGAAATAAAATTGTTTCTTCTTATTACTATTTCTCATTTATGAATGCTATTTTTTTTAAAAAAAAAGCATCACCTTCACAAATTATTGTATTTACTGTAAAAGCGAGGAGGAGAATATCGTATCTTGGGCTGTCAACCCATCTTTCATTTCAACTAAGAATGAAAAGAAAAATAGTAGGCAATATTTCTTCGATGTATCAGTTTATAATAGAAAGGGACGATTTTTACTTTTTTAAATTGAAATCGCCTACAGTAAGAAAAATTGTATATTGATATCAAGTGTGAATATTGTTTTAAAATCAAAATACATTTATCCCCCTCCCGCCAAGTCCTTAAAATTTCTCTAATTCTATTAAATAATGTACAGGTTTCTTTTAATTTTTTGTGCAACAAAACTCTTAATTGCCTGCAGTTGAAATATTTTACAGAGCCATTAAAAAAAATTCTTTTTAAAAAAATAAAGAAAAATTTGAGATTTTTATAAAATTAGAGAAATTTCAAGGACCTATTTAGGGGCCTAAATATATTCTGATTTCAAAAGAAAAAAAAATCACGAGCATTTCATACTAATACACAACTTTTCCCCCAACAGACAAATTTGATTTTGGAAAAAAAGTTGCCCCTACTTTAATTTTAACTGCAATGTATCATAAAACCATTTTCTTTATTCCTATTGCTATCAAAATGTTAATTCTTTTTTTTCTTCTTTATTTATATTTTTCAGGTAAACGCTCCTGTTTAGGGGAAGGGTTCACAATGGCTCAAGTTTTTCTCTTCCTTACTACCATTGTAAAGCATTTTCGCTTATCAACTCCCGTAAAATCAAAGGACGACGAATTTTTATTTTTCACTGCAAAAATGATTATGTCAGCCAAACCAAGAAATGAATGAAGTATTACGATTTGATTGATAAATGAAGTTCCATTTAAAAAAATGTATCTATGTGTAATGATATTGTGCTTTCCGTATCAACAAGCCTTTTAATGTTTGTAAGAGCATAAATGATCATACGTGCATAATGAAATTTTTTATTCATTGCACTTTTACAACAACTGAAGCTACCATTTCTAATTAATTTAACGAAAATAACAATCTTAAATCATTCCGTCAAAAAATGTTCATTTTTAGCTGAATTAAATCGTAGCGTTTCTTTGTTCAAATTGCTTTTGTTCCTATTTCTTGCTCGTGGCCTCAGCCATTGAAAATAAAAAGCTTATCGAATTGTTGGTTGTTTGAGGTTTGTTAAAAACTGTACTTCACACATTTCTCTTTCATTATAATTGCACATTAATGTTTTCATACTTCTGATTGTGTTACAATTTAAGCTGTGTTTTATTATTATGATTGTTACAACAAAAATGTATTGAATCCCTGCGTGCTGTTTATTAAGTTTTTCATGATTGGTTGTTGTCCAACAAAATTACTTTATTGTATGAATAATTACTGTCTCATTCCGTGTACTTTTAATGAAGATGTAGTTTCCATGACTGCTGAAAAACATTTGTGTTTTAATAAATGTATCTCGGTTTTTAATTTTTCAAAAATGGTTACACTCATCATATCAAACACATATACAGAAGATATGTTATTTAGGCATTTACGTTGGGGAAATTCCCTTCAATATTGAAAAAAAAACTGCCTCTACTCTTGCTGTAGAGTTTCTGCAATCACTTACTCTTATATTTGAAAATTATTGTTTATTTATTTTAAATTACCGATTAGTTTTCGGACTATTAAATTTCAATTTCGGCTGCTTTTGAAGAAATTCATTTATATAACTCGTAATACAAACAAAACAGTTTTTTATCAGTCCGTTACGAAACAGTGTGCACCGTGGCCAAATAGTCTACTTCCATTAAAAAAAAAATTATTATTAGATGGATCAATGTTAATATTTAAATAAGCAAATGTAGAGAAGTTCTCCTTTGCTTTGGTCAGTTCTAGTGATAATTCTCCTTTACCCTTCATTGAATTTCTGTCTTTGGCCCATTCTTCCCTAAAAAGAAAGACTGAAATTTAGCAATTTAAATATAAAAGTCAAGAAATGTTTAACGAATTAGAAGCACATTTTTTAAGGATTTGTAATTCACTAGTATTAAACTAGTTCCGTTCTATCTGTAATCCATCTCACTATCAGCCTGAAAAGTGAAATAAGAGAGCGAAACAATATCTAAAAAGAACTGCCCAAAACATTCCGGGAGTGGGTGAGCAATGACAGCTCTCCCGGCATCTCGCGAAAACAGCAAATGAATCAACAGGTGGTGGTCGTTCATCGAATTCTATCACAGATAAAATTCTGGTGGGGGAGTAATGTAGCTACAATTACCTAACTCACTCGCATATAAGGCATATTAATTCGGTTCTTATCTTAATTTCTTCCACCTTATGACTTCCTAACGTAAGTCATACCAGAATCGAGGAAACAAGGAAAAATGCTGAGATTTTCACCAACTCGATTCTATATCGAGGATAGACGACCACAGAATAAGGTGAAATGTGGAAGTAAGTTAAGTAATCAGAAAAGTACCGCTTAAGTTGCTCAGAGGAATGGTAAGCTGCAGTAAAATTGACTATTAAAATTACTTGTAGGATAACTCAAATTTGAAAACTGGAAATTAAAATTTTGTAGAGTTTAGTAATAGTAAAACACATTTAAATCTTCAGTTATTCTTAGTACTGGTGCTAAAAATCACTTTAATGATACAACTCAATTATTAAAGGTATTGACCCACAAAATATTATCTGTATCACAATTAAAAATGGATGTTCCTAATAAGCAATGAAATGTAAGGTTTAATTGGGAGGAGTTATTTTATATTTAACGTTGTTTATTCTCTTCACCTAAGCTCTTCACTTAAGACGTCATTAGAATTAGATGAGTGTGTGTAAAGCAACTGTTTATTTTCCCAATAAAACTAAATAACAATCGATTTTGCCAACTTCATCTCCTTTGGGATGAAAAACTAAAAAATTCACACATTACTAAAAGCGTCAATTTAGGCTCTAAAAACAAATTAGAATGATTGTGGTATCGCGCATTGTAATTTTTAAAAACTAACAGAGGTGTCAAAGAAATTTACCAAATATTTCCGTTATAAAATGTATTTGTCAAATATGTCGGCAAGCGAAATCAAAGTGTGTGTCAACTAACGAGTTAGAAAGATTGTATACATAAGAATTTTTGGAACCCTTCTCCAATCAAATATTTCGATATGAATTTACTCTTTAAACACTCATCTGATGTTTTCGATAAATTAAAAAAAAATTCTTATAATGGCAGAAAAACGTACTGAAAAAAAAAGCTTTTTACTTATCGAATACCTCAGATTTTTGTTTTAAAGGAAGTGTTTGAAAGCTTTTTCGTTGATGGGGAAAGGGTGCGCAAAAGTCATAACTTTGGGAAACACTGCCTTAGGAAAATGGAGAATTTAAAAAACTTTTATGTTAAGTTATTCTTGAAGAGTTAGTTATTCTAACTAGTAAGATCAATACATAAAGTAAAATTAACTTTAAATGGTCCTTTGTCGCTAAAAGAATATCCGTCTAAAATTGCATTTTTCTTGAAATCTTATTTAATTGGCCAACCAACTCGCTAGTTATTGCAACTGTATTTGAATAGTGTTCCAGGATCACGTGACCCTTTAGTGTCGCTACACTTCCTCCTCTTAGGTAACCAATTTCGCAAATTATACTCTACCCCTCTGTGCAACTTATTTAAAACAATAGCAAACGTAATCCTCACGTAACGAGGAAAACTTCTGAAAATAACAATCAAGGAAAACTACATTTCTGTTTTATTTATTTTTCTTCTTTTGTCTAAAGATTTAGTACAAAATTTATGTTTCCTTGATTTTGAAGCAACTTTCAAAAAAGCTCATCGCATTTAAATACTCGACAAGTATTAGTTTAATTCTGCAATTTTTTTCACGTTTAAAACATTTGTATCGTTTTGCAAAATAACACTATTTATAGTTTTTAAAAGAAATTAGATTGGGCAAACAATGTATTATCGATAATTTATTTAAAATTAAGATTCCAGTTCGCAAAAACTTAAAAGATAATATTTGTTAAAACTTTCCCGATAAAAAAGTGTTTGTCACATTTTTTCGAACTCATATTTTCCTGCTATCCTATATGAATGGATTATTTAATTGCTGTTCATTTATAATATTTAACGCATAATTAAAAGAGCCGTGAAAATAATTAAAAAAACTACCTTTAGGTAAAAGGAAGCTTTGTTGATTTAAAATGTCAAAGTAGTCGAGAAATTTATCACAAATAAACTGTCAAAATCAGAAGTCTACAACAAAAATTTTTTTGTCTGCAAGTGAGGTAGGTAAGGAGGAATAGGAAAGTCGTATGTATGGAAACTGTTGCCAATGACGTGAATAATGAAATCACACCACGTGACTTGATGTCAGTGACAAACTTTTTGATTAGATGCTCCTAGAAACCCCTTGGAATGGGAAATAAAAAACTTTAAATAAAAAATAATTACATAAAAAACACGCATTGGAAAAAATAAGACAAATCTAAATCTACCTTTTAAATTTATTTTTTATTTACAAATTCTATAGTAAAAAATTATTCGTTACCTTCCTCTTCAATACCTTAAATGCCCCAAAACTTTACCCTAATATTTACTTGTTATAAAATTTAATTTCATCTGAAAAATAATAGTAGATTAAAAGTGTAAATGAATAAATCAGAAGCTTTAGGGGCTGTGATAATCCTTCTTACTATATAAGACAACTTTTTCTAATTATAATTTTTACTACCAAAATAGGTAAAGGCAGGTTCCATAGTAATTGAAAATAAAAATGGAAATAAAAAGGTTGAAAGGTTGCCGTTCGTTACAAAATTATTTTATAATTTACGATAAACTGTAAAATGGTACGTTTTTCTTTTCGTTTGACGTATATTTAAAATTATTGTTGTTTATACCTTTGTTGCTTCACAAAAATAAGCCAATTATTAGTAATGGTAAAATTTTTGAGAATGTTGAAATTATTAAGCCTTCATTATAAACCTTTTATAACTTTTTATTATGATATGTGAATTGAAAACCAAATATTTAAGCTCGTTTATTATTTGCCGTCAAAACGGCCGCAAAAATTGCCGTTCTAGAGAGTGTTCTAGTCCCTATAATCTTTATTGAAAATAATGTCAAATAAACATTTAAGCGAAGAAGTTTTGTTAAAACCGCGTTAAGGAGATTAAAAAAAGAAGATTTGAAAGGATTAAAAACACAGTTTATTTGCTTGAGGAATCGAAATAAACACCTTCAAACCTTTTTCTGCTATAGTGTTATAAATTATTATACAACGTATGCTTTATTCCAATTTTGACGCTTCCAATTTTAGTGCCTCAATTAAGATACTCCGTTCCAATATACTTGTCTTTAAATGCAAACTCTCGTCCCCTTTCGTTACGAAACAACAAAAAACAAATTTACAAAAACATCTCAACAATCAAATAATTCTATTATAATATTTATCATTATATAATCATTTTGATATAATTGCTTCGATATAATAGCACGAAACTTTCGAACCGTTATCAATGTTTAGCTCTGATCTTGATAGCTTTTTAAATTCTGTATGCATTTGATGGGGAAAGAGAAAGAGAGAGAGAGAGGGATCATTTATTTGAATAGAAGTCATTTTCTTTTCTTTAAACCCACGTGGGGAGAAGAATAAGGTCGTTAAAAGTGAAAAGGAAATCAGTTGCAACCATAAACAAACCAGTCGGTTCACCTCCTGTTTATTCACGAATTACTCAGATCTTCGGTTAGATGTTTCTTTCCCTGGATAAGCCGCCGCACTCAGGTAAGAGAGCGTTATATTTTTCTTTTTAAAGTTGTCAATTCTGAAATGAATGGTATCTTTGGAACTCAAAATAAAGTTTTAAAAATAAAGTAACGCAAAGTACCTTTAATCGAAAAATACCGTCCCATATGAGCCGGAGTGAAAGAATAAAAAATAACCTGCAGGTACACTCTTAGCGTCCCGGGGAGAGAACGATTTTAAGTCCTAATTGCAATTTTGATCGATTCTTTAGTTAAAATTAGCCTTTGTCTAATGGTTTTCAAGCGAAACATCGTTCAGACTCCAAATATTTTACAGGGATAACGTTTTCCGATGTGCTTCTATATCTGCCCATAAGAGAAATTTTTAATGTGAATGACCCGCGCTCAATTCAACGTGCTGATGCAGGTGGGATAGACTATGCAAATACTTGTCTCAAAAGATAAAATTAAAACATGTATTTAAAATGTCAGGTCAAATTCATAAAATTTTAAATGTCTCAGTAATGCTCTATGAATAGCGTGTGCAATGAACTTCACATACATAATAGTATTATACATAATAGTATTAATACACATACATAATAGTATTAGTAATTCACACACATAATTACGCTACAAATAACAGAATTAAAAGATTTACCTTTTCGTTATTTATTCAAGGAAGAAAGTATATTGTGGTCGATAATAATAAATGAAGCGTTAGCATCATGTCTCGCTTAAATATTCTAGTGCCAAGGATCCTGAAATTTGGACAGCTACTGAAAAGATCACTTTTAACCCAAATCATTAAAATGGTTAAAAAAAAATGTTAAAATTTTAGTTTTCTTCATTTAGTAGATCGTGTGAATAACGAATATTTCTTATAGGATTAGCATTATGCATTTTTACAATTTAAACAGCGGATACATTTTTCTTTTCTAGTATTTAAAAAATAATATTACATAAAAAATAATAATAATTGTGCTTACAGTTCTAGTTAAGCACAAACGAATTTCTCAAATTTATTACTTATTCACTAACTTTGATTATGCTTATAGAACGTAGACATGAGTAAAATCAACGTCAATGGAATGTGAGGATAGAGCGCCGCCGAATTATTGTTTTGAAAATAATCTAAATTTATAAGTTTATTTTTCCTTACGATAAGTTTTTTTTAAATATATGTTTACGCTATAAAGCGTGTTTCTAGGAATCTAACTAATGTAAAACTAAATGGTTATTGCAAAAAAAAAAGACAAGTTACTTATCAAGGAACCAATTCCACGGAAAAAATGCTTCGTTGTGGTAAAACTTGGTTATCGGTCAATAGTCACGTTCAACAACGACATTTTCGGGATTCATTTTGGTAATCTTTTCCAGTTCGTACTTTAAAATAATTCGAATGTAATTAATCTTTCTTCTGGTGAGTTCTAAAAAAATGTTTAGCTTAATATAAAAACATGTGATGGTCATCGGGAAAGGCAATACATCTAAAAATGAATGCCTGTCTGTGTGTCCTTTATAGACTCCTAAACCAAAAGTTATGAAATTTGGCATACAGATAGTTTCAAGAACGAGGAAGGTCATTGTCAACATTGGAACATTCTATGACAAATCATTCTAATAGGATGAGTGAAGAACGAAATGGAATTTTCTGATGGGCCCATTGCTTTAAATTTAATGAATCAATTTTCACATATTTTAAAGATACAACAGTGATAATTATCTATCTATCTAATCAAAAAATAGTTCATTGCACGTATTTAAATATTTGATTATTTTATATTCGCTAAGTCAGATGAATTCAATGAACATTACGTGGTAGCACGCGTGGTCTACGTCACCAAATTTATACTTTGTCTGATACCACGTGTTTTTATTTTATTTATATTAATTCTTTTAAACGTGTTTCTAAAAAATTACTTATTTAAAACCAGCGTTAATTGAATAGAAACAAAATATTTATATAATCAAAAGCAAAAATTAATGGTTCTTAATTCGTTTAGGAGAAGCATGCGCCAATGAGGCTTCATTATTAATTAATTAAGGAAATGCATGCATATTGAAAAAAAAAATAATATGCAATATACTAGAAAGCAAAATAAATGGAGTAAAGGTATTTATTTGTCTAGAAGAACAGTAAGAAATCGTCATACTATCATTGACGACAATGATACTTAATTAATGTTGGTAATATGTATTAATTGAAATTAAAAAAAGTAACTTCTGAACTAAAAAGCAAAAATAAGTAGAAAAGAAACTTATTCGCGTTTTGGGTAACCATAGCAAAAATCTGCATAATATTATTGACACTAATGCTCAATAAATATTGATAATGTGCACTAATTGAAATAAAATAAAATAAGCTATGTGTTAAAAAGGCAAACTCACGAAAGAAAGATTAATGTGAAATTCGTTTAACAAAACCGTAGAAAATTACCATTCTATGACACTTAATTCATATTCATCACTGATGGTAATATGTACTACTGGTATTATAGTAATTGGCGAATTGGTTTTGATAAGAATTCAACAACGGGTTTTCCGTAGTTTCAGAAAATATTTTTTCCAGTGGTAGCTAAGATAGTGTATTAATATTTTAAAGAATTAGAATCAAAAGAAATTTTTTCCACCACTACTTATAAATATTTTAACCGTAAATTAAAGTTCAGATAGAGAAATGGTCATGCTCCAAAATCCTTATAAGTTCTAATATATAGATTTTTTTTTTTTTTTGCACTTATCGCCTTAGCCATCGCCGTTACTCATTTAGCACCATACAGGAGGCACGTGTGCTTAGGATATCACGGACGCGAGTAACATGCTTCATTTTTTTTAAAAAAAAAAAATTTTATTATTATTTTTTTTTTTAACTTTTATTTTATCTTTATGTTCTTTTTGTGTTAATATGCGTTTGTCATGTGTTTTCTTTGTTTGTTAATGTAATTTTGTTCCTTGTTACTCCTTGTTTATGTCCACTTAAAGCTGAACATTGTATATGGATTAATGTTTTCAATAAAGCCATATGTAACAAAATTTTTTTTTTTTTTAAATTTGACTTTAGTTGACTGCTACTGACAAATATTTATAAACTCAAATGCTGAAGGGTTATGTAGTTAGTACCAAATATACTAAAATATTACATTGATATATTTGAAGATGATATATTTGGTACGCTTAATTTAGGTAATATATGTATATTCCGAAATAGGGGCTAAGAATGAAATCACATTTTATATCTGTGAAGAAAAAAAAATTCCTTCTTTAGATTAGCATAGTCAGTTAACTTTTCCTTTGGACACAGCTCAGTTTGTTTCAGCTCTTTGTTACAAGCGCATTTAAATGTCATTGCTTTCGAAACCACAATAAGCGTTTTATTTTTGATTTGTAATTAAAACGATTTTAACTACCATTATATTTTTAAAAAAATTAAAAGATTCATAGACAATGCCTGTAAAACGATATTGTAATGTTCTCGAGTTCTGACAAAATTTTAAAATCACTTTCCTCCTTAATTGATATTTCGTTGCTATACTTAAAATGTTGTCGAAGGCGACGTCATTTTATGGATGTTATTCCTTTTTTTGACATTTGCATTCTTTCTTGCATTTTTGTTATATTTATTAATGTTAAGACCACCGCGAGTACACATTGAACGCAAAACAATTTCACTCGCTTTTCTTATATAAATCGAAGAAAGCTACCTTCTTACAATCTATAGCAGTTGAAGTTAGGCTGCAATATCTGTCCCAAATACCGTTATAATATAAAGTTATAGGGTACTTTTTAAACTCAAAATTTCTATCCAGTGATAAATCAAACAATTTATCTCTTCAGTAAATGAGGTTGTATATTACCTAAGATTTAAGTTTATTGAAAATTCTAAGAAATATTTATATAGAATAAATATCAAATGTAAATGTGTTCATAATTTGTTGTAGGAAACGCTCTGAAATGCCTGTTTGCGAACACTCTTTGGAAATCTGCTACAAAACTAATTTAAAAACAAAAATTTAAATACCTTTTAACACAATTTTTAGGATAAAAACAATTAGATCGTATAAACTGTAATTATTTTGTGAGGTATATTGATATGATCAAATTGTATGTATTTTTCCTCACCTCCATCCCGTCATGTTTTCAAATAGAAAAAAAAGATCTTTATTTTGTAGTTCTCCATTCATAATTTATCTAAATAATTTCTAAATGGTCATGGATCTTCTTTTTAAATATCACTTGTATTCTAATGCAAAATTGTTTCTCCCAAAAAGTCCCTTAAGGATCACGATGAACAAGTAAATGGCACATAAATATATATTCAAAATGTTTTAAAATCGCAAATTTAAAAAAAAAAAAAAATCTGCTCAATGACAAACTGTTAAATACCCTCCACTTAGTAAATGGTATAAAGTTTTTTTTTTAATATCCTATGAGCTGCACAATCAGTCTTCCCGATGAGCAGACCTAGTGCGTTCTCCAGAAGTGGTATCCACTCTTTCAGGACCACAATGGGTGAGATACCGTTGGCATCTCACCCATTGTAAATGGTATAAAGTGTATACATTAAATTTTGGCGGGAGGGAAAAAAGGAGGAGAGTTTAGAGGAAAAAGAACCGATTCCTTCGATTTAAATTTTAGAAATTTCTATCTATTTAAAACTAACAATTCTATATTACTATCTAGAAAATTGGGCTATTGTTTCCGGTGTTCGTTTTTTTTTTCAAGTTGAATTGAAAAAAAAAATAGTAAATAGGATTAATAGTTCAGAAGTTATAATAATTTTGAGTAGAAAAAGTACAATATTTAACTTATTTACTCATCAAAATAAAATAAAAATCCTCCCATATATTTTTGAGGCCCTACTTTAAAAGAAATCAACTGTTGTACAATGAGATTGATACTTCAAAATCTGAAGGGTTATGTATATAATATAGTACTGCATTTGCCTTCAACTCAATTACACTTTTCTTTTCTAAAATTTGATCCCATTCAATGCTGCTTAAATAATAATAATAGTCTAGATAGTTTTGAGCAGTCAATTTAAAAAGTGTAAATATGTTTTAGATAAGTATAATAAGTACAAAAAAAGTACTTTCTATACATAAAAAAAAAACCCTGCAGCTCTTAAACCACTAGTCCCATTTACTCGTGTTTAGACTCAATTGATTCATGTAAAAAAATATAGTAATAAAATACTTCTATAAAGTAATTACGGATGGGTAAAGCAGGTTGAGAAGAGAGTCTAGAGTGGACATCTTGAATATTTTTTTTTTTATTCATAGATCAAATATCTTCTGTGAGATATTGTAGAATACGAAATGAGTTTAACAATAATGTATTTTCCGATCTGAGAATATGTGACTTAGTATTATTCAAATATGTATACTACTTCTCTCATCAAGGGCGCCGGCAGCGGGGTGCAAGAGGGTGCACTTGCACCCCCCTGGCTTTTTTATCTTTTAAACAATTAAAGAGATACAGAAAAGCAATTTTGTCATATAAATCCTTTATTAAAAATATTTTTATTCAAAAACAAATAATTAAGTAATTATTGATACATAACAATTAAAAAATTGTTTAATCAAACAGATTTTTTTCTTCTTTGGAAGCGTTTTTAGTTATTTCACATAAGTACCTTTATAAGAAGTTGTATATTATTTGAAATTGAATTAAGTTGATATTTATATTTTATACTAAAAAAAAGTCACAAGCGCAAAAGAGTGCTTTAAAATAATTGATAAAGGCAGAGTTTCTAACTTGCTTCGACCGTCGCCAATAGCCCATTGTGCAGCTCTACTAGTGCGACGTAAATTAACAACAAACAAACAAACAGAAACTTGCTTCACTTTGTGAAAAAAATTTTGGCAAAGATTTTAAACGTTTTAATGTTGATATTTAATGTAAATTTTCAGCAAGCTTGAGTGACGTATTTAATAAAACCGTCTTTTCCCATTTTTTTTTAAATTCAACATCACGTGACATAATACTTGACCTTGGGAAGAGCCTATTTAACACTGGTTTCCTTATTAACTGTCACTATAACGTTCTTCTTCAATTGTAAACAAAAGAATATTTAGATTTTTTTTAAAATTTAGATTTTACACAGCAGGTACATAATATTTCGGTCATGCCCTAAATTCAATTGCATATGTATAGTGCTAATCTTGTTTTACATATACTAAAGGAGTGCAAAATTTACCGAAATCTAGACTAAATTAGTTTTTTCTGCAGCCTTAAATTTATCAAGGATAAGATCAAGTCAGCACTACTCGTAAATAAAATAAAATTATTTTTTTATACTTTTAGTCAGAGAGATGATTTTTTGTATTAAAGTAACTAATATTAATGCCCAGAATTTAATTTCTCCAATGTTTTTTTCTTTCTATTTCTTTAGATCCCTCTTCTCAAAATTATTATATATTTAAGAAACAATGTCTGATTCAAGTAATCAATTCCACTGAGATGAAACCACCGAAAGTAAAATTTAATTTCTATTCTGTCTTTAAAGTAAGCCTTTTTAAAAATTGCTTTACATCCTGATCTAATTTAGATTTATTACTTTTTCAATGTATCATTATTTATTTTATATTATTAAAAACAATGTTAGATTTGTAATTTTTTTTAATTTAATTATCTTGAATGTTGACCACAAAAATAAATCAAATGGGGATATTTCCGTATCGTGATGTACCACGCCAAGGCGACAAATTGGTTTTAAGCATGAAAAATTTTACTAAAAAAACAAGTAGATAATTGCCTGGGGGTGGCTATGAGTTATACCCTTCGAGTTGGTCTCTTTCTGTGATGTCTTTTTTTCTTTCCCATTTTCACACGGATGGCTGCCTGGAAGTTGCCAAGGCTTGGTTGGTAGTTATTCTGCCACAGATCACTCTATGGAAATTTCCCCAAGTTAATATTATTCTAATATGTTATATATAGTAATATTCTAATATGTTATATATAATAATTTCACTGAATCAGTGAAGTTATATTAAAAACTAACCTAAACCCCTTTGTAAGTTGGCCATATTGGGTAGTTATTAGGGTTTTAAATTCTTAAACAGTTAATCTTTTTCCTATTTTGTTGTTGATGTCTTATGCAGAGCTCATTCTAGGCAGAAAAAAGGGCAGAGTGCAAAAGTTTAAAAAAAGGGCATTATTATTCTAAAAAGGCAATAATTTCTTTCCATGGGCTTTACACGTTCTATTAAAAAGCATTGCCAATTAGTAAAAGAAATTTTTTTTTACTTTACTAAAAGTAGCAAAGCAATCATATTAATTACTAATTTTCATTAATAAATTAACATATGTATCGAGTTAATGCGGTAATTAGCTTGGTAATTTATTTAAAATGCATGCATATATTAATTAAATAATAAATGTATGTTTTTAAGTGTCTGTAGTTATGATTTAATAATTAAAATGATTAATAATAATTATGATTTAATGAAAGGGCAAAAAGGGTATGAAGTCTTATTACATCAGGACACTAATTTACTTCAGGGGCAACAGGGTGGATTCTTTTGACTAAAAGGGCAGCAGGGTGCTGCGCCCTGTTTACCCTGCCTAGAATGAGCTCTGGTCTTATGTTCTTCAATTGAGAGCTGTTTTTAAGGATTGGCCCAGAATTGCAACGAGCCCCCCAAAAAGTCAAAATTCTTATTACATTAATTATTTTTTTTTTTATCCTTATTAATTCGTTATCCTTACACTATTTTTTTTTTTTTTGAAAAAAAGTTAGCAAATGAGAGAGATTGAAAGAAAATATTGGTTTAACTAAACATATCATCGATCATGACATATTGCAGATGATGGAATAATTCGCTCTTGTAGAACAAGAACAGAGAGTAACGCACTTGATATATAGTTTTGGGAAAGGAGAGTTTTGAATGCCATTCAACAACAGTGGAACAATGTTTTATTCTTGTTATTCTTTGCATTTAGTTACCATGCTCTTTCCTATTTTATGTTGCTTGGTCCGTGTTCTATACTCCGAATTCGAACAGCACTTAGTTTGGTCATGTGCTCAGGTGAGCGTGTAAATAAAAACACATCACCTATATCAGTTTTATTTCGATTTCATCTAACAGGTTCTGATTGTGAGTATAAATTTATTACGCATATTTATTGCTGAAATGATGAACTCAAATAGTATAAAATAGGATTGATTGATTTAAAAGTTAAGCTACTAAAGTATGTTTTCCTTTAGAGAGTAGTCATTTTAATTTGAAGGTTTTTTTTCTTAAATTGGGGGTGTCTATTTTTTAATGTTTTATTTTATTTATTTTTCAGTTTAGTAAAAACTATTATGTCAGGCTAAAATTTAGAAGTATTTTAGTATAAATTTTAATGCATTTGTCATAAATTATATAAAAATAACAATTTTTAATCAAGAAATTAGTGCTATTTTTGAAAATTGTAAAACATTAATAGCACTTTAGTTCTGAAAATTGCTTAAACAATGGGTAACATTCTAATGCGTGCGTTTTAGAACGTGAAAATATATTTTGGCATAAACAGGCTAAAATTATTTACTTGTCAAGAAAAAAGAATGCTTAATGGTTAGAAATTTAACTAATCAGATGAACAACCAAATCAGTTATCGAAAAGAATTGTAAAAGTAATAATCCATGAATTTTTAGCATCACGAGGTCTTGGATTCCGTCGAGACGATCGTACAATTGGATCGCACCGTATCGGAAATTATTTGGCAACTTCGGAATTATTGAGCAAACTTGCTAATTTTCCTGGCTGGGTATAAAGGCAAAATTAAAGAAGTAAGGACAAAGAACATGCATTCTATTTATCAGCTTCCATTTCTAATGAATCGATTGTTTGGTATAAAGCAAAATTAAAGAAAGCAAAATATTTTTCAGTAAGTGTTGATTTAACTACAAACATTTCTCACATAGATTAGCTGACATTTACTGTTCAATATGTGAGCGAAGGAATTTCTGTGGAACGTTTTTTGGATTTTATTCCCATTGAAAGTCATAAGTCTGAGTACTTGTCTGATACTATTGTATTTTTTCCTGATGACCAAGGCATAAATATAAGTGATTGTCGAGAACAAACATAAAATAGCACACCAGATATGCCAGGCAAGTACTTAGGTTTACAAAAAAGGTTAAAAGAGATGTGTCCTGCTGCAATTTTTTTACCGTGTCTAGTACATAGCTTAAATATAATTCGTGCTGGAGGCATGGGATGCATCTTAGAGGATTATTTCCAATTTTTGCAGAAACTTAACTCTTTTTTTTTTCTTCCCTTCAGTTCCACCCATCGGTGGAATACCTTAACAGAATGCTTAGAATCTGGACTAGTCATAAATGTTCCATTAGATGTTAGGTGGTACGCCTATTTAGGCGCAGTAAGGGCGCTGCAAAAAAGTTAGGAAAACATTACGACTGTACTACAGATTTTCAAAAAGAACAAAAAAAAAGAGCTTCTAGAAACTAGATTCAATGCTTGTAGCCTTCTAAGGAAATTGAAAAAGTTAGAAAATATTGTGTTGACAGAATTTTGGAGTGATATCAAGAATAAATCAGACTTCAATATAAGCTTATGGAAGAAAGGTTGTTGATAGTTTGAAATTGATTGAAACCTTGATTGCTTTTGTGAAGAGAGAAGCTCTCTACTTATGAAACCATTTTGAAGGAAAATTGACCTAATTTTAAATATGAAGATGAGACGACGTGTACTTCACCAAGAATTTCTAGTTTGACATTTTATTATGGAGATGCAGATAATGTTATATTACAAGGTAGCGAAATATTTAAAGTTTATCTCCCAGTAATGGACATATTTAATAGTCAATTAAAATTGATTTCAATAGCGCATAAGCCAATAACTGATTTGTTCAGATTTTTTTTCAAATATGAATTCTTTAGAGTCTAAGGAATTAATGCTTCACTGTTATAATTTTTGAAGATTTTATGCCAATGATATGAATGAAAAAGAACTAGCTCTATAGTTGGAACATTTCAAGAATTATTTGGATCAGGAGAATAAGTTAGTCCAATTAATGCATAGATGAGATGTATAAAAGAGTAAAAAACAACAATCTCGAAGACATTAACATTGAATTTTTTTGTCAATCATAATAATTAAGTGTAGTAGCAAACATTTATTCTCCAGACTAAAATTAATAAAAAATTAAATAAGAAAAAGTATGACTTAAGAAAGAATGAGTCATTTTCAATTGTGAGCATTGGATATGATGTCTTGCAAGAAAATGATTTTAATGATGTGATAAAAGGCTATCAAAAAGTGTAAACTTTCTATGCAAATAATGTATTGAAGCTTTTATAATAATGTATTATTGTTTAAAATAAATATGAAAATTCAAAATTATCCATAAGTAAAATTTTTTATTCTTTAAAACTACTCATAAAAGGCCCCCAAATTTATTTGGGGCCCATTATGAGCCCATAAAATTTTTTAATAGTTTTACATCGTGTGTCACTTTTAATAGTTTTACTTTCGTCTTAGTCATAATCTTTTAATCAAGGTTAAAAATTAAGAAGAAAATATATTCACTAGTCAGAAGCTCCTCTAATTAAAAGATAATACTAGTCTCTGCAATTTTTTATTGGTTCATTTACATGCCTTTATTAAATTTTTTTCTTAGAGTTAATTTAAGCGAAAAATTATTATACAGAGAATGTGTTTATAATTACGAAGAAATACGCTGCTTTATGACAAAAACACAGATCAAAATTTTTAATCAAAAAACCAAAACAGCATACCAACTGTTTACATCACTGCTGATCTGGAAGACTGCTGATAATTATATTATGGTGGTCCAAGTTGAGTTTTAGATTTCTTGGACCACCCTTAATTTAAAGCCCTGGTTATTCCAGAGCAACGATTTGAGTTCCTATTTTCATTTTTTATTGCATGTATATTTAAATTTTCCAAATTTTTTTATTAAGCATATAAATATATAATATCTGTAGTTTTTAAAATAGCTTGAAGCAAGCAAAGTGGTTGAGCTTGAATGAATGCTACTTCTCAATGCTGTTACCACATTGTAATCTAGCAAAACAGCCGCCGCTTTCTATTCTGCCTGAGTTATCTATAATTTGGGATTACGTGACTATTAACTGTCTTAGTGATGTTCTGTTTCTGGAAACTTTAAAAAAAGAAATCACCAAATATATATTTGCTGCCAGTGATGTGCAATTAAATGTGGTAATATGCAGGATCTTGGTTCTAGATTGCAGTAGTGACTTGAAAATTGTTGCTGGAGCCTTATATTTTAATGAAATATTGTGCAAATAGATTATCTCTTTTCCTTTTCATAATTTGCTTGCTTCTAAAAATTTATCCCCTCTGCAGATTATCAAAATTGCGATGGCATGTCTTCGAATCATCCTAGGGATGTTTCCCAGACCGTCCCCAAAAGCCCATTGTGCGACGGAAATAAAGTGCCTACCTACCATCTGAAAATTGATTCTGGTTCCTAGAAGTTTTGATTTTTTGTAAGACTCCTGGTAATAGATAATTAATATAGGTACTGTTGTAATAGAAAAAACTCCCTTTCTTTGCACTTATGAGGAGATACTCTTCGAGTACAAAAAAGCAACTCTGGAATGTACTTTAACTATGTGAGTGGTATTTCGGAAATTGCTTTTGAAGTTTCTTACTGGCTATAGAAGCTAGCAAACTTGCGCTTCAGAGTCTCTTCTCTAAGATCGTCCTGAATTAACACTAGATAACAGCACAATACACTGAAACATCTTTATACGGTGTTTTTCACCAGACTGAAGCTTATGTAGATCCTTCGTATGAATTAAATTGCAGGAGAGTGCTACTTTTTCAGAAAGTATGAGTAGGATATATTATGTAGTGTTTTAACTTTCTGTAGGCAAATTTTTTGCTTTTTATTAAAAATTATTTATTTTGAATCAGCCAATATTTTTAAATGTGTATCGTAATTTACTTTCCTTGATGTAACCTCCATTTTTAAATATATTTTTTATCCTACAGATATAAATGTTCCATTTACAATTTATTTGGAGGAAAGTAATCCAGCCATTGAAAGAGTGCCCATATGAGAAAAGACCGTCCCGCCATGCTTAATTACTTATATGATTTTGTAGAAAAAATTGGCAATTATTCTTACTCCACTCTTCATTTAGAATATTTAGAAAAATACATAGATATACAGTTTACATCATGGCTTTTGTGGCTATTTACTCCAATAATTGTGAGTAACTATTTTTGTAATACTTAATAATCAGCTTTTTTAATTGGTAATCATTAAGTTTAAAAGTTTATTTTTGCATAGCTTCTAATTTTTGATTTATTCAGAAATGATTACTTTTTAAGTCTTGCTTGGGCAAAATCTAATAAAAACAGCTTTACATTTGCATAATCTTGCATGAACAAAACCTCATTGTAGTGATAATTAGTATTTACTTCATTTCAGATGTTTAAGATGTTTTTGTAAGCTATGTTTATTTGGAATTTTGCCCATGTTATACAGTCTTGGTTTAAGTTTGTACTTGGAAAAAAATAAATCTCTTTTAACTATTATGAAATATGCAATAAAAATTCTTTAAAACGCCAAATCTTGCTATCCAAAAATGCTTTGCATTATAGGGAATTTTGTATAAATAGCTATGTATATGTCTGAAACAGATCAAAATTAATGCTTTACCTAAATTTTAAAACAAATATTTAAAAACACAAAAATATACATTTTAATATTTATTTTATTTGTAGAAAAAGCTTTAAGTATTAAGAGCAATTATGGGAAATGTGAAAATAAATGCAGTTTATGGGAAATGTGGTTTATAGAATTGTATTACTTCTGTACATTTATGCACTAGTATGACATTTTTTTGAGATTCTAGGATTTTCCCTTTTTTTTCTAAGCATTTCTAAGGAATTTGCTCTTATTCTTTGCCTGATACTTTTCAAAAATTTGAATGAAAAGACTAATAAAAAAGGGACTTTAAATCTGTGAACTGATGAAAAGGTTTTCAACTCAATTTTGGTTTTCCAATGTGGCTTAGTTTGAAATAATATCTATAATAAAATTGTTTCAAGAAATAGTTATTGTCTGTGAAATTAAGTTTCCTATGGTTAGATTTGTTTTCATATCTTTCATAATTATAATTTTTTGTGCACTTGTGCAATTTTTACTATTTAAAACTTGATGTTTATCCATATAGCTTTCCATTATTTCAAGGCTACATATTCTGACCTGTTATCTATAATATATCAATCCTCTTGTGAAATGTTTAAAAACTTGTTATAAAATACTTTTCATTGTAGCATCATTTATTAATAAATTTACTGTACACAAATTAGTCTTAACTTTGGTTTTCCAAGATGATTCAACAGTCTGCTGAAAATCAACCACATAGAAGGAAGTAATGATTTCATACTCCTTTTTGTTGCTATCTAAGCACAATCCGCCAGAGAAGTTGAGAGAACTTGTTTTCTCTTGTCTCTATTGTTTACTTTCCAGCATCTACTGTATTGCATTAGAATATGTAATGAAAAAACTCATTGTGCAAAATTTATGTGAGTATTTATATCAACCCGCCGATGCTTGTCCTGTAAAGAGTTTATGATGCCAAAGTTGTGTTTATCAAAGATATCCAGATTTTTAAATATTTTTAGTTTACCCACTAATACTGTGGATAGCATTTACATAATTTTTAAAAACTTCAATGATGGTCTTTGAAGATACACTATTAGTTATAGCTATCATTAATATGTTAGATGATTTGCAGTGCTTAGATATTTATGTACAATCCTTTTATTTATTATGTATTTGTTAATTATCCTGATAAAATATTGAAAGATATTTAAATAATTTTGCAGGTTGCATTTGTTTTTCCATTTATATTGTTTGTTTTCTTCTTCCTGTCTGCATTGTTTGTCCGTGCATACAAATACAGATATCGTCTTCGCGAAGCTTATCATAGAGATGTGTGGGATGGTGCCAGAAACACACTTTCTACTCTTTGGGATGCCCTTGGCTGGCTCTGGCATGGTAATCCATTCACGCATTTCCTCTTGTTTTCTCTCATATCTAATGACTTTTGATCTTTACAAATGTTCTACAGGTAAAGCTTCATTGTTGAATTATTTTTTAATGACAAATAATTTCATTTTGCAAATTAAAATTACAAAACAGGAAACCCTAATTAGTTTAAAAAGCAGAGGATAGGGTATACTCTGTACTATGTGAACTAAAACAAAAAAATACTTATCTTACAAATTATATGCAAAAATGAATATAGTATAATTTTGATTCTATAAATAAGCACCTTCTCTCAGTGTCTAAACACCAAATGTGTTTTGTTTCCACATTTGGTGTTTAGTCACTGAGAGAAGGTTCTTCCTTATAGAATCAAAGCTATGCTGTATTTTTTATTAATTCACACACACACACACACACACACACACACACATATATATATATATATATATATATATATATATATATATATAATAGCCTAATTATGTATAAATGCTTACAAAAAATGCTTAATAGTTACTAAAATTTTCATCTTAACTTGAACATATATTGTTCTACACTTTCTGCCTTAAAGGATCTGCTTAATTGAAAATGCTTTTAAGCAATAAATTCTTTAGACTAGAATTTGTTTTAATAATATTTATTAACTGATTTTTTTCTTCATCTTTTGATAAATTAAAGAATCTTACAACCCCTTAAATTATTAACTGAGTTTTATTATTAAAATGTGTTTATTGTGGTACCCATTGAACATTATGTTCAAAACAGTCTAAAACAACAATTATTCAACCAATTTATTCCTAACATCATTTATTTAGAAAATTTAATTAAATAAGTTTGAGTAGCAGCAAAGAAAAATTTAATTATATAGGTCTAACTTATATGAAATAGTGTCAAATATATTGAAGGATCATGTCAGTTTATATTCTTAACAAATTGTTGCAGGTGACAAAGTGTTTATAATTTTACAACTATAAAATTACTAAGCTAATTTTTTAAAAATATGTTGTAGATAAAATTTGAAACATGGAGTTTTGTTCTTATAGAGAATCCTAATAATTATAATCAAATTAATTTATTGACTTATTTATTTAGTTTTAAGTATTTTCTTTTTAATTTTTGCTTTGTTCTATTCAATAATATTTTTATTTTGTTTTCAATTCAAAATAATTCACTGCTGGCAATTAAAATATGAGTTTTCAAAAAATTTCTGAATCCTTTAATTATTTTTTTTTTAGTTTAAAAATTGCGCAAATAATGACTTTTTTTCAATTAGGTCTGATTATTTTGATATTGGTTTATGTATTGATAGTAAAATACGTTATAATTCCAAATTAGATTAGATAAATAAGTTATTTTTATTCTTAGCTATGTTTGATTTGCTGTAATATAATTAAACTGTTTGAAATATGATTTTTAATTGAAAACGTAAAATGTGTCTGATTTTTTTTTAAATTATGTACCGAAATGGTTTCTTCTATTATTTTTGAAAACTAATCAGTTATTTCATAAAAACTAAAAGTTCTTATAAATTGCTGCTATTTTAAAAGTTTGAATTTTATTTTGTTTTGCTTTATTTAGTACACAAAGTTTTATGAAAATTTTAAAACAAAGATTAATTTAAAATCAGCATCAGGGAGAATTTCTTGTTAGCAAAAAATCAAAGCCAATCTTTGTATAGGGTTACTTATATGTTGCTTCATAGATTTCTTTTGTATGCTCTCTAGTATTTCTCATAGACTATTTGTCAAACTTTTTTTGTTTAACTATATTAGAAAATTACACTTCTGTATTACTCTGATATGATGTGTGTAAAATTTGAACTTTTTCAGGTTATGAGATGGTTGGCATTGAAAATATTCCTGATAGTGGAGGAGCACTGTTAATTTTCTATCACGGTGCTATTCCGATAGATTATTATTACATATTAGCCAAGACTATCCTGATAAAGAAAAGGTGCATCAGATCAGTGGGTGATCATTTTCTCTTTAAAATACCTGGTAAAAATATTATTTACTTATGTTAGAATTATCTACAGCGACATTCTAAAAAAAAAATTTTTTTTAATGTATACATTTGATTAAGAGTCATTGTAAAAATTTATGCTTCTTAATTAATTTTTAGCAAATTTAGATTTTTATAATTTCTCTTCTCAATTTTTGATTATAAAGCTTTCTTTTTTCCTAATTTAAAGTAATATGAAATTGACAATGGAAGATTGGGTATGGAGAAGAAGGCATAACAAGAACTATGATGATAATAAGATTTTATTTTGCAATCGATTAATTACAAAATGAGTTTAATATCATTCATTTCGACCTTTCACAATTGCATAAAGTAAAAAGTAGCTTATGCATGAACTAAGTTGTATAAATGTTTAAATTCTTAATTTATGCATGGATTGTTTTTAAAAATTTTTTTCCCTTCCATATAGGATGGAATCTTTTAATGGATGTTTGCCATGTTTTTTCTGGCTCTTTCCAGCTATGTGTTCAGTATTTAAAAGAAGGCCATCTTGTCGCGCTTGCACCTGGTGGAGTCCTCGAAGCACAGTTTGGAGATGAAAATTACCAACTCATGTGGGCAAAGAGAATTGGCTTTGCAAAAGTAGCTTTGGAAGCGCAAGTGGTATTTCTACCTTTCAATTATAAATTGCTTCTGTGTTATTTTGAAATGTTTTTTGCCATTAATCTTTATTATGAATAACGGATAAAAATTTAAAAAACCGATGAATGAGAATCGGTACCTTGCAATTTAATGAACAAAATTTGCAGTGCTTGTAAAAGAAAATTGTGGGTGCTTTAAGAAGATCTGATGTCTTAGTAAATATCATAAAGGTCATGTGATGTACAGTAAATACAGGCTTGGAAGGTCATAAGTATTTTTATTATTTTTTGATGATTATTTCTTTGAGGTTGTTTTCTTCTTCTGGTAAATATAAGTTCCTCTATTTTTCTGCATTTTGCATCAGACACTATTACATTTGCCTTGTTACTTTATGTACTAAATGTTTTTTGAGTATTGCATCATAACTTTTAAATCAAGATAACTGGAAACTGCATTTCTTCCTGAAGAAAACAAATTTAATATCCTCAAAGCATGAAGGTGAATGTTTAGGATTGTTTAGATAGGAAATTTTTTGTTGTGCCTTTAATTATTAAAGATTATTATTTCAGTTTGTATTTTAAAAGGAAAGAAATATATTTGAGTATCTTAATTTGATTAAAGCAGGAAAGAGTAATGTACCTGTTTAGCATTGTAAAAAAACTAATTAGGTTAGCCTTACTCAAATGATTATATTAAGTACCGTCATTCTCAATTACTAAAATAACATTTTTAGTGCAACATTTACCAACATTTAGTGCAACATTATTACAGAAGGGTTGTTTTTATATCTCTACTTTTCTGCAGAGCTTTCGTAAGAGAATAAACATTTTTCAGGGTAATTCTACACTCAGTACCTTTGCTGTAACACAACGTAAACAAATTAAGAGATTTTCAAAACTGCTTATGACTTATTGATTGTTATTACACTGTATTATTTGTTACATTGAGCATATCTCCTAAAATTACATTAGCTATGATTGGAATGTCTGAAAAACGATTACTATCAATTTCTGTTTATTTTATCATGAATTAGTATTTTATCAAAATTTATTTGTCTTGCTTCTATTTTTATCTTTTTTTAATCTATATGTTTGTTTTTATATTACTTTAAACTCTAAATAATGCAAGGTTTAACCTGTTAACTATTCCTTAATTAATTTTTAATCACTTATCTGATTACAATACAAAGTTTTTAACTGTTTTGTCTTTATTTTCAATAGCTTATCTGAGCTAACCTTTCAGAAAGTTAAGTATATAATGATAAGACAAGTATGAAATAACTGTACAATTCTGCATATTCTAACCATATTATATCCTAAATGTATAACTTAAATTAAATATTTTGTATATATTGATAATTTATTGATGATTTTTATTGTTTCCTTTGATTTTGTAGCCAATAGTTCCAATCTTCACTCAAAATCTCAGAGAAGCTTTCAGGTCTGTGAAAACCGGAAGCCGTAAGTAAAATTTTTATGAATCATACCGTAATTAAAACATGAATGCTTATTTCACATTTTCAAAAAAGAAAGATGCTTACTCATGGTCTCAAAGTAGGTGCCCAGAGGGCTCCTTGGCTCAGGGCAGCAGTAGACGAGAACAAACAGCCATTACTCGTTTCCTCAATGGACATCTGTCATCAATAACTTATAACGATGGTAATAAACACTTTTAAATCTGCACTAAGTGTTCTGCTGCCCAGGCCTCCCCTGACCACATTTTATCTTGTCTGGGACTTACCAGGCAGGACCTGGTTCAAGCTCCCCTGTTGGTGCTAGACTTTCTCAGAGTGAAGGAGCTCATGGTCATGACTCTGCTGGTCATGAGGATGAGAACAACAACAACAGAAACATGCTTTCTTTATATACTTTTGAAATTTTTTTAAACTTTAAATAGCTAGATTGCATAATTATTTGGGATACTTTTTCTTTCAGGTTTTTTAAGAAAAATCTATGAAAGAACTCGATTTCCTGTACTTCCCATCTACGGGGGGTTCCCTGTAAAACTAAAGTAAGTACCATTTTCTACTCAGAGTTGATCCAGCATTATTTTTTCCCCAGGTTTCTTATGAAACTTAGGTTATTTTTGGCAAAACTTAGAAATTGCTTATAATGCTTTAAAACTTTGTATCTTGAAGTGGAAGTGAATATTTTAGGCTGATTGTTATTAGAATAAACATGCTTTTGTTGATTGTCCAACAACGGTATTATTTTTTTAATGAAGAAATTTCAATAACAATATTAAGAAAGATTAATTATATTGGTTTGGGAGAGTGCTTGCATATCTCAATTGATATTTTTATGAATTTATAGGTCTCTTTAAATTTCTGAAAATATACTTTTTAAACAGTTATATGGATTATCTTTGTACTGGAGTATAATGTATGAAAAAAGATGTGTTTTTTTTTTTTATTTTTAATTGTATTTTTTAGATTGCTCTCTGAGTCATATTATAGAATTTGAATGTTCCTTTTAGATTTTTTCAAATTTAATATATGTTATGAAAGTAACAAAAGCATTGATCATAGGTTATTACAAAGCAAATAAATATTTTATTATAGTTTAAATATTTAATGGTATTTGTATTATATTGAGATAAACTTGTACTCAGCGTTCATATAGTTGCTGTATTAGAAAATGAGCATTATTAAAGTAATGCAGTACCATAACACACATGTCATATTAAGTAGACCCTTGTTATTAGAATTATAATCTTTTCATTTTAAATATATATATAATATTAGAAATTAAGGAAGTGTGTATTTTTTTAATTGTATGTAACTGCCAGTTATGATGTATTTCTAAATATATACTATTTTTATAGAACTTTTATTGGTCCTCCTATTCCTTATGATTCTAATCTAACTCCTGAGGAATTAGCATCAAAGGTAAATTAGTCTTTTAGCTTTATCAATATTTTTAAGCATAAATATTTATAAAACATTTCTAAGTATGTATAAAAATCTAGTGAGGGTGCTGCATTTTTCCATTACTGTTGATGCATTTTTATTGTTCATAGACTGGCATGCTAGGATCAAGTTTTCCTACCTTAACTTCCATATTTTTTTGGTTATCATCCTTATAAAATTAATAAA
This sequence comes from Parasteatoda tepidariorum, assembly GCF_982258835.1. Taxonomy (NCBI): domain Eukaryota; kingdom Metazoa; phylum Arthropoda; class Arachnida; order Araneae; family Theridiidae; genus Parasteatoda; species Parasteatoda tepidariorum. The sequence goes on along the minus strand of NC_141755.1, from coordinate 1,928,450 downwards.
AGTCATTTTTTTTAAATTTCCAATGGCAAAGCAAAAAGTACTAACATCTAAAGAAGACAATGATACAAAAGTATAAATATGTACATGAGATGACAAAACAAGACCAAAGTCACTTCCCTAAAAATTCTCTTACTTCCTAAAGTCATAATTAAACAATTATAATTAAAGTAAAAAAAGTTTGGATTTCGTAAAATATTTTTGTATCCCAAATTTACGGTGTAATATTCATTTTTCATATTTTACTCTCCTATTATTCTCCTATTATACGTTTTCTATTTTGTTTTCTAAATTAAGAGTTTAAAATTAAAACGTAATTCTACGATATTGCCTTATTACGCTACATTTAAGATGAACTTATTTGAATTGATGCCTAAACTTATTCATTATTTTACAATTATTATTTTTTGGTGTAAATGACATTAATAAGTTATTATAAATTATTTAAAACTTAATGATTAGTTTCATGCACAAATTGTGATTAATGTATCACCTTGTTTTGGAAAGCTGTAATATAATAGATGAGAACTCACCCAGTTTGTTATAACAATATACTTTTAATTTTAAATGTTATTTTTTTTTTAATTTATCGCTAAGCAAAATTATTTATGTTCACTATTATATCTTAGTGGAATCATAAGAATACCAGTACTAAGATACCGGCACTCGTTGCCGGTATCTTAGTCTAATTTTTCAAAATTGACTTGAAATAATTGTAACATGATTAAATATATTTTCCTTCATAGGTCATCACTTTTCAGTCACCGTTAAAGAGCTTTTTTTTTATTATTCATGCAAAAATCAATCATTGGTAGGATTTGACGATTCAATTCCACCTACTGCAGATAAGCTGTATCTTTTATGAATGTTTTTGTTATGAATTACAAAATTTTGTTCTAACATACTTAATGAGTGGGTGATCTCTGATGTTCTATCGGACAGCTTTCATTTTATGCAATTACTGGAAATTCCTCGTACTTGCAACTGACCCATGTTTGTTAACCAAATTCCATTTTCATTCTTTAGATTATAGGTTATAGTAAAGTGGGTGTTTGAATTAGAACTTATGTAAATGAATAATTGAAAAATAAGTGATAGAAAATTTCCTGTATTCTGGGATAGTGTCAAAGTTATTGTCGCTGCACCCTATGGCTGTGGAAAAGTGTGAATTAGTGAAACCTTAAAATTAAGTAAAATCCCTTTAAATGGATCAGTATTTTAGTAGATTACATTTGAATGCAAAAATCAGATGACATAAAACAGGCTTGAATGTTTAGTTAAGTTATGTGTGAGAAAATAATTTATTCTAAGTCATTTTTTACTCTGCATAAACTGAAAATAATATGGATTAAAGATATTTTAAAAAAATTTTCAATGTATTTTAATGAGACTGTTTAAATGCAATTTTATGCGACCTGCTGTTTTATGCTAACTTTTTTGAAAGGGAGGCAGAATTGGTAGATAAAATTATTTGAAGACAAATCTACAACTCTTTCTTCTTTAGATTGATTCAAACAAATTGTATAAAGTATTTTTTTACAAAATGGTAACTATTTAGAACTTTACTTACTTAAATATATTCTTTAATTAATTAAAAACTATGTAACTTTCTTTTAAATTAACTATTTGTTGCTTGTGATTAGAGAACTGAATAATGACCATCTTGATCAGCTCAAGGTTAACTACTGTTTAATATTTCCCTTTTGCTGGTAATGTATGTATATATATATATATTATGAAATCCAATCTTTAATGACCTGTTAAAATATAATTTGAAGAAGTAGCGTAACCAAATGTAGATGTCAAGCCTAGAATGAGCTAAAGCAGCATGCATGAACTCAAAATTTGTCTTGCAAATATATATTAGTAAAAATTATACATAAATTGAAATAGTAAAGTAAATTGAAATAGGGCAAAATAAACATATATGCAATCAGAGACACCATGCTTGCCTTCGTGTGGGAGTTTTACTGTGAATAACTGTTTAGCAAAATAAAAGTAATTTGGAAAAAATAAATTAATTTTCCCTCCATTTGGAAAAAAAAAAATCATAATTTAAAGTAGAAATAAATTCGCATTGAATGCATGGAAAGCAAAACAGTTTATTAACCAAAAATATTCATACTCAAATTTTGAAAAACCTGAAAGATCTATGCAATGTGTTCCGATTCATTTATTGCCCAATTCATAACTCCAGAACTAACTAAGTGATTGAAAATATTTAATTATTCAAATAATTGTAATTAAAAATTTCAGAAAAATTGTTCAGAAGGAAAGTTTTACCAAAAACAAATATTAAGTATAGAAGGGTTTGAAATTAATTGGATGAAGAAAAAATGTTCTGTAGCAGTAAAAAATAAAGTACTAAAAATGTAAAATATTTATGATTTTAGATGCTCTTGGCCTTTTCAAACAAATGAACATTAAAAAACATTATTGAAAGATCAACTGAGTATAACTACCTAAAATTAAAACTAAATGTAAAAATAGGAAGGCAAAAGGAAAAAACAATAAATTCAGGATTATTCAATCTAAAGAGAGTATCGCTAGTATAAAAAGAAACGATGAGGAAATTTGATGCTCAGAATTGTTTAAATTTTTTCCTTCTGCCAGTAATATGAAAGAAAATTCCTTTTTTAGAGAATTACCCTCCCAGAGGACACATTCTGATTGATTTTCTACCATTTTTAGTGTTTTTCTACAAACTGCAGTAGCGTAGTCGACAGTGCTTACTACAATATTTTTTAATTTAAAAAGTCAGAAAAAAAATTCTAGCAGAAAACAACAAAAATTATAAAAAGTTTAAGAAATGTGTGTTAGCAGAACAGTACTTCATCAGGGGACGCACTGCCTGCCAACAGACAAGACCTTTTCTAATGTCAGTGGGGAAACCAAAATCTGACAGTGCCCCGAGGCCTCATAATGGAAAATCAAATAAGAAAAAGCAATTAGAAAAATTGAAATGTAAATGCAAAGAAAAATAAATGACAAACAATCACAAAGTCTTAATAATGACTTAAGAGTACACAAACTAATTTTTAATAACTATTTTTTAGATCTTGATATCAAACTTCATAACCCCCCCCCCCCAAAAAAAAAAACAATAATAATTTCATCGGATTATACGACAAAAGAAGAGATTTTAAGTTTAATGTTATTAGCTTAAGAGATTTTAATTCCAACCTTTACTCTAAGATTTTTAAGAAATTTTGATGGGTCAAATTATTAGATTTAAATTTATTTGTAATAATAAAACAGATTTTCTATCGGCTATCTGGAATTTCGGGATTACATTAGAGAATAATAATTTTCCTTTTAATTACTGTAATTATGATATTTTGATTCAAAATGTTTTAAAGACTTTCAAATAATTCAGCCGATATTGAAGCCCTCATAATGTGGTAAAATTTAGGATTTTATGTTCCTGAAGCATATAGATGGCAATACTTTTTTGAAAATTTTTACTCATTGAATGTTTTTCTGTTTTATTTTTCAAGATTTTCAAAAAAGGGGTCAGCACTTGATTTATTTCTAAAATCTTCTTAATGATTTGTCAATTTATATTTTATTTTGATGTGGCTATTCTAACTGTAACTTTATCTTTATTTCTGTTTCTTATTTGTGGGCGTCTCTTTATGTCTTAGTTTGTGCACTTTTAAGTCATTACTAAGACTTACTTTGTGATTGTTTGTCATTTATTTTTCTTTGCATTTACATTTCAATTTTTCTAATTGCCTTTTCTTATTTGATTTCCCATTATGGGGCCTCGGAGCACTGTCAGTTTTTGATTTCACCACTGACAATAGAAAGGCTCCTGTGTGTTGGCAGGCAGTGTGTCCCCTGATGAAGTGCTGTTCTGCTAACACACATTTCTTAAAATTTTAATAATTTTTGTTGTTTTCTGCTAGAATAGTTTTTCTGTTTTCATAACAATAACAAAACAATCATAACAATAAAACAAATTTGGATTTGGCTGCTTTAATCGCTTTTGTGTTTTGATTTATTATTTTAAATGTTACTTATTTTGTCTTTTTCTGACTTTGTAAATTAGTTTCATTCTTTGATTAGATATAATATTTGTTAGTTATGATTTTATTTTCAGATAAATAAAATCTCATTTATTTAGCATTTCTCTTTCATTTATTTCATGTTGTATAAAAAATTTATTAGTATTCAATATTTCAGACTGCTGCAGCTATAGAATATATGATAAATGAACATCAAAGAATGCCAGGAAATATTTTAATGGCATTGGTTGACAGAGTTTATGAGAAGCCAAAACTAAAAAACATTTAAACTGTGATGATTGTAAAGTTGTACAGACTTTTTATAATATTTCATTTGAAAAATAACTACTTATGATGTCTTTCTTTGTGTTTTTATCGAAAGTATTATTTACTTGCAAGCATTTTTCTCAAGTTGTATGTGTTTTTACCTTTTATTTAATTAAAATTATTTTATTTATTAATTATAATTTTTTTTTTTTTGTATTTTTATGTTATACCAAAAACTTTATAGTTTACTATTTCTCAGATCATTTATTCTTACGAATCTAATGTATATAATATTTTTGAGTGTTGATCTTTATCAATTTTCTGCTTTGCAGCTTTACTGCTAATTCATTTCAATAGTATTTTATATAAATCATATATGACTTTGTCAATTGTTTAATTTATCAGTTAATACTAAAAAAAATCACAATTCTATGTAAAACTGTTCTTGAATCTGTAGATCATATCCATATCATTTGATATTTTAAAGAGTTTTTTTTTTCGTGCATATAATTAAAATCTGACTTTTTACTTCTGTTTTGTAATTTTCTCGTTGTTGAATTGAGAGTGTTTGAAATGATTTATTCACAATTTTGGATGTAATAAAATTTCATTTTTAGTGGTTTAATACACTGGTGTGAATTATCTATATATATTTCTTTATTTACGTATAATATTTTTTATCTGTATACTTACTTCCAAATATAATTTTAATTAATGCAAATGAAACTATTTAGTATTTATGTTTTACTTATTTGTTATATGTTGAGTGTTTTATAAATTCAAACATTTATCAAGTCTATTGACAATAATAATTTATTTTAAAAAGAATTATTATTATTAAATGGTAAGTATATATTCCATATAGTCAAAGAGCCTCAATTTCAAATTTTTTATGAGTTTTTATTTGACCTATCACAGTAATTTTTTTTCATTTAACGTTATAGTATGATTTGATTGTTTTGAAAGGACATGACAAATTATCAAATATTTATTTTTATCGATGATTGTCGAGGACATGTTTAATGCACGGGTTCAGAAATTGAAACTGCAGATTTCAACTTGTGGATCGCTTAATTTATAAAATTGTTAAATAATTAACAGTTTCAAATAAATCAAACAATGATTTTGAAATGAAAATGTATTTATCAACATAAAAATTATAAGAAAGTAATGATGAATGAAATAATAATTTTGTGTTTATAAGGATTGTTTTTATTTTGATTTAAAATTATTATATGCTTTAGTTATCTAAATAATCAGTTGAGTTCTGAATTTGTTGAAATTTTACATCAGAGATTTTTCAAAGATCCAAAATGGTTGGCTTTTGGCAATATTGATATTTTAAAGATGTTTTTTGTATTATTGGTTAAACATTTTTATATCAAAAGGCGTTTCATCTCAATTAGAGAGAACAGTTTTTTGTACTTGTTATTTTCAAAAGAAAAGATATGAAATGATTCATTTATTTTTTGTATAACACGTTTTATCTTAAATGTATCTTGTATGTTTCATTTTATTTTTCTACAAATTGTGCATCCTATCACATTGAATTCTCAAATTTCAACTCCCCCCCCCTGATCTTTGACAAAACTGTTGCTATGCAAATGTTATGAGTGAAAAATGTGTGTTATGTGATAATTGTGTGTTGTCTTAGTGATTCCTTTTTCCTCTCTTCTCTGAAGTATTGTATGCATTAAAAATTACTTTAACAGCTATAAGAGTGAAATGTTTTCCAAAGAATTTAATAATTTTTAGATAATATCTTTTAGTATTTTGACTCAATATGGATTGATTGCTCTAAAACTGCATTTTTCTTCTATTTCAATGAAACTTTGTTCTTCAATATAAAATTCTTATTTTTTTTTTAAACTGTTGGGAGAAAATTTCATAAATTGTATTATTACGACAGTTTCAAGTAGGTAGAAATTCTAAAACAAATTATTCAATTGAAAGATTCTATTAATTCTTAATTTGAATTTTTATTCTGAATTTCTTACAAAAACTGATCTGATGCAAATCTTATCACTGAAAAAATGTGTTACTTAATTGTTTCACACCTTAGCATTAGCAATGTATGTGTTATGGTGGAAGTGTAAAATTCAGATATTTTCCAGAATAACTAGATATTTCATGAAATAACTAGACAAGTCCGTTAATGTCTATTCATGCATTACCTAGTTATTCTTTGAAATGACTTATAATGGATTGTTAAAGTGAAAAATGAGCAATTTCAAAAGTTATTTTATAAATAAGTAGACATCCATAGCTAAAATATCTCGAAAAACACATTTTATCCCTATTGTGGATGATTATTTGATAAATAATAGACGATATAATTTATTATTGCTCATATTGATAACTTTTTCTAAAAGCAACGGAATGAAACGTACGTCATTTCAAAACAGCTAAAGCTTTGTTGCAAGTGAAAGAGAAAACCTCTTTGCATCAAAGTGCACTCTAAATGGATGCTAAGCTCCAAACGCAAACGAATATCAACATCGCCGACTTACCACAGCCTTCTTTTTTTGCTTATTAAAGAAGAAAAATTAAATTTCTATCCGATTTTTATATTGTTTTGAAAGCCTTATGATACAAATTAATAGCTAAATAAAATGAAAGTACATGCATCCGTGGACGTTTACTTAAATCCTATACCGCAATGATCTTTTCTTAACTTGCTACGGAGTATAGAACTGGTTCAAGAGAACTTTCGAATGTTCGTATTTCATACTTTAATGATCCAGTAATCGTTATTCTATAGAATGCGTAGTGAAATCGTAACATTCAATAATTTTATATACTTTGACTTGTGTTGTTATTCCATTAAATAACGGATTTCACACTTTAAAGGTAACAATAGTTGAATGGCTGCTATAAGAGAAAAATGTTTTCCAAAGAATTCATATTTTTAGGCGTTTTCCAGTTAATATTTTTTGTATTTTTATTTAATCTAGATTGGTCTAAAACTGGGTTTTTCTATGAAAATTAAATTTTATTCTGTAATATGAAAAGTGGTAAGCGGAAGTGTTATAAAGTGAGTTGTTACAACAGTTTTATAATTATATTATTAAACGGAAATTATAATCAAAACATGTTATGGACTGTTTAAATAAGCATCATTAAAAACTGTGGTGTAATAAGTTGAAAGAAATAGTATTGAGTTTTAAATCTTAAAAAAATTTAGCATTATTTTCAGATCAGTCAGATTCAGTAGCTTTAACTTATTATTAAATTTATCCTCGAAACTTAATTCTTGAACAAAAATTTGTACTACAAAAAAGAACTGAAAACTGCATAAGCTATTTCAAGTTGCTTCACATAAATGATGGATTAGGCTTTCAGATCTTTTACTTTAATGAATTTACTTTTGTAAAAATGATAAAAAATAATTTTATGATTTGGTTTAAGGATTATAGTGACAGGTATGATTTTGTGCTTTCTAAACAGTCACTTCTACTATTTGATTTCACTATGTTTGTGTATGTTGAATTCATTTTAATTTGTAAATATATCAAAAAATAAGTTCTCAACATTCGCAAATGTGTCTTATGAAAAATAAATACGTTATATATAAGTTAATCTTTAAAGTATATTGTTCATGAATGATTTACTTTAAATGTAAAAAAATTTATTCAGTAGTGAAAAACCCATCAATCAATCACTTTTTTATGTGAAAAACGTTTGGTTTCACAATTATAACAAAATGTGTTCATCTTTTCCAATCTCAATGTAAAGAAAAAGTCCTTCATTTTATCTATTATTTGTGGGGAATGACTTCTCCCATTAATTCCAACCTATTGATTATAGTCCAGAACACCGTCCTGTGATACAACTGGAAATATCTATTTATTTTCAGTGATAACTTTTGTGGCTTTATTTTCTGTCTTCTTTTTTGCTTTCTGATGTGTTTTTGCCTGTGTGATTGTGTGTGTTTTGTATGTTGTGAAATATATAGTGTATTTTTAAAATAACTAAGAATAAAATTATGAGCAAAAATGTATTAGAATATGGGTTCATTTTAATTTATTCGCAGATCTTGCTCAATCAATTGAAAACACCATTGTGGAAAAAAAACTTTAAAAAACCTTTTTTTTATTTGAGGAATTTAAGAGACCCAGAAAAAAATTTGAAGAGAGTTCCTACCCACATCATTTTACATGACACTTTTCTCTTTCATATTCTCAATTATTACTTTAAAAAAGGAAGAAAAAAAATTTATGATTGTGTATGATCACACCGCTATATGTCTTTTTTTTAAAAAAATGTCAAATAATGGCTTTTTTTAATCATTCGAACTAGCTCTTGATAACTTATGGAATTTCTGTGGATTTTTTCCCCCAACATCTAATCTAATAAAATTATGTGTTAAGTAGTTTTAGATGTATAATTTAAAACTGTAATATGAGCGAAATAAAAAACGGACCTTCTTGAATAACTTTTGTTTTAATGATCGGATCTTCGCGTTCTTGGACACGGTCTTAAAGGTTCGAAGGGGTGATCACTCGTATGCTAATTAATGAGTGCATACGATATTTTAAGTTACGAAATTCAGACGCAGAAACGTACTTTGAATAAACATACCTTTTTTTTCTTCTGACGGATTCGTATTTCTGACCCCCAAGGAAAAGGAGGTAGCCGCAGTCTGGAAAATAGGGTTCCAAGTTTGGATCCCTTAATGTTAATTTTACTTTTTGACCCTTTTACCCAATCTCGAGAACTTTTTAAGCGAATGGAAAAGTTTTTGTACACAATTATAAAATTAATTTATCCAAAGATAATTTTATTCAAAATATAACTTTTAATGATTGTTTATTATTATTTCATTTAATGTTTGTTAAAAGACTTATTCATCGAAATCGTTCGAATAGCTCTTGAGAAATCGAATTTTGAAAATACCACTCTATTTCCATGCTGTTGTTGTTGTTGTTAATTTACGTCGCACTAGAGCTGCACAATGGGCTATTGGCGACGGTCTGGGAAACATCCCGGAGGATGATCCGAAGACATGCCATCACAATTTTGATCCTCTGCGGAGGGGATGGCACCCCCGCTTCGGTAGCCCGACGACCTACGCGCGAAGTCGAGCACTTTACGGTAGCACAGTTTAACGAGGACCAATACCGCACACTCTCGATCCCAACGCAGACTGATCCAAGTGGTCACCCACCCGCACACTCACCGTAGCCAGTGATGCTTGACTTCGGTGATCTGCTGGGGACCGTGTCTTAACGATCAGTCTACTGCGGAACTTTCCATGCTATGGTAGAGGGTATTAATCCTACAGCTCTACCATTAAGTTCTTGACATCCCTCTACAGGTGATCAAAATTGTCTTTGGATCATCTTTAGGGGTGCTTCCATTGTACAGCGCTAGTGCGACATAAATAAAATGCTACGACAAATCTTTATGCTGTCCTCTAAATATTGCTATCCGTTCTAAATAAATTATTTGTCTTTAGAGGAATTCGATCTTTTCACAGTTCCAGATTTAATTTGTAGTTTGATTCACCTTTCTAGATAAGGTTAAATTATTCTTACACAGGTTTATGTGCTCCTTTCAGAGATGATGATTTATAAGCTGAAGAAAGGATAGAACAATAGACGAAAATCAAAGAAGGGCATCACATCTAGGGATGCGGCGGTGTTCTAGCCTGTGACCTCCACGCTAGAGAGTTAACGCTTTGTAGCTTGGAAGTAACAGGTTCGAATCCGTGGCGCGTAAGGCAGATAAGCCTATCCGATTCTGACTCTTACATTATTAAACTCTACTTAATTAATCTTTATGTCAAATACCCTTCGGCTTAAATCATTACAAAGTTTTTCAATAACTTGTAGATCTTCGTCAATAACACATTTATTCAATATAATAAAACGTTTGCGTTTTAGGCAAGACCTGAAAAATTATACGGTACCTTATTTACATCGGACTAACGGCAATTTTCTGTGAACATCCCTGAGAATGATCCGAAGACATGCCATCGATCATCTGCAGAGATGCTTTGGTAACCCCACTACCTGTGAGCGGCATCGTGCACTTTACGGTAGAATAGTTTAACGAGGACCGATACCTCTCACCCTCGGTTCCTACACATAGTCATCCACCCGCTTACTGACTGCAGCCAGTGATGCTCGGTGTTCTACTGGGAACCAGTGTTTTTACGATCAGTCCTCTGTTGTATCCCAAAATTATAGACCATTTATGCAACTAATTACAATAAAAAATTCATACATAAAGATTCTAATCTGCAACAAACGTCTCTGAAGTCATCGAAGAACAAGAGTAATTGTTAAGGTAAAATATCACTGCTTATTTCGCTGAAATTCTTCAGTGATTTTGGGACACGAATCTGCGACCTTTCGCGCCGCAGGTCTGGACCTTAGTTTCTAGGCAGTCTGTAGTGAACTGGAGCATAGCCACACGAGCTCGTGATGTTTCTCAACATTGCATTTTAACTGAGCTAAAAAGTTAAGCATTGTAATAACGTGTAACCGGAATGTCATATTTGCGATTTATAACTAGAGTGAGAGGGTTCTAAACATAGTCGATTCGAATACACAAGTAAAAGAAGTTGAATAAACAGCTAGCTAATTCAATCCCCATTGAACTCGTTCTAATTAATTTTTTTAAAGGTAAGAACTTCTTACATTTTTCATATTTTTAATTTAATTAGTTTATTAATAGACTGATCTCTTTCTATAGAGTTGGTTAAAATTATCTTCCGCTGGAAATATATCGTTGCATCAAGAACTTTGTAATTTAAAACAGGAGGTTCAACTTGGATAAGTGCGTCTTTTGAAATGGGCTACTAAAACTTATTAAAAATTCAAACATTTTTAGTTTTTAACCTTGGTCATATGTTTGCGTGTTTAACACAAAATAAAACAATGAGATTATTATGAATGTTTTTTAAAACCTAGTCATTCCGAATTTCAGCAAGGAATATTTTATAATGAATCAAATCAAAAAACTAGACGCGTTATTGGTACCTAATGAATACTTAAGAGAAGAAAATACACACTATTTTTTAAATCTAACGAATTTATCTTTTTAGTTTATAACCGGCGTTAAACAGCTGATCCATAATTATCAATATTCAACTCCGTAGCCTTGTAAATTTGAACCCAGAAAATAACAGAACTTTTTGATGGAACTAATCCGTATTTCCGTTACAAGTTGAAGAGAATCACGAAAACGTTTCTCGGTTTGCCCGACAGCAAGGGGATTCTAACCCACTGAGGATATTTTACGTTCACACTGTGGTCGGTGCGAACCAGGATAAGAATTCGTAACAACCAGTTGGATTTGAACCTGTGTCCCCTCATTGGGAGTCTTTCTTGGAAAAAAAGTGGAATGATAAGCATCAGTTGAATCGCCAGTTTGTTTCCGGCCTCCACAATCAGTTTTCAGTTCATCTCTTTTTATTTCGATAGTCTTTTAGTTAATTTAATTTGCACCCTCTAATTAGTTTTAATGACAAAGATTGTAAAACTATAGAAAGGGCTGCACAAATCGTAATAAAAATATTTAGAGAGATCTCAGAACACTCTTTTCCCTAACATTTTTTAAACTGAAAAATGTTAAGAAGAAACTTATGCAAAAACAGTTAATAAAATATTATTTTATAGATAATCCTCGTTTTTTATTAGCAACTGTTTGTAAAAATAGCATAACTATCTGTAAAAACTTTTAAATGTAAGAAAAGAATAAGGGACCCAAACTTGTGTGACTGTTTAGGCTAAATTATTGGAACAATAGTTTCCAAATTAGGACTACCACATACATGGAGGGTCAAAGTGAATTCATGGATAGCAAAGAAAAAATGAATCGTTTGAACTAATAAGTGTATTAAAAGTGTTACCATGGTATAGTTAAGACCTATTTATTGGTTTACCTACCTCAAGATCCAACTTAAATTGGACAAACAACAAAGTTCTCCAGTGATATATCCTTTTTTGTCAAACTTAGTTTAGGGCATTGTTTTGAAATCGTACTCTCATTTGACTTAGTAGTTATGTTTAAGCAGGGCACTGAGCATATCTGATAGGGTTCCCCTAAAATTTTCCTTCAATTTAATAAAATAAAGTCGTTATGATTGCAACATAGTTTTTTGGAAATCTGATTCGATCAAAAGTTTTAAAGGGAGATTAGTTTAATTTTGCAAATTTTAGGTCATTTGATCTTTTAATAGGATTATCACTTAGTAAAATGATTCGATAGGTTCCAGGAAAACAAACTAAAAAGCTTAATTTGTTTTCTTAAGTGCACACATTCTTTTCTTGACTTTTTGTTATAGACAAATTATTTTGTTTCAAATTCAAATGTTCTGAAAACAAATATTTTAATAAAAAATTATATTCTTTAAATTATTTTTATTCATTTTATTAAGAGATATTTCTCTACATTGCACCGACACTATTTTTTCATCAAAATAAACATTTATATTAAATATACATTCAGAAATTGAATTCGCTTGTTGCATTTGAAATACGACTATAAAACAACATTCAGCAGCGAATTTTCCCTAAGTCTGCAAAAATCGTAGATTTTATTTTATTATTCTTCAAGATTTTAGCTTTTGTTTAATTTTTTAAAGGAAATATTTAAAAGAATTATTATTAAATCCAGAATAATGACGTCACGTGAAAATTATGATTTGAATCAATCGAAAAAATTCAACCGTTAAACAGTTAACAAATGTTAACGGTAAACGATAAACTTCTCAAAAGTTGAAAAAATTTGGAACAGGCTGATAATATTAAAGGAAGCTGATTATTAACCTTGTCGTATATAAACCGAATAATACAAAACTGCAAAATTATTCAAATGCGTATTTTTTTAAAAAAAAGAAAAAAGAATTTCTGTAATAAATGCTTAGAAATTAGTTTATTTGAACATTGAAAATATAAAAGGCTGTTATCTATTTTTTATATTTCAATGAAACGAAATAGGACTGAGATAGCCTGGTTAGTATGGCACTGGACACTCGTTCCTAGAACGGGAATTTGAAACCAGCCGACCGAAGGCTCCCCGTGTAATAAATGGTGATTGGTACGCGTTAAATATGTCTGGTCACAAAGTCATCCATGTTCCCATAACAAATTAAACCTTTGGGGGTACTGGATTGGAGATTGATTGTTCTCTAGTTCTAGTCAAAATTACGATCTGTGGATGAATGAATGGGTCCGCCATATAAACGGGTGCGACGTATTGGTGTGGCAGAAGTCTAATTCTTGGCCATAGATAGTGTCACTGGAAAAAAAGAACAGTCTCATCCCTAGTGCCTTAATGGCCAACTACAACAACAATAATGAAGGTAGGTAGATACTTTATTTACGTCACACTAGAGCTGAGCAATGGGCTATTTGGCGACGATCTGGGAAACATCCCTGAAGATGATTCGAAGATATGCCATCGCAATTTTGATCCTCTGCAGAGAGGATAGCTCCCCTGCTTTGGTAGCCCGACGACCTGTGCGACGGGCAAAGTCGAACACTTTGAGGTAGAACAGTTTAACGATACCGCGCACCCTTGATCTTAACTCAGTCTGATCAAAGTGGTCCCCCACCCGCTTACTGACTGACCGCAGCCAGTGATGCTTGACTTCAGTGTTCTAACGTGTCTTTACGATCAGTCCACTGCTAGACCAACAACAATGAAATGAAGTTTATAAAACCTTTGGCGATTCAAGTAAGCACATCAATAGAAGAGTTCCTAATTAAATCAAAAACTATTTCAGTACCTTGAGTAAGTAATGTAACAGCATTTTTGCAAATTCCGGATCTTTTACAGGCAATTCAATTAAAAATTGGGTCATAAAACATATTTAAATGTGCTGCACAGTTTAGACATTTTTTTAAAATAAAAATCCATATATAATAACAAAATTGATAGTATATATATATATATATATATATATATATATATATATATATATATATATATATATATATATATATATATATATATATATATATATATATATATATATATTAATTGTATATTTATTTCAATACATACTTCAAATTTTTTTCAGGAATACGATCGGACAATGCTCATGTTAGCACGAAATTTAATATTGATCACCGAAACTGCTTTTGTTGATTATGTTTTTGTGTTTGTAGACTTCATTATGCGATGTCTGCGATATCTAGAACAGCGTTTTCGATGCCCGGAGCTGATGAGGATTTTATATACTCTCTGTGTGGTAAAAACTCTTCGACTTTTTGCTTCTCTATTTTAAAAAAAAGGTTAGGGGTTGCAAAGGATAATTTTACCCTCGATTCTAAACGTCGGTCAAAAATCCCAACATCCGCCAGGCAAATTATGAATTTTTTCATATGTATAAATTTTTTTTTGTCTAATTACCAAAACTGAAAACAAATAAAATAAATCAAGTTACGATTTTCGTGGGAATGAAAACAAAAAAGAACTGCGTATGGCGTTGAAAATAACTGTACATTAAAAACAGTTATTAGAGAAATACATTTCTTTGTAAACGAATTTAGTTATTTTATTATGATTTGAAAAGCTGGAAAATGTTATTAAAAAATGAATGTTATTAGTCATAGGAAAAAATATTCTTTTTATTGTCATTTTATTCAAAAGAATTTTTTAAACGCAATCAAAATATTAAATAATGGATTAGTGATTAGATCTAAATATAATAGCAAATTTTAAAAATGTTAAAAAAAAAAAAGAATATATCATGCTAACTATATCTCAACATTCCGCAGATCGCCATTTGGAAACCGCTGCCCAAAAATGTTATATGAACTAAATGAAATTCTAAATAATATCGTGTCGAGTCGTGCCCATTTGTATAATTTAATACACGAAACGTCATGAAATTTTAACTACTCATTTTCAAGCTATTAAAAACTTATCAAGACAATACAATCATCAAATGTTTTAAAAGTTCAAAGATTGACAGTGTCAAAGCGAAGATTGCAACTTTTATGACTAAGCTTCCCCGCGGACTTTATAAACATTGATTTCTGTATTTTAACTGATTTTTTTTAATTGACGAAACATAGTAATTACTTAGCATAGTAAAAAGTGCAAAGTCTTTCTTTTTAATATACTTTTCTTCATGCTCTACTTCCACGCTTTTACGATGTGAGTAGTATTCTGCAAAAAAGGAGGTTAAATTTATTAACTTTTGTAAAAGTTTGCCACAAAGAATCTTATTCCAAGTCTTTAACTTTTTAACTCAATACACCCATCGCTTAAGCTATTGCTTTCACAAGCAATAGACTGGCCGAAAACTCAGGACTCGACTTAGACTAATTGGGCCCCTCTGCTTCACTACTCCAGTAATGAGAAATTTAACTTAATGGAGGCATTTGAATTTTTCACCTCATCATACATATATAACAAGAAAATTGACTGGAACTTAAAAGCTATAAAGTCCCCCCCCCTCCCTCCAATGGTCAGACGAATTATTTGTCCATTTTATTGATTTTCTGACAATTCTATGTCAATCATGGCGAATGCAGGCTTCTGATTGTTAACTTTGTCATCTAACTGCGAAAAATACATACGATATCCTTGCTGACTATAGGGAGGAATTCAGCTAAATTTTCGCAATGACGATGGCTTAAGCCAATCAACAGCCTGTATTTTTGTAAACACATCGCATTTTGCTATATGTAAAAATACAGGCTTTTGATTAGCCGAATGTGTTTATCGTCATTGCGAAAATTTGGCTGAATTCCACACTAGAAAGCCATGGATTTATGAAATATAGATTTTTTGTGTTCATACGATAGATTAATGAAGAAGCTAACATAATACTAGCGGATTTTGCACTGTACTGATATTTTGTTTAAAAATAAAGTTTATTAATGAAGGAAACCTAAAATAAAATTTTAATGCGATTTGGGACCCCCCTCTGATGTGGGCCCCGGGGCAACTGCCTTTGGCTATGCAGTGTTTTAACACATTGACTGCCGCGTCACCCAGATTCGGGTGACAGCAAAGTTTCTGATCGGGCCGTATTGGGATGACGCTTATTTGACTACTTGCGAAGGATATTCGTATGTATTTGTAAAGATATTTCGCACAAAGTAACAAAACAATTGAATTATTATAATAGTAATACAAAAATGATTTATTAGGAAAGTTATTTTGAGCCTCGTAAAAGCTTTCTTGCTCACTGCTATTTGACTCACTAAGAAATAAGTTTTCCATTTTTCTTTTCGAAATTTCATCGAATTAAGGTAAAGATTTTAAGTCTTACTCCTCTTTATTCTGCAAAGATTCAAACTGATTGATGTAAAGTAGCGAGATGAGAAACAGATGCGGACACAAATAAACATGATACCATGGAAACAAACGGAGCGAGATATTATTCTTGTGACCACCAGAGACTCGCATTATTAAAATATCGATGGGAGTACTTAGCAGAATACGCTTCGTACTCATGGCCTGAAGTGCGTGCGGCAGTCAACGTGTTAAAACAGAAACTTTAGAAGAGAAGCTTTCTTTTGCAGTCAATTCTTCTATGTTGTCTGGAAACATATTTTGATTTTTTAAAATTCTTTTTAGGATGTTTTGTTCTTCCCCTTTACTTTCACTCACCTAAATATTCGGCGGATTTTGGTGCGTAACCACCGGAGATTGTGTGTGACCAACAGAACGCGAATTGAACGCGATTGCCGAAACCATTATAATGAAATGGTTCGAAGACTAAGAGCTGTTATAAATCGAACAGAAATGATGTATCATGACGAGGACATTGGATCAAACGTGTTTAACCTATTTGTTCTTGCGTGGAAACTTTATTTGTTGGCAATTTCATTGATGAAATTCTTCATTTTTGAAGTAAGACGCGAATATGTTTTAAAGAAAGACTACATGCTGCAAGGAATGTTCGCAATCGATAACACCAACCCTTGAAGAGACCCTCCATAACTTTGCTTCTTCGGAAAACTTCTTCGTAAATGAGTATTATATTGCACTTGACAATTTTGAATGTTAAAGAATTGTAAAATTTTTTAGCAATGATTCAAGTTTTTAATTATTTTGCATTGATGCGATGCGTTTAAGTGTCTGAGCCAAGACTTGTTTTATAGATTAACTTCAACTTGTAATTCAAAAAATGTACAAATGTATTCATTGTGCATTAAATAAATTTAAACTTGTTATTTTAAATTTCTGATTTATCAGTTGTGTTGTTTTATTTGAAGTTCTAATGTTTTCTTACTATTGTCACTTTCTTCCATTGGGTACTTGCACTCCAAGATCACAAATACCCACACATGTAACCTATGACGTCAGAACAAGCCGATCTTTTATTAGCAAAATGACGTATTAAAGTTGAGCTAAGTTTCTCCACATAAGTTAGAATGTTAACTAACGTAAAGTTAAATACAACGTCGCATCGCCCATCGAATTTGTTGAAATCGAATTCTTTCTTGTCTACGTCTTTTACTTAAATTTATTATTTGTCTTTTATTTAAACAGCGATATATTTTTGCTTTGTGTACCCGGCAACTTCGATACATAATTAGTTCATTTGTGTTCGACAAGGCTTCATGCCTGTCTTTCTGTTAAGTGAGAAACATGATAGTGAAAGAATTGATTTTTTTTTATAGAATCTTTGTGAAAGAATATAGAATGAGCCGCTCAAGAGAATTGATATTTGACTGGTTTGACTTATTCTAAATCGAATGAAAAGAGCAGTTACTAACGTAAACAAATGCCACACGATTACGATACAATGTTGATAACTTTCGCTGGAATTTGCACAAATCAAACTTATCTAACAATCTTTCAGTTTTCCTAAATAATTTAGTGATGCAAAATTTTTTTATCCCATTATTATTTATCCAAAATTATCACTGTTATTTAGTTTTTAAGAATAAAGAATATAGGTAGGCTTTAAAAAACGTTCCATCGATTACGATTCAGCCTTGGTTACTAAGTTTCAACGTTCAATTAGTTAGCAACCAATAGGAAAACGTTTCTATTGGAATAGAAATGCGTGTTTCCATATGGAAATGGTGCAAATATATAGCTAGTTGTCGTTCATAGCCGCAAAATTACAACAATTTATTTCATTCAAAGATGAAGTTCAGACTCTAGCTCAGAGACATTTTTAGCTTAGATTATGCAGTTAATATCACTCACTTGTTTCACATGCTGAATAGAAACTATAACGAAAACATGTTTTGACCTCTAATAAATTTTACGGAACTCGGGGCTTGCTTTATCATGGTTAACGATTTCAGAGATTAAGCTCAAAACAATGTATCAAATTAACCATCATTTCATAAATAATAATTCCATGTTTTAACTTGTCTAAAATTCTTTTTTGAATTTATATGTTTTGAAATGCATTTCAAAATTATGCCGATTACTTTTCCTCAAGAAGTAATCTAAACTCGTTACAATATTTTTAACATTAAACTAATACGGTAAGTGTAATGCTTACGTAGTAGTAAGTGTAGTAGTACTTATCTAGTAAAAGTTTTCTTTTTAAACTGAACGGATTATTTTGTAAAGAAATATGTACACATGTAATTCTTTCATGACTACGTACACGTTTTTAATTAAGAGCGTCTCTGAGAGAAAAATGCATTTAAAATTTTAAAAACCTTTTTATACAAATATCATGAAGAGTGTAATAAAGATTTGATGAATTTTTCGGATTATATAGTTTGGTTAAAGTGTATTTCCGAGGCTCCCTTGATTTGGCAACAAATTTCAACTGTAAAAGTTTGCTGAAAATCAGTTTCTGGTTATGGTATTCTTTCTTGCTGCCACTGCTTTTAATGACGTTAATATCGGATTACCACAATTTCTATTTACAGTTGTGTGATTGGTTCTTGTTTTGTTTTCATATGTATATACATAGGCATGTTTTCAAATCGCCAAATATCAGAGCTGCCTCCGATTCCACTCTTTAACCACATCGGTTCAAATTCTTGTTCTTATCTTGTAGGAAAATAGATTTTTGAATGCTACCAATTGTTATTGAAAAGATAAGCTGTGCAGAATATGCCAGTATTGGCCATAATGAACGATCGCCTATTTCCATTAATAATACATCCAAATTCCAAAAAATTCCCCCTATATTTGTTTTTATTTACAAAAGTTGATTTTTCAGCTAATTGTGAAGCTTGCAAATTTCTTTTTGAAAAGGGTTAATATTTTAAGAAATACCCTTGTTTTGTATTATTAAATAATTTTAAACACATCGTTGAATTTTTGACACATATTTGAATAGAATGTGCTGCAAAATATTTTATTAGATTATAAAAATACTTTCGAAAATTTGACACCGGATATTTTAAAGATTGGATTGCCATGAGTGCATATGTTACCGTTAAAGTATGAAATCCGTTATTTTATAGAATAACTAGTTATTCAATGAAATAACTAATCGTGTCCGTTAAAGTGTAAAAAATTCTCTTGTATTTCATGGTTTAACTAGTTATTTCATAGAATAACGATCTGCAGCCCGTTAAAGTGTAAAATAATCTATAACTTAATGTTCAAAGAGAAAAGTCTAAAAAATGTTTAGAAATTCAAGCGAAAAAGATCAAATTAATGTCGGATAAATCTCATTCTGAAGCCTCTGTGGGGTTTATCGTCCGTATCCCAGTGCCTGAAGTTGACAGAGGAAAAGGTGATGCCAAATCTATTTTAGATATCATCATAAAAATAACCGAAGAAGAATTTTTCCAATTGGGCACAAGAAATGGCCGCATAAAACAATTATATTCTCGATCCCAGTTCAGTGTCTGAGAACAAAAATTAATTGAAATCGAAGAAGTGCAGGATGTAGAAATATCGCTCCGGTCGGTTGCTACAGCTCAAAGTTTAGGTACTGGTCAGGGATTTCAAAAATGTTCGTGTAAAACCCAGTGTGTCAACAAAAAATTTTTTTTGTTTTGTTTTAGAAATAATGTTCTTTGTAATTACAAGTGTCATTTTAGTAATCCTTGTTGTAACAAATGATTTTATGGTACGTTTCCATAGATACCATTTATACGCTGCATAAATTAGATAAATTGCTTCTTTTTCATTTCAATTGTCTATCATTAGTTTATTTATAGAATACCTAGTTATTTCATTTTAGATAAATTGTTTATTTTACACTTTAACTGTCTCTCATTAGTTAATTTATAGAATACCTAGTTATTTCACAGAATAAGTAGTTAAAGTGACAAATTAATAACATATTACACACTTTAACGGACACGATTAGTTATTTCATGGAATAACTAGGTATTCTATGAAATAACTGCATTATATACTTAAACGGTAACACATACAAATATTCATCTGTGCAAATATACATTGATAAATGTAATTCTACTGAATCTTAGTGGAATTTTTTTCTGAAAAATTTGAAAAATCCTTCATCACATCTCTGGTTTTAAGCTTAAGTGGCCATTTTTTCCGTATCCACACTTTTTCCCATATTAAGTTTTTGGCATACTAACAAATAGTTTTCGCATTATAGTATTTCTAGATACCATGACTATTTTTTTCCATTAATGGTAATTTTCTAATAATCAAAAACCGAATACGTCGTCCCTACCTTATCGCATAATCAAATAACCCGCTTATACCAATAAAATATAATGGAACCAAATCATTTTATATGAAACTAATGTTAAACTTCCCCGTTTGTTGTTTTTTGCCCCCACCTAATTGCATGAAGTGGTACGGAAATGGAAAAAAAAAATTGTTAATTTTTGAGAATTGTTTCACCAGTTAAAATGGAATTTCCCTTTTTCAGTTAAGATAAGGATACAATAGGTGGTCATTTCAATAGAAACTTCTTATTTATTCGTAGGTGTTTGGGGTAAAGTTGAAAAATTAATCAAATCTTGCTGCCAGTTTTATACATTGAAGTAAACGAAGGGGTTTCACCCCTCTGACGTACTTCACGCTCACACACATCATTTAGAATGTAAGAAAGAGTGATTTGTCTTGTGGTCAAAACTTGTGGTCCCCACTTGATGCATATTAGCTTTGATAAGAAAAAATTTCAAAAATCTGACACACTAGTGTTACAGAGTGTCTTTCTCTCAAATAGAATAATTGCTTAAATCAGGGTATAACTTTGAATTGGTTGCAAGTTAAAAGCAAAAAGGAATGATTTAAATTAATCGGAAAAAAGCAAAACAATAAATTTCAAAAAATCTTTAACTAAAATAGCGCATTAATTTGGAATTTCTCAAGTTTCGAAAATGTAAAACAAAAATTAAATAAAAATAAATAATTCTGAATGTGTTTGAAAGGAATACGAACAAGTCATGAAAAGTTTAGTAGAAATTAAAATGTCTAATTTTGATGAATTTAACGAGTATGTATATATATATATATATACAACAGTCTTAAATTATAGATTTTTTTGGTAGGAATCAAGTAATATTTTAGCACCTTTTCACTAACATTGATATATTTTATGTAACTTTAAATGATTTATGGTACTAGGGTAGAAATTTTCAATTATTGATCATGAAACTGATTTTATTTATTCAAAACGCTATACTTTGCATTAAATATCATTAAAAGGTAAAATTTTGCAAAAATTCAGTATTTAAGAATGAATCTCCCGTTTTAATCGAAATTGCATGGATTTGGCTGGAACCGATGGTGTTCCTAATTTCATACTGAAGAAAGAGTATGTGTGAAATACCATCATGCGGGCTTCTTTTAATAATTCTATGATATATATATATGGTAAATGGTAGCACACATTAAATTTCTGTCTGACGTGTTTAATATTTAAATGCTTTTATATTGTTTTGAAAGCCTGTTTGTATAATTTGTTAACGAAATAAAACGGAATGCAATCGTGGATGATTACTTAAATCTTATACAGCAATTGTCTTTTCTTAACTAGGAACGGACTATAATACATTTGGAAGGAAATCTATTTCCTAATAATAAAACCGAAACTGTGCGTGAAAATGTAAAGAGGAAAAGCTATTTTTGTACAATGCATTTTTCCCTATACATTATTTTCATTATTAATTTGCTATGATTTTAAGAATCTTAAAATATACGTGTTTTCGATCAGATTTTTTTAAAATCCTGAATTTTCTGAGAAATACTAAATATTAATCTAAAGAAATTTTCATTAGGAAAAAATGCGTTTTCACAGTGTTATTTCTTAAAAAGTTTCCGAGCGATTACACGTAAAAAGAATAAAGGAATGAAATCTTTACGAGGTGTAAAAATGTTTGTCAGTTTTTATTTTTTTGAACAGTCTACCTTTCTGTAGACGAACAAACTTTAAAAATTAAGTGCTAATGTTTGCGAAATGCAGTTATTTTCAGACTTAGAACATAAAAGATAATAGTATTACGGGGATTGATTTTTCTATCTCTTGAGTTGATCTTTTTTTATTTATTTCTAATGGCAAGGTAAATAACTATGCAAAAAACTAGTAAAAATACAGTAAAAAAAAATGATAGAACAGAATTGGCCCAAAGCATGACCTTATCATGACCTGCCAATAAAGCGCCTTTTCAGCGTTTCCTTTAAGAACTGCACATTGGCGTAGGTAGTGTCTATTCATAAGGTCATTAGAGTTACGGAGAGGACAGCAGGGACTTGAAAAGATTCGAATTGGGTGTAGGTGTACTGCCAGTTATGTCCAGTTAAAAGAAGAAACTGCTGAGAATTTTCATAAAATCTTCAAACCTCCAACTTTTCGATTTTATTCTGTCATGAATTTGGGATTCTAAATGCCAATTTAATGTTTGCTTGATAGAATGGAATTATAGTGGTGAGGATCTCCTTTGAAGAAGTCTCGAGTCCCTTTTTGCAAGGCCGCCAATCTGCTCGTTCTCAGAAATGCCGCAATTAGCAGGTATCCACTGAAGTATGACGTTTCATTTTTAGATACAACTGTCGCAAATGTTGCCGACAATGGGAGTTTCTCTTTCAATGACCGGCTGCTAATCACCTAAATTGTGGCCCGAGACTAAAAAAATACGCATACTTCAACCAATTCAGTCTTCAAAACCCAATAAGGGCTTAAGAGTTCTCCATCAAAAGCGATATTTTCCTGCTGGGGCATAAAAGGACAGTAAGTTGGAAGAAAAATTTCCCTCTGAATCAGGATTTTCATAAAAAGAGCCATTTGTGTATCTTTGCAACTACTCAGATATCTGAAGCACTTTAAAACATCTGAAGAGTTGTTTCTCTTCAAATAAGAAAAACAAGAAAACATCAGAGAAGATATAAAGTTTGTTTCAACTTGCACCCTATTCAGTGGATTAGAAGGCCTTGCTACCTTTTCAATGTCAGCTCAAAATTCTGCCTGAATTTTGAAATTTCTTATCTAATCTTTCTAACTTGACTTAATTCCTATCGAAGTGAGTGATTTACGAAATTTGGTATGCCTATCCTCAAAGTATATGTTGTGCCTAATATGAATCCACTGGTACATTTAAAAAGGTATGTAACTTTCAAATTTTTTTTATTTATTAAATTACGAAATTACTAAATAATCGTCATGATGTGTGATCTTAAATGAAGGCTTTGGAAACTTTATGTTCATACATTTTACTTTTTTAAAATACATCTGTCTTATATTTCAGCACAATGAGTGAATCTCTAAACGGAAGTAACTTATCCAAAGAAATTTCTTCCTCACTGAATACTTTAAGGGACAAAATAGAAGATTTAGAAATTAGAGTTGGCGATTTGCACACGAAGCAGTATGACGTAGAAAAAGATTTGGAGTCGATGAGAAGTGAATTACAATGTGAGTTTTCTCCACCCATATTAGAAGAGCCTTCCATTATACATTTTCCAGAAGATCCTCATAATGTTGATGAACTGAAACGAATTCTGGATTGCTTGGAAAAAGGACAAAAATCAATCATTGAGTCAAGTCAAGAACTGGCCAAACAAGCTCCTGATAGTAAAATAGGTAAAAAAAATTACGATATAAAAATAAGAAAATATTTTATTTGTAAAATAGTGTGTATCAGACAGGTGATTAATTTATAACTCTTGAAAAAGCAGAGCCACGCCATTTTTAAGAACGCTAAACCGTAAGAAAAACATTTTATGACAAATCATTTAAAGTCTACAAAAAAAGCAAGTTTAGATAAACCAAGAATAAATCAATGAGTTTCAAATGCTGAAAATTATTTTCAAAATATAATATATGACAATATATTATATTTTGAATATAAATAATATAATATAATATAATATAATATAATATAATATAATATAATATAATATAATATAATATAATATAATATAATATAATATAATATAATATAATATAATATAATTATGACAAGATCATACTTGTCCTTCTCCATAGTAGTAAATCTTGTCATCATTTGTTTGCAATTTGACGTTCTTAAATGACTTTTTCTGAGTTAACTCTTGGTTTCATCGACCAAGAGTCTGTGAATGACAGTCTGAGAGTTCGTGTTTTAAAAGTTAGTCTTCACTTAAAGGACCGGTAAGAAAAAAAACTGTATATCGAAGATCAGTAAGGTTAGTAATTTTGAATATAGGAATTATTTTTGTCTCTACAAAATTATAGTACTTTAATAAATGCTTAGTCAATTTCTTTCTGATCATTGAAATGACAATGAAAAATATTTTGGGTTTTCAGCTATTTAAATATATTTTCTTAATGTTTTTGCAAATATTAATCTGCGGACAGGCGATTAAGTAACAATGCTCTAGATCATTGATGCGCAAACTAGGGGTCGCGACCCCTGTGGGGGTCGCCAGAAGTTTTTTAGGGGTTGCCAAATTCTTATGAAATGCATTATGTACATATAAAGAGTGAAGCGCCGTCACACACTGTTTAATTGCAATTTCATGCTGTCTACTCTTTCTTTGACCGTAATGTGTAATGCTGTATATGTAAAGTGTGAAGACGCAAGTTTTTCACTCCGGTAGATAGCGCCCTCTTCGCGGTAATTCGCCAGTTTTACTGAAAAGCGCCTATTTGACTTGACGTTAACCGCAGGGAAAGGGCAAAAATTCGCTTTCGTGATCAGCCAATCAGATGGCGAGGTACGCGGTGTATCTAATAGTCAGAGTGAAGACGTGAAGTGTTCGCATGAAGTTGTAGCATGTAACAGTTGGCCTGCAATTGTTTTAGTTTATCCTCGAGTTTTATCATGTGACGTTGTGTATGCGGCATCTGCCAGATTAACTGTGACTGTGTATTAACTGTTTAGTTTTAGTTTCAGTTTGCATTTATGTTTAGTTTCAGTTTGTGTTTGTGTATCTCGTTAGGTTGTCATTAAATATGCTTGCGAGATGCTAGATCTTGCTCATTTATTTAATAAGTATTGAAGTAATACTTAACCACACAGTGTAATTTTGATTTTTTATATTTTTATCGGGCTTTGCTACTCTTTGTTATCAGGTATGTACTATCATTGGAGAAAGATCTCTGTTAATTTTATTGAATTTCTCGAAAAAAAATGATAAAATTTTATATATTATTTGTTTTAGTTTAAATAATTTAACCCCTATCTTCATAATGGATAAATGGGTAATACGTAGACCAGGTACATCTTCAGCTAACAAACGAACAAATACTGATGAGGAGTCGCCAAATACTGAACTAAATGCCCGATCTAAGGAAATAATAAAATACAATGAGGAATTTATTAAGTATGGTTTTACATTTTGTGTTGTTGATGATGAAGAACGCCCGATATGTGTCATTTGCAACGAAAAATTAGCAAATGAGAGCATGAAACCAGCTGAATTAAAAAGGCACCTGGAAACTAAACATAAAGAACTTCAAAATAAACATGCTGATTTTTTTCAAAGACGAGCTGAAAATCTGAAAATTCAAAGTGCACATTTAAAGAAATTTACAACAATACCTCAGAAAGCATTACGAGCTTCATTAGAAGTTTCTTATCTAATAGGAAAAACAATGAAACCCCATACAATTGGTGAATCCCTTATCCTTCCTGCAGCAACTAAGATGACATCAATTATGCATGGCGATAAATATGGAAATGAACTAAAAACAATACCATTATCAAGAGAAACCGTGTCTTTTCGGATTTCCTAAATGTCACGAAATATCGAGTCAGAAGTCATAAAACGCATACAAAATTCATCGGTATTTGCTTCACAACTGGACGAGTGCTACCTATATTACTAAAATGTCACAACTAATTACTTACGCTAGGTTTATTTTTAATGAAGATATTACAGAAACGTTTTTATGTTTCAAAAGTTTGGAAGGAAAAACAACTGGAGAAAAAATATTCGAAGTAATAAATGAATATTTTGAAACAAAGTCCCTTACCTGGGGAAACTGTGTTGCGGTTTGTACTGATGGTGCTGCAGCATTAACAGGTTCGAATAAAGGGCTCAGAGGCTTAATTCAGAAGGTGGCGAATCATATGGTATTTAATCACTGCATGATTCATCGACAAGCTCTTGTTGCAAAAGATATGGATGAAGAGTTGCACAACGTATTACAAGACGCTGTTAGTTCAATTAACTACATTAAATGCAACAGCCACAACAGCCGTCTCTTTTCAATACTTTGCAATGAGATGGGCTCAACGTATTAGAGATTACTGTTACACACAGAAGTCAGATGGCTTTCACATGGGAAAATACTACGACGGATATTTGATTTGAGAAATGAAGTGTACATGTTTTTAATCGAAAAGAAACATAGATTGGCAAGTTATTACATCAATGGAGTTTGGCTAGGGAAGCTGAGCTATTTAGTTGAAATTTTCGAAAAACTTAACGACTTAAATTTGAGCTTGCAGGGTGAGAATTCAACTATCATAACTGCAGTCAGTAAAATTCAAGCTTTTAAGAATAAGCTTAGTCTCTGTCAAACTGAACTGAATGAAAACAATACCGACATGTTCCATTGCTTTAACGATTTTATCAAGGAAAATAATATAGATATATTTACATTTAAAAACATCATTTCCAATCACATTGAAAAGTTAAAGAAAAAATTTTCGAGAAGATTCGAGGATTTTCCTGTAAACGATCTTGGTTGGATTCGTGATCCATTTTCCTTTGACATATGCAGTTCAACTCTTCAAATTAGTGAGAAAGAGCAATTGGTAGATCTAATTAGTAATTATACTCTTCGAAATCAATTTAAGACTCAGCCTTGCCAAAAAGTTTGGCTATCCGTGGAAAAACAATATCCCGTTTTATGCAAGAATGACATCAGAGTGTTAATACAATTTGCATCAACGTATTTATGTGAAACTGGATTTAGCAAACTAGTTTCAATAAGAACTAAATACCGCTCGCGTTTAAACCCTGAAGATGATATGCGAATTGCAATTAGCAACATACATCCAAACATCGATGAGATAATTAGAAACTTGCAGCCACATACATCTCATTAAAGGGCAATTTACTGATTTTTGTGTCATACAAAAAGTATTTTCTTAAAATTATAAATAAAATTAATATGAGTCAAATATGATGATGTTTTTATTCGATGAAACGAAAGAAATGCGCGAAATATACATCGTATTTGTGAGCATTTCTCTCTAGGGGTCGCCGAAAATTTTCTCTCTACAAAAGGGGTCGCAGTCGAAAAAAATTTGCGCACCACTGCTCTAGATGATCTATAAGTTAGAGAAGAAGCTTATTGATGAATGTAGTGTACTTCAGTGTTCAAAAGTGCTGTGAAGATAGACTTAAGCTAGAGTCACATTCCCGCCAAAAGTATAAATAATTGTTTCAGTATCGTAGTTCATCTAGCACTATTTATCCTAATTCTATTCTGTGTTTATGATACCATAGATCAGAGGTCACCTAAGTGGTCTATATGGACCCCCAGGGGTCTATTTAACAAAAGCGGGGGTCGATCTGAGACAGGGGGGTGAATGGGGGTCGATCCGAATCGGAAGGGTCGATTGTGGATCGAAAAAAAAAACAGTTCTCAATACGCAAATCACACATACCTAATTAAGTATGTAAAATTTGTGAATTTTTTTTTTATAATTGACTCAATATCAGTTTCTTTATAAAACATAAATTAATAAACGTATATTTATTGGGGTGAAACAAGTATTTACGTACCACCGCGCAGTGGCACAAACTCAGCGCAGTTTATAAGTCATATGCATATGTGCGCTTGTCCAAATGTCACGTGTGACGAGCATTGACGTTACAAATGCAAATATCATACGCAGTTTCAGCTACTATCTTTGCAAACTGTGTTGAATATTTGCAGTGTCATTATTAAAACTTTTATAGTTTTGGATAATTAGTTATTGTTTCGATAAAACCATTCGTTTGGTTTAGATATCAATTTTAATTATCAATGCACAAAAAAGAAGGTAAGCATTAATAATATGGATTAGTACAGCCCGCGACAAAACTACAGCACACTTTGTATTTTTTTACGAAAATTACGAAATTTACCAATTTTGACGAAAATTAAAATTGACCAATTTTGAAACCAATATAGCGAACCTTGCAAAAAAACACCAGGCACACCATCTTATTGATCAAGAAGCAGTAAACCTTTAGCTACTTTACTTATTATATCTACTTATGCATAATTACTTATTATTTAATAATAAGGTGTTTAAATTTCAATATTAATATATTTTTCATAAAACTATTGTTACACAATGTACTATTACTTTAATAAATGTTTAAAATCATAAAATAAATGCACAAACACAGTATCTAATAGAGTTTCATTTTAATTAACAGAAAATTACTTTTGTGGGGGTCGATGGAGATTTCGAAAAATTATATAGGGGTCGATGATCAAAAAAGTTTAGCGACCCCTGCCATAGATTTACCAGCTAATCTTGTTATAAAAACAAAATGTGGAAGGAAAAAAAATCATAAAAAAAATATTAAATCGATTGCAAAGCAAAACGAAAGAATTTCAGAATTCTAATCTAACATAGAATTATTTCTGCCTTTAGAATACTCAGAACAGATATGGTTTTCTCTCCCTGTGAATTTGAAAAAATTGTCAATTTAAAAAATCGTGCATTTTGTTTTGCAGCTCAAAAGATGTGTAAGGTTAAGTACCTTGAAATGAGTAGAAAAATAGATTGGGTGTAAGATGGAACATTCAAACATCAGTTCGAGAACGATTAACTATTAAACTTGCAGTAAAAATTACCATGCGAAACACTCTGCAGCCCACTGAAATGCAGCCACGAAGTCGAAATTTGATGTGCTGAAAGGGTCATTTTCCTTTATGAACTCGACATGAGTTTTGTTCGAAATCTTTTACAATTTTAAGTGCTTTTTTTTCATTTTTAGAGAGATCTTTAAGTTTTGGAGTTAGAGAGAAGTTTAAATTTTACTTTCAAGTTCATTTTATTATTTTTAAAATCCAGAAAATCGCTTATTTCATTTATGATTGACATATATTAACAAAATTTTATTTCATAAAAATATAATATTTAGATATAACAAAATAAAAAGGCTATTTTCTTTTTTTTAATATTGTTTTTTAATGAATGAGGCGCTTCCTAGTTATTACAAAAACTAATTATCAAGCAAATACTTTAAAAACTAATAAGTCTCAAACAACTTAAATTTAACGAATTAGGGATTGAATTGATCTTAAAAAGGATAAAAATAGTTTGCTCCGTGTTGAACTCAGTTCATAGTATTTTCTTTTTCTTTTCTTTAAGGAAGACAAATATTCAAAGATATCGAACATCATATATCCAATCGTTTGGAATATTTTAATATTGCTAAGAAGTTGATTGAAGGTCCCCTTGTTGAAGAACCTCCACCTCCTCCTCCTGAGGAAGAAAAATCAGATGAAAAGGCCAAAAAAAGCAAGAAAAAAAAGAAAAAAGCGTCTAAAAAGAAGAAACAAAAATGAAGAATGAAAGAAAACATAAAATGCAATTTTCATTGTTTGGTATTTAGCGATGCAATAAAATACACCGTTTTCATTCAATGAAACTTCTTTAAAGACAGAATTTTTTAATAAATATAATAGAGAAGTTAGTCTATGCACAACAAAGCATGTGTGACTGACGGTGATTATTCAGAGGGTGGCGAGCATAAAATTTTATTTTTTAGTTACAAATTTTAAGAGAAAGTAGACAGATATTTTTTAAGGAGTGATTCTTGATCTTTTTTTTTTTTTTTTTTGAAAATTCAGTTCTAGAAATTTTTCGTGATGTATCTGCCCAGTGAAGAAAAATTTTCTGAAAGAGAGAAGTCCTTCACACGGGTTACCATAAACGGGAAATCCGATCCTTAAAAGTCCGAATGGTACTTTTTTTGTCACTTTGCCCTCACTGCGTAGTTTATGTTCGTTCCTTCAGATTACTAAAGTTCTACACATAATTTATCATTTCTTTTTTCATCTGTCTAATTTTTACGATATTCATTTAAAATCTCACCATTACATGTTTTCTTTAACCGTCGGTTGGGGAACAAACTGCTTATAATTTGTAGGACAAAATGTTGTCATTTACATTGGCTGCATTGTAAGTCACATATTGATTTGGAATGGTGGATGGGTTTAGTACATATTCGAAGGTATTCATTCAACTCTTCACTTTCTTACTGGAACCAAAATTATTTACAATCTAAAACTGGTGTAAACTGTAGGCTATGACTTAGCTTAAATATAGTTGCGTTTTAAATATCACAACGGACACTTTCAGCTCTATATTTCTCGTAGAATATAACTTTTAATTTGCAATAAAAAAATCTTTATAAAAAGAAAACTAATGACTTAATTATTAACTAAATTTATTTAAAATTATTGCTTTTGTTATTCATGTCAGTAAAATCTGTATAGATATTCGTATGTTTCAAACCAATATGCATATGCAATAATAAGATAACGGATATAAAAACGTTAACTTTTTGTTGCTGCGTAACATTGCCTATCGTATTATAAACACATTTCATTCAACCAGTAGATTGCGGTTCATGAAGTGTACAAAAGGACTCACAAAAATAGGATTGTAGTTTTTACAGACTAGTGTCAAAATATAAAGGAATAATAAATGATGCGTAGGAAAAATTATTTGTAGAGCTATAACCAGGGGATCGTATAAAATGCAATTATTTTGAATTAAAATATTTCTTTCTTAAATAATAAAAATTTTGCATATTTTTTTTAGGTTAAACTTTGTACAATTTCTGCAAAATAACGCACGTTAAATATTTAAAAAAAATTCAATTTATTTAATAATGACAGTGATGGAACAAAATAAGGAAACTTTGACGGAAAGTTAAATGGATCGTGTCACAGTGAGTGGACGAAATGAGCTGTCAGCAAAGTGATCGTGATGGCGGTGTGAGCTGTCGGTGATATGAACACGGCCCTTTCTCAAGACCACTGAAAATATTAAAGACATTTGTTTCATTTTGTTCCTTAAAAAAAATTCATCGGATTTTTTAAAATTATTATAGCATTACTAATTTAATAAAAAAAATATTATAGCAATTTTTATCATAAATCACTGAAAGAGCGAAACATGAATTTCACTGATTTCCAAAACCCATTTTTTCTTAGTATAAAAATAAAGCTGTCGTCTGAACAAAAAATGTTAATTAAACGTTCAAGAGGTTTAGTTCAAAAAAGGGATCAATAACCCAATACTATATATAACTTGCTGAAAATTTCATAATATGTTGTTTGTAGAACGTAGGTGCGCGTAAGGACTATCATAAATAGTTTTTGATATTATTTTTTTTCTTGTTATTTTGATATCACTTTTGGTTCCAGAGGGTGATTTCAATCATGTTAATTGATGAGTGCAAACGATATTTTGATTTATGAAATCCGACATAAAAATGTACCTTCCATGAATAAACGTATCTTTTTTTCGTATTGTGGATTCGTATTTTTAACCATAACCTCCAAAATAAAGGGGTGTCGCAATCTGGAAAATAGGGTCCTAATAGTATGGTTAGTCCAAAGTTTGAACTACTTAGTTTTACTTTTTCTGTTTTGCGTAGTTCGCGAACTTTTAAAGCAAATTGAAAAAAATTTTCACGCAATTATAACATTCGTTTATCCAAAGATAATTCCATGCAGAAGAATAAGTTTTAGCAAAATATTTATTGTTTTATTTAATAACAATACAATTGACTATACAATTTTTTACATAATTTTAAAGAATGCAATTTAACCTAGCAATAAAATTTGAGCAAGAGTGGTCGAATCGTCCTAATAAATCGAATATTTGAAGAAGTTTTATTTTACTACTGACATTGCCCTCTTTTTATAAAGCAAATCTCAAACATTACATTTTATTTCATAAACGGCTTGGTTTGACGACTATCAATGTTAAACTCCGTAGCCTTTTAATTTTGAAGCCCCAACCCAAAAAAAACAAAGGAAACTCGTGGATCAAGCATTGGGATAAACTAGCATTCGTGGAGGATTTCTTAATTGAACTATTTGAACTGTATGTTGAAAAAAAACCAAGAAAATCACCAATGGTTAGCCCGATAGCAACGGGATTCCAGCCCCTTCTACAGAGTCCGGTCACATAATGTTACCACTTGTCAAAAGCCTGATGAACCATCTTTCGTAGAGCGGACCTCTGCGAGAAGAGTATCAATTACGTTCTTGAAGAGACCGTGGATCACTGAAGATGATGTTGAGGCCTGCCGTTGCCAGCTGTGCTAGGTTAAGAATTCAAGGCACAGAGTTCCACAGATTTTTGATAGGGTTTAAATGCAGGGAGATAGGTACGGAAAACTCATTCTAGTGCCCATACTGCTTTGCCGTATGATACGTCGCATTGTTCTTCTGGTAGATGTTATCATTCTGAAAGAAACATTTCGCATGTAGGGATGGACATAGTCCGCGGAATAGATGTGATGCTACCATCCTGCCTTCCTCAATGATGAACGCCACAAAAACATTTCCTAGACCACAATGCTCCCTCCTGCAGCTTTGTCCCTTTTCGGCAATTTTGAAAGGGCTTTCAAACGTTTCACTCCGTATACTCCCACGTGTCTAAACCTGATTCATCAGAAAAAGCCACTTAGTGGACGTCCAGTTGCAATACTGGAGACAGCCTTCTTCGTCATCATTAACCATTCTACTGTTGTGAAGGACGCTGAACGAGACACTTTTGGTTCATCTCTAGATTGTTGTCAGTAGCTCACTCCTTAAAGCATAAATGTTGAATCTTAAACAACTGTTCACAAACCACTGCAATACTACGTCGGGGAACTTTCTATTTTTATTCTTTAATTGCAGCTCAAAAAGCGTGTTTTAAAAGATGGATTAATTTTTATCCATCAGTTTATTCTCCATAAAATAAAGAAAGAAAGAAAAGAGATAGAGAGATAGAGAGAGATTTTCAAACTTCTATTATAAAAATTGTTTTATCTAAGTCAAATGCTAAGCTAATTTCCTTAAACACGCATTTTGATCCATATCCCTTTACTTAAATACACATTCTGAGCTGCGTCTGCTTTTTAATCGCACTTATGTTTCGGCATCGATAATGTTGAGTTTTTGATTTTCTGGTGAAAAAAAAACGCTTATTAACTATCAGAAAGTAGACATTAACTTATAATATGTTTATGAAACTTTTTTCTACTATTTCAGGTAGAAATTGGATAAAAGCATTCTTTTGCCATTCTGTGCCTATCAAAAAAAAAAAAAAAAAAAAAAAAATTTAAAATTGGAGAGTAACTGACACATACAATGAAAGGAACAAAATTTATTTGATCTTTAAAGAATAAAATTGCAATAAACAAGCAAAATAAAATTGTTTTCTTTTTAAAAAAAATTCAAAATCTCAAATACATTATCAATAGTTTCATCAGAAAACACTAAATCTTTTTTATCTTAAAATAAATTTATAAAATGCCACAGTATAAACATCCTAAATTCTAAAAATTAAATATTTTTAAAATGAGAGATTAAGTACACATTTTTCTTTAGAATGAGATCAGCTTAAACAGAAATTGCAATGCTGAGAGATTTCTGAGCTCATAAATTATGAATCGAATAGTGGATGAAATTTTTGAAATTCATTTAAAAGTCTTAATAAATATAAATTATCCATAAACTTTGCAAACAACATAACATCAAAATATATAATATTCCTTTAAAGTAAGTTTCCGTTCGACACAAAATTTCATGTGTAGCGAGGCACTTAATGTTTTCACGTTGGATAAATTAAAAAGAACAATAAAACGACACGAAGTGGGTATACTAAACAAATCACGAGTAGTTTCACATGATCTGCATCGAGAAAACAGACTATGTAGGGAGAGGAGAAGCGAAACAACAAAACATTTGGCAACATGAATATAAAAACATATTTTCACGACAACAACCGAGAACTTCAAGCAGTTTTTGTTTCCTTTAAAAAAAAGTTAAGAGACTTCTACTTTGAATGGACTACCGGGGATATGGTCATCACCCCATTTGACAGCAACTACGTGGTCTCCCTTTTCTTTCACTGTGTAATTAACTTGATACATATTTTTTCCGATAGCTTTAACAAATACCTCCTCACATGGACCTTTGGGGCCATACACGGAACAGAAGAATAAGTTATTTCCTGTAAATAATCAAAGATCACATTATTTTATGTTTTTAAATCTTATATCAATTTCTACGAAAATAAAGTGAAAATATATTTTTTTTCCATGATAAGTTAATTAACAAATACATTAGAATGATATATAATGGGTCTGGTTTACTGAAATGCACTAAACCTAAATGTTAGATAATGGTGTATGTACTGAAATAAAAATTGCGATTTCAATTATATTTTAATGTATCCTAAAAGGATAGTTTCGATAGACTAAAGCACAGACATGGTCATACTATAGTTTCGGTTCGATAAGCAAGAACCTTCCACAGTGTCTCAACACCAAATGATGGTAGAGAAGTCAAGAGACAAACACAAAGTGGTTATAGAGATTGAGGAACAAGTTTAAACAAGATAATAAGAAAAAAGAGAGCTAAGAACTGGCGTAAGTTCAAATCCCCTCACATCTGTTCTGTTTTTTATCTCCACCTTTTTATCACGATGTTGTACAAACTTTTTCCTTCGCCGCTATTGGTTAAACCACTTTGCACGTCTCTCCACATCTCTACCATCATTTGGTGTTTTAGACACTGAAGAATGTTCTTGTTTATATAACCATTTCTGCTTCATTCACACATTTTCTTCCCTTATTTGTGTGTTTAAGACGTTTTAATGAAATTGAAAATAGCTAATGTAGCAGCCCATCCTAATGAAATGTGTATGCACACCCATGAACACCAAAACTACAACACTAGAACTGCCTTCATTCCATATCAGACATGAATCTAATTTTACATTTATATCACTCTTTTTACTGATCAATAAAAATTCAATATTTTTTAAAACAGCATGTTTGAATTCAACGATATTATAATTCATAATGTTTAATAAAATTTCTTTTTCATTTATGGTCTTTTTTACATAGAAGCATAACTCACACATAACTGTTAAACAACATGTTTGAATTCAACGATATTATAATTCATAACGTTTCATAAAATTTCGTTTTCATTTATGGTCTTTTTTACATAGAAGCATAACTGTGACATTAAGTATGTAGTAGTCACAGTTACGACAACTGTCCACTTGAAATATTTCAATTTCAAGGCTATTACATGTGAAATAATTATAGCAAGCATCCTCATCGTAACCAAGCAGATATTTCAAGCGAACAGATTTCGTACGTTATGAAATATCTACACACGTCATTTTACGAATTCTATTTTTAATCCGGTATTAAAAAATAGGAACTCTAAATTTACCTGCATCTGTGCAATTGACGGTGAATTGATTAGACCTATGCAAATGAGCTCGTTTTAGACCCATTCCTTTACTCGTTACTTTTGTAGCATCGGACCTAAACTTGGGTAAGTGATCAGCTTTCTGCTTTGCTTGTTTTGCACTTGTCTCAACAACAACCTGAGATTGTTCCTTAGTTCCGATATCTGTCACAGCACTACCTAAAATAAAAACGTCGGAATTTCGTCATAAAGTAGAGGAAAACATCATATTACCTTATAAAATAGTTCTTTGTTCATAGATAGTACAATATATTTTAAATTCGAGATTTATAAAAATGAAGATATGCTGTTTTTGATCCCTATAAATAGTGCTAAATTTTTATTGGGTGTTGATGCGATTTTTGTTATAACTATTTCAAATTTAAATCTACTAAAAGTTATAGAACGGGTTGAATGAACAGAATTATAGATGCTCATTGGGTTCATTCTGAATCACAAAGTTTTAATATAAAGATAGCTGGCAAAATATTAGAAGTTATAAATGCATAGTTAATACATAAAACTTTTTAAAAAACTCAATGCATTTTTTAAACATCCTATCGCACTGCTTTGTCACTTTTCTCCATGGATGTCTGGAACTTTATCAGCAAGATCTCCGAATCATGCAGGCTTCGTAGTTGTTCAAAATAAAAATCAAGACACTATTTTACAAAAAATCAAGATATTTTTTAGAGCAATACATGTTTACTATTTTTAAGGAGAAATGAGGGACTATAAAAATAGTGTCATCCATTACTTTGAAACTTTCTTTTGTTCAAAATATTTCTTTAATTTTCCAAAACATTAAAAAATAGAATAAAAAGATGATGTATATGCATTCCAAACGACTAAGTGTTGAGTTGTATCAAAACTATACAATCAAAAATAAGTGAATCAAAAATGACTACCTAAATTTAATGACTATTTTTTACAAATTATTAAAATAAAATAATAATCATTAAAAGGAATGACTGGTAAATAGCCATGTTTATTAAATCATAAGTTTTAATCAAGCTATAGCTATGAATATAACAAAGAATACACAAGAATTGTTCTAAAAACTATTTACCCGTGCATGGAACTTTAAATGGGCTTCCACCAATGTGATATCCATTGTATTTTACTGTAATGAAATAATCTCCTGGGGCTAATGGTGTATAACGTACTTTATAACCTTCTTCAACTTCAGTGCAATCCATAGATACTTTAGAGGGTCCATCGATAGTAACAGATAAAGTTCCAGTACCAGCACTGCATGTATCAACAATGAAATCTGTTTTGGTGCCTGTAAGTAAAATAATATTTCAATAAACGATGTCATCATTCATTCGTAATTCATAAAAAGAAATTAAATTACCAGATTTAGTTTCTTTCAAACCAGGACCGTAAGCTTGAACAGCTGCTGGATCTGAATCATCCTTGCCGATGAGTAGACGGAGAGGACTTTGTGGAATATGAACACCAGAACAACGTATGTGAATGAGGTGCACACCATTTTCACGTGGTACAAACCTTAATGCCCATTGATCTACATAAGGGTAATTAGACATCAATTAGAATTGTCATAAAAATAACTCTCTTCACATTTCACCATTTTTAAAATCTGTTTTCAATAAACTCAATTTTGAATTACCAGGAAACTAGGTCGCTTCCCTTAATAACAATTTTCAATAGCCATCAATCTTTGTAAAAATACCATAGCAACACTGAACAAAATATCATATTTTAAGTATTTCCGACTAATATGCATGATTCAACTAAAAGAAAAAATAATTCATACTTACTCAGATCTACTCGAAACAAATATTGGATCGACTTCTTGTGATAATTTAATATATTCAGGAAAAATATAATATAGAATGTATCGAGTGATAATCATGAGAGGCTTATCAAGAATTAATAGAGTATTAAACAAGAAACAGAGTATGAATAATTATATAAATCAGACTATTATTCGTAAAGTAGTCAGAAGAACTATAAATTAATAAAATATAAATACTTTTTTATTATTTTTAAATTTTATGAAAAATGCACGCTTTCCTGGATACTCCACCTGCTCACAGAACTCTAATATTTTACTAGTGTAAAAGTTAGAAATCTGGTAAATGTCAACAATTCTATATGTATGTCAGAAATATTTTTCACTAACATCAACAAATATCAACATTCAGCATGCTTTGAGAGTGTGTCATTATCAATCTTTTTCACTTACATCCGTACCATCGGTGTATGTTAAATGATTTGCTGATACAAATAAAAAATATATAACAGAACTCTTTTTTCAATTTTCACCATGCGGAATGTCTGTCGACATTGTGAGAGAAACGTTATGATATTCCAAACATTCACAATGTTGACAGTATTTGGTGATGTAAGATATTTAAAAGATATTTCGGAATCATCCCATGAAAAGGAAACACTATTATGCATTAGATTGGAAATAAATGAATGAATCCTTACCAGCATCTAAAGGAGTAATAAAGCAATCATCTTCTGTTCCAGAGGGTGAGATGACTTTTCCATCTAAATTTCCTTTGGCTCCATTCATGAGAATGGCAATGGCTACAGGTTTGTTAATTTGATTAAAACTCTCTGGAATATGAGCCAGTTCAATCTTTGAGGTGTCACCCGTTGAAGGCAGCATGTACACGTGGTAGGGACTGTCCGGGATGTGCTGCTCATTGAACTTGATACCTACTCTATAGTCACCTTTAATTGAGAAAACAATATTGGAATTAACTATAGAAATAACTCTCTCTCTGTATATAGATAAAATTTGTTTTGAATTTATACCTGGCTCAGTCACCTTATACTTCACGTAACACGAACCATCTTTAGAGTCTTTGAAGTCAATGTCAGCTTTTGATGGACCTTCCACCGATATAGCAAGACTTCCTGCACCAGCTTCTCTCGTCCAAACATTAAACTCACCTTAAATATTCAATGACAATATCTTTAAGTACAATTCATTTTAATGATTTAAGTGAA
Source organism: Parasteatoda tepidariorum (assembly GCF_982258835.1). Classification (NCBI taxonomy): domain Eukaryota; kingdom Metazoa; phylum Arthropoda; class Arachnida; order Araneae; family Theridiidae; genus Parasteatoda; species Parasteatoda tepidariorum. Next base: position 1,889,438 of record NC_141755.1, on the reverse strand, counting down.
CTTTAAAGAAATATTTTATTTTCTAAATATAAATCATTTTGAACAAACATCCTTTAATCTTACTATAAATAGAAAATAAATCAACAAAACAATACTTTTTTTTAAATATCTGTAGTAATTGCTAATAATTGAGATCTTTAAGCGAGAGTATGTTTTGAATATTTAATCTTTTAATAGATGGAACATTAGACACCATTTCAAAATAAAGTCTTCAAAATAATTCATATATATTACGGGTATATTATTCAAAAAGGATAAATAAAATGCTTTTTCAATAAATTTAAAATTGCATGCATCCATTTGGATCTGAAACTATATATTTTTAAATAGCAATAGCAGCAAATAAATAAAACAATAATAAAATTGGATTTCTAATTTTTGCAAGCAAACTATATCATTAAAATAACCAGTTCAAATAGAAGAATTATTTAAAACACTAAAGGGTCATATAAAAAAAATAGTGCGTGGAGTCCCTCCGCGCGGAAGAAGTGAAACTTCGTAATGTGTAAATGAAAATAGGAAGGGGTAGAAATTGATTTTTAGTGAAATCATATTGTTTCTTTAAGACAAACTTTATTAACATTGCTTACAATTCACAATTGATCGCATCTTTTAATTATCATTTTCGAGAGGAGAAATATCCAAATCTATAACATTTACAACGGGATTATGATAACTAAAGTAAGATACGAAATGTTTGAGTTCTATTTTTTCAATATTTCTTGCAAAAACTGCATCAGTGGTAGTTCCCCCTTTGGTTGTTGGATCATTCCTAACATTTATTACTTCCAATCCAAATTTGTCTTTGAGGAAGGTTAATAATGTTTCAGATTCAGGTAACGAGAAATTCACATTAAAATCTCCTACAAGGATCACGGGCCGTTCGTTGCCATGGTAGCGTTAAACGTTTAACACAAACTTGTTGGAAGTCGCATTAGAAGTTTCACTTCAAAAATCTTCGAAATTTATTTTAGCTTTAAAATCTCATTATAAAGCATAACTTTTAAGCTACGATCATTCCTGCTTGAATGCTTCATCCATAATGAGATAGGATCAAATAAAGATCTCATTCAAATAGTGAATCAACTCCATTTATTTGAAAATAGAGTCCCATCCACGTTCATTTCCATTTTAAAACTTCCAGCTTATTTTTCACAGCTAAGCAGGAACACTACAAATCACACAAAAAAGGAAAAACATTCTTAAGACAAGATCTGTATTTCAAAATGAACAAAGAAAGAGTCGGCTTATTACAATGAAGGCCTTAATGGTAAATTCTTTAAAGTGGAAAGTGAAAATTTTCAGAAGGTTTTAAATTATGAAAAATAATTTTAAAGTGAGAATAATGTAAATGTGATTTAGCCAGTAATAAAATTTAGAAGAAGTAAAAATTAATATATGAACTCCCACACTTTCTAACCTAAGCGTGATTAGCGTTTTTAGCTCTTTAATGATGAAATCAAGTGATAGAGACTCACATATCTCGCTAACAGTTCCTCTGTATAAGCCAGGTCCTCCAGCATGAACTTTATGGGAGCCATGGTCTCTGAAAGGGCCAACAGTGAATTGAAATGGTGATCCAGGAATGTGGAGATCTTTGCATCGTACACTGACTGTATGCACACCCGTCTCCTTCGGAACAAAATGAACATTGTAACTACACTCATCACAGTCAGCGATGCTGGCATCTTCGGTGACACCAGATGGTGATGTGACTTTGGCAGACATATCAAATGCACTAGATCCTAGGAGAAGAGAATGCACCATACAGTAACATAATTTTTATTTTTAACATTCATAAATTATCAAACAGTGGATAGAAAAGCGGGCATCTTGAATAAAACAATGGTAAACATACCGGGAAGCCTGAAAGTAAGTTTACATTCATTGCCAACATCAACAACTGGTGCAGATTCTCGTTGCTTTTTAATAAATTCTCTCTGAATATTAGATCCTTCACCTAATACTTTCACAGTAAAAGGACTTCCTGTCAAAAAACAATGGAAGCAATTTCATTTTTATAATACTTTATTTTATTATTCATTTTTAATTTTTTAATTTTTGCTTACCTGGTACGTGATGATCAGCAAACTTCAGATTTACAATATAATATCCTGGCTCAGTGGGCTTATAGCCTACAGTCAATGTGCCATTTTCATTATCTTTGCAGTTAATTTCAGCTTTACTGGGTCCTTCAACAGAAAGACTAAGGCCTCCAAAACCTGCATTAAAAATCACAATAAAAAATTACTTATGCATATTTGCTAGTGACATATATCATTTTAAGAATAATAAACGCATAACCGTTGAAATACATTTTAAATGAAAAAAAAATATTTTTCAAAACGATTGTCCAAAAAAAATTAGTTTAATTGTAATAAATAATTTGCGGTGAAATCCTTCTTATAGTGTGGCAATACAACACTATTAAAATAATTCCATAACATTGCTTTCCAAAAGAAATTGTAACTCTATTCTTATTTATAGTTTAATAAGTAAATAGTTTTTGCATCTCTATATTCATATTTGTAAGAATTATAATTTTAAAATTGAAACTTATGACATTATATTATTATTTGTCAATTGATAAATAGATGATGGGCATTGATAATAAAGTATTATTAATAGATTATAAATCATCCAGATATACCTACTAAACACCCTAAGCTTAAATATAACATAAGAAGCTATTATATTTCAATATAAAGTTGAACTCGATTGATACAAAAAAAATGATTTTCATTTAGTTAACAAATATTGTTGATACAAAACAAAACTACTCTTTTCTTTATCTAAAAAAACATTTTAGAAATTTAAAATGAATCACACAAGAGTATGGAATCATACCGGCTTCCTTTGTATCAATTGTGAACTGATTTTCAACATGAGTCTTTCCTTCCTTGATAGCATTGCCGATGACCTTCACCTTAGTGGCATCGCCAATCTCTTGATCTAACACATTGATTTGGAACGGACTTCCTTGAATATGATTGCCCTGTCGCTTAACGTTAACCATGTGCGGTCCGGCTTCACGGGGAGTGAAAGAAATTCCTGCCATTCGACAAAGAAAATTTAATTAATTGAGTGAATGCTACTGAACAGTATTAAGAGATTGTTGTCCAGAATATTACCTAAATGACCATTTGGCAATGTTTTCAGAAAACAGGGTTCCTCTAGACCTGATGGAGAGACAATACTAGCATTCAGATTTCTGGCATCTTTTTCTTGTACTTTCAGTGAAACTTCGCTAGAGTGACCCACTGATATTTGATTTCTTTTTCGGCCTTCACCTAAGAAACATTCGCATTTATAGTTAATAAGGTTAATTCATAGTAAACGTTCAATGCATTGAAATATTACATTACCAAATTAAAATCTAATTAGGTTAGGTACATATACAAAATTATGTTTAATGCCAATACCAAATTATATTTCGATCAATAGTTAAAAATGTTTCTCAGTCATGTTTTAGCTCACAATGCAGAAACTTAAGTTATTGCATTCTGATTCGAAAAATTTACTATTACATCGAAAGTCAATAAGAAATCTTACATTGCATCATTCTAAGGAATAAAAAAAAAAACTTTAAAAGCTTTGAAAACTGCATTTCTTTTCAATAAATACTATATTCCTAAGATTTTATTAGAATTTGAAATCTAAATTTCGCAACCAAAATTTAGTAAAAAATTATCAAACCTGTAATTTTTGCTGTAAAAGGACTTCCTGCAATGTGCTTGCCAGCAAATTTGACAGAAATCTTATATTCTCCAGGAGCTGCAGGCAAGTAATTAACAGCAACTGTTCCGTCTTTGTTATCGTGGCACGTTATTTCCGCTTGAGAAGGTCCCTGGACTGCAACATCAAGTCCACCTAAAATATGGGTTTACGTGAAAATCACCATTTCAAATTAAAAAGCGAGATTACAGCTTAGCTCTTTGTCAAAAACTTTAATTAAATGAATTTATCGATCAGAGATATTTATTATTTGAAATAATGTGCGTGATAACTAATTTAATTAATTACTGATTAATTATCACCCACTTAATTTCTTTACTTATTTGGTATGCGAATAAAAACAATGTATATAAAAAAATATACGACAGTTTTGAGATTTTGCCTAAGTATTTTCTAGCAATTTAAAAGACTTTCAGAGTTCAGTAAAAGATGACGGGATTATTTTTATGATTTCAAGGTTAGTTTTTTTATTAACATATTATTAGAAAATTATGAAGGAAACAAGCATATAACAATGTTATACAGATAAATTCGATATAATAGAATGAAAAGTGGTTTCAAGTTAATAAAAATTTACTTTAAAAAAATAACACTGAAATTTGTCTCAAATTAGTTAGAAACATTTTTAATCCAAATATTAACCCTTATTTGGACAAAATAAAATAAAAAAATAACTTTTACATACATTCTTTATAAAAAAAATATTTTTACATTTTTATGTATCATAAACATATCAACATAAATAAAGTAAAAGCTAAGATGCAATGTAAATTGTAAGTCACTGGTAAACAAATAAATATTTAATTTTAAAACTATACTTTGTTCCACAGAAGAAATAAAGAAAGAAATGATTTGAGAATAACAAAACTGAAACTAAAAATATATTTGCCCTTAAAAAAAATTCACATTTTATTTATATTTTAAAATTCCCACTATATTACATATCACCAATCCTTAATTGAAAAAAATTCAATACTAAAAATTAATTTTATAAATAATATACCTGCTCCCGCATCCTTTGTATAAATTGTAAAATTAGCAGGTTCACCAGCAATGCCTCTGCTCAAACCTGGACCATGTGCAGTCACAAAACCACTTGTAATTGAATCCACATAAATTTTGAATGGACTGCCTGTAAAATAAATAAATAAATAAATGCACATTCATTAAACATATCATTCTATTTTATCAGGAACCATGAATTATTTACCTGGTATATGTTCTTGATTGTATTTCACATGCAACTCATGTAAACCTTCTTCCCTTGGATCGTACTTAATAGAAATGGTCCCATCTTGGTTGTCTATGACAACCGGCTTATCGAATTTTCCTGATGGCATTTTGATATCAGCTGAGACAAAACCATATTTATTAATTCAAGTTTTTTTAAAATAAAAAACAAAATGTAAGGAATGTTTTGCAAAGCATAAGAGAAAATTTTGTTACCAGTTATTTGGCCTGTGCCAGGAAGAACTATGCTATGTAACTCGACGCTTCTAAACTGAGTGGTTCGAGATTGAGTTGTGCGTGTTTTAGTAACACTCTTTCTTTGAACCTCTTCAGTAACAGCCTGAAAGAATGTCATAAATTCACTATCTCATTCCTAAATAACACTCATTTCAATGAGAAGAAAATAAAACTTTTCCAAATATAAAGATAGAAAGACAGTAAAAATGGATTCAAGATTACCACGAATTTTAATCCAAAATAACATATTGCGAATCATAGGATATTTATATCTTAAAGATATTTTTTTATTCAGATATATTCTTAGTAAGTCGCAAGAACACAGTTTTTGTCAACAAAAAAAGTTTTGTTCCTTCAAACAGCCTAATTCTTGATAAATAAAATTTTCGTGAACTTGAGACGATTGATAATTCCGATATAAGCATTTTTAAGAATGTCTTCCAAAAGTAGTAAACCCATAACAAAGAATGTTACAGCTTATTTTAAAGTGACATTGCTAAAATTAGCCATTGCAAACTTAAACACCTTCCCTACTTTTTCAAAACGAGTTTCACTTTCATCCAATTTAGTTAATTTAATAGCATGCATACTAAGGTAGTTTTCCTATGAAAGTTTCTGTTAATCACCTTTATAATTTTTGTTTAATTTGGTGGCGAGCCACGACTTTTAAAACATTTTTCGTTAAATATGTAACCATTTTGTTTAATATATATATATATATATATATATATATATATATATATATATATATATATATATATATATATATATATATATATATATATATATATATATATATATATATATATATATATATATATATATATATATATATATATATATATATATATATATATATATATATATATATATATATATATATATATATATATATAGAGAGAGAGAGAGAGAGAGAGAGAGAGAGCAAGAGAAACTATCCCAATACATGCTGTTGCATTTTTAAGTAAATAGAACGAAAATCTAGGAAATTATCGCGAGCAATTGGTTAAAATCAAGAATCCTAAATTAAAAATTTACTACATAATTGTCTTTGTATATTTAAGAGTCATTTACTAATGATTTCATATAATTATTGGTTTTCAGAAATTTAGGAGATTAAATCTCAACCTCACGAAGATTACCCCTATACTATGTCCTGCTGAGCACTAAAGTCGTATATATTAAAATAAGTAAGTTACTAAATGTCTAATAGTCCCTATGTGAACAGAAAATATTTCGAAACTCTTCACAAAAAAAACTATTTATGAATTAAATGTAGGGTTTAAAAATGGCACATGATCCAAAAAAAAAGCATAAAAAAGAATAGATAATGTGCTAATGTCTTTCTATGATGAACTGCAATAAATTGTTTAGCTTAAAGTGTTTGAGCTTAAGCAGTTTTCGGACTCGCAATACACGCAGTGTTTAGCGATAGTCAAATAATTAAAAATCGAAACTTCTTTCTTAACGCTTAAAAAACAAATTATGTATATATACAATTTTTATTCTTTTTCTTTCTTTCTTTTTTCTTTTGCATTCTTGACTAGTCTATCTTCCGATTTCGTGAGCAAAATGCAGAAATTCTTGAGACTAAAAATGCGTGAGACCATACCTTCTTTGCCAGAAACATACAACAGACACCGTCTGGGACTCAGATTTTTATGTCTAAAATATTGTTCCCACCGTTATCGTTATTTAAGGCATGTGTTGATAACCTCCCATCAACAAATGCTAAGTGATTTTGCAATGTTTGCATTCCGAGATTTTTTTTTTAGTATTATTATTTATTTTATGTAGTTGAACTAGAAAAAAATCAACACTTTCCAAAATAAACTTAAGAGATGCGTCACGTTCAGTATGGAGAATACTCACCTCTCACAATGGTCTTATCCGTGAAACAAAGCTCAAATATCGTTCTTATTTTTGCTTTATTTGACTTTTAAAAACGACAATGACTAATTCTCAAAATATTTTCTTCAGTTTATTTCCGAGTGCTTTAATGTGACACTTTCGGCTGTCAGGGTACGTAAAAAAATAAAAGAAACGAAAAAGAAAACTAATTGATTTATGGCATCTAGATGGAGGAATATTCTATATTTAGCCCATAACGGCGTTTTTCTGTAGGCTCCGCCGCCACCTTAACAAAACGAAACTTTTGTCGAGTCGACATTGTGCGAATAGCAATAAAGTGAAGTGAAATGGGCCACTGTCTTATGAATAACGCTACATAGAGGGCCAATGACTTCTCATCATAAAGAGGAACACAGTAATATCGTTAGTAGTTGGGGAGTTATCAAAATATAGGTTAAGATACTGAAAGGAATTTTAATGTTGAATGATGAGAGAATGGTTCATAAAGTTTAACAACTCGCGAAAAAACTTATAACCTGATCACAAAATGCCTAAAGAATTAAATATACTTTAGCCAAATTTTAATGGCGCAGTATTTACCGAAATTAAAATAGATCAAGGTTCAGTTAATATGGAAATAGCGTTCTGTCCCATTCATTCTCCTCCGTGAACTAATTAACGAAATTTAAAAATGTATCTGGCAAAGAAAACGAATTCTAAGAAAACATCCTTAATAAATTTCGATCTAATTTTAATTCAAGAATGTTTGCGAAAAACAGTTTGGCGAAATTAAATTTAAACGAAAAATGAAAGGCTAAGAGATTTTATGAAAAAATTTACATTTTCATCGTTCTATTATATTTGTAACTTGACTGTACCAATATACAGATTTTTTTTTAAAAATATTTCATGAAAATTGTGATACTGCATATCTCGGATTCTTTGTATAAGTAGATTTCCCATTTTTGATAACGAGATAGCAAGCTTCTGGTATAGCGAGTTAATTCGACAGCTGAAAAACCAAATATAAACACTTCTAAAATTAAAGAAGCATAAAAAAAAAGAATTCCTAAGACTAGAATTTTTTTTTTTTAAAGTTTAAAATGTTTCGCATTGATCTCTTTGAATATGATACATTTCCCCTCCCATAAAGACGCGATGCTCCTTTAGTGTTTAAATGACGCGTGGCAAAATGTGGATTTAAAAATGTTATTGTAAATAAATTCTTTGAAAAAGAGTGAAATTTCGAATTCTTTGGAGACTTTTTTTTATGGAATTAAACAGATCAGGATGAAGTCCCATAGCAAAGTGGGATCCGTATGACGATACTACTAACCTTATTGATTTCGACACAGATGATGTTTAGCTTTACGTTAACTTTTAAATTGTAGCTTTACGGCATGTTTTTAAAAGTTTTCATTATGGTTTAGTTTTTGAAGTACTCTAATAAATTATCGCAATTTTTCTTACTCTTAATTTTTTTGTCTAAACGTAATTCAGTAAACTGTTTCTAAAAAACATTTGAAGAAAATAAGTTAAGAGAAGAAATTGAATATATCGGTATATTATTTGAAAATAAAGTATTTAAAAAGATTTTTGAAAGGGGTAAATTTATACAGAGTTTATCATATTTATCTCATTATTTATAATATATAGATATTTCTTGATCAAGAATCTCCGTAACCGGTAAATAAGTCGACCCCCTGATTTTCGTTAAATTTTGGGCATTTATAAAGTCGACACCAGGATATGCAGACAACCAATAGAAAAATTTACTCAGTGAGGAATCGCAACGACGGTTAATGTATAAACAAAAATTAGTGCTTCTATGGATGGGGTGAAAAATGAAAAAAATTACAAAAAGGATTAATTAATAGTTTTGCAAACACTTTCGATAGATGCTATTCAAAGTTATAGAGCTCCTTAAGTACTCTTTCATCCAAAACATTAACACACAGTAATGAGAGATTAGTCAAACAGCGAAAATAAATCTGGCACATCTTTGAATTTTTAACACTCCCTGAACGTGTTAACCATAAACATTGTGACTGTCTTTTTCAGCTTTTGTTTATTCGAGATGAAAATTTACAGTCTGTTTACGCATTTCACTCTTTCTTCCATTAGCACTGATTCGAGAAATAGGAGGATGTGTAAAAATAAACATGGCAAAACTTGACAATTGTTTCTACCACATAAAATGTATTGTTGACTTAAATGACTGAATAAAGTGTTCCAAACATTTCCCTATGCTTTGTATGTAACCACCTAATAGTTTTAATGAGGAAAATTCTTCGATTCCTTTTGCTCTTAATTTTTATTCTAGAAATGGCACCTTTTCTCGACTTTCTGTATGTAGTAAGTAATTAATCCTATCAAAGTGAACTAGTATTAATCTATAGAAAGTTTGAGGATTTGATTTTTACGATGCATAGAGATAAATTTGCTTCCAACAATCTTATAAATATAAATATAGTATAATGTGACTTCTTATAAGGAATGAAGAACTAGTGTATTTACTATAACGCTACAATTTTGCAATTGGAATGTGCATAAAAAAATTTTTAATTATAAAAAAAGTTGCAGGAATTATACTGCTGATTAGTTGGTTAACTATTAAATAGAAATTGTAGTACCTAACTTTACTTAGACCTCTTTAATTCAAACTATCAAGAACAAAAGTACGGACAAAACTGGCAATTAGTTTTGATTCTATTGAATGGATATGTATATTGCAATTGAATTGAAGTATATAGTAATTGAATGTATGCATATTGCTATGATTTCTTTCCATACATCTTACCAGCAAACTAACAATTGACATAAACTTAAGAACTTTAACAATAAAGAATAATTCTATAATCTTTATTTATAAAGCCTACTCGGTTATTAAACCGATCGAAAGATAAGAAGTTTTACTGCAATGAAGTTCAATATTAATATGAAGAAAGCTTATTTTTATGTCGTTTTTGGGTACATCAAGAATTTTTATAGACATGATTTCTTGCTCTTTTGAAGTTGGTGAAATCTGCATAAGATGAATTCTTACTCACTTAAGAAAACGAAACAATTTTAGTACTTGTTATTAACTTGAAAATACAGTTCTAGATCTAATAAAACTGGTGCATTACAAAAGGCTAGTAGAAGCATTATAATTAAAGTGAGACATATAAATAGGATATATATACAGAAGTGAGTGAAGAAAACGGTGCCTCACCGTGAATTAAGGAATCTTTTAATATAATCCCAAGAACGAATGGTGAAGAAAGAAAAAGAGTTACTTTGACTTTAACTAATCAAATTGATGCGTGCTATTTAGTTTAGGTACTTATCATATTTGAACAAAATAAGAAGTATAGGTGATGGGGGTTTTACATTATAAATATCGAACCAGGAAACGACGAAACAAGTGTGTCCATAGAATAAAATTCATTTCATAACAGATTTTTACCATACCATCTAAATGTATTATTTGTGGTACTATGTTGCCCATAACTTAAAACTGATAATATTTTGTGCGGTTTGTAGTGAGGTCTTCTAGGAGTGAGGTATTTAAAAATATTGTAATTTTTTTCTCTAAATCTATGTGTTGCCAGCTCTCAAAATCTATAAGCGTTAGTATCACATCAAGAAAATTCTTCTTCTTCATTCAGTAACCCAAAGAGCATTGTTTTTATATGTATTTCAAGGTAGGCATTTATCAAGTCGTATTTACAAATGAGGCAGACATTCGGAAATGGATCAGAGTGTGAACAGGATCTCACGTTGACGCACCTGCATTTCTATGCATGAGATTCCAAGGGCATTAGAATTTGATCTACAAAAAGAAGTTACCTTGGATTCAACTCAAAACTGTCGTATCATTTGTAACCTGGCTTTTATTCAAGTGGATGTGATAAGCAGAAAACCACAAAAGATTCTTCACCAAGGCAACAACAACCAACTCAAACGCTACAAGATCTTCATCAATCGCTCTAGGAAAAGATACGGTTGAGCGAAACAAAGGATGCTACTGACATTTGCTGATGATAAATGATGAATCTGTAATATACATCATTTAAATCCTAAGCGTTATTCACTAAAAGGTTTTCGCAATCATCTCATTACTTACATTAAAGCGTTCAGCACTTTTTCTTGAATGATAAAATATTTAATTGAAAGTTTGAATTTTACTTATTACCGCGAAAAAACGTAATGTTTGAAATCTTTACTTTTATTTACAAAAGACAAAATCTTATAACGGTAATGATCCTTGCATTTCGAAAAATATTAAGAAGCCTTTTAAGAGTTTGGATTTATAAAAGTATGCCAATAAATCCGGTGTGCCACAATTGGTGTCGAAGAAGACGTGAGAAAAAACTGAGCTCATGTGAAACAAAGATATAAAACAACAGAGTTTCTATAAAACATCAATGCTTCAACTACATATTTAGTCAACACATACAGTCTATTAAATAACACTCTTAAAGATAAGCACTGCCGGGTCGTTTGTTTCAAGAAACAATTTATTTTAAATTAGTCCTATTTCATTTTCAAAAACTCTGAATAAAAAATAATCCCTTCATAATCTTGGAAAGAATTTAAATAATAAATAAAGACTCATTTTAAAAGAAAAGAAAAGAAATTACTAAGTAGAAAGACAAAAAGAAAGGTTTGTTTTAAGAAAAACTAATATAACTTACATACATTTTGGATAATATACCTTTTTTTTGCCTAAACAAATTCGATTTAGTATTTTTTAGCTATCACACAGAAGATGCATAAATAATATCTTAATAGGTATCTGCAACCTATTTAGTATTAACGCCATAAAAAATGTTTCATTTCATTACGTAAAAAAGATTAAACGCAACTTATTAAGCAATTTTTTTTTCCATTTATTAAAACGTAAGGCGTTTGAGGTTTATTCTTAAGTCTATTTTACCTGGCTCACAGTTTTCAAATAACAAGCGGATAATTTGGCACGAATTTTTAACCTTCACGCACTAAGAAGTTGAATGTTTTCTTTTTCTTCTTCATTAATGGAATTAAAAAAGAAAGATTAAGTTGCAAAAGACGTACATTAATTCACTTATGAATGAGCTGAGATTTAGTAGCAAACACTGAGATTCCTCTTTCATAATCAGTTTATTTTTAGGTTTACGCGAACTGCAGAAAAGTGAAGTATATTAAAGAGATACGTCATTTAATTCTTTCATTCAACTATTTAAAGACGTTTAGACACACATTTTGGCATTACTGCTCCCTCATGCAAATCATATCTCACATTAAGGCAAAGGGGGAAAAAAAAGATATACTATAAAAAAGCGATCCATTTAATTCCTTTTTTTTCCGGGGTTAATGTATAGTACAAGACTTTCAGCAGCATCTTATTAGAAAATGAAATTTATAGAGTTATTGCTCGTATAGCTCTTGAAAACGAATCTATATTTATTGTCAGGTGTTTCAAATTTTATAGTAAGTAATGGAATCAGTAGCAAAAGTAAAGTAAAATATACAAAAATTATAATTTGCGAGTCATTATTGCCTTATGATTAGAAAAATATATCTAGTTTTTCCTGTTAAACTCATTTGATTACCAATGAATCTAAGAATTTACGTTGTACTTTTATTGTTTTAAAATTAAAAAGAAAATAAATTTATAGCACATAAACTAGTGAGAAATAACAAAACAGACGCGATCAGTATTCTTCAATATCAATACCAAAACTCCTTATTATGTAATAGGTGGAAAAAAAATTATAATAACCTTTAAAAATAAAGGGAAATTCTTAAGATGTTTCATAAATTCAGGCAAAATTAAAAACGAAATGTTTAATTCTTCATTCAAATTCATTATAAAGTTGGGATGTAAATCATTTAAGTCATAATTGATTATTTAAACTAATTGATACAATTTTAAATAATAGGTGATTAATAGTTACCATACTCGAAATTTAACGTAATAATAAATTAGCCTTAATAAAGGGTAGTTAGGTATTTATATCACACAAGAGGTGGGCTGTATTTTATTTTATGACTGACGTTGAACCAATTTTTGATTTACGACTACTTATGTTGTCATTTTGAACCCAATCTAGAAGACAAGGAAACTCCTGGATCAAGTAGTGGCAGAAATTTGCCTTCGTGGTCCTGATATAATTAACTCGCATTTGCGTTATATGGAGAGGTGAACCACGAAAACATCCTACGGTTAGCCTGACGGCAAGGGGACTAACCCATGATCCGTCTGCCATTGAGGAGCATTGTGTTCAATACGAGCCGGTTGCGGAATCCATACCGACCAGCTGAGATTTGATATATTCTGGGAAACATAAGTGAGGATGAAGACAAGCATTTCATTCTTCTTTTGAGGGGATGACTCCCCCGCTTTTGGTAGACCGACAATCTGCGAGTGAAATCGAGCACTAGAACAGAGCGGTAGAACAGTTTAATGAGGACCGATTCCGCGAAAACTCGCGGTCACAATGCAGGCTGATCGAAGTGGTCACCCACCCGCTTACTGACCGCAGCCAGTGATGCTTGAATTCGTTGTGCTACTACACTGCGGGACAACCTTAAAACACAAAAAAAAATTACATGCAAAATTTATAAAGAAGCACTTTTTATTATAAGTAATACTTAGGGCTTCGGCAACAAATAGAGCAAAGGAAAGTTTTTAATTTCAAAATAAGAATAGGACAATCATTAGACCATTGTTTGAAAATTGTTCTCGATTTCCCATGATTCACATTTCAAAAATTTATCTTAATTTTCAAAATCTCTGAAAATTTCATAATTTCTTTATTTTGTTAGTTCTGTCAATGTTTGAATAAGTAGCACGGCAAAACTTTCCTCGAAGTAAGTGTTGCGCTTAGAAAGTCGGATGTACAAACAGCATTTTAAAGACAATTTTCTTCAGTTCAATAGAATAAATGCCACAAAACTTTTTGTGACTGATTCAGAGAAGTTTTATTTTGGCAGTAAGTCAGAAGCATTCGACGCCGCGATTCTATTTCAGGTAACAGTCGAGGGATACTTTTGTATCTGTAAAAACTATTGGCCACAAAGCAGAATTTCTTTCTTCCCTATTTCTTTAGCACCATCTCATCGCTATCTTCAAGTTCATGGTAGAGTGATTTTGAAACATATTAGTTGGGATGAATATAAAACACAATACATAAACTAACAGTGACATCTCACTAAACGATTTCATTAGATTAAAATACTTATTATAGTGTGGTCCGTGGTTTGAGAACGTTGAAAAAGACATTTTTATTGTTGTAAAATGGAAGGGATTATAAAAATTCTCAGTGAAATTTTAGTTAATTTACTTAAGATTGTTTGTTGCAAAAGGAACTTGGAACTTATTTCACCCAGAAATCAATTTAATATTGTCATTTAGTACTTTTTTCTTCCAAGATCTCAAAAATTTAATAGCAACTTAAACTAAAAGTCTAAATAACGCATAGTTAAAAAAAAATATAATAAAATACAGCCCTCGCCCTTCGGGAGAGATCTCTAAATTAGCAAAAATAACACCTAACTTTCTCACTTCCACTAATCTTTTTAATAGTGTACTTGCAACTCGTTGATACATAAATCCCAAAGATCTGTGTGTATGGTGAAAATATAAAGAAGAAAGGAAAGTACTGATTATAGAACAAAATTTAGATTTCAAATAACTAAGTTAACAATTTTTAAAAAAAAAATAGCCATTCTTTGTTATTTTTAGTGCATAATTAAAATTGATAGACATGATGTTAATGTTCTCAATGAATCAAGTTTGTAGCGCTGTTAGTATTCATTTAGTATGTAATTGTAGTTAACTTCAGCATAAAATATTGAATTGATTTACATAGTTAATATAAAATGTATAGAGAAGTTCAAGGCAGAAGGCTGAACTACATCCTCGAGAAGCATGAATTAATAGTCTTAATTTTGTGGTTGTGAATGGCATCTAGCTGTTTGCACTACTCCAATTGGACGATACATATTTCCATCACAATAGAAACTATTGACTGCTATCTAACTGATTGTTCATGGGTGGATTGCCAGTGGACAGGTAAGTGAAGTAGTGACGTCAGCTTAGACATCTTTATGGCGTTCGAAAAAATCTTAACACTTAGAACAGCTTCATCTAAATTATTATCTAATTATTTTGTAAAAATAAAGAACAAAGCTTTCTACTTCTTTAAATTTTATTGCTGCAATATAGGCAAGAGGTTACGAAATGGATTGAAATGCGTCAAAACAAAATATCCGCATTTTAAAACGAAGTGCATATTACATGAAATTGCGATTGTTTACAAAACAACTCTTGATAATCGGAAAAGGCATAGGCATTTTTTTTTGCTCCTGAGCAAGAAAAGTATATGAATCGAAACATTAACATTTTAGATAGAATAAACATTAGATTTGCGAAAAATTGCATATATAATAGTTTGTTTTGTTTCAGCAGCTAGAGTTGAGATTTCACATACATAATATTATCCGATTTTATGTACGAAAATTACTTAAATTGACTTTTATCTCATACACCAATGTGATCGAAAAGTATCGAGAATGTTGCCAAAGGACACAAAATATCAACTTGTAGGTCAATATTTTCAAGCTTCAAAACAACCTCTCATGACTACACTGCACTTGTTTGACGTTGCAGTGCATTTTTTTTTCTTTTGACTTACTTAAAAAAAGTAAATCGTTCCCGCAAAAGCCCTTTGAAGAACAGGAGGTCATGGAGGCTGAGATTCCACTATACCGCGATCAACAGAATGATGGTGACAATGTGGCCAACATATCACGGCCTATATGTTCCAGCTAAACTGGTATACATACATCTGTGGCTAGGTGGACATCAAGCTGATACCAATGATAGTTTCGTTAAGCCCCTTCAAGATTCAGACAGAATTTATGGAATGAACGGCTAGCTAACACGAACAATAGAAATCAGAAAAGGTAATGTATCAGGTGAATCCAAGAAAGTTGAATTTCCAAATACAAAAACGTACATTTTCTGAATAAACACATATCCTTTCTCTGTTATGGATTTGGATTCTTAAACCTCAAGATAGCAGCAATCTAGGAAATAAGGTCCACTAGTTTAATCAGGAAACTGGTCGAAAGTTTGACTCCCTGGATGTTTATTTTACATTCTGCGTATTTCGCCATATCTTTGGAATTAATGAAGCAAATTAAATAGTTTTTGAACACTATAATTAGTTTTTGAACACTATAATAAAACTTGTTTTACCAACAATCTACAAAAACGAGAAAAATTGACATCAGTATATTTACGAATATGAACCTAGCCACTCAGTGGCGCTTTTAAACCGGAATATGGAGAAAATGTGTCACGTTATATTTTCCTTAACATAAGTTTCTTCTTTATAAGTTTGCACAGGGAGCAAGGGAGTCATTTTATCCAACGTCTATGCAAAAAAAAAGAGGAAAAATATTATTAACTATTTTTTAATATTTGATCGAAAATTTTTAATAGTCAGACGTGCACATTTTTGAAAGAATTTTAACTGCGAAATAATGAATGACTAAATCCGTAAGTTCAAAGAAATCAGTTCAGGAGAAATAAACATTTAAAAATATGATTTTCCGCAATTGCTCAGAAACTATTCAATCCATTCTAACCATTCAAATTTTGTCTTTTAATAATATAGTTTAAAATTATTTAAAAAAATTTGTATACTTTACAATTTATAAGCTTTAGAATCATTATTTAATCAAATAATAAATTATTATAAAAAAATATTTTTTGCATCTTTGTAAAAACGCGTTTTATGGTGGTTGTGTGTTCAAAAACTTTTTGATTCGCTTGAAACGTTCTAGAGATACGGTAAAATGCACAAAATGCAAAATTAAAAGGTGACCCATAGATAAAAGGCATTTTCATTCGGATTTTTTTTAAAATCTGATTTCGTAATTTATAAACGGTGTACGCAAATTTTTGAGTAAATTTAAAGTCATGAAACTATATAATGTTTGCATGTTAGTACGTGGAAATCTGATGATAAGATTGAAGGTTATTCTGGTATTTTTTTATTTTTATTTTGCGCACTAAACAATAAATGCCTCTAACTAGTAGAGTTAAACAACAATCCTTAAGCAGTAGTCAACATC
The DNA here is from genome assembly GCF_982258835.1 of Parasteatoda tepidariorum. Lineage (NCBI taxonomy): Eukaryota > Metazoa > Arthropoda > Arachnida > Araneae > Theridiidae > Parasteatoda > Parasteatoda tepidariorum. Next base: position 1,872,275 of record NC_141755.1, on the reverse strand, counting down.
TAGTTATGCTTACATAAGTCTGAATATACAGCTCAACAGAGCTGTATATTCAGACTTGTTTGCTTTTAACAAAATGAAATATTCTGGGAGCTCAAATAGTTTCAAAATTGAATTTCCTCAGGTACAAACCATTTCAATTATAACAAAAATAATAGTTAAATATAAGGATGCATAAATTCAAACACTAATAGTTCACTGGTTTCTAAATAAATATAACAAACGAATTCTTATTGACATTTTTGAAAACTGTGTATGTTGATTTACAGATAACAAAAAACCAGAAATGATTTATTTTAAAGAAATTTCGAAATCTTGCATGTATAGATTTTATATAAATGCTTTGTAAATTTTAAAACATAACTTTTATTTCAAAATACTGCTGATACTGTATACTAAGATGAATACAACTCATTTATTATTTTCACATTCTATTTAATTTAGCGCACCTGCATTACCTTTTTAGGAAGGCTTGATGTAAAAATGCATGGTAAGCTATAAGAAATTGATTTTCGTACATTTGACATAAATTTTGATTTTTTTCTTAATTCTATAAATAGTGCGTATGAAGCGTTCGGTTAGTAATGTCCAGATAATCGCAATGACCAGAAAGAAAATATTGACATTTAATTATTTGGCAATTTATATTAATTAAATACTTTAGTAACTTAAATTGAAAAAATATTAGTTTCATTTTTTTTTTCAAATCTTATATAAATTTAAATTTGCTTTTTTTCCCCGTAAATGATACATAGTTTTCAGGAATTTTTTCGAATCGATTTTACGACTTCTAACATTACTATACAATTGACGAATTGTGATTTAGGCATCAATTGGTATAGGACCGAATGGAGCTAAGCTCTTTCTGCAGACACTAGTAAGTTGTAAATGACGCATTTAATAAAATAAACTAAGGATGTGCTTTCTTCGAAAATTATAACTTAAAACATTGTAATGAAGTAGAGTTAAACAATAAAAATTAAAGTTGTGTTTTGTTTTCATGCGCTAGTATTATCAAAAGCTCCTTTTATGGTTTTTAAGACAAAAGGAATAAAATGTACTTAAGTTTAAGTGATGACTATTTCACTTCTAAAAGTGTCCCCATAGAATATTCTTTCGAGACTTAATGATCAAGAAAAAGAGCGAAAACATTTGAGTAGTGGGTCTTAAATTCTGGAAATCAATGTTAGTTCAGAAAGTCTCGACGATAAAGTAAAAAAAAGTCCAGAAAACTTTTTGCGTTGTACTAATAATCAAGAATTGCTTTGAAACAATTTTATAATCTCACAAATTTGCTAATAATGTTCATCTAATGATAATGTTATATTAATTCGATGCATGCCAACCTCTAGCCCTTTTTTTTCCGTAGTCGCGGAATTAATTAAATACAAAATAAAACATTCAACTGATATTTTTTACACTGATGATATAAAACATGAGTTGAACTGATATTTTTAAGTCATATTCTTAACAAACGATAAAGTAAGCTTGAATATATATCCAATTGTACAAAGCTAACAATGGGAATGATGACAAGTGCCAGAAAAACAGTTCTGGTATTTTTCTGGCTAATATAAATTATACGATAAAAAATAAAAACAATCATAAGTTTCACCATAAAATAGGGATTTGTCTTTAAACTATAAAAGCTTTAACGAATAAAAGGGTAGTCCATAAATTGGAGGGGGGGAATCAACAACATTTAGAGGAAAAGAAAAAAAAACAAGATCTGAACTTTTTCAATACTTTCAAAAAATGTCACAATTCCATGATCCGAAGTAAGAGTCGAAGAAATGACGAAAAACCCATTTTTGATGCTAATAACTACTCAATGACTATTTGATATAACTAAAAAGACCCAATAAATAAAATAATAACAAAGGATAGATAGGAATAGTCTAAGTTGCGGTATCTGGAACTCACTTAATCATGCAGATGGGTAACAAAAAAAAACGTCACATGTCTCAAAAATGGTCAGAAAGGGATGAGGGAGGGCACATTAATAATACTCACACTTCAATCTTAATATGTGAGAAATGGCATCCAGAGTGTGGAGTAGACTTTTAGATCCTGATAATCAGAGTAGAATGGAACAACGTCTCGCAGATGAGGGGAGGAAGCGTTCCCATTGGATGGGTAGGAGGGTGAGGGGGGACAACACCCGAAAATGGATAGCAGAATTGTGCCATTTTGTTGGAGGGAGACGGACAAGAAAAGAAAAATAATTAAAGGAAAGGTTGAAAATAGCTTTTTTCAACAACGAAAGATATTTGGAAGAGAAGAGGGCGTGCAAATTATTCTTCAGCTACCACTTCATTAGAAGAAAAACAAAATGCAAATCATTTTAAAGCAGTTTAAGTTCGCGGCATTCTACTTCGAATGACATTGGTTCTCATTAACTTTGGAATCGTAAACAGTAATTGTAAATGAGTAGCAAAATGTTCCTAATTATAATGCTGCTCAGTGCCGCACATTGAGAAAACGATAGGTCTCGCTCCATAAACACAATAAGGGAAACTTTGAAAAACAGAAAATTTCACTGATTGAATGCGGTGCATTACCAATGGCCGGAACTCAAGAACATTGAAAAAGTCAGAGTTTTACCCACCGATCACTCCCATAATCCGCTAATATAAATATATTTCTATCATCTTGCGAAAACAATTAAAAAAGATCAAATGCAGCTTCCTGCCCAAAATGCATACCCAGAAATCCACGTGCTTAGCTTGTGGTTCAATACATGATATTGTATCAGATAGTAGATATTAGCTTGTTTCAACCTTTAAACGTTGAGACAGTTTCACTTATGATGAAAAATGTTTAAAATGTGCTGAGCAGGAGTATAGTGATCAGAAATGACACAATATATGAATTCAAAATTCTTAGAAGTAAAGTTCACTAATGTTCAGGAGTTTACATAAAGGAGGTAAACCACCCGAGAAAGAAATGAATAGTCTGATCTGATAATATATCAAGAGTATGAATTGAAAAAATTAACCTCAATATCAAATATGTTCATTTAATAAGTAGACATCCGGATGTAAATATAGCTTTATTTTAAACCAATGCTTTGGGAAACACTTTGCTAACTCCTTCATCTACCACAAGACACTAAACCTTTGGCATCGTTGTTCCAATTGTTATATTAGTGCATAGAACAAAGGGAGAGGATTCATCAAAGGTTTGAATCACATTTGGTGTATTCTTACAAAAACCACCACTATTATAGTACATATGATGAATCGTTTAATAAAGCCTTTATGTAATGAAGCAAATTTCCGGTTATAATACACGCAACAATAGCGATGCGTGCTTGAAATTCTCTCACAATTTTAGAAATTCTCTTAAGGTTTAACAAAAAAAAATAATAATTTGTAAAAAATTTCAGGCCTAAATTGAATATACATAAAAACATCGAAATAATTTTTTTTTTTGCAAGTCTTTTCACATTTTCGCCAATTAACGTGAATAACTATGCGCTTCCTTAGGACGATGCTGACGCCCTACAATTCGAAAAACACTATCTTAAGTGTCTTTTTCTTTATTTGCGATTTGAATTTTATAAAACGTACATGCTTCTTTAAAAATAAAAGCTATATTTAAACTGCACTAAAAAATTGGTACGTGATAAATCAGAAGCGTTCAATACGAGTTCTAAAAAAAAGAAGAAGAAAGAAAGAGTTTTATAAAACTGTGGAAAATTGCCCTCCCCCCCCCAAAAAAAAGGGGCTTATTGCAAGTCTTGTAGCATGTAAAAGAGGACATGAAAGCCTAGACGTTATTCAGAGAAATCCAGATAGTAGTTAGATAAACGTACTAGTGTATTCTGATTCTCAAAGACTTTTTCTAGCTTCATTTTTTAAAAAATAAAAATCTGACAATACCCTCACAATCAACACATAAAAATGGATTTTTTTTCCTTCTTTTATTGTAATTCATAGAAGACGAAAGAATTGTTCATTGTAATCAATATTTTATTTCATAATATGCAAAAAATGGCAACTCAAACAGTAAGAATGTTTTTCTTTTTATTATGAATTTCATCTGGAAACAATATTAAAAAATATAATAGTGCCAATTAGAAAATACTTAGAAAATGTATCGTCCCAAAAGTAACATTCAGAATATTTTTGAAAAATGTAGATAATTAATTTTACAATAAAAAGTTAGCTACAATTTAGTAGCAAAAGATAAGCCTAATAAATTGAAATTCTTAGTCTCCAAAAGATTTAACAGCAACTTTAAAAAAGCGATATTTTTTAAATCAACTGCCAACGAAATGTTTTAGGCGAAACAAATACAATAACACCACATCTATTAGACACACCACTCTCGAAATTTATGTTCCGTTGCGATGATTTTAAATTATTGACCTGGCAACCTACCTGAATTTTACTTAAAAATAAGCATTCATTGTAGGAGAAGAATAGGTGGTTTGGAACTACTCGGTGTTCCAAACCACCCATTGTCTTAAAGATTTTGACTAAGATTTAGAAACTTTATCTTTGCAGTAATAACATTAAGACAATTTTTTGTTAATTCATTGTTCAGACAATCTATCAAAAAAATAAATAAATAAATAAAAAATTATCAGCAATTTACTGGAACTCTTGCTCCTTTTCTGCGAAATTGTTTTCCTAGCAAAACATAAAAGGTGTAATTGTTTCAAACTATTTGTCTCCGAAAGATTTAATAGCAATTTTTTAAAACAGGTGAGGCTAGACTTAAAATGAATCGAACGTCATTGAAATGTTTCTGGCAAAGCAAATACAATAAAGACACGTCTATCAGAAAGTTTCTATTTCGATATGATATTTTTAAAACTGACCACCGGTTTAAATTCTACTTCATATGACCATCTCAACTCAACAATAAGGAAGTATTATTTCAGGAGCAATAGGTGGTTTCTGCCTGGAAAATAGATGGTTTAATGGTTGTTTCGCGCTTAGACATAAACCAAAATTTTCGAGCATCTCTTACGAAATTTTCCTTACAGCGCATTAAAAAAGCAGCATTATTGGATTTACTATACATCAAATATTTTTAATATGCTTCTAGTTAAGTATTCATTACGTCATACCTTAATTCATTACACCAATACAATAACACCACATCTGTCAGACACACCACTCTACAAAATTCCATTCAAATATGATTAATTCAGAATATTCAAACTTACACCTTAATTCTCACCTATTCAACTAAACATTTTTTCATTGCTGAAAAACAGGTGGTTTAGAACGAATAATCATTGTTAAGTATGTATAAGATCAATGAAGCTACAACATTCAGTAGATACTATTCAAAATATTGATAAAATCAATAATGAATATAAAGCAGTTCGCAGACAGTTAATTCTTGACATTTGAAACAGTCGTGCAGGTAAAAACAAGGCGAAATAAGTAGCTGGATTCTGTCCAAAAGATCTGAATTCCATTTATAATTCTTTTAGGTTAATGAGTAGGAGGCTGCCGTTATTTTCCTCACCATTTTCCAAGTTCAGACAGAATAAAAGACAGCACACTTGGCATCCCATTTTAGATTTGAGGAACAAGAGCAAAAACACACCCTCACTATTAAAAAAAATATCGCGTGATGAAATTCTAGATGCTTTGTTACTTCTCTCCCTTTCCATTCCAACGTTATGTCAGAACAATAGTTACAATTAATATACACCAGCAATACTCTAATATTTCCTAATTAATGCTCTGAAAGCGAGAAATAATCTATAACTCAAATGATTCAGAACAAAAAATGGAACCAATGATTTACGCAAAAAGGTGTAGTCAGCCAACTCAAATTCAGCAGCAGATCATGAGCAAAAGAAAGACTAATTTTGAACCTGCCTAATCATTTATTATTGAATTTATCCCAATATTTTGGATGAATTTTATTATTATTATTATCTATTGAATTTTACTTATAAAAGATAAAAGAATCAGGTTTCGCAGTGAAAATTTAGAAAGAATAATACTTATTTTAGAGTACCTCATGGGATATTGGAGGTAGATAATGTATTGTACAAAACATGCAGAAGACAAAATAATATTAGGATGAAACTTAAGGAAATAATTCTTTATTCCAGTTGAAAAGAATAGTGGAGCTCCATATTTATGTGATGAAAGGTCCAAGTTATCAAAATACAAATTTATAAGACATGTAACAACAGTAAACAACCTCCTGCTATCGAATCCTGCTATCAGTAACAAGAAAGAATGAATAAGGGTTTCATAATTTGTCGAGCCATTGATTATTGTCAGAGTTAAAAGTCTCCTTTAAGTAACTTTTTTGACGTGTTGATGGTAGGAAGTTAATAATGACTAACCTAAATTACAGCAAACTTTTAACGGCTCTCTCTCTCTCTCTTTGGGTAACCGTTTTAGTTGGCAAGGTAATCTATTTCTATTACTTGATTTCTGCTAAAATGCTGGAAAAAGTTTTCATGAATATTTGCTGTGAAAAGGATCAAAGAAAACATGTTGTTTCTAAAGACGCTTGGACAAGCCAAACTTGCCAGCCATTGGCCTTCAGCGAATTAAGTTAAGAAGGTACACCTTTCGTTTGGCAAGAGAACTCCGCAAGGGTGAAAGTACGTCTTAGCACAGAGCCCCACGGATAGACGGTAGTACCATTCATTCGTGAGACCACTTCCTTAATTTAGAAATAGATCTGAAGGGGAAGGAAATTTTTTCCAGATCCCTGTATCCATGATACTGCTTAGACCGACCAAGGGATTTTCGATTCCACAGATTTTACGAGCATGTATATCACAGAGTCGAGGATTAAACCCCGGCAGATCAGGTCCCGAATCCGATTGTCTAACCAATGGGCAACCACGGTCGAGAGACAACATAAATTTCATTATTAAATTGGAGAACATGACAGCTTGGGTCTGACATTTGTACTTTTACTCTAAGTATTTTCTCTTAAGCAGTGTATTAATAGACAACTAATCAAGGAAGAAGAAAGATATTTAATGGTGAAAAGTTTGATTCTCAATTATTACGCATATTTAAAGCTAAATAAAAGCTTTTAAAGCATTAAAATGTTCCGATTTTAGTAAAATAATTATTTTATAAGCACATATTTTAAAAAAAAGTAATCATGGATTTAGAGTACTGTATATTTAAATAAGAAGTATCATAATCACAGACTCTTAGTCTAGTAATGCTACCTTTGGAACCACAATTAAAATTTGAACGTAAAATGGAAAAGTTCTAATATTTAAATGAAAAAATTAGTCTTGTCTCCTTCATTTAATTGTAACAAACAAGCTTTCCTTAAAGAGTTCATTTTGTAGAGAAATATTTCTGTAATTACATGAAAATTGCAATGTTTAAATAAGAGCTGTCGTCAAGAGCATCATTTTAGAGAGGGAATACTCCTTTTGTTAAGTAACAATTGAAGAGCTTGCAGTATCTATTTCTGTCTCCTCCACTTCTAGCTTTCGACTCTGGAGATTCTTTTAATCTGAATGCTATTTTATGAGGTTGTACCCTCTTACTGTCGCAAATAATTTATAAGACAACTCGATTGTTTGGATGATAAAAACTAAGGGTGACACCTGAAGGAAACAAAAGAAAATTCTCCAGTCAAATGTTTTCACAATAATGGACGACATTTACTTCAAGTTCCTCCACGGCTATAGAAAACTTTTAACATTTAGGCAATTAAAACGACACATCAAAAAGAACTATAAACAAACAGATCGTCATAAATATCTCAGAAAAAAATTCCAGCATTGGCAAATATTATTGCTGTAAATGTATCACTCAGCGTTGGATTTATAGCTCGAAGTTACAAAACGCTGTCACGTAATTAAATTCTTATTTTAATAAACTGGGGAGTTAAGTAGGCATTCTTTCGTCTTTTAGAGACACTTTATCATAAGATATATTAGTAAAACGCCACTAACATGTTAATGATTTTGAGATATTAAGTCATTTATTTTAGCGAGCTTTTGTAAAAGTACATATTATTATTATTTCTATTTAAATATGCACATTTATTTTTCGTTTTTTAAAAAGCTTCTAGATAAAAATGACTCGAAACATTTAATGGTGACTTTTGTATTGTAATCTTCATATCTCATCTTTAGAAAACATTTTATTATTCTGAAAGATCAGGGAATAATAAAATCTAGACCAGTATGACATTAAAACTTATTGTGGCACATAAATGAAAATCGGAATCAAATGGATTGACGAAAAATGAGAGTTAAATAGCATGATTTCGCAGTTGCTCAGATATTACATTATTAAAATAAGGAAGACACATCTTTCATTATCTGCAGTGATCAAACAAGATTGTCTTTCATTATTTGAGCCACGATAATACCGCCAAGAAATAATTGTTAAAATGCCATTTTCCAAAATATGCAAAAATCTGACGTGTGTTTTATTAAATGCTTTATTACTCCTTTTATGATTCAAATCACAAACTTAAATATCAAGTAATTATGAGGAGCTTGGGGCAAAGTAATGACAATCTACATTTTCAAAAGAGCGTTTATGGCTAAAGCACTCTAAAATTATCTGGATACCACTATTTATTTTGACTAAGTAATTCAATAATGATAACTTAGTAGTAGCTCATATTTGATTGTAGCTACAGCAACAATACTAATACTACACGCATCTAAACTTTTTATAAATAGTAATGACTAGAAATGAACATATGGTTTGTATTTATATAAAGCTTTTAACCAGGGCATTTCGCTTGATAATATTGATACACACAGTGGTTTCCAATTTTTTTCGGCTATGGAACCCTAAATGATGGAACTTCTTTTAGCGCAACTCCGAGACTACGATGATATTTCACAAGCAAATGTGAAAAATATTAATCATCTAAAGACCATAGTTTATTTCGTAAATATTTATTAAACTAAAATTTTAGTAATTACTTTGAAAATATATAATGAATAAATGAAACATTTTCATAGTGTAGTTTTTGACAGATCTAAAGTGTCATCTACACCGGTGTGCAAAACTTAAGCAACAAGTGGTTTCTCGGTCATAGCTCCAAAACAGAGTATAACATAGCCATGAAATTGCAGTATAATATTCCCGTAATTCAGTAGAAAGATTATTTGTATGCAAATTTTAGAAGTAAAACGTCGTAGGTGATGTAAGTGTACGTAAACCTTGTGGGTCGGCGCGCGCAGGTCAAAGCTGTGATAAAAGGATGAAGAGCACCGTAGTTAAATACATTCGCTGCAAGTGCAAGTGATTTGTTTTGTGAAACATGTCTTCAAGAAATCATTTAGACGACTTTACTCGAGGAAGAATGATTGGGAAGCTTGAGGAGGGGCGTAGTGTGACCAGTGTCGCCGAAGAGTTCGGGATCAACAAAAGTGTTGTTTCTCGTGCTTGGAATGCCTTTAAAACTACTTGTACAGCTGTTCGGAAGGTTGGTAGTGGCCGTCCAAGGAAAACAACACCAAGAGATGAACGTTACATTGTACTCCAGGCGAAAAGAAACCGTTTTCAGTCAGCGAGCGCCATATCTCAGCAACTGTGCACAGCCACAGGACAAGTATCAAGATTTACAGTGGCCTTACGCCTCCACAAAGTGGCTTATTTGCTAGACGTCCTGAACGCTGCATACCTTCAAAAGTTAGACATCGGCGGCACCGTTTAGAGTGGTGCAGAGAACACGAAACCTGGACACCTCATCAATGGAGTCGCGGCCTCTTCACAGACGAGAGTCGTTTTAGTGCTACAAGCGATTCTCAACGTCAGTTGATCTGGAGAGAGGTTGGAGCTCGATTTCATCCCAATAACATCGCGGAAAGAGATCGTTACGGTGGTCCTGGAGTTGTCATCTGGGGTGGCATTATGTTGAACGGGCGGACTGAGCTTCAGATCTTCGACCGAGGTTCTGTGACTGGAGACCGCTACTGCAATGAGGTAATCCTACCCCATGTGCGTCTGTTCCGAGAGGCCATTGGACCAGACTTCATTTTTATGGATGACAATGCCCGGCCACACCGTACTGCTAATTTTCAAGAGCTACTGGAAAGTGAAGATATCACACGAATGGATTGGCCAGCTTACTCTCCAGATCTAAATCCCATAGAGCATGTGTGGGATGCATTAGGGAGACGTCTTGCGAAGATCAATATTAACTCACTAATGGAAAATTAGATATAAATTTTATGACAGGACTTAGTAACTGATAATGTTGTCCTAACTTTCGGAACCCTTGTGACCTTTCCACGGAACCCTGGCTTCCTTATCTAAGATCTCGATCTCTCAAAGTTACCAAAAAGATATTTTTGCACTTTTCTTATGATTGCCCTGTCATTACTATTTTAACTTTAACCCTCTGATACTTTTTTTCAGTGAGCGATTCATTCATATTTCATATATCATTAATACATTTTTAAAGTCCCGTTTGATGACCATTACTTTTGAGCGAAAATACTTTTTTTATGGAAGTTGTTTTTATTCAATAATACATTTTATGGTATAAATTACAATGGTAATGGAAAAAAAATATTTAGACCAAAAAAGTGTGTTGGGGGGAATATCAGACATATATCTAAAAATGTTATCCAAGTGAAGATAAAATTGTTTAAATAATGACATTTTTAAAAGTTAATAATTTCAAAAAAAAATTTAATATAATTTTTTTTTAAATTTTTTTTTTAATGTATGTAAAGGTCATATAATATTTAAATAAAAATATCAATGGATTTCTTACACAGACTCCTAAAGCAGTCTAACATGATTAAAGCATGTCTTAAAACATGTTTTAATCCTTTTGTAGATTGTCCAAAACGTGGTTGTTGAAACTTCCAATTCTGCTGATAATGAGGAGTTTATGAATTATTTATATTCATTGATACTCACACTATCTTAAAATGCAAAATTTTTATCAGCATTTTTTGAATTTTATTCATTCTAGTTATTTGTTATTTAATGATTCAAATAGGAATCAGTTCTGTCTCTAAATTTGTTTCAATAATTCCCCTAAACATTAATTTATGTGGCCTTTTACATGCCTTTAAAAATGTTATTTTGTTTGATAAAATTGTCTCTATCACATTTTTTAGGTAGAACATGCTTTGTTATAAAATGTCCAATGACTAGCCATTAAAGATATATGAACTTTGTTAACAAAAGCATTGATGCATCCAAAAGTCATAATTTTTTTCGACTATAAACAAAGTATTCTTGCATACTTCATTATTACTTGAAGAAAACTTTTTTTAAATTTGAGGAATACTCTGGAAACAAACTGGTATGCATATTAATTCTAACATTTGCTGAAATGTACAAGTAGTGCTAGACAAAAGAATTTAAAAAATGTTGGTAGATATTATTTTTACTAAGTTTGTGGTACATTCAAATTTCTAAACTCTCAAAAAATTTTAAAACATTTAAATGTAACGTATAAACGCAAATTGATAATTTTGCTATTTATAAAATTGAAATCATTAAACATACAGAGATGTAAATATTCCAAGAACTAATGTTCTATTTCCACTAAGAAATGAAAAATTTAAATCTATTGGTATGTTTTTTACAATTTTCACCGCAGATTGTTCTAAATTTTTCTTCCTTCACGCAATATTATTTTTGCCATGAAACACCTCAAAAATCAATTAAGAGCAAGATTTGAAGACTGGGTAAAAGTAACAAAAAATATATATTGGGAAAGAAACGGGAGATTTTACAATATTTAAATTGCTTTATTAACAAATAATTCAAACTGGATGATTACCAAAATCATAATGTGTGAAAATTATAGTAAATTTTGAAAATTAATAAAACAATCTATTGAAAAATTTTTTTCAGCGTTCATAAAAACTTAGTAGCGCTGCCATGCCACAAGCGCCGGATTCTATTTTCCGTCCAGGCGAAGCGTTTCATCCCTTTTGTGGGTCCTGAAATGAGCATCCTTGGGGACTAAACACGTTTTGCGTTCGACTGACCATCTAACCGGAACATCTCCAGCACCCCAGAGCCCAAGATCAAGTAAACTGTGACAGGGCACAGTTGGCCTAGGCCCTCCATGGGCTTTCGCTCCTCTGAGTTTACTTCATGAAAAAGTCTTAAAAGTCTTTTGTTTAAAGAAATTAATCAAAAACTTACCTGTATAGTGAAACTACCACCAGGAACTGGATTTCCACCAAACTTCACATTAATTGTATAATCTCCCTTTTCTTTTACAGAATAAAATATCGAAAATGTTCCATCACTGTTGTCTTCCACGTGAATGTCAACGTCCCCTGATATGTTACTGCTCGTAATATTACAAGTAATGGCACCCATACCAGCTTGTTCTGTGTTTACAGTGATGCAATATTCTTCACCGATCGAAACTTTGTCTTCAATGCCTTCTGTTCAAAGAAATAGTGTGGGTTTAAAAGTTTGCCTCCTTCAATGCTGAATAGTTTAAAAGAGAGAAAAATTCTCACAAACCTGTTATTTTGCATTTATCAGCTTGGCCAACAGCGTAACTATTTACTGTAATGGGTGAGTTTGGCACTTCTTGACCACCGTATTTAACAGAAATTTTATGAGGTCCAACGTCTTCAGGAACGTAACGCACTTTGTAGGTGCCATCATTATTATTAATTACTTGTGCTTTCAAAGGCTTGTTGTCTGGTTTCTGAAAGAGTAAATGATATCATTAGGAATCTAAGACTAATTTTTAAAAAACATATAAGTAGTATTGTTAAATAGTATTAAGAAAGGATATTAACGGAATTTATTATTGAAAAATTTGCTAGGTTCATTTAAATACATAATAAAAAATGACAGGAGAAAAGTATTATGTTTTATTCATGCTAGATAAAAATACATTTTTTAAGCAGCATATGATAATTATTTGATAAAAAATTAAGAAAAGTTCATAACAATCAACAATTTACCTGGTAAGTGAAGAAAAAAATTAAATATCTAAAAAATTTGCATCCAACTTAAGAAATTAACTTACATTTTCAGCGATCGTTAAATTTAATGCCTGAACAAATTAAATAAAGAATTTACGTCTAAATAATTAAAAATGTCTATGGTTTATTTTACTAGTCTTAATTTAAATTTTTATGCCAAAAGTAACCAAATAAAGTAATGAAAATATTGGGAAATTCTGAATATTTGTGTTTATTAAATAAAGATTCAAACTCTTCCACATCTATTACAAAAGTCATAGAAATCATTTTAAGATTAATTATACTTTTTCATTAACATATTGAACTCAATAGTCTATTGATTATAAATTTGGAAAGGTAAAGAATAAAAAATCACAAATTTCTTAATAAAAATGCTTATTTAATTGAAAAAACATTTCAAAACTTTTTTTTACAAAACATTTTACAGCTCAACTTTTTACAGTAAAAGCCACTATTCCATAGAATTTTATGATTCGAGATTTGCGCTACATGAATAAAAACTTTCAATGTCCTTTTAAGCTATTTAAACCTGTAACAATTAAGACTATTTAGGCAAATATACATAAAAACTTTTCTATCAAACATTGCTTTAAAAAAAATATTTAACCAAATCTAATTGCAGATCTAATCGCAGTTTGGGATTGACAATAAGGGGTAAAAAAGTAGGAAATGGAAGAATAAAAAACATTTCATGAAGCTTTTAGGATTTTAAATGGTTTTGTTACTTGAAGCCATTCTTATAATAAAGCTATAGTTGCTTACCTTTATGTCAACTACAGGTTCTGCCTGTCCTGCTTCTCTAGTATCAATTGTAAATTCAACAGGAAGACTAGCTGGAACCTTGTTTTGTACACCAGGTCCAGAAAGCTTTACATTTTTGGGTTCAACTGCTGGTTTAACTTTCATTTGGAATGGACTGAAAGAGAGAAGGAAAACGTGTGATTAAATAGGGAAATCAATTTATTAAATGAAATTACTCATGTTTGCGCTCACATCTTCCACATGATAATCATTATGTTAGACAATACATTTAGAATCTCTTTCTAACCATTTAAAACTCAAAAGATGAATTGCATCTATTAAATAAAATAGCTGAACATATTTGTAACCATAGAAGTACTGAATTTTTGTTTCATAGTTGTAGAAAAAATATAAATACATAAGAACACTAAAATGAAACCATGAATACTCAGATTATGAAAATGTAAAAAAGTAATTGGTTTAAAGAAAAACGAATTTAAAATTTTCTTAGAAAATCATTAGAACCAAAATCTTGATAACTTTAAATAATTTCCATGACCATAAAAACTTTACATAACAAACAGGAACATAACATTTATTTCCTAAAATTGTAATGATTCACAATGGCTATTCAGTATTTCTTATGTTAAAAATCAACGTGTGTATTTGGCTAATATGAAATTTACAAGAATAATATAAACAATTATATTAAACAGAGATAATTTAAAATGAACCATTAAAAAGAATTGTAAATAATATAAACCAAATGCACAAATGACAAAATGTCAACACTACATTTTAAACAATTATGTAATATTTTAAATATACCTTCCAGGAATATCTTTACCACCATACGCAACTTTGACATTGCATTTGCTACCCTCAGGAGGAGGTACATAAGATACATCATAAGTACCGTTGCCGTTATCCTTAATTTGAGGTTTTGTAGGAACGGGTCCTATTTAAGAAATTCCATAGTTAAAGTGACATCTTAATGCTTAAAACTACAAATTTAAAATACCTTTATTCATTTTTTAAAACATCATTATTACACAAATAATGAATAATGATAAAACATTAAAAATGTAAGCATTACAAAATATATTTAACTTTTTTTTTTAATTATATAAATCATCGTATTTACTGACTTCAAGCTTTAGCATTAAAGTAAGATGATGCAGCGCACATTCAATGACTCTATGAAAAGTTTATTAATGTTTGAAGTCTGGCATTCCATAGAATGTATAGTCATTAAATTCCTACTTCTCTAATAAAAGTAAAGGTATGTTTAAAACAAAATATCTCGAAAATAAACACTTTTATAGCATAAATATATACTTAAAATATACACCACTGCATATAAAAAACACATCTGTTGAAAGCTTAGTAGTTAAAAAGTTGTTTTAAGAAAGACATGCCAATAACAGAAGAAAAAACGATCTTTAAACATTTTAATATTTATTTATGCCCACACATTTCTTGTATAAAAAAAGGTTGAAATGTAATATCGAAATTTAATTAAACGATTGAATTTCTAGAATTGCAGATTAATAAAATAACAAATGATTTTGAGCAAATTAAAATGTATGTTTTGATAAACTCATTTTTTTACGTTATGTATATAAATTAATTCTATTTATAACTATGATTTAATGTAGTTTTGATAGACTTATGAGAAAAAAAATACTTGCAAACTACAACAATGAAATAGAATAATTCTATTTTAATAATATGGCAACTAATTCCATAACATAAGAGTTTCAACAAGTTCATTTCAAAATTTCTTGTGAAAATAAGAATTCTCAAACAAAATTAAAATAAATTAAAATTTACGGTCATATTAAGGTTACATTAAGGTATCATTTATATTCAAAATAACAAAAACGAAATTTAATGTAGCCCCAAGTAAAAACTTTACTTTTGCGTAAATATTTTATTTTTGGTATAATATAAGATTCTTATGTAATGAAACAAACACTTTCAATTTTGAATACTCTTTAAAATTTATACAGTATAAAAAAAAGAAAATGTTTTCAAAATTAGCATAAACCATTTAAGTAAGAAAAGGAATTTAAAAAATATGGAAGATTTCAAGAAAAATCACCTTTTTCTGAAGATACTTGAACATCGAGTGGTGCCTTTCCAGATTTTGTAGCATCAACTGTGAAAGGAATTGGTTTACCTGCACGACACTGGTTAGGTTCGACACCAGGTCCATACGCTTTCACTTTACTGGCATCAACACTGGCAGTGCAATTCACTTTGAATGGACTTCCTACAAATAAGAAATTCAAAATAAGTACTCTACAAAACTATACATTAGAAGCAATGAGAAATAAATACAACACATTGTTTGACAATTAGATTTTTTCATATGAAGTAAATAAGGTTTTCTTCTTATTGCTATAACAAAATCATGAACATAGAGTAAATAAAAAAAAAACTAATGTTTCCCTAAAAAACTGTGGGATACACTAAATAATTAAAATAGAAGAGAATTCATTATATTGCAGAGGAAAGAAAAAAGGATGAAAAACGTCTATCCTCTTAAATTAAATTCTTAAGCATTCAAAATGCGATTAAGTTATTACTTCTTGACATTTGAATTTTAACATTGGTTGACATGCATTACAGTAAAAATTGTACATTTTCCTTTAGTAAGGAACTAAATCATAAATGAATTTTTTAACGACTTTTTTTCTTTAAAAATATACAGTTGCTGTGATTCAATCGAAGATCCATTAAAAGTTCTATCAATAAAAGCATTGCATCGTGTAATTTTTTAACAACAATTCAAAAAATGCTTTTCCTTTTTTAAGTGTAAAATTGTTTTTGTTTTCTTTTTGTGTTCTTATGATTAAAAATTTTTTTCCGCAATGGATTACCAAAAAATATATAATTTTTTAATTAATATAGAAATAAAACTTATATATAATAACTTTCAATAGAAATGAGATTTAAAATAATTATACTAAATGTTAAAATTACATTTTTTTCAAAACTAATTAAAATAATCAAAATTACTTTTATAATAATTAAGATTAATTAAATTGCAATACATAATTTTCAAGTATAAAAATTCGAGAAGTATTAAAATTTCAAAAAAATGAATCGTTTATGTATCACTACTCTTAGAAGTATAATCAGCAAAAAAAAAAAAAAAAAAAAAAAAAAAAAAAAGCATTTATTTCAGAAGAAGAAAAAATTATGTTAAATAAGTTTTATTATTAATTAAAATTTTATTCAGTGAATAATTTCTGACCCAAAAATACATTTACTAATGAAAGACATTTGTTAAAATACCTTTATTTGCATGACTTAGCAATAAGTGTGTACTTTGAGAACTGGCATATACCTCAAGTTACTTTAGTTACATGCATACAAATAAAGTACAGCACTAAAAACTATCAACTACAAACAGAAAAATTTTAATGAAAATAAGCAAAAGTCAACTCTTTGCATCTCTTTTTATTATTATTTAATTGTACAGTACCTGGAATATCCTGATCAGCATATTTAACACCGATTTCATGGGGTCCAATCTCAACTGGGATATACTCCACAGTGCAAGAACCATCTCTATTATCTTTGCAAGTCATTTTGGGTTCAACAGGTCCAACAATCATCAAACCTAATGCTCCTCTACCAGCTCCTTTCGTTTCAATAGTAAAGGAATTCACCTAGATATACAGAAATAGATATTTTTGAATGAAATCCTCCTTCGAGTTCATTAAACTATAGGCAACTCATTTAAATTTACCTGATTGACTATGGCTTGCTCTAGACCAGGACCAAATGCTTTCACTTTTCTAGGATCACAACCTCTCAACACATTTACTTTGAAAGGACTTCCCGGAACTGGTAATCCATCGTATGTTATATCAATTGTATGATTACCTATAAAATACAATGCAAATTATTAAATCTAGCAGGAAGTGAGATTTTTTTAAATTTAAAAAAAATTTACATTCGAAAAAAAGCATTTTTATTTTATTATTTTTTTTAATTCTAATTTAGTGTCTGAAACGTACTAGGACTATGACAGAAGATCAACATTTTGATTAGATATTAGGGAACTGGAAATGATTGAAACGTGTTGTCACAGTGAATGCTATGTTAGTGTAATGTTACAACTACTCATTTATTTAAATCTTTCCATCGTATTATTTCAAATCTTTATTTACTCTTAATTTCATAACAGATTTAATTTATTATTTGTGAAATTTAAACGATTTTTTCTTAATAATGGAGCGACGAAGACCAAAAAGAGGTTGGTCTTTCTCACCCCAAGAATTTCTTGGGGTGAGAAAGACAGAATTTCGCATCCCATTATAACAAAGAAAAGCATATAAAGAGTTAAAATTCTTTTCTAAAAGATAAGTAAATTCCCTTAAAAATTTGAAAATTTGCATATAATAAATTAAAACTATTATGAAATTAAGGGTATATAAAAATTTAAAATAATTATATGGAAAGATTTAAATAAATGAGTTAATATAACATAGTACTAAAGTGCAACTGTGACACTTGTACTGCCATTCAGCACAAAACTCCTACCCAAATTTGATAACTCTAGCTAGTCAAAGTTGAAAAATTTTTGCCCCTCACAAACAGATACGAAAATGAGTAAGTAATAATAAAAGTAGAAATAGGTAAGAAATGATAAAATACTCTAAATGAATTTATTTGGTTTAAATGTAAAGTTCTAATTTTTTTATTTTATTTTATAACCGGTATTGAACAGCCGACCCAATTATGAGTTTCAAACTATCATCAGCGTTCAATTCAGCTGCCTTGTAATTTTGAGCACAACCCAAAAGACAAAGGAACTCTTGGACCAAGCACTGGGAGAACCTAGCCTTTGTGGAGGACTTTTTGATAAACCATTTTTGCATTACTCGCAGAAAAAAACCACAACAACCTCCCATGGTTAGAGGGACAGTACGAGAATTCTAAACCATGATCTGTCTACCACTGAGAATATTTTTCATCAGCATTGTGATCGGTGTAAGGCCGAGAGCGAAATTTGTATCAACCAGCCACCCCTAGGATTCGAATTTGAGTCACCTAACTGGTAGGCGAAGGCTATCTTCTGAGTCATCCTGGCTCAGGAGATAAAGACATAAGAGTTGGATATACTGCACTACATAGACAACTTTATCTACTCAAGGTAGTGAAAACAAACAGAACTAACCTGAATCTGATGAATAACAGTAGATTTAAAAAAAAGATAAAAGAAAACACTTTGGTGGCTCTGTGCTTATGAAATACCTGATCAAAACATCTTATTAAACACCTGACGGATGATTTACGCTACTTACCTTAGCAACGGTGAATCATCTAAGAATTGAAATAAAATTATGCGAAATAAAATTAATAAAAAATTAGACTTAAAAAGCATTTTTGAAGGTAACTAATACTGATTCTTTTAAACAATATTTTTCATAACATTTTATTACAATACTGATTTCCCATTTTCTCCCAATTTTTTTAGAACAGTGATTTCCCTTCGACTTTTGAAAGAAACAATTTTGGCTGAAAAAAGTACAAAAACTTTTGATAGTTTTGAATTCGATCGAAAGCATTATGATGAAAGAAGTTACTGTAGGAAAAAGAATCATTTGATTGTACAGATTGTTTGCTAATTAGACAGACAGAGCTCAAAGTTCAAAGATTTCAGATTTTTTTTCCCTAGAGTATTCCTTACGGAAAAAAATTGATTATAAAATTGAACGCAATCATTAATTTCTTATTTATTGGAAAGGAAGAGGGGGAAGAAAAAATTATCATCATTTTTTTATTTAATTTTTAAAAAAAATTCAAAATAAACAAAGATCGCAAATGTCTGATCTAAGAATATCTAAACACGTACATACCTTCTTCAAAAGGAGTGTAACATATTTTATAGGTCCCATCATTTTGACTTTGAACAAAAGCATCAGTTTTAGTACCAGATGGATTTGTTATTTTACATTGAACTTTTGCCTCACTTCGCTTTGACACAGCACGAGCATCAACTGTAAATTCTGTTGGTGAATCGATGTACACACCTAAAATGTATTTTTTATCATGATTAGTAACAAATCTCAGGAGATATTTTAGGATTAGAAAAAGAATTATTTTAACTTAAATAAATGAAGTTGTGTTAACAACTAAAATGTACCCGAGCCTTAACAAAATACAGTTCCTATCAAATCTAATTACTTTTTTTGCAAAATATTTTTAAAAAAGCTATTTTTCAAAATAATAATTAGACAAGATATCAAAGAATATGTATGGTTCAGTTTACAATTCTCACCATTGAATATTTCTATAATTTTAAAATATTTTTTGTTCAAAATTAAAATGTCAATGTTTGCATAAAATAAAATATCAATACATTTGAATGCTGAATAAAATTATATTTTGCTTTCAAATTAATAATCCCTTTTAAGACTACTAAGAAATCAACTCTCTATTAATATGGCAGGATTTTAGTAATAGGGATGAATAAATCAATAAAGAGAAACTCTTTTAAACAATCATTGAAACAAAAACTTGAACAAAAGAACAAATTGAGGGAGGAAAAGTTTAATATTACGAAAGGTATGGGAACAGCCCAAATATTTTTTTTAAATACTATATAAAATAATATTACTGGAAATCAGAGCAGTGAATAAGAAACTAGTATTCACTCTACAAGATAATTTTTAAAAAATCTCATGGACTAACTGAATTCAGAGACTTTTTGAAGAAGTAGTACTTTAATTCAAGTTTAAAGAAGTTAGAGATAGTAACAGGATTTTTTTCGTTATATCACAGAAAAAAATTATTTCATTACAGTAGTTAAGATTTGTGTACTATTTAGAGTAGAACATTATACTGTAGTAAAGTTTCAATACACAAGAGTAATATACAGTCATGTTAATGCACTTTTATC
Organism: Parasteatoda tepidariorum; assembly: GCF_982258835.1. Taxonomy (NCBI): domain Eukaryota; kingdom Metazoa; phylum Arthropoda; class Arachnida; order Araneae; family Theridiidae; genus Parasteatoda; species Parasteatoda tepidariorum. The sequence continues at coordinate 1,851,714 of NC_141755.1, read as the reverse complement.
TAATCAAGACAAATTTTTAAGAGTTGAGAATAGAAAGAAAAAAAATAAATTCTTTAAAATTCAAAAAGGTTTTTTTCAATAAGATATACACATCTTTTACTAATAGCCAATAAAGAATAGCAAAATACAAGAAAATATCCAAAAGAAAACTTGCCTAAAAGCAAAATACAAGAAAAATTCACTAACTTTCTTCAACTTTGCATTTAGTGGTAATAAATCAAGATAAATCAAGTAGCATGAATCAATATGCTTAATAATCTAACATTGACAACATATTCAAAGAAACTAAAAATTCCACTTTAAAAAGTGTTTTTAAATAATTTCAATTTCTGAAAAGGTAGACTATCATTGTGATTTCAAAGCAAAATTAAAGAAAGAAAAAAAGAATGCTTTGAATGTTCAAGACTTTCTTTTAGAAAACTATTTTTAAATATAGAGGAAATGTGCATAGCAAAGAGACAAAACAATCATCGGACGTAGAAATTCCTTTTATATAATTACAAGTAGAAGTCTGATTCAACGTCACCCGTCAATAGGGATATCCCACTTTTAACGTCTTTTCAGCTTAGTTCCCCTACTGACCCGCATCAATAATGTAAAAATATTCTAGTATTTAGAGTGTCCTTCCTCCAATACTATATTTCCCTGAAGTACTGTTTCAGCTTGGACAGTACCTCCTGGAAAAAAGCTTCCAAAGACTGCATCGTGACTGGTATCAGAAAATGTAATTTTTCATCAGTTCTGACAGACACTGGATATTTCAGAACATGATGTCAAATACTGACAGAATGAAAATTTCAAGAGTGATGAAGAAGACTGTGAATCTCCTCTTTTAATGAAGCAAGACTGAAAAGTTTCTTCAAAGACGTGAAGAGAAATGTCTTGGATCGTAGAAAAATTAATTGTGTACTTCAAGACGCAATGAGAATAACTTCAAGACCAAGGAAAAAATGTCCGATTTTTTTTATTAATACAATTTCAGTTTTTTTTTTCTCTTTACTAAATAAATTACATTCAAATTTCAAACTGTATTTAAGAATTAAACAAAATATAATTAAATTTATTTTCATTAAAATTTTAGTTTTCATGGGATTTTTCATAGCTTTGATTTAGCAACGTCCCATTATTTTCTTCATTTTTGCTCAGTCCCACGAGTGTCGTTAAATCAAGGTTCTACTGTATATTTAATATTGGGTAAAATCTAATGTAAATACTTTGAGGAATAAATTTTTATAACTATAAATGGATTCATTTCATTCCAGTTAAAAATAGATTCTGCCATTCTTTTATAATGTAAGAATTAGGGTACATATATAACTTAGCATAACTTAGCATAACTTAGTAGAACCAATGAGAAATTCAAAAAATTTTATTAATACAAAAGAAAAAAAATAACAAACAAGTAAGAATTTTTCCAAGCACATTGAAATGTACTAAAGGTTGAATTTAAAAAAACTACTAAAATGAATGAAGGTTGAAAAAAAAGTTCGTTAAGCAGATAGCTACATCTGGAATTATAGCAAATAAAATCTCTGCAGCCAACACGTAAAATAAGCTTTAATCACTCTCTAGTAAAATTAAGATATTTGCATGCAGTTCAATTAATATTCACAATTGTTTTAAGACTAAATTAGAAAAATAATTCATAATAAGCCAGGCTATTTAGGCAATATCATGCATATTAAGAGCCTGGCCAGGGGATGAATAATCATACCCTGGGGCTGTATGCCATTTCCCAGCACTCTGATGTTCCAAACATCCACGTCTGAAGTGATGAGAGCCACAAATGGAGATCCTTGTATGTGATGGCGGTCGTAGGCAATATTGATTAGGTACTCCCCAACTTCAGTTGGAAAGTAAGCTACATTGCAAGTCCCATCACCATTGTCTTTGCAGTTAATAGCTGCTTCACAAGGACCTTCAATAGTTATTCCTAAACTACCATGTCCCGCTCCTCTCGTATCAACGACAAATTCAGCAGGCCTGTTCACTAATCCTTGGTCTAAGCCAGGACCGTAGGCCTCAACTCTGTTCGAATCGGCGTTTGACATGCACATCAAGCGATAAGGCACAGGAGTCAGTGGTATGCCTCCAAAGGAAATACTAAGTAAATAATGTCCAAGTTCTGTGGGAGTGAAGTTGACCAAAAACCCCTCAGCTGTGGGAATGATGTGGGCTTTCACTCGGCGACCCGATGGACTCGTTATGGAAACAGCAAAGTCAGCCTGATTGCAGCCAGCACCTTTGGTAATCACTCTGAATTGTTGCAGAGAATTGATTGGGGCTGCTGATTGGGCGAGAGTGGATCAGGCCAGAAGTCATCTTCAAGACTAAATTTAATACACTATGGTAGTATGCAGGGTTATGTTTATATATATATACATGCCATCTTTCAGTTAGGAAATGAAACTTATAACAAATGTAAATTCAAACCAATTTTTTTGTAACAAGTTGGAGTGAGCAATTTTTGATTTTTATCCTTTTAACATGCAAGAGCAAAAACAAGGATTCCTTTAAGGTTTTAGTTTTAATACAGTGAACTTCATTTTTCAAAACGTGCAAAATTATAACGATGCAATGTAACTTCATACACATGTAGCGTGAGATGAAAATAAATTCAGCAAAGTAATAGCAGCATAATATATGCGCATTTTAAGATTAAAAATTTTTTAATTTTGAGTTGTAGGACTTAATTTTTAATTTAAAAATAATGAAATCTGTTTTAATATGAGAATTGTAATAATAATAATATTGACAATTTCCTGAATTTTGAATGGACTTTAAAATACAGCAAAAAATTATTGAATCTTTTGATTTACTTTTATTATAATACAAAGCTGATCGAGATTTTAATAATAACATTTAAGTAGAGATGGTTAAACATAAATAAGTTTTGATGACTTTTAAGAATGCTCAAGGCAGATAATGAAAGAAATTATTTAGTTACTTTGCTATAATCAGCGATTAATTTCAAGGAAACAATAAAATAAAGCTACAACATGCCAAATATTTAAGATAAATATGTTGGGATTGTTCTCTTTGTATCGTTTAATAAAATGCATAATCTATTACAGCTAGTTTTTATATTTCAGCCATATACACTTATAAAAATACAGAACTTAATTTCACAAAAAACGCAAACATTGTTTCAGAAAATAAAGGATTATTTAAAACTTCACTTTTATTGTGGTAGATGAAAATACCATTGCAACCCAATTTTAATCAATTGATGTAAGAGAACAGTTTGTATTTTTCCGGAAGTGATGATAATTAAATAAGGTGAAATTTCAATAATTTTTGCTTCATAAAGATAAACAGCATTAATGTTGTTGATGTTTCTCTAAAATAATTATTTCAGAGAAGCATCAACAACATTAATGCAGTTTATCTTTCTGAAATTTCTGTCAAAACGTGATTGCATGCGACCTAAATGTATGAATTTTCTGCTTCCACAAAAATTGTATGTGAACTAATTTAAAAAGAGGAGCTAACTTTTTAAGGACAAGATTGTATTTTACGATTTGCAGTCATATATTACACAACAAGTATTTAAAGAGATAATTTTTAAGTCTGAATGAAAAATGAATAAATACCCAATATGTTGAAGAAAAACGTCATAAAAAAGGCCTTTTTACAAAAACTGTTTGCTAAATTTGAACATTTGGATAGCATCTGGAAGAGTGGGCAACTTGCAAATTTTATTACAGCTGAATAATTATAAAAATTGAAAATTTAAAAAGATAAAGAGAAAATATATTCCAGTAAAGTTTTCTACAAAATTTTAAGCATTTAAGAGTATAAGTCGTTAAAGAATGAAATGAAATAAAATAGAACAAAATGCGGAAAAACCCTTTAAAAAACAGTGTTAGTTTTTTTCTCTTTTTTCCACAACTGATTGAAAAGAACAATGCACAAAATGAACATTCCAAGCTCTAATAATATTTAAAAAAGTTATAATGTTACATTGTTTTTGATTCTGAAAATATTTTTAACCTTTTTTAAATAGTCATAACAAGTTACATTTTATATAAACACAATATATATAAGTTATGCATATAATTAAATTGAACATAGAAAGCATTAAGTAAAGTTATAATTTATGGAACTAACAATTGCAACCTATAAAAAAGATAATGAAAAATTGACTGAAAAATCATCTTATTTTTCAATATTTAAATTTAAATCCTTAGCAATAAGCAAGCATTCCCGAGAAAAGACTTTTAAAGTTTAATATATTACATTGAATAAAACTATACTTGAAAATTACAAATTGTGTATTGACAAGTATGTGAAAACAAAAATTCATTTGTAATAATTAATAATAATTTGTTGATTGAATATAATTTTAATAGACAGGAATATGAAAAAAAGAAAAATATTTGACTACTTAAGCCCTAAAAAATAAAGTGACGCTTAATTTTATTAAGATATGTAAAGTATGCTATAAAATTTCAGTTATAAAATTTATCTTAATTGATTGTTAAAATACATAAAAATTATCATAAAAATAAGAACTTTTTTACGAAAAGGTATACTGTTTAAACCGTGTACTTTTCAATGAAATCATTTATTGACAAATATATTGAAGCTAAGTATAGCGATTTATTTCATGCTAGGAAGAAACGCAGCATAGCTCATTTAGAATTCATACATTTTCTTTTTACCATAACAACACATAAGAGTAAAAAATATTTCTGTGATAACTATGCGAATAATTCTCAGTTAAATTTGAACAAAAGTAATAAAAAATAAGCATATTGTGTATAAACTATATAGACAAGAAAATTAATCACATAGCTGAGTAAAATATGTTTAGTATAAAAGTAAAACTTGACTATTAGAATTCCAATTATTTTTAAACATTTTTCACTATTAATAGATAGATGATTATATGATGATAGTCCATAACTATAAAATAAAGATAGATGTTGAGTCCATAAATTTTGATAGAGAATTAGATTAAATGTCAATAACACTTTACAAGAACCAGAATCAGCCATATTCTCAAATTAACAAAACCAATTTTATTATAAAAAGCTAAAGAGCAAGAAAAGGTAGAAACTTACTGGATGTTTCAGTTTCACGAGAAATTTGAAGAAGCTTTGATTTAGGGGTGGGGGGATTTGAAAAATTTTTACCAGATGGCATTTTATGTAAGTGATTAGTTTTTAAATTATTTATAATATTTTTTTAAAAATAAAATGCCAGAAACCAATAACCTTTGACAATTAAACTATTTTTCTAAATATTTAGGTGCTTTCTTTGTTAAATTTCATTATTATAGAGATAAAATTGGTAATTAAGTCCTTTTAACTAGTTATTTTTTCAATTTTGATAATTTTAGTACAAATAATTTGGTGTTAATAGCTTTTGATAATAAATGATACGCAACAGAATTATGCAGAAACATTTTGTTGTACTCTTCTAAGAAAAAAGTTTCACACCTTATAGAAATTATTAGATATAAGCAATAGTGTTTTGCTAACAAATATGTCTACAGTATAAGCTTTAATAGTCTTTGGCGAAAATAAGTAAATTAAAAAGCTTCGATAAAGAATGTTATTTACTTATTTTCCATTTTATGCGACAAAACAAAAGATAAAGTATTAATTTTAAAAAAATTTGAGTGCATCTGGAACAATAAATCAAGCCAAGCTCAAAAGATATAAAAGTCAAGCATCTATAGAAAGATTTATTTTAAAAAATGATATAGAAGCATGCTTATTAAAATAATAATGCAAAAGCCTGAATAGGAGGAAACATATCAAAGGAACTATTTCACTTACATTTACAACAGCTATGCACAAAATGAGAAAAAGTAAAATTATGACAGAATACAACACAATACACAATAAAAATAATTTTCTGAACATGAAATAACTTAAGATGAAAAGAAATAATCATATAATTTTTTCATTATTTTTTTCATTTTTTCTAGAAAAAGTTATAGAATCCTGAATAATTGATGTTAGCAAATTTTTAACTTTAAATTGGGATTAACTTTAATTTAAATAATGAAAGAAATATAACTGATTATTTTTGAAACTGAAAAGTTAAATTTCAAATAGTTTCGTAAAAAGCAGTAAGAAGTAAACTTAAAAAAAACTTATTTTAAAAGTTTGTTGAAAACTTTGGTGCAGTATTGAGTATGATAGCAACATGTGCTTTTTTTATAGGTTGCTCAAAATTAGACTTCAAATATTAAATATATTCATACTTTTTCAAAAGCTTAATCTTAAATCAAATCATTAAAGGTTTTCGTTTTTTTTATTTACGGATTAAAACCGTACTATTATGGTATTATGTGTTTTGAAAAATTATTTACTTCATTATAGCAATTTAAATGGTGAATTTTTTTAATTACTGATTAATCAATAAAACGTTTTAAAATACTATATGCATTTAGTTTTAATTTGCACATTTAGCTTCAAAATATATACAAAATTTGTGAAATTATCCAAAACTAATGATATTTACTATAATTCTCTCTAAGCTTAATTGTGCCTGATTTGGATTTAAAATAGCACTTAGTGCTTGTTTTGTTAAGTGCAGTTCAGAAACGTACTAAGTTTCAAATATTTGATACAATAGATATGCACAATTACATTAGACTAAAAAACAATTTTTGCAATTTTCAGTTCTTCTAATCTTAAATTACATTGAAATAAAGTTTTTGTATTGAAAACAACATATACATATCTAAAGCATTCTACTCTCGCTCTTATTTGCATTAAATTATTCATAATATATATTTCTTATTTAAGAAAAGTTTTTATACATTTATAAAAATGCAAATTCCAGAAGCAATCATAAACAATTGACATTAGCATTTAAAAATATTTCAACTCTTTATAAGGATTAACAAATATTTTTATACAAGATAATTTTTAAAACTTAAAATTAGAGTTGAATTTTAATCTTTTGAAAGCTCATGTTTGAAAACTGATTTTAGCCATGTTAAGGTCAAATAATGAAAACTAAACATCATTACGAACAAAAGATGCTAAAGTAAACATCAATATTTTTAGCAGTTATTTTTCAATAAGCTTTTATGATATTGAATTAAAATTAATATTAAGAGACGCAGGAGAAAATTCACTTTACACAAATGATTTTTATGATCTATAAAATGAAAGCTTAGGATTATTTTTTTGGTTCAACTATTTTTTGATGAATGAAATAAATGAATTTCTTATTTAGATACAGATGCACAATTAGTTTTAACTTCGTTGAAATCAAATTTCGCAAAATATAAATAAATAAATCGATAAAAAGCACACACTAAATAATTAAATTTTTTGCCCTTCAAACATTTTACTTATATTCTCTCTTTAATCCAAATAAAAATTTCTAACATTTTTTTTTAGAATCAATTGGACCTAAATGACTCATTATTAAGAAAGCCTCTTAGCCTCAGCCCAATCGAATAGGAAATTAAAATATTCTGATTGCCTATTTTTCCAAAAAAGATTAGTAAAAATAGGATTTTTTTAATTAATAATTACCCAAAATTGAGTATTAGCAAGAATTTGTACTTTTTAAGCAGAAATTGTTTTATTAAAAAATATTTACTTGGTTCCAGTCCATCAACTTTAACCTTACTGACATCAACTTGTGGTTCAACTTTCACTTTTATTGGACTGTTAGGAATTTCCTTTCCAGCAAATGAAACAGACACCTATATGCATTCAAAGTAAGATAGAGTATATTTAAATGTTAATCATTAATATATATGTGTTCTTTTTCGAAAACTAATAATATTCACCTTCTATATATGTAATTAGAAGCTTCATTTATGCTAATTAATTCAATGAATTAAAATAAAAATCAATATGTTTGAACTTAGTTTCTAAACTTTTACAATTTTTGAATTATAATTATTTCAGAAAAATAGACGATTCATTTCGTTTAATTTATTTCTAACAGTTATTGGAAAATATCCGAAAACAGAACACCTCTATTGATACACTTGATAAATCGAACTATTTATAACTAAACTTATATGTGCTTTATTTCAATTAAGCTATGCCAAAATTTAGAGAATTTTTTTTTGCTGAAGAATAAATATTTTGAAACTTTTGTCACAAAGTTCCGAAAGAGAGGATAACATGAATAATGTGTTAAATTGCTGCAATGAAGGAAGAAATATATATTTATTTACAAAGATACATGAACTATTTGACCCTAATGAAACCATTAAACAAGAAATATGTCAATGTATTATTATGCCATAAGTTATAAGTATGAATCAAAAGATTCAATTTATAGCTACAATATAAAGAACCGTGATACCAATAATTACATTAAAGTACAAACAATAAAATGTGTAGGGCAAAACATCAGGATGGGTGAATATCGCACCATCAGAAAAATCTTCAATCTAACAGGCACTTGAGGAAATACCAGACGAAATTTGAGATGGTTTGGAAACGATCTACCGGTATTACTTTCGAACACTTTTTAGGTAGAAAAAAAATCTGAGGAATACACCCAGTCCGGATTGTCAAGGAAGAAGAAATATTTTCTGCACAGAGCCACTTTTCATTTCAAAAAATTTTACACAGCTCATAGATTGACATGATTTACAATAAAGATTCCACAAACCAACAATTTAGCCATCTCTGATATTTATAGAATCATTGCACAAATAAGCTTAATCAGTTGAATTAAATATATGTAACTTAAATAAAAAATGCAACTTGCAAATTTTAATAAATAATACAACCTATACAAATGAAATTGAAAATAAGAAAAAATACCTTATAATTTCCAGGAGTAGGAGCATTGTAATCAACAGAATAAGTACCATCCTCATTGTCTAAAATCTGAATCGGAACTAGACCACCTTTTTCATCTGTTAATTTGACTTGCACATTGCCTAAGAAATTATGAAAATAATTTAAGGCATCATGAACAACAACAAAAAAAAATTATGCTTTTCACAAATTTATGAAAATATCCACACTAGCCTTCTTCACCTTTTCTCCTATTTGATATCTCAAATGCTAATAATGAGAACTGTTTAAAAAGAAGAATGAAAAATTTTCTTTGATTTTGCATAATAATTCTTCCTTTGTGATCTATTCAAAAAATTTAAACAAAATATTTCAAAAACATAAATCACTTTTAAAAAAGCAGTTGATAGTATTCTAAAAAATTTTATTTGCAAACATTATTAGATTTCTCTCATTTCCAACAAAAAAAAATTTCCATCGATATCCTGTAGGTAGATTCTTATTCTCTAATTCTGACTTATCTGAGAAAATTTCCAAATTAAAAGATTATCTAAACATATGCAAGATTGCAAAGATATTCTCATCATTGAAAAATGTTAAGAAAGGACATTGATGAATCAATTCACTTTACCTGTACCAGCACCACGGCAGTCAATGTTGAAATGTGTAGGAACTTGAGCCTTCACACCCGGTTCAACTCCAGGCCCAAATACTTTCACTTTGTTGCTGTCCGTTGGCTCACCAACATTTATCTACAGTAACAAATAAAATGAAGTGAAAAAAAGAAAACTAATAAGGTTTTTTTTTTTAATGGAAAACTTTAACAAATGCTAAAATATATACCCTGAAAGGACTTTTTGGTATGGACACACCACCGTAATTCACTTGCACTGTATGCTTGTCCTTTTTAGTTGGACGGTAAGCAGCCTTAAATGTGCCATCCTTATTGTCAACAACTTTGAGGTCAACTGGTTTAAGATCAACATCCAAAACACTTACATCCAATGGAGCATGTCCGCCCGCTTTTCTGCAGTCAATAGTAAAATCTGTAGGCTGATTTTGAACTACTCCAGTAGGTTGTATACCAGGGCCATATGCTTGTACCTAGATGAAACAGAAAACAATTTTGTAATATCCATGACCTTATAACACAAATATTCAAAAATAATTTAAAACTTTGACAAATAATTAATTGTAAGTGCTGCAATTGTTAGTTTATTGAGTAACTTGACTACACATAATGGAAAAAAAAATGTCTGACTCCGAGCCTTGTCTTTGCTTCCTTGACCTTATCAAATATTATAATCCAATTTTAACATTTTTTTTTCATCTTATTTAGGAAAATGATCATCAACTAAGTATTAGTTCATTTTTTGTACTTCTCCTAGAATGCCTATGTCAGGTCAGATATCAGAACCTCATTCACATTAAATGCTTAGTATCATAACTTCATTACAAATTTTAAGTAATTTAAACTAAAATATGAATTAGGAAATGTGTAAGACAAATACAATAAAATCGCACTCACAGCTGTTCAATATATAATAATTAAATATTGGCGATCACTTTTTTAAGTTTTACAGTTTAAAATATTGTACTTACAGTAAAAAATTGCATAACAATTATCATGGAAGAATGTCAATTAATCTTTAAAAACTTTTTAATGGAATTAACTAAATAAATGTTTACAAGCTCTTATTGACGTTATATTTTCACACTTCATACATTCATAATCATTCCATCTGTTGAAGTCATCTTTTATTCCTGACGGTATTAGGAGAAAAAGTAGATGCTGAGATATTTTTAGCTATATTCAAGACTTTAATTTCTTTAAACTAAACAGAAAATTGTTTAACGTTTAAAACAAAATTCATTGCTGAAGTAACGAAAAAAAAATGCTCGTCAATCGTGGATAAGCATATTCTATTATTATAAAATGATACGAAAAAATAAAATTACATTTTCTGGATGATAATCCGTTTTGGGTAAAATTTGTGCCATGTAGGGTGATTTAGGAATATCTTCTTTATCGCAGAGTATATGAACAGCGTATTCACCAGGTTGAGTTGGCAAATACTCAACATCAGCAGAACCATCTCCGTTGTCAGAACATTGGATTTTAGCATGTGAAGGTCCTTCAACAACAAAACCTAGAAAGAAATATTAATTGCAAATATCAAGTTTTACTGGTAACTTAACATTAAATATCATACGTTTTATATCTTCTTCTTTCATGTGATCTAGAATAATATTAATTTCCTCAATATTAAAATAAGCTGTTACCTAACGTTCCAGTTTCTCCATTAGTTTCAGCTGTGAATCGGGCAGGATAACCAGCAACACCTCCATATAAACCTGGACCATATACTCTAATTTTTGATTCCTTATAAGGTAAAACATTCACTTCGTATGGGCTCTTGGAAATCTCCATACCACCATATGCTATTGTAACAATATAACGTCCTTCTTGATTAGGATAATACGCACATTCATATGTATGCTCATCAACCTTGCGAATATCAATTTTTTCTTGAACACCACCTAATAATTAATAGCCAGAAAATATTTAATAAAAAAAAGCAAAATTACTTTTACTTAAAAGAAATTTATATTAAAACAGGTTGGTGCAAAAAATTAAAAGTTTTCATAATGTTAAAACATTGGATCAGTTAAATTTACCAGACTGAAGTAAAATATCAGGGAACTATAAGGACACAAGAATTAGTAAAAAGTAAATCATAATTACTGTAATATATTTTAAATTCATAAGAACTCATTTCAATAATAAATATTATTAAGAGAAAATTTAGAAAAAAATGTTGAATAAAACTATTTAAACCTGGTCCAATCACTTTAATATCTAACTGTCCATTTCCCGCATTCTCTGTAAAGACTTTAAAATCAGCAACATCCTTCACTCGAATACCATTCTTCTGCAATCCTCTACCAGTTGCTTTCACTTTTCGTGCATCACAAACTAACAAAAAACGGTTCATATTATGTATTACATAATAATTAACAAATCATAATAAATAAATTAAATATATAGGTGTAACGAATATCAGAGAGGCAAACTGCTCCGTATACGAGAAAATATTTTTAAAAACGGTAGAGAACTACAAAACAAAATTTAAAGATTTTTGGTTAATTTCGCCAAGTTTTTAAACAGCTGAACTGTAACAAAATGGCACATCACATAAAGAATTATTTAGAAGTAATGAGTAAAAAACCCTATAAATCGAAATTACTAAAGCGAAAATCATGTTTAAAATTGACTACCACTCAAAAATATTTATCCGCTGTCTAGAATTAAGTTGCCGTCTCTGATGGAATATTACAGTTTTCAAAATTTTCTTTCACTTGTAGTACCTATTTTAGAAAAACATAAATTTCAGATACAGAAATCTCCGAGGAAAGTTGGGAATAACGTGATTTTTTTTTATATGCTTAATTAAACTTCTGCAAGTTTTTTTAAATTTTAAAATAAAAGGTTCTTTAAATATGTAACTGTAGAGCAAATATGAAAATAATATAATATGAACAATGTGAATGTATTGTAATGTGAATGTATAGTAATCTGAATAACAAAAATAATAAATTCTACTGTGTATAAGTAGATTTTATCGTGGAAGGAAAATAAAAAGGAAATAAGCAGAGTTGAGCAGCTAAAAATTTCTTTATACTATATATACTATATAAGGAATCGATTGTGAGTAAGCTGGGGAAAAAAAACTTTAGAAACAGTGTTCCTTTATAAATTGAGTTTGAGGTCAATAATTAGAGGGCTGAAAAGACAACATGATAACATTTCCTTTTATTTAACAACTCTGCTATAATAATCATCTGTCTTTAAAGTTAGCAAAAAACAATAGATATTGTACAGAATAAAAAACTAAATGAAACCACATAAATAAATGAAATGTTTCAATTAAAGCCATATTACCTGGAGTTACTTTGACTCCAAACGGACTCTTCGGAATTTGTTGGCCAGCAAAGAAAACATTTACGGAATGCATTCCGGTTGTTTGAGCAACATATTCACAACGATATACATTATCTTCGGTTTTGCGTATTCTGCAAGGTACTGTGTTCCTGTTACCCTTTGGATCTAGTATAATTACTTCTACCTGACCACGTCCAGCATCTAAAATAATTAAAACAATTAATATTATATTTCCTCATACATAAATATAATTGTCTTTAAGAAGACTGGTTTTAACCATAATAACAATTCATTAAACTTGTATTTAAACTAACCTTTAGTAAAAATGTCAAAGTAAGTAGGTTTTCCAGCCATTACACCCACAGGCTCTAAACCAGGTCCAGATGCAGTAACCTTAGCAGGATCCCCAGCACGACCTTCAACCATAACTGAGAATGGACTTTTAGGAACTTCTTTTCCAGCAAATAAAACTTTCACCTAATACATAACAAAAATGTGTCACTTACTTTCGTTCAGTATGATTTCTAACTTTTTATAAAATTATTCTCACTTTATGTTGTCCTTCCATTTGAGCAGTATATTTTACAGTGTAAGTCTTACTTCTGTCATCATTAAACTTTATTTCTACCTAAAAGAAAATAATAAGAAAAAAGCTTATTTTCTATAAAATACATAAATTGAATTACATTTGAAATGCACTCCTGCACTAAAAAATTTCAAACATTTCCTCAAATCCTCAAAAATTTCGATACTGGTTTCAGTATAGCTTTTACGCAATACTAACTGATATGCCCTTGCCATTTAATTTTTTTTTTAAAGTAAAGAAAAAGCTTTGACAAAGAAGAACCTATTGAATGAGATTTTAGTGGTATGGAGCAACCAATGTATAGAAATTACCTGTAGGTTAATTGCAAGGCATTTACTTTTATCGAAAAGAAATTTATTAAAAACTTAGCAAAATAAATTATTATTCTATGCACTCAATGATGCAATCAAATATAATAAGTCACTTAACATACAAATAAAAATTAGCTAGTAGGCCAATTATTCTATGACTTTTTTCTCAGAGTCTGACTGTTTTGTGCTGCAAACTATTGAAGGTTGAAGAATCACCTTCTATTAGCATTTACTAAGTAGGAGGTTCGAGATTCTATCTCCATTTTCTATGCATTCACCGAATATCTTTAAGTAGTTAAAATACGAAAACCATACTTTGTCATAGAACAAGTGATGCTTCACTCTTTTTTTATTAAAATTTACCTGATACCCACATTAAATCTGAATACAAACATAATATTGCTAAAAAACGTACTTTTTATTATTACAATAAATACTAATTAAACTTCAAATAAGTTGTGAATACTATAAAAAAACTACACATTCTATTTCAATACAATTTACAATAAGAAATTAGAAAAGAAATGAAGTTGTTATAGCATTTTCTTCACAAAAATATTTTAGTATAGATTATGTTCCAAATTATAATTTCTATTAAAGAGTTTTTAGTGATCAACATATTCAGGATCAATAACTTTAACTTTCTGCAATTTCATCTGATTGACAAGAAGTTGTTACTTTAAATTGAAATTTTAATCTGAATTTTTTTTAAATAAAAAATAAATCAGATTAAATTAGCAATTGTGTAAAACAAATCAAGTTTTCTTTTCCTTCTTAAATTGAAAGTAAACAAACATTTTAGAATGTTAATAGAATCTTACAGGTTCAAGCTTTCCTCCCTTTGGAGTTTCAATAAAAACTTGCACATCTCCTTTTCCGGCACTGAAAGTTTCAACAGTAAACATGGTTGGTGCCCCAACATTTACTCCAGTGGGTTCAATTCCAGGACCATAGCACCTAACTCTGTTTGAATTGGTTTTAGGTCTCAAGGGAGCACCAGGTTTAAGTTCAGCTTTAGGATATTGAGAAAGATAGGTCATCATCGACATATCATCTACATTAGGATTCACCATTTCCTCTGGTTTCACAAGCTATAAGATTTTTTTTAAAGTATTAAAAAAAATAAAACATTAAGACATGTAATTGAAAAAAAAAACATTAGAAAATCACAATAATTTGGAAAACTTTATCCCTTCATTCAAACATTATGTTTAAATTTAAAATACACCTGTTCAGGACTAAACTTTTCAAAAGCTTTTTTCCAACCCAGAAAAATGAAACATTCATAAAACTTGCATTTAGTTTCTGAACATTTATAATATTTAATTATTCTTAACCTCTTTCCAAAAACATTTTCACATTAAGCCATTAGCTTCTTAGACAAGGAAGTCAAATTTGCTTTTAAATTTTTCTTACATTGATAAATGAGTATTTATATTTTATACAGAAAACAAATTTACGTGTTTTAAAATTTCAACATTAGCAAATCCTTTTTTCTGATTTTTTAAAATTATTTTGAAGGAATTCTCATGGTTTTTGATAAAGTTATTTGCAGATCATCGCAAGTAAGCTAAAAGAACAACCTCCATTAAACAAAACCTTATTAGCCTCAAAGAACAACTTCACTTTTGCAAATGTTTTTACTTTAATAACAAGAGCTGTTTTAATTTAATTTCCAAATTATAAGGTGAGAGTGACCTATTTTTATGAAAATTAAAGTCATATTAAATTGTTTTTACGCAGAGTATTCTGTACTGATCTCCTTCAATATATATATATATATATATATATATATATATATATATATATATATATATATATATATATATATATATATATATATATATAATATATAAATTATGAGGACATTAGGAGACCCTAATTTGTAATGATATCAATGAATGTAAGAATATTATTATATTCATATCTTGAGATAAACTCTAGAAACCAAAAATTAGTTCAACATATCGGAGTTGCGTCCTAAAATTGAAATATTTTTGGAAACATATACTGCTACATGCCGCACTCATCAATTTATTATTGATCCTAATACTACTAATTTCAATAAATAAATAAATAAAACTTTCACTAACAAATAAAACAATATGAAACTTTAATTTCTATAAAAAGAAGAAAAACGTTCTTACTTGAGGAATTCCCAACCAATTATCTGCCAAATCCATAGCTTCCTTCGCATTTTTAAGAGCATTTTCAGGTTTCATGTCACACCAGTCAGGACATAAGCCTAAAAATTCAAACAAAAAAATGACACGCATTAAACTTCAATGTTTAATAAGAAGTAAGCAATTTTTATTAAAAACAAGATAGTGTTACAGGGCATATATGAAATAAAATTTTATTGAAGGTTTATTGGTAACACCAAAATGTTAATTTATAACAAACTTATATTAGTTACGAAGTTTAGAGCATTTTTTTCTTGAGGAAATGATAAAGACAAAAAAAAAGTAATTCCTTGTCGATATCATTCAAGAAAAATAGTGGTTACTCGAATAAACTGAGACATTACAGCAAAGGGGAGTTATTTAACGCATATATAAGTTCATACATTTAAAAAGATTAATAACATAACTGCCAGTACAAGACAAACTTTAGAGCCTTATAATACTGCCAAATAAAATGTGAGACTTTTAGTACTCTTTTAGACCAAATAACTACTATTAACAACCTCTGTGATAATAATACAAACATTTTTCACGCTTTTCATCTGTCATAAAAGTAGAAGAGAAAAGTTTTGGAAGTGATTGTATCAGAAAAAAAATTTTTAAATTAACGTAATTTTTGTTTTAACTTTCAGGACAGTATCAAATTGAAATATGTATATCATTATTTCACTGAGCCCAATATTGAAACTTGAAAAAAAAGCACTTAAATTTCGCAGACGATCTTATAAACTAACCGATGCCACCGGCAAGTATTTCTTTTCAGAAATTGTTTATTGAAGCAAAAGCAACTTATACTACTTGTTGACGTTAGTGTATCCGCGCACACTCTTATACTGCCAGTTTAAACTACTTTTTTTACGAAATATTATTAAGAGTGGAGCCCCGAATATTTCCTGAGCAACAACCGTTTTAACATTTGGACATGTAGTGGAGGGAACAGTCGGAACTGATTCGACCCTCTTTAAAAGCCTTTTTTAAATTACACAAATTTTTTCATGCAACATACATAAAATAGAAAGAAGGAAAAGTTTGGAGAATAAAGAGCTTTGAAAACAAGTAGTTTTGAAAAATTTTAATGTAATTTTATTGTGTTTCATTCAAAAAACAAGAATATGTTCGTCTGTGAAACTTAAAAGAGTATTATAGTAACTTTGGTATTTTCATAATTAATCATACAATTTTTACAATATGAAAAAATTATTTCTTTTCGAAAATTTAAAAGAGCGAGCCTAAAATAGAAATAAAACACAAACTGAGCAAATATTCTCGATAAATGTGTGCAAAATACTGTAAATTATTTTAATTTCCATGATTATAAAAATATTCACAGGGTTAGTAAATTTCACAGATATGTATCAAATATAAGTATTTACGATAATAGGTTTTTTATGAAATGGATAAATACAGGATCAATGACTTGATTGGGATAAACTTTGACACCATGAGTAGGCAAATAGCAACAGCATCATGCTAAATTATTCTAAATTAAATTAACTTTTATTTTTATGTGATTAACTTCTGTTTTGATTATTTTAATAACGTAAAGCCACCGGAAAGCGCAACAAGTAAATAATTAGAATTATTTTAAAAAATTTTTATTGTGTCTGTGTATTCTTTTCGGTTTTGTGCATGACTTCGAGATGTTGATTAATGCCGGGATTTGGTTATTGATTTTTTTTTCACTCCGTAACTATTACATAGATACAATAATTTTATTGTGTTTTTCACACGGTATTGCTTTATTTTTTTTTAACGCAGCAAAAATTTACCCTTTCTTCATTTGGATACAACAGGAACTTTCGTTGACCTAACAGATCATGGCTCGATTTTGAATCATTTGATGCAGAAGGGATTGCAGTGCATAATTACTCTGGCAAATTCGAAAACTCATCTCTACTCAACTCCTTAAAATGACGCTGTGTACAACTTATATTTTTTTACGATTACGGCAATACATGATCCATCTCCATCAGCAGATAGATGCTTATCTATTTAGTATATTATTTTATTAAGAGCTCTGTATTGTTTATCTTTTCTACATAATTTCAAATCAGGAAGTGTTGAATTGAGTCATATATTTTACAGGTGCAATGAGTTCATATATTAACTTCAAAAACTATTATTAATTTTAACAGATTCACTTTCAAAAGATAAAAAGAAAAAGCGTACCTGGAGCCAAAGCATCGACCAAAGCTGCAACAGCTCGTCCATCATTCCAGTCAGAGTTGAAATTGTTGATAGGCAGATCAGGCAATTTACTCTGGATCCATCCCAATAGCCTCTGTTTTGGAGATGGCCCTCCTTTCTTGTCGAACACCGAATCTCCTTCTTCCCCTTCCCACATTGGCAGGGAAATAGAATAGTGCAAGATGAGGGTCCATATCAAACCGAGAATCAACTTCAATTTACAATCGACGATATCTGTACTGTCTGAAAATTATTACAACATTTGAAATTGAACAAACATAAACTAATGATAACACTGGAGAACACATTTTTTGTTGCACCTTTACAAATACTTGATCTTGATCGATTCGGGTGGGGAATTTCAAATCTGAAAATAGTTTTGCGTCCAAAACTTTAAAAAAAATATTTTAAAATAGCATTATTAGTCTATATTTTTTTCGAATTGTACATGTTTAAAAATGTTCTTTCAAACAAGGGGCCGCGTAAATATAACGACAAATTTCTAGATTAATTGCATAGGAACCCATGTCTGGAAGTGTCGTTGTACGTGGCTAGGGGCGCTTCCGTATAATAACCTGTTGAAAATCACGAGCAGAAACAGTTCATAACAGAGTTGCGACGTATAGTGACATTTTCGTGCATTGGTTTCAATGCTATTTTAATCTTGATGATGTGCCTTAACTCCTCTAGAAATGTGGCAACATTTACGCGACCCCTTGCTTGAAAGAACGTTTTAAAACCTCAATTCGACAAAAAATAGACAAAAAATTTCGTCTTGTCAGATATAGTTGAATTTATAAAATTGTTAATATATTTATAGTGTGTTTCACGTTTAAGTATGTTTATTTTTGCATTAGTTCTATAAATATTTGCAAGAAATAAATAGTTAGTGCCTTACATCTTATAACTCAAAATTTGCATGACACTTGTGTATTAAAAAGAGACAAAATAAATCAGAAAAGATATTAAACATAGTTTTTATATCTTTACCAGCAAACATATATGTTTCCCTGTGTATTTACGATAAATAATCTGGTTTAAAACAAGCAATATACACTGTAAATAATTTTGGTGTATAATTGCCACCATTTTTGGCGTTGAGGTAAACTAAAAATTTTTACACTCCATATAATCACACTTATTTTACTTTTTCCCTCTTATAGTTTTGTATATTTATTTATTCATAATTGTTTCTTTGTTTACTGACAACATATATTTTTATATGCATCAGAATCAATTTAATGGGTTCATTGCAAAAGCATTTCATTAAAAATAAACAAGCACATTTTTAGTAAAATATTCGCATTTATTCTTGCAAACAACTGTTATTTTGACATTTTTATATCATTGTTTTCACAATAACTAATAGCTCTATACTTAAAAATTTATTTAATTTACCTCAAACACAAAATGGGGAAACTATACGCCAATTTTTTTTTTTTTTTACTGTGTAGGTATGTTATAGTTCATTCAAAAAATTTCTACAAGTTTTTTTTTTTACATTTTTTCTTTCACTGTGCTTTTAAATGGTAATTTATTTATAGGACCATTTTTGATTTTGCAACAACTTTAACAACTTTATATTAATTTTCTAAAATGGTGTTATTTATCCTAGGTTACGCGTCTGGGGAAAACAGATCATGCTAAAAAATCATAGCCAAAATGAAAGCTCGGCAAGATTCCATAGTTTTAGCTTTAGACAACATTTTTTAGAGAGAGATGGAGTTAAATATTTAAGATGATATTTTAGACCGACTTTAATATGTTTTGAAGAAAAACGTTGAGCAAAGCAAAGGGCATCTTTTAGAAGGTTTCATCGTCATATGAAATTATGCTTTTTTCCGAATAATAAGCTATTTTCATAACTGCTGTGAGTTTGCAGCAGTTACTAATAACTGTTATGACAAGTTTAGCCTATCTAAAGCTAGCGCTGTCTCTATGCTTATTCTTAAAATGACGCAAAATGTCAATATGGAGAAAAGCCTCAGTTTTGTGTAATTAAAAAGAGTTTGTGTTTTAATTTCTTAATATTTAAAAATTTCAATGCTGCATTATCTAATTTAGAATAAGGCAGTGGTTTTGATCATTTTCTTCTAGGTGAAAAAATGTCAAATAAGAGAATTTTTAAAAAAAATATTTATTGTAAAGTGGGTTCTTAAATTTAAAATTATGAGAAGATGTTACAGCGGCTCTTACGTTATCATAAAAAATGGTACTCAATATGAAAAAAAGATTTAAAGTACCTATTTTAAAGTTTCACCTCAACTTGGAGGGGAAAAAAATTAGAAAAAAAACATATCCAGGATTTTAAGCTTTGAAAATACCTGAGTTCATAAAATTACGTAATAAAAATATAAATAAAAACGTGCAGCAGCTATAACCACTATCGTTTCTTTTTACTTTGTGGTTTGCCCTAAATTCAAAGATACGAGAAAATAATTCTGAGAAACCAGCGTATTTTTAGCATTTTATACCACTTATCCTGGTATTGAAATGAATGCAATTCAAAGAAAACAAAAAAAAAATTTCTTGTTCTATAAAAATAGATTACCATCATACCAGCTCTACTTAAAATATTTAAAAATAATATTTAAAAGACAACAAACATTTGACTGATTTCTTGATAATCTTTAGTTTCTGTTGAGAAAGTAATATTTTCCTTTCTGAAACTATTCATTTTGAATACATGTCGCTAGACATTTTTCTTACTATTTATTTTAGTTGACACTTTTTATGCGCAGTTCTTATATACCAAGGTTTCAAGAAAATATTTTCTAATCCTCTGCACCCATGTAGTCTTGAGGCCAACTTAGACGATGAGGGAACTAATTTATATTTGATTTATACGAAAAGGAAAACATAAAAAGAAAACTCTTGCGATTAGCTCGACAACAATGTGAGCATCAAACAAATCTTGAGCAGCGAACTTTTAGTTAAATGTGTCAGAATTGTCTCTCAATACCGACCTTCACAAAATTATCGTTTGTCTTGGATCTTTATATCAATTTCACTTCACCCTTTTCAATGAAACAGACAATTAAATCCCTTTTTAATTTAATACGCCACACATTGTCAAGAAATGTAGTCATGAATATCAGCTAGATTTCAGATTTATCTCAGTCATAGCAAACTGACTTGATCAGTTAGGCCAAACAGCAAGGATTTATTTATAAAGATTTATTTGGATAACGATGCAATTATTTCATTATTCCAAATCAATGAAGTATGATAAAGTCAAACTATAGATAGTATCAATAAAAAAATACATGTTTTAAGTATTTTTTTTTTGGAACTTAATAGCAAACAGATTCTATTGTCATTATAATATAGTTAAAGGTATTTCTTTTTTCTTCCAAGGGCGTCCGTAGAAATTTACTCAGAGGGGTGCAACCCGGGAAGTTTGTCTATGGAAAGAACTCCCCTCGTCATTCGTCTGGATCAATGACTGTGATTATGGTTACGAGGCTTGACTATTTCAAGTAGGGGTGGCGAGAGTGATTAAGAGGAGAGAGAAGCTCCTTTCTTCGAAATGCGTTATTTCTTGTTTGACTTTGTGGCGAGGGAATTATTTCTATAAACAAACTATACTTATATTTTGGGGGTATGAAAAACATCTAACTATAGCATATGAGTCGTGATGGCTCAGGGGGAAAGAGCGTTCGCTTCCCAATGAGATGACCAGGTTCGAATCCCAGTGATAGCTGGTCGATGCGAATTTTGCACCCGACTAGCACCGACCAGAGTGCTAGCGTAAAATATCCTCATTGGTTGACGATTCATGGGTTAGATTGCCCTTGCAGTCAGGCTAACCGAGGGAGTTCTTCGAGGTTTTTCTTTCCATGTAACACAAATGCGGATTAGTACCATCAAGAAGTGCTCCACGAAAGGAAATTTTCCCAATACTCCGTCCAGGAATTCCCTTGTCTTCTGGATTGGGTTCAAAATTATAAGGCTATGAAATTGACCACTGGAGTTCGAAAACCCAAAAGTGTGTCGGTTTTTCAACGACAGTTATAAATAAAAGCATAACATTTATATTAGGCACCTGTAATAGTATGTTAGGTACCTATTATCACAATTAATTAAGCATCACTGGCGTCAATACTAATTAGAGGATTTTTAATGGCGCGAGTATCAATTTTCATTCAAATATTTCAAAAATCATGTATTTTTTTATTTATGCTTAAATTTTATTAAGTTAGTTTAAAAATATACTTTTACATGGGCGCGCCAGAAAAATTTCATAAGCAAGTTCTATAACTTCATCCAATTTAATTTTAATTCAATGTTTTGTAATAAAAAAAGAAAAAGGAATTACGTTTTCAACATTTAAATTTTAAAACGAAAAAATAAGATGGTATGAGGACAAAAAACGGGAGTTTTAGTGTTCTGTAATCCTCTGTAAAATAATTGTTTTGCATATTTTTCTTTTAATTAATGAAAATATAAATTAATAAATTTGTAGCTGCAATTCAGTGATAAACTAGACTCAATATGTCACGCAAAGAGCATTTTTGATAATTATTTAAAAGAACAAAAATTAATATTATTTATTCAAATGCAAAATAATTTTTTTTAATTTCCAAAGGGGGAATTTCTTGATCCTCTTTGTGATTCCCTTATGTTTTCTCTTTGCTTTTTAATTTCAAAAAAAAAATATCATACTTAAATAAGTACTTAAATCTTTAAAAAAAATATTTTTGGTGTATAAGAATAAAGTTGTAACATTTTTAAATTTATTTTCAAAAATATGTATCACGTAAAGAGATTTAAAATCTGAAATATCACCCAAAGCAAGAGCTGATTAAGTCTTTATTTATTTATTTATTTATTTATTTTTTTTTTTAAGTCGTTTAATACTTTTATTTTTCAGCGATAATTGGGAGCAGCATCACCTTTCTAGTGACCCCTTTTATGTTCAAAAGAACATGGTTTTTGTATTTTTGTTTCAGCTGGGCTAGAAACTTTTAAAAATCCGGTTCTACAGGTGAGGTTCTTATAACTATGTATTTTATTATTGCAGCGCTTTGGCACCCTATGAATTAAGGAATTTGACAATGAGAGATGCTTCATTCAATAAAAAAAGAAAGTGATATAGTGCAAACAGGTTTTTTTCCGTCTTTGTTTCTTAATGTAACCCTGATGAAAAAATTTAAATCAGTTTGGGGCTTCATTGCGTTAAATCGCTTATTGAATTAAATAAAACATAAATTTAAAAAATGGAAAGAGAATGAAACAAATTTCTGGTAAATTTTTCATGGAGCATTTATTATCTGATGAAGTACATAATATTATGCAACGTAATACTAAGTACTTATCCTAAGTAAGAGTCCTCCCTTCAAGCGTTTAATTTAATTTTTATTCATTATTTAATTTTTTTACAATCCTATTTAATTTTTTCACAAATGTTTACATTTTGAAAGCAAAGGTAACAGACAAAGGTACAAAAATATTCATAAAAATATAAAACAATATAATATACAGCTATTGCTCGACCAAAACATTTGGCAAGATGAACTGATCAACATGTTTGTTAAGATAAACTTAAAACTTTCTGTAAAACAAAATTTCCCCCTTTGTGGCTCTCAATTATGACGTATCGCAATTATAACGATGTTATTTAATGAAACATGTTCGCTTAACACCCGCCGAAGCATTTTCCTTCCAGCAAATAGAAAAACTTCTTAGCTTCTGCTTCGTACTCATTTTGAATGGACTATTCATTCTATTGCTTTCCAGACTATTCATTGCATTGGGTTGTTCCACCGGATCACAACCGCAAGCGTCCAGGAGGAGCCCCTGACCTTCAGGGTTCACGTGCCGACCAAACCAATACCTGTAGATTTGTCAGAGGGCATACTAAGAGCCTCACTTTCAGTGGACAAATTAAACTTTTTCCATCTTGTAAAAAGTGCAGCTCCAGCGAGGCTAGTCCTCACCATCTACTTGATTGCCTGGATTTCACCATGGAAGAGGTTCTTGAAGAACCTCTCCTTTTCCTCGATTTTTTGAAGATTCACGGCCTATTAATAAGGTGCAACGCGACGTCAGAGTGATAAAGTATTCGTATTTGTCATATTTGCTGCAAAAAGTTTGAATATCATACGATCGTAATAAAAAGGCCTTTTGGACAATACAAATATTTTATTTATGCAGACAAATAGTGATTTTTTATCGTTAAATATTTATTAGAGTGTCAAGAAACAAGTCAATAGTATTAGTTACCTCAATAATCAAAAACACAACAAAATACCTATCAGTCGAATATTCTATTACAAATGTTTCGGTTCGAAAATTTTTAAAAAGTATAAATTTAAAAATGATCAGCTTAAAAGGAAAAATTAAATTGCCACTGATTTTAACAATAAGGGTGACATTTTAGCTCTAAACTAAACAGTTTAAGAAATAAATAAATGAGTAAAAAATGAAAGCTAATTTTCCGCAACGCCCACCCGATTGACAC
This sequence comes from Parasteatoda tepidariorum, assembly GCF_982258835.1. Classification (NCBI taxonomy): domain Eukaryota; kingdom Metazoa; phylum Arthropoda; class Arachnida; order Araneae; family Theridiidae; genus Parasteatoda; species Parasteatoda tepidariorum. The sequence goes on along the minus strand of NC_141755.1, from coordinate 1,827,306 downwards.
TCGTCATTTAGCATGTATCAGTTATAAGGCAGATTTGTTGGCCACTCTTTCGTGGGCACCCTATTAGGAGACCCAACGTTGCTTACACAGTAAGGACAAATAGTACACAGAGACAAAAAAATATCCATGGCTTGTCCGGGATTCGAACCCAGGACCTTTCTGATGTAAGTCGTCAAGATCATAAAATATTCAAAATTTTGAACTTTTCGTGTTCCTGGCTGCCCTAAAAACTGATGCAGGAAACGAACCGGGTGCTCTACGAGAAAACGCTATTTACGAAAGAATTGCAAAAAATCACAGGCAGACATGAAAAATGTGTCTGAAATTCTTATGAGTCATAAAAAAGTTAAAGTGTCTAAAACATGGCGTCATTCTTTCCAACAATAAGAAGCATTTAGACATCCCACAAAATTATGTCAACACCATCACATTATAAGAGGTAAAGAGGGACAATAAAATTCTTTGGTTGGGAAGAAAAAAAAGGAATCACTAAAGTAAGAATTTTAACCAAATCTAGTAAAGACACAGAGGTCATTTTCGCTTGTAATTAACGGATCGTAAAAAGCACACTCTTGGAATGTTAGGGTCAACGGGTCATAATGAGAGTGAGACAGAAGCTTCGTAATCGGAAAAACTTTTTAATTCACGTTTTTATCGCAGAAGAAACACTATCCAATCCTGCGCCTCTCTTGACCTATCTATATATACAGTATGATGACTCGTTCCTGCGATTTCAAGAGCGAGTTCAAGGGCTGACTCTATTTTTTTCTTCTTCTTTTTTCATTTTACTTCTGCTACTTTGAAGTACCTAATAAATCAATGATTTTTAGAGCATGATAAAATCTCGAAGTTTTGGAGTTGTAGTTAATCCCCCTTATGTGAACTATAGATATATTTTTTGTTTTACTTTCATGATTGCTTCATACGAATGAGCGTCTTATTTATCTATCTAGAAATAATTCACGACTTGAAAATGATCGGAAAAATAAATGTTGTGAGAATACTTCAGAGAGGATGTAATTTAATTGTAATTTGATCATTCTTTGACTAAAATGGTTTCCCTGGCTGAGTTAAATGAAGAGTTTAAAAAAAATAAGAACGGGAATTAACTATTTCGCTCCAAACAGGAAGCGATATTAAATATTCAAGAAATGCTAAAATTTCAAATGTTACTCTAAACTAAGTCTGAGAAAAAGCTCACTGAGGCTCCTCTTTTTCTAAAAAAGTACTTTAAATTAAATAAAAAAGCATTAAAACATAAACACTTGAAAGTTTTTAAAATAATTATTTATTAATTTTTATTTTAAAAAATTTAACGTACATACAGTATTTTTATTTTGTTCATTCAAATGTTAAGATGCAAAAAATTAGTTATTTGTTTTTCTTAAAGTTTTCCGAAGTATCGGCGTTTTCGTTCCATAACTTTATTCTCAAATTGTTAAAAGAAATAAACGGAATATTAAATCAGGAGAAAAACCTTAAGTTTTTTTTTTCTTTCGTCTGCTCGTCTGCCAATCTCGCTTCTCCCTTTAAAAAAATAATAATAATAGAATAAAAATGTAAAAAGATAATCAGCTAAACGATCGCTATCGACTGAGACCCAGACAGCGTCCTTCCTTGCAGTTCAGGGTCGCTAAAAAGGTGCTTATTCAAATTTTAAATTCTTTTTATTTTCAGAGGAACTTCCTTTAATGTGTGCACGGTCGAAAAATCATGAGCACGTCAACGGAGAAGTGACCAAAAGAAAAAAGGTACGTGGGCGGTTAGGTACGAACGTTTTAAACCCAGGGGTGGGAAAAACTGCTATTTCCAAGAATTCGTTAATGAAAGTTGCTTTTTCATTGTTTGCGGAACTCCACCTTCAACCTATTTAGCGTAGGTATGTATGATTATGACTCTCGGAAGAAGACGGCTTAAGTTAAATGAACGGATGTCTAGTCACGCTGAGATTTTAGTTAGAACCATTCTTGATGAAAAGCCTCGCACAACTTTTATAACTATGTGTATCTCGCGCTGAGGTGAATCAAATTTGGGGAAGCAGAAAAAGAAATGTTTCGTCACTTACTTTTACGCAATAAAAATAATGCGTAAAAAATTATTCAGTATATAATTCTCATTTTTTTTTTTTTTTTATGAAATCGGATACCGAAATTTCCGTTTTAGACGAAATTTTCAATTCAATTCCCCCTTTTTTTTTACACTAATTAAATTTATAAAATGGTATTATTGAATTAAAAAATGTTCTAGTTCCTTTTACGATATAAGACAATAACATTTTAATTTTCAACTAAGTTTTTTTTTCTTCTTTCTTTAACGAATATTTCTTAAATACATCATCCCGAGAAGGGATTTTTTTTTCTTTTCTTCTTGACGAAATGTAACTTGAAAATCTCCTTTACCTCAATAAAGCTACATATAAACTGACTACAATAAAGCTCATAATTTCATTTTTTGATGAAATTCGGGTTTTCAGAATAGACTTTTTTTTTGCCGTGTTTTCGTTGAATTATAAATAAAAAAAATCTTAAAAAATCGTGGAAAGGAAAGAGGCCATTTATGAATGATGTCCCACTTGGTGGGAAAAGGTTTGTGACAAAGATCCCACATTTTTAGTTAAAACAAAAAAAAATTTAAAATCAGTTGATTAAATATTTTATATTATTAATTTTATGACATTTGTTTAATACTTTTTCATCAAAACAGCTCGACGGATTCAAACCCACGATTCGCCAACTTCTAAGCATATTTTACGCAGAAAACAGAATTCGTATCAACCGTCCACAACTGTGATTTGAACCAGGGTTACCTCAGTTTGAGCTGAACGCTCTATCCCTTGAGTCAGCACGGCTCAAATGTGACACCCTGTGACAAAAAAGGAGGAAAAGGGTCGATGTTTTTTTTTTCTCTTTTCTTTTTTTTTAAATAGTGTTACATAGTTTAAGATGTCATACTTTTTTTAAAAAAGGTGTGACATCTTAGAAACTTTGCCGAGGACTGTTTAGCAAAGTTTCATTTAAATGCGCTAAGTAACTTAAGAGATATTTTAAAGGTATAAAAATAACAATCTTTAGAATTTAACTATCACATTAATTTCTATCATGTATGGTAAGCAATTATGATAGTCAGAAAAATACAGATACCGATATTAAAAGTATTTTTAAAATTTGTCCCAAGAAACAGCTTTTTTTCGTATGAATCATTTAAAACAATAACGCATAAAAAAGAGCATTTTAATTTACGTAACGAAACAAATTTGTAAAAAAAAAACAGTGAATCAATAGATAGGCTTATTGCTACTTGAGATTCTTTTTGACAAATAGAAATTCCGACTGTGGCAAATAGAAACTACGGGCAGAAATTCCGTTACAAATAGAAATTCCGAGAAATTTTGACTGTGTAGGTCGTATTGATCACGCGTATACTTTCAATCAGACAAAGAAATATTAGTTATCATCCTTTGACTGCTAACCCTTTCATGACATGATAAGCACTCTCCTTACTGTTTCATTGATTTGAGTAAAATTATCTTAATTTCATATGAAAGGGAAACTATTAAACCAGAGCTGGGATTTGCAACTTCGTTATCGAAAATTATCTATTCTTATAATTTAGATAAAATTGAATATTCTGTTAATTTAACTGTTTCAAATATGTTTGAAATAATATAAAAATAGAGGTCCAAGGAAAAAAAAATAGTGTAATGTACTAAATCATAAGTTTTTAAATTTCAGTTACATAAGAATTCATTAAAAGTACGAAATGACTAAATAAAATAACCAACAAGCAAGAAATAAATAACGATTTCTCTTCCTCTTAATATTTTTTTAAATAATTTAAAACCGTTAAAAAACAATTATTTTACTTAACAAGAGTCTAGCTATTTTAATATTTCGCAAAATTTTTATGAATTCAAATTTTTCATTAGTAGGCTAAAAAGAATGATAGCGGATTCCTGGAAATACCAGGGGTGTGCAGTCGATACCAGTTACTTAGTAGTTAGATCCTGTAATTTAAAAAAGGGGGAAAAGTTTTTGATCACATCAAAATTGGTCAGATGAACATTTATAATTACGTAAACAAATATATTAGTTCAATGAATATAATAATACATTTAAATAATATATATTTAAATAAATAATATATTTAAATTGTAACGTATCAGGAACTTAATGAATCGCATTCCAACATTTTAAGCATATTTTTAACTGAACTATTGCAAAAGAACATGGAAAAGTATTTAAACTGTTAAAAAAACCATCGTTAATAAATGAATTTTTAAAAGTTATCTCTTTATTTAACTAAATTTGTTTAGTTAAATTATTAAATTAATTAAAAGAATGCGAATGAATTCCACGCACCATTTCTTACAATTTTTTTTTCATAACTCGTTTACATAGGTGCGTGTGAGATAGTGATGTCAGATTCTTTTCATATAATGGTTTTGCACAAGGGCAATATTTTCTACAGATATATTTTTTTTTAAATTTTTAATTAACTGTTATGTTGCAATAAAAGTGTAATTTTAAATAATGTGCAGTGTACTTAAAATGGATTATTATTACAATTACTATGATTACATACTCTATGTAATTATTACATAAAATATGTATAAATAACATAAATATATAATTTGAAATTAACATTTACTTAATAATAATATTAATGCTTTCCAGCAATTTGGTTGAAATTTTAATTGAGTATAAACCGAAGTCTTGCTCTCAAGAAAACACAAGTTGGAATCGAACAGTTCAACTCTTGTTTGGTAATCATTACAAAACTTTTTCGAATCGTGGAATAAAGCATTTCTTTCTATTTTTTTAAAGCGATATTTGTTCTTTAGGAAAGCAACTTCTTAGAAAACAGCTTAGCACAGTGAATGAAAACCCTCATAGCTTTTTCACTCAAGATACGATATTCAAATATTTTATCTAACACTCTATCACTATTTTATTAAAAGATTACTATTAAATGATTAATAATTAGACTTTAAGAGATGGGCACCTCTCGACTCACACCGTCACATAGGTGGCATTTTTACAGTTTTACCGGAAAATTTTATTTTTATACTTAAAGTGACAATTAAAATTTATACTTAGACAGCTTTTTCTATGGTTTAATAACATTCATTCTAAATTAGTTTGATTACCATTACATGTAAATAATTAAAGCATTCATAGAAAATGTCTGGTAGTCCTTTGATACAAATTTTAGGGGCAGTAGAGACATAAAAAAAAATGTTTACAATTATCAATTCAATTATTATTTTAGAACCATGGATAATAGACTTCTTCGTAACGTGCAAATGCTATTTGGCAGCTATGCATATTAGGAAAATCTGGTGTAGGCCATAGCTTAGCACTTCTGTACCTCCCGGACAATTGGATATTATTTCACACACAATATGCTAATAGGGTCGATCCTATTGTTAACTACTATGAATCAGAAATGCCTGATTATGTAATGTAGAGAAATAAAAATAGTTTCCTAAGGTTAGCTACTATTTGATTTGTTGAGTCAATCATTGAAAGTCGAAAAATCGGATCACTCAATTCGAAAGAATTCGAAACTTTCCGAGAATTTCTACTGTTTGTTATGCATTTTTCCATCAGACAGCGGAAATCTCTATGTGTGCAGCTGTACTAACATCTCACGTGTTATGAGAAATGTTCGATATGAGTAATGTTAATACTTTACAGCAGCATCCTGAAATTAATATGAAGCTTGTGAAAACAAGAAAAAAATAAGTAGATTTGATTCTCTATCATTAATTTTAAACTATGCTTTAGAATCGAATGATAAATTTTGAAACTTAAATTTCAAAGTATGAAATTATAGGCAGGAAAGCATTTAACCCTGCCCCTTTATTGACTCGAAAAGTGGGCACACATTTAGAAAGGGGCATCAGATTCAAATCACAAAGTAACTTTTCTTCACTGGGGACAAAATTAATCAATTAGCCTATTCATAAAATAAAAACATTTTTAGTTTTGAATGATAGACTAAAATTGTAAGAAAAGGAGTCAATTATTCTACCCTGTATTGATTTAAAAAGTTTAACGGGTTCGTTGAAAGCGGATGACAAGTGGTTATACTGCATCTATCACTCAATAGTGGTTAAATTTTCTTATTTCAGCAATAATATTTGAATAGATATGTTTAATATACATAGAGAGATATTTTAATTAAGAAATTAATATAAGATATTTATAAAATCTTATATAAATTTAATAGTTCAGTTTCTAACTTTTTCAATGAATTTATTTTAATAAACAAAATGTCATGAGAAGACATCCTATTTTATGCGAAAATAGTTGAACGATAATATCCATCATTTGATCAGTTTTATTGACACAAACTGTTGGGAAGAATTTCGTCTCACGATATGAGAAAGTGTTGAACTAAAAAATGCAAACATGAGTGAGGGCAATTTTGCTTAAAATCCTAAAATATCCAGGCTTCAATTGAGCCTTCATCCACTCCCTTTGAACTCTTTAAGTGAACCTAACTAACAATATACTTTCACATCTTAAAAGGTTTGGATACAAAATGACAACAATGGGGGAATAAAAGTTATATCGCTTAAAATTTCCTATATTGTTTGCTAATTGAAGAAAAATTATGCAAGATTTTAAAAAAATTAGAATGAATGATTTTAGAGATCAATGGTGTAGAACAGGGTTTTCCAACTGACGGCCCGGGGGTCGCATCCGGCCCGCGAGGCCTTTTTTGTGGCCCGCGAACTAAAATAGATTTATTGTCACTTTTTTTAGGAAAATTTTCGTAAAAAATCTAGATGGATTTAAGATACTTTTCTCGTCAATAAAAACCTAATTTCTTCGTTTCTGTGAAATTTAACATACCAACTGTACAAAGAAATTTATTTTTCAGGTATTGCATCCAAGAAAATATTTATTCAAATACAAAAATAATCGTGTATGTTGCTCTTTTTTATTTCATTTTTTTTGTATTTTGTGAATATAACTTAGCATGTGCGTATCAGAAATTTTCTCGAAGAAATTCTCCGATTCAACTTTTTGAAACCACTCATTTTGGACGAAAATATTTTCACACGTGTTTGTAAATTTTAAATTTAAATTACAAATATCTATTCCCTGGTGGCTTAAATTACAAATATCTATTCCCAAATATCTATTCCTCTAATATGTTACAGCAGACAAGCCACAATTTTCTCATTGAATATTTTGTGTGCTACTATGTAAGTTTTAATACCTTAACAATTAGATATCTGTTGCACATTAATTATATTATACATAGGTGCACATTAAGTTATGGTAGCCCGAATTTTTATTATTTGTTTAATATTTTCAAAAATGTTATTAATAACAATTAAATAATTTTAAAAATCTACTTCCTATTTTAATTTGTAATTGAATACCTTTGTTTTGTACAACTTGGTAAAACTCTGACAGTAATATTGAATGTTCTTTCAAACATAAAAGAGTCCTACAAAACATTTTGATAAAGTTGCGGCACGCCATTTAATTTGTGTTTCTAATTGTGGCCTCATGCAAGTTGGAAATCCCTGGTGTAGGAGAACGATATGACGTGATCATAACAAAGAAATCAAACGATGTAAAGAAACTAATTCTAACAACAAACCAAAAAAAATGGATTAATAAATAAATAAATAAATAAAATAAAAGAAGAATCCACAGAGAGCAATTCGAATATCTTTCTTAAAAATTTATAATTTTAAATGAAAATTTTGAATTGCAAACCTCGTTTAAAATAAAACTTTGAGGAAAATTTCGATTGTTTCATTCCGCTGGAAACATAACGGTGAACGCACATTGTCATATAATACTTAAGCGGAATGGATGACAAATGGAAGAAATCAAACTAACCTGAAACACAATTGTTACAGAATTAGTAGTACTTGAAACAAAGCGTAACGTCCATAACCGGTGGACCGTTACTGAAAGAACATCATGTGTCACATCCGTTGCAATAGGAAAAATCGAAATTTTCTTCGCAAAAGAAGATTTTGCTTACAAACATGCCGCCTTTTTCATAAGCATCTATTTAAGCGTCTCGGATCAATGCAAGAAGTTTTGATAAACTTTTTCCAAAAAATTTGATTGGCGAAGCACGACGGGATCTTACATATCTAACATAGTTTTTTTCTGACCTAAAGAGAAGTTTGATTTGCTTAGTTAGTAAAAGTACATTAGTCATATTTTACCTTTAAGTTCATGAGCGAAATAGTTGCAAATAAAATTATTAATTATTGTGAGTAGGATGCCTTTACAATCACGATTTAGATCAGGGCTTAGCCAAAGATGTTAAAGGGTTGTTATTTGTGCCATGCATAACAATGAATAACGCTTGATAATAACAATGAAGAGCAATTTTTTTTTTGTTTTTTTTTTTGGGGTTGTCTGATATTTTTAACAGATCTTTGATACTTTAGTATCGCGGCTTTCAAATCGAAAATCGGATTCTCCCTCCAAGCTACAGTTTTTGTAATGGAATTTTTAGTCAATATTCTGCCGAAATATGTAAGTTTAAAAACGTTTATTTTTAACATGTAGGGACCTTAAATGTTACGACAAATTTCTGGAGGATTTATGAAGCATATTCAGAATTAAAATTGCATAGGTACCAAAGTCCAAAAATGTCATCATACGCAGCTGAGTAGCGATGGCTCAGAGAGCATTCGTCTTCCAATGAGGTGAACCGGGTTCGAATCCCGGCGGTAGCTGATCGATATGAATTCCGCATCCGACTTGCTCCGACCACCGCGCTAACGTGAAATATCCTCAGTGGTAGATGGATCGTGGGTTAGAGTCCCCTTGCCGTCAGTCTAACTGAGAGAGGTTCTCGTGGTCTTCCTCTCCAGGTAACACAATGCGGGTTAATTCCATCAAAAAGTCCTCCACGGAGGCGAATTTCTCCCAATACTTGATCCAGGAGTTCCCTTGTCTTCTAGATTGGGTTCAAAATTACAAGGCTACGAGATAAACATTAGTAGTCGTGAAACCAAAAATTGGGTCGGCTGTTCAACGACGGTTATAATATAAAATAAAAGCATCCGCCGCTAGAGGCGCTTTCCCATCATGAACTGTTTCTTTATTCGATTCTGACCTGGTCATAATAGGAAATCGCCCTTAGTAGCGTATGACGACGATTTCGGACACTGGTTCCAATGCGATTTTAATCCTGATGTGCGCTAACCTCGCTAGGAGTTCGCCCTTGTTAAAAATACCGTTTTTAAACTTGTGCACTTCGACAAAATATATTTATTTTTTAAAATTTCTTAAAAAAAATTCTGTAACTTTATGATTTCCACACCTAAATTACGCAAAATCAAGTATTTATATCAATGTAACAAAAAAATTGTTCCCCGTTGTGATGGGCAGTTTTGCCAATAACGTATGCCTGATTGCTCGGAAGGCTCATGAAATTACTCTTTTTAGCGAATCCTATGCCATTTTTATACCTGTTGTGAGTTTGTAACAGTTACTCATGACTGTTACGTTAAGTTTTGCTCTTATTTAGGCACCGCCTTTTATGCTATTTATTAACATGAATGATAGCTATAGTAAAAGAAAAGCGTTTGTGATAGATTCTATTTTATATTTAAATAGAGAGCTCCAACGCTGCTTTGTTAGGGCTCCATAAGGTATGCAAACATAAAGGCATTATTCTTAATTTTTTTTTCAATTATTATGAAAATATTATAATTCTATACAATTATTGGGAAATTATAGCTGTAACTGATTTCTTCTATACAATAAAAATAAATATTTAATAAAGTTTGGAAGTTCCCTAAATGTTAACAATGGATTTAAAACCTGTGTTGTTAATGCCTTATTGAAGTGATTGCAAAGAAAGAAAGAAAAAGAAAGGAAGAGAATGAAATATGTTGTAACTCAGTGTTTATAATCTACAACAGTATCTCAAATAGATAGCAGTGTGATGACTATTTCCTTCATTCCGCTCATTGCATTCACTAAAATAGATAGTTTGTGATTCGTTCACCACGAAACAATTATTTAATAACTCAATGAATAAGAATTTAATTTTAGTTATACTTTCCAAAAATGAGTTTGCATTCCCCTTAAAATTATTTATTTTATTCTTCATTTCAAAATTTTTTTGAAAAGTTACTTTTTTTTTAAAAAATTTTTATATTTTAATTAAACTTTATCGAAAAGATAAAAGAAAAAATCTGAAAATGCAGCAGTCTTTTAATGGTTATAGCGTACATAATTCTCTTTATTTACTTGGGGTTCCACCGGAATATGCTTGATTATTCAGAGTTCCATTGTCAGAAAAAAAAATTTGGGAAACGCTGATCAAACTTGCCAAAACTTCGATGCGTATTCAAAGTCTGTCGCTTGCTAAAATGGGTTATTTCGAATTTTCGCCGCCTGACTCGTAGAACTTTTTAACAATATTCAGACTACTTTTTTTATTTAATAATTGCCATTCATTACAACAAACAGGATTTTTCTAAATTAGATATTTATGATATGCGATACAGTAATTTTAATTTATACTCTATTTTTATTCCAGGATTTTTATTTTTTAAACCAACAGACCAGAAGCAGTCAATTAATTTATATCAACCAAATTTAGTTTAAATTAATTTCAAAAAAAGTAAAGATGTTGTTATGCTGCCGTGGAGGTGCCACAAAGCGTTCACAACTTCAAGACTTATGTTTAATACACGGTTGTTATTTCAAAGGGAAAAATTTCAGAATAGAATTGATAGTGTTTGGGATAAATGTAAGATCCCTTCCCGGTCTTTGGTAAGATCCACACTTGTGTAAGACAGTCTAAATTTCTGTTTTTATCAAACTATTTCACTATTTTAAATTTCTTTTGAAGTTCTGTCTTAAAAGGAAAAAAAGAAAACTAAAAAATTTTTCTCAAAAGTAAATAGATTATTTTTCATTTCTTTTTCCTTGTGTAGAAAAGTGCCTTTAAAGATGAATATGGTTTCCACTTTAAAACAATAGGACAATCAAAGTTACAATAAATTGTTGCCAAAAACGGGAAGAAAAAAAACACTCGCATACACTTTCAAGAAGAAGAAAATTGCTTTTGAGTTTTCAAAACGTAAGCAGACTACAATAATCTCAGCGCTTCGATTTAAATAAATAGAATATGAGCGGATGTTAAAATGACACTTAAATATATTTTTTTATTCAAAATTTTTAAAATTTTTGAGCAATTTATTTAATACAGGTTTCCAAATTTAACAATTCTAAATTGTTAAAGTAAATTCTGTGTTCTTAAAACAATCATTTTCATGCGTTCAGTTATTTCAAAATAATTCTGTAGACAGACTTCTTTCTTTATTCGAAAGGGAAATAAATTCATAACCATTTTTTTACATACATTGTTAACAAGCATAAAATATTAGCGAAAAAAATATTTTTTAAGAAATAGGAAAAAATCTTGAATTTACATCAATAATTCGCTTGCTTTCATTTTTTAAGCAGATTGGAAGATTAAATGGGAAATTATAAGGCTGCGGTACGCACGCGTCTTCTAAGAAGAGTCTTTTACTTTATCGAGCATTTAATCAAGACCTCTTAGAAGAGAGAATTCCTCCCTACGGATAAACTTAGTAGTCCGACGTAAAGACTGTCCAGCAAAGAGAAATAAAGATGTCAGATCGTTCGGGCAACTAAACTGCGCAGTGGGGGTATTCGAAATATGTCAATACGCTCGTATTACTAAAAGATCGAATTTCTGTTCTTGCTAACCCGTGCGGATACCTTATCTTTTCTAGATAGTTTTGGTATAGTACCGCAGAATTTCTCATACAATATTTTATTAATTATATTATAAAAGAATTTAACGAGAAACATTTTTTCCTACACTCTCAATGTTCTTCCCTATTCTATCACGTAGCTTAGGTAGAGCAATAAAGTACGTACATATTTATTGATTACCTGTTCAAAGATATAGCAATCAATATTTTGTCATTACGAATCAGTTGTTAAAAACTAATTTCTCTCAATAGCTTTGCCTTGATTTTGAATTAAAAATTTCTCCAATGAATAAAAATAATTCTCCCAGTGTTTTTTTTATTTCTTTTTTTTTCTTTTTGTGGACGAATAAATTGATTTACACTTAAAAAAAATTTTTTTAATTTAATGAAAATAAAATAAAAAGAGCAAATTAGTTTATTTACTTTATTTTCTTACGTTACTAATTTTTTAACCGTATTTCTAAGCAAAGTAATAAAAACCAGAACTAGGAATCGCACTTCTAAATTTTTGGGGGGATATTGAGGTAAAACGTGTCTTACACACTATTGATCATTAGTTTTTAAGTGCAGTTTAATGGCATAACAACCAGATGAGACTTTACTAATTAAAACTAATATTTAAGGGGGGGAATGCAATTATACGACGAATCAAAAACAACAAAATCAAACGATACCATCTATCGTGTCTGACGCGAAACACAACTGAGAAGAAACTACTGACCAAATGGATGAGCGACCACTGAGATGACCGCTTGGATGAAAGACCAGTGAGGCAAGTTGGGATCCTGTGCCGCGTATTTATCTTAAGATATACTCCCCCCCCCCCCTTCTATAAAGAATGAGATTCTTTGAGACTGAGATTTTTTTTAAAAATTTATTTACTTGCATTGAAAAATTTTTAATATTTTCTAGATAATGATTATTAAAAAATAATGGTTTATCCTGAAAGATCGGAAATAAAATATGGACCATCTTTTCCAAAATTTTGTGATTTTAGTAAATAGATTAAAATTACATCATAAGTTAATGTTTCAGCAAAAAGTTTTATGCATTACTTAAAGCACTGTTAGAGATAGTAATTTACTTGTTTTAGTTAGTATAAAAATTAATTTTTCATTAAAATACTGAATATTTTTGTCTTAACATAATTTTAGCTATTTGCAACTTCGATATTTTAAATTCTTTAAGTCTCATGGAATTCGTTACATACAAATATATTTATTATTATTTTTTAACAGTAATTTCTATTTGTTTACTTATCGTACACTTAAATTGTTTTTAATTGTAATTTGTAATATATCTAAGCATCAAAAATAATATTAGCCAATAAATATCCTAATTTGTTTACTCACACGCAAGATTGACATCAAACAGACTTTAATGTACTAAAAGCATTAAAACTAATCCGAGATACGAAAACTAATATTTAGATATGGGTTAAATAGGAGACACATGAGATTTTAAGTCTATAATTTTTAAAAATTTATAAATAGTACAAAAATGCCGATAATTGTATCAGTAATTGAAATATAATTTTGTTTTAAAATTATTCGAAATGTTAACATTGAAATACTTTTTCAACCAAATTTTTTAAACCGAGTTTACTTAAAAGCATTTTAAAATAATTGTCTAAAAATAAAAAGGAGACTCACCTATATTTACAATTTTAATCCCTTCATCGATTTCCAAAAATTTCAAAGCAACTGATACATTTTCCAATTTTTGTGATCTAAAAGAGGGTCTTTTGTTGTGTTTAGGTAATCGTCTGCCGGACAATACTTCCACTAAAGCAATTAATCTTAATCCGTCAGAAAGATCCGATTCCAAATTTGAGATTGTTTTATTTACTGTTTTCAGGTGCTCGTTCGCCCACCTCGTGAAGGTGTTCTGTTGTATTCTTTTCCACACCGCATCCTCGGCTAAGTCACGTTCCATTTCGTCTGGCTCGTTCTCCACTTGTTGTCCACCCTGAGCCAGGTTTCCATTTGCAGTCGTCTGCTGTTGCTGCATTTTTGATAGTTTTTCACTTCACTTCTTAGCGCCACTAGTGACCTCACTTCCTTCAAAGAAGCGGTTTTTTCAAATTTCTTTTTTCTCTTTTACGCTGCAAAAAGATGGAATATATTAGAATGTTTATTATTTTTACAAAAAATATGACTGATAGTTTTCATTTGTAACAGCCATTGCCTTTAGTAAATAACCAAAGAAATTTTTGTTACTATTTTTTCAAATTTAATTTAATTAAATAAAGAAATGAATAAAATGAAACCTCTTTTGGTCCGTAGAAGCAACGTGCAATTTAATATTTTTTTGTTAAAAAAATGTCAATGGATATTAAATAAATTTCACGAAAAGTGCATAATATGCTATTTTTATTCTTTAAAAAAATCTAGCTATTGTAAAGCTAGCTTGAATAAAGTATTCGAGTACTTTTATTCATTTATAATGGTTTCAGTGTGCGAACCTTCTTAATCATAGTCTCTTGGATAATTAATGTCATTACATACAGCAGACTTTTGTGTTAGACCAACATTCCTCATCAAATTAAAAGCATGATAACTAAATTTATATTGTGAGAATTGAATTCTTATTTTTCCTCTCTTAATATTAATTGCTGATGTGCATCGCATTTTTATTATTTAAAATTTTTTTAAAATTATTAAGGATAGTTATTACGGAACACCCTACATATATACAGGCTTAAACTTATAGTATGTAGGCTAAACGTAGTTTAAAGGTTTTTATTTTATTTATTCTTCAATTTAATTTTGTATCTGTTAAATTGCTTATTGATATGTCATGGAAGTAGTCAAAATTTCGATTAGCTATAAATTTTACTTGGTGATAATATGATAATAAATTCTGCAAATAATGGTCATTAAAGAATTGTTGTTGTTGTTGTTGTAGTTCATTTACGTCGCACTAGAGCTGCACAATGGGCTATTGGCGACGGCCTGGGAAGCATCCCTGAGGATGATCCGAAGACGTGCAATCACAATTTTGATCCTCTGCAAAGGGGATGGCACCCCCGCTTCGGTAGCCCGACGACCTGCGCGTCGAGCAAAGTCGAGCACTTTGAGGAAGAACAGTTTAATGAGGACCAATACCGCACACCCTCCGTCCCTACGCAGACTAATCCAAGTGGTCACCCACCCTCACACTGACAGCAGCCAGTGATGCTTGACTTCGGTGATCTGTTGGGAACCGTGTCTTAACGATCAGTTCACTGCGGGACCATTAAACAATTGAAACCTTCATTGTCATCTAGCTCAGAGCTCTTGATAAAATTTAAACACGCTAGTTAGTCGGAAAATTGTCAAAATTTTTAATGACTCTGTATAAATTCCTTAAGTGCTGTTGAAGCTATCAGGAAACTATAAGAAATTTTATTGTTATCCGACACAGAGCTTTAGTGAAGTTCTGAAAACTTTAGCCGGTAGGAAAGTGATCGGATTATTGATTGACGATAAGTCCTGATAGGCAATTATAAAATGACAACAAATTCTACTTATAACACAGAAGAAAAAAAACGACTGAGGTCATTAGTCACAGCTCCGTGAAAATGTGAGTGCTCCAGCTAATCCGAAAATGAGAAAATCAAAATTGAGAAAATTTATCCTCACAGATCACAGAGTTGCTGAACACAAAGTTTATAGAAAATATTACTTCGACCTTTATAGGTTAAAATATAAAATGTTTTTCTTTTTAAAAAAATTAGGACAGTTGTGTTTTTCATAGTGTGGTGTGAATTTAAATAAATATGCTTCCAAGTTTGTTAATTCTTTTAAAAAATCTTACAACTAAGCCAAAAATTCATGCCATTTGAGTTTTAAAACTGAAAGTATTTCGTTTCCTTTCAAAAATTTGGAGTAATGCATGTTTCCATCTTTGCCCGGTTATTTTACTGCTTAAAAAATTAAATATATTTCAATTTCATGGATAATTAAATAAAAACTTTAACATTCCGGGAACTTTTAACTGCAGGATATTATTTTAATTTCATCTTTAAATTGCACAACGCAAATATTTTGAAAATGTTTCAAAACTGGAGAAACTTTTTCATTATTAATACTGCATGACATAGAATCGGGCCCTGATTTAACGAATCGAAAGAGCATAGATCCGTCAGCATGGTGTGATATTTTAGTTAAAATTTATCACAATATTTTTTTTTCTCCATATAATTTCTTTCTACGGGTTCCATTCAAATGAGAAGAATTCTTCTCTTCTTCTGAAATTCCTTTTTTTTTTTTTTTTTTTAGCATGCATTTTTCAATTGTATTTTTAGAAATTCGATCTCAAGATTACTTTCCAAAATATAGAATATTCTAGACACAGTTTTAGTATTTTTCCTTCTCAGTTTTGCCCTATTAAGCAACTTGATGTAGTCTGCAGAGGCGAGACGTAGCTAGGGCTTGTAGCGCTCGGGGACAAATTCAATTTTTGCTCCCCTCGAAATACGATGACAGCCTTATTAATAGACTATGCTTTTTGGGACCATTTTGAATTTCTGATAATTTAAAACTGCATTCTGATTGTAATATATAGAGTAAATAAAATTTTACAAACTTTTAATATTATTTCGTAAAACATCGAAACACGGTAACTTTAAACTTTTTCATTCGAGATTTTTTTTTTTTTTTTTTTTAGATCTAATATCAAACTATATCATTAATGAAGCTTCTGTTACACTTTGAATGTTTATGATTTTAAGTAATTGTATAATAAGAATTATTTTGAAGTATTTTTTCATTCAATATTTCAGTCCTTTTTTTTTTTTTAAGTTCTAAAAAACCTAGCATAGAATGAAAACTACAATTGCATTAAACATTTTATTTAATATATTTAATATATTATTAGTTAAAAATTTTTGAAAGCTTACAGGCCCGTAATTAGCAAATGAAATAGGTAATATTTATAAAAATATTTTATCATTAAATTTTGTTCTAATTATGTTGCTTGAGTTTAACGCCCCTCTGAAGCTGCGCCCGGGGACATATGTCCCCTCTAGCTAAGCCACTGGCAGCCTGTAGTTAGCTTTAATGAAAAAAATTATACAAACCGAGTTTTGTGGTCCAAAGCTTCTGTCAGATCAGATTTTATCAAACAAAACCGTTTTGTTGGCACCAAGGAAAGTTTTTTTTTTCTTTTCTGAATAAGATGAACACAGTTATTTGAAAATCAATTCAGTATTTTTCTCATCCAAACTAAAAATAAATAAATAAATAAAATAAAGTTAAGAAAGAAAATTGTTCAATGAAATCATTTTGATATGCAGAATGTAATAATTAAATGCATTATCCGTCAGTTAAACAGGAATTTTGCGTTCATTTTAATTTGGAAGAAAAATGTTCCTTAAATAGCGAAATTCGTTAATTAAGGGTGCGATAGATCGGGGTGTAAAGTTTTTAAATTACTGAATATTCTTGAAGTTAATTTCCTAGACAGATCATCTCCCAAGATCGTAGGCGTTTAGGATACCACCGGAAAATTTATCTCCCAAACCGCATACACTAATAGTTGTTTAACACGTCACTGTTATGACGTCACATTTCATTGGAAATGAAGATGATGTCATCTTTCCTTTAAGTATCCAGACAGATTTTTTAAGAAGAATAAGAAAAGGATGGAGTCAGTAAGCATGATTGCTAACATATCAAAACTTAGGGGTGATGGAGAGGAGAGTATATCTTTATAAGGAAATGATTGGTTTTAAGGAATGCCGCCAATTCTCATTTTTGCAGCTGTCAGTTGCCATATGTGCGATATGTTTTCCTCCGTTTTCCATCACTTTATGTTTCTGTAATATGTGTAGGTCTGGTTTTTATTTGAAATAAAAAAAAATATAGAACTGCACGTGAATTAAAGCATGGCTGGTTTTATTAAATAATTTAATGCTGCATAAAAAAATAAAAAAACAGCTGCATTTTTATCAAAACGAGAGGCAATCAGTTTTTGACACATTTAAATTGATTATTAAAGGTATGAGTAACACTGGCTTCTATTTAATTATAATGTTAAAAAGTTACAAAAATGACTTAAGAATTTTTCGAAATTAATTATACAACCGAAATAGGGAACAACAGCTATAATCTTCGCTTTACAGTTGTTTAAAACTATTTTGTTTATGCGCAAACAAAGCTTTATACTTTGATAACGAATTCATTTTTTAAAAACCTTATACAGATATTTTTTATTCTATTTTACGCAAAATAAACAGGGGGGAGAGAGAACCTCAACAAGAATAAGGAAGAAGAAGAAAAAAAAGCATTACAAGAAGATCAGCCAGTTAAGATAGAATAAAATTAAATAAAAAATAAGAAAAGAATCTGAAAATATATTTATTTAATTTTTTGAAGAAATTGGGCTCTGATAAACTGAATCTCTTCGAGTGTTCATTTCTTTATTGGTGGTTACACAATCAAAGTTACAGTTAATTTATAAAATGCAATATGGACACTCAGATCAAGTAATTGAAAAGTTTCATTTCAATATCTTGATGTCAGAACAAAAAATTTTCAAAAAAGAAAAAACAAGAAATAAATTATCTTCGGCAATCATTTAAAAAAAATACACTATTTTAATTAATGTTATCTATGATAATACTTGGAATTATTTTAAAATATTATTTTAAAACTGCAATTTATTATTTAGAAAAAAATAAATTATTACTTTTGTTTTTGTTTTATTTAAAGTTGATTATTACTTTTTATTTTATTTTTACTTTTAACAAAAAGCTACTTTTAATAAAAGACGTATGCACTGTAAAATGTTTTGGTGTTTAGTTGTCAACATGTTTGGTGTCGAAGCAAACTAAATAAATTTTTAACTACAGAACTGTAGTTCTCACATAAAAACTTATAAAAAATTGACAAAATAACATTGATTACGAAAAATAAGAGCAACTATATTCTTAAAAATATGCTTGTTACTCAAACTAAATATTTTTGAAATGAAGCCATGCATTGATTTTAATGCGATTGAAAGTATATATTATCAGTAAACAAGCAAATAAAAAATGAATAAATAAATAAATGAAACTATAGCAGTAAAAAAGTAAATAAAGAAATGCACTGTCAAAAATTTTAGTTTACCTCGACACCGAAAATGGTGACAACTGTTTACCAAATTTTTTTTTACAGTGTACAAGCTTATAAACATGAGTATCTAAACAATCAATGTTCACAAAAATTCCAATTTTAAACATTGCTATATACATAGATACAAATCTACATTTTAAAAAAAATGTTGAGGCGTTCCTGAAGAAAAAAAATTTCTCGAAGGTCTTAGTGCCTTTATTGTGCAAAAGTGGCAAAAGCTTAATGAAAATAAGTGGTAGCAAATTTAAGATATTGTGTAAGTGAACAGTTTATCGTTTTGCTTAATTTAAAAATTAATGTCGGTAAAATATTAAATCGCTATAAATAATCGAATATCTTTTTTTATTTACAAGTATTTTGCGTGTTTACTCCTCTAGAAACTGATAATAAATAAGGAAGTTGAGCCGTTACTAATTTATTTATTCATTTATTTAAAAACATCCAAAAATCGATTCTTACTGTCTCGCCTTAAGCATTCAGATAGTTGGCAATGTTTCCGGTTTCTCCGGAAGATTTTAGTTTTGTATTTAAATAAGCAGTAAAATTTATACTTTGAAATTACATTCTTTGTTTCATCATTAAATTCGATTTAAAATTATATCGGCTACCCTGTCTAAATAATTCAGAAGGTCTGATTTGATGCGGTTTTAAGAGATGACAAAATTTTTAAAAATTTCTGCTTATAGTTATCTGCTTATAGGAAATATATTCCATGGAAATGGCAGTTATACCTTCGCTTTTAGTAAACATGAATGCGATATGAGAATGGTGCTAGGTGGTTTCATATTTAAATAAAAAAAATTAATGTGTTATAGTTTAGCTTGAATCTTTTTTTATGGAAACAAATTTTAATGAGTCGTTACATGGTTGCAACATCTAAATCTTGAGCCATCAACAGGTACTTGAACCTTGCATCTCTTAAGGAATCTTCCACGCTTGAATATTTGATAGTTGGCCGATTTCCAAACTATGAAAACTGTCCAAAGAAAAATAATCTTGGATTTCACTCGAGTTGTAACTGTATCACATTTCTCAGCTTAATTTCTGAGATAACAAGAAATGGTCACTCACATTCTCTCGAAATACATTATTAAGGAATGATTCATAATTTTGACATTCCATCTTGTTTATCCTTTCCTCAACTTTTATTCTATGAGCAACGAAAATGCTTAAAACATTTCCAAGATCCTTATAAAATTTTGATCACTACAGATTTTGGGAATTAAAAACAGACCAAATTTTCAGTACTATTAATTTTGTTTTTAAGTTAATGTTGCTCGATCTATTTAAGACATATTATAATAAAAAAGTTTATAAAAAAATAGGGCAGTGTTGCTAACTTATTTTACCATTTTTGTGTTATAAGAAAATAAACTTCAAGCATAATAATAATCAACATGCCATTTCCAGCCTCAATGTTATTAATATATGATTATAAACTTTTACACCTTGAAGGCGTTTAGAAATCCTTACCTTTTTTTAAACACCCTATAAAAGAAGGTAAGAAGATGGAAGCGGTCCTCAAGATATTAAGTTCCTCAAACATGAGTCAGTGTTTGAAATTTAGTAGAGAGGTTAAATTGTAATTGAATTTTTTCATTCCCTTTTATTAGAAAAGTTAAAATTACTCTTATCTCACTCCTGAGGATAGAGATATAAATTAAGTGGAATATTCTAGAATAGTTGTAATTTAATACAGATGTTCTAAAAATAAATTACAAGTAAAAAAAGGTTTATTTAGTAATTTTTTTTAGAGAAAATGCATTTCTTAAGGTTTTTTCCACACTTTACAGTTTTACCCTAAATACTTACCTTTTTGGAAAAGTAACCTATTTCGACTTTTGAAACCTTCTCCGTAAAGGAGCAATTTTTAAAAAAAATCATGTAACTCATAAGAGTTATTTCATTCCAGCTTATCTTCAGGGAGCTGGCGCTGTTAATCTTTAATATTCATATTATCCAATTTCCCCATAATAATAATTATGAAATAAAAATCAAGTAATCATGCGTATTTAAAATCTCACCAGCATTTAAAAACATGCTCATTGGGTCTTTTATAGGTATTTTGTAAATTATTTAACTATCAAATCATCTCAAAATTATTTTAAAACATGAACTATTCCATTATTTTGCATAAATTTTGCTCTGCAAACGCTGTTCTGCTAAGGACGCTTCCACTTCAAATAAAAATAAATCAACGAAAGTTGTATAGATATGCCAACTACTCCACAGGCTGCAAAATCTTTTATTGTGCTTTCAGAATTTTATCAACACTTTAAAAGGCTCCGTAAGAGATAACTGCAGAAAAGTGGCATTTACAGGGATTGAGCAAAATAATGGAAATACTTCGATATATATTCATTTTTTCGTATTTCTCAAGAAATATTTAGAGAATTATTTTAAAACTTTATAAGTGTTTAAGTCATGCGATCTCTCATAAATATCAGTGAAGCTTTAATAATTGAGGGACCGACAATAAATAACGAACGAAAAAGAATGTTTTTGAACACTCAAGGCCAAAAAATAAGGCGTTAACTCATGTCAATTAAGTTGATTATCATACGAAATAAATGCACTAAATTTCGTAAACCTAGCTTAAATATTCATGGAACTATGGACATTTTCATTAAAACTGTTTTTTACTAACGTTTTCTTAGTATAACTGCGAAAGTATTCAAAAAAAATTAAACAAATTTATTGAATAATTTTCAATTAAAAATAAAAATATCATTTTAAATTTTGAAAAGTAAAAACAAATCGTTGAAAATTGAGCAAGATATGAGTTTTTAAAGTAATCCATTCATACTACGCATGCGGAAAAAACATTTAAAAAAAATTTTTTTCTCATAATTTTGTTTGTAATTGTATTTTGTAACTAATGAAAGAAAAAACGATTTGAATATCTTGAAAATGTAAAAAGTTTAACTAGCAAACTTCTACTTAAAACTTTTTTTTTTAATTTTATTGAATATTTCTGCAGTTATAGTAAGAAAACGTAAGTAAAAAAAATCGGGAAATATCAGGAATCTATAAATTAAATCAGGAATCATACATTAAAATGTAACCTGATAAGTGAATTTAGTCCACCAAACGGAGCTAGTACACATTTCTGGTTGTATGTTAATAAAACTACGAACCCTATTTAGCTTACAACAGTTGACAAATTCATGGGTTGCCTACCATTATTTTAAAAAATTTAGAAACGTTGTTCAGATGTTCAAAGTTCAGTGGTTGAAATTTTCAAACATAAATCGTTTTCGCTCGGATTAAAAATTTTTGACTGAATTCCTTTGGTTCCGACACTATTTTCAAAGGCTATCTATTATTATACAAAAAGCAGGGAGGTACTAGATGACAATAAGATACGTTATAAATAGTAGTAAAGGATTAGGTACTACTCAAAATGTAGTTACTTTTAATTACTTTAAAAAATTTGTGAATTTATCTTACTTATATATTTATTTCACCTTTATACCGTTTGTTATCTATAAACCATTATTACTTTAAGAAAATGAATCGGAAAGTTAAAAAACTACTGTAGCCCCAGTCAATAGAAAAAATAATATTTTCTATAACAATTATAATTTCAAGAAACTTGAAAATCTAAAATGAATAATAAAATAAATTTAAAATTTCAGAGTGCTTATTTCCTCTCATTTATTAGTAACATGACTAACTGCTATTATTACTAATGTTAATTTCAGACAAATGGTCACATTTACTTTAATACTGATTCTGATCGTATTATTTTTTGTAATCTGAAAGTAGTGGAGAATTATTTATTTGCATAAAAAATTATAAAGACGGTTTTTGTGTTTATTGAATGAGTGGAAAATTTAGAAAACATGTGACGACGCTGAGCTGAACTCTATATGTTAAAAACACGAAAACGTTATTATCATGCTAAAGTAAAACAACAAAAATACATACTCCATCTAATGATATGAGGCCGCCAATTTTTTAAACACCACCCTCCTGTTTTTCTTTTTAGTTTTAATTACATTATGATGGATATAAATGTTTTCCTTTGCTAAGATAAATGCTAATTATGAAATCCTATCAGTTTTTACATATTATTTGCAAAATGGATTTCATTTGGAAACAAGTTTTTTGTTGCATATATGCAAGTACCTAATTAGGATGCGGATATTTTAAATCTGAAATAAGTTTTGTTCCGAAAGATACAGATTTTTTCCAAAATGATATTTTTAATGTAGTTCCTTTTTTGTCTGAATGTCGAAGTTTATAAAGAACGGTACACTTGTCTAGTCCTTTTAAAATAACACTTGAGACAAAAAAAATGTGACCTTAAAGTATCACATCATGAACTGAAATGCACTATCGTTTTCTTGCTTCCACTCCCTACGTAGTAGAGAAGTGAGGACACTTAAAATCAGTCGAGTGAGTTTTAAAATATCCCGGTTAGGATTATATTATTGAATTGCATAACACATAACATTGCACAAACATAAACACGTTAAATTACAAGCAAAAACCTTTTTTTTCCTTATTCAACACGGGGAAGCCTACCTGGATAGAACACAGGACACATTTGTTTATTTATATATATCTGCAAAAACATATGAGCCTTGAGTTTTGAAACTTAGAGTGGTCTCCAATTAAGTAATAAAAAACGTAATTGCATATGAATCTACAGGGTAGATGTCACTCGAATGATTGGAACCTTCGTGGTCCTTTTAAATACCTACACGAATTTAATACAGCAAAAAGTACGTTGGATCATTCAGAAAATCTTTATGGATCTATTTATTTTTTCAAATGACTCAATACTTTTCACTGTGTTCTGTCAATAAAAATTGAGAACAACTTTTGATGCCACATGATTGTAACAGCCTAAACAAAAAAATATAAAAAAACAACTGCTGTCTGGAAGAAATGGTAAGATACAGAGATATTATATTTTTTCATGAAGAGGAAAGAAGAAGTCTCTGGATTCCTTCCAGACAAGGATTCCATAACACGAAGAAGAAAAAACTCAACGAATGGTGATGGAGCTATTATATGTTTTGTGATTATTTTTAGGTGATTTAAAGCGAAACACGGCGTTATCTTAAGCTTGACTCAATATTTATGCAGCTCACTCAGAGTACGTAGGATACGGAACTCCACAGCGACCTTGGAACGTTTTTTCCTCCAAAATTATGGAACTTTTAAAGTGGTTTTAATTTTAGAACTTAAAAAGTTTAAAAATGCAATTATGCAGATATTTGATGTCATAACAAAGAGCGTAGGTTTGTTTTTATTAATAAACTACACGAATTGAATGATTCGGAAGAAATTTAATTTTATTTTTATTCTAAATGCAATTTGAAGCTGCCCAAACACTTACGGAATCAAAATGGCGGGAATGCGATGGACAGATGGTAATTTATTTTTAGAAAAAATTATGAGAACCTCTATTTTTTTTTCGTTGGGTAATTTTAGGGTTTGGTAAGTTTAGAGTTTCTTACCTTATCTCTGTTTTAATTTTTTTCTTTTTTCAGATATAGTGCGTTAAAGATTGTAAACCAAGGTTAGGTATGACGGGTAATGTAAAGTATTGGTAATCTCCTTTATTTCACGAGAAGTAAACTATCCATGACTACCACTACAGTTAAAATAATCATCAGTTAATATCAGTTAAAACACATATATTTATTGGTGAATGCATAATTGGACTGCTCGACTTCATCCTTAACTTCTATTTCGTTAAAGTGAGAAAATCAAATGGTATAGAAATTTATTTACTTGCAGGGCTGCCACGCTTTTAAGCAAAATATTTTATAAAGTGATAGGCAATTAAAAACTAAAGTTATCGAAATTTTTGGTAATTTTGCGACATTTTAAAGTCTCATCACGAGAGAGATGGAACAAAGTGGCATTTTATATAAATTTTTGTTGTTGTTTCTAATGCCACTTGCCAAATACCAGCAAGTCTGCTTGGGGGAACCAAGTGAATTGAAGGCAGAGGTTGCACTGCTTGTTTTTCAGTAGCACCATCTATGATCAAGAATACAACTTCAGCCACACACACGTCACAGCTCGTTTATAGGGTGGACCCATTCATGCATACATTCATTCACTCATCCATAGATCGTGATTTTGACCTGAACCAAAGAACGACCCATTTCTAATTTAGAATCCTTAGAGGTACTGATTTGTTATAGTAACATAGAGGACTTTGTGATCCGACAGATTTAATGTGTATCAGTCATCACTTACTGCATTGGGAGCCTTCGGGCCGTGGGGATATAACTCACGACCACTTGGACGTGGGTCCAATGTCCTACCAACCAGGCTATCCCAGCATCATATAAACTTTTGAATCATATAAAAACAATGGGGTGGAAAATAGTTTTAAATCAGCTTTACCAAACAACGAATTATACATTAAACTATAAACTTAGCTATCGATAAAAGAACTTTTATCAAAAAGCAAGGAAAGTTGGCAGCTCTGTGCATGTAAAAATTCATAAAAAATTTATATACGTAGTAACAGTTTATAAATAGTGGTAGTTACAAGTAGTTTACTTCTGTTTAAAATAGGAGAAGAATTTAATGTTGTATGTTATCTTTTTCAAAATTTAACTGCTCTGATATAGATGCACTATGCAACGGCAAACTGCGAAACGACGTAGTTGTTTTGATTGTTTCAGAAGAGTGTGAGGTATGACTAAGCATTGCTTATTGTTTCCTAATTTAATATTTCTTCAATTTTAATAAATCGTATCCAAAATACTTTCATATCAGAATTACACATTTTCTAAAACAAATATACAGAGGTGGGACAAAAAATGGAAGCACTTCTATACTAAACTCTATGTAAAGCAGTTTTATATGATTTTACATGGCGAAACCATTTAAAAATGGTATTTTACAAATGCTAAATTTGCATCGATCAAAATGAGAGTTTCCTTTAAATTAAAAAAGGCATTCTTATATAAATATTGCAATCCTTGTAGAATGATTTCAAAATTGCTGGCATCAAAGATAGAGTGGGATTCACTTCCGGTCTTCATTTTGGTCCATCCAAATTTTGCATGGGTGAAAAAACTTTTTTTTAAAAGTACCTTTAAAAAGGAAAAAAAAAGGGTAAAAAAAAAGATTCAAGTCTGATTTTTTAAATTGTGTCGCCAGTAGTTTCACTACGTAAAATCTTCTAAAACATTTGCTGCTCAAGAAAGATTGTTTACATGAGTCAGTATAGAAGTGCTCCATACTTTTTCTCTTTTTTTTAGTGTTCCATATTTTATATAATGTGACAATTAAAAATTTTTTATGCATCTTTGTGACTATCTAAAATGAATAGTTTTTTTCATTTCTTCGAAAAATATTAAATTACGCAAAGTATAATTTTATTTTATTTTTGCACTATTCAAAATAGGTATTTTAATTACATCCCTAGTGTAGATTTTTATGGTTACATATTGTGAGGGATCTCATTTTGTTCGCATTGTTGATTAACTGAAAACAGTGATGAGATTTGAAGCCTATGGGAGCTGGCAAAAAAGGTGAGAAATTATAATATTGATATAATTATAATGTAAGTAAGGTATAGTTCCCAGTGCATTTCTTTTTTTACGCTGAGTCGAATTAAACCAATTTCAAATCTATTCACGTGATGAATCAAAAATCAAATGCATCCTTCGAAACATCAAGTACTGTTAAGCCATACAAGTATTGCCAAACTCTTTCCTTCAACATTTAAAAATATTCAGTTGATGGGCATCATTTTAATTTTGCAAGAAAAAATTCCATATCATTAACATTTTTCATTCAAATTGAAAAAATTGAATTGAAATTGTAAGGCCCTTATTGCCTTACTCAAGTGAAACTAAAATAGATACATTAAAAAGGAAATAAAGTGCATTTTTTCGTCGTGATTAGTTAAATTCTAAATTCATTCCATTACATCAAGTCCTGTCTTTTAATTTTCAAACTTTCAATTACGGCGAAAACATATCAGTTGGTGTAAAACTTTTAATCACCTTTACAGTTCACAATGCTGATAAACCGTAGTAATGTTACTGTTAAATAAAAATAATTGATAAATAATCTAAATAATTGGCAATTAATTTAATTAAAATAGTGTAAAGACAGATAATTTTTTAAAAGTTTTATGCGCTTGACATCATTTTGATGAAATATATCATTGAAATCTATTGTCACTTAACCCTAGAATAGGGCTGTAAAAATTCCACTGGGTGAAGATGGTAAGATACTTTACAGCGATTGATATTATTTCTACTGATTCTACAACTGGTTTCCTAGAATTAGGTACTTGCAATTAGTACAACATGGCTGTGTCTAATCACGAAGCTGTGCATGGCATGTTAACATTGCAGCTTTAAGGTTTGGGTTTATTGCCAAGCTGAATCAATTTTCAGATATTTAATTCGATATTTGTATGTGACTTCACGCATGTGTATCGAATCTGAATGGCTGACCCACGCGTGACGTCGATTGCAAGTTTCCAATTGGAGTGTTACAGAAGAGAATTATCTTTGGTTACTAACTACATTAAGCAGTGTATTTTTATGATGCACTGACAATTTGAGAAAAATCTTATTTGATAGTTATCATACAATTTGATAATGTTCGTTTTCCAGCAACCAAGCAATTATCAATCAAGCAGATAAGTTTTATAATAGGTTCTTCGAGGTTACAAAATATTATTTGGAAAAATATATCAAAAACAATCAATGGAAAGTCTATTCATCCAATCTCAGCTACTACAACAATTCTATCCGTTTTGTAAGATCTGATAGAAAATGCTTTAAGATGGACAATGTTCCATTTGTTAAGGAGTGGGGTCTTCGACCAGGTTTAGATAAAAGAGTGGTAAAAAGTTGTTCGCTCCGTTGCACACTAATTAAATAGCTTTTTAACATCCGGCTGCTGCTGACTGTAAAAGTGAGAAGGAGAGACGGCTATTTATTGCAATTAATACGCCCCTAACAAGTTACTCTAAATCAGTGAAGCAACAAAATGACTACTCAAAAAATTACTAGATGTCAATATTTTATTTTCTGTTTGAAAGGATGTGCATTGTTTGTATTAATTGGTTCACAAAATATCGCAAAAAAAACGTAGCCGCTGTGTTAGGTGCTTAACTTAACGTTATAGTTTGCTTTGCAATACAAAAACCTTAATATTTAATAACTTGAAATTATAAAGGTGAGTAGAAAAATAAGCAGAGAATTGAAAAAAATTAAACATTCTTTCATTTGATCAAGAATGATTACTGAAACGCGCTTCAGGTCATTAAAATACAACTGCAGGGTAGAAATTTAATGTACTGAAAAAGCCTTCTTTTTATAAACTTTAATCCAGCTTTTTTTTTTTCGAAATTCCAATTTTTTTTAAAAGTTATTGCACTTTTAAGTGCTTTTTTGAGAATTTTTTTCTCTCTTTTTTGCTTTAAATAGAGACTATTTATCCATTGTAGCAGAAAAGGTTATTTGGTTTATTTTCATTTTATAAACTCGCGCTTGATGTCAAAAATGGCAAGAGAAAAGAATAATTAGAACAAAAAATAAGTGTGTGAGAGGTAAGATATGGTCACAGATATACATGTAAACATTTACTTATATCGAAATTTCCAAAAATATACAGACTCCACGCTACTTGGGGGGAGGGATGCAGTAGGGGCTTCAGCCCCCTTACATTTTATAAATGAAGAACACAACATATTATAAGATTACAATTTTCCCCTGAATATTCGAAGAATTAAATTAACAATTAAAAATAATAGATAATAAATTCAAGAGAAATAAAAACTGAATCAATTTGAAATGTTGCATAATATACAGTTATCGTTGGATATTGTTAGTTAACAAGTAAAATTAGTTCTAATTTATTACATATTATTGTGAAACACATTCTGAATTCTTAGCTTAAATTTTTTTTTCATTTGCAGTGCATTATTTTTCAAATCCAGGTAACCATTTATTTTGTTACGATTAAATATTCTTACATTAACAATAAAATATTCTTACATGAAATTAAAATTATTATATATTTAATAAGTAAAATATTTTTATTATAGACTTTTAAGTGGAAAAAAAACAGTAATTAATGCGGAGCAGATATAGAATTGGTCGTGCAAAGCAAACAGGGAAGCAGAGCTTCCTAGTTCATTATTGTTGATAATATTCGCCCTATGTCATTCGTGTTATTGAAACTAAAATATATTATTATTTGAGTGCGTATATATTGTATTGTTTGTGTTGTATATTGTTTCTGTTGTACTCGAATAAATGGTAACAAATCATTTTGTTAATTTGAAAAATGGTTAATTACTCGACTATAATTACTCGATTTTAATTTAAATCAATGAAATACATCAACCGATTAAATGTCAAAAGATTGTGCAAATTGGAATATCTCTAGCATTGACAACCCACTAAGGTCCTTGTATATGATATTCCGTCATCTCGACCTTAAATATATGAGTTCAGAATGGTAGTAAAAAGTAAAATCCTCAGAATCTACATATTAGGAATTACAAAACAATATGTCAGTGAGCGAAAAAAAAATTATCCAAGACAATCAGTGTTAAGATGAAATTAAAATCATCAAAACCAGTTTATTGTGGAATGAAACTAAAAAATATTCCTCATATTCCTTTTGGACAAGAATTTTGGTATTTTCCTTATTTATTTTTGATATTTTAATTATAAATGCTTCAACTAGTCCATAGAAACTACGGGTTAAGATAAATAATCTTCAGTGGTTGACGAATTAAAGGATTAATGTCCATGTTGAATTGGAACAGGGTCGCAAGGGCCCCTAGGTGCGCAGTTGAAGGAACAAAATCAGGATAAATGAATAAAACCTATTTTGCTGTCGGGCTAAGCGAGGGAAGTTTACTTAGTTTTCCTCTTCGTTGTAACGCACATGTGGGTCAATTTCATTCAAAAAGCTGTCCGTGAGTTTGAAATAGAAATTTTACTCAAAAGCTTCTGAGTTGAAATCAATATAACGAGAAACAATCGGTGTATTATTGCTTCAAACTCTACTAGGTACTTGAATAAACTGTTAAGCGATGGCAATCAATATATAATTACGAATATTCCGAGGCACTTTTATCTCTTAAATTTAAATATTTAAAAAAAATGTGCTTAAAATGCTCTGTTCAGTTTTTGTGATAGGGTTGGTATCTCAATGACAGCATCCCACCTGGGGAAAATTAGAAAATTCTTTCAGGAAAAATAATAAAATTCCATTAAAGATGCATATTTTTATTAAGCCCGATGAATGCTCCGCAAAGTGGAGTTTTGCTCGCCTGACAGGAGTTCCCATATGTCTTTGAGAATTTAAAGAAACTTTTAACTTTATTAGGTGTCCTGCCTTCTCGGTATTCTTCAGAATAGTTTTTTCACCCAATTAAGTTAACTGTAAGCATATACTTAATGCTAGTGCATATCACACTCCTAGACAATGAAGTCTTTGAGAGTGACGTCATAAGAGGCGCCATTTGAAAGATTTTCTTTTAAACACACAAACAATCCGAAGTACCATTCTTGAGTCTAAAATCGGTTGAAAGTTAACAGTTAAAAAAATTCTCAACACCTACGCTTAGCTGTCGTTTTTTTCTTTTTTTTCCCCCACCTCGAGAAAGACTGATAAATACCGGCGATTAAGTCAGTTTGTCATATCGTAGATTGTTTGTATAACTGGCAGCTTGTATTTACTTTTCAACCCTCAAAAAAATGTATTGCCTGGTGGGACAAATGAAGGACATCACTTAATTTTTTTTACTCGAGTAACAATTTTTGTTCAAGTTTTTAAAAATGTAACAATTCTAGGACAATAAAAATTCCAGTTACGTGAAATCAGATTGATTTTTTGCTTCGATATAATTATTTCAGTTGCGTTGTAGATAAACCGTTTAAGATTAATGTTTGTTGGATAATTGTTAAGATTATGTTTCTAAACTAATTAAATGGGACGAGTTTTCAATTTTTATCCACAAATAAAAGGTTTCGAAAATTTTAATTTTATCTTTACCGTGATTGACCTTGGATAACGTTTTGCCAAACGCAGTCTATTTTATTCTAATTTTAATTGATTCCATCTTATACGAATTGATTGTTGATTTTATTCTAATTCTTTTTTGATACGATTACGGGTAACTCTGTATTTATTTGAATGTTTTTTGAAGAAAAAATTAAATATTTCCTAATTATGATTTATTATTTATTTAGCACATAATACATGACATTTTGTTAAACAATTTAAATTGGTTTCCTTGAGGCATCGTAGCTTGAAACAAGCTCTGGTTGGTAAATAAAAGTTATAAATTCTTTTATTTGGCCTGACTTTGAATCTCAATTAATTTATTTTAACTGAACTTATATTATTTTACAGAACTCATACATTTTTTTTAATATAACTAAACCTATTTCTTTTAAGCCTTATATCTATTTTCTAGGTTGGTTGTTTATTAACGGTTAGTTTAGTTATTAAACGTCGCACTATGAACTGGAAGGTTATCTATAAAAAATAATTAAATCAATAAAATAAACTAACATGTAAAATTTGTTATAATTATATATTATTTAAATAAAAAAATTTTGCATGGCTAAATTTATAAAGAAATGTAGTTTTCATTCATATTTCCTATAATTACCTTAGCTCTTAACCTAATGCGAAGATAGGTTTTTATTTTTACCATCAAGTCAATCGAGAAAAATAAATAAATATAAATAAACTAATTATTTTAGTTATTAATTCAAATCGAATGAAACTTATTTCAATTCTTAACAGTTTAAAAATCCTCAGTTCTATTATTTTCTCTATTTTTTTTTTCTTCTTTTTTTTTGTCAGCACTTTAAAACGGTTTTATACTAATGAAAAGTTTCTTGAGCAGCACAATCGACTACAAAACATTGGTTTTTTTTTTTTAAGTTTCTTGAACCTGACAAACAGCCAAATGCTGTGAAAACATATCATCATTACATTGCTACAACGAAATGACTGATAGAATACAATAAGAAAAGCGTCAGAATAATAATGACAAATGTAATATTAATTGCCAGTCTTGGATTTAAATTTCTGATTATTTTTTTAAGATTGTTACTCTTTACGTAGTTTTTAATAATACAATAAAATAGCATGTGATAAGAATGAAATTACATTAATGGAATATGATGCTTTGAAATGTACAAAAATTAATATTTATCTGCAATGACTTAATGGGATGTTAAAAAATGTGTGACTGTCTTTAAATACCTTGTTAACGTTTCCTTGTTTATACTGAAAAGGAACGTGAAAACAAATATTTCACTAGAATGATTTTGAATTTTTTTTTTTTTTTATTCTAGCTACTGACTGTAACCTAAAATGGCCATTGAATTGTTTCCGTAAAATTCTAATAATAGTCCTTAAAGATCGGTTTAGAAATATCGATAGGATATTTTCTTTCTTTTTGGGTTCAAGATTTTAATTACTTTTTATAAAAATTTGAATCTCAAGTAATATTTGTTCAACTTAGAAATGAATAGATTTTGCAATACGATTTAAAGCTGAAAATGAGGATTAAAAAGTAAACCACTGCTCAAAAAAATTGCAAGAAAACGCTTGCTAATCACTCATTTTAAGTGAAAGAAATGTCTCAAAATGTTTTTTGATAAATATTCTCCATTGTCTGGGATTGATGGGACAGGTCATATCTATTATTTTAAAATTTCATAAAATGAAATACTTCTGCGGGTTTTTTTATTAATATTCTTGATTTTTTCAAACTTCTCATAAAATTGACAATAAAATTAAGTGTTTGATAGAAAATAAGGCATCCTTGCAAAGATTTTAGTTTATGCCTATATTTTTAGGACAGAGTGTGGAGCAAATTGATCGTCACCCACTAAAAACTAAAAGAAGTTATAAAGTAAAATAGAAATTTTTAATCCTTTGAAGCAGAATTTTTATTAAACATATTGTTCATATTTTTTACTTATTTTGTTAGGCCAAAATAAGTGAAAAATATTACATTTAGACTTTAATTTATGGTTATTAAATAAAGCATGAAACACCGATGTCTTTTCCTGTGTTAAAAGCAAACTCTTCCAAACACATCCAAGCAATAACTTTTAAAATGTCCACTTTTTTGCTGTGATTAGGGATCTAAGGAAACTGTTATTTAGTATTGAAATTTCTTTAACATAAAAAATCAGCTATTGATAAATTTTTTAAAAGTGAATGACGTTTTTTTTTCTCTAACTACTTTTTTTTTGGATTCTATATTTTAGTATAAATATAATTCCGATAATCTAACAGATTTTTTAAAAATATTTATTAGATTGTTTTTTATAATAAAAAATACGTTTAAAAAAAGTATGTTTTAAAGCATAATAAAAAAAAGGATGTTTTTACTTGTCATTAGAGAGGCAGAAAAATGTATAAAAGGTATCCCATCTGAGTCAAAGGGTTAAAAGTAACTATAATTCATAGTCTTTAAGTAACATTTATAGGTTGTGAGAATGATGAATATAACAGAGAGGTATTTATTAACATAGCGCGCGTAAAGACTAACGTTACCCTTTCTTTAGAATCAATGCTTTTATTTCTAAGCTTTAAAATAGGACTTACGCGAACATACTTTCTATACATAGATAAGTTAAATTTATAGCGCTGAAAATCATATAGTTTTTTTTTCTCTTCTATATATGACAAGGTCGAAATTAAAGTCGGAATTAAAAATGTTAGAATGCAATATACATTTATGTATGTCAGTTGGTACAAAATCTGACACAGAAAAGACAGAATTGAATTGAATGGACACTATAATACGTTTCAACTTTCGAAAAAGGGAAATACTTCATTGTTAATTTTAATCAGTTCATAAACTATACAACAAAGATAGAGAGGTAAACACATAACAAGTATATTATACTTTAACAGACAATTGTAAGCAAAACTGATAGAAATGTGAATAATAAACAACTAAACATATTTTAATGATCCTATTTCACTCCTACAATAAAAACGAAATTCAGTAGATGTGTTAAACACATATTTACAAACAACTGGAAAGAGAGGGGGGGGAAACTAACACAACGGCAGGAGATAAAAGAATTTTTTAAAAAAATCCTCGCAACATACATCAATTTGGCATCGTGATACTAAGTGTTATAAACTTTAGATCATAATTGCAAATCATCAAAATATGCATCTTACCTATAGAGTGATTGCCGGACACACAAGTTAATTTTTAGGTTTGAGAAAGAGTGTGGCAATCTCATGCAGAGGCAAACGTGAATGAGTCAACCAAATTATTTTCATTCCCTTGCAAGAGACGGCAGCTAATTTTAGACATAAAAACCTGGCTATTCTCCCTCTTTTTCCCCATCTTTTCTATACACATACTCCCACACTTGACTGTGGTGACTCCAACTCAGGAAGAAGCTATTTATTTGAACATTGAAATTTATGAGGCAGATCGAGAGAATTCGTGTTGAATTGAAATTAAATATAAATTTCAGGTAAATGAAGAATGATGTGTTGAATGAAGACTCGTGCGTTTCTTCGTATTCTATTAAAAAAAAAATGAGCTTTTTGATGTATGAATGATTTACTTATTTTCAAAAGTAAACTGAGTTCCAAGATAAATATTGATCATGGAATAATGGTGCTATAACTTTTTGAAAATATCAAACTAAATATTTTATGAACGTAGAGGGATAGGAGAGCGGATGTTGTACTATATCTCCGAGCTAAAATTTAATAAATTAAATAATTGAGTTACCAATTTTTATCTTTTAGGAGAGTGAAGTCCATTGGACTTAATAATCTTAAAATTCAATCATAAGCTCAGAACTGTATTTCCTTCTAAAAAGTGATGGGAAAGTTATGAATATTTACAAAGGAAATGAAAGATGATTCTCGCTGAAAATCAGTATTCATTCTATAATCTATACTCCCAAACCTACCAATTTAGTTTAACCGTTTAAACAACAATGTTCTATTTTTGGAACAGGCTTCCATTTCAAAGTGAGAAAGACTGGCAACTCAATTATTTCAATGTTAAAAGTCATTTTGGTTAGGCAAGGCATTTATATATACAGTCAAATATTTTGACAATGCTAAAATCTATATTTGGTTCTGAAATCTTGCCTTTGTTACATTGCTAAGCAAAATTAATAACTAAATGAATAAAAATATTTACTAAATTCAATCACTAAGCTGTTACAACTTTTTCCACTAAGGCGCTTTTATTATTGCTACAAAATGTTAGTACGGCGGTTAGCTAAGCATTCTGCTAACGGGAGACATTTTATCCGATTTCTTAGAAAGAATATGTGTTTAGTAGCCTTGCACAAGAGCTATTCTGTAGATAAAATTAAAACAGAAGAAACGTGAATAAAAAGTAAAATATTTCCGTTCGTATACAGATGCGTACAACATTGAAATAGCTGTTATTTTATAAAAACTAAAAAATGTGATGTAAATTTTTTATTACTTTAAACAAGTTTTAGAATAAATATATTGACTTTTTTTACACATTGGGTTAATATGCAATCCATATAATAGTGCAAGCTCAGTTTTAAAGAAGTGATTATATAAATAATAGCTCAGCTAAAGAAGTGATTATATAATAATAGTGATTCTATAAATAATAGAAACACGATATTTCCCTCCAATTTATTGTTTGAAAGTAAATGTAGGACATTTCCATAATATTAGTTTGATTTACTTTTAAAACTGACGAGGATACACTGAAGAGCCAAAGAAACTGATATACCTGCCTAATATCTTGTAAGGCCCCCGCATTGTTCTGAACATCACGTAGCAAGGCATCCCAAATATGCTCAATAATGTTCATATCTGAGAGCGGATCCAAGAGCACTCTTCTGAATTTAGACACTTCCGCTGGCCACCAAAATCCCCGGAAAAGAACATTATTGAACATATTTGGGATGCCTTGCAACGTGATGTTCAGAACATATCCCCACCCCCTCTTACTCCCACTGGTTTATGGACAGCCGTGCAGGATTCACGGTGTCAATTATCTTCAGCACCACTTCACACATTGATCGAATCCATGCCACGTCGTGTTGCGGCACTTCTGCGTACTCGCGGGGGCCTTACAAGATATTAGGCAGGTATACCAGTTTTTTTGGCTCTTCAGTGTAAATCACGACACATCGGAATTACAATAAAGAAATTAACTTAATTAACGTTTTAATAATATAAAAAAATCACTTCAAAATGTTCAATTTTTAAACTTTTTTTTTGCACTCTATTTAAGTCTAATTGAAAAACAGTTTTATGACATCAGTTATATATTTTATTCATATGGGCAAAAATTTGAGAAAGGTAGTGTATCCAGGGCTCGAACTGTCCTTGAAAAAATTAAACAGTGGTGATAATACTTTAAAAAAAGTCAAATATCTTATTTTTATTAAATTCCAATTTAATTTTAAAAATACAAAAACTGCGACTTTGTTTCTATATACGTTTATTTGTAAAATTTAACCGTAGTGGTGGACACGAATTTATAAAAATACATTTTATTTTCGAACTTTTGGTAACGCTTTTAAAATTTTTAAAGGCCACTACGAGCTCTGTATCATCATCATTAAAAATTAATCTAAGCGTCTCAGGAGCACCCATCTTGATTTAACTTTAAATTGGTACTTTCTGGTTAACTAGAATGGAATGAAAAGAGCTTTACCAAATCCCTAATAAAAACTAATTGGGCAACTGGTATACATAAATATTCAAAATAATAGTTTACATATTAATCTACTGTCGGTTTCACTCACCGTGATTTTTAAAAGCATATTTTAGGCAATAAGATACGCTAAAGGGTTTTTGCAAGCGATATTCGAAAAGACAGTTCAAAAAACGGTTATTTCTAGCGAACAGTAAATAGAAAGAAATAATAGCTTTTCTGTATAATAAAAATAATAAAAGTATAAGTAAATTTTAAAAAAATTCTCATCTTTAATCTAAATGAATGCCACGGCTAACGTCTGTACTGCAACAATGAACTAAATAATATCTAACTACGTATCACTTAAAAAAATGATCTTAACGGGTCATTTTCATTGAACAAGACTTGAAAATAATTGCTTCAGTAGAAATTGTTTCACAGAAAGTAAAAACTTGACATTGATGGAGTCACAAATTCAAGCAAAATAGATTATTTATTTTTATTTATTTGCTGTTTTCAAACATTAAGAAAAGGGCAAAATTTGCCCACTTTCCTGTCAAATATTGTATTTTTTAAAAAAGATTTTATAAGTTATATTTTTAGAACAGTTAATATGAGTAAGAATTGAAACTTTAATGTTAATTCTTTTAATTACAGTCACCTTTCATTTAATTTCAATCTAATTCTATGAAATTATATTTATTTATTAAGAAAGAGCATTATCCATAAAATCCACAACATAATATGATTTCAAAGTAGAAGACTTATTAAGCTAAAAAGAGATA
The DNA here is from genome assembly GCF_982258835.1 of Parasteatoda tepidariorum. Taxonomy (NCBI): domain Eukaryota; kingdom Metazoa; phylum Arthropoda; class Arachnida; order Araneae; family Theridiidae; genus Parasteatoda; species Parasteatoda tepidariorum. The sequence goes on along the minus strand of NC_141755.1, from coordinate 1,790,016 downwards.
GAATTATCTTATAGTTAAACAAAAGGCAAGAATGAAAAATCTAGTATTCTCAGTTCTTTTTATCCTTACTTCATAATAATCTTGACATTTTCATTAAAGCCCATGTATGGCTTTCTCTTTTTCGAGTTCAACTGAATGACCTACATTCTGCGTGACAACTTTTCATTTCACACGAGGTCAAATGAGAGGGAAAATCGGATCACGATAATTCTGATTATACAAGTTTTATTTGTCTGATATAACATTTACTTTGCATTGGTTAACCTTTAAACGATTCATTTATTTCTAGTACGGGTGTATTAAAATGTTTTTTTTTTTTATTTAGATTGAAAAAAATCCTTTAGCTTATTTGATAACATTTATTTGAATTTTAGAACCTTTTTCATGTTTACCACCACCCATTAGGTATTGTAAAAAAATAAGAAACTTAATGACTTTTATTTCTTATCATTTCAAAAAAAAATTTTATACATCCTGCAAATTGCAAAAGGAATTTATTGAGAATAATTTTTTATACATTCCATAAAAAATATAAATTTTCACCAATTTAATTTAAACGAAGTTAATAACAAATGGCAAACAAATTAAAAGTGGCTGAAAATGGATGGTAAGTATACTTACCGCGGTCTTAGAAAGGTTTAAAGAAACTTTTCATTCAGTCGCATAACAGAAAATTTAGTTCGGTATATAATTTCTTTTCATAGCATCTTAACTCGGTAAAAATAACATGTTTAATTATGCTTTTAATAAATAACTAAAATGCGGTGATTAAAGACTCACATATACGTGAAATTATAATCAGTAAGTTTGGGTCAAGCGTTGCATTTATAAGACAGTTTGTTTTTAATAAAAATTAACGAGTGGTAATATAATATCTTTATTATGAGCATGTATTTAAGAGAATGAATATAATGTTCAAATCTAACCTTCTGTAATGAATTAAAAATCTAGCATGATTAGGTTTAAAACCTTATTTAACTTTGACCTTTTAAATATGAAATGGTAACTAACAGAATATTCACTTAGCTCAATGAAAAGCTCTTTTGTTCTCACTCCAATATAAAGAGTTGTGATAAACAAATTGATAATTTTGTAAAACTGCAAACCCTGACATTATATCTTCTTACAAAGGAAATTTTAAAAAATAAGAAAATTATTATTGAGTAAAAAAATTTTTTTTAATTTTTTCTGAACTATAACAGCTTGATTATGAAATATAATATCTTTGAATTTTTTATACGTTTGCTACCAAAATTTCTTTTAAACAAAACTTTAGTCAAAAGTTAAAAGCATAAAGCTATAAGAACAAAACATAAATCTATCAAAAGTTAGAAACATACATTTTGTGACTAGTATAAGATTTGAGAAAAACTCCGGGTAAAAATAAATTTGCATTAATTTTTTATGATTTGATGAATGTTTTATCTCATATAATAATTTGCCATCTACAAAACTAGTCTTGCTTGATTTATTTGCATAGTTAATAATGAATTTCCCATTCATCGTGTCCATAACAGTGAGTGAGGTAGAGTCATTGTTCCTCTTGCTTAGTCTTTAAAGCTGGATGTAGATAATAAGGGATGAATTTTAATAATATCACTGAGAAAGTGTGCCGCAATCAGTATGATGTATTCTTCTAGGTTCTGGTACTGAAAAATATATTTAAAGTTTGCTGTATGGAATTTTAGAGCTTTGTCAAAAAGATTCTGATGTGCTTGGCGAATCTTTATGGAGGTCTTTGTTTCGTATGAACCATCTTGCTTTAGTTATTTTTCTCAGAAAGTTTCTTTATTTGCATTTTTGAAATATTGCACCATTTAATTTTGCTTTGGACATAATGAGAGCTTGAAATTTATTTATTGCAGCTGTCTCCTTAACATGGTCATTCTACATGAAATTTGAATTGAGTACCAGACCAAGCACTATTGAAATACGATCATTGAACACAGTTGAAAAGTTTTAGATTTTTTTATTTTCTAGTTTTTTCCTTATGATGAGCATATTGGATTTTTGGGCATTCATATTTATTATTCAGAGGAAAGCCAGTTTTCAAAAACTTTGTCCTGCGTTTTAAAAATCGTCAAGTTTGGGTTTTTGGATTTGACAACTATACCATTATCATCGGTATAAAAGGCAGTGAAGCTATTTTATAACAGTCGATGAACAACCGACCTAATTTTGAGTTTACGACTACCCATGCTCAACTCCGTAGCCTTGGTTATTTTCTGGATTGGTTGTAACCAATCCAGAAAACAAGGGAACTCCTGGATCAAGTATAGGGGCGAAATTTGCCTTCGCGGAGGACTTTTAGATAGCCCGGATTTGCGTTACATGGAGGAAAACCAAAAAGAAACCTCTCTCGGTTAGTCTGATGACAAGGGGTGTACTGAGAATATTTTACGTCAGCACTCTGGGCGGTGCGAGCTCGATGCGGAATTCGTATCCACGAGTCATCTGTGGGATTCGAACCTCATTGGAAGGCTCTATTCCTTGAGCCACCACCGTTGATATCATCTCAGTCTACCGGAAAATTATAAATGAACAAAATGTAGAGTATAGGTGCGAGAATGCTTTCTTGACAAGAATTTTTCGGGGAGAATATTTGACTTCATTAACTTTGGTACTGAAGTTTCTGTTACGAAGAAGTCTATTATAATTTTGATGATTCCTATGAGGAAGTTAAGTGGGATAAGTTTTTAAAAAAAGTCCTTCATGCCTGACACGATCAAAACCTTTGGCGATGCTGTTGTTTCTTTTAGATGTATGCCTCTGGCAATGAAATCTAATATTCTGATAAGTTGCTTTGTAGTATCTAATTCTGATCTAAAGTCATATTGTCCGTGAGGTAATAAATGTTAGGTTTGGTTTAATTCTCACATAAATAATTTATTCAAATAACTTTCGGATGGAACAAAGTACACTGATCGGTCTATAACTATCCGGTTTTATTGGTTTTTTATAAGGTTTGAGAAATAGTATAACTATGGCTGACTTCCATACTGAAGGGGGGTAATAGTTAAGTTTCAAGCAGGAATTAAAAATATGCGATAGGATGTTTAAGTAACATTCAGATAGGTTTTGAGTTGTTGATTCCATCTGCACTGGGCGCCTTGTGTGTTTTCAGATTCTTAATCAAGATTTTTATTTCAGCGGCATTTGTAGGTTCTATTTCCTCAGGCATTTTATGATTTTGAAGAAAATTGCTACGAGTTTCGTTAACCCTTTTTTCATTGTCTTGATCAAATTCTGTATTTGGCGAAAAGTGTTCCTCCATGGAATCTGCAAATATTTCTGCCGTTTTATTGTCTGTGTAAACAAAATCATTTTTTTCCAATTATTGGTTTACTAACTTGAGGTTTACATACCTTAAATTTTTTTTAAATTCTATTAGTTTATTGAGTTGTTTTACTTCAGTTTGGTATTTCATGTTGCCAGTCTTTTGATAGTTCTTTCTAGATTTGTTTCTGTGAAGGATTTAATTTTTGATGTTTGTTGAAATTCTGAGATAATTTTGAATGAAATCAAAAGTGGTTGTTGCTTTATTTCAAGCGTCCATCATTTTAGACTGAAAATTTGAAATGCAGTTATCAATTAAGGTTAGGTGGCTAAGTTTATCGAAGGTATTAATTTGTCCATCTCTTTCGAAGATATCATGGCATAATCGCCTATCTGTTTTTGGAATTTTCCTCTTTTCCTATGCCAAGTAGGGGCAGAGTGCGAATAATACTGAATGATGATCAGAAAACAGTTCATTAAGTACCCATACAGCTATTGGGATGTCAATAATGTCAGGCTTTTGATTTTCCGAGTTGGTCCAGAAGGGACATTGGAGGATAAATGTTCTATTTTGTGTTTTAGAACTTTATCATTTTTGTTCGTATAAAAACAGCCCCCCCCCCCTTAAGTATGTTTCAAATTAAAATCCCCAATAACAACTTTTTTAAGATCAGCAGGAAATAGATTTGTAATATCATTTTGAATGAGGTTTTGTCTTAGTGAATTGCAAATGTCGGTGATTTGAAGTTTTATAACTGGCAAGTTTTAAAACTAGTGGAGATTTGCTCAACCATCATAAAGGCTATATATATATATATATATATATATATATATATATATATATATATATATATATATATATATATATATATATATATATATATATATATATATATATATATATATATATATATATATTTATTTATTTATTTAAATTTTTTTGTTGTTGCAAGAATTGCAATTCCTCCGTCTCCGTAATTACAATCACATCAATAGATATTATAGTTTGGAATTTTGATTTCGATGTTTCGGTTCAAAAATGTGCTTCTTGTTCAAAAATGTGTTCAAAAATGTGACCATTATGATATTCGGGTTTTGTTCAGCAATAAATTTTTAAATTTTAATTATTTATTGAGTAAGCCGTTTGCATTCCAATTAATTATTTGAATTCGTTTTTTTTTCTATTGCTCTTGTTATGTATTATTGTCTCCATTTTTTATCAGATTTGTACCAGTGAAGGTTTTCAATATTTCGAAGAGAAAGTTACTATTTTTTTTTCAAAGTTAACAAGTTCTCTAAGTTCATTAAAAACTTTCTTCTGCATCCTCAATGATAGTAATGCTGTCATTAGAGTATTTACTTAACTAAATGTGTTTGTTTTAAGTGCATCAACAAAAAACTTACATTTGGTGATCTGTGAACTGTTTGAATTCCTATTTTTGAACTTATCATCTTTTTTAAGAAATTTCTCACATCCTTTGAAAATGGAAGGATATGCTCCTCCTCAATTTGCACATTTCGTTGGCTCGGTTTTTCACACTCGTATGTCCAGTGATCGTAAACACCTTTCATGCACACATGATGACAGGATCTTTGAACATGATTGAAGCTTTGGGCATTGGAAACATTGTATTATTCTTTGGTGACCTCTATAATGTTCAATTTTGATGCGAAGGTGCATCAAATATTCAAATTCATAAATCTTTTTGCTGTTCTAAGTTTCCTGCAGAGCCGGCATTTTTTCTTTTGTCCATTTCTGAATATCATCATTTGTTTGGTGTTCATGGGATTAAAATTCTCTTTAATCAAAACCGTGTCTATCCCATTAATTCTGTATCAGATGGAATTTTACTTAAGACAACTTTTAAATTTCGTTCACCAGGCAGGAAGTATGCGTGGTATTCTATTTCGTTTTCAGTTAAAAGTTTTGTTACTTCTCTATGACCATCTTAGCAGTAAGCTTTCCAATTCATTCGATCGCCAACAACCTTGGAATCACAATCTTTTTTTTATATATCTCTTTAATGTACTTCCATGGAAATCTGTTATTTTTTATTATAATTTGCAGTATTTTTTCTTCCTTTAATGGCTGATGTAGAAAATTATAGTTAGTACTCTTATTTTCACCAGCATTGTTAATCAATAATGAGAAGTTTTTAATTTTTTCTTTGTAATCGCCAAATGAATCTCATGAGTTTTTTATCAAATTCTTCATTTCCTACAACAGATATGTCAACTTTATTTTTGAAGTCTTTCTCTTTTTCGCTACTTCACTTTTTCGTTACTGAATTCTGATGTTCAATGCTAGGATTGGTATTTATACCTTTATTTATTTCATTATTGTTACCTTCATTTTCTTTATCCTTGTTCTTTCTCTGTTTCGAGTTTGAGGCTTGCGCTTGACCACTCGTTAGATTCTGAGGAATTTCTAAGCTTGTTTTGCAAACTTCACTTTACTGTTGATTTATTAGTTTATTTTGATGCTTTAGATCAGCTTGCAAATGAGCTCTCATATTGAATTTACATTTTTTTCCTCTAACTGTTCTTTTTTTTTTATCTTCAAGTTGCTTGTTAGGATTATCGACACTTTTTGCCTAATTTAAAATTAAATCATTCATGACTGTCATCTTGTATCGTGCGTTTTTCTTTTAAAGTGGTATCTGCCGTTGGGAGAAAAAGCACTGGAAAGAGCTGTTTTCTTGGCTTTTGGCTCATTTTCAAAGAATGAAAAACTTTCACTGAGTTTCGAGCGTTTGTCGTTAGATCTGTATTATGCTCACTGTTGTATATATGGTCTCTTTCATTAGCAATCAAGTGTGTGCAGGATCGCGTTGTGTGTGAATGAGACTGAGAAGCAACAGCACTAGGAGGAGGATGACGCAGTCACAAACAGCAAGTCAACTGTTCCATGTGAAAGCGGCAAATCAGATTACGTCCGTAGGTCACCAAAGTAGGGAAAGGAGTGGTCGACAATACCACAACCTTCATCTATCAAAAGGTATCTCAAGATAGAATCGAGTTAACATATCTTTTATATAATAGTGATTTGAAGTTTAAAAATCGTAGAAGTAGTTACATCACAATACTCCCATGCATAAATTTGTTTAAAACTCATCAAACGTTGAAAAATTTATAAGGTTGATACAAATAAATACAGATATTTCGCTTTCGAACTGGCGAGCCGTATCCATACATACCGGAAATCACCTCTTTTTTTCCACACTCAATTGTGTCTAATTAAACTAAATATCATTCTTGGACTGAGATTTGATACGAGGTGGACAACTGATCATTGATCTATGATTACGCTCTTGGGTGATTGGAATATAACAGTGAGCAGATGATGACGAGAGAATTGCAGAAGCGGCAGTCGTCATAAGTCTAATCGTACAACAATTATTATTATCTATAATATTGGGTAATGTTATGGATCTACCAAGAATTTAAGGTAAGCAATAGGGATGGCATACTCCCGACTCAGTGATCACCCTATTGTTCTTTTCCCCTTTTCGGGGAATGTGCACGATTCAGAAACTGGGATGACATATACAGCAAGAAAATTAATAACGATTCTTAATTTTATATTTTATGCATGCATTAAATTAAAAATAAAATAGGGGCAGTTGTGGATGTTAATAAAGTTACTTTTTATTCTAACGACATTTGTATTTTTGAAACACGCACTTTGAGTTGAATCCTTTTTCTTAAAAACTAGCATTTTTATATAAGCTCGCAGACAAGATGTGACCAGTACTCTTGAGGCTCGGCCCATTATAAATATTCATCTATTTAAATGTCTATCTTTAGTATGTTGGCACACCTCTCTATCTATAATTCTCGCCGAAATCATAACCTTATTGGTGCTTTTTGGTGAATTAGAAAAATTAAAAGAATATGTATTAATAAAAATAAGTAAATTACAGGGCCAAAAAATTATGACCTCGGTGTTAGAATGTTTTTTTTTAATTAATTTTATAAAACCCTGGAAGTAAAAATAACTCATTTGAGTTTAATTAAAAATATACTATCGCATGCTAATAAGAGAAGGAAAAAAACTAATATAAAATATTTTACTTGAAGCAAGAAAGAAAAAATTACTTATTTTAAAATAGTAAATAAAAATTTTCTAAGCATCGAAATCGTTGATATCAGGTATGCAAATGTACCCACACTACCTAAAAGCAGTTAGAAGCTTGAAAAAGATCTCTAGAGTTTTAATGAAAATATTGAGACACTAAATGTATTTGGATGTAAGTGTTATTGGATCTTAATTCTTGAGTTGTTGTTAAAAAGAATGAAATACGTCTGACAAAGAATGAATAAATCTTATAAAAAATAATCATTATTTAGTAATTTTTCTTCGTGTAGAAGCTTTTTTAATCAAAATACTTTTGTAGGATTTTTTGAGTGGCGAAAATAAGTGGAAAGTGTTAACTACTCCAGCAGCTGTGACTCATATTAGCATGAACTACAAGAGTCTGAATACATTTTAAACAAAAATTTCGTAAAAGGAATTATAATGATTTGGAAATTTAAAGACAACTTTGAATCGCAGTCATGTATTTCGAAAAACATCTTGTCTATAGGATATTTTGAATAGTTTCAAAATCCTAAGATTCTTTTTCAGAGGATTTAGTAGTAAAATCCATTAAAATTTAAATTTATGGATGATTCCTTTATCAATACACATAATTAACAGCACTAAAAATAATTAAATGCCCATTAAATCATCGAGATAAATCATTCAAACTCACATTTCAATCTTTAGTCTATAGAACATATTTGGTACGTTTTAGTTCACTGAGTGCCTGGTATCTCAAAAACATCTTTGCAGAAAATTTATTCTATAAGCGCTCATACAACTCGCAGAAAGTTTTTTTTTTTCAAAATCTGTTGGGTTAATTGTATATCAAATTGCATTTTCCTATTTAGTCAAAACCCGGATAATAAAATCTAAGCAATAATTTAGACCTTTCCACCTTTTTAAAATTATTATACCTAAAGTTATTTTTTCAGTGGTTATAATTTCACAGTTGCCATTTCTGGCAATTTCCTCCTTTATTTTTTCACCGTAAGCTGCACTTATTTCAGAAAACAAATAAAGTTAAAGCTGTAGCAAAAAGTATAATTAAAAGTCCTAAAAGAAACTGATTTATTTCTTTAAAATTAAAGAAATAATTTCGTACATTTCGTGGAAGACTATAAATTAGAACTGATTTAATTCAATTGTTAGAAGCATCAAACACTTAAATTTATTATTGAAATAAATAACTTTGTATATATATATATATATATATATATATATATATATATATATATATATATATATATATATATATATATATATATATATATATATATATATGTAACATAAAAAGCTTCAATTAATCTTTTTATGTTAGCTTCTTTTATAAAACTTCATCCTAATTAATTATTCTAACGGCAACGACGTTATATATATATATTCAAGTTAGATTTAAATGAAATTTGCTTAAGTTTTAAATTTTGTTTACTTATAAATTCAGGAAAATTAAAATATAGGTTATTAAATATTAAAACAATTGTGGCAGACAGGCAAAAAGTAATATTTGAATTAGCTTACCTCTGTGTTCTTCGTCTTTAATTTATAGTAAAATTCAATTAAAATAAAGCAAGTCGCTTATTATTCACGTACTTTTTTTTATTGATTATAGACGCTATGACTCGTGGCTCTAATAGGCGCAAGTGATGGTCACTTACGTTCCTTTCAACGAGGAAGAAAAAACGGAAGGACGTTCCATCCAATAAAAAAATGTCTTTTTTTTAATCTTTTTTTCAATAATTCATATTTTTTTCATGTCAAAATAATCGTAATACTCCACTTTTTACATACTTTAAAAAAACACGCAAAGAATTTTTTTCTCTTTTACATTAAAGTATGGGAGGAGAAATATTTTAAAATTTTGCAAACTTTTAAAATTACAGCTTTAAAGTAATTTTATGTGCAAAAATTGTTTAGATTCGTTTCTTTTTTAAATTTATATCCATTTTGTATGTTACAAGAGAAACTTTAAACATTAATTTTGCATGTTTGCCTGTTTCCAGGAAAAAAATATTTTTCCTGAAATTTATTAATTAGTTCATTAATAAATTTCAGGTATTAATTTATTAATAATGTCAATCTTTAAAATGGTATCATACGCTTTGAGTTCGAGTTATACTTTTCCAATGAATAGCCATAAAAAAAAAATTTTTTTTTACTTATTCATGCGCATTTATTATTTTATTAATTGTTCATATGTTTTTATTATTTTATTAATTATTCATGTGTATTTATTATTTTAGTAACAGTTCATGTCATTATTGTGTTATTTATGAGTATCCTTGCTAATTGTTCATGTGTTTTTTAATTATCATGTGAATTTTTTAACCATGCTTATTTTTTAGCAAACATGTATTAACTTTTAGTATTACGTGGGATACCTTAAAAATTAATAGATCATGCTCGCTAAATCAATCTTGCTTAGTAACTTGAAACAAAGAATTCTTTATAAGAGTCAATTATGTTTCTCTCTGTCTGAGCTTCATAGAGGAAACTTTTGTTACATTTTTAATGTTACGACGGACACTTTATAAATTAATTTTAAAAAATTGCCCTGATAAAAAGATTGCGATTGAGTAAATAATATTTTCAGTTTCAACAAGTGCCAATCTATAAAATGGATCATAAACTAGGAATGGAACATAAATATATGAGTTGTCTCTTTTTTTAGTAAAAGAAAGATTCTTAGCGTTTTTCTATTGTGTGGCAATTTAGTATTTATCCTGTTGAATGTCGGGTCTCAAAGATTGAAATGTAGCTATATTTTTATCTTTACGAGGGACACTTAAAAAATTTATTTCACAAAGCTTTATTGCAAAGACCTATAGTTTTCAGGAAATAGATGTTTTCTACGAGTAGCATCTTCAAACTGATGCAGTACATTTTACTCTTAAGCTGATACAGATTGAAAGAGAAAATTTAATTTGGAATGCAAATAAGGATGAAATCTGAAGGAAAAAAAAATGTATTTTCAAACAATTCAACTTGAAATCACATTTTGTTCACAATTTTATTTCATTGTTACAACTAGAAGATATTTAATTGATTTTTTTCGAGTTCGAGATTTTCACATACATAAATAAGGTGTTTAACATAAACATAGAACAAATTTTAACATATGTTAACATAGAACAAATTTTAACTAATTATTAAATAAAATATAGATAAAAAAAATTTATTTGCCTGAATTAATCTCTAACCAAGTTTTATAATGGTATGCAAGAAACCACACAAATAATTTCAAAAATATATTGAAAACATAAAATTAATATTAAGGACCTCAATTTTTCGACCGTTCTCTTGACTTCATTAAATTGCAATTTCCTAATCACAATACATTTTGAAAATCCGAAGAATCTGTCAGAATGAAAGGAATGTTTATTCAGCAAAAATTTTGTCTTTTTATGAACCGAGTTATTTACCTGCTTTTTAAAATTAGGGTTTCTTCTTAGCCAATTAAAATCTTATCATTAAATTATAATCTAATGAGGGTGATTATTAGTAGTCAATAGTTTTTTCTAACAGTTTCTTTTGCTTCACTTTTCTTACGTATTCTTGTCAAAATAAATTCATTTTTATTTATTTATTATAAGTACAATTTTTTTTTTTTAACTCAAACCGAGTATGCATGTAACGATGAGTAATCACTACTGAAATTTCGTCCTCTTTTTAACTAGCTAGAATTCTCAAATTTAAATTTTTCCACTGATTATGATAATAATGCAAGTCTCAATGGCTTATTCGCGTACACAATCAGAATTTATAGTCCTTTTGTTCCCAATCAAAATTTAAACCACTTTAAAACTAGTTAGAGTACTCCAATTTTAATTAGAGTGTTCTGATGGATGGCAAAACAAGTTACCGTCTTTGCTTAATCGTTATTAGTTGAAGTTATAACGATGTCATCGCCAAAGAAAATTTACCGTTAATCAAAATTCCAACCCTATATTTTAAGATTAGCTAAAGCACTTATATTTTAAATGAAATTCTATGCAGTATGACATAACATGTGTTTCAATTGTTTTCTCATTACTAAAAACAGAAATAATTGTCATATCGTTAAATCGAATTTATTATAAATCGAAATTCCGACCATTTTCCAAAAGCTAAAGAACTCAAATTGTAGAGGTGTCTCTGTGAATGATAACAATGCAAAATTCAACCCCTTAAGGACTGCTACATGCAGAGTCTCTTATTATACTATCACCGAATAGAAATAAATCATCATCAATAGAAATTTCGACTAGCAAAAGCGCTCAAATTTTGATTTTCTGTCTTTGATTCAAATACAAGTTTTAATGGTTTCCTGAACACTTTATTTTAAAAATACCAAAATATTATTGGCAAGTAGAAATTATAGTCAATCGAAATTTTAACCACTTTCTGACTCTAGCTATATAGCTTTATTCAACCGTATGTTCGATGCCAATTACAAGTTACAATTGTTTCCTAAATGCAGGTAAAAAGTTCAGTCATTTTTTTTCCTAATCAAAATTTTGACGGGTTTTTACAAACAAACAGATAAGAAATTAAAAAGAAGAAAGAAATAAAATGGGAAAAAATTTAGGAATAAGTTAAAAATTTTATTTAAAAGATTTAGTTTTAATTTAAATTTGAAAGAAAAAAGTAATTCAAATGAAAATCAAAAAAGTTTAGGCTAATCATCAAATGTCTATCCCCACCAAAAAAAATTTCTCCTCCCTAGTCTCATTCCTACTCTTTTCGTCGGACAAAAACAAAACTATTTTCTTTTCTTTAATTCACTTGAAAAACGTAGGTTATAAATAATATATATATATATATATATATATATATATATATATATATATATATATATATATATATATATATATATATATATATATATATATATATATATATATATATATATATATATATATATATATATATATATATATATATATATATATATGTATGTATCACAGTTGATTTAATTTGTTAAAGCAAAATATAAAAAACAATAATAAATTTTTCCTTACAAATTTCGTCTAAATGTAAAGTTTCCATTAATAAAGAAATTTTGGAAATCACTCACTTTATACAACATAAAAATTCAAGTATTCCTTCTTATGAAAAAAATAAGCAATCGTATTGAAATGGTACACAAGATCCCAATTTCTTTCATCCACTGATAAACATTGCAATCCGTCAAATGACGGAGTTGATTTGCAGCGCCGTCAAAACAACGACGTGATTTAATGAATTATAAGAATCTTGAACGGAATGAAATCTTCATCCGAGATGAAAGTTAAGAGAGAAGAAGAAAGAAGAAAAAAAAAGATATGCTGGGGTGGGGAGGGTGAAGAAATGGGGTTCGAAATGTTGTGCTCTCAACGGTCTTCCAAATATAGGCAAGGGAAGTTGAGAACCAACAACCCGCCTTCTAGGGGTGGCTTACTTACAGGCTGAATGAGGTTTTGAGATTGACAATTACAAAATCATCTGAGTTCATATTCCCGGAATTATTAACTGAACACTTTTGGAAACGATGATTAATCGAATGAAATGATTGATTAAATTCGAAAAAAATTAAATAGTTCGAAACTGAAGTGCATAAATTAAAATTTCAAAATGTCAGTAGCTTTAATATTTTGTGTCTATATATCGAAATCCGTATTTCACACGTTATTTTTTGTTTGAACTGTGGAGGTCAGGAAAGAATCGAGTTAAAATTTCACTTCGCATAATTATCACAACCGAATCGATGCAAATAAATAAATGACATGAAGTAAGAGAGAATCAATAAATGAGAAAATCATTCAATTATCAAATCGATAAAAACAGGATCTAAGAAACGCAAAATCAATGAATTAATAAATCCAAAAAAGAGCGAATCAATGAATGAGCGTAACTACGAACGTGTGAATAAACTGGTCAAAGATCCAATGAATGACTGTATTGACAAAACATTAAATCTGGGAAAACGAATCAATATATCAGTTTATAAAAACATTACTAAATCTATAATGGATTAATGAGTGGGTGTCGACATATCTGTGAAACAACAAATGTGCAAATCAGTATGTAAACAAATTCGGAAGTGAGCTGATTAGCAGTTTTAATAAATCTGCGAATCAATATAATTCGAGGAATCAATAAACAAAGGATTGGTTAAATGAATGAATCAATGAATGAGAAAATGTATGACCTCGCCATGATCAAAGAATAAAAAAATGAGCGATTTAACGAATCAATGAATGAGATAATCAAATAATCAGAGAATCAATGATTCCGTGGTTTAATAAATCAATAAATGAGTGATTCGAAGATTAAATAATCAGTGATTCTTCGACATGCCGTTTCACTCATGAAGTAATTTGCTATCTCATTGAAACGTTGACCTGATGATGCGTTAATATATATAATTCCCTGATTAATTAAGTTACTCATTTATTGATTGGCTGATTTAATTGATTCTCTCAATTGTTTTACTCTATAAATCTACAGATTACAGCGGTTGAACGAGTAGTAAGTATTTTTTCCTACAAAAAATTGCAGTAAATTCCCTAAATAAAGCTTAAATACGGATTTCTCCCAATCTCCTTTTTAAAAAAAACATGAAATTACTTCGTCTTTATCTAACTTCGTCTAACGTCTTTATCACTTCGTCTTTATCTAATAATTACGAGGGAGGAAAAACAGCTTTCGGATGTTTATCGTATTATCTGGCAGGTTGTTAAAACTATATAATTACTGTTGATCTGCTGGTTTAATACAATGCATCGTAGACTAAGTACGAAGTTTAAAATTTTGAACTTTTTCTTGAAACATCCACTCTGAACCAATAAGCAACGAAGTTGAAAATTCATTTGAAAAATAAATAACACTATATGATAAATTTTTAGTTCATGAAAAATGATAGTTTCTGGAAATGCTCGTAGGAAAGAAAAAAAAATCATCCCAAATTTCAAAATTAAAAAAAAAATTCACACCACTGAAAAAATAACTAATTTATATTTCATAACAAAAATACTCGTATTTGCAGCACAGAAATTAAAAAGTGAAAATCATACCTTCATAAATTCTTCAGTATTTTCAGTGCGAAGAAAATTGGAATCTCTGATAGAATTCTATTGAGGGATTTGCTCTAGAAAAACTAATAATACATTGTTCACGTACCTTACTTTAATACAATACATGTTAATTTTTAATTTAAATGAATTGATAAATAAGAATTTATAGCAATTATTTGCCAACATTTTCTTTTCTTGAAGTTATTTTTCATTTCTGAAAACGATCTTGACTTAAAAATCATGAAGCTAATAGATTAAATTTATTGAAAAAATGGCAGACGATATTGTAATCATAATTGGGTATAATATAGCCTACGTCACAGGTTGTGTTGTTCCTACTAAATTTAACCCATGAACGGCATTTTCTGTGAGCCTAACTTCAAGCCACAAATAAACAAACGAAGTGTTCGATCGTTTAAATAGCTGCTCGCCAGATTTTATTGCATTATAAAGAAAAGTTATTGAAACTAAATACAACTAAATAAACAACAACAACTAAAACAAATAACAACAACTACTAATAACAATAACTAAATAAACAACAACTAAATTCCATTCGTTTAGCATTGCGTCATATGTTGTTCCTACTAAATCGAAGTAGTTGTGTTTTTTTTCATATTATACCCAATTGGGTATAATATTAAAAAAACACAACTACTTCCACTTAGTAGGAATAACATTTACCATGCAGCAATGCTAAATTCTATGCCACTATCCACATAAATGCCACTATCCACATAAATCAATTATTAATCAAAAATCGAATATCAATTACTTTTCTTTATAATGCAATAAAATCTGGCGAGCAGCTATTTAAACGATCGAACACTTCGTTTGTTTATTTGTGGCTTGAAGTTAGGCTCGCAGAAAATGCCGTTCATGGGTTAAATTTAGTAGGAATAACACGATCTGTGACGTAGGCTATAGTATACCCTATTAAAATATTAACGAAATCAAAAATACCAATTCACAAGCAGATCTAGAGCAAACGAGTTTTCTCTCTCAATGAATTTAACTTTCTTTAGAGGAACACCAAAATTTGATGAAATAAATAAAAGTTTTTTTTTTTTTTACTATTTTAATAACTAAATAACGCACTATCGTTAGTGAATTTTCATTTAAACATTTTAGAATATTTTTAAAAATATGCTTACAAAAATTAAACATTAATGTTACTATAGAGCTCATCATAAATAAGATTAGCTTTTATCAACACAATAATAGTACCATAATTTATTTCAATTCGATAGGTGACTACTGGGGACATTTCAAAGTCACGGTGCCTTAGGTGATACAGCACTCGATTCCCAATGAGATGGAGATGACCCAGGTTCAAACTCATTGGAAACTAATTGATACGAATTCTGGCTCGTGCTGACGTAAAACATCCTCAGTAGTAGACAGATCATGGTTTAGAATCTTCTTGGCATCGGGCTAACGGTGATAGGTTTTCCTCCTATATAACGCAAATGCGGGTTAATAAAAAGTTTTATTATGGGAAATAAATTTAAAATGTATAAAAAATATTTTTGCAATCGCAAAAAAGGAAGTCGGATTCGATTATAGATCAGATTTATGAATTTTCGCTTTATAAAAAGTACAATTAATTAGATTGTCAAAGATTGCTTATTACTTTTAAGATAAAATTTTCTGAGATAAACATTTGATTGCATTTTATATTTTTGATCAAACCCGTTTTACAACGAGTTTAAATTCGTTCTGAAAGAGCGAATGAATCTTTATTACAGTTACAACATCATGCCTATCTAAACTTGGTATTTCTTCAATACTTTTAAGACAATATTGTGAATACGACGATGGTTTAGAAAATATGAATTTTCCAGTAACAAAGAATACTTTTTTTAGGCTAATTAAAAATATAAATAAAATTTTTTAGGGGAGTAAAAATAATAAAATTTGTTTTGTAAAGTAATAAAAAAGGAGGAGAAAACCATAAAACCAATCTTCAATTAAAAAAACTTGTTTGCATTACAAAATAAACCATACCATCAAAGTTTTAACTGAAAAATATCTTTATAAAAATAAAAAAAAGTTACAGAAACGAAACGGGTAGCGATTTAGCTAAGATAAAATTTTTACAACATTTCTTAGTTTAAAAAGTGGAGAAAATTTTTTTTATTAAGACCAAAGAAGGTAAAATCTCTACTTTCGTGCACCGTTTAACAACACTTTTGAAACATCTAAAAGTAATTAAGCAAGATGGGCGACGATTAGACAAGAAAACGAAGCGGAACTATCCCTAGAGATTCTATTTTTGGATAACGAGAGCTTTTGCGTTGGTGGCAGAGTTCATACAATGGAAACCTCTGTTTAAAAAAAAGGGATCAATAACTGACAATAAAGACTCTTTGTATAGAAATATTAACTCAACGAATAATGCATAAGTTGTGGATAAAAATCGTATTATTTATTATGGATGAATAAATTTTTTCACTTTCACAAATAAACTAATTTTTGAAATTTACAGCGGATTAAAAAAAAAAGATCGAGGTAAGCGTTTTTATAGTATTAGGGTATGTTTTCATAATTTCACCTTTTTTTAAAAAATGTAATTAATTTTTATTCAATACAAAATACAACAGAGTTATCGTCTTTTTCTGGTGTCATTAAAATGCTTAGCTAGATTTCGACATCATTTACTACTTATCTAGTTTTGGACACATTATTTTTAAAAATACTTGCGTTAAAAAGACAGCAAAGAGAAAAAAATTTAACCTTTAATTGCGTGAATAGAAAATTAAATATTTAAATAAATTTCTATAAAAATTAAAATTTATGGCCTATTAAAAAAACATGATACCGAACAATGTTAATGTCAATTGCGAAAACTTACTTGTTTATAAATTTATTGATGTAAAAAAGTACTAGGGCAACAAGATATTTTCAAACCTTTTTAAAAAATTATGAGGGGATTGACTTCAAATTTTCAGCACAGTTTCATATTTCAAATAAAACTTACTCACAAAACGTCGAAAATTTTTAAAAACATTTTATTTTGAACATTTTATAAAGATATTTTATTTCAGAAAGTTTTATCATTATTCGCGTCTGAGTTCTTGCTCACTTTAATAAAAATGAGTAAGTCATAAAATACCACACATTGAATAACATAAAAAGAAATATCGGGATTACTTTTTCTATTTTTTTATAGCAAAAAACAAATGATAGTAAAAAAAAACAATATTATTGGGGGGGGGGGGAGGAATATATATTAAGATAAAATATTCCACATGATAATACTTCCTTTTGAACAAACAGAAAAAATTCGTCAAAAAAAATTTTTAATGACATTAATCTATATATAATAAAAGTTTTAGCTCAATAGAAAGAAAAAAATTTTACTTAACCAGAATAGATTGAAATTTATCAAAAATAACGTTCCGAGAAAATTGATTTTATTAGTTAATCATTGCAAATTTCTTTGGACAAGTTTTTCTGTTTTTAAAGCTAAATCACAAAAAAATAAGATTTTATGAGCTACTCTAAATGCTCTGTTAAAACTCCTAGATTTTAAAACTCTGTTAAACACCTAGATTTTTTCTTAACTGATTTTCGCTCAGATGAGAGTCTCTTGTCACCTTAATTTTCATTAGATGTCAGAAATAGATAGTTTTAAATTGATGAGACTAATTTTTAATTATTTGAATAAAAAGAAAATATTTTGTTTGTTTTTAGAAAAGGTTGGGTAAAGAGCAATTATTTTATTTTAGCATACTTTGAAAAATTTTTGTACCCTCAGTGCACTGACTTGCCTTATTTAATTTGTATGAAAAATAGCTCATCTTTTTTATAAATTTATTAATTTCAGAATGATTTTCATTTTTTTGAGAAAGCGAACTTACTATTTTTAGGTAAAAAATTATCACACTGTTATAATTTTAGGGTCGAATGCAACTTGAAATATATCTTTAACATATTTTTTACAGTATTATATAGTGTTCCCATATTTTAACAATAGCCTAACCTCAATTTGAATTTTTAGATTAAGTTTGAAAAAAAAAATCTAAATTTCCTCACCTATTAATACCATAAGCCTAGTTACTCCTGATATACTATAAATAAAAAAATAAGCCACTATAGCAAACCTACTATATATATATATAAAGCTATCTTTTAATGAATGTTTAAAATTAGTTTTCCAAACTTTTACTGCCCTGTTCAAAAATAATTTGATTTTGCATAATTTTTTTTTTTTTTTTTTTTTTTTTTTTTTGCTTTTAATACAAAGCACATGGATTTTTTAGTGATTCCTAAAGACTTACAGACTTATTACAAACAAAAATAAATATTAAAAAAATTTAAATTCAATCTAAAGTGACATAGATATTTATGCGCTTCTCTTCTATTAAACAAATATTTGACTAATCTATTTATTGAATTTTTATTTTTCTATGAAAAAAGTGTGCCTAATTATATATACATAAAGTGATAAAAATAATTACACTGATGGAACACTTGTATTTTATTTAGAGCTATTTTAATGAGCTTGCTTGTTACAAAATCTATAGGAACTTTTTGGGATAACTAGAACGACAATAAATAAATTTTTAATTCATACAAACATGTGAAATTCTAGGTATAAACTAGCTTATAAAAGGAGAAGAAAAGCATGGAATATTCATTACATTAATTATATTTTTAATTCAAATGATTATATTTATGAAGCTGATATGGAGAAAAAACGAATTTATGCACAGAAAGGTAGGACTTTTTCTCAGTGTGTAATCACTCTCAGGGAGAACCGATTTTTTTTTCCATTATTGGTTAGTCAAAACCTAATAATGCTCAAAATGCAAAAGATGACAATAAAGTCATCATTTTTGTGAAAAATGAACATAAGTCGTTCGTTCTCCTTGGTCCTCAATTGTCTTTTATCAATCTACATTCAATATGCCGAATGTACATTTGTTGTTGTAATAATTATGTGTTGCAAAATGGAAATATGTAAATATTTTTCTCATTTTTGATATTAATAATTACTAACAATACTTTTTTTTTGAGAACTTTCATAGGCAGCATTTGTCTTTAGTCTTTTTAACATCCACCCTTCTTTTCTTTCTTCGTTAAGAAATTGTCACAAATAAACTTTTTAAATCTTCACTTCTGTTACTTTTATTGACAAAATAATATTTGTTGGGAACAGTTCATACGCATTGTCCTTTTAAGAGTTAAAATTACTGTTTTATTTATATTTTTTTTTTGGTTAATGATTTGAAAAAAATAAAAATAAAATTAAACATATAGGGGAATAATTATATTATTTCAAACAAAATTTAATAACTTGCTTATGTCAAAAATCATTTTGACTTTTACATTATTCTTGCCTCCTTGGTTTTTCTTGTCGCTTCCTGTGCTTTTGAATTTCATAATTATATAAGATATAATTACATTTTAAAATTTATAAGTTTTAACAAGCTTTACTTTATGGTACAACCTTGTTGCTTTTTCTTCTTTTTTTTTATAGTTTCCTAATAAACAATTTTCAGATTTTGATTCACTTTAATAAATCAAAGCTCAGTTTTCACAACTTTTTACAATATTAACAACAATTGAAAAAATATATAAAAAATTAATAATTTATAGACAGATCCCAGTATTCATAACAGAAGATCCTAGATTTAATAATTTATGCTTCATTTATCAATAATAAACCTTTTTATAACACTTTATTCAGGAGGAGTTGATATGGAGAAAATGGTTATTTTATTTACCAGTAGATTAGCTTGAAATAAAATATATCAGACACAAAATAGTTATGATCTAATTACAACAAAGGATAAAATTAAATCAACACAACTTTGAATAACAGTCTGAAATTTATTAGAGAACTATTAGAACAGCACAGATCATAATACAAATTGTAATGTAAAAAAAAAAGTTTTGCGATGATTTACATAAAAATACATACACCAAATAGTGAAAGCTAAATATGACATATAACCAAAAAAAGGAGTCACAATATTAAATATCATCTAAGACTACAAACAAATTTTACACAATTATTTACAAAACGTATGCATTTCATAAATTTGAACTTATAAGAAAGTAGTTTTTTACACAAAAAAAAGGGGGGTGAATATTTTTTTTAAAAAGAACAAAAATCAATGAAAGCAACAAACTATGTATAGTTAATAAAAATTAAAGCAGCAGATCTTAATTTCAAAAAAAATACTGATTTTTTTAAAGCAAAAAACTCTTGGTGAACCAGCACCCAAAGAGAAATTTATTTTTCTGATTGCTTACAGGAAGAAATGGTTGGCATCATAGGTAGTAATGAGCCATCTGAAAACACATTTCAACATAAGAAATGCTCAATCTTTTGACCATTAAATTGGAATAATTTCATTCTACAATTTAGGTTTGTAACATTTTGTTACTTTTAAAGTGTTCACAAGGTGTTCATCATCTTATTTTCTTTCTTTAGTTCAGGAAAAAAAAGCAAAAATTGAAATCAGATCTTATTTGACTTTTATAGTATTTTTGCAGGTTACTGGGCTTGTAGACTAATTTAGAAATATTGCAAAAAAAAAGAGTAAATAATTAATTTTTTTATCAGACTCGTCCGGTACTAATGCATGGTATCTGAGCACATTACAATTAACCTTATTTGTTCAATGAAAGGTAAATTTTTGAAAATTAGCTTTGAAACAACTAATGTGATACAATAAAGCGAGAATTAGGTTTATTCAACATGTTCGGTCAGTTAACCATAAAATCAATCTAAGAATAGCACAAATTTAAAAATTTATAAACAGCTGCTCAAAGGCTATCAGGTTAAATTTTCAAGCATCATAATAGTTTCTTTCTTTTCTTATCAATTTAACCCTTTTTAAAGGAAATTATCAGTTCTATTTACACTTAAACTCTAATTTGAAGAGATCAGTCATATGCCATTTTAAATTATATTTTATCTGGAAAAAACTATTTTGTGACGTTTATCAAGAATAAAAAGTGATGAATTACACTATTAGTCAACTATTCACAGAATAACAATTATGTATAAACATAAAATTGCAAAAGGACTGCCATAAACAAATTTTTACGTAAAAAATTTATGATGTATGAAGATCAATGGGGAAGAACATGTCCATTTTAAACAAAAATAGAGATTGGATCGCCACCTGTGCAATTTGAACATTACTAGGTTTATTTAAATCAATAATATAGAAAATTGATTCTACCTGAAAGTTATCACAGAGTGAAGATGGACCATACTGATTAAATATGGTTCCTTTCTATGCATAAGCAAGAACAAAGAAAAGTATAAGGAAAGATGATGGGAAATCTAGTGAGGTAGTATTGATTAGAAAGGAATTTTGTTTTGAAATTTAGAGGAACGTAAATCCCTTGATCTTCATATATTTTGAAATATTTTTTTCTTTACAAGTAAAAAAATATACATGAGTAACTTCAACAAATATCCAACAATTTTATAGTAAAAATATAAGACACAAACAAGTCTTCAATTTTCATATTTAAAAAACATTTATAAAAGAAATTTTAACAATATAAATATATTTGAGATGATTGAATAAATAAGCTCATAAATAGCACATAATTCTGATATATACAAGATTTCCTAATATTGTATCTTAATTTTAAATTACCTTTATAAAACTAATATATATATATACTTATAAGAACTTTTAATGTAACTATTGAACAAATTCAGTTCAAAATTTACTTTAAATTTGGAACCAGATTCATGTCTCATTTTCAATATATTAATATTACAACACTTTTGTTGTCAAGACTAACATGTTCCTCAGGCAAGTTGCAAATGAAAGCAAATATATTTTCATATTGTTTGTGATATCAATTTGATTTCAGTTTAAAAAGGATTTTAAGGACATTTTAAATACTGTGAATTAATATTAATTTATAACATTACTACTTTTGTGATAATTTTTTATTACTGCTATTTTAAGCTTAGTGTAATATAGACTCTAACTCTGAAAGTCCTGACAACCAGAATATAGGAACTGTTAACGTTAAATTGCAGGAATCAAAGAAAAACTTATTAAACTGACTGATATATTAAAAATAATTTTGTTATGAAAGGAGAAAAAATATTAAATATATATTCTAATTTATTAACAAATTACATTTCTTTTATTGCAGACGTTGTCAAGTTATAATTTTACATTCTTACTAAAATCAGGATTATATATATCAGTGTTCCCTGTTCTTGAGGATTACATATTTGGGGTCCCAAACTATAGAATAATATGACTGAACTGTTTGCTTTCTTTAAATGGTTGCACAAGATTGAATGAACTATTACTATTTAAACAAATCTAATTATATTATTTTTTCAATAATCATTTTTAACAAATAAAACTATAAAGCATGATGCAGATCACAATAGAAACCAAAAATTTGGCAATAATCTTAATACTGTGGCTAAGTTTTTTTTTTGTTTTGTTTTCAAGATCAAATATGAATTTTGAATATAAATGAACATTGCTATATAAGGCACTAGCAAGAATTTCTTAAAATTTATCACATTTGAAACTTTTCTTATGTTTCTTATAAAACTTCATATAACTTTTAAATATAGACACATTTCTTAGCAAAATTCTCATAGAAAAAGTTTTTTAAAAGTTGAAAAATGGTGAAGCATTTTTATGACAGCTCATAAATTTTTTTCACGCAAAAATATATAGCTTTTTTAGCTTCAAAACTATACATTCAGAATTATTATAAGCCATTTTTATAAACAATTTTTTAAACTCAATTTAGTTCCACTGGGGAAAAAATTATCAAGAAAGAAGAAGTCTTGCGGCAATATAATCTAGCTAAATTTATAAAGACATCATTAGACCATATTGATTGACTTTACGCATTTAAGCAAAATACTCAAGTGACATGCATAATACAACACAAACAGCACTTTATTTTTATAAATCTAATTAATAATCCCAGAAGCTCAAAAGTATATGACAGAATGCCTTAAAAACAAAACAGAAGCTTTATTTATTTTGCAATTCAACAAAGAATGAATGATCCATACAGTATGATTTGAAATATATAAATAGTAAAATATGTTTACATGTATAATTAGTAATTTTGATGATTTCTAGACAAAAAAGGCAAGCCTTATTAAAAAATTTGTATTACAAATATATACAAATTGTATTAGAATACCACTTTTATGACAAACACGATTCAAAGCACTTGAGCACGGCATTCCTAAAAAAAAATGAACTCAACTTAAAATATTACTTAAAAAATAATGCTTTTATATTAAAACAGATAGTTTTTAACAATAGATGCTACAAACAACTTAATAACTAGTATACTCCATATAAAAATAAGTATAATGTTATAGACTTACCGTGCATAAGGTATGTATGAAATTG
The DNA here is from genome assembly GCF_982258835.1 of Parasteatoda tepidariorum. Lineage (NCBI taxonomy): Eukaryota > Metazoa > Arthropoda > Arachnida > Araneae > Theridiidae > Parasteatoda > Parasteatoda tepidariorum. The sequence continues at coordinate 1,766,242 of NC_141755.1, read as the reverse complement.
AATACCAAGTCATTGCAAAAAATTGCAAAATACAAAATAGTATAACGAGTCCATTTTTATGCCACTAGAAATAAAAGTTAACTTTAATTAATTATTAAAAAAACCTATATATATATATATATATATATATATATATATATATATATATATATATATATATATATATATATATACATACACTCATACATAAATATATAAATAGATACAAAATACTCTTATTTTAAAATTAAAAGCTAATAAACTTTAAAAATAGTCTTCTTAACATTAAAAAACATATGTTAAAATATAACAAAGATAAAATTAAAAAAAAGATTAATAATTACTTACTTTAGCTTTAAAAATAGCAGTTTTTAAGCCAAAAACTTTAGAGAGGGCAAAAAACAAATTTAAATCGAAAGTTTAAAAAATTTTATTTTTGAAGCACTATTTTAGGAAGATTCATCCTGAGTATACTGCACAATCTTTTGGAAAGACTATTAACAGAAAAATTTTTTAACTTTAGAAGGCCCATGATGACTTACAAAATTGCTATATAATATATAAAAATTACATGATCATAATATATTAGACACAAGAATCAAAAATGTTTTGAGGTTTTCTAGATTTTTGAGGAAATAGTGTTGTTTTAATTAAATCCAAAAAAATACAACCTTATAAAATTTAACGGAATAAAAATCTCATATTTTTAGTAAAATTAAACCATGTCAAGCTTTCAGTGCTTATTTTTACTTGATATATATATTCATAACCGGAATTCACTTATTCAAATTTTCATTAACGGAAAAATAATTTTTTTTCTCCAATACCCACCCGATTGACACTTGTCATTCAGGTATCAGTAGAACAGATTTGTTAGCCACTCTATTATAGAGGCACCCGATTAGGTGGACTAATGTTGCTCCCACAATAAGGAGACAACACACAGAATGAAAGAACAATAACATCCATGTCTTGTTTAAGAGAACCCAGGACCTTTCTGGTGTGAGATCAGCTCTCTAATCACTCGGGTTGGCAACTTGGGAAAATAATACCCTCAGAAAGAGTAAAAATTGGCAAGTGTACATCTTTCGTTTTAAATAAAAAAAACAATCAAATTATATTTGGTCAGTAAAAATTTTGATCAAAAACAATTCTTTAAAAGTTTCATGTTGTTGAATAAACATGATCTTTTTAGCATAATTTTGATATTTTGGGAGCCACATTTGGCATTGGTGGTAGTGGTCGTGCATATCTAGTAAAAAATTTTATCTAAAAATATTTATAAGCTTTTTACCAGTTATTTCTAGTACACATTTTCAAGCAAGTACTTGTAAATGATATTAACAAGTGATTAACAAGAATAGCAAGTCTGAGTTGTAGATAAGACCAACCATTGTAGGTTCAATATGCTATTAATATTTCCTTACATTTTTTAATAATGTGTTAGCAAAAATATTTTTGATTATTTTCAAAACTATTATAACACAAAAATTTCTCAGTTTCTCAAGTGGACACGATAAATGTTGTATTGATAGTTTCCAGAGATGCCAACTGCTCGAGTTTCGAGAAAATATTATAAAAAACGATAGAGAACTGCAAGCTCAAATTTGCAAATTTTTGGTTAATTTTGGCAACTTTTTAAAAGATTGAACATGGCTTAACTCTATTAAAATCACGTTTTAAATAAGTCTTCATATTTACTAAATCAAGAATCATGCATTAAAACGCTACCACTTGAAAATATTTATCTGCTGTTGGCATCTCTGAGTATCCAACACCGAATAATCAAAATCTGATTGACACAAATATTTATTTTTCAGTTTCAATGAATATTTACATAATAATTCATAACACTACACTAAGAAATATTGTGCTGATATTTTACGGAATAATTGTTACAACTCAAATCTGAAAATGCATGTCTGTTTTATATAAGATGTAAAAATATCAAAATAAAAATAACTAAAGTGGTGCATCTTAAATGATGATAAATTTTCTGCCACAATTTCTCCAAAAATGTATGCATTTTAAAAAATAATTACTATGCTTTTACTTACCCAAAAGGCTGCACATAGTGTTAGAGCTAGAAATCCCTAAAAAAAAAAAAATTTAAAAATAATGAAATAAAATTTACGAAATATAATATAACACATAAACTTTTACATTTGAGAGTGTAAAGAACATAAATAAAGTATTTTTATTTGTAAAAATGGTATTAGTTTATGAAGATAATTTAAATAAAAATCATTGTTCTTAGTTGATGTATAAAGAGATAAACAGATTTGGATTTCAATTAGACACTTTTATTAAATAGTTATCTGCAATAGAGAGAGAGAGAGAGATTAATATATAGCTAGACATACCAAAACTGATATTGTTGCTAAAATTCTTGTTGGTGCAAACATTTTTTGTAACTGATTACAAGGTCCCATCAAGAACATAGTGCTGTGAGAGAAGATGCAAATGTTAAATTTTTTTTATTATCAACATAATTTTAGTATCAATAATATATCATCAACTCATAAAAACAAACAACAATATCTACTACATTAAAAACTTTTCTTTCTGTAAAAAAAATTTCCTTATTCAATAATTTTGAATGTTAACAATATGATTCTAATTACCTACAATGAGAAGAAACAATAAAAAGAATGAAAAAAAATTTTTTCTTTAAATAATTAGTTGATGTTCTAACCTAGATAATGCTGTTATATTTCCCAAAGAATAAAATATCCCAAACAGTACAAGTCCTTTTCCTGGTATTGTTGCACAGGCTGAACCCTAGATGTAATAAAAATAATAAATGAAAAATAACAATTATTTAATATAGGTACAATAAAACAACTAACAGTATAAACAATGTAAATTGAAATTCAAAATACTATTCTTAAATATTTATAACTGATTTGTATTACAAAGCTCAACATTAGAGTATAAACTTACATTGCAAATAACACAAACTAGATCTTGTATGATGTTAATATATAAATCAAACATCAACAGGAAAATTTAAAATATATATATAGCATACACACGCTAATTTACAAGAAAAATAATCCAATAGAAAGACTCAATCAAGATCTGAAGTCAGAAAATAAAATTCTTTAATAAACTAAAGGAGTAACAAAAGTAACCCCAAAGTAAAATATCAGCACATTTTAATCACTTATGATGAGTTACGGCAGTAGATGATTTAGAAACATATAGATAATATAGAAAATTTTAATAATGAGATTTTTGCTCGCAAAAAAAAAAAAAAAAATATCACATCTTTTTACAGAATAAAAAATATGGAACAATAAATTAAACTTTTAAAACTTACTTTTAATACCTAAACAATTGCAGCAATTCAAGAATATGTCTTCTGATATAATTTTATTCAAACAATTTTTAACTAAGGCAATCTATCTACCTTTAAAATGTGATCTCTAGCGTGTTACAATAATGTGCGTTGATTATCAAAATACAATGCAATCCAAGAAACTGTATGGCAATAATTAGGAACCTCTATTATTCAAACCCTTTGATTTAAAGTAAGTTTTGTTCCAATCTTTTTGAATAATTAAAGGTTTATCATATATATAATAAAGTAAAAACTTTTTAATATTATTTTTTGTTTACTTAAAATTGTGCTTGAACGTGTCACAAAATAAAAGTATGAAATGAAAAAAATTGGAAAAAGGACAAATAAATAAAATGTTTCATTTATATAAAACAATGCAAATTTGAAAATTTGTTCCATACATGCAAAATAAAAAAACTAGTTAAAAAAAAAGAAAAACACTTATATCTTACCACAATAGAAAACACAAATCCTAAAATAAAGCAAATGATAAAGCCTTTAATTCTAGTACTCCAACTAAATGTAGATGCATCCATAACCTGAAATAAACCTTAGCCTTTAAATAAAATTTCAAAAATCATAAAATTAAATGATCAAATGAAAATAAATATTTAAAATAAAAATAATATTAAAAAAATTTCAACATTAAATAATATTCTTATAAAAAAAAGCATGCCAGGAACTTGAAAAACTAAAACAATTCTGAAGCAATATCAAGAAACTTATAATTTAAAATTCTTTTCATAAGATTTATTATCAAGAATATTTTAATAAAACTTCAATCTAATTTAAACAACAAAATTATTTTGATTAAGTTAGTATAAGTTTTAACAACTATAAGTTTTAATAACTATAATTTTTTAAATATAATAAATCTAAATATTTTACAAATTCAATGCACCAGTGCTATTTTTTAGAAGTGCAAGGACAGATTACAGCACTTGATAATAATTAGACTTTTAGTGTAAGGGGGATCATGTAGAGTTGCAGATAGTAAGGTTTTCAAGTTTATTGAAAATTTGGTTGATATTTTAATGCATATCAAACTCAGCTTTCAACAGGTATAAACAGTGCAGCTGCACACAGCCTTGTAGTACCACAGAGACTTGCAATTCTATAAAAAGTTTAAGAAATTCTGAAAAACTGCAGGGGAAAGAAAAAAAAGTTGTCTCATGATATCTGAGCTGCAGAAAAACAAAAGAAAAGTTTTAGTTTTAGAAATGAAAAATAAAGTAGAAGAGTGTTCAAATATTGAAATGAAGTTAAGTAAAAAATTATGAAATTTTCCTTTTTGAATACAGAGCTTTATAAATAATATCAAACGCTAATGTGAAAACTTAGTCTCTATATATGATCCTTATTTATTTTATCTGTACCCCATAGAAAAATGTCTTATAGCAGAAGATAATTTGCTTAAACACATTGTGTTTGTTAATTACTGTTTGTGGCATCACTATTAAATTTATTATTTTGGTTAGTAAATATGTTTGTATAAAAGCATTTGCTTTAACAGTGCCACTCTTACTTTACCAATTACGAAAATAATAATGAAATGAGTAAACAAAGTATTTAAAATTCTCTAAATTTTGTTTTTCATATTTCTTTTTTTTTAGGTGTGAGTGATTAATTAATTTATATGTATCTCAATTCTCATACAAACTTAAATATACAAAAAAATAATAATAATAAAATTAATAAAAATGTTTGTAACATAAAGCATTGTCTTAGCACATAAACACTTAAAAATTTTTAGTAGGAAAAGTAAAAACACATGTGTCATAGAGCTCAAAGTAAAATAAGTACAAAGGGAACTCTGATAAACATAAAAATTGTGTCAAATTATTTGTGTCACTTACCATTTGTTAGGTAAAATGTTCTTGAAAATTCAACACTATTTTTGCAATAACAAAAATTTTAGCAAGCTGTGAAACATTTAAAAATAACACTATACATTCAAATGTTAATAACAACTATTTTAAATGTTTTTTAAGCAATAACTTTTATTTTTCAGAAGCAGATTTCAGAAATGATCCATTTTTACTTCGGATCTTTTATTAAGACACTAGTCAGAATCCAATATGTAAGAACTGGATTTGAATCGAGATTCGAGGATGACTACGAGGCTGAAATCAAAAGAGCAGAAGTAAAATTTTCCTGGGGCCCAGTAGAAGTCTCTTACATGAAGTGAAATGCTTTTTTTTTAATTGCAAAAAAGTTGTTTATTAATGTATTTGTGTATCTTTGCAATGCCTCTCAATTTCAGCAACAACAAAAAAAAAAATATCTTCACATTTAGTATGCATTAATAAAAATATAACTAGCGAACATTTAGTTTTTTATTAAAATAAGTATGAAAAAAATCTGAAAATAATGTTTTAGTATATGCATTAACAAAGATTACTAATTCAAGAATCAAAAGATAAAACATTATTTTGAAAGTCTTTTTGAAAAAAGCTTATAATACATGAAAGTTAGATTTGATAAGTTTAGAGGACAGAGCACACAACAATTTTTTTCCTTGGGGCCTGTAAATCCAGTGTTCAAATTTTGATGTCTACATATGAAGTAAAATCAAACATAATTTTTGGTTACGTCTATGACTATGCTAAAAAAATCACAGAAAATACCAAAACTTTAGAAACAGAGTTGCTATTTTTCACTGTAAGAGATGCTTGCTAATTTCAATACATTTAATCAAAAAGATAAATCTGCACACAATTTTAAAGCAATACATTCTATTTTGTTAACTTTACTTCCAGCTTCATTTACTGATAGTATGCTCGATAGTAATTTCTATGAATTAGTACTTGTAGCTTTTAGAATGCATTCCAAACTAAAATATAACACTAATGTAGCAAGTGAAAATGTTAATGATTCACTTAGTAAAAACTTCAATAAGCAAAGAAATATTAATGAGTGTAGGAATTAGTGACAAAATTAAGAAATCAAAAAAGGATTTCTATTTGTTCTGCTTATATTTCATGATCACAAAAGAAAACTCTTTAGACGGTTGCAAAATTTTAAAAGACAATATTAAAAGTTACGTACATTTTATCAATGGTAATCAATGCAGCATTGCAACTATTTTGTTATAACCTGTCATATAAAGTTCAATATCAAACTTGACAAGAAATATACAGCAATATGGTTTAAAATATACATAATCATATCAAACTGAACTTGATAACTATCTTTTAGTCACTTTTTAGAATGAAAAATGAACTTTTTAAGGACATGTTAAATTTAGTTCATTAAATTGATTATAAATAAAAAAAATATCGAGACCAGAACATTGTTTCATAGTAGAAAATAGTTTTAAATAAATTTAAAAAATTTATACTAAAAGGCAGTAAGATATAATAAATTTTAAAACAAGGCAAACCTGATGCATAATTCCAGATTCTTCATCCACATCATCACCACTTAGTGCTTTCTTTAATTTATCCATATTTTCTCTTAGATATAATGCCTTCAAAAAAGATATTAAAATTTAAACTGTAATTCAAATAATTGCGCTAAAGATATATAAAAAGCAACCTTTTCAAAAAATTTTACTATACTCAAAGAAGTGTGAATTATAAAAAGAAACAGTAATAGTTTACTGAATTTGTGATTGATTTTATATTAATATGATTTCAATTTTAATTAAAAGAAGCACATATACACAATGGATTCTTTTTTTTTTTTTAATAATGGGGGAAAAAGAATATATATTACCTAAGTAATAATATAATTTTCAAACACGATTATAATATTTTGATCAAACTTATCATAATAAGGAAACAAATTGACAGCTAGTAATTCACTACGAAACTAAATTACACACCTCATCGGCTTATTTAACTCATTCAGCAACAGATGCCTTAAAAAAGCAATAATAATACGTCACGTGTCAACAAACTCAAGAACTGCCAACTTAGTAATAAAAATATTTTATTTAACCAATTCTATATTGATTTTTTTGAGAAATCTTTCATTATAAATTATGTTGATTAATAAATTTTAATTTGGTCTTTTGCAAATAAATTATGCATTAATAAAATTTAAAAGTGCTGTTTGAGAGGATTTAAAACTACAAGTATTCCTAAAGAAAAACTGTGCCTGTAACTGATTGCTTTGTTTTTGTTTTTATTACATTTTAAATAGTTTGTTTTGATCGGTGTATGATTGAATTAGTAAGCATCATTATTATTATTAAATGTATTCAATCATGTTTATTTATGAAATATAAAACTGTAACTATATGTCTTTTGATTAATGTATAAAGTTTTAGGTGTTATTTCAAAATTTCCCTAATAAGAGGTTAATTTTATCAACAGATAATTATAGCATCTACCAGTTTAACTTACAACAAATTAAATTATAACAAAAAATTTTATTTACAAAAGCATATTTGAACCGTATAACTGTTAAAATATTATATTAGTTTAAATCAAAGTCATTTAATATAATGAGTCTGTGAATTGTAAAAATATTGACATCCAATTCATAGACATGTATTGTGCTAATATATACTATTCTTAATTTTTTGTATCTAATTTATATTTTAAATATTTTATGTCTTCAGCATGTTGTTAAATATATGAAATGTTTTATATAAAAAACATTAGTGGGAAAACGTATCATACAAAATAAAATATTTTCTTTTCTCGAAAATTCTTCAATTTTGTGACAAAATAGTTTATTCATAAAACTCTTCCATTGAGCTACAGTAACTTTTCTTTGTTTAATCAGTGTTAATCTTTATGCTAATATACTTTGAATTACGCAAACAGGAATTTTTTCAAGTTACAACAAATAGAATGAAATGGAAATGAATAAAATATTTAAAATAATATTATTTTAAAAACTTACAACTGATTCTTTTCCTATTCCAGGCATCTTTTTATTTATTTAAATTCTTCCTTCTTCAAAAATAAGTACTTATCTTGTAATTAAGCTTTGCATGTATGCTTATGCCTACCCATATACATTTTAGAAAGTAAGTTAAAGCTCTTCTTATTACTTTCATTCATTCTAAGTTTATGTGTTTCCTGTAGAAAAAATAGAATAACAAGTGATTTTTGAACTAACTATTTTAAAAATCTGTTATCAACCTGAAAATGTTTTGAGGTGTTGTGTAAGCTTAATTATAGGTGTTCTGGCACATTTTTGAAAAGCAGAAGCCTGTTACAAAATTTTAATCTGAGTTTTACCTCATATTATATTCTCATTTCTTTCTGATAAATCTAAATGTCTCTCTTGAAAAATGAAGGTGTTGTGCTCATATTTGTACATATTTATTTCGATTTCAATGTTTTTAATGGAGTATTTTACTATCTTCACTACTTTGACTGTATTTTTTTAAAGTCTTCTTAGAAACTTTTCAATTGGTAATTGTAATGTCCTTAACATAATAAAAGTTCTCTTTTAATTGACAGTATGGCGTTTTGTTATGGAAGAAAGCACCTTTAGAAAGGTGCGTAAAGAAAGACCTGAAAAACCTGCTGCCATGACCAACAAAAACAGTGTATGTTTGAAAATTTTATCTTTATAGCTAAATGTTGTTTATTGCATTCATAAAAATGACTTTACTTGTAGGTTTCATCTGGGAAAGATAACGATGCTGCCACAAACACCAATGCACGTCCAAAGCTTGTATTTTTTTGGACAAATGCAGAAGTTTTGAAATGGTTACGCAGGCACTGTGAAGAATACCATACTCTGTATGCCAGCTTATTTCTGGAAAATGACATTACAGGTAAAACTAGTGCACAGATTGTGTACTCTGTTCTAAAATTTTAAATTCATTCTTGACGTTTCATTTTATTTTAGGGAGATCATTGCTTAAATTGAATGATTCGACACTCGAGAGAATGGGAATCAAAGAAAAAGAACATAGGTTTGTGTCCTCTCATTCATTACCTAGTATTATTTATTATGTTTATTATGTTATATTGAAAAAATAAATGAATATTGACTTATTCTGAAAAAGTTTTTTCCAGGGAAGCTTTTTTGGGGGCAAATCGAAACATATTCAAAATGTGTATTAATTATGAAACAGTATGTTATAGACTATTTATTATAAACTTTTTCGTTGATTCATTTTTTTAATCAACTTTCAGAAATTCGTTGGTTGAAAGATTAATCAGGGTAGTTTTTTTTTTTTAAATATATTATCCATATTGATTTTTTAAAATTACTCTTAATTATATGAATGCTATGAAGTGTGAGAGTTGAAAATTAGACTGTGACAGTCAGATGTCAATGGTACCTAAATAAATATGTATATATATATTTTAGTTGCCATTGCAATTCAACTAGGCATAATTTTTAAAATATATTTTTAGTCACAATATTTATATGCAGTAGGGAACCAATTATCTGGAACATTCGGGACCATCGCTATTCCGGATAACAGATTTTACCGGTTTTCTGAATCACTACAAAAAGCCTTTTTTTTATTGTTAAACCCAACTAAGAAAAAAAAAATATTTGGAAATAATCTTAAAAAGAAGAAAAAACGATGAAGTAATACGCTAATGATTATTTCCAAAATGATGGTAAAAAGAAAGATGGTCTTTCAAAAAAGAAAATCCTAAAATCTTAAGAGGAAAAAAACACTTTTTTAAAAAAATAGCGGGAAAATTTGTCGAATTTCGTTTCAGTTTTTTTGTTTTCCGGATAACGGGTTCTGTACTGGTAGGAAACCGTTTACCCGGAACGATCGGGACCATCGCTATTCCGGATTACTGATTTTTCCGGTTTTCTGAATCGCTACAAAAAGCTGTTTTTTTTATTGTTAAACCCTACTAAAAAAATTTTTTTGGAAATAGTCTTAACCCACTGGTGGTTAAGGAAATGGGCAAAATTGGGAGAATGTTTCTCCCCTATACACAGTTCCCCTATCAGTTAACATGGGAAAACCGGTTTTGCTATGCAGAGAAGACTGCAGGTTAAAATGCGACTTTTTACGTGCAGAACCGTCAGTGGGTTAAAAAGAAGAAAAAACGATTAAGTAATACACTAATAATTATTTCCAAAATGATGGTAAGGTAAACATCTTTCAAAAAAGAAAGAAAAATCCTAAAATTCTATGAGGAAAAAAAAAAAAAATTTTTTTTAAATGGCGGGAAAATTATCGACTTTTGTTCCGGTTTTTTGGTTTCTGATTTCTGAATAACGGGTTCTGTACTGATATTTTTTATCTGGTAAAAAAAATTTTCTGAAAATGGATAAGCACCTGAACTCATTTTTTTAAGAAATGCATTCACAATGCCTGAACTTAAAATTAGTTTACATTAAAACAAAGTGAAAGCTTACTTTAAAGCAGAAATGGTAGGAATACATTATCTTTACATAGCAGGTTGTCATGGACAACTAACTTTTTCAAATTGGTAATCACTTTCCAAAGATAATAATGTTAAATATATATATGTGTATGACAAGCATTTTGTAAATTATAAATAAAATATTTGTTGTGATAAAATTTATTTTTTAAAATCTAGCAGTCTACTTTGACCAAGTTGTACATCATTCAACCACATACATTGCAAGACGTGGATCATAGTGTATCAAACTAGGTCCACACAAATGTGTAAATAGTAAATCATCCATTGTTTAAAAAAGCACACGAAATCTTGAGGATTTTTTAATAAAATTCAAGCGACTGAAGCCAGTCTCACATCCAACTGTAATTAAGGAAATGAAGTACCGAAAGTTTTTTAAAATGAAATTGTTGAGTATTCGGGCTCTGCTAACAAATACTGCTAGGCAGATAGGCATGAAATATTCAATTTATTTTTGCCCCAGTCTTTAATGTTTCCATTATTATATAAATATTTTTATCATCAGTGACATTATATGAAACGGTTTTTTTTTTCCAATGGCAGACATGAAAGACAAATTTGTAGCTTAGAACTATACAAAGAAAGAACAAAAAACGGAAACAAGAGCTACAAAAAGAAGAGTCTATAGGCCATTAATAATGCATCTCGCCCGCCCGTCAATAACGTTCCCACAAGGGCCCAGGAGGAAGTGCGGGGAAACGTCTCAGATGGTTAGCATCCATTTTCTTCTTGCAGGTTACATAATGGAAAAAAAAGGGGCTTGAAAAGATTTTGATTCTGTACAGGTGTTTTGATAAACAGTCATGGCCAGTGGCAAGGCGAAAAAGGGCCACAGATTTTTCTCTTGGCTATGACGGAATATCTTTAATTCCTACCAGCCAGTCCTTATCTTTATTTGCTTCTTGGAGTTTTGCGTCAAATGTTGTTCGAAGAGAGATTTTTATTAGCCTTTTTGCGGTGTAGAAAGGAACTGGCTTAAGAGATATTTGTAGAATCTTGACGGCTTTTTTGGCCAAGAAATCTGCAGTTTCGTTATCTTGAAGTCCACAGTGCACTGGTACCCATTGCATGGCGACATTTTTGTTGTGTTGGTCAAGCCTGTGAAGGGCTTGACGACAATATAAAATGTCGGCAGATGCGGGGGCTTTGGAGGAAGCAATAGCTTGGAGTGCGGCTTTGGAGTCAGAGAGGAGGACTACGGTATTGAATTTCTCAAGGTGATTCTGAAGTAGTGATAGAGCAACGCTTATTACCGATACTTCTGCATCGAAGGCTGTTTTAGATGAACCAATCGGGGTGTAAAATGAAAAAAGGTTGCAGGAAACTCCAGCTCCTGCATCAATGCCATCAGCCAATCTTGAACCGTCTATGAATATATGTAGCCATTCGTACTCCGGGAACAGTAAGTGTAAAGTCTCCAGGCGATAGATTTTAGGACTTGGTCATTTGTGTCTCTCTTGGAAACATCTTGACATAGGTTTAAACCCAGTGAGTATCTCTCTTTTTCGATAGGGCACTGTGATCTAATAAGGTCTTCTGTCTTCCAAGTGATATTTAGTTGGTCTTTTATTTCGACGACTCTATGGAGGAAGCCATTCTGGGTCTTCAAGGTTCGACCAATATTTGCCAGTGGGGTGCTCCAGAGGGAGAGGCAGTCTGGTAGTCTTAATATTTTTTCCCACAAAATAACTACCCTCTCTTCTACACTTGTCTTGATGTTCATATGGTGGGTAGATAATAAAAGTGCATCGATCGGAGTTGTTTAACGGCCCCTGTTATAAGTCGAAGGGCCTGATTGTGGAATCTTTCCAGCGAGTCAAGAACTGTTTTGCTAGTCGCCGCCAGCAGCTCGCACCAGTAAGTCATGAGGGGGAGTATATAAGATAAATATGTCATGTCGAGGGTATTTCTACAGCAGCCCCATTTTGACCCGGCTATTCTTTTCATTAGAAAAAGTCTCGAGGTGACTCTCTCCAAAACTTTGGTCACATGCTCTGTCCACGTCAGTTTTCGGTCAAATACAACACCTAAGTATGAAGAGGAGTTTGTATATAAAACGGGAAAGTCCTCATACAATAGCTTTAATTTGATAGGCTGATGTGTCTAGGAGAAGGTCTGATAACATGTCTTTTCCAGATTGACTTCCATGTTATTAATCTGGCACCATTTGCTTAATTCCTTTAAAGCCTGATTAAGGGCTAGTTCTGACTGCCGCTCCATTCTATTTTTGGGAGTTTCGGTTCAGATGACTAAGTCATCTGCGTAGAGAAGGCATTTGATACCATTAATTTTCTTAAGGTCGACAATATGGTCATTTATGTCGATGTAGAACCCTAAGCAGCTGGTAGCAGCTCCCTAAGGGAGAACTGTCTTGAGAATCTTGCAACGGGAAAAGCAGTTCTCATAGCGAACCTTACAGATTCTCTGGCAGAGAAAACTTCGAAGCCAGTCGAACATTTTTGAATGAACACCTCTTTTGATGAGTTTCAGTAGAAGGTTTTCTCTACAAACCAAATCGTAAGTGGATCTTAGGTCCATGAAAACAGCAGTGAGTACATGTTTTTTATCAAGAGCATCCTTTATATATTGGCTAAGGAGGGTGACTTGTTAGTTAGGTGATCTGTACCTTTATCTTTGCCCTTTTTATGTATAGGGATAATGATTGATTTGCGCCATATTGAGGGGGCACTACCTATATCCCACACTAAATTAAAATATTTTAGAATGGTCTGCGTTGCCTGGGTCCCCAAGTTAAGTAGAAATCCGGAAAAATAATGTGAAATGTTATCAATAACTTTTTTAAATGCTTCATTCACTTTATTTCTAGTGGTATTGGCACAATTATAATGAACATCTATATTACAAAATATATTATTGATTTGTAAATGATAGTATCTCTTTTATAAGGACTTCCCAAAGGGATTTTTGGTCAAAACATCTTTTTTTCAGTAGCTTTGCTTGTGATTTCTATTTCTTTGTAAAAAAAAAAAAAAAACAGAAGAATGTTTTAAAATGCTTCCTTCAGCAGTCGTAATTTTTTCTTTTTTGATTGCTGATTCCAGAGATAACAAAACAATTTTTTGTTGGAAGACTTCTATACTATCAAATTTATATTGTCTTCCAACAAGCAGAGATTTTAAAAACCTTTTGCTTCTAATAACCTCTTTACTTTGTTGACTTGTCTAGTTCATTTAAGCAACTTGCATCGCAACAGGACTGTTAAGATTGAAGTCATCTAATTTCATGAATACCTACTTCAACCTACCTACATACCATCAACATACCTACTTTCAATTCAAGATGTTTCTGACTGTTGTTTTAATATTCCTTGCATTCTGGGATTTTTTCTCCTACATCGCATCTGATATTCTAATCAATTATTTGATGAGCAAATGAATTGATATTTGATGACGAAACGTTAGAGCAAAGGTATTTTTAAGGTATCAGGCATCAAAAATGACAACTGAGTGTCCTTAATTTTCTAGGTGTCAAATTAAAATTTTTAGGTACAAATTATGACTGCTTATTTTGAACCCTGCGTAAACAGGGCCCCAAATTGTTCTTTCAAAGAGAACCTATTAAATGAAAAACTCAGTATGTAGACAATGAGATATTTCTGTGCAATCTGCCTGCTATATAGTGGGAGTTAAAGAAATATGTTCTCTAGAAATAGTACTAAAGAATGGGCTGATCTAAGAATGTCACTTGTCAAAAGTGTGACTTATAACACTATATTGTCTTAAGTTTTTCCTCAATACATATTTCAGTTTTCATGATTGTTAAAATAAATGCAATCGATGATTATATTTGAAGAATTTAGTGCAAACTAATGATGCAATATTTTAAAAACAAAGTTACATTTTTCTAGGTCTTTCTGTCAGCTTCAAGTGTAAAATATTTTCAGTGAAAAAAGAAGTTTCTGATTCTCTAAAATATCACATAACATGTTCTTTCATTATACTCAATAATGTAAAGGAATTGAATTCCATAGCATTTTATTCTTTTGGCCAAATTATTTAAGAAACACGTAAGATATCAAAAATTTAAAAAGTAAAGAAATTGATTAATTTTTTTTTCTAAATGGTCTAATCTAGTTATAAGAAATATATTCAAAAAAGGCTGGAAAAGCTGTAATGGTATTTTAAAAAAAACTTCGCTTCCGAAATATAACATACTCTGAAAACATTGTGGACTGCGCTTAATTATTTATTAAAACAGTTTACAAAATTTAAACAAAAAATTACTAACTCTCTAATTTGATTATTGATCACATTCCATCCTAATTCCAAAAAATATCTATTACATTTGAAGCATGGAATAAAAATATTTTTACATGCAGCAAATAAAAGTATTTTATTTAATTGTTTATAACAGTTTCTTTTAAGAAATTTACTATCAAACAATTTATGATTCTTGTTATTTTTTTATAATAGCCAATGATATCTGTAATGAATTATATAACGGGATATTTGATTTTTTTTTTTTTTTTTTTTTTTTTTTTTATGATTAAAAAATTTTTAAATACATTGTAAATCAAAAAAGCTGCAATTCTATGTATTCTTATGAACTAAGCTATTCAAAACAAAAAATTTCATATGTTTGTGTTATTTCAGCTTTGAGTGCTTTAAAAGTTTGAAAATAACTTAAAAATTTTAAAACTTTATTTGAGTAAATATGATGTAACTTAAACTCCTTAGGTTTGTAAACTATTTAAGTTGAGCTATTTTAACATTATTATGAATATCTTGAATTTATAGATTAAACTTGTTTATTACATTATTTATATAAACTTCACCATTTCATTAATATTAATTTACTCTTTTGTGTTGATATCTCTTGAAATGTACATTTCCTGATTATATCCATGTATTTTGAAATATTAGTTTTGTAACATGTTACATAAAAGTGATTTACTCATTTACTTACATTGAAACATTTTTATTTTGCTTAATTTCTGAAATTTAATGTTTGATCTTTAACTTTTTCAGAGAAGTTATTTGCACTGAAATCTTAAAGTTAAAACTTAAAAGTGATATCTTGGAGCTCAAAGATCTTCAAAAGAAAAAGGGTAACATTATTTTAATCAATATCTATTTTGTTGTTCTTTACAATATTTACTTATATTACGGGAGTATTTTTTAATTTATTTTGAAAGATGGTTGATAAATGAAGTTAAATAAAATGCCAACATTAAATCAGTCCAAAAAATTACAATATAAAATTTAGATTGTATCTATATTTAGTGATTTTAAGATTAATTAAAGAGTTCTGTCAAATGATAATTTTTTATTATTTAAATTGATGCAGTGAAATGTTTTCATTGTGTTCTATGATTATTTTAAATTGGTTCGGCTTAAAAATGTTGAGTACAAACAAATTAAAAATTGAAAGATTTTAGTTAAAATCTGTTATTAAAAAGCTAAGAATTCATGTTTTAATCAAAAATTATATAATGTATTATATGCATGATAGAGGGATGAGATTTTTCCGCTTTTTTCACTTTTATCTCTTGAATTTCAGTTTTTTTTATCAAAAATTCAGATTTTTCTAAAAATTTCACTTTTTTTTTATAAGTATTCTGCTTTTTCTGAAAATTCACCGATTTTCAAAGAGAAACAGAAAATTCAAACTGCATAGCTAGCAATCCTTTCTCATTTTTACTTATTATAGCTATTTTCTCCCCTTTTACTCGCAGCAGATAAGATTTTCTGAATTTTTTACCCGCCCTCCAGATAGATCCGATTTTTGTAGTTCTGACAAGCCTTTTAGAGGTCCCAAGCCTGGAATCTGCTAATATCTCGATTCTTATTCACACGATTTTAATGTCAAACATAGCTTTTCATATTTGCGTGTTGCGATTCTTATTCACGCGATTTGAATATTGTATGTTGCGATTCTTATTTACGAGATTTAAAAATCCGATGTTGTGATTCGTATTTACGCCTTTTAAAAAACCTATATAGCGATTCGTATTCACGCAAGTTTAAAATTAATATCTTGATTTGCTCATGCGGTTTATAATATCATACATTGATTTTCGTATTTATATGTGATTTTAAAATAAGGCATTGGAATTCGCATTCACGCGTTCTAAAAATTATGCATCTTAATTCTTTTTTATGCAATCTAAAAATTACGCATCATGATTCGTATTTACATGATCTAAAAATTATGAATCGTGATTTGTATTTACGCTTTTCAAAATTCTATATCCCAGTTTGTACTTCCTCATTTTCAAAATTGTATATCTAGTTTCACATTCATGTGATTTCAAAATCCGTAATTGTTATTCATATTCACGCAATTTTAAGATCAACTATCGCGATTCTTGTAAGAAGTAAATTTTTTTTTAAATTAGTTACTATAAAGGTGACTGTTTTTCTAACAACGGTTATTAGTATATGTAAGTATTACAACATCAGAGAAACTGGAAGGGAATATATTCAAAACTTACATTCTGTGCTTGCAAAGAAGAAAAAATAGGATTTGTCACAAGATGTTTGAAGATGGACTAACGACTAAATATAGCAAACAAAAAAGATATAGCAATCAAAAGGGATTTAATTTAATTTTTTTTTGTTGGAAAAAGAGTTAATTAACTCATCATCAAAATTTTATTTATAATTGCTGTTATTTATGCTATAAAAGGCAAAATTCTTATCAAATAAAAAACAATTATCTAAACAGTTGCTGATTGTCATGTAATTTTTCAAACTAAAATAGCAATTTTTGTATGTTAAGGAGTTACTATATATTTCTACTTCACTGTTACTGATATGTTTCAAAGGGCTCTAGTTAGATTAGACTATAATATGAACATCAGAGTCATGATTTGGTCCATTGTTAAAGTTTTTTTTTCCAATATAATTTAAAAAGTAATATTACTGATATATTTGCTATAAATCACATAACAGTATTTATTAAAAGAAATGAATTATTAATGTATATTCTCAGTAGTTTTAATTTGCTAAACCAGGTAGTTTTGCAAGTAATAATTGTCTCTTATGTGAACTGAGGAAAAATATAATTTCCAGCTTTATTTTTTCAATTAGTAATTTTTATTTTCACTAAATGTTAGGTAGCAATGTAATCATTTATATAATAATAGATTAGTACACAATTGTATGTCAACACATTATTTATTACCTTAAGCTGTCTGGAATTTATTATTAAAGGGTTGCGCTTGCGTAAAATTTACGATCGTGGAAATTCAGCTTTTTTGCCTTTTGGATAATCTCATCCCTGATTGATAAAATATTGCATAAAATGAGTTCAGTTATACACTGAGGTATATTAAAATAATATTTTATTGTTATTATTTTTATATCTAATTTGCTGAGTATTTTAACACTATGATTGCATGTGACAAAACATTTTTTTTTAAATATATATATATATATATATATAGTGAAGTATTGAAGTTTTTATTTTAACTGTTTTAAATGAAGATCAAAAACACAATCAGTTGCTTCTTACATTTTAGTGCTTAACAGTATAGTGCAGCGAAAAATATTTCTCTTTTTGATAATGTGTTTGATTCTGCAATTTTATTCTCTAAATTATTGTTGTAAAATAATACATCATTTAATTTTAAAAAACATTTTTTGGAAAAGCTGTAAAGTCTAGAGGCATGCTATCTACTAAGACAATATTCTTTTATTTTTTAAACTTTTAGAATATTTCTATTTGTTACTTTTGTCTAAATTAGTGTATAATTTCGTTATTTATAAAAAGATAAATAAGATCAAAAAATTAATTCAATTTTAAGATGGAATCTAGTTTAGTGCATAATACTGATGCTTGTTATTTCATAAAGTGCTGTTAGGAAAATAAAATGTGTTTTACCCCCACTAAATTTAACAAAAAAGAAACTTTAAGATAGTAGAAGTTAATTAATGGGCCTGAAGAATATAAAACCATGAATATACTAAGATCTAGATTTTATATTTATGTATTTTGTAGGCTCTTAGTCTTCGCTAAATAAAATTCATAAGAATTCTTGAATTTTTTGTTGCCATTCCCAGGGAGGGATTGCTATGAAGTCTTTTTCTTCTTAATACCGCCAAATGCGTTCTTTTTAAATTTGTTTGTATTTGTCTGCTTTTTGTTAATAAACCTTTACTTTCTGTCTGAATCTCGATCTCCACAGACTGCAGTTGACAGCATAGCTGCTGTTTTCAAATTTTAATGATTTTTAAAATTTTCATAACCACATTACATACCATAAACATAACCGTAACCACATTTCATATCATAACCATAAACACAACGGCATAATTTTCAAAACCGCAGCTGTGCTGTGGTTTTGAAAATTATGACGAAGTAAAAAGTTTCACTGAGTTTGCCGTGATTTACATCGTTTAGATTACAAGATGAATAGGGATCTGCCTAGTTTTCTACTGCTTATCAGTGAAAACTTCTATCACTGGTGTATAAAAGTCAAAGCTTTGTTAGCTATTAAGAAAACTGCAAATGTGCTTATCGAAGAAGCCCAAGCCGACGCTAAATTACGGGAACAATGGACACTAAACGACGATGATACCGTTACAAAAAACAATGACAATACTCTGAAGATTTAAGTATAATTCAAAACAACTGTGTTCTTTGCTTAATTATTCCACTCATTATAAATTTCATTGTTCAAAATTTAAAGGAATTAATTTTGTACTTTAAAATTTAACAATAATATGGGTAAATGTCTATTATCATCAAACACAATTTTTAATTACAGTTTATTCTTCAGAGCTGAAGAACTTATTTTTTATTGCCTCTTGCTCTTCTTGAGTTTAAAAGGTGTCTTACACTATATTCAGCAATACTAGTAAGCTATTTATTTTTCCCCAATGGACCTCTACTTTATAGCAGTTCATTAGCCTTAAAGAATGAACATTTTTTATTATTATACAGTTACATTTATTATGAATTTTTATATTTTATTCACTATTATGACTAAAGTATTATTATAATAATGATTTTTATTAATTTTAGAATGAAAGAATCAGTCCAGAATTTTATGATTAAAATGTATTATTCCAACTATTTCCAATTTGTATCCGAATTTTATATACATTTACACAAGTAATGTATTTTTTCTTTTTTATTTATCATTGTCTTCATATTTTATTTGTTTGAACTTGTAAAGGTAATTATATATATATATAAAGTTTAAATGTTTTAAGTATCTATTTTTTTAACCTGACACATTCTGTATAGTTATGCATTTTTCTAAAAGCTTTAAAATTATTTTTGTACTTTTTATTAGTGACCTAAAAAATATCTTAAATGTAGTTTTTTTTTTTTTTTTTTTTTAAATTTTATTTTGTCTTGTTAAATTTTTTACCAATGTATGTAAATAATCATTTTATTTTTAACATTTACTATCAAATATTTTATCTCATTTTTCTGTGTATTCCTAGTTATATAGATTTAAGTTTGAATTTCTTTTTACTATAAAACTATTTCTTTAGAAATTATTTGTAAATAAACATAAAAAAAAGCTTGATGTTAAAAAAGGGTTATTTTATAATAATTACATTTGTATTTTAATTAAACTTAGCTTTTTACTATTGTGAATTCTTATTTAACAAGAACTATTAATTGCTGAGAAAATCTGAATTCAAAATAATTTATCAATATTTCTTCAAAATTAATTTTTTTAAAAATTTCTAAGGTGAAGTGTATTCGTCATGGGACTTTCATATGTTATATAATTAAGTACTTCAATATTATAGAGGAGACTCTTATTGCAAAAATTGTAAATCACAATTTGAAAACTCAAATATGAAAAAAGTAAAACTGAATGAAATAATTATTTTTAAAAATTTTATAAATGTAATTATTGCTTTTGTTTACTTATCAAAATATTTATTAATAAATAAAGTAATATTATGCTAAACTTGTTAATTAGTTATGTTTATCAAAAAATATTAATAAAAATAAATAATGATTAAAAAATGCTAATTTTTTTAGGAGAATAGGATAAAAATATGATTATGTAACAATGTAGTTGCTGCAAGCAACTTGTGACATTTGCCAAATGCATTATCTCGAAAGCCTCTGTAATCGAGAAGTACTTTTATTATTTTAATTTTTTATCCTTTTTAAAATTTTAAAGTTAATAAATTTAAAAATCTTTTCAGTTTTAAAATTATAGAGCTTGTTAATGTTCTTTTCATCTCATTTATATATCTAAATGAAGAAATCATTTCAAATTTAATACTTATTCTTTAAGGTGATGAATTAAGCAAATAGTATTTCTTTTTCCAAAATTATGTATACAAGTTTTATTTTTCTAAAAATATAACTTTTTTTTCTGAACTAACCATTAATTCAATCCACATCTGTTGTCTAATCCTTGATGCATCTGTATTTTTAAAAGGATATTATTATAGTTGAAGTAATACTTCCTGCCATATTCCTAAATGTACTCACTTTATTTTTGTATGTACCACCATTTATGAAGTATTTTACTATGTACCTATATGATATACATTATTAG
This sequence comes from Parasteatoda tepidariorum, assembly GCF_982258835.1. NCBI lineage: Eukaryota > Metazoa > Arthropoda > Arachnida > Araneae > Theridiidae > Parasteatoda > Parasteatoda tepidariorum. The sequence continues at coordinate 1,745,094 of NC_141755.1, read as the reverse complement.
CTCTCCGGTTATCCTTCTAATGTAGTTGAAGTATTAATAAAACTTTTATATTTTTACTATTTCAATCTACTTTATTTAAACTTTGTGATAATTCCCACATTTATATATACCGGTATTAGAAAAATTGTTTTTTAAAAAGAAGAAGTTGTACTTGTATATTTAAATTCAAGACTCTTACTATAATTAACAGTTAGGATTTTGTTTTTTTATCTAAGTTTTGCTAAATAATAATTTAATAACATTATGATCATAAAGTTTTTAGGATAAATACTAATAGTTAACTAACATACATACCTCTGAGAGTGAGAATTGTTTTAAATCTATGATGGCAATTATTCATTCAACAATGACAGCTTTTTAGTGTTTTTGTTTTTAAGCATTTTTAGTTGTGTTATTAAAGTTACATTTATCCACAAGTTTATTTCTTTTGGTTTACATGTGAGGATAAAATTTAGGTTTTTACACTTCTAATTATTTACACTCCAGCTCTTTCAAAAAGCTTACATTTCTGCTCAGATAAATTTAGCATAGAATTTAATCAAATAATATAGTAAAATACTTTATCTTTTATCCTTTTTACTTTTATTTTCTAAATTTTTATTTTGTGTACGAGAAAATTATAGATATTTTAATCAAAAAAAAGTTGCAATTAAGTTAGTTTGTTTTTATTGATGTAAAACTTAAAAAATAGAAAAGAATATATAAATGTTAATGCATATTTCTTTTGCAGATTATCTCCTCTTTTTGTTTAACCCATTTTAGGCCGATGATAGAAGTTTTATAAAATGTATTATTTTCATTGAAATATGTTTAAATTACAGGCACATTCATTAAGACAAAAAAAATAATTTTCTTGCATGAAAAATAATATTTTATTTAAGAAATAAAATGGTGTGTATACACACCATTGGCCAGATCAATGAACAATTCCTTTAGTTCTACGCTTATATTTTGAATGCAAATGGACTTTGCATATGATGTATAAATTAATCGTGTGTTGTCCTTTTTTTTTCCATGCCCATTTATTGTATGTCCGATTCTATCAGTCTGCACTTCTATTAGTAGAGCTGCGGATGACGGGCAACCTTTGTTTGAATGGGTAACTTGAAATGAACTTTCACCAGATGGATTGTTCTTGGATTCAGATTTTAATTGGGCATTAGCTATATAAAATCCATAGTCTATAAGTGATATTTTTGAGCTAGTTGAAATTCTATGCACCTTCAAGAAATTTAATATAATGCTATCTATGATGTTTGCAAATAATGGCGACCACCATTTCTTGCCTTGAATCTTGATGTGGTGTTTTGTTATGGTATTGTCATGTAGGTCTAAACCTCTCATATGCTTATTGTAATCCAGAATAACGTTGAGTTGTGAAATCACAACTTTTTTTGTTGAGCCCCGATGGCTCAAGGGATAGAGCATTCGCCTTCCAAAGAGGCGAACCGGGTTCGAATCCCGGTAATGGCTGGTTGATAGGAATTATCATCCTGCTGGCACTGACCACAGTGCTGACGAAATATCCTCAGTGGTAGATGAATCATGGGTTGGAGTCCCTTTGCAGTCAGACTAACCGTGGGAGGTTCTCGTGGCTTTCCTCTCCATGAAACGCAAATGCGGGTTAGTTCCATCAAAAATCCTGCACAAAGGCAAATTTCTACCAATATTTGATCCAGGAATTCCCTTGTCTTCTGGGTCGGGTTCAAAATTACAAGGCTACAGAGTTGAACATTAGAAGTCGTAAACCCAAAAATTGGCTCGGCTGTTCAACAACACTTATATATATAATAATAAAAAATAAACTTCTTTACTTTCTTTGCAACTGTATCATTTGGCATTTACAAGGGGCCAAAATTTGCCGCCAAATGATACCGTTATTAGTAACAATTGTTACTACAGCATTGTCGCTCCATTTTATTGCACATGTTTCTATATCCTTGCTGAATGCAATATCGTAGGAACCACGGTGTTTCCTTTTTTTTATATTTGTGTAGTCATCCAATATGCAACCACCTATGAGATTTTCGCGAGCTGTGCCAGATGCAAAGAAACCCTTTTCTTTCAAAATTTCAAATAAACTATAGGAAGAGAAAAAGTTATCAAAACTTAAATTTTTCCATCTCAGGTATCGAAACAATGCTAAGTAACTTCAGAACTTGTTCCTTATGGCATATTTTGTCGAACACTGTTAGCCTCAGAACAATAAAACTCTGATGAAAATAAGAACTTAACAATAAAAGGCTGAAACCTTGCATAAAAAGTAGGTTTTCAAATTTCGCCTATTTCTCATGGATTCGGCCAATGGTGCGTTAACACACCATTAAATTTCAATGAAAAAATTTCAACTTTTTTATGATGTTTGTTTTATTTTCAGAACTTACAACTTTAACCCATTGTAAAAACATATAATAAATCTGAAGTGGAATAATTATACAGTTTAAAAAAAAGAACTTTTTCAATAACCATTTGAAGTTCAAAAATTAGTGCGTTTTGAAAATTTCTCAACAGAAATTATTAACTCCAATTGAATTACTAACATTGTATAGATATCTTTAAAACTCTTTAAGACAAGAGAAAAATAAAATTATAAAAAAATTTGCGCCATGGTGTTAATAAAAAATTATGTATTAAAATGGTGCGTTTATGCACCATTGGCTAAAAATGGGCTAAACAACATTTTTAAATCAGTAATTTAAACTTTTGAATGTGAATGTGAAATAAACTTCTTAATTTGACAAGTTTTTTTGCAACTTAAAAATCTATGTTTGCTCAAAATAATAAAATATTTTTATTTTTAATATTAAAAAAAAATTTATAGTAAAAAATTAGAATTCGAAGAAAAAAGACGCAATTTATTTAAAAGCAATTGTATAAAATGAAATTTTTCGAAATATTACAGCATTTTTAACTACTTTACACTGTTATTAAAAACTAATGATCACACTTTACTAATTATAAAAGTTGCTAATGTAACTTTAGTCACATCCCCAATGTTTCTTAAAATACAGTGTTAGAAATAACTGTTAGACATAAATTTGTAAATATTTCATTATTATATTTATTTTTTCGTTTAAAAGACACAATATAATTGTTTTATGAAGATGCCAATTATGTGAATAACTATTTTAATAATGCACATGATATTTAAATCTGAACACATATACAAAATGAAGTATAAAATCCAACTAAAACAAACTCCAAACTATTTACAAATGGTGTTTAAAGGTGGGGCATTTCAGTGTGAGCCCAAACACCCACAACAAACATTTCAATATCGCACTCATCCTGTCCTTTTACAATTCTAAAGTAGCCATCTTCTCCCCATTCATCACCCCAAGAATTAGCACAAACCTGCGAAGTAGAACAGAAATAAATTTTTTATTTGGTTGAAGATTGTTTAAAATACATATATATTTCTACAAGTCTTCCTTCACTATGTAATTTCATGTTTCTTGACAAAGTGCTTACAAATTATTATTTAAAACAAGAAATAAAACAAACTCGCACGAGAACAAATCACTTCTAAGGAAGACTCAAAATGTATTTGTTTACCAGGAAATTTAGGGATTCCCAGTGTTATCTCACTGGCTCTGATGATTTTCATTAGGTTTTCATCACTAATGATTCAACTGATTTCGAAAAAAAATTTCACTAAAAATATTAATTTGCGGATAAATAAATATTAAAAATATCTATTAATTCTAATTAGTAGCCATTTTAAATATTAATTTATTTTTTTGACAAGGATTAAAAATATTTATATTAAAGGTGCTCATATTGAAATAATCTGTATAATTGTAAAATATTTATTAATGCTGTTTTAATGATTTTAAACATATTTTATAAAATTACAAATTATGTTTAACATAATATATTTAATTTTAAGTACAATTAAATTTAAAAGAAAATAAAAATATACTACTTTTTTTAAATTTAATTACATATGGCAATAAAATTTAACAAGTTTAAAATATTTTTCAAAAAAATTTTTTTTAGAAAAAAAATTTTTAAAATAATAATTTTATTTGGAAAATATAATTTTAAGAGTGGTTATATTTCTGTGTTCTATGGGAGAAATTTGAACAATTTAGCTACTTAAAAGGAAATCAAAATTTTGATTACTGATAAACTCCATTTGGTGAAGAAAATTATTACTTGTAGCAGTCAGGAAACAATTAAAACTTGTATTCCCATTTAACCCCAAGACTTCAAAAGTCGTGAACATTTTGATTAACTCCTTGCCTTGTATGCAATACATTCTACTTAAATTGATATGAAAAACAATTGAAATTTGCATAGAGTTCCAGTGTAGATTAGAGCTTGTCGGAAAGTAATCAAAATTTCGATTGCAAGTTTCTGGTCTCACAGATGATTTATTATAGAACAGGGTAACATTAAAAACATGGAAGTCAATTTAAAAAAATTAGGACAGGAAGGTTTATGATCCTAATCTATTAATTAGATGTTATTTGTTAATTTTTGTTAGGAAAAGATAATATAAATATAATGAAAAATATAATAGTTCCTGTTTTTTTAAGGTTGTATATTTATAAAAATTAAATTATTTTAAAAAATTATTTTTTTTAAACTTTTGAACTAGATTTAGAACTATTTTTAGACAAATAAACAATTAAAAAGAGAGAGAAAAGAAATTAATTAAACTATAGGGAGCTGTTTTTTTTTTTTTTTTATCCTTATCATTTTAAGCGTTGTTGAAAAAAATATATGTTTTACTTTTAAAAGTTTATTTAAAAACGACAAATTTATTGATTAGGTTGTAACTAAATACCTCATTTCAGAAGAATGCGAATTTAAAAACTTCTTCATTTTTAATTCATCTAAGGTTTCATTTATATTAATGTTTGCGTATTTTCAAGGCTGTATAGAATTATAAATTGTTGCTCAACTTTATTCAACTGGAATTTCAAACATTATAGAATTAATTTATGGAGTCAAATATTATTTTATAATAAATATTATTCGAATATATATTTGAGACTTTGATTTCTAGAATGTTTTTAATATATTAATGAATCAAAAGGGTCACTTGTGGTTCTGTTGTAAGCATTATTTAGATAGCTACCCCTGTTTTTTTACTTTTTGTTACTTAAAACGGTATCTAAACCATTTTATATTAATATTTTTGCAATCATAGTCTACAGGAGAGTGGTATTTAAATGGATTAAGTAATTAGTTATTATCATGCTTAAAAGTTAACTGCAACATCAAAGAAAATACACAAGGCAATCTTACCCAATATTTTATTCGTTTTCCATCAACTGTCTCTTCACCCCATCTATAAAGAAATTAAATTCTCTCAATCATTGTATTGCAAACCCAATGAACTCAATTTATTTTTCTGAATACAAGCTCTTACATTGAGATAAAAACCTCTTATGGTTATGCTGGTCATCAGTAATGACAATAATCCCAAAATGATGATAAAGCCTTCTTTATTGATCAAGAATTTTAAGGAAATTTGTTACGCTGTGGTGATTGAGAATGTTGGGGAAAAAATAATAATTTCACTAACAAGTCATCTTTAAAGAATTATATATAGTCTAACATTTTACTTTTTCAGTTGCCATGTCTGCTTTAAATGTAAGCGTTTTAAATATTCATTCTTGTAAAATATTTAGAAACTTTTAAGTTATTTTATTCTAAATCTTATCCTCATGACACTTAAAATGTTTTTAAGTGGTATTATGTCAGATTTAAGAAGTTATTTCTTTAATAAAAATATATATGCTACTGAAATAATTATCTTTGCGCTTGAGAAGAAAAATAAATTATAAAAAGAACAAATATTGAAAGTACGTGCTGTTGCTAATTTAATTAGATATTATGAAACCAATATTCATTTAAAATTTCAAAATACCGGAAACTGGTCGAATGCATTGCGATTTTCTAATACAAGTACTTAAACAACACATACATTCAATAGTTTCAATGAAGACTTACCCTATTATTCTAACGGAATGCCAATCTTGTTGCCTAAAGCTTTGCGGCAAATTCGCTACTAATGACTCGACATGATGATAAACTCCGCTTTTGTATAAAAAGAAATCACTGTTGACTCTGTATGTTGCTGAAAAAATAATAAAAAGCAAAATTAAAATAAGTTGGTCATTGAGGGTTTTATTTTATTTTATAACTGCCAACCCATTTCTGAGTTTACAACGCTCAACCCTGTACTCTTGTGATTTTGAACTCAACCCAGAACACTCCTGGATCAAGCATATTGACAAACTCTCTTTCATAGGACATTTGCATTATGTAGAGAGAGAAAAACCTCCAAGGGATTCTAACCTGTGATACGTCTATCACTGAGGATAGTTTCACGTCAGCGCTGCTGTCGGTATGAGCCGGGAGCAAAATTCGTATCAACAAGCCACTGCTGGGATTCGAACCTAACTAATCACACAGGGAGGCGAGCTCTCTATCCTCTAAACCACCGCGGCTCAAAAGGCATGATTAAAAAATTTTAAAAAAAGAACAATTTAATGTATCTTTATTGCTACAACTACAGTTTCTGCAGCTGTTCATTAAGAAAGAAATGAATAAAACCCAATTGGTTGAGATCATTGTTTTCTTCTTCATCACTACAGCGCACGTTGCTAGATCCTGTTTTTAGTTGAACAAATATCTTGTCTGTTCACAATTGCCTTTAAGCAAAATATGACTCTTTGCAATGAGTGATAGCCACGTTAAAAGGACATTGTTTCCGAGAGGTCCCTTTGAAGGACGCTTTTTAGTTTGACTCTAGAATGGGATCAACTTGGATGAATACATCAATAGCCCAGAAGAAAGGCAATCGGGGGAAATTAATTTTAAGTTGATATAATTGTGTTTTTGCTTAGTTCAAAATATTTTAACCACATGTTTCGATTTACTTTCATTAGGTGAAAAATAGAAATGAAAGATTTTAATAAAATAAATAATATTCCTTGCAGGTTAAAGCAAATAAATACTATAAAAATAAATAGTGTTAATTATGAACATACCTTGAACAGGCCCATTAAAATAAATTTCTCTCATTATTTCTTCTTCCTGAAAATATTTGAAAAATGATTAAAATATTTTGAATTTATAATTATATTTTATAGAAATGTATTCAATATAAATTCTAAATTAAACTGAAGGAACTGAAAAAAAAAATCCGATCTGATTTACGAAATTCAGATTTCAAATGCAAAAACACTAGCTCTTTCCTTAAACATTTATTTCTTTGAGTTCCTTCGTCATTTTTATCCGTCTGAATGTGAAATTCCTCTCCGCACATCCGTTGTTTTCACAGACTGAATTAAGAATTCTATAATTATTTTTTTTTTCATATTTTAAGAACTTTATTTTAAAAAGAATACCAACATCATTCGTGTAAAAAGCTTAACCAAAACACATAAGTATATAATATGCGAGCTATTCGAGATCAAATTGCAAAGTAATCCAAAAGGAATGCGAAATGTAGATTATTTTAATACTTGAATGACGTATTGTGAACACATTAAAAAAAGTCACCTTGTTTTATATTCAGTTTGGAAACATATTTTAAAAATATCAGGTACCTCGTTTTTATGAAATAGCTTTCGTGTCTTGAGAGGGTAGAACTTTGCATTCAACCGACTCAACAAAAGCACTCTTCCAAAGCTCTGTCCCATACGAAAATAATTTAACGTTATTCAACAGCTAAATATCGTCAATCCATTATTTCGACCCACTAAAGTGCTGAAAATTTACCTGGCTGCAAGCTGTACTTATTTACGATTTTATAGCCACGGGAAATGTATCTTCGGTCTAAATCCCAAGCAATTACCGACTCATTACAGTTTTCAAAACTCTGCCGAAGCATTTTTATATGACTGCCTAGTTTGCTTAAATTTGATTTAAAATTTTTTGCTAGATGACATCACATTGTTTTCTAACTATTTCAAGTAAAACCTGCGGCCAATGGGAATTGACTATGAATCTTTAATGAAGCTTTGTGCTAGATTTTATAATACAGTTAAGTTTCAATCAAAGAAGTTCTAAATGGAGCAAGCAAATCTTTTTTGCTCTTCTGTAGACATTTCAATGTCATATGCAAATGAACAAACATCGAAAATGAAATGAAAACTAAAACCACATTTATCAAGTTAACTAAAAAATGAGAAAATATTTTGCATTTTTGTTAGATCTGAAACAATAAACGAAGGATGCATCACTACTATCGTTATGAACTTTTATCACCATCCCAAATTCCTCAAAAGTGATTTGCTCTGCAGTTTCTTTTTCTCTAGATCTAACAAAAATAAAACTGTTTTCTAGTTTTTCGTCTACTTGAGTTTTTAAAAATTTTATTTTATTATTTTTCAATAAGGTAATTTTGAATGTCCGCAACATAATTATTTCATTATGTAGCATTTATTAAAGTTTTTTTTTTCTCAACCAAAAATGAAACATAGAAAAAGCATGTATTTAGATTTAAAATTATATCGTTTTTATTCATTTAAATCAAAGTTTCATCTAAGACAAGGTGCCACAGGCAACTAAAAATGTATAAAACGTTAAAAACTCAATTCATTTTTATTTATTTATACTTTTTTAAAATTATTGAATCGTTACTACTACTATGACTTACGTTTTAAATTATTCGTATTTAAAAGAAAAACATGAAAAAGTTGCTCATAATAGTTTCTTTTAACGCTTAGAAATTTATGTGTCAATACTTTTTTTGGATTTTTTTCTTTCAAAACTCAGCTAATCGCATGTAGAAAGAAATAAGAAATGTACCCAAGTATTAAACTTATTTTTTTAACTCCCTTAAATAGTCAGATATTGAATTTATTTAAGTTCAAAATTTAGCATATTCGTGATTACTAAAATTTAATCCAACAATTTTTAAATAACTTTATATAAAAACATACTTACTGTTATTTTGGAATTCAAATGTAAGTTACATGTAAACACAGATAACTTTATTTGGAGGGGGGGTAAAGGCATTTTAAGGAGATGGTTAAATGCTTACTTTAGGACCGACTCTATAGGGTGGTGTGTTATAGTAAAGTTCATCTTGTGCTCCGGAAGGACACCTGACTTTTCCTTTAACGCCGTTATTAAACGGACACCTTGTATCTTCTCTGCCAGTGTAAGGGAAGCAGTTCCCGGTTGTTATTCTGAAATTTAAAAACAATCCAAGTTATAATTTTTTCATTACTGGAAATACTATTAGTGTCATCTTGAATATGCCCCTAAAATAAAAGGGATAGTATTTAATTATTGATATAAGCTTGTATTACAGCAACCACTTCCCCTAATAAATAATCTTTGATTTCTACCTTTTTGTTTTCATGAGATTCATGACTACCACCATTTATTGATAGTTATCAATACATATATTGAATGCCTATATAGAAACATGGTGGAAGCATAGCTAGAAGTAAGTGTTTAAATACATAGTGTTTAAAAACATAGTGTAATTGTTGTCGATACTTTTATTGGTCAGGAAATTAGATGGAATGATCCAGTTTTTCTTACATGTGGAAACGCATTTTTTTGACTGTTATAAAATGAATGAGTTACGAAGGTATTATTTATCTGTAAAATGTATCTTCATCCTGTAATATTTGTTTATCATCGTTTCTCTGCTACTATTACACTCTTGATTTTGATTTTTTTCTTTCCTGTTGCATGAGAATTTCAAATCTGCAATCAATATGTTTCTCTCCAAGCTACAGTTTCTTTAAATGACATTTCTTTCTTTTTTTGCCGAAATGTTTAAAAACGTTATATAACAACAGGAGGTCGAGTATATGTGGCGACAAACTTCTTGGGCACATCATCAAGATTAAAATGGCATACTAGGAATCCATGTCCAGAAATGTCGTCTTATGTCTCCCTATTATGAACTGTTTCTTTGTGTGTTTCTGAACAGATCATAATAGTGAAAGGCCTCTAGCGGCATATGACAATTTTTTTTAAATTTTACATTCAAAATCCAAAAATTTTTATACAATTTTAATTCTGATGATGTGTCCAAAACTTCCCCAGAAATGTGTCGCCACATTTACGTGAGCCCCTGTTGTATATAACGTTTTTTAAACTTGTACATTTCGACAAAAAAAAATGCCATTTCAGAAAAAATTATAGCTTTAGGAACAATACTGATTTCAGATTTGAAGTTCCCACATCCAAATTAAGAAAGATAAAGCATTTATTTAAAGGCAACTCAGAATTTGTTCCCCAGTGAAAGGCTATTTTGCAGAGTTGGCCGTCGATTACAGTAATTGATTACAGCTATGTAATCAATTACTCCTAATCGCGATTACAAGTAATCAAAATTTTTGACTACATCAGAGTAGAGCGAAAATGTAATCAATTACATTTTTCAATTACAGTAATCAATTACTTGTAATCGTGATTACAACTTTCAAAAATTTTTTATTACAGCTGTAATCATAATTACAATTTTGATTACAGTAATCAATTACTTGTAATCATGATTCCAAGTAATTGCGATTACAAGTAATCACAACGAAAACGATTATGGATAATTATGATTACAAGTAATCAAAATATATGATTACATGTAATCATGATTACATATAATTTGATTACATGTAATTGTGATTACTTGTAATCAAACTATACGATTACAAGCTATTACACTTGTATACTACACTGGTTATCATAAATTAAGGAAAATTCACAAAAATCGCGATAACTCAAGAAATTACACATGGAATTTTATGAAACTTACCCACAATATACAACACATAGTAAGGTATTAAACAACATAAAAAGAAATTATCAGACATTAATAGTAGTATAGAAATTAGCACATGTATAAAATAAACAAATTGGAAGTATCGGTTTGCAATAGAAAAAGTACCTTTAATATGGAATATGATTGCCTCTAGAAGCAATACAGCACAAACAGCGATGTGTGATGCTTTCAATTATGCGGTCTATCAGTTCAATAGGAAGTGAGAGCCATTGCTCTTGTAAAGCAGTTGCAAGCGTGGCAAGGGTCTGAGGGGGCGGATTGATGGCAGATACACGCCTCCCTAGAGCATCCCAAACGTGCTCGATAGGATTCAAGTCCGGGGATCGAGCTGGCCACTCCATGCGAGTAATTGTTTCCTGTTGAAGATAATCATCAACAATGCGAGCTCTGTGTGGTCTTGCATTATCGTCCTGTAACAGGAAGCAATCACCAATTGCCCCGGCATATGGGCGCACATAAGCATCAAGGATGTTGTCTCGATAAACCTGAGCATTCACGGTTCCCCTTGGAAAGACATGGAGGTATGTGCCCCCTCCTAAGGATATGCCTCCCCAAACACAGACACTGCCTCTTCCGTATGCATCTCTTTCACGGATGTTTGATGGATGATAACGGGTCCCAGGTTCTCTCCATATCAAATAACGTCTACTGTCACTTTCTAGACTAAACCTGGACTCATCCGTAAAGAGAACAGGCCTCCATTGATCTGACGTCCAGTAGACATGTTGTCTGGCCCACTGCAAACGGTCTCTCCTATGGCGTGATGTGAGCGGCACGCAAATGGCTGGTCGTCTCGCATACAGACCACCTTCGTGGAGCCTTCTGCGCACAGTTGACGTTGACACCAACCTTCCGGTGGCTGCAGCAAGAGAGGATCTAAGATGTGTCGGAGTACTGTCTATTCCTGCGTGCACTTAATGTCAAATATCGGTCATCGGCACTGGTCGTAACAGTTGGCCGTCCTTGACTGAACCTCCTAGATGCCGAATCTGTGGTTTGAAATTGCCTCCAAAGTCTATGAACCACAGATGGACTCACATTTAGCCATCTGGCCACTTCTGATTGACTCTGCCCTGCCTCTAGTCTCCCGATGGCTCTCCATCGTAGTTCTTCAGGCAAATGATGCCTAGAGGTCATTATTACGAATTGGCTATCTCAGATTTTCAATGTCGCAATCACAGTAAAATTTGTGTGCTTTCTCTCAAACTTGGACTTTTATGCTCCAGGCAGATGACGTAAGCCGAGTGCAGCGCCACTAATTTGCATATTGCAATTTTACTCAGCTACTCTTAGTGGACAACATATGCAAATTTTGCACGGTTTGGCTTACTTTTGAAAGAGTTATCGCTATTTTTGTGATTTTTCCTTAATTTATGATAACCAGTGTATATGCAAGTATGTATGAGTTTATATATTTTTATTTGCATAGAATGTATGCACGCATGAACGTACAATTTGTGATTCCTATATATACAATGTATACACAAACGTTGTTTGTACGAACAATATTCATAATTATATTGTTATATACTTAATGCAATACGTATATGCTTAGTACACATAATTATGCATTTATGATACATGTACGCATGTATGTTAGTTTGTATGAAATGGCAATGTTTTGTATCTTTGTATACATAGAAAATATATGTATGAACGTATATGAAAATAATGTTTATACGTTTGCATGATTTTATGTACTTAAGTACATACATTGTATAAATGTACAATAATAGCACGTATACGTATGTATATAAAATTGTACGTATTTACCTACAATATGTAAGAATGTTATTTAAAGGTACAATATATGCACATAGTTGTGTAAATAAAATGCATAGATTTACATGTACATCGATATACGTACATGCAAAGTATGTACTTATGTACAATGTACGTATGTACTTGTATAACTACATACTTTGTTAATACTTATGCGCATGTAATACATGGATGTACAAAAAATAGTTGTATGTACAATGTAAGTATGTACATACAACGTATACATGTACATAATTACAAGTAATGTATAAATGCATGTGTGCATTTAAATATATGTAATTACAATACACATACATTGTGCATACATTAAAAAAATTTATGTAAGTAAAGTTATTAAAGTTTGTTTTAAAATTTTTTCTAAGGCATATAGAACTCGACCTCTTATTTTTTAGAAATCAAATGATAATTTTATTTTAAATTTCTAAATATTATTTCCACACATAAAATTTACCGTTTTTTTTGCCATTTAAAAAATTTCTAAACTGCTGTTTGTAGAAAATGCAACACCATGAAAGAATCATCAGAATCAAATGAAATTTAAAGCAGAAACGACTTGTACTGATACAAATAAATGATGAAATTTTCAAAACAAAAGAAACAAATTAAGCGTCCGAAATCAGTATTTGGTGCAGCCACCACGCGCTGCAATAAGTGCTGCTATACGACGTGGCATGGAGTCAAACAGATGTTGAATATCTGCTTGAGGAAGAGAATTCCATATCGCTTGTATGCGCAACCAAAGTTCGTCTTTGGAAACTGCAGGACGCGGATCACGAGTGAGACGCCGACCAACCATATCCCACACGTGCTCAATAGGCGACATATCCGGCGAATAAGCAGGCCAAGGAAGAAGTTGCATGCGTTGTGCTGAACAGAAGTCTCTAACAGTCCGCGCAACATGTGGGCGTGCATTATCCTGCTGAAAGATAGCTCCAGGGATGCCTTGAAGGAAAGGAACGGCTTCGGGCTGTAGCACTTCACGGACGTATCTGTTGCTATTGAGATTACCCTCAATTCGTATCAAATTGGATCGTCCATGATACGAAATCGCACCCCAGACCATAACTCCGGGTGTTCGACCACTATGTCGTTCAATAATACACTCAGGAAGGCAGCGTTGACCGGCATAACGTCTAACACGAACACGGCCATCATGGGTCCACAAATTGAAGCGTGATTCATCTGAAAAGACAACTTGGTGCCAATCAGCTCGCCAGTCTCTGTGCTCAAGAGCCCACTGCCGACGCAGCCGTCGATGATCCGCCGTGAGGGGAATCCTGTATAATGGCACCCTTGCACGCAATCCACGGCGCAGCAGACGACGACGAATTGACGAAGCCGACAATTGTACACCTGTAGCAGTAGACCAATGTGCTGCCAGCTGCCTGGAGGAAGCTGTGCGATCATTCACCGCCATGCGGAGCAGGTGTCGATCATCGCGCTCTGACGTCACCTTCTGTCGTCCAGTGCCTGTTTTTCGAGTTGTTCGGTGCTCGTCGGTCCACTGCTTCCAAACTCGCATCACTGTGGAACTGTTCCGCTGCATACGAGCTGCTATTGCGCGATAGGAAAATCCTCCTTCTCGAAGGCCGATTATCCTCCCTCGTTCAAACTCCGTAAGTTGCTTGAATTTCTTATTCTTCCGTCGTGGAGGCATACTCAGGTCTCACTAAACGTTTGCCACTAACAAATAATCATAGACTATTTTCAACGTCCCGCTACAGCACTTTATTTATACGCTTTCAGCATCAATTCAGAGGGCGCTGCGCGCGCCACGCACGCGCGATGGCTCTGAAACTTTATTAATTTGCATAATATCCTATAATTGACATTTGCTGCGAATTTCATTTGATTCTGATGATTCCTTCATGGTGTTGCATTTTCTACAAACAGCAGTTTATGAACCATGCATTATGTTTTTAAAAAATAAATCTGTATTGTCAAACATTTCATGAAAATACCTGAAAATAATTCTTTATTCAAAGAATTTCAAAATTACATAGAACAATTAAAGCTGAAAACTAAATTTAAATATCGTTTGATTTTGTCATTCAGCTTGCTTGAGTCCTTATAAGTTAACTTACATGCATTTTATTTATTGCATTATACACATATTTAGACGTAAATGTAATGTACATATGTATACGTGTAATGTATGTACGCATGTACAATGTATGTACATACATTCATGTATTGTACATGCATATATAGTACATATGGATATGCATGCATGGAACATATGTACATTGTACATGTGTGGATACATTCATTGGACATATATACATTACGCCAAATGCATAGATAGGGATAGCATGCATGTACACATGTAAAATTTGTACGAAAGAATTATGCCCAATATATTTATGCACATATGTACTGTATATGCACACAACACATATGTACATTATATGAACATTATATGTTCATTTCATCATAAGTACATTATATGAATATGCATCTGTACGCTATATGTATATACATCTGTACAATATATGCATCTCAAATGTGTGTATGTATATATGTTATGCATGTCGAATGTATGTATGAATATATGTAAAATATAAATTGCCCAATGTACGTACAATCGTACACAAATGTATTATGCATATTTGGATACATACATTGTGCATGAACATATTGTGTATATGTACATCCATACATTGGACATGCATATCATGTACATGTATACATATATATATTGTACATACTACATATATACCTATATTGTACATGCATGCATGGGACATACATCGTACAGACAATGTATGTATGTTTGTACAAAAAACAAGCACTTGTATATACATGAGTTCATGAACATAGATATACATTTTACATACACAAATATTTGCATAAAATGCATATATTCATTGTGTATAAATGTGCATGTCTACATTATTTGCACATACATACGTAATTATTAGCTATATACATACGTACATATGTTTTATACTTACAATATAAGTGTATGTACATGTGTGTGAAACTAAAATGTCTGAACATATGCACTAGATAAAATCATATGTACATACATTTTAGTTACATTCATTTGTACATATACAAATACGTACAAAATGCAGTACATGTAAATACGTGCAAAATTAATTAATATAAAATACATTATACTATATACTGTAAAATATAATCATTTATAAGAATACAATAGTCTTGTAATCGTGTATTTAGATTACATGTAATCATATATTTTGATTACTTGTAATCATAATTAATCGTTTTCGTTGTGATTACTTGTAATCGCAATTACTTAGAATCATGATTACAAGTAATTGATTACTGTAATCAAAATTGTAATCATGATTACAGCTGTAATCAAAATTTTTTGAAAGTTGTAATCACGATTACAAGTAATTGATTACTGTAATCGACTATGTGATCATGATTACTGCTGTAATCAAAATTGTAATCACGATTACAAGTAATTGATTACTGTAATCAAAAAATGTAATCGATTACATTTTTGTCCAACTCTGCTATTTGTATTCATAATGTAAGGCGCAAAGTAATACACAGTAAAGATTATTGTGTTCAGTTCAAACACCCTTTATGAATCGATGGTACTGACAGAATTGCTTCCAAATTTTCAAAATTTAAAGAGTGTTAGCAAATTTGTTTATGAACTAACATATATGAAATAGGACATTTAATACATACCCTTTCTTTCTCAGAAAATACCAAGCTTTATCTAGGTGACCTCCACTACAGGCCCTCTGCCCTCGTTTTTGACACGATATTAAGTGCTGGGGCGATAACTCCTTCCTCTCCATTCCTAGGGACTCAATTGCAAGGCGGTCGGAGGCCAAAGCTGCAATAAGTTGAAATGAATGACAAGAAGTTTCGATTTTATATATTTTTTTTATAGAAATATTTTAATTTGTCTATTATAATATTATTAAGTATACTAAATGAATGCAATATGTTGCCTATTAAAAATAAATTTATGATTGCGCAATTTAGAATATCACTTTTTAACACATTATTTTTAATGTGTCTCAGATATTTTCACTTTGCCGAAAAAAGGTTTCGAGCAGCAACTAAGAGGGCATAAACTTTCAGTTCTAAAGTATTATATAGACTACGACACTATTTTCACGAAAAATATAAACCATTATCAAAATATTAACAGATGTAGTATAAAGAACTTTTTAAGTAGCTCATTAGAACTTTTGATCAAATGATCGGATTTTCATGTGCTAATACTCAATCTTAATGGTTTGGATATGCTAATTTAGTAAGTGCAGACTATATTTTAAGTTACGAAATCAGTCGTTAAGGCGTAATTTTTATTAATGTCCTTTTTTAGACGGATTTGAATTCGTGACCCTTAAAATATGGGAGGGGTAGCCGTAATCTGGGAAGAAGGGTCCCAATAGTTTGGTCAGGAGAGATGTTGAAAGTTCGAACCCCTTAATGTTAATTTTACTTTAAGCAAATTGAAAAATTTTGTCACTCAGTTAAAAAATTCGTTAATTTATAGTAACGTTAATTTGAAGAAAAAATAATAATTTTTAATGATTATTTATATATTTAACAAAAGTGTAAAAAATTTTGAATAAGGTCATTTTATATCATTATAAAGAAGGTAATTTTAAAAGACAAATTTGAATGTTGTTGTTGTTAATTTACGTCGCACTAGAGCTGCACAATGGGCTATTGGCGACGGTCTGGGAAACATCCCGGAGGATGATCCGAAGACATACCATCCAATTTTGATCCTCTGCGGAGGGGATGGCACCCCCGCTTCGGTAGCCCGACGACCTGCGCGCGAAGTCGAGCACTTTACGGTAGCACAGTTTAACGAGGACTAATACCGCACACCCTCGGTCCCTACGCAGACTGATCCAAGTGGTCACCCACCCGCACACTGACCGCAGCCTGTGATGCTTGACTTCGGTGATCTGCTGGGAACCGTGTCTTAACGATCAGTCCACTGCAGGACAAATTTGAATGTAATTGGCAGAATAGTACCTAAGAAATCGAGTTTTAAAGAAGTGGTATTTTTAAATAGTTGTATATTATTGCTTTGACGGCGATATTTTCTCTTTCTACTTTAAATCGCAGTGAAAAGTTGGCTAGACTCAATTTTCCTCCATTGATCCTCCTTGTGTGCAATTGGATAATACTCTATATTGACCTCCAGTGAGATGACAAGATAATTTAAGTAGTAGCAAAATTTTTATTATTTAGAGCTAAGTGCCCGTTATCAAGAATTCGAGAAATCATCAACAGCTGCTTGAACATAAATTCACTTTCGACAAAGTTATTTCCACCCCAATCACATCAGCTCATCTTGATGCCCAGGAATCTTGTTTTATTCACATATGAATGCTGATTCCCTTGTTAACGATCCTCACCAGCTATCCAAAGCACCTGCAACTTTACCCTCACTGTGGTTTTTCATCTTTCTTTTTTTTTTCCTTTCTCGGCTACTGTAGTTTTTTTAGCTTTGTTTCTCACCTTTATTTTTTCATTGACACCTTAACAAATCACTTTTGTTTCTTATCATTCCCGCCTGGCAAGTCTTGGAAATGGGAGCCTACTTTTGAAGCTTTTGATACATGTCGACTGTTATTTGCTATTTATATATTTTGGAAGGAAATAAAGATTTTAATCAGGTAATTATGAAACATGTTTCTGGTTCTACTATATTTATTATATAACATTCCTGATCACTCCAGTAATCCTTCCATTCAAATACATACGAAATGAAATATATTTAAACGTAGGTCACAA
Source organism: Parasteatoda tepidariorum (assembly GCF_982258835.1). NCBI lineage: Eukaryota > Metazoa > Arthropoda > Arachnida > Araneae > Theridiidae > Parasteatoda > Parasteatoda tepidariorum. The sequence goes on along the minus strand of NC_141755.1, from coordinate 1,726,799 downwards.
AGTCAGAGAACTTTTCATTTGAACTGTTTACGACCACTTGAATATTTTAGGCAGAAACCCGTTGTTTTTGTATATAAAACTATTCCTTTCATAATTTGCTTTTTAACTAAAATAGTTATGAATGTAGGCTAGGGAAAAATGGCCTATGCCTCAAAACAACCTCATAAGAGAGCCATTTGTGTTCAGTTACTCATACCTTAATAACTACTAAAATACCTTAATAATTTGGTCCGACATTTTAGTGAACAACTTTTACGCATTAGCGAGTCATTTGTGTTCCATAGCAATTTCTGATTATTCTACCAGCAATCGTTTTTTGCTTTCAGTGAATTTGAGTTCAAATGGTTTTAGTCATTCACATAATGTGCATAAAAATGAATGAATGTGATGTAAGGCTTTACCTGTTGTTGAGAATGCCCAAGAGGATGCGCAGTCTCCTTGATCACGAATGGGTGTGATCATGTTTCTCCACTTCTGTCGTGAATCAAAAGCAGGCGGTAACGGTCCATTCGGTATTTGATGTATTTCTGTCATATCCATTACCTGTTAAATAATAGGAATAGGGGCAACTTAAATCCCTTCAATACTAACATTTTTGTTATCTTTCATTCATTTGTTTTTGAAATGAAGTGAATTACACAACTTATGAGGAATTTTGAGTTATTAAAAAGGTGTTTCCAGAGGTAGTTTATTTACGAAAATTAATAACTAAGTTCAAAAGACATATAGAACTTTATTTTTAAGAAGTATGTCGCCACTAAAAATATTAAAACATATAAAATATGAATGCATTATAACCTTGCAACTGTTGAAATTCGATAGTAGCAGAGATGCCAATTTGCTCCGCTTTTTAAAAAGATTTTTTCTAGTGGTAACAAAATTTAAGTTATTTTTAGTTTAGTAATATTTCCACCACTACATGTCAAAAATTCGAAGTATCATATGAAATGCAACATTATAGCAGTTTTCTCGTAGTGACTCATCTTATAAAGAGTGGGCCTAATTATCCTACAAGTTTTTACTATTTCATTCGCTACCAATTTATTAAAACTTATGCGGAAAGCGGAGCATCCGTGTAGTAGTTGGAGTGTCCGGATTATCCACTCTTCTGAAATTTTGACATCAAATTGTTCCTAAGTATTGTTTCAAGATAATTACTTCACGCGTTTCCGAAACTTACATTAGATAACAGCACGATACACAAAAACATCTTATTCCTTTCATAGAAAAAGCTGCTTTTTTCACCAAAGAAAAAAAAAACGATCTTGTTCCCCTGAATAATTTGAAAATACGGCTTATTATAGTGTTCCGAACCCGTCAAATTGACTACCATAATATGTTTTGCACATCTACAAAACGAACCAAAGGAGCTAAATGAAAATCGAAACACAAATATATTGAATACGATATAAACCTTATTCATCTTGTGTTAGTGAAAAAGGAAAAAAAAAAGAGAAATAAATTTTAGATGCTTGCAAAAACTTATGTTTACTGTCGATGATCCAAAAATAAAGAATGGTCTTGTTAACTTTCGTGTGAACAGCGCGCAGGAGGAGGAAAAAAACCCTGAATAATTTTCGATCCCTAATCATCGGATTTTCACGTTCTAGATCTCGATCTTAATCTGTTTAATACATGTGCACTGTAGGTCATGCATTAATAGGTTGAATGCATTTGGATACCCTTTGCAAGTTTTTCTAACCTACTATTGCCACGTATAGAATTGCTGCACCTTTAAACATGCAATGAAATTTTTAATTCTTAGCCTATTAGTACCCAAATAGAAAATTGGTTTATATATGAAAAACACTTGGTGAAAAAAGTTAGTACAGTGCGCAAAAAAGAAGAAAAAACGGACCACCTGGAATAACTTTTGATCTAATGATCAGATCTTCACGTTCTAGATTTTATTCTTAATGGTTCGGCGGGGTGACCTCAAATATGCTCACTAATTAGTGCTGACGATATTTTACGCTATAATATCAGACATAGAAACGCACTTTCTCGGACTAAACATGCCATTTTTTCAACGGATTGGGATTTCTGACCCCCCAATATGTAGGGAGCAGCCGCAATCTGAGAAATAGGGTTCCGATAGTTTGATGAGGTGAGCAATCTAAAGTTTAGATCCCTTAATGTTAATTTTACTTTATGCGTATTTCGTTACATCTCAAGAAGCGAATTGAAAACTTTTTACACACTTTTTATACAATTTTTTTTTCCAAAGATAGTTCCATGCAAAAAATAATTTTTAGTAAATATTTATTATTATTCTATTTAAGAATGGTAGAAAATATTTTGTATTGTAAGGTATAAAATTTTTTATATCATTTTGAAGAATGGACTGTTATATTGCAAAATTTGAGTAAAATCGATCAAATAGATCCTGAGAAATCGAATTTTAAGTATCTGACTTTTTTAAAATTTAATTTCTCAGAAACTATTCGACCCATTTTGTTGATAATATTGTCCAGTAAGGATCATGTACAATGCGGTATAACAAAGGGGCACTTGAATAACTCTTGATTTCGTGATCGGATCTTCACCTACTTGGACTAAATCTCTTAAGGGGGTGACCTTAAAAATGTTGGAAATCGAATTTTAATAAAGTAGCATATTTCTCAGAAGCTATTCAACCGATTTTGTTCAAATTTCAGATTTTGCCTTACAAAATTTCACCATTTAAAATAATGCTAAACATTTGTATAAGTTACGGATCAAAAATGTTTCGTATAAATAAAGTAATAAGTAGTTATTAAAAAAAAATTTTGTATGGAATTATCTTTGAATAAACGAATTTTGTAATGGTGTGCAAAATTTTTCAGTTCGCTTTAAAAAGTTTAGAGATATGGGGAAATACGTAAAAAGTAAAATTAGCATAAAGGGGTCCAACTCTTGAGAGCGGTCCAAATGGTCGGACCGCAATCTCGACCAAACTATTAAAACGATATTTCCCAGAATGCGGCTACCATTTTGAGGGTAAAAAATCCTAACCTGAAAAAAAAGGCATGAAAATTACTATGAGATTCCTACTATTTGAATATCCCATCATTAGATCAAAAATTAGTCAGGATATTTCGTTTTTTTTTTTTTTTTTTTGTGGGGGGCGGGCACAGCTTGACTTAATTTTTAAATTATGAATGTATGGCTTAGTTTAACATTGCATATTTTTTAATTAATTAAATATTATGCTAAAACAAGGAAATTAATCACGCTTTCTTATTTCGCTCTAAAATTAATCTTAAAAAAAGTTACTTATTCCCATTTCTTTTTTCCTTAGCACTTGCAGATAGCATGCTGAGTTCATTTAGTTCTTAAAAGAAAATTAAGTGGTAGTGAAACAGTTTCACTTTTAAAAAATGTACGCCTAAATATACAATTCATTCTTCATTACATATTTATGCTATGAAATATTTTTTTTCAGTTCAACTTACAGGGTGAACAAAGATTGAAATGATAGTTATATATATAAAACAAGATTTTATTTATCTTCACGATGCTACCGGATTTTAATTTAGTAAAATATTTTGTCATTATTTGCTATGGAGGCAGTTTCGATTTGCATTTGTATAATATGCAACAATAAAATTTATTTTAACATTAAAATGTTTTTAATTATTTGTGAAATAAATTAAATTACGAAATGTTTATGAATAAACAAACCGTTCTGGATGGCTTGAATGTACCTAATCGATGCTTCATTCCTTCTTCCAATGTTTTGCCGTAAAAGAAACTGTAATTACTCGCTCGCCATCTGAAACAAGAAACTTTTTACAAATAATATCAATCAGAAGACTTATTCCCAACATTTATTCCAAAAGATAATATTAATTACATCCTGTAAGAATTAAAATGAATGCAAAAATCATACTTTTTTACCACTTTTTATATTTTCGTACTGATTATCACTGTCATATAAAAATCACCTAGAAATACATTATGAGAGAAATATCAAGAAAAGATCTACTCTATAAATTAAGTGGTTGCTAAACAATAACCCATTTGTGCTCAACTCATACTAAAAGCATCAATACGGAGGAAAATATTATTATGATAGTATTACTTGTTTTGGGGAAAGCTAAAACATCAATGACAAACAATAGTTTTTTTAAACAGTTATTTATCATATATAGCACTTTTTTTTTAATGCGAGAAAAGTAAATAGTTTGTCATTAACCTTTTACATTCCTCGGATGCCTCAGGGGATGTATAAAGTGGTGAAATAGCAAAAATCAATGAAGCGATCTCAAATTTTTACTAGCTTATTTGTTTCAATTTACTATTGAAAGTGACTGCGAAGAATTGCTTTATTCAAATGACATACATTGTGTGCTCAATTTAGGCTTATAAACCTTTGTCAAGGTAGAAGGACAGATAGAACAGTTCAGGGTTCCGTCGGAATTCTAGCCCACGCTTCGCACAGTGCTCGAAACATTCCAATATTTCTATTAGAATGCTCTCTTAATAAAAGTGGCATTGAAAATCCAAAAGAGTTTTATCTTCCAACGCTCATTTTGATCGATCCGAATTTTACATGGGTAAGTTCACCTTTGTATATGTTAAATAAATTAAACAGCATTTTAAAGTACTCGAAGTGTAAAAGGTTCAAAACAAGAAACGATTCTTTAATTCCACGCGAAACCCAGCCATGAAGGAAATATTTTTGTGTCCAGTTCTTCCTCTTATGTTTAGCCCTGTTTCATGTCTAGCGTCCTTTTAGAAGGACAGTTTCCTTTGCCTAAAGTGGTAACACAAGTGTTTCATTATCAAAATTTATTTTGTAGAAACACTATAGTTTTTTGCATACCCTTATAATAAAAAATATTTATTAGGATCTGAAGCCATGGCACGGAGCTTTTTAAAAACTGTTACAAGAAGAAATATCCACTTAGTGCAAACAGTGTACAGTGCGCCACAGAAAGAAGAAAAAAAACTGAATGACTTTTTATCTTCACGTTTTAGGACTCAATCTTAATGGTTTGAACCTCAAATGTGCTAATGAATTGGTACAGACGATATTATAAACAATGCTACTTTTCTGCCCAAAGAGAATGAACGAAACGGTAAGACTATAAGTACCTTTTTTATATCTGTCATAAGATGCATTAAATTTTAAATAAGGAATTGTTATAAAATAATTTATTTAAATGACTGTGTAACTATTACATTCCGTATATTATATAGAAATTTACAGTTAGTAATTGAAATGCTTTTAGGAAATGGGGGATGAAAAAATTTTATTCAGTTAAAAAAGAAAAAAAAGTTTTACATTTCCAATGAAGTGTTTAACAGTCTCTCTACAAGTTTCTACTCTTAAAATGAGACATCGCATCAAAACTAAAAAAAGTGTAAGCTAATTTATCTTTGATGATAAAATGTTTTAGTAACACACCAGTTTTTGTACTAAACATAATCACTTAAATTATTGCCGTTTTGATTTGCTGTTTCATCCGAAAGTCGACCTAAATATTATGAAAAGGGCAAATGTAAGCTCTACTACCATTTTATTTCTAAAAGGACGCTGCAGCCAATGAATATTTAAAAGCATATCCATACATTCTTTTCAGAGAGATACCAACTTGCTCCCTTGTGCAGAAAGCGGAGTAGTTGGCGTCTCTGTATTTCATATTTTCTCAAAACTTAATAAATAAATGTTACTTTTTTGTAAAAAAAAATTTTACAATCATAAATAAAGAAAAATCTTTTGTTGGAAATGACTGCATCTACTATAGCATTAAGAGGGCCATGCTCCTTGTCATTATACAGAAGCCTAGATTACATTATAAAATGATTACCGAAATAATTGGGATAAGCATTGCATAATTACCCTTGTCTAGCGTCGTTGATGGCTGTTATCAATTCCGGCCTCACAAGACAAACATTCTGTTCACAAACAAAATCGAATTCCGCCGCTTCTTTCTGTTGACATGTGCTGCAAAATATTTCAAATGATTTATTTATGCACTAACATTTATTTTAGTAATGAAAAAATGTTTTATGTTGAGTCTGCTATTCCTATCCAACCCGTGTTAAAATAACCATATTTGAGGACATATTTCGAATGAAATGATTTTCATAAACTCTCTCGACCCTTTATACTTCTATAAGTTGCCAAGAAAACAAAAACTTTTTCAGAAAATTTTCTTTACTATTAAGTTACGTATTGAAATTTCACTGAAGAGGTTAAATAGCATTAAAGGTAATTTAAACTCTTTTGTGAGAGTTGACCACAGAGAAAAATTATGTTTTTAAGCATAATAAAATAAAATTCAAAATGTTTGTAATCAATTTTAAATTGCTCGAAAAATGTTGTTTAATTTTACGGAATATTTTTAAAGTTATAACCAAAAACACATAAGACAAAAAAAATTAGGGTTTTTTTTAATAAAAATGTAATGTAATAATAATCTAATGTAATAATTTACCATAAATATTTAATTTCAATGTTTTATGCAGGCATTGCAAAAAAATAACCAAAATAATCTATTTAAGTTATAAGCTTATTTCCTGGCCTAGGGTGTTCAAAAATAGTTGTTTTCTTTCGTATTTTATTGTCGGTCCCTAATACCCCTGAAAGCTTGCTTTAAGCTTTGTTGGAAAATATGAAAAATCGCATGATTTATAAAATAGTCCTCTTGAGAAATTCAAAAAATAATAAGAACTAAAAGTGTCTCTTCCATTATCGTATATGTGTCACTGTATGAAGGACTATTTATTACTCTATTAAGTGATCCTTTTTTTTTATGATTAAGATTATTAAATGCTTTTTAATATTAGTTTTTCCTCTCCGTTTTAAAAAATTCGAAACTGAAAAGGTTTTTTTATATATAAATGTTTTTGTCAACTGTCAATGAGTTGCAGCTCTAAGAAAGGTTGTTTCGATATTTTTGTTCGGTCCCTGTAGGTCCCATAAGTTTCCACTTTTCTTTGATTAAGCACCAGCCTATTGCATAATTGTACAGTAGTTAACACTTATTGTTTCTCTCCGTGGGAAAGATTTCATTTTAAAACTTGCAAAAGTTCAAATGAAAACTTTGTCTGCCATGGAGTGATTATTTTTTTAAATTGTTGTTGGCGCAGTTGAATAGTCATACCCATAAATTAATTAAGTGAGTCGTGTTAAGATAACTAGAACACCCACTCTTTTGTAGTTAATGAATGGAGGGTAGAAAGGGTTACTCGGAGAACACAACTCGACAAGACCTTTTTGAACACACATTTGGATATATTGCAAGAAATAAATTTAGAGAGAAACCAGAATAAAAGTGCTCAAAATATTTATATGCTCTGAGCAATACCAAAATAAAACAATTTTTAGCTGATACCTATAGGAACTTATTATGTGTACCAGTCCGGATGTTAGCTTCAAAGGACCTGCAGTTTCAGAGGGGTTGCTCCCCAGATGGTTCTTTTCGATCAAGGTTGAAAGCTCATATAGATTAAGACAAAAAAAAAAAACTATGAACTGGACTAAACATTATTTCATTTTAGTTTGTTTTCGGCATGTTTAAAAGTTTTTGTTTCTCCTTCAAAGAATGAATGAAATGGTTTTACTACTAGATTTTCTTTTCCGTCTTACTTTTTAAAATTATATTTTTTATTTATTTATTTATTATTATTATTATTTTTTTTTTTTTTGAAGTTTTCATAAGTCCAGCCATTTAATGTTAACTCCTGAATTAAAAGGTTCACTGACTAACAAAAAGAGTTATTCTTCGTATTGGACCCAATTAAAAGTAAATGGATACAATTAAATAATATTACCTTCCATTGTTTTAAAAAAGGACATGATAAGCTCTTATTTTAAAGGTTACTACATGCATTTAACATTTTTCATTAACACGCTCGTGTTCAATATTAAGAGAATTTTCAGATTGTGTCAACTATTTCCAAATCAACTAAGCGGGTGTTAATGAAATAAAACGTAAACATAGGTTAATATAACAGTAACAAACTAACAATTAAATAATTATAATGCACTTGCATGTTCATGCGTAACATTCATTGCAATCAGAAATTATGAAATAGCGGTTACTGATACCAGCAATGAAAGAGAGATGCATGCTATGACCCCGTTTTATATAGGTTTCACAAATTGATTTCATGTGGTCAAAGAGTTTAAAAACTGATGCAGCTATGTTTCCTAGCCATTTAATTTTCAGAGGGGGATGGCGATTTAATATTGCTCTCTCTCTCTCACAGCTATAGTCTATAGCAGGGATGGCGAACCAATGGCACGCGTACCATTTATGGCACGAGACACAATATTTTGGGCACGCCACCGATCACAATTGTTATTACACTATGAATTGTTATTACACAAATGTTATTACATTATGATAAATTAAAATTCGCAAAAAAAATAATAATAAGCAATTATTAATAAAGAAATTAATGCTAAAAAAACAATTAATAACCATAAAAAGCAAGCTAACAATAAATAACTAGCAAAAAAATTAACAGTTCTGCTTAAACTAACATCTTACAACCTAATATAAGTTATTTGTCATCGAATCTGCAGCAACAGAAGTCACACTGATGTTACTTTTAGTTGTTTTAAGACATGGCAAAATGTTTTTTTTTTTCAATGTAAATAACGAGTTTTTTGAGTTGATAGTATTTAGTATTATTATTTTCCCAATAATCACGAAGTCAAAATTATTTAACGGCACGTCTATGACCTCATTAAGAAATTTTTTAGAAAAAATGGCACGTTGGTGTATAAAGGTTCGCCACCCCTGGTCTATAGGGTTGAGGTCTGGAAGCCTGGCTAACTAATCCATCCAGTGAATACTTTCATTTTCCTAAAAAGTAGTGACCATCAGGCGGCGTAAGGAGGCCACGCGTTGTCATCCATTGTGACGAGATTAGGGTAAACTGAGCCACTTAGAAGCAAACATTAAGACTTCACACCTATGCTCAAACCAGGCAAAGTGTCTTTCTAAAAAGCATGGATTGCTGTGGAGCCATTCAATAAGAAGCCTGTAAAGACCACCCATTTGCCTCTATTTTTCGGTTCTTGGAAGGTTTTTGTTTCCCTCCATCCAAAATTATAAACCTTATCTGCAGGGAATTACCTGCAGGGAATTACTCGAAAAATCAATCCTGTATAACAATCGAGGCTTGATGGTGTAGGCAGGGTTCTAGTTGAATAACTGCAGGCTTCTAGCCGACTAGCTTTGGGAAAGACGATTTGGTTTGAGACATAAGGGTAATGCCTTGAAGATATATGTTCACTTCTCTAAGCTACAGTTGGACCTGATTCCATTTTAATAGATAGTTAATTTTTATGGACAATCAGATCTCCAGGCCTCAACTTTATGCCACCGTTGAGGGTAATTATAACAAGTAAAACCTTCTGAAAATCAAGTCTGGGTAAGAAGACAATGTTTCTGAATGAGTGAAAATAATTATCATAATAACTTCTTCATTGCCGCATTCTAATTATGAACGATCTCTAAAATTATTATATGAATTGAACTACCACTAGAAGAAAAAAAAACTTCTCAAATGACATCTGTCAAACAAGGTAAAGAAGGAACATTTAAGGAAACTTTTGAGAACATTTAAAAATAAGTTCTTCCTCTATTTGAAATACAGTTTGTTTTAAGCAAAATAATATTTTTTAAGTTCCTTATTTTTGAGAGAATTTTATAATTTTTATTCGCTAAGTTAAGAGCTTTAAAATTTCATTTTGAATATGCACCATTAGAATTTTTTATATATATAAATGAGTACATTATCACGTTTGAATAAGTTTAATATTAAAAGAAAGCTTTTAACATTCGAACGAAGAACCCGTTTTAACATCAACTGTGCTCTCTCGTTTGATCGCATCCTCGTTGACATCAAAATTGCTTTTTAACGCTTTCTTTTTTATCGGAACTCGTACGTTATCTGCAAACACTTCTGAAGTATAATAGAAAAAAAAATGTACTTTTACTTTCTAGAAAAAAAACGAACAAAGCAAAAGTAAAAATATTTCTTCAAATAAAAGTAATAACGGATTTCTAAAATTTTTTTTAACTTACATACCATTTGTTGCAATTGATTTTAATCACGTGACCCACATCATAATATTTCCCTTGATAAAGACACTCTATAAAACAAAACAAAATACATAATTATACAGAAGAAGAAGCTAAGGTGAAATATTGGTCACAATAATAAGTAGCAGACCAAATAAATAGCATTAAGCTTTCGTAATAAATGTAATTGTTCTCTAATATATATGTATAAAAAAATGGATTTTTTATTTATTGAAAAGAAAAAACAATTTCTTAACAATCTTAATAATAGCAATTATGGTTGTATACATTTTTATCAATGTTAGTTTGCAAATATGTGAATACATACAGATTCAACAATTTGAATAATGATAAAAAATTCAACATAAAATTTTAAAAAAAAACATAGATGAGGGGACACTAACCTCCACATCTATTAGCCTGTGACTTTTAGTATAAATTAGAGTTTTTTTTTTTAAAAAAAAAAGAATTTTTAGTTCCTTTCGAAACATCGGCTAATTACAAAATAATTGCGATAATAGAATTCTACGATAAAGTACATCAAATGAAACGTTTAAAGTTGGCAGGCATACTTTCATGGTTTCTTCAGTTTGCCACCTATTTGTAAACTAAATTAATTTATACGCGTGTCTTTTTTTTTCTTCTCCTTGTCACAATGATGATCCCATTATACTCCATTAGAGAAACCTCTGCCACGTCCTCCCCGCTCTAAATTTTTTTCAAGTCGTTTTTAAAGATGTCCTATTAGGGTCCCATCTCATTTCCTTATTATGGTAGATTGCTGTTTTCAAAGGAGCAGTTTAGAGCGAGGAAAAGATGCTTTTGTTGCGTAGGAATGCAAATGAAAGGGTTTCCTACTAAAATCTCAGAGTTTCATTTTTAAAAAAATGAAACAGCCTAAACGAGAGAAATATAAAATATGCATTAGGAGCATCTTATGAAATAATTAGCACACTGAATATTTTTTTCAGAATGTCAAATTGCAAACAAACTATGGAAAGGTTAGCTGGTGTTAGGGAGAGAGGAAATAATTATCAAACTGTTTATAAATAAAATTAATTTATTTGCAAAAAAAAAAAAAAAAAATAAGTAAGGACCCATTAAAAAGGAACATAAAATTTTTATCTGTGAGAGGTGAGAAGCATGTATCAATCTGAGTTTTTTTTTTTTTTTAATGACTCCCTGATTTAAACTTAAACACTTTTTTCTTTATTCGACTCGCTAGAACGTTTTCAGTTAAAATAGTATCACGAGTTCGCGATATCATTGTATTTGCTTACTTTATTACCACAGCACCCCCACATTTAAAAATAAGAAAGATGATGAATATGAAAAGAGATTTTTGGTATAAAAGTGTCCAGCACCTTGAGTAATTCTGTGACGGGAGAAAGGCTCAATCCAGGGCCCGACGTAGCCTAATTGGGGCCCGGGGCAAAAATTTCACTGAGGGGGGGCCCTCTGCCGCACTACTTCAGTCATGAAGAATCGAACTTTATGGAGGTATTTTAATTTTTCTTCTCATTATAGATACCAAGAAAATTGACTATAACCTAAATTAGCTATAAAGTCCCCCCTCCTGACATTAGGGCGGAATTCAGCTAAATTTTCGTAATTACGAGAGTTCAATTAGGCTAACCAGAAGCATGTATTTTTGCAAACATATCGCATTTTGCGATATGTAAAAATATAGGCTTTTGATTGGCCAAATTTGTCCATCCTCATTGAGAAAAGTTAGCTCAATTCCGCCCTAGAAAGCCACGGATTTACGAAATATAGATTGTGTTCATACGATAGGTTAATGAAGAAGCTAACATAAATCTGACGGATTTTACACTGTGCTGATATTTTGTTTTTAAAAAAAAGTTTAATAAAGAAGAACACGTAAAATAAACCTTCTATTCGATTTGGGGGTCTGGGCAACTACCCCCTGTGCCCCTGCCATAGTCAAGCTCTGGCTCAACCAAAAGATACATTTGCAAAGTGAATCGGATGGCCACGCGAGGCGATTAGTGGGTGCGTCAAAAAATTTTTTTTTTCAAAAATATGTACAATATTTGACAATAAGCTTTTGAATTAGTTCGACAGCAAAAGAATCAAGACACATTAAAAAAAAAATTGTAAAAATTACGTACAAATGATCTTTACTGACAACTTATGATTTAACAGAAAGTGAAAAACCTATGCATAATTATAATACATAATAACATTAAAACTGAGATTATTACTGAGATTACATAATTTTTAATAGAGAGGAAATAAGTTTTTACCCAAACCTCCCCTTCAGTTTTGATTATGTTTCAAGTAAAAAGGGAGTATGCTATGTAGACCCGCATACCAAAAAGGCTAGGTTTTATTAAACATCATTTGTAAATGGGTGGATCTACCACTATTATGTAATGACGTCTTTAAAAATATATTAACGGCATTCATTAAATAGTTTATAGAACTTGAAAAAAGAATATCTGACGGGGTTTGCAGAGCATGTTACTATTTTTAACGGAAAAGCCAATTGACTCTGTTTTTTTTTAAAAAAAACAAAAATTCAGGAAATAAAATTGAGCTGATAGAAATTAAAGTACTTTTCTTAACAAATCAGATATAAATAAAATAAAACGAAATTATTTAAATGCTTAGCGAAATTTGTTTATAACTTAGATAAAATTTTGGAATTTAAATGTATTTGTATAATTCTGCAAAAAATAGCCAATAGAAAAATACGTAATCGTTAATTTTCATGACTAACTTTAATTTTAAATAAAAACTTTTAAAATTTTCGTTTGTTGCAACATATTTTGCATAAGAACGCGTACCACCGCTAAACTGTTCCCGTACCCCTGGGGGTACGCGTACCACACTTTGGGAAACACTGGCCTAGCAGAAGGTTTTAAGCTAAGCGGGGACTAGCAGTGACGTCATTAACGCAACTGCGCCGTTTAAAAAGGAAGAAAGAAAAAACGAAATTTATGGTAAACATTCCGTCAATAAACAGCAAACTTTCTAATCAAACATTACCTTTTATTTTTTAAAATAACTTGGAAACATTTTTACGTGTCATCAGAAAAGCTATATCTTGAGTATTATCTAGCATTAGGAATGCGTCCCATGTTTGATTATCCTCTCGAATTAGAGCTCACTTTTTACTTTATCAAATCTAAACACGATTTTATTCTACCCTTATCGACAAAAACCTGAATTCGTTAGACTGTTGGCATCATTTGATACAAGATAAAATGTATTCAAAATAGCTGTTCGAAACGCCCACAGTCTCTTACGAAATAGAATTCAGCAAAATTTAACTTCAATAATTTAAAGAGAAGAGGAAAAAAAAGATTTTTTAAAATAAATAGTGTCCCATTGTAAACAAAAAGTAATTATTGATCGTCATTTCGAACGAAGTTTATGATTGTCAGATAACATTGACTCATTCGATTGTTCAGATCGCCCACTTCCTTTCAAAAATATTGTCATTTCACAAATTCCTCATAACAGATGGGTACAAAATTTGCTAAAAAAGAGTAACAGCGGAAGTAAGTGATTGGCAGTATAATTGTTTTTATTTTTATTAGCTTATAGGAAATGTTGATATTCAATGTCTTAATAGAGATAAAGATCTTGAAGAAAATTCTTTAAAAAAGTGGATTGAAAAAAGTGATATTGAAATCGACTCTTTAGAGCCTTCTACCCTCGCAAACTTGGAATTAGGATTACATTTTTTATTTTCATTTCCTCTATGATCTTTTAGAAATTTAGTTTAATTATATTTTCGTTTTTGTTCTTGAACTTATGATGATTGCATTTAATTGGAAACATAATGCTTTTCTAAAAATGTCTTCACATTATTAATTTTACCTAAAAAGCGGGTTACAATTTTTAGAACAACTACGGAAAACCCGAATCAATAAATTTGTTTATTAAGAAAGTTTGGAACTATAATTTAATATCCTGCATTTGTATGCTTTTAGATCTTTTGAAATTTAATTTCATAATTGTTTTAACTGACGAAATCCGAAAAGGATAAAGTAGCATGATTGCCCTGCCCTAACGCAAAGTTTTGAAAAATGGAAACTAAAAAGAAATAACTATAGATATTTTTAATACATTTGGTATTATCACTATAATGCTTTTCTAATATATATATATATATATATATATATATATATATATATATATATATATATATATATATATATATATATATATATATATATATATATATATATATATATATATATATATATATATATATATATATATATATTCCAAGTCCAAATTCTTCAAGCAAAAGATTTTTTAATTTTTCATAAGAATTTAAATGAGTTTCACTTCTAATTAAAGTTAATGCTTTATCCTTCAAACATCTTTTCGCAAATAAAAATTTTTGTATATCAGACAATTGAAATAAAGTAGCAAGAGTTTCGAAATTTTCAAACCAAGAATTAATATTTTCGTGTTTTTCTCCTTTAAATATAGGACTAACTGCTTCAATATCCGAAAAATTTACTATTAATTTTGTTTCTGATTCTCTATTCTTTATATCATTACTAGAATTTTGACTATAGGATGTCATATCTTTATACGTATAAACATGAGTTTGTATTTCTTTATCAACATATATTATTATTATTATTACCACGTTTATATAAACTTGCCTTCGTGTATGTCTGTCCGGGTGGAATTTTGTAATCGATTTTAAACTAACTTCCCGACTAGCTACAAGCTTCAAATTTGGCACATAGTTCAGAATTGGATGACAATGCATGAAAATGAAGAGAAAAAAGACATAAAGTAAAATAAAATTAAAATTTTTAAAAAATTTATTTTCGAGATTGTCTTTTGTTGTCGATTCCATTATTTCAAATTTGTATTACATGTCAGATGAAAAGATTTTTATTATCGGAGTATTTTTATTGGCTGAAAAATCACGTGGTAGGATCTAGTTTTTCCTCATTCATTTCCAGATTGTTTTGGTTGTCATCAGCATAGTTTTATCCCTAATTTAAAATGAAAGTTCTATTATTTTAGTAGTGGTCTTGTAGTAGTCTTGACTACTCTTGACTAAGAAAAATAATCTAAATAAAAATATATATTTTTAAGAACCACGTTTTTTGTAGTGAAGAATAATAATGGAAAAGTAATAATTTTTAAAAAATATAAAATAAAAATTAAAAAAATTATAATTTAAAATAAAAAAATTCAAAATAAAAGAATTAAAAATAAAAAATAATATTTTTAAAAACCACGTTCTTGTAGTGGAGAATAATAATTTTAAAAAAAATTGAAAAACGAAAAACGTGGGGTGCATGAAATACATAACAGTACATATACACATACATATACACATTTTCTTACTCATACACATGCACAGCCACATATACATTCACATACATATGCATACACATAAACATATTCCACATTCAGATACAATTACAATTACAGATATACATACACATATTCTCAAGAGCACACATACACACACTAATATAACATTACTGTTATGTATTTCATGCACCCCACGTTTTTCGTTTTTCAAATTTTTTTTCAATTATTATTCTCCACTACAAGAACGTGGTTTTTAAAAGCATTATTCTTTATTTTGAATTTTTTTTCTTAGTATTTAAACTAACTTGTGTAAATTGAGTTACACAAGTTCTAATTGGTAAATGTGATTCAAAATCAGTTTGAGTTTGTTTACAAGGAAACTGATTAGTTTCATCCTCATCTTCAGAGGGATTTTCCATTACTATAGAATTTTTTAAGTTATCAAAATCCGATAAACAAGTTAAAATATGTTTTGCAATTTCGTTTTTATTTCCCTCACTGGAAATACTTAGAATGTCTGTAATTTTAATTAATTCCGAAAAATTGAAAGTATTGCAAATTTCTTGTAGTTTGTTTGAAAATTCTTCATCGTTAGGTTCAGAGGAAAATTCTGAAAAATTTAGAATTTTGTTACGGTTTAATCTAGAAAAATCATTAGGAAGCAAAAGTTTAAATAATAACTTAATTTTGTTTGCAGTCACTAATTTAATTGACGTTTGAATCACATTTATTTCCTTTAACAATATTTTAAATGCACTATAAATACAATATTGTATCATATTTTTTAAAAAAAGGCAATATAAACACTAGAAATGCAATCAAATCATTAATAATATACTATTGATTAAATCTCATAATAACAATTTCAGATCACTATCTAATGTTAATAAAATATTTAATCATAAGATTGAGAAAGAAAAATAATGAGAGGGGGAAAATATGAGCTTTCGGGCTGTGAAAAATATGAGCATTAACCTATGTTTCCATGCAGCTTTTTTCAGTTTGAATACAGTCTTTAAGGAAGGTTTTATAATGATTAATGGAACTATTAGCTCATTTTTTCTAAACTGTGTTTAAACGATTAATTATTCTGATGGCAAATATTATGTTTAACAAAAATGACTGGTCGTAATCTTGATAGATGTATCGAATATATAATTATATATGCCTTGAAATGTGGGATAATCTTAATTTACTTCTTTTTTAATTATTCTCTATAATTTATTTATTCTTCACCTTATTTAGTAAAACTTGAATTTGATTACATCATATGTGTTTGAAGAGCAATTTATAATTAAAAAATAATATTATTTATTGCTTAAAAATATCCTTTTCTTTTAGCACTTTCCTTCTTTGAATCTAAGGACTTATGAATCACACAGTCACAACTAAAGTCACAACTTAAAGAAATTTAATTAAATGAGCCGTAATTTGGATACGTAACGTCAGCATCTGGACAAAGCCAAATTAGTGATGCAAATGTCATTTTTAGCTTTGCTATTCAAACGCCACTTTTCTGTCTTTAAAGCCAGAGACTGTATTGTCCAAAATCAGTCAAAATGACTGAATTGTGAAAGAATAACTAATGTGTAAAGAAATTTGTTTCAAATTAATTTTTAATTTTTTTAAATATTATTTACAGTTATATAACAAGTTATTAGTAAATATTATCACTAAAAAAATTATATGTTGTACAAAAGGTCACAAAATTCTAAGAAATTGTGTCGTAATCATTGTTTTTTTATTGAAATTAAAAAGCAGTCAAAATGACTTCCTCGAGCAATCTAGTGTTAAGGAGAAACAATAACGTTTCAACAATAAATTATTCTAAATAAATTAAAGAATAATATAGGTTAATAAATTTTTAGGCCTATTACTAATAAAATAATACAAAATAACTAATAATTATTAATACTAGCTTAAACATTGAATTATCTTCGGCTAAACGAATTTTATAACAGTGTGCAAAAGTTTCTTATTTCGGTAAAAAAGATAATTTCGGGTTATGGCGAAATCTGCAAAAAGTGAACTTAGCATTAATCAGCCCAAACTTCCACCCTGTCTAAATTATTTGGATTAATATCAGATGGAAGGCAAATTCGATGGAACTTACGGGTATTAAATTTAACATGCTGGTAGATATGAAGTACCTGCCCCACGTATCCCAATTTTTGAATTTTATATTGAAATTTTAACACTCGAGCAACTCATAAATGGCATTATTACTATAGAGAGACATTAAAAAATTCTCAAACAAAGTTATTCATTTTATTTACATACAAAAACGAACTTAGTTCATCGAAATTTTCATAATTATTATTCCTTTTTAATTTTCCAAAATTTTGTTGCAAACTCTTTTTACACCATAAATAATTCAGAAAATTTTGACCACCCTATTGATTTATTAGTTATTCAGTGGATGTGATATAACTACTACTATCCATAATATATTAATTAACAATAAATAATAAGAGTTGCTTATTTTGCTGATTGTCTTCCCCTATCGGTTAAAACAACCTATTAGATCATTATTAAATTAGATCATTCTTGGAATGCCACATTTACGAATTTAAGTGAAGATAAACAATGTTAGCAAATTAACTATAAACAAATACATCAAATAATTGTAAACAAGAAAAGATAAACACGAAGCGGTGGTTTTATACTTCATTCATCACACATATGATTACTTGCTATGTTTGACAACAATTTGATGTTTTCCTTCTCCAGATACCAATGCTTATCGAAAAATATTTTTACTCACAAATTTAATTTATTAACTTTTGCTATTCTTAATTTGAAAATTCAATCACAATCGTATACAAATATAATTAATTACACGCAATTATTTTGGGATTACCTTTCATCATATTTTACAATTACAACAGTTATCGTATTTATAAGTAAATGTCATATATGATTGCAAGGAATCATGCTTACGAGCAATGATTATAATACTAAGAAAAACTCCCCAAAAATGAAATTTAGTAATTTTACTTTCTGCAGAGGCTTTTTCTCAATAAAAATGCAGATAAACAATTGAGAGTAAACTATAGAAATGGTTCCTTGGGTTATTCATCCACTTTTCCTTC
The DNA here is from genome assembly GCF_982258835.1 of Parasteatoda tepidariorum. Classification (NCBI taxonomy): domain Eukaryota; kingdom Metazoa; phylum Arthropoda; class Arachnida; order Araneae; family Theridiidae; genus Parasteatoda; species Parasteatoda tepidariorum. The sequence continues at coordinate 1,708,360 of NC_141755.1, read as the reverse complement.
GAGGTTAATATCTTCCTTACCTGTACTATGCATGGTACTTTATCGCCTTACGAGATCATCGCCAACAAAACCAATTATTTTTAATTTTTGAAATGCCGGATGCTATTTAGGCAAAGTATGAAATAATCGTCCTGATGAGGTTATTAGGTAAATGATGTGCATGTTACTGTGAATGACCGAAATCGGTGGTTGTTGACTTTCACCGGTGAATGCTGACAATCAAATTAGGCGCTTTGGTGAATGTCCGAAATATTTATTACATCCGATTTGATATTAATTTATTCGTGGATATAATTACATTTATTCGATATTTTTATACTTACTGACGATAGATTAGAACAAACATCAGTGTTCGGAGTATCGGGCAAATATATACCGAGAAATGGCACTTGACATTAAAAAAACATCAGTGTAGGGTATACCAGGCAAATGTATACCGGGCAGTGGCACTTTACTTTAAAAAACATCAGTGTAGGGTATACCGGGCAAATGTATACCGGGCAGTGGCACTTGACCTTAAAAAACATCAGTGTAGGGTATACCGGGCAAATGTATACCGGGCAGTGGCACTGAACCTTAAAAAAACATCAGTGCAGGGTATACCGGGCAAATGTATACCGGGCAATGGCACTTGACCTTAAAAAAACATCAGTGTAGGATATAGCGGGCAAATGTGTACCGGGCAATGGCGCTTAACCAGACCTAGTATGACTAGACCTTTGGTATTTGTCCGAAATATATACTAAGTCTAGTGCCATTTTTGCTATAGCTTAAATATTAAAAAAAATTAAACAAAGCGCTTGAATCAATTTTAAACTGATAACGAAATTATTGCTTTAAAATTAAAAAAATAATAATAATAACTGCGCCAAATAAGAGTAATTGAAGTAGTTTCTTTATTCAGCGCATGTGCGGAAAAAAATTTAAAAAAAAATTATCCACGAGCATCTGAAAGTGGATGAATATCCCAAGACATCATAGAAATACGGTCAAGATAGCCTGGTTGATAGAACGTGGCCCATGTTCAAGAGGTCGTGAGTTCAATCCCCACCGGACAAAAACTCTTTGTGTACAAAACGGTGACTGGTGCACGATAAATCTGTCGAGGTCATAAAGTCCTCCAAAGCTTCCACAACAAACCAATACCTCTGGGGGTGCTGGATCGGTCAAAATTAAGATCTGCGGATGGAGAGTATGTGAATGTGTTTTCCCTGTAAAACGGGCTGTGGCGTATGAGTGTAGCAGAAGTCGAATTTTCGGCCATAGATGGCGCCACTGAAAAACAAGAAGAAGAGCACCCCTCTTGTTTTTATGGCATACGACAACAATAACTATAGAAATGAACAACTCAACCCAAAATATATTATTTAGTCTATAAAATTTGTTTTGAGCAATTTAATCCATCGATTATTTTAGCAAACTTGACACTACATTTATTTTGTGTGGTCTGGAATGGGATTTGAGTCATAATTCAAACTTTTTGAATTATCTACTGCAAAGCTATAAATTACTGGAATTTTTGCCTTTTTTTTAACACTTTTGTTATTTTTTCATAAAACAGTGGCGTATGCTCGCAATAATAATACAATAAAGAAACAAGTACTGTTAGGCCTAGTACTTAATAGTGTCATTTAAAGTTTTAGAGGAGAACATACTCCTATAAGTATTATTTTTATTTAAAACTACAGAAATTTGGTGATGCTTTAGTTTTGTGAAGCACTGATTAAATTAATTTGCATTGCATTGGGTTGAATTCTAACTGCAAAAATTGTTTTTAAAAAATCATCAAAGGTTTTCAAGCTATTATTTACATAAAAACTAAAATTTTCACTCACTCGGTAATTTTTTGTTTTTTAGAAGATTTTTAGTTTTACTGAAATTTCTCAATTGGCTTTTTCCTCAAGTGGTAATTATAAAATTACTTTGTTAAATTGTGCATAAACTATTTAAGAATTTTAACTTTAAATAAAGAAAATAGCAACTTTCTTGAGCGTTTTAAAATGGGAAAAGAAGATCCAAAATTGCTGAAGTTTCAGAAAATTATTGGTGGGATATAACTATAATTATATTATTGGTGGATAATTATATTTACCTATTTGACCCCTAAATGACATGAAATGTCGTAGCGATATTATCCTTCTGCTCTTCAAACACTCTGAAGGGATCCTGATGCAGCTTCTTTCAATCTATCCTATCAAGTGCTATACCAATGTTTCAATTTGACACTTCTGAGCCGTTGGAGAACTGCAGATATTATGAAGATTGCAGTGGATTTACACGATATGATGGTTTAAAGTATCCATACCATTTTTGTGATCCTACCTTGAACCTACTTTTCTTAGAACATTTCCTTCACTTTATAACATGCATAAAATGTATGGCTTTCAATGCCAATGCAGTTTTTAAACATTGTACGAGTTTCACTGTTCTAATGACATTTTTCTCACCAAGAAGCTCTACTTGTTGAAGCGAATAATAAATAAATCTCAATTTTACGAGGGTGGTCACCTCAAAAGATTCAGAACACGTAAAGAGGGATTTCCTTTATTCTAAGCCACTGAGTCGTTCCAAAATGGTGAAAGGTGTCCCCTCCCCTCTGAATAAAAAGAAGCTGCTGAATCAAGCACAAAGTTATAAAAAATGAAATTTTGAAAATTATAAAACCTGTAAATGGAGGAGAGCACTCTTATAATGTGAAAGACGAGCTTTTTGTACAAATTTTGACATTTTTTTATGAATGCTAATGCTTTTCCCGAAGAAAAAAAAACCTGCAGTAGGAGAAAAAAATTCTTATCTTACGGTGCATTATCATGCACCAACCCAACCAATGATATCAATAAAATAATTTTAATTTTTAAATGATCTAATTTTAATTGACTTTCAAAGGTTCTATGAAATGCATCTCCTGCAATAAACGTATACATTTTTACGTTTTAGTTCATAGCATTGTTTCTCTACGTTATTTCAATATCAAGTTTGTTGAAATTTTTTTTCGTTAATGCTTTTTTTTTTTACATTTCTGATAATTTTGCATATTTTATTTAAAATCTCGTTTTAATTCATTTAGTTAAAAATTTCATAAGTTTTCTTTTTAAATAAACATCTAATGAAAGGAGTGTCCTTTTTTTCGATAAAATAAAAAGTTTGTAGAAATCAATATTCAGACAGTAGTATTTAGAATTACCAGAATTATGTGAATCTAAGTATCAGCGTCCCGCAGTGGACTGATCGTTAAGACACGGTTCCCAGCAGATCACCGAAGTCAAGCATCACTGGCTGCGGTCAGTGTGCGGGTGGGTGACCACTTGGATCAGTCTGCGTAGGGACCGAGGGTGTGCGGTATTGGTCCTCGTTAAACTGTGCTACCGTAAAGTGCTCGACTTCGCGAGGCAGGTCGTCGGGCTACCGAAGCGGGGGTGTCATCCCCTCCGCAGAGGATCAAAATTGTGATGGCATGTCTTCGGATCATCCTCCGGGATGTTTCCCAGACCGTCGCCAATAGCCCATTGTGCAGCTCTAGTGCGACGTAAATTAACAACAACAACAACAACCTAAGTATCAGCATCCCCCATTAAACCTATAGTGTATGTGTCCTCATCATTTGTCACTATCTGCCTTGTATTCTATAAAATATTTACATTCCACTTTACACTGAATAAAATTTTGAGTATTTTTATCATCATCTATTCATCTTGCACTACATTTAATTATTCAATTCGAATTAGTTTATGAACACTTTTTCTTTTGTAAAATTAATTCAAATGATCGTAGAATTTATTGCCTTTCGACAAATGTAAAAAAACTTTTCTACCATGTATAGCAGAAGTACAAATTTAATATATATATATATATATGTATATGTATATACATACATATGAAGGGAAAGAATATCTGGGGGAAGAATATCTGCTTTAGTATGCCGTGCCGTGTAGAGTAAAATGAGGGTAGAACGAAATTTGGGTGGTCGAGCTATCGCAACTACGGTAAAAGAAAAGTTAATTAATGCCTATGTTTTTCAAACAATATTATAGTTTCATAGTTAGGCTAGATTCAATCTAAAAATACTACATTGTATTTATTTACTTTTTAAATTTGAACGCGATGCAAAAAGAAAAAGAAAATGAAATTTTGATTGTAAAATTGTTATCCTTTTATAAAACTCATGAATCCATCGATTATTTACATTTACAAACAATGCATTCCATGCGTTTTTTGGCAAATTTGTTTGAGGTGCATCTATTAAAAGATATCTTCTAAAACTGTTTTATTTGACCTAGTTCTAGTTTCAAAACAAAAAACTCTATGTTTGCAATGGTGCGTAATTAGGTTTCGATAAATCATGATAAAAATCACAGTAACAACATGTGAGATTGATATGTTTTGGAAACTAAACTACCCCTGAATAACTCTTCTTTTTTATTTGTTTATTCTTTTATGTTTACTATGTTTAAAATTGCTTCGACTGTCTTTCATCGTAGACGCGTAGAGAAAATATTTACTCCAAGTGCTGTAATCGCACTTGTAACATATTTTCAACTCTCTGAAATGCTCCGTTACTCTTCTTTCACAATAGCGTTTGTTAATTTTATTGACTGATGCTCAAGTGAAATAAATACTTTTTTAATAATACTATGTAAATTTTCAGCTAGTAAAATATTTTATAAAAAGCAGGATAGATTACACTTGGGGAAAAAAAAATTGCATTTATACTAATACTTGATCTTGCCTAATTCGGGTATGGGGATTTTAATGGATAACCCATGCCCGGAAATCTCGTCGCACGAGAGCTCTTCCCTGTTATATAGACAATAAGGAACGCCCCAATCTGCATATAATGACATTTCCGGGCATTTGTTCCTATACAATTTTAATCCAGACGAAGTTTGTTACAACCTTTACGCTACCCCTTGTAATATATAACATTTTTAAACGTGTACATTGCGACAAAAAATGCATTAAATCTGTCCCCTGTGTTATGAATGAAAATTCCGGAGATGTTTTATCAACAATTTCTGCTACTTAATTTCTTAAAAAGAAAACTTTTTTTCCTTTTGGCCTTTTAATTGAAGAAAAAAAGCTTCCCAACCATTTATTTTTGTACATAAAATTGCTATCTTGTCCTTTTCCTTTTGTTAAAGAGCAGCAACAAATAAATTATCCGCAATATCTTTTAAATTGTTTTCTTTGTTATTAAAAAATAATGACTGATACTTGTTTAAATAAATTGCCAATTAATGACTGTTATTTGCTAAAATAATTTAAGTGATATAAAAAAAATTTTCATTGAATGTGTTTCTCGATTTTATAAATTCGCTATAAGACATTCCTCAAAATCCACACTATTTCGTAACATAAATGCACATACAGATAAGATTCGATTTTTGCTATGAAAAAATAATCGAAGTGAAGAAGAAAAAAATTTATTTCATATTCTTAGATAAATAGTTTCTATTATTTTTGGTGGACCACTGGGAAACACGCTGCTTCAATTAAATTCTATGTCTAAATTGTACATGATATTATTGCATCAAATGAGTCCTGTTTCAGTTTTGAAACGCTATACTAAAGATCCTGAAACTGGGCACTACATGCTGCCTTTTTCTCATTTGTCATGAACTTCTAGCTCTTGTAGAGGTAGACAGTGCTGATTGGAATGCAAACGACCTTTCTTTTTCTGCATGGCGAGAAATGCATCACTACAAAAGTAAGCTGTATTCTAATATCTGGGCAACATCGGAAAATTGACTTTGTTTGGGCCTTGTAAAAGGATTTATTTTAGAGGGTTTGATCGCGATGCATATCTTCGTTGCGCATGAACCATCTGGCTTTAATAGGTTGTTGTTGAATACTACAAAGAATATGAAACCTACATTTCTTATTACAAATATGACATGGTAATTACAAATATATTTCTTTATTCCATTCCTCCTCTAAAATGAATCATACTCAAAGTAATTTCACTACAAATGTTTTGTTACTATTTTCAAGAACTTAACAAACACTGCTTGTTTATGGGTCATAATATTTTGTTTATGATATTGCATTTTCATATTTAAAAACTAATTACACTCCCTAATATTTAGAATCTAATGATTTCAATTTTAACATGGTTTCTAAATAAAAGGTTGTGATTAAAAAAGCTTATAAAAGGTTGTGATTACAAAACACCTTATGTAACTATAGTTAAAGACAAGTTGTGTTGCTATAATTTTGCCGATTCGGCATTTTCAAGAACTTAACAAACACTGCTTGTTTTTGGAACGTCAGATTTTGTTCATGGCGTTGCAATTTCATATTTAAAACCTAATGACGTTCCTCTAATATTTAGAGTCTGGCGAGTTAAATTTTGAGAAGGTTTCTAAATATGCTTATATAAAAGGTGGTGATTACAGAACACCGTATATATTTAGTTAAGGACAAGTAAAACTTTTACCGATTCGTCATTGAATAATGGGAACAGATTTGACGCTGCATCGTTCAGTCGAAGAAAATAATTGAAAGTCTTATTTTGAAAGAGAATTATTTGATACTGCCTTTTGGTTAATGGAATGGTTGAAAGATTTAATTTTAAAATACGAAGAAAATTTTATAATTGAAATAATATTGAAATAATCAATTGAAGCGCAACTCACCTATCCCGATAGGTTCTTAAAAAGATTAGTTAGGTTCTCAAATGATGTTTATAACACTGCTCCTTAGTCACTAACGTAGATTTCTGGGAATCATAGCAAAATTTCGAAAATTCTAATAATATTGTTAAAGAAGACCTTTTTGCTTGGCTCGTAATTTCCATTTTCTTTAAATTTCTAGATCTTCGATTCTTTTCCTACTCCACCCGCAACAGCTATTCTACTACAACCCTACTGCTATTAACTATTTTGTTCAATCTTGGTCCCTATTTGATTTATTTTATTTATAACCGACTTTGAGCAGCCGACCCAATTCTGTGTTTATGACTATCAATGTTCAACTCCATAGTCTTGTAATTTTGAACCCAATCCAGAAGACAAGAGAACTCCTGGATCAAGTATTGGGACAAATTAGGTATCTTGGAAAACTTTTTGATGGAACCAACCCGCATGTGCGTTACGTGGTGAGGAAAAACCATGAAAAGCTTCCACTGTCAGCCCAACTCCAAGGGGATTCTGAACCATTATCCCTTTATCACTCAGGATATTTTACGTCAGTGCTGTGGTCGGTGCGAGCCGGGAGCAGAACTCGTATCAACCAGTCACAGCAGGGCTTCGAACCTGAGGCACCTCATTTTGATGCAACAGCTCTATATCCACCGCAACTCTTTCTCCTTAACCCTATTGATCAATCCTCTTTTCTTTATTTTTTGTAATTTATTTGTTATTTCTCCTGCGTATGTATTTCGCTCTTTCATAAAGTGTTTCGCCACTGAAGCATCAACCAAGGGGTAAAAATGATCATATATCTTTTCATATGAAATTGTTTTAACTCTTCTAGTACAAAATTGACATTGCTTTATTTCGATGTGTATGTATTTATGATTCCAAAGTGGCTGTCCGAATTTATTTGCTAATTTTTTGGAAAATATTAACTGCAAGTAATTTTTATCGAAAATATATTTTGATACGTTAGCTCCGGAGAAAATATCTCAAATTAATGTAAATTTAAAGAAGGGGTAAAAAATTTTATTTCAGAAAAATATATTTTCCATAAATGATCGTAGAACATGATGGTGTCATATATTGATGCCTTTCCATATTTAGAAATTCATTTTTAGCTCTTACTCAATTCTTATGTCATTTCACAGAAGCAACTTCAATTGATAAAAAAATGAAAGTAAAAATAATAAACATTTTAAGGTGATTGAATAAATATGAAGGAGGAAATAGCGATCCTAAGAGCTCCATTCCAATGCAGTGAATCAATTTATCATGTCAAGATGGTGTTGAGATTAAACTATGGACAAGAGAGCTCTCGAACTTACGCATGTTTCTTATCTCATCCTTTCTTCCCCTCCCAATCATTTCCGCTCATTTCTATACTTGTTTATTCATTGATCACTTCTTTTTCAGTGCAATTCGATGTGTAAAATGTAATTGATTGCATTGGTTCAGCTCTTATCTTGAAATCAAAATATGAGTCATTCCTTATTTACTGTTGTAGACAATCTTCCATGAATGACTTAATTTCAAAAACCTCAACAAGGCGACAAATACAGAATTCCAGCTGGTTCGCCAAAAGTTTAAAAGTGTCATTAAAAGTAATTATAAACAATTAAAAGGTCGACTTCAATGACTGCAAGGATGATAAATGGAACTTAACGAAACAATTACAGTCATTAAAGGTTTAAACTAAGGTAATTTTCTTTAGTTAACAACCACTTCAGCTTTAAAAAGAAAGCGTGACGTGACTTCAAATCCATCTGCGAAAGTTTATATTAATAATATAGTGTGATGGGTAAGTACGTATGTTTCTGCAAAATAAATGCAAATTAGCTCAAGTGCTACAACATTATTGAAAATGGATTGCTGAGGGATTATCGATTAAAGTGGCATTTAAATTTATAAAAATCTCACCGAAAGAGGGAAATGTCTATACAGTATATTAATTGTCAAACTTTTTTAAATATTGGGATGATCAAAAATATTTATTTTAATCGTGGGTGTAGGTCTAAAACTAATTACCTCTAAACCACGTGTGTTGAAAAAAAATAATGCAAGTTAATTTATGTACGTATGTGAAATTAATGTATTTTATGAGTTACTTAATTCTAACACTTATTACTAGTTTCTACGAATGGTTAGTTGAAGAAATAACTAGTTATAGCTTTTTGAAATGCTATAACTAGTATGCGGAATGTATTAAATTAAAATACAGTTTACGAAGTATGCATACTATTATACTTTATTTTCGAGGAAGGGAGTAAACTAAAGTGTTTATTGGAATATAGTACATAATTTCGATTTTTTTTTCCCCTTAATCTTTGTGTTTTTAAAATTTCTAAAAAATAACAGAAATGGTCAAATTTCTTGCAATTAAATTAATTTATAAGAAATATAGGGAAAAAAAGGCAATTGCAAAATATTTTAAATAAAAAATATTTTAAATAAAAAAATTAGTTAAAGGTTAATATTTTTGGACGGCATTTTTAAAATCGAAGTAGCTAAAAAAAATTCACAACACTTAATCATCATTCATAAATTTCACATCTTTCTCTTTTAATTTATTTATTAGAATAAGACCTTTAGTTTTTATGATTTTTTTAGCAGTTTCTTCGTACAAAATTGTAATTTCTAAGAAAGCAATTAATTTCTTTATGAATATGATATTTATAATCTGCATTAACTTTTCAAATATGCAGCAGTCTCAAGTGAGCTTGTGTGTTAAAAATTCCACAGGAATTTTCTTGGATTTCTTCCATTGTTCACTGAGTCAGGGTTACCCAATAGAATTTGGCCCCGGAAGAAGATTTAAACTTAATTTTAAAATGACGCAACTTTCTAGTCTTTTTATAGTAAATGTCATTTGCGTAAACTAAATATAAAGGTGACTTAAAGAAAGCGGAGCAAATATTTTAATAACATTCTAATTGTCAACTAAATAGACATTTTAAACACCTAACACTTGATTCGGTAGCAATTTCTCCCACTTTATATATTCAGAGTAACTAGAAACAACTTTTCTATTTATTTCCTTAACAATTCTTAGAAAATAAATCAATACACTGTGAACGATAAAGTTGTTCTTTCGGGTAAAGAAATTGATAACGTTTTTAATAGACTAACTTCCGTATTTCCCATTGGTAACGAAGGATTTTAATTTGCTTAATTCCATGATTATCAAAACTGCAGCAGAAAAGTGCTGATTAAACTACTTCTTTTTTAGTTTCTTTTTAGGATAAATCAAAATATGTTACTACCTAAACTTATTGACATGTTTTTCAATTTTCAAAATTTTCTTTTGCCATTACCACTTAGTTGTGATTCAATTTTACATATAACCTCAGAAGGTATTTGGGTGGATTTCAAAATCATGATTTCACGGTTATACAATTTAAAAATAACACAGCATTTAATGGAGCAAGAAAATAAGATTTAAGAAAGCTAGTTCTTTCTCGTTCATTTTTAACAAACATTCTGAAAATAATAACTTTTAGTGTTGTCATACCATTTTTTTAAAAATCTATTTAAAAGTCGTTTGTTAAATTTCATGTATTTCTAAATATCTACAATTATTTTATGATACTTCCTCATCAAATAATTCTCGATTGAAAGTTTAAAATTTCGTTTATAGTTAGAAGTTTTGTTCTTCAGAAAAGCTATTTAAAAAAAGAGTGATGGTATATTTCTGAATTTCACATAATGCGTTGTTTCTGAAGTACTTTAATACAATTTACTTACGGCGCGCTCTTCTTAACAAATTTATAATATCAAAGCTCTTCTTAACACAACGTCACGTAAAATTTATTTCTTTACCTTCAAAACTTCGGGATAATACAGAATATTAAAAATCAGGGTGAAAAACGGTATAAAGGTTTTCGAAATCAATTTATATATCGAAGAAATAACAAAGACTTTGACTTATTTTATTTACGCCTGCTTATTTTAAAATAAAATATAGGTGAGTATCATTAGAACTAGAACTGATATCTTTAGTATTCAAGTGAAAGCAAAAATAAATTTCACGCCCATATGTCATACCCATATATTTGCTACCACTTTTTTTTTCTGATTTATTCCGGGTGTTTTCCTCTTGCACTATTATTTTCCCCACTTATACCCCTTATTTATGTATATAGGTGAGTATCATTAGAACTAGAACTGATATTTTTAGTATTCAAGTGAAAGCAAAAATAAATTTCACGCCCATATGTCATACCCATAGATTTGCTACCACTTTTTTTTCTGATTTATTCCGCGTGTTTTCCTCTTGCACCATTATTTTCCCCACTTGTACCCCTTAATTTTATTTTAACAGAGCGATATGCTGCAAAAAAAATGTAAAAAAAAGTGGTTGCACACTATTTCTGAACACTTAACGTTGCATCAATCACTTTAATTTTAAAAAGTCAGACAGAAAAACATCGAAATTAAATGATGGATATTTAGAGTATTTACTTCATCGAAAATTAATTAAACGAAAAGAAATTTTGTTGGCTACCTAAATTTTACGCTGAAAGTGTTAAAATATTACGAATCGTCCTGCTTTACTTTACAATAATTGCATTCATGTAATTTTTGTTTTGTTTAATTTCTGTTAAATACACACCTTCTACACGTTTTTTAAAACACTTTTATTCAATAGCAATTGATAAAGTAAAAACATTCCTTTATGTTAAGAATCATTCACCAATTAACACTATAAGAATATTTTGTTTACTAAAGATGAAAATAGTTAATGGAAGCTATTTTTGTGTCCCTTAAGGTTTAAACGATGATTTAAATTTTTATTAAAATTTTTTTTTTTTTAATTGTCAATCAAAGTTTCGAAATTATGTGCCATTTTATTGATAAGACGCGTCGCAAAAATATGAGAATATTTGAACTCCTATCAACCGCATCGTTTCATAAGATAAATACTCACTGGTTATGAAAACCAATGCAAAAAGTCACATAGAAAATCGTAAAACCTATATCTGTCTCAAAATTTATAATAAATTATGTGGGTCCCAAAAAAAATCTAAATAAAATAACATTATCATGTGATAAGCGCTTCTATTGTCCACGTTTAAACACACTACACTTATTTCAACTTGACGGATCTCTAAATAGGGTATCCTATTTCAAGAACTGTGATTCACACATAACCCGATAGGTGGTGAATCAAAGAATACTGTCTTAATCAAGCTGTAAAAATAACGTCGTGGTACTTATCCAGTATTACGAACGTAATAAAAACAACTTGTTATAATTGAAACAAATGAGACTTATAATAGTCTGAACAATACGTTGCCGGTTGTGGAAGCATCATTCCCTTCCTAATGTATCTCTCTCTTCCTCGACTTGAAGTGGGGATATAAATGGATCCAGGATCTTCATGAAGGGGTGAATAACTCTTTATGGTCTGATGATGCTTGAATTTTTATGTACAAAAAGTCTAAGTACCTCGAAAAGATTTCTCGCAAGGGTTAAAGATCAGATTATGTCATTCTGAACTCGTGTAGGAATTCTCTGATGCTTATTTAAGGAATTGCACTTTTCTATTTTAGTGTCATCTTTAAAAGTTGATGTGCGGGAAAACACTGCCTTCCCATTTTCTGTAATAAAATTAACTTATAAAATTTGAACTGCGAAACAATTCAACTAAACCTGTTTTAATTGGGTGGTGAAAAACAATATTCTAAAGATATAAAAAAAATTCAAATCTTGGAGCAAGCAATTATATATATATATATATATATATATATATATATATATATATATATATATATATATATATATATATATATATATATATATATATATATATATATATATATATATATATATATATATATATATATATAGCAATGGTTTGCAGTTGTAATAAAGTGTAAAGGGGTTATATTTTTTAAAGATAAAATGACATTGATTTAAAATAATATCAGCAGATAAAAACTGTAAGAAGTTTTCCTCTTTTTATGTATTCATAAAACGTGTAAACAATATAGCGTTATTTCCACAAAATTGAAGCGTATTGTTAATTGTTTAACTCCATATTATAGATTTAAGTCAAAGCACAGAAGCAAAGAAACTTTTCAGACAATCATTAGAGAAAGTATCTGTCATATTGAAGAATTTTTTAAATAAATCAACCCACATTCCTTTTACATCAGATGGAAACTAAAAGAACCTCTCACGGTTCACCAGATGTTAAAAAAAAGAAGAAAAGAAGGTATTTTATCGTTGGGGAGCGAAAGCTCTCTGGCATTGTAGGATGGTGAGATATAAGTTGCCGAAGTTATTGATATCGAAAAATAGAGAGTAGAAGGGGTGCAGTGGTTGCTTTTAATGCAAGCATTGCGTATTCGAATTCCGGCTGCTACAGTTATTTAATAAATAGTCGGCTCTCTCTTGACCCTTGATAATGACAATGTTTTTAAAAATTGTAACAAATGAAAAACGGATTATGGGTTAGAGACATCAGACTAATCGTAAAAGATTTTTCTGTTTCTTCTTCTCCATGAATTATAAAAGTGCTTCTCCATATAATCATACCATAAAAGTTGTTCCATAAAAATATCTATCAAGTATGGTGAAGAGTCTACACATGGCGTTGGCTGTGCCTCCTCAATAAAACTGAATAAAATTCAATTCGATTTTATTAGAACTAAAGACTGATGAAAATGTTTTGCTTGAAGCTTCAGCCATTCTGTCAAAATCAACTGCACGGGGATAAATGAAATTGTGTTATTGTTATGACACGAATACCTTTCTCTTAACGAACCAACACCACTGAATCACCTGTTTGGGATAACTTCGATGTACGGAGGGGAAATTAAAGATAGAAAGAGTATAAATACGATGAGTTGTAAAAAGTCAGAGCTGCCATCTTTTTAAACTTTAAAGGAAAATTTCTTATTAGTTTTTGTTTGAATGTATGATTCTTTATTTCTTCCATTTGATTTTACTACATAAATGTGATTTAAAAGTTCATATGAAACGCTATTTTGATCTAACTCTCTCGTGGCAGGGCTTTTAAAATGTTGGCAAGATTACCAACTATTCTGAAAGATTCCGTTATAAATTGTTTACCACTCTATAAGATATTTTGAAAAAAGCGTAGTAGTTGGCAGCTTCGAATAGTATAAGAGGCAAACATTTGATGTAAATACTTAAAATCTAGATCTTTTGATTCAATTAGAATTTTTTTTTTTTTTTTTTTTTTTTTTTTTTTTTGCCTAGTTGCTTACGATGCAACAAAAAATTATTAACCGCATTCGTAAATGAATGAGAACTCATTTTTCGATAAATTTCGAGCACAACTCTTATAAACGTATTATTTTCAAATCATACTTTAATAATGAATTCTACTCATATCAATATCGTTTTTTTTTTCTTTACGAAAAGGCTAAATTATGAGACATATAGTTTCATACACAAAAATAATGTCATAGCAATTAATTATACAATCTTAAGAGATTATTAAAACAGACACGCACAAAATTTTTCCTCGTGGGACATTTATAAATACGGTTATAGATTTTCTACTATAAAATGTAATACAAAAATATGTAAATTATGATCAAAAATGTTTAAAATATTAGATTTATGTATAAAATATTTAAAAATATTGTGTTTAAAATAGTAGCGTTCATAATCATATCGTTACCATAATATATTAATATAATTTATTTAATAAAAATACGTAATCTATAAATGTTCGCTTAAATTCTTTCATATTTTTAAAGCTGTTTAGTTTTATTGGATACTTTTCACGCAAGAACATCGTTTGCGTTACTTTGGAGCTAGATTAATATTTTATACTAATTTTAAATTACGTAACACATTTTATCTAATTTCAAAGTAACATAAACGTTGTTCTTTTTGGATAATTATCTCATAAAATATTTTTATGCGATATTTATCAAACTCTAAAACAACTTATCGTTTTGAGGAGAAAGTGTGAAGTATTGAAAGCGCGTAAATTCTAAATATTAATACATTTTATGAAAAAATGTCGCACATATTTGAAACACTTTTGCCTAAAAGAAAAAAATAGGTCATTCATTATTTTAGAGAAAAATAAATTTATAAGGATATTTTAATAGTTTTTAATAATTTAACTTATTTTTCATATTTTACTATATAATAAAACAATCAAACTTTAAATCACTTACGTTTACGTATAATCAATTGAGGCGGAATTCCAGTCGGGAATATCACACCAAGGCATACTTCTTCAAAATCTGGGCAACAATCCGCATTATTTGTTCGATCGCAAAACATATCGCAATAACAAACTGTACCTAGTATAGGTACAGTACAAGTATCATCCCTGTGAGGGCAACACTGTTGAGGTCTTCTATTGCGGCAATAATTTCCCCTCAAGTCATTCTTTTCATGTTCGTAATGATAATAATTGGGATGGTGTAACCCTTGTGTATATACTGTATCCAGTACTGAGAGTACGAATACTGCAACAATTAATTGCATAAACATTTTTATATACATTTTTTTTAAATCAAAATGTGGGGATCCTTAGCTTTGCACCTCTCACAGTATTTCAGTACAATCGAGGGTTATCAAAATTGTTCGCAAATTAAAAGAGTAAATTTAAAAAATTTCGCAGAACACTTTCGGTGGTTTGGAAGTTTCATCTTTAACTGATTGAAAACTGTCTGCTTTTTGTTTACTAAAAAGATTCCCTGTAGCGCCATCTGGATGACAAGATATCAACAGGTGAGACACTTTGCGAAATGTTTATTTGTAGCAGAGCAGTTTCTTTAAGTTAGCTATAAAGCTTTGATTCTGGAAATTTTAAAGCTGCATTCAAGGAAAGAAAGGGATACTCTACTTCGTAGCTAATTCATAAAGTTTTGTATACACTAAACAAAAAATAACTAAAGCTTCTTTAAATTTATAACTCAAAAAGTGTCATGATATATCTTTACTTTAATGAATAATAATAAAAATGGTAATTAAAAGTCAGGAAATAATTTTAAAAATTAGGTGAACGGTTCTATAAATGGTGCAATTTCCAATTGTTTTTGTTGTTTGTTTTGTAATTGCAACTTTTTTTATGCAAAGATACAATAACTGCCTATTTGTTCAATCGTTGACGAAAAATTTTCCTAGTGGTTACAACTTTTATATTTTAACGAATACAACTTTGATTTTAAAGTTTAAAAAAGAACGACCCTATGCATTTTAGATTAATCAGTTATCAGTTATGATTTTAAGTGTTGTGTGAAGTAGAAAATTCTTTTTCTTACAAACACTTTGTAAAATCTTTCCCAATGACTGTACAAATTGGCATCAATACCTACTTATGCAAAAGGAATAAAAAATTGTCAATTTTAAATTTTAAAAAAGATTAATAAATTAAATTTTCAAATCGAAAAAAATATATATTGCGGTACTATTACATTTTTATGTTTCTTGAAGTACAATTCAAAAACCCTTCTTTCATGCACTTTAATGTCAATTTCCCTTTTTCGTTTCAAACAATTCTCAGGAACCATTTAAGATAATTAAGCATTTTTTTAAGAATAGTTCTTCAAAAAAATTACGATTATTTATTAGAGTAAACTAACCAGTGAAGGAACACATAAGCTTCGCTTGCCTTTTAAAAAATCATATTAATTTCAAAATTCGTAATTTTAGTTAAATGACAGTGTCAACATATTTGTTACTAATTGCAAATTATGTAAAAAAAATTGTAGAGAACTTACATAATATTGTTTTAAAGTTTTGGAGGTTCAAATAACCAGTAGTAAGAAGACCAAGTGAAGGAACAGCTCTTGCCAGTGAATGAACACCCATTAAAGGAACACTTAATTTTGGTTATTTTTTAATGCTTTTTATGAATTTATAAGCCATACAAATATTTAAAAACAAGCCTATTCTTGAAATTATAACATATAAATACTTGGAAAATGTTAACTTTTTTTTGTAATCATGAATTGAAAATTAAAGTGTCAACATATTACACATTCTGTTCATTCACTGGGAAATCTATGCCCAGTAAAGGAACATGCCTGTTCCCTCACTGGTCAGAAGTGTTTTTCGTATTTTTAACATACTTTTGATGTGGAATATCACTAAAGGTACAAGAAAATTAAAGTTTATCTTTTATTTTCATTAACTTAGAAGAAAAAAAACAGTAAAGGAACACTTGTTCCTTCACTGGTTTTTCATCGTTTGGTGATCCAATGAATAAACACCACTTATCTCAGTACTTTGTTATGGTATGATGCTTAAAAATAAATAAAACGTATCTTCAATAACTGTATTTTGAATTCTCTTTTACACAGTGAGAAAAATAAAACTATTACATGCAATTAATTCCACTTAAAACATATAAATACAAACACTCACCTTATAATTTTTTCAAAGAAACAAGGTGTTGCAGAGTTAATAACAAATTCAAAACGTTTACATTATCTTTAATAATGCAATTTAAACTGATAAAATGAAAATTTGAACGGAACTGTTCAAATAGTTTCTGAGAAATGAAAATTTTAGAATACGAATTTTTTATGCGATTGAGGTTGGAGCAAAGGGCCGTTAATGGTCTAAGGAGCCCAGGTAGACACTTATTAAGTTGAATATTTGATAAGAAAGGAAAAATTCAAAAAACATGATACAGTAGATTATATTGTAAAAATTTTATTTACTTCAAAAATTATAAAAGTGGAAAAAGTCGACATGGTTCAAGGATTCAAAAATAAACACCCGCTTTCAAGGCGTAAATGGAAGAAAAAAAATTAGATTTGAAAATTTAAAAAAAAAACGCATATTTGAAAATGAAAAAGAGGCAAAACGAAATAAATGTGAAAAACGAAATTAAGGAAACCACGAGGGCCAAGAAAAGCAAATAAGGGCAAAAATGCATTTCCAGATGATAGGGAAGACTGGTGAAGAGCTCGTGTCGTTAATTGGGATGAATGAAATCATTTATATGAATGAAACTAGTTTTCAGAATATCAAAATGAGCTGTTGTGACAGGGCTTGAAGGATAGCGTTATCGAAATTAAATTCATGTCCACGGTTCCAAGATGATTTATCAAATTTTTGTTGACGGAAATATATATTGTGTTCCTTTGACATAAATTTTGAGGAAAGTCTGGATTTTCCGATGTAGCCAAAGTAACATTTGTATGTATTAAATGCCCCAACGATTTTCAATACTCCAAAACCATATTTACTTAGCTAAATTACTGAATTACAAAAATTTGAGAAAAAATTTATAATTAAGATGCTTTTAAAAGTGCGAATGTGGGTAAGAGATGTTGATAAGTAGTTCTTTTTTCGGCCGCGATATCCCAATGTTTAGATCATTGGACTGCAGTCCGGAGTTCGATCTTCGAAACCACTGAGACCCACAGAGTGAATACAATATACTAGCTCGTAAAATCTGTGGAACCGAAAGCCCCAGTCACTGATCTGTACCCTAGGTACAAGGATCAGAAGAAAATTTCCTCCCCCTCAGAACTGTGTCTAAATTGAGGAAATAAAGGCCTCACAAATGATTGGGGCAGTCATCTATCTATGGGGTCCTGAGCTAAGACGTGCTTTCACCCTCGCGGTGCTCTCTTGTCAAAAGAAAGGTACACCTCCCCGACTTAATTGGTTGGTGAACTTGACTTGCCCGAGTGTCATTGGAAACAACAAGCAGCAACACCATATAATGCAATAGCATTATAACACATTTTAAGCACCCCCCGCCATTAATAAAGGTAGATTTTAAAAAAGCGTGCTTTATTTCATTGATGATGCTTACAGATGATCCAAAAATAATACGATAATCTATTCAAAATATGAATACCTTATTTTGATTGTAATCATAAAATCCCTTTTGTACTATGATAGTAAAACTGATCAAGTGTTAAGAATAGCAGATCATTTATTCAAATGAAAATGTGAAATTAATATTTTCTCATAGGTCGATATTCAACTCATTCCTGGATTGAAACCTATTATAAGGTCAGATGGACCAGTCTGAATCTTCACGTTCTAGGATTCAATCTTAATGGTTTGAGGTGGTGATCTCAAATATGCTAATTAATTAGTGTAGACAATAGTTTTAATTACGAAATTAGACAAAAAAGCTTTTTCCCTAAATAAACATACCCTTTTTTCGACGAATTTGGATTTTCGACTTCCAAAATATTGGGAGTAGCCCCAATCTGGGAAATATGGTCACAATAATTAGGTCAGGAGAGCTGTCCAAAGTTAGGCAAAAAGCAAAATTTGAGCAAAATCGGTTGAATAATTTTTGGGAAATCAAATTTTAACAATACTACTTTTTTTTTTAAATTCGATTTCTCTTGAACTATTTGATCGATTTCCTTCACATTTTGTATTTTGCCATATGAAATTACGTACTTTAAAAAAACGTAAAAATTGCATGCTTTATAATTTAATTTTTTTCGATTATTATTAAATAAAATCTAAATATAAAAATATAAATCTAATTATAAATATAAATCTAAAATAAAAAGTAATAATAATTTTTTTCTAAAATCTATTTTTTGCATGAATTATCTTGAGACAAACGGATTTTATAATTATATGCAAACTTTTTTCAACACGCTTAAATAGTTATCGAGATAGGGTGAAATACGCAAAAAGTAAAACTAACATAAAAGTTCAAAACTTTGGATTGCTATCTTGACCAAGGTATGGGAAATCCTATTTCCCAAATTGCTGCTACCCCCCTATATTTTGGTGGTCAGATATCCGAAGTCGATGAAAAAAATTTATATTTATTCAGAGAAAGTACATTTTTGTGTCTGATTTCGTAATTTAAAATATTGTCTGCATTCATTAATTAGCATATTTGAGGTCACCCTCTTGAACCATTTAGATTTAGTTCTGGAACGTGAAGATCCGTTCATTAGATCAAAATTTATTCAGTCCGTTTCAGTGGTCCTTTTTTTTTATTTTACGCTTTGTACAAAATGTCAAATTATATGCGTCATTATTAAAAATAATAATAGTTCATTCATAATGTAAATTACAATTCAATGTTGAATATGCTTTCATTCCTTAAAGTTATTTAGAATTATTTTGCTCATGACATTTTTTTTCTTTGTATTCCGCCATTTTATTATGTTAGGATATTTTTGGGAAGAAAAAAAAAAGTAACTTGTAATCACTACTCTAACTTCTGAAATTTTCATGGAATTTCTTTAATACCGGGATTTTAATTCCGAGACATTTGATATGATAATTGATGTACATAAAGAAAAAAGGTTAAATGTTATATTTTAATGCTATATTTTAAATGCATTATTTTAATTGCTATTTCTTTCTGATTCGTTTCTACTCGATGTGAAATTTTATTTTTTAGTCTAAAAAATCTAATATGACTTTAATAAATCGATATTTTTAAGCGTCTGCGCCAAATTTAAAGCAAGAAAGAGCAAAAGTTATCAATATGTACGTAATCAAGGTAATAAGATTTAACGGTGCGTTGTAAGCTTTGTTAGCACAAAAATTTAATGGCGAAAGACACAAAACATAAGTAATACAAAGATGTACAAAACCGCATGTGTGTTTCGTGTTAAATTATTGATATCGTGTCGTACTAATATTAGTTCGCCATATATCTATGTGTGCCTAGTTTGATATAATATAGCATAACCAAAAATTAAGTTTCCCATTGTGACCTTTAAAAACGCATGAAATGAATCTCTTTGGTTTGTGCATGCCTTCACAGCAAATGAGAATTATATGTCTTATATGGGTGGATTCCTTTCAAAGCGTCATTCACTTAATAAATATAAATTAATCATCCTGCTAATTATACAAACACAGTTTTTAAAGTAAATAAACATTGAGAATCTACCCCTCCTCCACAAGAAAACTTCCCTTCATCAACACCCTGGAGAACCAAATTGAACAGTCAGCAGTATAGCACTTTGATTCGCAAGTCCCATTGCGGAAAAACAGCATTCGATAAGTTTTTTTTTTTAGTTTTTTTTATTTCTTGTATTTGGGTAGAATTGCGAAAAATTTGAAAACAGAAAGTGCTTCCCGAGAACAAAATTTTATGCCTTTGGGTCACATGCATTTGAAAGTGAGCATAACGCTTTTTTTAGTAAAAACCAAATTTTTTTTATTTATTTACATATTTATTTATTTATTTGCTTTTAAAAGTTTAGCTCTCATACGAAACCATCGCAAACTCAAGTTGTTCTATTTGAAGTGTTCCTAAGTGAAATAAAATCCCCTCCAGTCTTCTGGGAAATATGTTCGAATCGAAAGTCTAATTTGACAGAGCATTGATAGTTTCAGACAGGCCTGAAAACGAGACGGAAAAGAGAAAACGCTGGTAGTAGAACAACTATTTCAATACTAGATAATTTTCGGGTGGAGTAAATCTATTCTTAACAATAAACAATTTATTTCTATTAATTTTTGCTCGGGGGAAAAGGCAATTCAATAGATAAAATGCATACGTTAAAAAAATTGGTAGTTATGTATATTTTATTATTCCTGAAGAAGAAAGGCTAAAAATGATCCTTTTTTATTTACCAGTTCTTACTCTTTTCCGTCATGATATATATGAACTTTCAGCCCTGGTATCAGATGGTTTCAACTCTATCACAGCATATATACAAGCTAAACACAGATTTTTTCGATAAAGCCATAGAATGTAAAACAGCAAATTTTAATGAAATCTTTAAATTTTAAAATTATATCAAAGATAAAAACTACAGACCAATAGCTGCACATTTCACCTCCGACGCCTCATATCATAACTATCAAAACAAATAATTTCATAAACCTTTCTGAAAATAACGTTTCCTCATGCTGATACAATTCTGAACAACTCCAAAATCAAACAAACACAGTTTAGAGTAAGCTGCTCAATTTATTTTTGATTCCTTTTTAGTTATTCAAGCAAAGAACTTGAAACATTCATAAAAGCAACTCCATTGCCTGCTTACCTCATTGCTCAACCAAAACTGTTCTAAAATTCCAGATGAATGGGATAGGGGCCGCTTCGCGGCCCAGGTACACAATAAAATCGAAACGCTAGGACTAGGTATCAGATGGTTTATACAATAAACAAACATATAACTAAATTAAATATCAAATTCTATGAAAAAGCCACCTCTTGCTCTGTAGTAAATGTCAATGAAATATTCCTGTATTAAAATTTAACTGAAGGCAAAAACATATCAGACGAATAGCAGTGTATGCTGATATTAATGATAGATTATGTAACGATATAAATAAAATCTTACGGAAAATCGGTAATTATTGGTATACATTTTTTTTTTCTTTCAAGAACGTGTTCTTGAAAGGAAACTGTAGCTCCTGGTTGGTTAAACAGGGTTCGTACGGTTGTTAGAAAAATTAAAAAGTGGTTTTAATGAATAAAGAAGTTGAAATGTTATTTTTATTATCTATGATACAGATTTCATGACTAGATACATGGAAATAATTAAGCTTAGTGGTAAATAAAAGCTACTTGAATTACATTTTATTCTCATAATTTTGCTACCACTTTTTAAATTGTTTAAGGACCGTACGAACCCTGTTGAATCTCGCAAAAATAACAGCTGGAAAAGTTTTAATGTATATTGTCTTGTCTTGAAATTTGAGCTGGGCCCCTATCCCATCCATCATGTTTCTTTTTATTTGTGATGAAACTTTGAGGTTAGCGATCTATGTGGTTTTAATGTATATTAAAGTTTTAAATTAATATAAGTAATAGTATATAATATTAAAAAAGTGGTGTTAAATTTGTGATCATTTTTTTTTTGTGAATGCATAGGGCTTCCACTTTCCTACGCTTTTTTGGAAAACATCTTCTAGTGGCAGCTAAATTAATGTTTTAATAAATGATTCTTCGTTTTGTAAATTTATTTTTCACACCATTACGTGTAAATGAGAGCTGGAAATTACCAATGGAAAGCTTTAATTTTTTTATTGTTTATAATTATTATCTATGTAATAAGTGTCTCGATAAAATGTTTTACAAATAGCGTAGCAGTGGGCAGCCCGGTGAATATAGTTCCCGTTTTAACTCTCACTTAAATTTCAAGGAATCATGTAAAGATAATATCAAATCTAAATTACATATTTTTTCCACTGCCAATATATTGCGCCTAAACTTCACCCAAAACTGATTCGAAATAGTATATATGACCCCCACTTTTTTTATTTTCCCATGATCCAAATTTCAAATTTCCTAACTTCCTCTTTAATGGAACTGGATTTAAACTTTTTTGCACACGATAATAAAATACGTTTATTCAAAAATAATTCCATGCGAAAAATAATTTTTAATAATTCTTTATGATTTATTATAATTTTTTATTATTTTATTTAATAATAATTCAACAATTTTGAATTAAAAGATCTACAACTTTTTACGTAACTTTAAAAAATATAATTTTACAAGGCCAAATACAGCATTTGAACGAAATAGGTCGAATAGTACCCGAGAGATCAAATTTTAAAAATGTCAGATATTTAAAACTCGATTTGTCAGAAATTGTTCCACCGATTTCGTTCAGATCTTGTATTTTGCGACATAAAACCATATTCTTTAAAATGATGTAAAAGTTTGTATATCTTACAATAAAATAATAAAAAATAAGTAATAATTAAAAATTATTTTTTGCATGGAATTATCTTTGTATAAACGAATTTTATAATTATGTGCAAAAATGCTTGAAGAAAACATTTTAAAATTTGAAACATTTTTTAAATAAAGATGGATTATCCATTGTTGTAGAAAAAAGAAATTATTTTCTCACGAGATCTTTATTTCTTCATTTTATAAGTTCGCGTTCAAAAAAATGCCATTCACAAGAAGCAAAAAAAAAAAAAAAAGAGAGAGAGAGATGTTGCCAGAAAGTACAAATGATAATTTTTCAAATTTAGTCTATTATATCGTCTATTTCATAAAGATTAACATCTTAACAAAATGTTCTCACGTAAAGCTACAATGATTGCATATTTTGAAGAAAAAATTTTTTTCTGTGTTTGTGAAAAGAATAATGACTATGAAAAACAATCAATTAAGGGGTTGGCGAGCGGAGCCAGTTGGAGGTTAAGGCTCTTAGTATATCAAAAAAATATGAAAGTCAACTGCTTTGTTTTGAAAAAATATATAAAATTAAGTTAATAGAGCGAGTTTTTTTTTAAATTTATTATTTTAAAATTAACTTGATTTAATTTTCCTATGACTGAAATTTCTATCACATTATCTTAGATCCGACTATACCGGATGTTTGGCAATAAACTGGTGTTATTCTTGCAATGGTGTTGGGTTCCCCTACCAGTTAACAACCAGTACCCATGATTGGATGATTGCAGTGATTATTATGATCAATAAGGAGATAAGCTAATTCAAAAGGATTCCCTCAAAAGGAAGCAGCAGCTATAATAGATCATTTCATAATATAATAACTTTGAAAATCTTGTGATAAGTACATATTATTCATTTTTACCTTTTATCTAAATTTTGAACAATATTAATTCAATAAAAAAAATATTTTGACAGTAAATTAATTAGAATTACTTCCGATCTGAAGAAAAAAAATAAAAGCGGTGGGAAAAAATTTTCATTTATAATTAGCTATTGATAAAATAAAAAAAAAATAAAAAATAACGGTAGTGAAACATGTACTACTTAAAAATTCGTCATTATTTTAAGATATGTCTTAGAAATGAGATCATCGACGCCAAATGGGTTTTAAGAATAGGAATTGTGCTGCCCTTATACAGTCATTGAAAAAGCTTTTACAAAATGGTTTCAAAATATAATCGTAAAAGTAGGATCTATTTTCTGAAAATTAAAATTGGTGTGTGTAGTGTGTACACCGGAAAAGGAAAAAACTGGTTGTGAAACCATTTCATTACTAGACAGTTTTAAAAAGTAAAATAAAGGCTTTTACTACATTTTAATATAATTAATTTTTTCCCCAGTTAAGAAACAGCCGTATGCATGTCTATTGAAGTTTAATAATTAAGGGATATTTTGATCTTCCTGAAAATAAGATTAATCTAAACTGGTTTTACTAAATAAATCTTCTCTTTTCCGGGGGTACAAACAGCCTAGAATTTAAATATTTCGCCAACTATAAGAGCAACTGCCTAATTAATCGATCTTCATACATGTATTTGAACAATTGATTTTTTTTATCACAGTAGATAAAATATGTTTTTTTTTTCTTTTGAAATTTCAAAAACTAAGATTAAACATAAAAATTGCATGCAAACTTTACTATCTCAACAGCCTTATTAGTTAGCAGCTATTATATAAGAATAAATTTATTTTAAGGTTTTTCTTTTTTTTTTTTATTATCACGGAGCTTCATATATCACGATACTGCACTACCGATAGGTAAAAAGTATAAAACGTTTTAAATGACCAGACTGAAATTAAAATTTTAAATCATTCTCTCTCTCTCTCTCTCTAAAAATGAAAAATAACTCATTATGTTATAGAAAAGCTATAGAAAAATCTATTGTAGATGCTTATTACCAAATATTTTTCGTAACTACCAAATATTATTAACTGTTCAAACGAAACTTATCTGTGGAAGTAAATGATAGAATGTCTTCGTAAAATCAAAGTGAAAGCTAAATCTAAAAAAAAAAGAAAAAAAAACTTTAGGTTGTTGTCTAATATATGTTACCAGTTTTTAATCCTTTTTACAGGCTGTAAAAAAAAAAAATAATAATTATAATATTAACAGCATTAACTGATGCAGATGTTCTAACTCAATTCAGAATTCTTTTATGCAAAATTGTAACCAGCTCTAAACACAATTTATAACAATTTTCTGAAATTTCTGATTTAAAGTTATGAAATGAAATAAGAAACAATAAAAAATACTCCAAATTAATCAAAAAATGAGCAATCAAAGTCTGAAAACTTACGTGGTCTCACAATTAACTCAGGTGGTTGAACAGCTCTTCCTAAGCAGACATTTTCAAAATCTGGACAGCAGTCACCACCATTTTCTCGATCGCAAAATAAGTCACAGTAACAGACAGTTCCGAGTATTGGTACTGTACAAGTATCGTCTCTCTGAGGACAGCATTGTTGAGGTCTTCTACCACTACAATAATTTCCTCGCAAATCATTATCAACATATCCATACGCGTAATACCCTTGATCGGGATCTTTCTGTGCGTTTACCAAGTTCAATAATAATGTAAAAATTATAAAATATATTAAAAACATTGTGTTCATCATTTTATCGTCTGCATGGAACGAACTAAAATAATTTTTGCATAAATTAAGGTGCAAACGATTTTTTTAAAAATTAATATGAAAATAAATTAGAAATAAAATATTATAATATTATTTTCCACTGAAGAAAGTACAATGGATGGAAACACATCAAGCAGTCTCTTCTCACAGGAAATTCGAAGGAAATTATGGAACACTTTCAGAGGGAACAATCACATTGCTGAATGATTGGAGTCGTCTGATTGTTTATTATAAGAAAATATCGCGCAGCGCCACCTCAGAGAAATTTGCCTCGCTTGATTCAAAAATGATACAATCAACATAACCGTCCCTTTGTATGAAAATAAAAACAAATTATTTTTAAGTTGTTTCACTAATAAAGCAAATATTTCAAGGAGGAAAAAAATAAATTAACCTAGAAATTTGAGACATCCGAAATTTATTCGACTTTTACCATGATCTTATTTGCTTACCAAAATAATTCTATTTTCCTAAAAATAAAAATATTTGAACAAGATTTGAAATCGAATTAAAGATTTTACAGAATAAACACATAGTTATGTGAATAGATAGATGTAATAAATAGATGCAAAAATTATATTAATAATAATAAAGAAACTCTTATGAATTTTAATACCCCTAACTTCCATTTTGGTAATAAAATTTTTCTTTGAGCTTAGGTTCACCTTTGAAAAAAAAACTGTCGAAAGATAATGTGATAATAATTCTTAGGTAAAAACTACAAGTAACGTATAGTTAATATAAAAACTTAAAGTGAATAGGCCGAAAACTAGAATATAATTATTTTTACTCCTTTCTTCATTACATTTCATTCGTTACTTATTTTTACTTTACGTAAAAGTATATTAATGCTGACGAAAACTGACTTCTTAAATTTGATATTAACAATATTTTTCACCGTAACATCACATTTATTTTATTTGTTTATTTAAAAATATTTCATGAAATATTTACTTTTTAGAGAAGGGGTGAGATGCAGTTATACCTCTTTTAAAGCTGCCAAATATAGTCGAAGTTTAAAAAAAAAAAAAAATTCTAGTGGCATCAAAATTTATGCTTTAATATCTCTTAGTTTTATTCAAGAACATTTCAACCATCACAACGGTGAAAAAATTAAAATAAATGCATAAAAGACCTGTTATTCTTGCTCAGGTGAAGATGCTTTTAAAAACTGTTTAAATTAAGTAAATATCTTTTTGTGACAAAACTTATTTCTTTTTTTCAGAAAAAAAAACTACGCTTTAAGCTAAAGATTTCTTCCAGTTGCAATTGAATGACAATCATCTATTTTCCAATTCCAATATGTATATATATATTTAATTTTGCAAGAAATTAAAAATATCCACGCATGATTCTCAATTCTCTTTCTTACATGTACGTTTGAAATATTTATATGCCGCGGTAGTCAAAACCATTTAAAATCACAAAGTAAAAAAAAAAAAATTAATGAATAAAATGAAGATGTAATCATAAATTGTACTGTCGCTGAAAAAAAGTCTACAAAGAACGTATAAAATGGTAGTTATGAGAATAATGAGTATGCTCAATTTTTAATTTAAAAGCAAACTTAAACAATCAATACTCTAAGTTTTACTCCCTTTTAAATACTTTAGAGAGGACGTATTTGTTGACATGCTTAATTGTGCACTTTCGACATTTTTAATGTCTAAAAATAAGTATGTAAAATAAAATTGGTATAAATTTCCTCTCTTTTTTAAAAAAATAAGTTATTGGTAAACGCAAAAAAGAAAAAATCATAATTACGACAAAATATTTTTAATAAAAAAGATACGTTCATTTTTAATCAAAAGTTCTGAACTCTCTATTTTGAAGATTTACGTGGTAGCATTCCTATTTCATCCTTAATCTTATTCATAAGTTTTCTACCCACTCACTTCATTTTTGGCTAGGCACTGTTTCATTATAAGTCCTTCATTTAACCATTATGTTTTGTAAATAATTTTAAAATTTTTTTTTATTGAAATACCGTGCAAGGACAAAAAATATCGAACGTTGATTAGATTTAATTTTACCTATTTTTAGAAATTTTAAGAATATAAATAAAACTGATTTGAAACACAGAATGCTGTCCCTTCGAGAAGTCCTTTAAGTTTGTTTGTCACCGGAAGTAGAATTTCAAGCAAGGAAATCAAGAAGGAGAGAACTGACCTCGCCATTTCCGAATAACGTTTCCTTTGCAACAAAGGGAAGTGACCAATTGATTGCACAAAATTTCACTAAAAACTTCAGCAAGAATTTTATTTCAACTCATTTGCATACTCAAAACCAAAAATTGAGTTTAAACAAAGTGAACTTTTAAATTCGTTCTATCTTAAAATTATTTTTGCTTTTAGAGCAATGAGCTCAATTAACATTTATAGAAGACAAATATGTATAGAAAAGAGTCTCAAAAACTAAAGGGAGTTATTCCCATTGTCAAAACCGCAGTTTCAGAAAATTCAGAAATCATTAACATTTTCATAACGGAATGTTCCTAATATTCAAAATGTTCGTTTTCAAAAATAAATGAAGACGTAATTTTTTAAATCATTTTCCGTTAATTTTTTATTTACACATTTATTTTGTGTCAGTGATTATAATTTTTTAAAATCATGTTCATATGTACCATTGCGTCCCTCTTTTTTAAATTTCGAACCAGTATCAGAATTATGCCATAATATTTTCAATTCTTCTTTTTTTTTCAAAGTAGAAAAATGTTAATTGCGATGGAATTAAAATTATTAGTAGGTATGTATTTTTATGTCAAAAACTAATAGTCTTGTCCGCATTTTAAAATTCGAATTAATTTTCATAAATTTACAACGCATGCCTTGCCTGCTTTCCATGAAATTCATTTACATGATTCAAAATAGTTATGAAAATATTTATACATTTCATTTTTAATATTTTTATTCTTTTATTCATTGTATGTTTTTACGTAAAGGAATGTTAATCGAAATGGAATTAAAATTACTGGCAGATATGTATTTTTATGTTGAAAGCTAAGGTGAACTTCGTCCTAATTTTAATATTCGGATTAATTTTTATAAATTTACAATGTATGTCTATCGACTGTTTTCGATGAAATTGATTTACCGAAATAGATCAGAAAATACTTATTTTATTTTATTTATTTTAATGTATAAAAATGTTAAACTCGATGGAATTAAAATTATTTGTAGGTACATATTTTTATGACGAAAAATCGGAAAAGCCTTGCCCTTATTTTAAAATTCGGAATTCATTTTAATAACGTGTTCAACGCTTATCTTAAGCTTGAGATTAACGCTTGAGATTGTTTTCGATGAAATTCTTTTACATGAGTCAAAATAGTTAAGGAAAAAAAAAACCTTTTTTTTTTTAAGAGATGGAAGAGTGTTCATCGCGAAAGAAATAGAATTATTTGTTGATACGTATTACGTCGAAAAATAAGAAATATACCTTTATTTTTAAGATTCGAATTCATTTTAATACATTTTCTACGTTATCGACTCTTTTAGACGTAATCCATCTACTCTATCCGAAATATTTAACAAAAAAATTATACTTATTTATATTTCTGAATATAGCATGGCCTTACAGTTTGTTTTCATTAAAAACTTTTTCGGATTATTTTAATTAGAGCAATTTATGTGAATATTTTTATAAATAAGTAAAAAGAGAGTTTTACTGTGTTCTTTTTTTCGCAAGTTCTGTATATCTAGCCTTGATTTCAACCCATGTCCTTGATTTCATCCATGTTGAAATGAAAAGAAATTCATTTCCTTAGGCAGAAATAAATTCCTACGTTTGTAGATTTTTTTCTTCTTTTTTTTTCCCCTTCATATGTTAAATTTTGCAGCCTAAATGAATGCCTTTTTTATAATAAATTTAAGAAAAGGTTTAAATTTTAAAAAAATTGAATCTTGTGAGCGAATATTTAAGCAACTAAATTTTTAAATTCAAGTTAAGAGAACCGTCATTTTTTTTTAAACATGACAATTTACGGAACTCCTCACTCATCATCCCATTGGGTGCTCAAGTAAGAGAAAATAAAAACACCTCATAAAGCCTCGGATTCAAAAGAGCCCAAGATTCTTTTGAATCTGAGTTCCAGCTCTGACGTTAACACAAGCCATTTATGCTAAACTACAAAACTTACAAGATATTTATTGAATTATTTTTAGAAATTATAGTGTAAAATGAAAAAGAAACATTGAACATTTATTTTTCGTTAAGAATGAATCGATAAATGGGTGACCTTTTACTATTTTAGAATTAAGAATTATTTAACTTTGTGTTACGAGAAAAATTGAAGCGATTCGATTTCTCTCTCTTCTAATGAATGAACCGCACCCAGGAGTTTTTTGGAAAACTGTCATGGGATACTATTGAATTATTCAATGAACTTATCTCATCAAAACACTTTAGAGACCACTTGGTTCAATTTCCTATTCTGTATAAAATAGTAATAAATAAATAAAAAAGGAAGCTCTCTAAGAAAAAAGTAGATTTCTCAAAATCTTACTCAATAAGCAGCTTCCGTTTGAAAAACCTCTCAGATGCAAAGAGTATAATTTTATTTAAAAATTAAATTTGCGAGCATTATTAAATCAAAAAATGATTCAATCGTGGAGTGCTTAAATGCATCAATAGATAATGTTTAGAAGTTATTCAAGGTTTTTAATTACATACTTTACAAGAAAAGTGCGTAACGAATTTCGGATCAGTCATTAAGTACCCTAGATAATATTTACTTCGATACATCATTTGTTTGATGAACCGATGTCAAGGGAGCGATCGTGATTGATTTATTAGCCCCACTAAATCATTCTAGCATATCCATCAGAGTTTAATAAGGCAACGTGGCTTTGTAAAATGACGAGGAACGGGTAGACGTCTATTTTTTTTAAGTGCCGGAAATTTGTTTTGCGCTCAAAAAACACTTTTTAATGAATCGAACGAAAATAAGCTTTAATATTTTCTCTCTCTCTCTGAATTAGGTAGAATGTTTAAAAAATATTGAAAATTCGTTGTTTCATGCCATTTTGTAAATATGACACAATTGTAATTTTTTTTTCTTCTCATAAACTTGGTGGGCCTTTCTTGTTAGCCCACGGAACTGCATGAGCACAGTTAGATCGCTTCACTAGGTTTGAAATTTGCAAATTATAGATATTCTTAAAAATATACTTATTGATGTTATTCAATTATATAGAATAGCATTCATATTATTTGACTTACAATGAACGGCAAATGCTAGAAGAAAATTCATGAAAAAAGCACTTCAAACTCCAACATTTTTCGAAAAAATTTTAATCCGAATAAAGCATCCGTGAAGTTGACAAATAAAAATGGTCCCTTCACCAAATTTCAACTCTACTGGCGGATCCTGATTTTCGTCTCCAGATCCGATACTGGACACCCAGATTCGGTCAATTTTGCCAGTGCCGAGCTTTAGGTTCGAATTTATAGTAGCCTTATAATACTATTTATATAAATAATTGCAGTTATAGAAATCCAGTTTCCTAATTTTCAAGCTAAAATGATTGACATCTTGTGCAGAATTCAAGAAAACAAAGTAGATACCACAAGGGAACCCCATAAATATAGGTATCCGCTTAGGAGAAAAACATGCAAGTTCAGAAATCTAATGCTATTTTAACTAAATTAATATGATAGTTAAATAAATACAAAATTAAAAATAGGGAATTACATTAGCATTTATTTAAAGCTAATAAAATTCAATGTTCGAATGTGTATTACTCTTATACTATATTGCTTTCAGCTCATACGTCAATACAATAAGTATGTTATTATTTGTATATATAGGCTTAGAATTTTACAGAAATACCCGATTTTTTACAACAGTTGTAAACAAAGCATGTATAATTTGTTACAAATGGCACAATAATTATTATATTTCTATAACTAATTTGCGCGTCAATTAAAATTAAGTTCCTGGTAAATAAAAGCACGTGTATAAACCAAACCAATTGAAATATATAATAAATTTTTAATAAAAATAATTATTTTTTTAAAGGTAGTTTTTAATTTTTTTTAAATAAACTTTTTATTTTTACATAATTTAACAAAAATCTCATCTGGAGATTTTATTACATTTTCAGTATAACTTAATTTACGTTTATGTTGAAAAGAAGGAATAAATTTGGCCATCGGTAACTTTATTTCTATTAGAAGGTGTGCTTCTTGCTTAATAATTCGAAAGAACAATTTCCAATTAATTAAATTCTTCCAGCTTAATTACATTTCTCTCACCATCGAGCAAAACCATGGGTGTTTTGGGTAATTTTTTTTTCGCGTTAGTTTTACCGAAAAAGTTCATGAAAGAAATTCGCCCCTTGTTTGTTGATTGATCTAGTAGTTACTTTACCTTTTAGGCATTTAAAATTACTAGCTTGCGGAAAAAGAATCGTAACTTTAAGGAAAGTAAAACCGTTATATGAATTTTCTGTTTAACATTAATTAGATGATAAAATTTCTCACCAAGTATCGCAAAAGTTTAAGAAATTGTACTAAAACGGATCTCATTTTATGTAAATAGCGTTATTAGTTATCGCGAATTCAATTTACGGTCTCGCACTTACTGTTTTAGCTTATACAGCTAATGACATTTTCGTAGTATAATAAAAGTCAATAAAGTACTGTCAAAATTAGTTTTACTTTTTTCAAAAATACTGGATTACGTAAAATATAAATTGTGTGTGTGTGTTTACAAAAATGAGTGTTGAATAATGTCCCCACGCAGCATAAAAATATTGGCCCAAGGCCGTTTCGTATTGTTGTCGGTGAAATTGTATTGGCCAGAAAAGGACATGGTATGGTTCCTAGAAGATCCAGATTCTTTGGCTGATAATAGCTTTAACGGTAAAAATTAATACATTTCATAACGATATTTTTTACCTATAAAATATTTCTCTAGCCATTATTTAACAGAATTTACCTGAAATTCCCATTTTTCATCCTTCTTTTCTATCATTTATTATTCATTGCTCTTACTAAATTTTTGATTTTGATTACACGGGGGAAGAAAAAAAAAATTTTTTTGTTGCATGAGATTTTTAGAACGGATCCAAGATACTTTCACGTCGCCGATATCAAATCTGCAATCGGTTTCTCTCTACACGCGACAATTTTTATACAATTTACTGATATAGTGGAAAACCAAGATTTTTTAAAACTTACTCGAGAGTGAATACTAAGTGTCTCCGCTTCTTGCTGCATAGAGGGAGTGGTAGACAACAAGGCATTACATTTCATTTTATAATGCGATACCTTAAGGTCATATGTTTTTAAGCGTTATACAATCAGACAAAAAATAAACTAAATTAAAAATTAGTATGTTTTGAAAACAAAATCTGTAGCTTTCCCAACAAAACTAATCTAGATTTGAAATCCCTACACCCTAATTGGGCAAGATATACAAGGTAACAAAAAATTTGTTCCCCAGTGCTATTATTTCATAATTAAATACTTAATATTAAAAGCAATTATTTTCCCCGTATTTTTAACGATCAAAAATCCAAATCTGTCATCGAAAACTCTTATCTTCATTCAGAACGTTTTTATGTCAGATTTTGTAAATTAATTAATAGTCGACATAAATTAATTAGCATATTTGAAAGAAACCTTTCAAATCATTAAGATTGGCCCTTACTATGTAAAAATCATCATTAAGAATTCTTTTTGGCTTATGGTGCAAAATATTAAAATCTGTTAGATGGCAGATTGAGGGTGTTTCCAATGAACTTCTTTTAAGTACTCTCTGTTTACTCCCACAATTAAACAGGTTTTTTTGTTTTGGGCACCTTCCTCAATTAGGATTTGTCATTCTTTGTTAGTTTTTTTCATCTTTTTCTATTTCCCATAGCTAAATATTAATTTACAATCCCCCCTTGTGTATAGATTTTTTTGTTAGAATTTTAAAAATAAGCATGAAGGGGAAGTTTTGAGGATTAGCCCGAATAGAGATGCCAAATAACAATACTGGATATTTATGGGTCAATTCTGTTTCAGATATTTCTCTTGTCTTTTTATTCAACAGCTTTGCAACTGTTGAAACTAAATTTATTAAAAAAAAATGATGCACACACAGTCTAAATGCTTTATAAAAATATTTATTCAACAAGATTTAGACATTTATAAATGCATATATTTATAAAAATATATAATTATAATATATAAAAAGTATTTTTATACTCAAAAACATACAAGTGTTTTAACATCATTATCACAATATTGTATTAATTATTCAATCACATTTTAACAGGAAAAAAATTACGCATATTAAATTTATTTGTATGTCAGACTATACTATGACAAAGCATTTGAGGCTGTATTGTAATGAGAAAATCTTTATGAAAACTTTTTTCCCGTTTTGTTTATCGTATATGACAGATGAGAATAATTTAGTTAAATAAAAAAATCAGTTAATATATTTTAGAAATTAAAGGAAATTTTGCTCTAGCTTGTTTTAATCCAATTTTTCATATAAAATGTAATATATAAGATAAATTCTTTAGCTTTATTAATAAAATTAAACTTTGTTATTGTGAATGACTTTATATGTTTTTTTCTCACACCCATTTTGCTTTTAATATTTAAAAAATATTATCATTCCTGCTCAAAGCAAAAAATAGTCATATAGAAATATTGCTTGCAGTTTTGAAGATAAGTGTTATAAAAACGAAAAAATAAAAGGGAAAAAAAAACTTTGAAAATAATGAAACTTATTTCTGCATCTTCAAACTCATCTTTTTTCTTCTTTTCAAAATGCTGCCAAGAAGAAAATTTATTCTAAAAAAACGTAATCTTCCTCCTTGCTCTTCCTTCACGTGCTAAACAGCTAAAACAAACGGGGGGAAAATACGAACTTAGGTAATCTCTTCGAATCACACGGAAGAGTAGCTCAGTTCCATACCCTGATATATTTTATTGAGACGAATAAACAGTATAAAATGGTTCTTAAAGAGAGTACCGCTTTTTATATAAAAAAATTGTATACTGAAAATCAGTAAATGCTTAGAAATAAATTGTTTGTATGTGTTCATTGAAAGAAGCGTAGAATGAGACATATTTGATAAAGATTATGCCTTTTTTTAGTATTACACCTTTTAAAACAATTTTAAAAAGTTAGTTAACAGCTTAATAAAATCTGTCCCTACAAAAGAATTCAATATTAGAATTGTATTTTAAATTAAAGCATCTAATATTTAAAAATCTAGATCAGATCAATTTAATTCATTAAAATTTAAATGCTCAGGAAAAAAAATTTAAAAAGTTATAAATTAACAGAAAACTCTTAATCTGTGAAACTGTCACTTTTGACAGTATAGGAAACATAAATATATAAGATAAATTAAATGTCTTTTGAAGTAAAGTAAAATTAGGCTGAAACAACCTCAATTTTAAGAAAATTTTCCAATTATCAAGTTATATTTGTGCACTTTTTTTGGAAATAAAATTTTTAACAGGAAGATCAAATTAATGAAAAAAATGAATTATGGTAAAAAAAAATAATAACTTATTGCTTATATACAGAAATTTCCCAACAAATAAATAAAAATAATTTTTTTCAAATGAAAAAAGTATAACTGTAGAATTTTTTTCCCTCATGTATAGAATACAGACAAAAAAAATTTTTTTAACATTACAAAGTTAGAAACAAACACAGTTAATTGTTTCTTTAATATGTATGAGCTTAAATTGAAACATTGATATAAATTCGAAATGAAAAAGTTTTTTTCTTTTTTCAAAGAACAAAAAACAGACTTTACAAACAGTATATTCTGAAATGCGTCATTGTAAAAAGCAGGTAGGATAAGAATTATAACTTAAATATTTATTCTTCAAATAGGCAATGGTGGCATGTTTTCTTCCATGAAACGAACGAATAGCATTAATAATGAAACTTTTGAGATATGTATAAATCTATGTACATATTACAAGTAAAAAAACAGATATTATAGGAACCAAGGTAGTTATTGCTCACACAGGCGTGCTTACATATTTTTTCTCTCCAAGAAACCCATAAACAGAAGTAGTAAACAAAATATTCTGAGATTCAAATATATGTCTTATTGTAAACATATTTTAAGAAATATAAATCAAACTATAATTATTGATCACTAAGGTATGTTGGCACATTTTTTTCACATAAAGAAATAAGTAGAACAAATAGTTTCGAAGGAAAGAAAAAAGGAATTAATAAAAAAACTTTTTTGAGATTCAAAATCTACATTTCAAGAGTAGAATACAGATATTATACAGACAATAGATAAAACAGAACTATAAAATACTGTAGTAAAAATAGTAATCAAAAATAGTTATTGTACACTGAAGCATATTGGCAAGTTTTTTTCAAAGAACAAATAAGTAGAATTAGTAAGAAACCATTTTGAGATTCAAATCTACATATTATAGTAGATTGCAGATATTATAGACAGAAAAGATAAAAACAGAATTATAACTCAAAAAACAACTATAGTTCTTTAAGACATATTGCCATGTTTTCCCAAGGAACAAATAAATAGAATTAGTAAAAATAAAAAAAATAACTTTTTGAGATTCAAATCTACATGTTATAGTAGAATACAGATATTAAAGTAAAATACATATATTATAGTAGAATACAAATATTATTGATTGAAAAGATAAAACAGAAATATAACTCAAATAACAGTTATTGTTCACTAAGGCATATTGGCATATTTTTCCAAAGGAAAATTAAGTAGAATTAATAAACAAAATATTCTTATATTCCAATGTGTATAATAGTAAAAAAAAATTATATAATATAGAAAAACTAAAAATCAGATATTATTCACAAAGGCATGTTGGCGTGTTTTTTCCAAGGAACGTCCATTTTTTTCTTCTGAAGGAGATCCAAATCACGACACAATCTTATTCTGGTAGTGCTTGGATCTATTATATCATCAATAAAACCTAGATTTTCCAAAAATACAAAAGTTTAGAAGATATATTATATGTTTAGTTGAATTATAGTTAGTTCTGCAATTGTTTTCAATACATTATATGTTAGTTCTGCAATTTGTTTCCAAATATATATAATTCTAAAATAAAAAGATGACCAAGGGATATTAATTTAACATTTGAACTGAAAGATAAAACTAAGTAATGTAAGAAAACGGTTAAGGTAACAAAAGCTACGAATAAAAATATAAATGCTAGCAATAATTATCAACAACACATTTTTAAGTAAAGTTATTACATCACATTGAATGAAAAAATGTAGTGGAATTGAAGTTCGTCAAAAAAAAATAGAACATAAAAATTATGCGCAGCCAAAACTTTTACTGAATTTTAACAAGGAAAAATTTTGGTATCAAGAAACTTATTTTTTAGCTTAAAACTTGTTAATTCTTTCATCGACTAGTAAAATACTACCTCTGACAGATGCAGAAAATGGGTTTGTAAACTTTTCAACATATTCTTGTTCTCTCTGTAAAACATCAGCTTTTCCTCTATAAAGAATTGAGACAGCGCCTTTCGCTCCCATGACAGCAATTTCTGCAGTAGGCCAGGCATAGTTTATGTCTCCCCTCAGATGCTTTGAGCTCATCACATCATAGGCTCCTCCATATGCCTAAAAAATAAACAAAAGCATATTTAGGCATGATGAACAAACACTAAATGAATACAAGCATAACTTCTTTTTACGACATGTTCCAAAATAAACCAGCAACATGAAATAGAATGCGTAACCAAATTTTTCATCAAAAAATAATCACTTTTTAAGTATTTTTTAAGTACTCAAAAAACATTTTTAAGTACTTTAAAACAATATCATGATTAGGTTATACACATACTTTTTTTTCTTCTTCTAATTGTTGAAAGTTCTTCATATATATGTTAACTAAAATTCTAAATAATTTTCAAAGACTTTACATGATCATGATAAAATTTAACTCTACTTTCTTTCTGGATAAGTAACATCCCTGAATAGCTTATAAAAATTATTAAATAAAAATATTAATATTTATTATTATTTTTATAGTTCACACATTATATCGTCTCTAAAAGATAATCATACCAAAATAATGCTAAAAAATTTTTAATATGATTTTTTTATTAAATAGGAAAAACTTTGTTTAAGTAGAAAAAAATATATAAAAAAACAGTGATATTTACAAACTTTTGAAAATGCACAAACTAACATGGCGAAACTAACTATTAACAAATACAAAAACGTGGATTGCAAGACGATACCTTTCGAGTGATGACAGTTATTTTAGGCACAGTGGCTTCAGCAAATGCATACAACAATTTTGCACCATGTCTAATAATTCCACCATATTCCTGATTTGTACCTGGAAAATATCACAAATTTGAAATACTACATTTTACTAAATGTCAGTGGATATTTCAGAAAATAAGGTAACTGCCATTTTCAAGTTTATGAGAAAAATCAACTTTGAAAAAATTAAAATTCTATTTTTTCATATGCATTGCAATTTTCTATGAATAGACAGCATAAATGTCTGGTTTGTCAAACGAAAATGAATGGAGTAAACTGAAATAAATCATAACTTACTTCTGTAAAAAGTTGTCTGTTATGATGTTTTTGTTTGAAAACCAAGAATGTTATCAATCAACCTGATAACATAGAACACTATTATAATGTGTCTACATGTATAAGGGACGAGCAAAATAAGTTCCTTTTCAGCGAATTTGGATTTCCGACTTTGTAAAGCAAAAAAAAAAAAATAGCTCTTCGAAAAAAAAAAATTTCCTCTGCCAAGATGAGCTTGAAAAAAAAAAACTCTTAATTTTGCTGCTATTTCTGAAAAAGTTCACAACATAAATATAATGTACATATATGGAACTATTTTTATGACAAACCCTCATACAAACATTTTTGTGATCAATAAAGAACTAATATGCTTAAAAAGATGTGGGGCATATTCTAAGAAAAAGGAGGAATTAATATTAAAATACAAAAATATATTTATTTATAAGGAATTAAAATAGAAATCTTACTCTTTAAATATTTCCAAAATTGAGATATAAATTTTTAAGGTCATAAATTTTTTAATCTTTGGAACAGTCTGTTTAAGAATAGGTACCTGCATCCCATCTTTGAACAATCATCAAAAATCTTCTCCACCAAGTTTTTATTTTATTTTGAGAGTTATGTCACACAAGGAAGGGTACATCATTTCATGTCTTAACAATTTATAATACTGAAGCAGAAAAATAATCTTACTTTCAAAAGTATTGCTCTCATCTAATATTCAGCTTCATTACGAAAAGAATAATTAAAATTTAGTTTTTTGAAATGAAATTCTTTGGTAATATAATGACAAGCTACGGTCATAAATTGTTTAAATGAGCATATTTGGTGAAAAACAACATGACGTACGTCGAACAAAGAATAAGATGCTATTATTAAAAGAAATTGTGCAATTTTGTAAAGTAGTCATCTGGAAACAATATTAAGAAACAATTATATATAAAAGCTTCACCTTTGGAAAAATACGGCTCACCCATATGCTACCAAAAATTTTAATAACAAAATACAGTTTTCTACAATTGACAAGCGATAAATGTACTTTTTCAAAGGTAAATTTCATGAAAAAATGCAGAGGGGAAAAAAGAGCTCACCAGGTAGAAATCCAGGTACATCGACAAATGTTATGATTGGAATATTGAAAGCATCACAAAATCTAACAAAACGTGCTCCTTTTACAGATGCATTAATATCCAGGCAACCTGTAATTCACATATAATCTGAAATCTTAACAAAAGTATTTAATGAATAACCTACTATTCAAAGAATGAAATTACTACAAACTATATCAAAACCAAATGAGATTTATTTTTCACAAAAGCATTTATGTTTAGGCAACCTGTAAATCGAATACTAATTAGAATCCCAACAAAA
This sequence comes from Parasteatoda tepidariorum, assembly GCF_982258835.1. Taxonomy (NCBI): domain Eukaryota; kingdom Metazoa; phylum Arthropoda; class Arachnida; order Araneae; family Theridiidae; genus Parasteatoda; species Parasteatoda tepidariorum. The sequence goes on along the minus strand of NC_141755.1, from coordinate 1,668,597 downwards.
TATAATCGTAACAAATAACTTATCACTAAAATTATGAAAGCATCACAAAATAATTATTTTTTTTACCATTTTTACAGAAGCAATTTGCTAAAAAAAACTACAATTTAAATTATAACTGAAATAGCAATAGCAATAACTACACTGTAAATAATAAATTAAATTGATGGTGTCTTTTGAAGTGAAAACATACTAGAGTAAGCAAATCATGTGGAATTAGAAATTAAAGTGTGAAAAAATGTGAAATGTGAAAAAGTGTGAATGTGATTATTTTAAAGTGTGAAAAAATGTGAAATCTCACTCAACAGAAAAAACATTCAATAATTTGATCTTTAAAAAAATTAAATGAAAATAATGAATTAATATTTAACTTATTGATTAAAAAATCTTAATTAACTTGATTAAATATAATTCAACTAACTAAATCTTATTTATCTTTTTTTTAAAAAACAAAAAGAAAATCATAATATCTTAGCTTTTTGTTTGTCTTAATTATTTATAATTAATTTCTGACAAAAAATAAAATAGAATTAAAGCATTTGTTATAAAAAAATATGTATTATTTCAGATTATTTAAGCTGTAGATTTAGGTCTCCATAACTCAAAACTTTTCTTCAAACTTAAGAATGAGCTACAAGAAGAGTCTCAACCTGAGAAAATTAATTAATTAATTTTGAAGAACAGTATTTATCATATAACTTATTATTGAATATTGAAATCTTGAAAGTAACACTTTAAATTTAGGGAAACCATTAAATTAAGATATTAACTGACAAAATTTTTACTTTTTTCTTCAGCATAGTATATTTGAGAGTACATAAATCATATTTACCAGCAGAATATTTTGGATTATTTCCAACCATTCCAACAGTACGACCGTTCATCCTTCCAAACCCAACAACAATATTTTTGGCATAATTAGGCATTATTTCAAAGAAGTCTCTTTCATCAACAATCTGAGAAAAGTTAAAATTAATAAAAAAATTTAATATAGAAAATTTTACAGTACAAATAATAAAGTACAAATAGTTCAAACACAAATATTAATTTTAATTTATTATTACCTTCATAACGTGTCTCAAAAATATACGAAAATAACATTTAAAAACTAAAAAGATTGTGTTAATGTTTTATAATAAAATCATATATGCAGACATTTCCGATTGTTTGAAATAAAAAATAACAGTTGAATATTTAACATTAATTTAAAAAACCCTTGAAATCATATAATAAATTAGCAGTTTAAAATTAAAAAATACCAGCAATATAATTTAAAAAAGTCAAAATAATACTTCCTTTAAATATAAGAAATTTTAGAAAATGTTAATAATTTACATTTAATTTAATCAAACCATACTAAAAATTAAGAGAAAATTGGCATTGCTGTTTATTTACATAGAAATTTGTGTTTTCTTTTTTCCTTCTAATTCAAAATAATAAAGAGCCTATTTAATCAATAATGACATCAATCTTCAATTGTTTAGCATCAGTTTTTTACTTTTGGTGCAATTTGCTGTGGTAGTTTTATTGAACTAAAATTATAATTAAAAAATCAAGCTACTATTTAGTGCAGTATAAATAGCAGACGTGCCAATCTAGCAAAATTAACATTCAGGAGTTTCCCTAACAAGAATTCAGGAGATTTCAGGAGGGGTAAAAAAAGGTGCATGGTATGCAACATTTGGCACTTCTAAGGAATTTTAAGTAAAAAATTTATTAAATATAAGAATGCAAGAAATTTTACACACTAATAGAGCAATAATTGTTTAAAAATATTAAATGGAAATAAAATAATTAAACACAGATTTAGCAACACAAAACTATATTAGGTAGATACTCTTTAAATAAATACCATTTCCTTAATAAAACATTATTCAAAAACCCTTGACACTGTAATAAAAATGCACAAAAACTTTTAAAAAATAAACAAATTGAATAACTATTTTATTTTAAAAAACCAATTCAATACTAATGTATAAAAATACTAATGTCTGTACAATAAAGAACCAATTATCCGGGATGCTCGGGACCATCGCTATCCCGGATGTCTTAATTTGCCGGTTTCCTGGATCGACAAAAAAGTGTCGTTAATCGATGTTTTATCAAACCCAAATTACAAGGAAAAAATGTAAACACATTTTAAAGTAAGAGAAAAAAAAAAAGCACTCCTAAATCTAAAAAGGAAAAAAATTGTAGAAAAATAAAATTTAAAAGAATAAAAAAATTTGCAAGTTTAGACAAGAAAAACAAGTTTAAAAAATAATTACGATTCCTAAATCAACTAATAAACAAAACCAATGATTAAATAACGCAATATATTTCATGGGGGGGAGGGCGAAAATAAAAGGAAAACCTATTAATCTAAATAAAAACAACACTTGAAAATTATCGAACCGAAACGATAGTTAAAAAACGGCACTAGCATAAATATTAAAACCTAGAACAAGGCAAGATCAACGGAATTTAAAAGAAAAAAACTAATGAAAAAATTTGGTAATACAAATAATTTTATTGAGTGCAAAATTTATCATGAAAAAAAAAAAAAAAAACGTAGTGGAATCAGAAAAACGAAACTGCAATCTGCTTCATAAAATAATTGTATGCTTAAATTAATAAACAATTCTCCTTTTTTTTTTTTTTATAAAAACGCGATTTTTAATTAAAGCAGGTGTGATTCCACATCAAGAAAAACTTGCGAATGATACCGCACTTCCAAGGAATCAGAATTTATTCAAAAGAAAAACATTTTATTTTTATTAATCGATGTCAAATAGATAAATATATTTTTCTCTTTCATCTTCTGTTCACTGATATGCATGTGCAATGCATTTTCCCCACCCCCTCGTAAATCAAACAGCAAACGAAATCATCATGCCACTCCTTTGAGTTTAACGACCTAAAAGAGAATGAAGATCTAAAATCTTCAAGGTCGCGGAAGAAATGACGTTTCTCTGGGTAAACGGGGAAAAAAATTCTTCCCTTCCTCACATTTTCCTCTACTCAACTTCAAGGATTAGTCCAGTTTCCGCTTTTTTTTTTCATATCGTTTTAGTTCAAAATGGCGGGAGAACCGAGCAAATTTTTTTTCCGGATTATCTGGATACCAGATAAATGGTTCTCTACTGTATGCATGAAAAAAAGAGTTGCAGACTTAGCTCTCCGCAATTAAGTTTTGCTAAAGTCATTGGTACATGATTTGTTGAAATTGATCCATACTTCCGTTTCGACTTAAGACATCCTTGAAATGTATTTTTTTTTAAATATACGAAGACTAAACGAATAATTGATATCACGTTGCTAGTTTACGAGCTTGTTGCCAACCGTGGAAAAATACGCATTAAAAACTATAAAAACAGCAAGATACAATAACAATTCCAACTATCGAGAGTACGAGTTTCCCCACTCGGACGACACTGAACGGACGACACTCGATAACGACATGTGACGTCATTGCATTCAACTCTACACGAAAGAAGAGGAAGATTTCACCCGCCCCCAGTGTAAGGGGGCGGGTGAAATAGGAGTGTTAAGAGGTAACGTTGAAGAGGGGGAAAAATAAAGCATGTTCAGCTACGCTTCAGGCAGATGGTAGTTTGATAAGTGGGGATGGAATTCAAGCTGAAAGAAAAAGTTACTTTCGCACTCGCGGAAAAATTAGGTAATTTTGAGTTTGGCCGTCGATCGCAGTAAAATTCGGGAGTTTTTCAAATCAATTCCGGAGGGCGGGAGAATAACTCAAAATTCGGGAGACTCCCGCAAAATGCGGGAGAGTTGGCACGTCTGAAATAGTTTAGCAATAATACACACAAAATTCTCCATTTTCACAGAACATTAATAATTAAATAAACAATTTTTAGTGCACTTATATGTTTAACATATGTTTTGGGGTAGATAGGGCAAAATTTTAAAAATATTTTATTTTGAAGCAATTTAAAGCTGAGCTATATTCCATGCAAGTGTAGGTTTGGTTAGGAAACAATGCAGCATTAAATTTAAATTATTTAAATCATGAGGAATTTGTTTAACAAGAATAGCAAAAATTATTTTTGATGCTGTAAAAAACATTAAATAGTGTTTATTGAAACTAAGACTAGCGCAATACAAATTTACAAGTTGAGCAACATAAAATATTTTGCAATATACGTGATTTTTTTAAAACAAGCTTTATTACTTTAAAGATGCGTAGAATTATAATTTTCCAAAAACCTTTTTCCCTATGACTTGCAGCTTAGAACAAACTATTTTTCTGTAAAATGGGTTACCATGGAAATACATAATCTTTTTCGCCACAAATTTTTCTTGTAAAGGAAATTTTAAATGCTACAACTATAATGAAATTGATATCAACTTACATCTAGAATAACATCTAACATATTATAGCCAGCGGTTGTTTCTAGAGGAATAACTGTATCCAGACTTTGGACAATTCTATCCCTATATGTAGAAATGAAATAAAATCGATATATGAAACATAATATACATAAGCATTACTGGGGTAAAATAAAATTTACACAAATGAAATACAAAAGCTTTGAAAAACTTAAATTAAATATTTCATTTAAAAAAAACTAATGCTAAGATGATGCCTATTTTAAATTTGTTTCATTTTTTGCAAAGAAAATAATGAAATTGATTAAAATCGATCAACATACACATTTGATTATTAATATTGCATTAAACAAGAACAACAGTAATGGACTAAATGCAACAATCTGGAATTATTTACATAATCTAGGAAACAAAATATAAAGAATGAAGGTAGATATTTATACACATATACAGCATTTTTTCTGAAAATTAAAATAGTCAATTTAAAATAGCAAGACAAAAGTGAACAAAAGTTGAATTCAAAAATAAAGTATTAAACATAAAAACAACCCATTAAGTAAAGAACTATACTGAAATTACATGGCAATCTTTTACAGATGTTTAATATAATATAAGTAAATGTTTTGACTCAGCATCTAAATAAAATTTGTATTTTATAAATATTTTATTTTATTTACTTTTAAATATTTAATTAAAAAAATTTATACTGTTCAAATGATCAAAGCTGTAATTATCCAGAACATGTGTATAAAAAATTTAACAGAAAACAAAACAAATTTAAATTTTGCAACCGTGCACAATGCGCCAAAAAAGAAACTGGATCACCATGTATAACTTTTGATCTAATACTTCGATCTTCACAATTTATGACTTATTCTTAATGGTTCGAGTGGTTGACGTCAAATATGCTGATTAATTAGTGAAGACGATATTTTAAGTAACGAAATCAGACACAAAAATGCAATTTCTCTGAATAAGCATACCCTTTTGTTTAAGTAATTCGTATTTCTGATTTTTTGCGTATTTCGCCATATCTCCAGAACTTTCTAAGCAAAAAGAGAAATTTTTGCCTACAATTATAAAAATCATTTATAAAAAGATAATTCCATGAAAAAAATAAATTTTAGTAAATGCTAGATGCTAGTATAAGGTAAACTTACTCTTCATGGTCATTTTGTACGCTAGCAAAAATTCCATACACTGTACTTTTAAAAAAATAAAAATTATGAATCGACTATAATTTTATGGATTTTGAAAATTATAAAATATATAATCATTCTTAACTACCTTGAAAACTTCATATTAAATATTGTACAAATTAAGATTTAAATAGTTTCAGATTAAATACTAATAGTTACCATGGGTCATCACATTCTCTAACTGGGGGAGGATCAGTACTGCTGAGAGGAAGGAAGTTAAAAAATTTTCTCAAATTTAGAAGTGTATCAACATCATTTTCAAATGAATTATGAGCAACTCCTACAGGAAAACAACACAGGTTAAAACAGTTTAGGAAACTTATGACAAACAAATTTGTAAATTTTTTCACTGTTCTCTTTTTTTTTAAATTGAAATTACCTGATATAGTAGTATGAGTTTTTGCTCCACCCAGTTCTTCTTGTGTAACATCTTCATTTGTAACAGCCTAAATTATATAATGAAAAATTAACCATTTATGAAGAAAATCCATCTAAACTGTTTTCTTATGTCATGAATAATTCCAAGAAAACTAAAGATAAAAATACTTAAAATATAAGTTTATTTTCCTTCACAGTAAAAATCGGGGAAAGATCAAGATGTTTTCATAATGCCAAAATTCCTCTCGACTCCGGCCTAATTAACTTAATTTTATGCTCTTGAGCAGCCTTTCAAATTTTTTTCAGTTATTGAACCCTAAACGATCTTCTTTTAATTTGCAATTTATGTTTAATAGCTATTGTGAACATATTATTAAAAAAAAAAAAGACTAGTCATTATTTTGAATTTAAATAATTCAATTTTTTTCATTGTTTTATCCATCTTAATCTAAGGTCAAACAGTTGAATTCACAGGTCTGAAGAAGTATCTAGTCTAGTTTAGAATTTGTTTTCTTTTTCTTTTCTGTAAGTTGAAAAACATAAAATAAGCCTAAATAGTGGTTATAGCTGTAATAAAAAAGAAATGTTACAAGCAATCAAAGAAACATTTTTAGTTAGTGCTGCTTTTTTTTAATTGAAAAATTTAAGAGAAATTCATAATATTGCTATTTTTCATCAATAAATATTCATTTCATAATGTATTCATACATTATTGTCAGGAAAAATAAATTTTTTTCTTTCAAAATTTTCTAGTTTCTTTTTCTGGTATTTTACTTAAATAATTTCATGATAATAACCAAAAAAATTAAATAACTTTTGGATTATTAGTTGGATATAAGGTTTCAAATACCATCAACTAAAAAAATTCTTGACTCCCAGAACCTACAGGACTCAGGGGTTCCATGGAACACCTTTTGGGAGTCACTGCTCTTGAGCCCTGTTTCATTTATATCAGCACTAATTCCCCAATTCATAATCTCAATTTTTCTCAGCGCCTGAAAAACGCATGGAAAAGTGTTTAGTCCTGATTTGCCTTTTTTAACCACGGTTAGTAACCCTTCAGCTTCGGCGGTTTTTTCTTTTCTCATTGATATTTTCCTTTAAATTTTTGACTGACAGTTGTTCATTTTCATCATTCATGCGTCATTCTGAAGAAGAGTGTCATGATATGTCAACTTTTTTCTTTCATTCCTAAATTTTTATTTTCACTCATTTTATGTACTCACCATGCCTGAAATCTACACTTAAAATGAATTGAACATATACTAACCTTCACTACTTCTGGTCCCGTAATGAAGAGATAGGACGTATTCTGAAAAAAGAATTTAACACATAAGACAAACTTTAAAAACAATTATAATATAAATTTTGGGGATAAGAAAGATCATGGAGACACTCTTAATTGCAATACAGAATGTAGATGTTTCTTTAAAGCTAAAAACCTCTTTTAAAAGCTTTTAAGATGTTAAGAATATGCTGAACATAAGCAGGGCCATAATGCAATTTAATGCAAGACTTTCAAGAATAAAAGTTTAAATTTAGTCATCATTTTTTATTTTGGTGTTTTAAATGTGTGTGTGTGTGAATGAACTTTAGGGTACAACAATGGTTTACTAAATGACACATTTGTGAATGCTTAAAAAGTTTAAATAGTTATTCAAGTCATTTTCTAAGCTGAAAGAAAGCAACAAAAAAAAACAATTTACAGTAATTCTAATTTAATATTTCTGAAATGTATAGATAAAAATTAGTTATTACTTTTCATTTACTTCATTTATTTTTACTTCAGCATATACATTTTAAATCAAGAATTTAAAAATATTCAATGAAAAGATAAACTATTAAGGTAGCTTTCTGAAAACTATAACGGAAAAATATCAGGAAATGGAATATCAGAATAAGAATACAAATGTATAAGCTTAACAATAAACAATAAGGATCAATATCTGGTAGACAGAACTAGTTTTTGTTTTTATCATTAGTACTTTGTATGTGATAATTAAGAACAAAAAATTATTAATCCGTACAGGATGATTCTAGGATTATTGGACAAACTTGGAGAGGCGGTTGACATATTTTTAAAAGCATATTTTTTGTTTAGATAGTAGTACTTTATCTTATGTCGCACTAGAGCTGCACTATTTTTTTTGCATAGGAATGTAGGGTCTAAAGTAATGTGTTAAGGCATAAAAGTATGATGTGGAGGTTCAAAATTACTTGGATGCAAATTTTGCGGAGTGATGGATTTTGCATGGTGGACCAGTCAAATGGCCCCCATATGGAATTATCCAGGTTGGAGTTTTTATGGGGAGCATCATGTGCGAGACTCCTGTTGACTCACCGGAGGACTTCAATGCATAACTATCCATTGCAACTGCAAGAACGTGCAAAATGCCTGCTATTTAGTTTGTGAATCTCTTCTAAAACCCTAACATGCATATATTACCTTTAATAATCACAATTTTTATCACTTAGTGAGAATACTGTATAGCTGAAAAGAAGCACTTTGTGTTGATTTTGTAAATAAACACATTTTTCTTTCATGTTTCATTGTGAACTGCAGCAAATAAAGTTTTACTAAACATGTAAACTTACTTTAACCATGAATATGAAATCTGTCAGAGCAGGAGAGTAAACAGCTCCTCCAGCACACGGACCCATAATAACAGAAATTTGTGGCACAACACCTGACGCCAAAACATTTCGCTGGAAGATATCTGCATAGCCTGCCAGGGATTCAACTCCCTCTTGAATTCGAGCTCCTCCTGAATCATTGATTCCTATGACTGGAGCCCCCACCAGTATTGCTTGGTCCATGATCTGATTGAGAAAAAAAAGACGAGAGAGAGAAAGCATGCAGCTTTTTTAATTGAATTTTTAGAGAGAAAAAACATAATACAACAAAAAACTTACTTTGCATATTTTTTTGGCATGAACAGAAGATAAACTTCCTCCAAAAACAGTAAAATCCTGAAATGCATATTTTAAAATGAATTGATCATAAATGAAATATTAAGTCCTTAGAAATTTGTTATATATAGCTCATAATACTATCACTTAATAAATTAAAATACTTTGAAATTTCTTCTACTGAATGCAGACATTTTAACAGTTGAACAAAACCATCTCAAAAATTAAAATTTTAAATTCTTTTATACATTCCTTTTTTTCTTTTTTTTTATTAAAAGTCTAACACAAATTTACCAATTAATATTTTTGGTTACAAGTTTGAAATATTAATTTAGGTATTAAGTATAAATAAAATTGTGTATAAATAAATTTATATTAGTCTTGAAAAAATAGTTTTGGCTACAAATTTTAAATATTAATTAAGGTACTAGGAAAGGAATTATAAATATTTGAGTTTAAAATGTTTTAAAATTGAAAGAAATATCTTTAAGAGAAAGGAGTAAATTAAACATTTCCATATCTCCTCCCTCTACATTCTACTTAACTTTAATAGAATGGAAAACTCAGTTTAATGTAAACAACTCTGGTAGCATAGAATAAACATCCCGCATTATTATAGTAACAAACACACTATTCATCAAATAAAGCTTTTAATAATAAATTACTTACTTGACTGAAAATAAATGCTTTTCTTCCGTGAATGAGACCATGTCCGGTCACAACGCTGTCACCAGGATACTATAATAAATTTATATTTATCAATTTCTTTTTTAATGAAAAGTAAAACATAAATTACTATGCAAATTGCATTAGTGCACTATAAGGAAAACTTTAAACACTAAAAGGATAAACAAATACACTTAAAAATGAAAATTATTTACTCAAAGACAACAATTAAGTAAAACTTAGATATTTTTTTTCTTTTTGCCTTTTGAGCTAATCATTACAACTATCTGTGGTTTAAGAGAAAATATGGAAGTAACATGTACTTGTATGTAGAATTGTTAAGTAAATGTTAAAGTAAACTTGTGCCTTTATAGAAATTGACATAAATTTTAAACGAAAGTTAAACACCAAGTAACATTTTCAAGACATAAAGCATATTTCGCAAAATAACTATCAGATATTAAAAAACACTACTTATGTTTAGTTCAATTTCCAAATCAAAGTCTTACTTTGAACATCTGCTTATAACAGTACATTTATCTCAAATATTGAAAAAATTCATATTAATAACCATAAATTAGTCATTTCAATGAATTTAGGAATTCAGTATCTGAACTAGAAACTGTTTCTTGGATTTGAAGTGACATAAAAATCTCAATTGGCCAAAACTTCTTTTATTAAGGTAAGAAAAGGTTTTCACATTACGTTAATAAAATATGGATGCTCAATCAATTAAAAATACCGTATATTCCGAGACATAACGTGCCCCGGCGTATAACATGCACTTGAATTTCTAATACACTTTTTTTAAATTTTAAGATATATTCTTTGTATAACACTCACGAAAATTTGGATTGTACATGTGCAATATCTCGTCTTTCAAGATCGTAAATAAAAAGTTCTTTTCCTATCTTTTGCAAAAATAAAAGAACTGAATTTGACATGTATGTGAGGGTAGAGTTGAAAGAGTAATAATGTGATTCTGAGAAAAGAGATTGTTGTATTCAGCAGTGCAGGTGTGTGCAAGAATGTTGTTCCCCACATTCCAGAATTAAGGGGGGGAGGGGTATCTGGAATGCTGTCGATTGTGTTTGTCTCAAAAGCATACCACAAATCAGGAGACAAAACGTAATTCCTCTTCTGCCAATCGCACCATTTGATGCCCTGCCGTTGAAAAGTAAACATTGTAAGCTTTAAGAATTCAGTGTAGTTTTTAGTAACAGACATGGCTCCTATCAAACGAAGCAAACACAGCACTGGATTTAAATGCAAAGTAATTCAATTTGTGAAAGAAAATGGAAATCGGGCTGCGGCGAGACATTTTGGTATTGGGGAAAGCTCGGTGTATGAATGGAAGAAAAATGAAGAGAAAATAATGGATATGCCTAAGGATAATTGTGCATTGCGTACAGGACTAACAAAATGGCCGGTGTTAGGGGACAATGTAGAAAACTGGGTTTCGGAAAATCGCTAGATTGTAACAAGAAACTGTGTTCGCTTGTTTGCTCTAAAATGGGCAAAGATTAATCCACACGAGAGTGAAAATTTCAAGGCCACTGTGAGTTGGTGTAGCCGATTTATGGCTCTAAAAAATTTAGTTCTACGTGAAAAAACCAAAGTATCACAAAAACTACCAAAAGACTTGGATAGCAAATTGTTAAGTTTTCAAAAATATATTATAGAACTGTGGAAAAAAAAGGAATATTTACTTTCGCAAATAGGAAATATGGATGAGACCCCAGTCATGTTTGACATGATCGGTAATAAAACAATTGATATAAAGGGAGTCAAAACTGTCAACGTAACAACAACGGGACATGAGAAATCTCATTTCACCGTAGCCCCTTCTTGCTTAGCGGATGGAACGAAACTAAAACCAATGGTTATTTTTAAGAGAAAAACTTTTCCCAAATTCAATTTTCCAAAAGGTATTTTTGTTCATGTCCACGAAAAAGGCTGGAAGGACGAAAATGGTGTTAAATTGTGGGTAAAAAATGTCTGGCAAATCCATCCTGATTGCATAAGAAAACCAGAAAGTCTTTTAGTGTGGGACATGTTTAGGTCTCACCTTCCAGATAATACAAAAAAATTGTTGAAAGAATGTAACACCGATATGGCAGTTATTCCGGGCGGATTGACACCATTAGTTCAGTCATTGGACGTTTGCTTAAACAAACCATTTAAAGCCAATTTAAAAAAACAGTGGAACACTTGGATGTTGGAGGGTGAGAAAACCTTTACAAAAGGAGGACATACGCGTCATGCAAGTTTGGAAACAGTGTGCGAATAGATATTAAAAACATGGGGTGAAATTAAGCCTGAGATGGTTAGAAAATCATTCAAAAAATGCAGCATTTCAAATAATCTGGACGGATCAGAAGATGACTGTTTATTTATGGATGAGTTTAACACAGATGATGAAGACGAAACAGATTGTGACGACGTGCCTGAAGAAATAACGGAAGACGAATATAATGAGCTATTTATGTAATAACGAAAATCAATAAAGTATATAGGTAAAGGTATGTTACTTCTTTAAAATAAAAGAATTTTTCTACATTTAAATTTTTTTAATCTATAATTTTTTATATTCGGCGCATAACCCTAAATTCCAATGTTATTTTTAGTATTAAAGCGTGTTATACGCCGGAATATATGGAAATTAATATTTTACTAATACTAACAATAAATAAAATTAATTTATGTTTGTAATAATACTGTATTTAGTGCTTTTTGAATTTAAAACTTACAAATTAATATATGATTTCATTAATAAATAATTTAATTATATAGATTTAACAACCAAAAAGAAGAACCTTTTCTTTTTCCATGCCAAAATCTGTGCACGTATGCTCAGAAAACATATCATATTCAACAAATGTTCCAACATCCATCAATAACTGGATTCGTTCCCTTGCTGTCAACTTACCCTAAAATCACAAAAATAATTAATAAAATTTTATCATAAATTTCTAAGAACAAATCTAACGAAAAAATCATCAAAAATTTCTAATTAAAACTCCTTCTTAAGAAAAACTAAGTTAGAATGGATACAAAAAAACTAGAAGGGAAAAAAAAACAGTAAACATTCAATATGCTATATAAAATAATGCAACTGTTAGTAAATTCATTACACAAACAAATATTAATTTCCAATTTCCATAGGCCATAAAGAAACCAAAATCCCAGTATCAATATTAGTTAGATTACAACAATACAGGTAGTATTACCTATTACAACAATACAAACATTACCTTAATTAATTAAGCTTACTAACATAGTTCATAATAGTTTGGTAGCTTTTATGGCCACCAGAAATAAAATTATTATTTTTTATTTATTTATTTTATTTTTTTGCTTTAGTACAATATAATGACATAATGTAATAAAACCAACCATTTAAAAAATGTAACAAAATACTGAAAAATTGATTGAGAAAAATAAATGCAATACAATGAATTTAAATCAACAAATAAGAAATTTAAGATTATAAAAGAAAAAATAACTTACTTAGAAAATTGATGGAATTTATTCAACAATTTGAAGGAGATTGATTAAATAAACTGTCAACTTTGAACTTTCACATTATTGGTTTTTAGATGGAATACAGAGGGAAAATGCTAAGGACCAAGTGTATCAGTTAAAAGAAAAAAAATATTTAAACCTTTGACTCAGAGCTAAGCTCCAGCAATTTAAATATATATTTATGCATGTTTTTGATTTTCATATTTTAGTAAATTATTAAAAAACCATAACATAATCATGAGCTCACAAAGAAAATTTAGATTTAATTAAGAGGTGAGCTATTTATTCATTCTTAAGGAAAGGAATTAAATCTAATAAATCTTCCTTCATATTTAATTCTTTTTAAATGTATTTGAATGTTGAGAATAGTCTTACTACAACAACTTGTGAGGCGGGAAATGATGTTACAATGAGGCAAGCCTTTTGAATATCTGTACGATACAAAAAAATTGCTGGAGCTATATAACATGGGATGATTTAAAAATTCAACCTCAGCTCCAAGGAAAACATATCTGCTTTGGCTCTAGGTTCAACCTTAAACACTATTTTGCTTCACAAAGGGTCAATTTGGAACCAAATTTGTCCTGTTAACCTCCTATGTGGTTATTTTGTAAGTCACAACTGCTCTGAAATAAATAAACTCAACTTCTGTAACTGTAGGTACTTGCTAAGATATTACTGATCGGTTGCTTGCAATTGGAATAAATAGCGGTTTTTCCAGAGGAGACTATGAATTATAGCATTAGAATTTGTCTTCTTCTCTGATGCTCAGTTCCCTCCATGCTACTGTTCAGTTTCTAACAAAGATTGGTAGTTTTAGGAAAGATATCAAAAAATAATCACTATATTAGGCAACCTTCAGGACCATGAAATGCAAAAAACAAAGACCACAGAAAGGGACTAACTCAAGGGTATAACTAAAAACAATCCGACAATCTCTACAATTTCTTTATAAATTTTAGCAAGTTTAAAATCCCTTTGGAACCTCGGGCGATTGTTAACTTGCGCGAACAGGTACTGATATGGAAATATCTCCTACCTGTTATTGGCACTGACCAGAAAATGATCATTCCGCATATGCAATTGTTGATAGAATAGAATAATAAAAAATGCCCTATAAGAATCATACTAAAACAATTTTAGAGCTATAATAAATTTATGGTTTTAATTAAATAGCAGTCTTCTGAATACATTATTAAAAGTACAAAACTGATTTGAAATTTTTTTTATATTTCCCCAAATGTACATGTTTTTCTTAAATAAAGTATTATCACTTGATGATCAACAGTGCATTGCAGTTACAATTTTTAAACGGAATATTTAAAAAAAAAATGAATATTTTTTCAAGCTATTCAATATTACCTTAGCATGTTGAGCTTCTATTCGTTTACCCCCGCCACCAAGAAAAGCTCTTTTACGGCGCTCTTCAATTTGATTTTTCACATTTAAACTGTGCGCTATACCACTGGATGAAGTTCTATTCACAATTTGAAAAGTTTTTTTACTTGTTAACAGGGTAACATTTCTTCTTAAGAAAGAACTGGTTAAAGTCATTTTACTGAAAAATTACTTTTTACTCTAAAACAGGTTTTTAATTCTGAAAATGGAAATAAATGTAAAGAAAATAATATTTTCACATATCCTTAAGACTATTAGAAGTTTTCAAAATGCAAACGAAACTTTTAGGTGATTACTTCCTCATGAAACAATTTAGCAATCTTAAGTGAGGCTAATTTATCTCCAATCAAATCACATACTTCCCGTCAAGATGAAAAAAATAAGCTTATTAAATGGATAAGCTAACTTCCCTCTGAGGGAGGGATAAATAAAAGATTTAATGTTTATCTTAGGGATTTTTCTTAAACAGAATTAATTTTTAAGCTTTTGCACTGACTGACGGCTTTAAACTACGGAATTATTAATGAATTTTCAATAAATTTGAGAAAACTTGCTTTTCATAAAACTATTTTTGCCTTATAAAGCAAAAATTTTAATGAGAAAAAACTGTCATAGGGAAAAGTGTAAAATGGACGAATCATAAAATCTTTTTGGCAACATTACTTTGTTTATTTACATTTCGACGAATGCGATTTGTAGTATTTGAAGCCGACTAATATTTAACTAATGTGTTTCCATTATATTTCAAAGCTCAAGAAATATTTTAAAAGCTAAAAACTTATTAACGAAGTGAACAGAAGCTCTTACCACTGCATTTGAATTTAAATTTTGTGGACAAAATATATCTAATATGACAGAATTCGAATTAGGCGAATTAATATTATCATCCACACCATTTGCCCATGTATTAAGCAATGAATTCCGGGGTCAATATTGTGATTACTGTTTTATAAAGTACTCTTTATTCATGTTTTATTTGAAGAATTATTATAAATTAAAGTGTTTTATTTTTAATAATGTTTAATTTTCTTGATTACGTCTAAAGATGAAAAGATAAACAGAGCTGTTTATCATTTCAATACGCAGGGTTAATTACCTTCTTAAAGACTTAGCAAGTTTTTAAAAGAAATGTATAAGAGTTAATCAGTCGATATTACTTACAATTCGCTTATAATTAAAAAGGTCTGACGAAGTATCAAAGGTTTTAAAAGTGCAAAAATATTTCAGTTGATACGAGTTTTTAGAAGACAACTTGTATTTCAACAATGTAACGATATTTTTCGTTCGTTGAACTAATTTTTTTAAAAGCTTAATCAAAAATATGTTCGGCACATTAGGATTTGTTAAAACTTTTAAAATGCTCTCTACTTTTTTTTAAATTTAAATTTATTTCATAATTGTTTTTTTTGGGGGGGGGGGATATTAATATCTTAAAAATAGTTTGTTTTGTTTGGGGATTTTTATAAATAGTTACCTTTATGGGCTAACTACAATCACCAAGTTGCCCAACGGAATTTAAACTTGCAACAATTTTAAAAATTATACCTATGCAAAGACTTACCACGGGGTAGCTACTAGTTATATTTTATAAGTCGGTCCCTTTCTGTGATGTTATTTCTAGTTTCTAGCTAGCCACTGCGCAGAAGTTACTTTAATATGATGATTGATTTAGTGGAATTACTGTTATCTCCTTTGCTCTTTTCATTTCAACAGGCAAACATTTAATTACCAACTTACTTACTTCTAGTTTAATTTTTTATAGCTATTTCATGCAGTCCTCATTATTATCATATTCATTTCAATGAAAATCTACTTTTAATATGTGTTTATTTACTCTTATAAACTTTTGCAGAAAAGATAATCTTAAGAGATGCAGCCAGTGTTCATTTCTATATTTCTGTGATAAAAATTGCCAGGTAAGGTTTAGTTTTTGATTGTAAAATATTAATATTGCTTGACTAATATTATTGAAACAGTTATCTGCTTAAATATTGTTTAAATAAAATATTGTTTACAAAATTTTATTGACTAATCTATAAAAACTCTTTCTCCAGCTATGTAGATGTTATGATGCTGGTCTGCCATATTAATTTAAGTCAAAATTTGTGTGGAAAATTGTGTCTAACATTTTAGAGCAACACTTCTGACATCTTCTTAGATGAAGAACAAAAGTTCTGTATCTTCCCTTAAAAAAAAAAAAAAAAAAAAACAAGAAGTTTTGTATTAAATTTTGCTGAAGTATTATGATTGTTGTTAGTTTAGTTTTTGGAAGGAAAATAATTCTTATTTGAAAACATTTTTTAAAAGATGACATTAACTGAAGCACTTTGAAACAAAAAAATATTAAAAAATTTTACCTAAAATTTTTATGAGACATGTTTCAACTACATTCCCTTTCGTTTTTTTCCCCACCCCAGGAAAAAAACCTAAATGTATTGAAAACTCTTGATGAAATGATATATAAGGCTATCTCCATTATAATAATCATATATAAACTTAATATATGAACTTAAATATCAAGTAGAAATATCAGTAATGAACTTGCTTAATTCTGAATAAATTAGCAGAAAAGGAACAAAAAAAAATTTTTTTCATTCAACTGCAAAAATATTTATATTTTGCTAGGGATGTAACAAGTAGTGATTAGGCCAAATAATGAATATTCAGCACAAAAAAAAATGGCTAAATACCGAATAGTAGCATTTAAAAAAAAAAAAATCATTAATAAATATTTTTTATATGGAAATAAGTTTAGCCATTATTGAAAAATAATCAAAACTTAGCTGTATTATTGTTCTCCTGTTAAATTAAAAAAAAAGAACTTTGATAGAAATATTAGATATTAATAAAAATAAATGGTAGATAGTTAGAAATATTTAAGATTAAAAGCAACTAATGGCTGTTTAAAAAAAAACTAATGTCTTAAGGCTGAAAAAAAGAAATAGAAAAAAAATATATTCTCTTAATTCTTAAACAAGACTTTAATGTTAAAAATAATATTTTCCAGAAAAAAATTATCTATAAGAAATTAAAAAAGATAATGTCTATCAAAATGGCTTTTAAAAATGTAGTGCAAAACAAAACATAAAAAATAAAAATCTATCTTAATTTTTTAAAGAAAATTTTAAAGCTTAGCATTTCAGTTTTCCAATTACCATATTTTCAAGAAAAATTGAAGATTAAAGTCTAATAAAAAAAAAACTTCTTTATTGCCACGTCATAATAAAAACATCTATGAAACATGAGTTTTTGAGAAAGTAAAAGCTAAAATAGAAACTAAATCAAAAATCATTCTCAATTTCTAAATGAAAGATTTAGTGCTAAAAATCTTAATTTAACTTTTTCTCATTGTGGTATTTTTAGAAAAAAATGCCCATGAAAGAATAGCGTTCATTAGAAATGCTCTTTGAATGCTATCATAATAAAAATGCTGATAAAAGGAAAAGTTAATTAAAAAAATCAAAAAAAAAACAGAAAAAAAAAATTTTTTTTTAGTTCTGAAATGTAATTTTAATGTTAAGAAATCAATATTTAGATTGATAAAAACTAACAAATTATGCTTATTAACCAGTTATAATCCAGCAAATAATATTGATCTTAAAGTATTAAGAGTATCGTGTTTTTAAATATGCAATTAATAGTTTCAATAATTCTGGCTTTCTTTTTTATAAATTATATATGATATAAATCTTAATTATAGTAACATATAATGCAAGTATTGTGCATGATTTAATTTCTAATAAACTGTCCCCAATGACAAAAAAAAACTTGGCCATGTTTTTGTCAAATTTTTACCAATTTCGACGCTTTTCGTTAATTTTTTGATGTGTCGTATCAGAAACCCAAAGTTTTTAATAAATAGCTGGTTTAATGTTTAAAAAAATACCTACTGTATACTGTTACAATTCTACCTTAGATTTTGCATGAAAATCTTCTAATACTTTATGTTGTCAGGAAATAAATGACTTTTTCAGAAAATAGCATCCTTCCTAGAAATTTTTGTTTGATTGTATCAAATTGTTTGAAAACTACACAAAAATAAGTCAATGATATAAGGTACTCATATGTTTAGCTTTGAGCCATGTTACAAGTTCTTATTAGAGCTGTTTATTTGTCAAGCTACAGTGAGCTCTTAGGCTTAAAAGCAAATTTTCTTCATTTCCATATCCTCATTTGACTACATATTTTATTAATTTAATCTATATAAATTTTAGCAAAATTTTTATGTATAAAAGAATGTTTTTTTTTTTCTTGAGTATGGTATTACATGATTTATCTCATATAACCTTTTTTTTCTTTTTATGTTTTTTTCTCTTTATTATTGATAAGAAATTTTTAAAAAAATACTTTTCAGGTTAAAGCTTGGGAGATGCATAAAACTGAATGTAAATTTATTAAGAAAGCTGGCGATAAAAAACCAACTCCTTCTCTGCGTCTGATTGCACTTATAATATTTAAAATTAAGGTAATGTATTTTTAGCTTTTTTTTTCAACTAAATTTTATGTACTTAACAAAATTTCTTAACATTAATATGAGTTTTTTTTAATTTTGCACAGCTCGTGTTTTTGTTATGCGTTTTGACTCAAATTTTGCTGTACTTTTATGCATGAAAATTTAAAGCATTATAATTTTTATTGGATAATTGTCACATTTTAAAACCTGCTTACTTATTATGAATTATTAATAATTATCCTAAGGTAATTACTTCTTTCACTTATGAATTAATTATATTATCGACCTTAAGATATATCTTTGGAAAGGTCTTACAAAATGTCCATTGTAAATATTTTATGGAAATTAGTTTCCAGTTAAATACATTTAAAATTAGTGAATGCTATTCTTATTAAAAGTCTCAATCGACAAAACGTCTAGAAATAAAAAATGTTCAAACTATAAAGACTAGCATGGGCAAGTAAATTACCAAAATTCGTCTTTTGTGTTGGTAATAGAATTCCTCAGATTTAAAAATTTAACTAGTCTTTTGACTTTTAAAAAAATTAAATGCAAAACCATAAATGAAGTCAGTAGTATACTAAAAAAATATATTTATTGATCTCTAGAAATTTAGCTAATTGAGACTTTTGGATAAAATACCATTACATTATGCAAAAGTAATTTAAAAAATTGTACTAAAATTCAATTATATAATGTGCATACAAAAGCTCTTGCATATAAATTTTTAATTTAGTAATACTTTACCCATGTAATAAATGGTGACTGGTTCACTTTAAATTTGTTAGGTTACAAAGTCCTCTGTGTTCCCATAATAGATTGTATCTCTGGCGTAACTGAATTGGAGATTAATCGTTTTCTGGTTCAGGTCAAAATTGTGACCTGTGGAAGAATGGATGGATGTATAAATGAGTCCGCCTTATAAACTGGTGTGACGTATGGGTGTCGCAGAAGTTGAATTCTTGGCCATGAATGGCGCCACTGGAAGATAAGAACAATCGCTCCCCTTACCTTAATGGCCTACAACAACAGTAAAACTTTAAAAATAATTGCAGATATAGAAAAAAAAAATGTTTTTAACTTGATATCTACCACAATGTTGAAAAAATGTGTCTCCCTGAGCCAAATAGTTTTATCTGCTAATATTACTTGAAATTGTAAAATAAAATCAGGTCTAACTGAGAAATATAGTTTTTTTTTTTTAATTTTTTTTTTGTTTTTGTTTTTAAAAAGCTTTTTTCATATCTTTCTGATGAGATACGCCTTGTGTGTCTTATGGCCTGAATGGCATTTGTTAACAATGGTGGCCGTGTCTCACCTAAACGCAGGTGCAGCTCACCACTGCCTGCAATGACATCTGTTCTGAGGCGACCAGCAACTGCTCTAGAAATTACAATACAATAATTTACTCATTATCCAATATGGTATTTTTTTTTTAATATGAAACTTTAATAAAACCAATCATCTTTACCGGGGGTCTAATAGACCTTCTGGTCCTCCTGGTCATCTTATTTTAAAATACTAAGGCTGCAATGCCCAGTGAGACCCATACGGTGTCAGGCGTGGCTAAATGTGCTGGGATACCTGTTGCATGGCATCCATGTCTCGGAGCTCTGACTCATGGAAAATGAAAACACGATGGCAACTAATGTGTTAAGTAAGCATGAGCCCCCATTTTTTCAAGCTTTTAATTTTCTTGCAATTAATAGCTTTTTTGAAACACTAAATTAGTTTTCATTTTAATAGGTTGCTTGAAGGGTTAAAAACTCTCTAAAAGACCTTTCTAATAACCCATTCCAAAAATCACTTTTCCATTTAGATTGTGAGGTGCAACATCCAATTAAAATTACACATTTAACGGTTCTTTACTCTGATTTGAATATATGTTGCTTACCTGAAATTTTTCCCTTTAACTTTCACCTCTGTTTTTTATTTTAAATTATTTATTCAAGATTAAAAGATAAGTATGCTTGTGACATGTGCCACCAAAATTTTTTGACAATGATTTCTTTTCAGGATTATACTTTTTATAAACTTAGTTTTAAAGCAATCCATCCGTGAAAATACTTATATTTTATTCATCAATTGTAGAAGTATGGTACAAATGAACCATCCGAAGATGTATATGGGCGAAAAGTATCGTTTGCATCACTTATGTCTCGTAAGTTCTGAAATTTTAATCTTTAAAAAAAATATTTTTCAAAATAACAACTCGAAATGTTGTTTTCTTTTAGTTTCATTAAAATCTGTCAGAAACTGCTTGATATTGACAAGTCTATGTTTTACTCATTTAAGTCAAAATAATATATTTGTATTTACACATAAAGCATAAAGGAAAAAAGTTTTTTGTGATAATATTTAACTGCTCTGCTGATTGGCCATTATTTATCCAATCTTCTTGAAAATTATTTCATTTTATATGAAACTAAGAATTTATTGAAACTGACTAACTTTTACTTTATGTGGACTTTATTTACTGGTTAAACACATAGAATTGATGCATTAGTATAGAAAATTCTAACTTGAACAGAAAATTACAGTACATTGTAAAATATATGCAAGCTATCATCTGATGTATTTTTGGTAATATTACAAAAGATAATTTGTTTTCAGATGCTGAAGAAATAAAGCAGGATTTGAAAAGGTGTCAAATAATAATGGCTATGCTAATTACACTTAAAGAATATATTGGATCTGATAATTTACCTCCTCCTGCTGAGTTTACTGAAATCTTTGGGAAAGTGAGGCATGTTTCTTGTATTGTCTAATTATTCAATGTATTGCTTTACTATATAAATTTTACTCTTCGTTTTGTAATTTTTTTTTTATATAAATTTAAAAAAACATAATAGCAGCTTAAAATTTAAAAAAAAAAAAAATTCTTTTGCTGTTAAAGTTTAGTAAAAAATATGTGTGGAAGATTCATGCTCCTTTTCTCCTTCCTATGCTGTAACATTATTTAAAATAAGTATATGTAGCAGTAAAAAAATGCTAAAGAATTTTAGAAAAATATATTGATTGAAGTTAAAATCTGTCTAGATTTATAAATTACACTCTGTAACAGTTTCTTCCTGAGTTGAGTTTTTGACATGACACATCAAAAACCTGTCAAAAAGTGTCTCTCCAAATTTGACAAATACTTAGGGCAAGATTCTTTTTTGTCATTGGGGACCTTTAATTAGATATCAAATCATGGACAATACTTTTATTATATACTACTATAATTATGATTTACAATAGATATCATTTATAAAGAATGTAGCCAAAATTATTGAAACTATTAATAGGTTTTTCTAAAAACATTGTACTCTTTATACTTTGATATTATTTGCTATATTGTAATTATTCAGTTTATATTACAGGTAATAAATATGAGTTGTTAATCATTATCCATCTAAATACTGAATTCTTTTATGCCAAAATTAAGGCAGATTTTGTAGAAATAGTGAAATTAACTAATCACCAATAATTGTTTGATCTCAACTTATTAAAGTTATGATGCATCAAAAACCTGTCAAAAGTTATTTTTGTTTCTCAATATTTGTTGTTATTACTTATGTGCAGGTGAGCTGAATATGTTTGATCATCCAATTGAAGTCTTGCGAAATTTAGCTGTCCTGGGGAAATTTTTACCTTGGGTCTAAAAAAATTCCAAAATTTTTTTAATGTTACAAAAATGTGTCGCTGTGCAAACTTTTTTCTTTTTTAAAAAAACATAAGTTGATTTGTATTTATTAATTTGAATTCCTTAAGTTTATGATAATAACCTTTTTAATTTAATAAATATTATTAGTTCAATATATATTTTGATTTCTGTTACTTTTAACACATATGCTTGTTTATTCAAGAATTTTGTAAAATTAATTGAATTTTTTTCTTACATAAACTTTATTGTCCAAAAATATTTTGAAAAAAAGTTATTGTACTAAAAATAAACTACAATTTTGGAAAAATTTTGATCCAAGATAACTTTGTTTAGAGGAAATATTAGGCTCTACCACACATTATATAATTGAATTAGGAGAATTTTCTGCATTCCAGCTTACACGCACAGGAATATCTTCAATAAGTCATGACTATTATATATTCCCTGATAAGTACGCTAATTACACTAACTACTGCACTTTTCGCAAAACATTTCATAGAGTGATAGATTATTAAAAACTAAAACTTTTGGAATTTTTGGTAATTTTACCAACATTTTAAAACCTCACCACAACAGAACTAGAGCAAAATGGTTTTTCATATAGAACTTTGAATCATTTACGTGTAGTGACGTGGAAAATAATTTTAATTACATTTTACAAAACAAAGATCTGCTCATTAAAGCATATATTTAAGTACCACTGGAAGAAATTTTCCCAAAAAGCATAGAAAATTGGCATGCCTATAAGTATAATTTACAAAAAATATTAATGTTTGTTGAAATAAGTTAATATTTTTTTCAACTAATCAATTCAAGAGTTGAATGAAGTTACTACCTATATTTATTACAGTTATTATAATATATTTCCTAGTTCCATGTTATTTCATTATGTTATAACAGTTTTAGTACATCTACATTCCAGTCTATGCACTTTAGCGTCCATCGAAAGAATAGTTTCGAATTTCAATCTTATTCATACAAAACTAAAAAATTAACTTTGAGTACAGAGATCTTCAAAACAACTTTTTTGTAATCGCATGCTTCGTGTTGAAGATGAGTTAAAATACTAATTGATTTTACATACAATGAATATGATGATGGTTAAGTGTTTTTTTTATATGATGAATGTTTTTGTATTTTTATTTTTAATGTTCAAAAAGAAATAGTGAATTGAATAAACTGCGATTTGACACATTTTTATTTATAATTATTTAATATTTTCTACACCAAAAGCTTGGTTTTTGACAGTAATTGTCAAAACAAAAAGGAATTTTACTGTTAAATAAATTCAAGAACATAATTGATCACTTGTAATTTTATATGTATGTTTATTTATAAATATTTCATATGTATAATAGCTGATAATTATCTTTACACCAAAATTTTGAGTTTTTAACAATTGTCAAAAGGTTTTTTTTTTGTTATTACAGTAAAACTATGATTAAAACTGGATAAATTCATAAATTTTCAAAAACTTGCCAACCCTGGTTTCTTTAAAACTCTTTATTTTTGCAACATACTTTTTAGAAAATATTATTTTCTTTTTCTTAAATTGGTGTTATATTTTTTAATTTTGTTAACTTTAGATATTTTTCTCTATTTGAACTATGATTTCAATCAATTTATTTCAGGATAAATTTTCTGTTTCTTCTTGATACTGAAAATTGTCCTAATTTATA
Source organism: Parasteatoda tepidariorum (assembly GCF_982258835.1). Taxonomy (NCBI): domain Eukaryota; kingdom Metazoa; phylum Arthropoda; class Arachnida; order Araneae; family Theridiidae; genus Parasteatoda; species Parasteatoda tepidariorum. The sequence goes on along the minus strand of NC_141755.1, from coordinate 1,644,417 downwards.
GAAGCTGAGTTTTTTTTTTTTTTTTTTTATTTTTTTTTTTTTTATAATTATTATTATTTCATTTTTGCCCCAAAAACATCCACATACTAGCATGTTAACTAAATATATATAATTTAAAAAAAATAATGCATGCTCTAGAAAATAATGCATTTCTAATCATATTGTATGATTTTGTAATGGTTAAAAACTTATTTCATACTACCATCATTGTGTAAAGAAATTTTACACTTTAACCTTTTTCTTAATTTTCAGATGTGTGTTAATTCATTCAGTATTTGTCATGAAATGTCACCTATTGGTAGTGGCCTTTATCTAGGGTATGTACTGCAGAAAATTGAGTATCCCTTTGTTTTTTTATCTATTTACACATTATGTACTCTTTTATGTCTATTTTGCTTTTTTTTAAAAAAGCTTTTTGAAAAGAGAATTTTCTGAGTTTAACTGTATTTTTTATATGATACATTTTTAATCATATTATTATTGTTATTTTACTTTTATTTAGCCAATTTTTTATTAAAGTAAACATTAAAATTGTTTGCATGATAATAAATTCAGTGTATCATTCTTCAATTTAAATCTACTAAATATTATCAATTTAAATATGAAACTTCACATTTTTATAGGTCTGGGGAAAAAAGTAATATATTTTGATAAAACTATGATCCTTCAATGCTTCCAGTACATACCATACTAGGTCAAAGATATTTACCTATCAATTTAGACATTTATAAGTGAACTGTAGGAGATGAGAAATTAATAGAAATAAAGACAGTGAAGAAAGTTTAAATATCTTAAATCTGTTTGAAATATAAATTTTTTATTTTATAAAAAAATGTATTTAATTAAATCAAGGAGTATAACAGTACTTTAGGTGTAATTGTAGCCCATGTTTATATGGAAGATGAACAGAATTTTTTTTTTATTTAATGAGACTATCACATGACCATTTAATGTGACATGAGTGCTACAAAATTCTTAGGTGAATATTCTGAAATATTAAGTTACAAATTACTGAGCAATAACTGACTATACTTACAAATAACTAAATTTGAAATGTAATTGCTTGTGCAATATTTTACAGAAAAAATGGCCTTTATTGAAATGCATTAAAATTTAGTAGAATTTAAATTAAAGGAAGAGTTTAAGTGGAAGTTAGAAGAAGAAAAAAATTTCACAAACATAAAATATTTTTAGATGCTTCAAATTAGTATTGAGAAGTCAACATTTAATTTATATGAGTCTCTTGAAACCATGCAAACGAGTATATGCTTCTCATTAAGTGTTGAAAATTATTCAATTATGGGCATCTTTGCCTATTGATCAATTTTATTATGATAACATATCTAAAAATGATCATTTTAGAGAAATGCATTCAAATCTGGCCTCCATAAAACATGGAGATATAGGCATTATTAAAAGCTTTTAATCTGTCACAATTTCTTTAAAACACTTCTAAAATTAGTGACTCTCTCGAATGCTTTTCTAATGATATAGATAACAATATAAGGATGAACAAGGCTCATTGTTACTTTATGATGTGTACTATACTTTACAAAAGCAAATAATTATTTGCTGTGAAGTAGAGTGTGAAATAACTTTTGGACAAGTTATTTTAAAAATTCAAAACTATAAATTTGTGTTCATCTTGAAAGTACAAATAACATTATGTCCATGATAAATGAAAATATATTAAAATAATTTGTATAAAAGAAAATAGTATGAATGTCGTGAAATAAAAAATAAAGAAAATCATTGAACTTTCTAGTGTTACATTTTTATGTATAGGAAAGTAAGTAAAGAGCTGTCTTCATTATGATTGGTTAGCAATCTTTTTCTCAGTGGATTGCTAAATTAATAATTGCTTTAATGCTATTTCGTGTATGCAGAATTAAATTTGTAATAGTTTTTTAATGCAAAACAAACAAATAATTAATTTTAGTAGTGCACTTGTTATTTATAATAATTTCCTTCTGTTGGTTGTACAAATTCTCCAATAAATTCTGACCTTTCCTAACATTCTCAAGCACATTCCTGTGAGTGGTAGCACCCTCATTAGCAACCTAGGATTTGAATATTAAAGAACGCTGTGTGCTAGATAACTAAATCAGATAATTAGATTGAAAAGTTATTGCAATATATGTATATTAACATTTTTAGGTAGATTGTAATTTAACAGTAGTGGAAAAACAATCTATGCTTCCTACTGAAAAACAATGCTAGAATTTTATGTCGCTTAAATATTCTGATCAGAAGACATAAATAAATGTATTGCATTTTTACTACGCAATTTGCTTTATGTAGAATTATTATTCATATTTTGTTATTTTAAACAACGAGTAAAAAAAAAAAATAAAAAATCTTTAATTTTTTGTTTGAATATCATCTTAAATGACATATCAAAACTTATGCTGCTAGTAAATGTAAGATTATTCTTCAATCTTAAAGGTTTTTTTTAATTAACTAACGTGTGAATTAATTTTAAATTATGTATTTATTGCTAATTATTAACAAAATTTATTTAATGCAATCATAAAATCGCATTTTACGATAACATGTTCACATGTGTAACAATTATTTTTTATTCATTTATTTCTATTCCAAACTAATCCATTTGATTGTAACTCTATTAGACAGTATGATAATAAATTTATCCATTTTTGTCACTTTTATTGTTGCACTTTCTTTTCTTTTGTAAATAAATGTGTGATTTTTGTTTTATTATCTACCCTATGCATTACAATAAATTTCATTGCAGCATGTTAATTCACGTAAGCATGTAATACTTAAAGAGTGTGCCTCTATATGTTATATAAAAAAATTTCTATGTTTTTATTTAAGGAGATAAAGTATTTCTATCTTATTGCTTGAACAGAGCTAGCATATTTGAAATGTTTCAAGAAATATAAATTAATTTCGATTTTCACGCAAACAATTGCACAACAAGTTAACATGGTGAAATAATTTAAGTAGTAAGAACACTAACAAATTCAAATGTTATGTTTCATGTATTAAATCTTGTGAAATGATAGTGAGTTTTTTATAACTAAAAGATTGTTTATTTATCAATCAAGGTCTTTATTTATCAAAATAGTGTGCTTTGTTAATAATTTATTTTATTTTAACAGAGCTTCAGTCTTTGATCATTCATGTGATCCGGAAGCAGTGGCCGTCTTTGATGGCACGACTTTGAATGTTAGAATGATGAAAAAAGTTCCTCATCGAGACATTCAAAAGGTAGTTATATTATAGTAATGTTTAATTAAATGGTTACTTCATTTTTTGAATTTTGATACAGAGAAGATAAGATAAATATACAGATGACTTACTGTTAAAATTTCATAGCTTGAAACTAAAAGTTGTAGTAACCAAAGAAATCTGTTCTTTACATAAGTATATTAAGACAACAAAAAATGCTGCCCTCAAATTTATATTATAAGTACTGAACTTCAAAAATTTTATTTAAATATTTTTTTTTTTTTTTTTTTGCTATTGAATCTTAGGAAGGTTCTTAAATTAGATTATAAACTTAAAGTCATTTATCTTAAAATCTTATCTTATATCTTTGAATTATTTATACTAGCCATTCATCTTAAAAAAATAATAATAAATGCAAAAGCATAAACGTTTATGTCAGTATACCAAAATATATATATACGTCTATTGAAATATCTATTAATCTAGAAATATATCTATTTATCTCCTGAAATTTAACAAATTGAGAACTTTTTGATTGAATGCCAATGCATTATACTGAATTTATTTATAAAATTTAAATTAAACAATTTTAATCAAACAATTTTAATCAATTAAGTTTTAATTAAACAATGTGCGTACAAAACCTTTTTTTCATGTTAATCATTAATTTAGTAATACATCAAAAATAATTGCAGAAAGGAAAAAGTGATTTTAACTGAGCTTTAGTCCCCATTTTTTCAAACTTTGAGCCCTGCTTTTTCAAACATAAAGCTTTCTTACAACCCCATGTTATACAATAGAAAAATAGTGTGTAAAAATGAAATTGTGTTGCCGTTTTACACAGGTACTTGAAGGGTTAAAATGGTTTTAAGCATTTAATTCTTTTTTTTTCTTTTTAATGTATCTCTTTAATAATTCAATATTGATTTAGTTTGAAGATTAGATTAAGATTTAGAAGATTTATTTATGAAGATAAACATAAAGATTTTCATTCTCAGTATTAATTAATAGAAATTTTGAAGAATTTTTTAAAATTTTTAACCTTTTTTCTCATTTTAAATTTTGCTTCTATTAGCTAAATCAGAGATGCCTGAATTTTTTTTTATTTTTATGGTTGTATACCACATAAACTAGAAAATACTGTATTGAGGACCAACATAAGTAACATAATCACGTAATTATAAGCAATGTAGGATAATACTAGGTAGCTTATGTAGAGTGTTATAGGTTTATATTGTATTTAAAAGTGAAGTAAATGACTCTCATATGCCGTAAAAGAAAATCAAAAATTTTCATTTATCCCAAAAATTACCTTTTGCTATTGTTCAGAAGTTAAATTCCATTACTAATATTGTATCAGATTAATATGATGACTGTTATTGATTCTTTGAAATGCAATTTTTTTATTTTTTTTCTTTTTTAAAAAAAAAGAAAATAACCTTTTTCCCCTACTTTATTTGTAGAAACTTGCTAGAAAAAGCATTGCCCTTCTCACACTAAGTGTGTCGCAATAAACAAAACTTGCAAAACAATCAAGTTTAGACTAGCACAGAGACATTAATCAAACTAAATTTCCGAAACATTCAACAGTTACAAAACATTTAACAGTTCAAAAACATTTAACTAACAACGGTATTTTTTTTTCAAAGCTGAGCCAAGCTAAAGGTATTTTGCACAAAAAATGGGCCCATGAGCCCCATGACATCCCTGATTGAAATTAAGAATATAAATGTTCTAGTTATGAAAAAAATTCAATTTCCTTTCAAATTCCGAATATTTAAAATTTAACATTAACTATCTTCTATTTTATATTTAACACAGAATGCTTTTCCTGAAATTTACTTACAAATAAGTATTTGATAAAAATAATAAATGTTAGAATTTTTTGTAGGTTTTTATTTCATATGTTGGAGAATTGTTGTTAAAAGAAGAAAAGCAAAGGCAACTAAAAGAACAATATTACTTTTCCTGTAAGTGTTCTTACTGCATTTTCTCACAAAATGTAAGTCTCAATATTTCTGTATTAATATTATTTGAATTTCACTATACATAGTACAATTAAAAGGTTTTACTTAGTACATTTAATAAGCTAGATGTGGTACTTTTGTATAGGTGTTTTCTTAAATTTCTGTTTTATTTGTATCTATTATTTTAGCTTATATTTATTTTTTAAAAAATGACTCCTTACATTCGAAAGCTTAGAGAAAGACAGTTCAAAATTAAACTTTTGAAAAACATGGTATTTCTAAAAAGAAGATCTTATTTAACTAAACAACACTTTATTTTACTAAATTTTTAAGTTTCATAAATCTGAGTAAATAATGATACTGGGTGACAATCTTTGAGGTACCATTTGCAAAAATTTTAAGAAGCTAGAAGGCCTCATTTTTATGAGCAAATTATAGTGTAAAAAATGGAAAATGCTTAAGCAATTTAAGTCAGTGTTAAAGAATTATAGATTTTTCTATCTAAAGACTTGCAGATAAGAAATAGAGACAAGACCCTGTACTCATTTTCTATTTTCAACCTATAAACTTTAAGGATGATTTTCTCAAATTTTTCTTAGAACCTTCATCTCTTCATTTATGTGTTTCATATTCATTTCATTTTAGGATGACTGGATGACTAAGCTTTTTGACGATTCTGTGGAAGTCAAGGAAAAAGCACTGAAATGTGAAGGAGATTTGGAGAGCATAAAACAAATGTTAAATGATCAAAGTAATCGACTCATTTTATTTACATTTTATAATGGAAAGTAGTCTTAAAATATTTTTCGGATAATTTTTTGGAAATCAATTATTCTTAAATTTGTTTTATTTTATTCATTACTTTCATTTATATTATAATCGATTACTTTAAATTATGCAATCTTGATCCTTGATTAGTATATAATATGTATTTTTATATAATTTTGTTATCTTCAGCAACTTTTTAGCTTCAATTTCTATTATTGCTTAAAGCTGAACTGACAAAAAAATTTTGCTTAATATGCAATTGTCTTATGGTAAAGGGGAAATATTTTAAACCAGAATGAATAAAAGTGTGAATCCAAAAAATCTTTTATGTGGAAATAACCTTCTATCAAATTTGAGAACATTTAAAAGAAATAAACATTAAAAAAAAGTAATAACTTTATCGGAAAAAATGATTTCAGTTCATTTCATATAAGTTTGCCCTTTCTCTATCATTTTAGTCAAATAATTGTAATTACTAGGGCATTTTCAAGAACAGCACTGCAATTCCAGTTATATTTTGAAATGACCTTAAAATTATTCCCAGGGAAGACAAGATTCTTCTATCCAGAATTGAGTGTGGGTCAGCAAATTTGTAACCAGACACACTTTCAGTATGTGTGAAATCTTGGAATTATCAGCTAAAATTCTTGTTTTTTTTTTTTTTTTTTTTTTTTTTTTTACTGCAAGTAAATGTTTCAAATGTTTTCAAAACTGACTTTAAAAAAAAAGAAATTCAAGGAACTATGTTATTGCAAATATTTATAAGGAACTGCAATGGCTCAGGAGATAGAGCAACCACCTCCTAATGCAGTGTTTCCCAAAGTGTGGTACGCGTACCCCCAGGGGTACGGGAACAGTTTAGCGGGGGTACGCGTTCTTATGCGAAATATCGTGCAACAAGCGAAAATTTCAAAAAAATTTATTTAAAAATAAAGCTAGCCATGAAAATTTACGGTTACTTATTTTTCTATTGGGTATTTTTTGCAGAGTTAACAGTTAATAATTAGTGGCATCAACAGCCAGTTGTGATTTTTAACTTTTGTGCAATTATTTTATAGTAAAAAATAAATTCATTTTTTTATTAGTGGTACGCAGCGTTACGAAAAATTTAGAAATGGTACACAAAAGTCATAAGTTTGGGAAACACTGTCCTAATGAGATGACCCAGGTTTGATTCCCAGTGGTGTCTGATTGATACGAATTTCCTCTCTGGCTCACATCAACCAAAGTGCTCTACATCATCAGTGGTAGATGGATAATTGGTTAGAATCTCCTCGCTGTTGAGCTATCTGTGGTTTTCTTCTCCAAGTAACGCAAATGCTGGTTAATTCCATCAAAAAACTTCCATGAAGGCTAGTTTGTCCCTATGCTTTTTCCAGGAGTTTCCTTGTCTTCTGGGCTGGGTTCAAAATTACAAGGCTACGGAATTGAAACCTGTAGATTCAGAAATTGCTTCAGATGATCAATGCCAGTTATAAAAGTATTAAACATTTAGAAGAAAAATTATATAAAAAAATTTATAAGAAAAATTATGTTCTTGCAAACATTTATGAAAAATAATGATAAAACAGATATTAAAATTATTCGATTGCATTATCTGAAAATCCTATTTCTTTTATGTTAAAAGTATAAAAAAAAGTAACTGTGTTTGCAGGGGTGCTACGCCTGCGCCATTTGCGACAAACTGAGACAAAACGGCATAACTGCGCCATTTTGCGAACGTCCAAAATTTGACAAACCTGAATTCAGTTTCAAATATTAATCCGCATCGCCGTGAGTCATTGGAGAGCATTTTGCCGTTCACGCCTCCTAAATACGTCATTTAAATGTCAGAAATTCCGTTTGGCAAATCAGCTATTGGAATGCATATAGAATATGCGTTTCGTGTCTACAATTGGATTATGTACAGCAGTGAGTAGCAATCAGTATCGTATGCACTTGATCTTGTAAAAAAAAAGAGGGTATTCTTCCCTTATACTATTGGTTAATATCTTGCTTTTTTTTCTTAGGAAACTGTACAGTGCACATAATTATTCAGGGATGAAAGACTTCCGCGAAAAAGAATCCGCTTTTTTTCTGTCAATTTTTAAAATTTCCGACCATGTTCCAAAAACTAAAATTTTTAGGGAGTCCAATTAGAGAAACCCAAGCCGCCGGAACGATAGTCGGATTACCGCGACTTCCGCTATAGAGTGGAAAGGAGTCTAAGCGTTTAGTTTCGACCGCCGATGTTTGATTTTTTTTTTGTTTGACTGATTTTCGGAATTTTAAATATTAGGAACTGCTCTGGAATATGCTAAAATCGCGATTTTTAATCAGACGATTTTAATATCAATCATCGATTTTCGTATTTAACTGATTTAAAACTAACGTGTTGCGATTTTTTTTACGCTATTTTAAAATCGTACTAGCAATTCCTATTCACTCAATGTAAAAATTCAATATCGCGATCTGTATTCTCACGAGTTTAAAATCCAACGTCGCGATTCGTATTCACGCATTTTTAAATCAAATATTGCGATTCGTTATCACGCAGTTGTAATGGAAAATTTTACAGCGGCCTAGGCCTATAGGCCCATTCGCCGAATACAATAGAACATCAATTTTTTTATTTGACAATTGTAATATCAGATCTCGTTTTTCGTATTTGTACGCTATTTAAAAATGACTCATTGCGATTCGTATTCACGTGATCTAAAAATTATGCATCGTGATTCTTATTTACGCGATTTAAAAATTCAATATCGCTATTTGTATTTTCGCGTTTTTAAAATCCAACAGCGCGATTCTTATTTACGTGATTTTAAAACTCAAAATCAGGATTCATATTCACGCGATTTTAAAATTCAACCACACGATTCATATTCACGCGATTTTAAAATCCAAAATCGCGATTCATATTCACGCTATTTTAAAATCCAATATCGTGATTCATATTCACACGATTTTGAAATCCAATATCGTGATTCATATTTACACGATTTTGAAATCCAATATCGTGATTCATATTCACGCGATTTTAAAATCCAATGCCGCGATTCATATTCATGCGATTTTAAAACCCAATATCGCAATTCATATACACGCAATTTTAAAATCCAGTATCACGATTCTAGAAAGAAGTAGAATTAGGTTTTTTCTTGAATTAGTTACTGTAAAGATGTGATATATTTTTCTACAGTTGTTGCATTTAAACAATTACTAAGTGCATTCATAATTACATTTTATGACAGTATATTTAGCTATATAAATTAAAAGAACATAGTCAACTAACTGATCTTGTGAATGCAAGAAAGTACAATTTACTAGTCAATTTACTAGCCAATTATCTAAAAAGTTTACTTTTATACTTAATAAAAGATGCAAGTCATTTTAGAAAGAAAAGTATATTTATATGTGTCTTTTTAAATTGTTTATAATAGTTTTTATGTATTTCTGTTTTGATATAAAAATGTACATATGCTAATTTTTGGCTATTAAGTGCTCCCTAAAAGTTTCTTGAAAAATTCCTACCTAAAATATTTCAAAATTTCACTGCACCTCCTGAATTCTGTCAAAGAGTGGGGTTTTTTTGTGTTATTTACATTTTCTTAAACTCTCATTATTTAATTACTGAATTTCTCTTTTAATTATTGAAATCTGTAGACCTTCCATTGTAACTGAATAGTTATATATTTTGAGATGAAATTTGAGCTGAAAATAAAATGGATATTTTCCCTTTTGAATTACCAAAACTAAATAGATATTTCTTTTTAGAAAGGTTCTTATAATCAATCATATGCAGGTTTTTTAAAATCCTAGCAATAGTGAATGTATTGTATGAGTACTCCTAGTATGCTATTAATGGTTTTATGGATCCTGAAAATTATCTTTATATTGTTATCAAACTGATTAATAGTCATTTTAGCTGAGATAAACTGAGTCAAAAAATAATTTTAGCTGAGACAAACTGAGCCAAAAAGAGATTTTAACTGAGACGAAATGCAATTTCTGGTGAGACAATTTGATATTTTGCGAGTAACACCCCTGTGTTTGCAATGTTTATTTTAGAACTCTAATAAGTATGGTAAACTTATTAAATGAATTTATTGAATATGGTAAACTTATTATATATATTTATTGAATATGAATTGTTAATAATTACTATGAAATTGCTGTAGAAGATCCAGAGCTTATTAATGATGCTTGTAGCAGATTGTTGGAAGAGGAGAATGAAGTTCTTGGAGATACAAACATTTATAAGATTAGAACCCTAGAAATAGCATTTGATACTTGTATAAAACTACAAGCATGGGACAAAGCTATTACTTTGGCTTCTTGTTTGGAAGAACCATTAAGGTAAAATAATGTTAAGCTTTTTGTTATGTTTGGCTTTTAGAGTACCTCCGTAAGTTGTTTGCATTGTTTTTGTGGACAACAATTGGTTAACTTGTAAAATGGTATAAGTTATAATTTATTTTATCCTTTCTTGTATCATGTTATAATTATATGTATCACATTGTTCATGTATTTCTTATAACATGTAACCAATCAAAATGAAGATAAATGTAATTGATGTTTTTTAACTTTATTTTGAAATTTTTATTTATTAACTATCCCATATAACTTAAGAGAAGAGATTAATTTCAGAATGAATTACTATCTGTAACATAAATTTAATATTAAACTGTTTAGTTTGATAAAACTATACATATATATTTTGTTAATAATGTATAATATTTATTCATTATAAATAATTTTTAGAATTCGAATAATTTATTGATTATGAAAAATATGCATACATAGAAACATATTCAATTAAAAAATACTTAAATTAATTTTAAAACTTAAAACTAGTTATGTTACGCTCACAAACCCATTCGTTACAAAAGTCTTTCGTAAATTTCCCATATGGTCAACTCACCAAGTTTAGGTGAGCTTTTAACACAATTTAGTGAAATTTTAGTAGATAACATACTAGGATAGAAAATTTCTGGGGGAAAAAGTACATTTTTCTGGTCAACTTACAATATAGGCAGGCAATGAAACTAAAAAAGTTATTGCTTCATTTTATTATTTGTTCAACTCTGCAAATTTCACTATTATGTCACTTTTTGATCACCCCTGGTGAAATATTGTTTTTAAGTAACAAGCTGCTAAAGTGACAGATTTTTTAAACAGGTTTCATTCACAAATAAATAAATTGATGAAACAAAATAAGCAAATATATATTTCTCAATAATTCATTGTAAAAAAAATTTATCTCATTTTGTCATGTTAGGGAAGATGTTTAATGATGGTATTCAAAACACCTTTAATAAACATTATTGATGTTATCTTTCCTGTGTAAAGTAATGCTTATTCTACTTTGTGAATCCTGAGCTTGAATCCTAATTACAAAAAAAGGTGGTCCTTTAGCTGGTTACCAGACAAAAAATTCCTGCTCTAAAATAATTACCAAGTTTGTATCTTAAAATGAATTCATTTTCAGCAATTGTAAAAAATATATACTATTTCAAACTTGCAATTATTTTTTAAATTATCAATTTCATTTATTTATTTGAATTAAACATAAAGTCTCAGAAAGAAATATCTTGGGAACTGTTGACTCATTGATAACATATTGCTGATATAATTAAGGCTGGCAATTTTTGTCAAGCTTCATTGGGTGTGCGGCTGACACTAAAAAGCCCGGTATACCAACCAGGCTTTTTATTTTGATTTGGTAATCATAATTCACTAAGAAGCCCGTATTTTTAACTTTAGGTTATACTTTGGGACTCATCATCCTAGTTTAGGAATTTTCTTATTCAAATATGGAAAAATTTTACACTTTAAAGAATTTTCTAATGTAGCTGTAACTAAACTATCTGAAGTAAGTGTCCTTTTTATTACAGTTCAATTTTATTAAAATTGTGATTTCTGTAATGTTTCTAACATATTAAAACTGTACTAAGTATCTTTACATTATAATTTTTCAAAATTGTTTAAATCATACTTGCACTTTTAAGTGTTCAATTCTCATTCTGAAAATAAATTTATATTTTTCAATATTTGATGAATAATTATTTTAAGTTTTCTCTTTTGTATAACTTAGTCTTTTTATGTTGATATAATTAATTTTGCTGAGGTGGATTGTAAGAATTGTGGGTAAATAGTAATTTAATTTTTAGGCAGAAAATGTATTCAAAATTACTCATGGAGAACATCATCCACTGACTAAAGAACTCGAAAGCATTTTACATGATGCAAAGCTTTCATCTGTGTTTATTGATTCCAAAAAAGAATTGAAATGCATTAAACTCTAAATATTATAAACTGTAAATACTTTTTATACATCATTTATGTAAATCATTGTATTCCGTCATCTAAATTAAGAGTGTCGATAATTTTACCATTGTATGTTTTATATATTAATTATTTATGTCATCTCTGGGATATTCCATTAAACACTTTTTAAGAAGGAGATATTTTAATATTGGTTCCTAAAATTCTGAAACTTTAGTTTTTTGCTCTAAAGATATTGTAACAAATATATTTTGATTTCTTGCTATTGTTTTCCAAGGTTCCTTATAATTTAATGTATTATATTTTGTAATACTACTTTAAGTAGAAAGAACTGTTTAATAATAAAAGAATCATATTTAGATTAAAATTACTACAGTCTCAGTAAAATTGATTCATTGTTCTATCATAATACAGTACATGGAACCAGAATGTGCTGCAATTTTGTTCAAGTTGTTGATTGGACCACATTTTTGTTCAAGTTGAAAGCCTATGGAGTTTCAATAGAGGCATTTTGATGGTATCCCATACCCCAGTACTTAACACTGTTTTGTGAAGCTCTGAGGAAAATAAAAAAGCCATCGTTTGGGTGCCTTACACTTGAAGCAATGCAATGATTTTAAGCTACATATATAATCTTATGATGAAAAATTATCTGGGCTTTAGAACTGACAGATAATTTGAATATTTTAAAAGTTATTAAACTTTTTTAAAAATTGCTAATTTGGTGACATTTTTCCACCTAGATGAAAAATTATCAAAACCACTGCCTTATTTTCAGTGTTTGCAAATTTTTATGAGCCCAGGTAATGCAACATTAGAGTATGTTTTTAAATATTCAAAAATTAGACCCCAAATGCTTTTCATTTTACAAAACTATGACTTTTCTCCATATTGACGTTTTGCGCCATTTGCAAAATAAGCGTAAACAGCGCTGGCTTTAAATAGGCTAAACTTGACCTAACAGTCATGAGTAACAGTTGCAAACACTCAGCAGTTATAAAAATAGCATATTAATCGCAGAAAAGCATCATTTCATAATACGTGGAGCCTTTGAGAAACAGCCTAATAATTATAGTTTTTTAAACTGTTTTTCATTTATAAAAAGTGAATAAAACTTAAGTTGTAAGAAATTTATTTCAAAAATGTTATGTAATAGAAAATTGATTGGCAAAATTGCCATAAAGGGCTCTGAAATCTTAAAATATAATTAGCTTCCTATATTTTTTACGCACATATATTTTATGGTTTTATTGTTCCATTAGAAAAATACTTACATGGACACGCATGTGGAGTGTGTCATATTCCAAATTTCAAGAAGGCTTGTGAAATATACAAGCTAGTGGTAACTGAGTACCTCTTCTGTTCGTTAAAGTCTAATAGAGACTTAGATAAGGATTTCCCAATTTTTTTTTTTTTTTTTTTTTTTTTTTGTGTTAATTGCATTCTATGAATCTTCCGCTTTGGTATGAAGATTAAATATTGTGCTAATGATTCAACTTGTTGCCTTATTAAAATTGCAGAAAATAGGAATGATGATATAGTTTAACATGGCATGAAATTTGTAAGTGTGTAGCACGATTAAATTCCGCTCTTAGGATACTATTTTGTACCATTTTTAAAAACTTCAGTTCCTATAATTCATTTTAATCCACTTTTCATATGCCTTCCAATTTAAAACCTTCATTCTACCCAGTTAAAAATGAAATCTATTTATGAAATGGAGAAGTTGCATCTTTACTTATATAAGATTGCGAAAGGTAATTTTATATGTTTAAAATGCTAATTGCTTTTAAGTAATTAGCTATCATCTTTTTATGTAAGTGTTAACATGGATATTTTAAGCTAGGCATTTTTAATCTATTATTGCCCACTGTTCTCTTTTAGGTACAGGTATAAATCATAGAAGTTATTATTATTATTGACAAAAAAAATAAACTTTCATTATTCTAAGAACTCTTTTAAATGTTATGAATTATGTTGATTGAATAAATTTTTTTTCTGAATATTAATCTACAGTAGTGTTTTGCAATGTTCAGAAGAAATTTTTTCATGTTGTATTATTTTTTATTAATTGATTTGTGTTCAATAAACATAATTGTACAAATGTTTTTGACTTTTTCATGTGAAACAAAATGTTTTTTGGCAGGATATTGAATCGTTTTCAAGTTGATTTTATAATGTTTACCTTTCTTATACAAAATATCCTGAGAGGTACAAAGCCTAAATGCCTTAATTGCTTATTGTAGCATTATTTTTATTTTTTTACTTAAATAATTTTTTTAAAAATATGAGATTGTGTCAATTTGATGCTACTCACTTCTTAAATAATTTATTAAAGAATCTAATTATAAATTTGGTAACTACTCATAAACATCTGCTGTAAAATTTTAAGTGTAATGAAAATGGATATTGTGAAAGAAAACTATGCTGTCAAACCTTGCTATCTAAAAATTTTGAGTGATCAATGTTGTTTATGTTTTTTTTTTAACATATGATTCATAGAAACATCTAGTAAAAAAATTTTTATAAATTTTACTTACTTGTAGTTTTATTGAAATCTACATAAATTATGCAATCAAAACTGCATTTTTAGAATTCAGAACTTTCAAAAATGTTTTAGATCACATTATTTACACATGATGTTAAACATAATTAGGTATAATTGCTAACACTAATATATAAAACTGATATTTTATGGATTTAATATATATCAAATATATGTACGCTCGTTGGCTGAGTGGTAGCGCTTTGCACTGTCGTGCTACAGGTCCCTGGTTCGATCCTCGGGCCGGGCAAGGTTGACTCAAACTTTCATCCCTTCCGTGGGTCGATAAATGAGTACCAAGCATGCTTGGGAACTAAACACTGGGGGTTCCACGTTTGGCTGACCACCTGATCGGAACCTCTGCTCTTGCACCCCAGAGCCCAAGGTCAAGAAAACTGAGATGGGCACAGTAGGCCTTGGCCCTCTATGAGCTGTCGCACCACTGAGTTTAGTTTTAATATATGTCAAAAAACTTTCTCTTCTTTAAAAATTCTTAATATTGTGCCAAAAAAATTTAATTTACAATATCTGTGCTTTAATTAACTGTTAAATGTGCTAGCTAAACAATTGTGCAAAACTTTTAAGTCTTTGTGAAGTGGTAACTTTTTTTCTAAATATTTTGCATAAATGTTGTGTGCTAACAATATATCTTCTGCATAAAATTCAAACATGCATAATTTTATTAACCTCTTTGGTTTAAAAATACTGTCATCAACTCTCTCAATAGTTAAAAGGTATTAGAGCTTCAAAAACTGTTTAAATCAACTTGTAGCAGGACCAACTAAAGTGATAACACATATTCCCAATGGTGTGTAGAATAGAACTGTTATGTTTAACATTTAGGCCACAATTGAAATTCAATTTAGAACAAGCAGGTCTTTTTTTGATCTGTACAGTTGAAAAAAGCATGAAAGAAACCAGCAAAATATTTTTCTAAATTATATGAATTTTGTTACATTTAAATACTTTCACTAATCTAGTATGAATGGACTGTGATCATTCTATAGTTTGTTGAATTTTATTGTCAATTTATTAAATGTCTTAGCAATTTAAATGTACAGTAATAAATAATATTTGAAAAATAAATATGTGTATTAATAAGAGCATTCTATACTCTTTATCATAAAAAATCTTGTTCACTTGAATTTTAAATGCTCCAATTTTGATATGAAGTCTTATTGGCACAATTTATTTCATTGATTTTAATGATAAAGAAATATCAAACGTATTAGGTGTAAAGGGATTTTGATATAAGTTAATGTCTGGGCACAAAAACTTTCAAAATTAATAAATAATTTTTGAGACTATAGTTGGTCATAAAAATCACTTATCAGAATTCTGTTGTCTAAATAAGTGCATTAAACTTTTTTTTTTTATTGAACTATAATTTCTGCAACTATGACATTAACTTTACCAGTAAAGTAAAACATTCCTGCAACAGCCCTGTCAGGCACCATTGTGCACTGACCACCTTTACTCCCTAGACAAGCTTATATACTTCAGTCAGAAGGGTGGGCTTCAAACCGTTACCAGGGATAGAACCCCAACATTTCAGAATGCAGTTACTTATACAGTGGTGCCATTTCTCTCTAATCAGATGTTTATTCTTTTTTTAAAACCTTTCCATCTTCAAAAATCAGAACTGCACGCTAAGGCAAACATTCCAATTTTAAAAAGCAATGCAGCTCTTGTCTTTATAAAGAGAAAATAGAATTGTTAACTAAGTTTAAAATATCAATGTGTTATTAATTGAATAATTCATTTTTTTTTAAATTCATGCACAGAATGTTTGAATTTTATAATTCGAAGACCCTATTATCTTTTATCAAAACCAGTCATAAAATTATGCAATTTTATGGATTACTCTTCAAAGAAAAAACTAGTTGTTATATCATATTGTAAACCTATTATGCTAGTTTTAAATCTTAGATCCTCAAGTCTCAAACCAAACAATTTTGACTTTGAATGATGGATTCTAAGAGCTATCTTTAAAACAGTTATTCAACATACTATCTTGTTATTTCAGAAAGAAGTTGAAAAATATATTGTGGAAAATATTTGGTGGTATCTAAAACTAAACTACTACTCTAATAAGTGTGATGCTAACCTCTCCAACCTAATTTACATTTTTCTGAACTCTTCCACAAGATAAATTTTAATAGACTGGCTTTGGCTGTAGACAATTTAAGCCGAACTTTTAAATCTTCATTTTAATTTGTAAACAACATTTTTTTAAGCATAAATTTTTGCTTATTTGCCACTATTTACATTTACATATTTTTACAATTTTAGCCACGTGACAGAATTTTGAGTATGATACTGAGTCCATCTATTATTGGTTCTAGCTCAAAAATTCTCTTATGTTTTGTTATAATTGTTGTATTTAAGTAAATGTTGGGTAGTTTTCAATGGGTCTGATAAGTTTGAAATTTATTATAATTCTTATTTTTAATCATTAAATGAATACTCATTATATATTTATTAAAATCTATAGTTTTTATTGTATAAATAAGTGGAAGACGGCTCATCATAAGTAAAGAATAATGTGTATTCGCCCTAGCATGTACTTTCATCTATTTTAATTGAAAAATTCTGATTTTAAATTTTCATAAAAATGTTCACATTTTAAGAATAAGCTAAAGCACATTTTTTTCCAATTGGAGACTTTTTAATTGATTTTGCCTAGCATTTCTATCTTAGTTTTTAAAACATCTTCCCCAACCTTAATCTTCATCCAGTGCACTGTTCAAAACCTTATCATCGGTGATTCCTCCTTTTACTCAAACTAATTCCAAAATGTAACTCTTTTTAAAAGTGAGGAAAATTTAAAAGTTAGAACACTAGAAAAATTCGCTTTAAGAAGACAACCATTTTATTACAGAGAAAAATTCTCTTGTCTATTGTATTTACAATTGCTGGACCTCATTTAACAAATCCTGGTTCAACAAGGAAATTTTGTACATAGTTGGTTTCTCGTTCTAATGTTGAATTAACGTTTCTAAATAAGCTTTAGACATAATTGTTATTAATAATAAAGTAGCTCAATTCTCTTATGAAATTCTTTTGTCTTCTTCTGATAAAGCACATCCTAGTACCCAATGGCCACTATTTACTGAAACGTTATCACCCACAGTATAGGTTTCTTTCAGATTCAGTAAATGTTTTTTTTTTTAAATATTTTAGAAACATGGTCATTATATGAGACTGCCTTTCACATTTGAACTCGTTTTGACTTACAATTTGACTTACAATAAAATTTTATTAAGGAAAAATATTTCCTAAAATTAAGAGTCAAAAAAAAAATAATTGACTAAAAGAGGTCTATATTAGAGTCGTGTATATGCTTATGATAACACACATTTAGTTTCATTAACTTTTACATACTTTAAAACAACTTAGAAATTAATGAAAAACTCTCATCCTTGTTTACAATTTGTAACTTTATTCAACATGTTTACAAATTATTTTACTTTAATAAAAAGTCAAGACATAAAATATATACAAAACAAATGTTTAGAAAATTCTTTTCTAATTATGAAATCCCGAAAAAAGACAATAACTGGAATAAAAATTTTTATTGACCTTTTTAAAAATGTATTTTTGCGATTATAAAATATTTTGAAGAAAAAAATATGGAAATTAAAAATACTTATAAGAATAGATGCACTCATTTTATAAACAGCTAATCATTTAATGCTAATAAAATATAATATGTATTGGCTGCTATTTCAGTATCTTAACAATACAAGAGGCACATTAATGTATAACATTATTAGAACACTTAACAGGCAAATTTAAATTCACAACTTTGATTTGAAACATAAAAAATATTTTCAGTTACTTGAAGCACCAATAATCAGCTTTAACACACAACATACGTACTTTAAACATATCTATAAAATAATTATTATTCATTTCAATAATATAATATTGCAGTTGAATTAGACTGCAGCCGACTACAAAAATCTTCCCACAAATAAAACATAACTGTTTGCTAAATATACAAATTATTACCTAATAAACCTAAATTTCAAAAAAATAAAATCAAGAATGTTAACAGAAAAAAATAAAATTATATAGATTTTCAAAAACTTGTTTTTGACTTCAAATATTTGTAAGCAATTTAATACTTTTCATATAGTATTTAAAGACAGAATAATGAAATGATTTTAAGAAATATTACTGAGTTGCGATGACTCAGTGGCTAAAAGCTCTCATTGCATAGGATGAGACTAGCCAAATTATTTTAAACTATTATTTGTTATTTAAACCAATTTCAAATTATATGCTTGCTTCTGTAAATTCCAGTTTTTATGATTAAACATTTCAATGAAATAGGGGAACACAAACAAAATATGAAATTCACGAATGATTTAAAACAGTAAAATTCCAAAATTATAAATAATAAATGCAACAATGAAAGGTATTAAAAAATTGCTGAACTTAAAGCAGCCATAACGCAAATAGAAGTAAAATTAGCAATGTATTAACAATTTCCTAATTATAATAAGAAATCATAATCACTTATAGACACAAATTCACAGTAATGTAAATATGAATTAAATTGCCTCTTTTTTCTTTAAAACGCATAAAATCAAACATTTAATAATATAACAAATAAATATTGCTATCTTTGGCTCCTAGCCTTCTTCTATATATGTATTCTGACACAAAAATATATGTTACAGATTACGAAAAAAAAAATTATTTTTTTTGGCATAAATACAAAAACCAAACATTTAAATACAATTTCTAGCATATTTTTTCTGACATTTATTGAAAAACAAGACATGAAACTAATTAGTCATAAAATAAAGATACAGTTGAATCTCGTAAACATGCTTAACCTGAATTTGTTTTAATATGAACTAGTATTCAAAATTGTACGCAGATACAATGTTTTTAAACACTTATACAATGAATACACTTAATGTAAAATATCTTTCTAGGGGAACTTAGCTTTAAATGTGATCAGAAAATTTATATTCACTCAGATAATAAAATTCAGTAAGAAAATTAATAATTCTATTAAGTATTTCTGAAAAATATTCCCTTTGTTAGAGTAATAATACCAAACAATGTGCAAATGGTTTTTGGAACCAATTTGTTGGAAAGGCTGAACCAACATTCTTATCTAACAGGATAAGTTCTTTTGGTGCTTTTAATATGAATAGTCTTCTTTAGCCAGTGTTAGGATAATTTCATGTAAATGTTTTCTCAAAAAACTTCCATATCCTTGGATAAATATGTCATCAGAATTCTTCACACATGGGTTATTCAGAGAAATCTCTAGTACTAATTCACACATTTCTTTAAAAAAAAATATGAAATTTTTTATCTTCATATGAATTTTATAAATGAATAATGTGGTTTGGCAGTCAGCATTTATTTGTGTAAAATGAACAACACATTTTTTTTTAACTTTTTGATTTTAAATCCAATTTTTCCTTTTCAAGTTATAAATGATTTAAAATTGTGATAAAAATACTTTTTTTTTTATTGACATAAAATATAAATTATTCTACATACTTGAAAAAGTTATTTCCATTTTAAAACTATGTTATATATTGTCAATATCAAATTTTTGTGTATTAAACAATTTTTATGAAAAAAAAAGCATCTAAATTTATAAAGTGGACTGCTTTAATCATGAAAAATTTTTATGTATCCCTACAAGTTGACATTAATGAGATTCAACTGTATTTATTTAAAACAACTATTGAAGTAGAAAAATTATAAAATTAGCATAATTTGATAACTTTATAATTCTCTGGTACTAACACAAAGACAAATGGCACCAAAATACAATATTTTAAAGTTATAGAATTAAAACTTTAAAAAAAGAAATATAAAGTGTTAGAATTGCAATCATATTATTACTATAATTTTTAATTATATTGCACATTAGAAATATCTGAATTTCCTAATTCAGATTTATTATAACACCACAAATATTAAACATCATCAGGTACATAAATGTCATTATCTTTGGTTCATGCGGAAAGTTTCCAGCTATCACATATATACAATTAACACACTTTTGAATTGATCAGTACAGTGTCTGCTCATTTATATGAGCTAGTTTAATTTGATCAAATAACCTGTCACAAAAATATCATGATTCTACAAAGTAGAAATGCTCCTGTCAGCTTGTGAAATCATAATATTTTATCACATAAATTATTTTCATTCAAACCATAACATCACCTCAGATGGCTCTTTTTTCAGAAATAAGATGCAAATATTTGATCATATAATATAAATATGTTTTGATTACCTCAAATAACATTTCTATTTTAGTTTGATCAAATAACTTTAACACATGCTTAAACAGGCTACAAAAATGTTACCATGATTCAAGGAGCTAACAAAGTCAAGAAAAAAGAATGTCCAATGAACCATTGTTAGATTTCTTATCACAAATTTATATTTCTTCTAACAATAACATACACTTACCAGGTGGTTTATCTTAAAACAAATAAAAAGATGCAAATATTTGATCAAGTAACACATACAAATGTTATTTCTATTCTAATTTGATCAAATAAGTTTAACTTACACTTAAATCTATCACAAAAAAGTTCTAATGATTCAATATGCTAACAATGTCAATATTAGCTTGTCCGATCATCATAATTTTTTATAACAAAATAATGATTGTTTGGAGAAAAAAAACATAAACTCACAGAGTGGCTTGTCTTTCACAAAAAAAGATGCAAATATTATACACATAAATACACTACATTTATTCAAATAACATAGTCTTTCATGAAGCTACTCATACATCTTATAAAAAAAAATCAAAGCTGCTAGAAAAATTAAAAAGTATAAATTACAACAAACACATTATAAAAATTTAGATTCTGTAGCATGAGATTCTGCAAAATGAGATATTTTTCAGATTTAATAGTTAATAACTAAACTAATGATTTATAATACAATGAAGAAGCTAAAAACTTACAATGGTTGTTTACCTTATATTGGTTTTACAAATGACTTTTGTCTGTGCAGTATAATTTGTTATTTATATTCCTAATTATAAAAATGACACACAACTATATTTACACAGACATGTTGCTTTCAACCTAGTAAATGTTCAGAAAATAACTGTTAATCCTGAGATCTTTAAATGTGCACAAATACTGACAAAACAAATACAGTTCCATTCAAACGTTATTTGAATCTGAATCACTATCAGAATCTGTTGATATGCTGGTAGATTCTTCATATTCATAATCCAAACAAAGATATTCCTATAATAAAAAGCATAATCAACAAATGAGCATGGCAAAAAATATAGGCAATCAGTCAAGTGCTGTAAAAAAAAAAACTATATACAGTAGTGGCCAAAAGTGTGGACATTTTTTGAAAGTTTCATGTTTTTCAACTTTGTGTGCTTGTAGAATATATTAATTTTCACTTAAATACAAACGTTTATGCATCAAATTGAAGGTAATTTAATGTATTTAATAATAAATACAGTATTACAATATCTGTATTACAAAAAAAGTTATGCAACTAAGAGTAAGATCTATCTCAGATTTGCCTTTTTTTTAAAGTGATACTTACACAATCAATACTTAGTAGGATAACCCTTATTTTTTAAGACAGCTTCACAGCGTCTTTTCATCGAACGAATGAGTGTTTGGAGTTCATCTTTCGTAATCACATGGTGCCAAGAATCAATTATAGCTTCAATAAGTTGTCTTTTATTGGATGGACGTTTTTTTCGTACAAGAATTTTCAAACGTCGCCACAAATTTTCAATTGGATTGAGATCAGTGCTGTTTCCTGGCCATGGTAATATATCTATGCCTTTATTTTGAAACCATGCTTTGCATACTTTTGCTGTGTGGCATGGATCTGAATCCTGCTGAAAAATAAATGATGCATTGTTGGGGAAGAGATCCCTGATGGAAGGTATCAATTTTGGTTTCAGGACAGTTTCGATGTATTTTTTGGCATTTAGGATGCCAAATCAGGCCGGAAAAAATGCACAAGTGCTACTGCCGATAGAAAAATTAAACGGCTATGCCTTCAAGATAGAAAAATTTCATCAGATGCCATTAGATGTGAAATGAATGCAGAGGGTATTGCAGTAAGTTCAAGAACAATAAAAAGGTTATCAAGATTTGGACTACAAGCTAGAATTCCAAGGAAAAAACCATATTTAAATCAAAAGCAACGCGAAAAATGAGTTAAGTGGGCAAAAGAACACATTAAATTAAATGGTCAGAAAATCAATGGAAGCAAGTAATCTGGAGTGATGAGAGTAAAATATCGCTCTTTGGTAGTGATGGTAGAAAATATTTGAGACGTAGAGTAGGTGAAGCACTTCATCCTGATTGCATTCAACTACAAAAAACCCAACAAATGTCATGATTTGGTCATGTATGTCTGCAGATAGTGTGGGCCGAATTCAGGTGATTGATGGCATCCTGAATGCCAACAAATACATCGAAACTGTCCTGAAACCAAAATTGATACCTTCCATCAGGGATCTCTTCCCCAACAACGCATCATTTATTTTTCAGCAGGATTCAGATCCATGCCACACAGCAAAAGTATGCAAAGTATGGTTTCAAAATAAAGGCAGAGATATATTACCATGTCCAGGAAACAGCCCTGATCTCAATCCAATTAAAATTTGTGGCGACGTTTGAAAATTCTCGTATGAAAAAAACCTCCATCCAATAAAAGACAACTTATTGAAGCTATAATTGGTTCTTGGCACTATGTGATTACGAAAGATGAACTCCAAACACTCATTCGCTCGATGAAAAGACGCTGTGACGCTGTCTTAAATAAGGGTTATCCTACTAAGTATTGATTGTGTAAGTATTACTTTAAAAAAATGCAAATCTAAGATAGATCTTACTATTAGTTGCATAACCTTTTTTTGTAATACAGATATTGTAATATTGTATTTATTATTAAATTTTACATTAAATTACCTTCAATTTGATATATAAACGTTTGTATTTAAGTGAAAATTAACATTCTACAAACACACAAAGTTGAAAAACGTGAAACTTTCAAAAAATGTCCACACTTTTGGCCACCACTGTATGTATGTATATATATATATATATATGTATTTCAAAATCAAATCTATGTCTTACTACTAAAAATATAGTCTTTTTTTTTAGTTTATTACTAATAAAATTTTCCATAGAGATTTTTTGTTTTTCCTTCTCCTTCTACAATCATTATCAAAAAGTTTTTATTCTTAATAACATCTATCGTGGTCTCTCATAAGATCACTTACAATTTAAAAGAAGTTTATACAAAAAAATAATAATAAAATATTAAGAAAGATTTCAATAAACCTTAATGCACAGCACACACATTGAAGGTGCAAATTTAAATGACACTGGTACAAACAATGAAGTCACTCTTAAGATTTTAAAAAATTTTGACAGCGAAACAAATCTGAATACCAGCAAATTACATCATTTCAATGTTCCATGTTATTATTTTCTTTATTCTATACATAATATTAAAACTCACCACATCAGATGATTTCAGGATTAATTGTTCCAATTTTCTGACTAAAATTGAAAATGTAGGTCTATCACCAGCATGTGCTCTCCAGCAATCTAACATTAGTGAATACCTGGAAATATTTCATTAGCAATCAAATTTCAATATTGAAATATATATTCAATGATCTCTGATGAATATACAGTGAACTCTCGCTACTACGATATCTGATACAACAATAACTCCCTCCATTAATATAATGTTTTGTTGTCCCGACGAACTTGCATATGAATTAATGTTAATCCTTTTTCTCAATATTGCGATATTCTCTGAAGCAATAAGCCTCTGCAAAAAAATTATTTTCAAATTTCAACTTTATTTTCCTCATTTATTATTAGTTTTCAAATAATGTAAAAAATGTCATTTTATCATATTTTGATTTTTTTCTTTTCATTCTTAACAGAATGCTGATTATCTTATTTCTTTTCACCACAGGGAATGGCTTTTCCCTCTACAACAATATATTTATTTGATCTCCAAAATATTGTTGTAGCGAGGTTTTACTGTATAAGAAATTAAAGGCAAATGTAACTAACACAAACGTGACAGTATGTTTTAAACAGTACAGGAAGATATTAATGCTTTTAATTCTTATATATATATATATATATATATATATATATATATATATATATATATATATATATATATAAATGCACTGCACAAAACAATTAAAGGATATTTTAAGTCTTGTATAAAAAAAAGCAGTACAAGGAAATAAAATGTAGGATGACCATTAATTAAGACGATGGAAAAACCAATAAGGATGATACTCATTCTTTAATATTTAAGAAAAAGCTTTCACACAGACTTATTTTTGAATCACACAGGTTTGCTTACACATTTGCACCGAAATAGTTCTAACATTTTAATTATGGGGGGAGCGACATATACTGGCATTAGTTGGTTTTCTCACAGAGGTAGTTTCATTTGTCACACACACATATATATATTTGGATAAAATTGAAGAACATAGTCTCAAATACAAATTTGTCTTATTTTTAAACTTCACAGTACGCAAATTTTGAGTTAGATTGAAGCTTTAGCAGCAGCAAATTTGATTTGGCTTTCAACTTGATATAAGACAAAGTGGAAAAGAATGAACGACATTCAGTAAGCACGTTGTTTCGATGAGTGTGATGTCGCAACAAAGTCATTTAACGAGATCAGATGCTTGGAGAGTTGTTACCCGGTTAGCCCAAACACAAGCCAAAGTAGCAGAAGCCATTGGAGTTTCACAAAGTTAGATTTTCAAGATCTGGAACCGTTTTTTTGGACACTGAAAATGCAGGCCGAAGATCAGGGGAAGGGCGGAGATGTGCAACAATGCCGAATGGAGACCGTTATTTAGCACTAACGTTTCAGAGACACCCAAATATAAATGCCACTCTTCTTGACATCGACTTCTTACACCAAAAGTATTTCAAGGTTTTTTACTTGGTGTCACAATTACCCCTGAAAATATCTTCAGTGGTAGACGAATTATGTGCCAATATTCTTTTGCCCATGGCTAATGGAAGATTTTTGTGGTTTTCATCTCCTTGTTAAACAAATGCGGATTCAATCCAAAAAAAAGTCCTCTACGAAAACTAGTTTGTCTTGATTCTCTTGTCTTTTAGTTCCCTAGTCTTCTGAGTTGGGTTCAAAATTACAAAGCTATGGAGTTGAACATTGATAGTCCTAAATTCAGAGGCGGTTATAAAATAAAATAATACATCTGCCAAAAATACAGTTTTTAAACTTACACTTCTATACTGCACCCTGTTGGTTTTTCTAGTCTTTGACCATTCTTCAAATAATCAAAGAGCCTCTCAGATGGAAGAGTGGGATAGGGTGATCCGCCAAGTGTCATTATTTCCCACATCAGAACTCCAAATGACCACCTATTGATGTTAAAACAATCATTCATTTATTAAAGCTTGAAAAATTCATAAACACCAGAATTTAATTTTTCCATCTACTTACACATCACTTTGGCAAGTGTATATTCTATCAATCAAAGATTCAATCGCCATCCATTTGATTGGAAGTAACCCCTGTTAAAAAAAACAAAAAGAAATTCAAAATTCTAAATATTTAAAAAAAATAACCTGAATTTCTAATAGTTTTGTTTCGACTGAGGATTAACCTAAATCCTTTATACAGGGTGTTTATAAAGTCCCAGATCCATTTTGATGTTTAATAACTCATAAAATAATAAAGATAGATTAAAATTAATAACATAAATGGTTAGATACACTCAAAAAGTTTCATAACCCTTGTCAATGAACTTCCACGTGTGCCCCCTTCGTTGCACGGAGAATATCAAGTCGATAGTCAATTTCACGCCAGGTAGCGGCAAGCATGTCAGCATCCACAGAGGCTATTGCAATTGTAATTCTGGCTTTTAGGTCATCAATGTTCGACACGATCCTCCTGTAAACATTGTTCTTCATAAATCCCCAAAGAAAAAAGTCCAGCGGCGTTATATCAGGTGATCTGGGTGGCCAAGGAATTGAACCTCCTCGCCCAACCCATCTTCCTGGAAAATGGTCATGTGGCTGAAGCTCTTCTAGTTGTGGAAATACGAAGTTTTCCAACATGTCTAAGTATACGACTGATGAGACCGTCTTTTCTGTAAAAAAGAAATGCCTAATGACTCGGTCGTGCATTAGTCCACACTACACATTAACCTTTGGGGAATCTCTTTTTGTCTCATGGTATTCATGGAGGTTTTCAGATCCCGATATGCGCACATTATGGTGATTAACAATGCCAGAAACATGAAAGGATGCTTCGTCAGAGAACTTTATGCTCTTCAGAAAATCAGCAGCATCTTCTTCCCTTCCTACCATATCTGTTGCAAACGCCATCCTCCTAGGCCTATCGTCCGGTTCCAAACCTTGAACAATTTGAACTTTGTATGCATGCAGTCTTAATTATTTCTTAATAACCTTGTACATCCTCGAAATTGGCATATCCAATTCTCTTGACGCTGATCTCACAGATCTTCTAGGATTGTCTAAAAATGTCTGTCTGACACACTCAACATCAAAATCACTTGTGCAGGGATGTCTGGAACGTTTCTTATCTGCGATACTTCCAGTATCTAGAAAATTCTTTTTCCACCGCAAGATGCTGCTTTTGGATGGAGGATCTTTTTGGTAAATTCTTCTGCAATTTCTCTGTGCTTGCACTATCGATTATGTTTCTATGAACCACCATAAAATATGTGCTTTCTCTTGTGGTGTATGCATTCTCCTTAATATCCGCTCGAATAAAACATCACATAGAAAAGTACTACATAGAACAAACACATCAAAAGTAAACATAACATTGCAATAGTTGCCAAAAACAAAAGAGAGAAAAATGCAATTAATAAGCAGACGATATGTAGAAAAGTACAGATTTTTAGACTGGAAAATGAAATTATCTGAAATTAACCACACACGCAGACGATATTTACAAAAGTAAAGATATTCAAACCTGAAAAGGAAAATATGAGTTATTCCATCAATAAATGCCATAAGTTTGTTTATATCTTCATAATTTTATGAGTTATTAAACATCAAAATGGGTCCGGGAATTTATAAACACCCTGTATTTTAAATAGTAAGAACAGCACGAGTAAGAATTAATTGAAGCGAACTAAAAATACAGTTAAATTGAGTCTAATTTCTTAGACTTCTGATGTTAAAAGCACAAAGAAAATAGCATTCCCATACAAAGAAAACATACATCTGTATGTATATAATATATATAGTATACTGTGAAACTTCCTGTTGTGGACACTCCTACAAAACGGACGCCTCTCAATGCAGACGTATTTTTGATTCCCCTGGAATCTTCTATGAATAAACCGTTGTGTACATTCTCCGCAAAGTGGACACTCCCGTAACCGGACGCGGATGGTTATTTTTGCCCTGAACATCATTTTCTATCAGTTCAAACCGGACACTACTTTTCCTAAATTTAAAAAAAGTTAAATAATTTTTACTATGAAATTTAAGAAAAAATGCCTCTCTCCACCATTTTTTAAAACATGGAAATTTTTTGCCTTATCCGTAACTAAAAACGTTAAGCTATTTTAGTTTTAAATAATCTATCATTCTCCTGTCACTTTTCGATTTTATCTTTGGCAAGAAAGAAAGGAAGGAAGAATGATTCTGCTCATGTAAAATATTTAGGACAGTGGCATCTTTGGGTCATTTTATCTGGAAGACCCCACATGCTCACTCTTGAGACCCCACAAGTTAAAGTGTCACATTAATTGTTATCAATTCCTCTTCCCCACTGAAATTTCCTTTTTACTTCTCATCAGTCTGCACTCATCCCAGCTGGGTTAAAAGAATAAAAATAGAAATTCTAGTCATGGAGGTGTTCATATAAATCAAACATTTATTCAAACTCTTGAGAAATGATAGATTGTGAATACAACTCCATAGGGCCTGGTGTCTTACAGGCAAGCATTATCTTGTTCCTTTTTCTATGCATAACTGAAAGTTTACTTTCAGGGAGGTATTACCACATTTCTTATCAAGTGATGGGGGGGGGGGATAAATGTATTGTTTGAAACTGACTGGGGTCCTGACATAGGAATATATGTGTCCATTCTGTATCCTATGACTAACTCGAATATCTGCGAAATTATGAAAAACATTTTTATTTCTTTGTAACTACATCTGTTGAAAGAGTATTTGAGATAAAACTTTTAAAAGATCTTTATTCTTGAGAAAGTCTCTTCGTGTTCAACAATGCCTCGTAAAGGAAACTTTAAAGGAAAAAATTGAACTTTTAGAGCATTCCAAACATCAAAAAAGCAGTCTCCACAGAATTGGCCAAACCCTTTAACATTGGAAAAATTCATTAAAAATAGAGAAAAACTTGGGTGCAAAACGGAAATTTAAAATTGGCAGATGCGTTTTTGAATAGTTTTCTCAAGTCAGAAGCGAACAATATCCAGTATCAGGACCCATGTTATATGAGAGAGGCAGCTGAGAAATTGGGGATAAAGGATTTTAAAGCTTCTAATGAATGATTACAAAAGTTCAGAAAGAGGCATATGATTTCTTTTAAATCAATAAGCAGAGATTCCACTTCTGTGGTTAAAGAATGGTTGGAGAAGCCCTTATTGAAGGACTATATTAAATGCTGATGAGATTGTTCTTTTAATTCAGGCATTACCGGAAAGAAACTTTTGCGTGTTAAAAGGTGAAAAGTGTGAAGGAGTGAAAATGTCAAAAGAAAGATTTACGATTTTACTTTGTGCAAGTATGACGGGAGAACAAGGGGAATATCAAATAAGCCAAGGTGTTTTAGAGAAATAAATTTATTTAGGCTTGAAACACAATGGAAAACAAACCGACGAGTATAGATGACCCGGGATTTAATGACTGAGTGGTTGCTTGAACTCGAAAGAAAAATGGGCCGCAGAAACAGGAAAGTTCTTCTTATTCTTGATAATGCTGCGTCTCACCCTAACATTAATCTAAAGAATGTCAAATTGCATTCTTCCCTCCAATTGTAATGTGTGTTAGCCAACCACTTGATCAAGGTGTTATTAAAAATTCCAAAGTGTTTTATCGGTAATTCATTTTAAAACACTCGATTACGAGTTTAGAATGGGCCAAATAACGAAAACGTAAAAATTGATATTTTACAAGCTTCTTTGTAGATAATAGCAGCCTGGAAAAAAGTAAAAAGCTCAACCATTTAAAAATGTTTCACTAAGATAGGCTTCTAGAAAGATACATCAGAATGTAATATCCTTAGATGTCGTGGATGACACAAATTCTGATTATTCCTTTCTTGAATTAACAAATTTGATTCGCTTGACTGGAGAAAGTGTTGTCAACAGTAATGATTTTGTAAACATTGACGAAAATATTAAAAGTCAAAAGAATATTTTAAATATGGACGAAATTACTGAAATTGTTGCAAATAATGATGCCGAGAGTGGAAATGAAGACACTGATATTCAATTGCTTTCTGAATATGAACCAGAAGTGAAAATTTTAAGTAATGCTCAAAGTTGTATTGGGAACTGAGACATTTTAATATATCGAAAAATTATAAAATTGGAGTAAAGGTGCTAAATGATTTAAAAATGTACCATGAAAATATGGTGAGTCACAGCCGCTTAAAAGAAATTTCTATCACATTTTTCTTTTCAATTGGATAATAGTAAAACAAAGGCATATATCAGATTTCTTAATCTTCTCTTTTTGTACCATAAATATTATAATTTCATTACGTTTAAATAAATGTCAATGTAAATAGTTGTTATAGATTACTTAATTATTTCTTAATCATTGCAATTATTCTAAAAACAATTTATGGCTTCAGTATTCATTATTAATGTACCCTTCCCTTAAACAAACAACTCTCGAAAACGGACAATTTCTTTGATCCCGAGAGTGTCCACTAAACAGAGGTTTCACTGTATATAAACTAAACTCAGTGGCGCAACAGCTCATAGAGGGCCAAGGCCTACTGTGCCCATCTCAGTTTTCTTGAGCTTGGGCTCTAGGATGCATTAGCAGACGTTTCGGTTAGGTGGTCAACCGTTGGTGCAGCATATCCTCTTTTGGATCTTGCGCCATTAAACTCTACATTCAATCCATCAATGGGTGGTCAGCCGCACGCGAAACCCCCAGTGTTTAGTTCCCAAGCATGCTTGGTACTCATTTATTGACCCACTGAAGGGATGAAAGGCTGAGTCAACCTTGCCCGGCCCGAGGATCTAACCCAGGACCTGTGGCACAGGAGAGCGAATTAACCACCGGGCGTCTTATAGTATATATTATAATGAAATCTAGAATAATTTAAATTTTTTCCTAAATGAAACTGTTTATGTTAGAACAGGATACATAGCCAAAATTTTCAACAAAAAATAAGTACCTTTTAAGCACTCAAAAATATTTGTAAGCACTTTTAAAAAATATAATGATATTAAAAAAAATTTCCCTATTGTTGAAGTCCTTCATATGCATATTAATAAAATGCTAAATAATTTTCAAAGACTTAACATGATCATCATAAGATTAATAGTTTCTGACAAAGAGCGGTGTTCCTAATTAGCCACCATAAAAACAATTATGCACAAGTTTAAATATATTCAATATTGAGTGGCTCATTCTATTATTTAAATTAATAATTACTGTACTAAATTATGTAAGATAACTTTAATTCACAATTATAATTAACTTAACCATTATTTAAAAAAGTTATTGATCATGCTGAAACTATAAAAATATGTAAAGAATTAAGCTAACTAAGAAAACTAATAAATTCATATTACAACTGAAAAAAATGTATGGCCCTTTATAAATTTTTATTTAACTTTGTTACTTGGTTCAAAATTACTTTAATGAAAGTTTTAAAAAAAATAATATAATATAATTATGAAATGTAAATACAATGAGTATTGAAACTAAACATTTTTCTCAGAAGTAAATTATTATATGGTCCCTACACACATAAACTTTAGCAAATCTGATATAATTAAATTTTTTATTTCAATTGTTTTTAAATCAAATTATTAAGAATTGAATTAAAGTTTTTCTGAATGACAAATCTAAATAACGTAAGATTTTTTGCAGCATTATAACAGTGATGAGTTTTTTTCATAAAACAACTTAAAAGTATTGAAAATTTTAAAAGTAATAATACAGTAATAAAACTTAATAAGTAAAAAAAATGTAATAGAGTATAATAAATTTTTACAAAAATTGTATGCAATTGGTAGATGTTCCTTCAAATAGAATAATCTTAGGATTAAAAATCTAAATTAATTCTTAGCTTTATTAAATTAAATTAATAAAAGGGAAAAGGAAATTTTTAAGAGGAGAAGCAATGAGATTCTTTACTGCTCTGGGGACTCATATGAAAATACATACTAATTAGTGAATGATCCCCAATTCAAGGATTATAGTACTGAACAATAATAGAAGAGTGTGAGAAGGCTTTCAGCTTGCCAGACCACAAAGGCACTTCACCAACGCTGAAATTAACAAGAAAAATAAAATAAAAAATTTGCTGTTAGAGAGAGAGAGAAAAAAAATTGACACTTTTTAGTTGGTCCTGTGATCAGCAGATATTCAAGAGAGAATTTGTTTCGATTTCAGAGTGCAAAAAATGAAGCCTGAAATTAAGAATCTCTTGCAAAATCCATTAGAGTTGCATGATACTGCAAGAATTCTTCTCACCGAATCCAGCTCAGTATACGTACATATGGGCCTGCAAGTATTTCTTAAAACATGTAAAATGGTTGGCACTTTCACATGCTACGGACTGATGCTATGCTGCTATGGATTGCGGGTGAATAAATTGTGAAAACATTGAATAAGACAATGAGTAATTCATGTTCTTTGCATACTTTGTGGCGAAAATCAACAAAATATCTCATTTTGGAACAGCGAAAATTAAGCACTTTTTAAAACACACAATGAAACAAGCACCTTTAAGGGCTTTTAAAAATCGAAAAGAAGCATATTTAAGCACTTTTTTAAAACCCTACGCACCTTGTAGAAGCAAACTCAGAGTAATTATCTACAACCATTGTCCCTTTCACATTGACTGTCACATACGCATGGCAAAATGAAACTCCTTTATGTGAAACCAAAAATTAGAAACTTTTTCATACATACAGGATATTTTTAGACACAATATATGTGTTCAAGACTTTTTTTCAAAAAAAGCATCTGACAAACTTAAAAGAAAATATAATTTGCTATACTTAAATATAATAAAAGCAAATTTTAGCCCTTGAAAGTATATAATATATACTATTTTATTAATTTATTCAAAAGAAAATATTTTAATAGTTTCAAGTATAATGATGCACTATTCAACTCATAATATCAATATAAAGAATATTTAAAAGAGAATAACCAGTATATATTAGTTTATATTCCCTCATTTAGTTAAAATTTGTCATCGAGTTCAAAATTTAAGTAGAGTTTCGATTATCTCAAAATGAATAGACAGGGCTACCTAAACAAAATTCTTTATTTCACCAATTAAAAATTTAATGATGGCTGTTTTGTGGATTGATATTAATCATTTTGAAAATGAGGCTCAAGGGACGAAACAAAAAATGTGAAAGTAACTAAAAATTTTGTTTTGCTTAAAATAAGAAGTAAACTTCGAAATAATAATGGTTCCTGAAGTCAAAATTGCCAATCCTTATTTGTAAAATGACATAATTCTCATAACATATTAAACTAATTTTGACGATAAGGCAGTTACGAAGCAATATAAAAATAAAGACAAAGTAATGTGATTCCTTTACAAATAAAAACCTTTCAAAATAATTTTTTTTTTAATTTAATGGTATTATTCAACCTGAATAGGAATAAATTAAGAATTAACTATTGTTAAAATAAGTTAAGAACTGCAATAAAACTTAATGAACCACCACGAAACTTAGCATATAAGAGAAATTACGTAAGAAAGATGGTATACCTTACTTCATTATTAATTCTTAAATTCTAAAAAATGCAGTACAAAACATAAAATTCAACTACATTTAACTTATGCTAAATATATCTACATTAAAAAATTACATTTTTCCTTTTTCTGTAGTATTCATTTTCATGGACATCTCTTGCGAAACCAAAATCAGCAATCTTAAGCATTTTATCTTCCATCACAAGAATATTTCTAGCAGCCAAGTCTCGATGAATGCACTGAAACACATTATCTTATTTAATCCACAATTAAGCATTTTTTGCAGCAATTTATTGAAACTTAAAATATATGGCACACCTTTTTGGAAGCTAAATATTCCATTCCTTTAGCAATTTGATATGCAAAAGTTACCAAACATTTTTCAGATATTAATTCTCTTTCAGAGTTAGAAATTTCATAACCTGGCACAGGTCTGTGAATACGAAGGTAATCTCTTAAATTTCCATTCGCTGCATATTCAACTACAACATACAATGGTCCTGAAAAGTAAAAGAGGTCAATTCATTAATGCTGCTACAAAACACTGAGTTAATAATTCATTTGAATAATACAGTACAATGAAATAATACATTTGAATAATTAGTTTTTAAACATGGGATAATTAGGCAAAAATAGTTCATTTAATCAGATTCACAATTTTAATGTATTGTTAATCAAAATACATCACCAACAAATGTAGTTTTATCGAAAATAAGTTAATATGTGTCTCTTATCATTCTGTCATACAACTTAAAAGCATTAAAATAATAATTTATTCATTTAGATATCTCTCTGCTCCTCTACATTGCATTTCATTTTTATACTCATCTAAATAACAAAGATACAAAACATAAATCTTAAAATGAAAAACTTAAATATAAAAAATTTAAACGATATTTCTCAAAACTTTTTTTCTTTTCAGATTTAAAAGTGTATCCATTCTTAAAATGCAATTAAAAGTGTAACAATACAAATTATAGTGTGCTTATGAGATGCATAAGACTTTTTTAAGAGGGATATAAGTTTTTTCTTACTAGTTTAAAGTTTAAATTATAATAGGATGTAGAAATTAAGATTTTACGATGCTACAACCTTTTTACGGAAGTAATATCTCAAAATCTTAATTTTTTTTAATTCAAATAATTTTTGAAAATAACAATTATATTTAAGCAGCTGGAAAATGAAAAGGTTGAGTTAATGCAGGAAACTTACCATTTTGAGTACAACAACCTAATAAATTAATGATATGAGGATGCTTCCCCACTGTTTTCATTATCTCAGCTTCAGATACTAAATCTATCATGTCTTGATCTGTATAACCATCTATTAATGATATCATGATTATTAATTAAAAGAACAAAAACAATCCTATAAACTAATTCATTCTCTAGAACTGACCTTTCAGCATTTTTACTGCAACCATTAATGGTTTTCCCCACACAGTCATCACTTCAGCAAGTTTTACTTGTCCAAATGCTCCTCTACCAAGATCTTTTCCAAAAACCAAGCTGAAGAAAATAAAGAATAATCATCTTATACAAATGAGGAAAGAATTATAACATGGTTTTATTTATATTAAAATTATTTACTAATAACTTGCCTCTCTATACTTATTCCTTCACATTTAAAAGCCATAGTTATTCTTTAAATAAAATTTACTTTGTATGCAAACAGATTTTTTATTTAACTTTTATATTTATAATATTAATCTACAAAGAGAAATTTGCTGTTTTGGTCAAATAGTATACTTGTCAAAATGTATTGAATCAAAGGTGCAATATCTACAAAATTGACAATAATTGAAATGGGTTTAAATAAATAGAATTAATTAGTATTAAGAAATAAAAGCTACTATTAACCTTAAAATGGTCTAATGTAGCTGCGTAAAATTTAATTTATTGCAAGTTTTAAAGTACCTATTTTGGTTACTTGAGAGCTTTCTTAATTTTTAAAAACTGATACTGGCATGCACATTTACTAAATCATACTAACAGACATGTAAGCACTAAATAGAAGGAAAAAAAAAGCTAGTGATGGGAAATTTGAAAAAAAATTGCTATTTGAAAAAAAAAGTTGGACTTGATTTTTTTTTCTCCAATATTTGGCAACAAATTCTAATAAAATCAGAAAAAATAAAAATATTTTTTTTTTAATTTAGTTAGAAAATGAAAGCTACTAATGGCAGCCAACTTTAAAAAAAAGGTCTTTTAATAGTAGGAAAATAGTAACATAAATTATAAACAAGTAAAAAAACAATATCTCATGTGATGTTTAACTGAAAACACCTTTGTTTTAATTCAAATAAACAAACACCATTTCTCTCCCCCCCCCCTGAAATTGACAAAAATGTAAGACAAAATATATACTTATCTACCATTCTATCTCTAAAAGAAATTACAATAGTTTTGGCTTTTTCTTCACTTACTTTTCCCTAGGTAGCTCCCACACAGGATCAACAGGAAACTCGTATTCTAAAGTAGCCGTAGAATCATTATGATATTCAGATTCAAATGGTTGTATTTTCACCAAAGGAGCCATTAAATTTTGAGTACTTCCAGAACCCTGTAATTGAAAACCCATGCGATATCAAAGCAAAAAATAACCAATTTGTTATTTAAT
The DNA here is from genome assembly GCF_982258835.1 of Parasteatoda tepidariorum. NCBI lineage: Eukaryota > Metazoa > Arthropoda > Arachnida > Araneae > Theridiidae > Parasteatoda > Parasteatoda tepidariorum. Next base: position 1,608,084 of record NC_141755.1, on the reverse strand, counting down.
CTCTTTAAAAAAGTTCACAGCTTATAAAAATTTAACTAAATTATTTGTTTAAATTTCTTCAATGGAAAAATACACCAATTTACCAACATAACTGAACTGAATCTTTGGATTCTGACTACCACTTTAAGATAAATTTGCAGCAGAACTGATTCCAAAGAGTTTACCATGAACCAATTTCCAAGAATGAAGCATGTAGAAAATGTTGATTTACAAAGAATGTAGTCAGTTTAAAGATACAAATAAGTAAAAATGAAATTTTAAAGAGTTCTTTGCCAGAAGTTAAAATTTTACCTTAAGGTGAAAGACATCATTTTAAGGATGGACTCGAGAAGAAAATATTGATGTTAAAAAATAATAAAATAAGAATTGGTTTCATGATACAAATATATATAATCCGAGATGCGAACTACTCCGGACACGCCAAAATAATTTTAAAAAATGGTAAATAACTATAAAGTAAAAGTTTCAAATATTTGGCTATTTTTGCTCGCTTTTTAAAAGGTATAGCATGACAGAAATACTATAAAGTGATGAATTATATACGCCTACAAATTATTTAGAAATAGCGGTAGATAAAAATCTACTTAATTGAATTTATTGAACCAAGAATCACAATTGATAAACTACCACTTTAAAATATATATTTGCTGTCCGGAGCAAGTTGGCATCTTTATAATCAATTTCTAAAGTGTTCTTTATAACAACAAAATTCAGGTTATTTTCGAACTGTTATTTTCAGACAATCTTAAGTAGAATTGTTGTTTTTACAAAATTTCCTTAAATACAGAATGTGTTATACATTGGTACAAAATGGAAAAACGTTGTGGGTAAATGGAACAAACATGCTACATAATAATCAACATTTGTTTTTAGTGATTGTTCATACTTTTTTTTTCTTTCATGTCTTTAATGCATATTCTGTGGTATAGTGTATAATTGAAAGTTTGCAAATCTTTAACCACAGAATTGTTCGACCTTTTGGTTGGCTAGTCTGCTTAATATACATAAATACTACGGCAGATAGTGGACCAGTACTTTGGGCTTAGGGTACAGTGAGCCTTTTTTTTATCACCAGCAATATACGATTGATTTACGTTGTAAAAATGATAGTTCACCTTTAAAGTCTTATAATTTTGAAAATAACTCAGAAATTATTTTCAAGTTATTTTAATAAATAAAAAAATATTATTTTTAATAAGATATGACTCTAGTTTACAGAGACCAAAGTTCAATAATCAAAACCACATTGTTTGAAATCAAAAATAAGGAGACCAAAACAAGGAAAGATTTTATTTATTTTTTTGAAAAATTATTTTTTGGAAGTTGGAAAGTGAATTTTAAAGGATATAGCCTAGGTAAAACACGTTTTACAAATTGGTTTAGTTTTTTTTCTTTTTCTATCACAAAGTACACAAGAATTGCACGAATTTAGTAAGAATTTAATTTGAAATAAATTAATGCAACAGTTTTTAATTGTATCAACTACGACATTACACTAACAACAGATAGCAGCTGAAACAAATAATTAAATTTAAAATGTTAAGTTTATAAATAAGTAATATAAGAATTTAAACACAAGTTTAAACTGATAGAAGTTCCATTTGGATCTAAATTACTCTCTGACATAAATAACACGCTAAACATAATAAAATGTTATTACAGCTAATCTGTATTATTTAATCTAATAATTTCCAAAATTACAAGGAAATTAAAGAAAATTTCTAAAATGTTAGATTATGGTCAGGACTGTTTAGCAAAATCCTGTTTAGCAATGCAATAAAAGTTCACTTATGACAACTTATCAAGCAAATCAATATCGAGAAAAGCAAAAATTAACAAATTGTTATAAATATTAGATATTATGAAAAATTGAAATGATATAAAAAAAATTACCTGTGGTTCCAAAATTACTCTCTTTCTTAAATATACATTAACAGGTTTGCTTGCCAGCAGCTTTAACCTTCGTTTCTCTTGTTTTTGTCGATAATAACAAAAGCACAAAGATAGGGAAGCAAGGCATAAAATTGATGCACATGATATAAAAACAACCCAGATTGATGGAAACTGTGGCTTTTTTAAAACAGCAGCTGGAAAATAAAAAGATTTTCATAATGTGTAGAATATCATTTTTAACTATAATTATGTAGTAGCACTGAACATAAAATATTAAAAGATAAGAGCCTGCTTAGTATAGTTACAAAAAAAAAAGTTTAAGACGAAGTTTATCCATTTTTAATCAGTTATTTTTTCTTCATATCAGTAAACAATGATTATACACTGGTGAACAAACTTTTTATAGTGCTTAAGATTTTATAATGGATCTTAGATAATTTCACAATGTTGATTTCAAATCTGTTTCTTTCTCCAAGCTACAGTTTATTTCAAAACTTACATTTTTAGTCTATTTTTTGCTGAAATGTACAAGCTTAAAAACGTTATAGATTACAGGGTTCGCATAAATGTTGCAACAAACTTCTGGGGGAGTTAAGGCATATCATCAGGTTAAAAATTTGAAACTCACGCTCAGAAATATCATCATATATCGATTCCCTCTTATAAACAGTTTTTTTGTGTGCTTTTGAACAGGTCATAATAAGGAGACACCAATAGCCACGTACAATTATATTTCCAGGATGTGGTTTCCATGCAATCTTAATCCTGATGAGGTGCCCTAACCCCCCTAGAAGTTTGTCGCTACATTTACCCTACCCCCTGATATTTACATAACTTTTTAAAGATGTATATTTTGATTTAAAAAAAATAATAAACTGAAAATGTCATTAAAAAACTGTAGCCAGCATAACTTATTTCAGATTTGAAATCCTCACCTCAATTAAGCAAGATTAAGTATTTGTATGAATGCAACAAAAAATTTTCGCAACTTTATTATTGCACAACATTATATAATAAAACGTCGTCTGTAAACTTTCCTTTAACTGTCATAAAAATATTAATTTGTTTTTAAAAAGAAAAGTATCGAGCCATAATATGGCATTCCCTAACAATTGTTGGAAAATAATGAGAGAGAAAAAAAATACTTAAAGCTATCAAAATACTTACGTGGTAAAACAGTTAACCATGCATCTTGCTTAGATTCTCCGAATGTATTGGATACAAAACAGGCATATCGTCCAGCATCTTCGTAAGTAACATTTTTCAATATAAGATAATCATGATTGGTGTTGTTGGGATCTGTAGACTGTAAAAACAGGAGCATTCATTGAAAATGTTTTGAATGACATTTCTTCATAACAAATCTTTAATACTTACAAATACTGCCCTTGCATTTAAATAACCTTCTTCATCATAATGGCTGCCATTCACCTCATAATATTTCACCCACCACAATGCTGGATGGAGATCACTTATATATTTGCATTGAAATGTAACAGTTTCTCCAATATATACTGTCTGATTTCCAGGGTGATTCTCTTTTATTATAGGACGATGAGGCAATCGCTCTGTACAATGATAAAATAACAAGAATTTGTTGTATTGGTGATTATTTGCAATAAGTTACATTTGTATTTATTTTAGAACTTCTAAAGCCAATGATATTTTTTAATGCGTAGAATTAGGCCCTTTTACTTACAATTTTTATTAAACATATAATTTTTTTTCTTCATTATTTTATATTAATTTAGGTCAAAATAGGTGAAAAACATATTTAGCATTTTAATTATCTTTGGTTATGAGATACAGCATGAAACACAGCTACCTTTTTTGGCGTTAAAGTTAAAATCTTTCAAACGTGGCTCACTTATATACAATAATTTTTAAATGTGCACTTTTTTGCAGTTATTTAGATCTAAACGAAACAGTTATCCATTGTTGAAATTCTTTAATTTACAAAATCAAATATTGATAAATTTTTAAGCATGTAAAAAAAAAATTTAGACTCTTTTTTCCTTTTTTTTAATTTTATATTATATTAGAAATATAGTTCCGATAATCTAACAGACTTTTATATTAACTATTAGACTGTTTTATCTAATCAGAAAACACCAAAATATATTCTTTTCTGGTAATTAGAGCATCCGAAAAGTGATATATAATAGGAGCAACTGTGTCCCATCTGCATTAGAGGGTTAATGTGCAAGCTAAAGTAATAAGTTTGCATTAAATTTTAGAAAAAAGTAAAATACAAAATTAGCACAAAAAATTAAATGCTTTTACATTTTGCTTTTACATTAAAAATAATGAATAAATAAAAAATTAAATAAATTATGTTAATTTTTTTGAAAACATAAAATAAATTCATTTAATTAATGTGTCTTGTTTTAGACTGAAATTTGCTACATTTTATAAATGTTTAGAAGCTATTAACTTCAGAAGTAAATTCTAAAAATTAAGTTTTGCTTGTTTTAACATTTACTAATCAATTATAATAGGACATTTTTTTTAAATTCAATAACTCACTTCTTACACTCATTTTGCTTAAAAAAAAACTTCATGAAAAATTTACTGTCCCTTTCTATTTCTCTCTTACGACTTCATTAATTAAAGAAAAATATCCTTACCAGCAACTTCTAAAGTATAATTGAAACTAAATTCCCCCAATTCATTCCAAACAATGCAGGTGTAGACTCCATTATCTCTCACAGTCAAATGATCAAGGTTTAATTGCCATTTTTTAAACTGAACCTAAATTTGAAATAAAAATAAGAAAATAAAAAACGTTTTTCTAAATAAGTCTGATAGGTTGGTGTGTACCAATGTTGCAATATATATAATCATACCAATTTTTAAAAGAAAAATTTGTACTTGATAGTGAACATCATTTAACACCTTAACTGCCGCGGGCGTATATATACGTCTCGGCCAGACAATGCGTTAACTGCCGCAGGCGTATATATACGCTTTCCCGAAGTACGATGCTTTGCGTTGCGTTGCTATAAATAGAACTACACCCCCTACTTCAGAATGCAGTAAAATGGCCTTGAAAGTGTTTGTTTTGCGAATGTATTACTAATTTCGGAGGAGGGGGAATGGGAAAAGGATGTTATGGAAAAGTGATATCATATTAATCGCTTGTGTGTATTTATTTGAGTAAGGTCGGGTTTATTCTTTTATCGCTTTTGTTTCCCATATGTATTTGGTGCTTTTTATTCTTTCCATCAACATCTTCAAAGAAAAATGCATCGCGAAAATGTGCTGTTTGTTCAAGAAAAAAAATTCGGCGTGAATCCCGCTATCAGTGCGATGAATGCGATGTTGGTTTATGTGTCTAACCATGTTTCAGGATTTATCATACAACAGCTAAGTTTTAACATCTTTTATATTGTATTTTTATTATTTAATTTAAATTTTGTATTTTCTTTCTTTCCTTTTTCTTGTAAAATTAAACTGTTTTTAAATTGCAAAGCGTGCATCATTTCCCCCACAGAAACACCGTGTAAGAAAGAGCACTTGAGCGAAAAACGGTGGCACTGGGGAGTGAATCATGTTAATTTTACTCGGCAGTTAAAGGGTTAAAAATCAATTTTTGCCATAGAAGGTGAAATTTCTCAGTTCAGAATATCATAACATTAATAACAGCAAATTAAATTGAATATTAAACATTTGAACTACAGATTAAGAAAGGGGAACCTTGTCATTGCAGAATTTTTGTTTTTTATATTGGGAATGATTTTTGTGGCTTAGTAAGAAAAAATGTGTTTCTGTCTACATTATGATTAATTGAGTTAAAAAAAAAAATAGATAATATAAATGGTATAATTGGAAAGAGCTAACTTGGATCTAATGTAGGCACACCACTGATCAGAACCTAATAATCCTATTGAAATTATACACATTAATGGGGTTTAAATCAATCAAGAATCAGCAGCTTCAAAAAATATTAAATTGATTTAGGAAAAAAAAAACTTCAGATACAAAAAAAAAAAAAAAAATCATGAAATTAAGAATTTAAAAAAATGTTTTTGAACATTACTAAAAATTTAAGAGAATTATACTGCTTAGATTCAACAAGAAATATAAATTTAAAAGCATAAAATAACATAAATATTAACAAAAATACTTTTTTAAAACAAAAATGTGCAGTAAACCAAGAATTTAAAATTATTAAATGTAAATCAGTACAAAATTACTGAAAAATCGAATTTGACATCATTCAACATAACCTACATTGATGACATCGTTGTGGAGGTATTAATGCAGGAAAAACAAGTAAATATATTGACTTGGATAGAGAAACTTTAGTTAAAACAATGCCTCATTGCAGTAGGCAAAGATTCTGAATAACTTTTAATTCACATACTAGGGCTCATTTTCAATAGTTGGAGGGGTCTTACCATAAACACAGTAATTAATTAGTGCAGACAACATTTTAAGTTAAATCTGATGCAATAACTTACCATATTAAATAAACATAAATTTTGTTTGATGATTAGATTAGGATTTTAATCCTCGAAATCGCGATTTGAAAAATGTAGTCCCTTAGTTAAGTCAGGACAGCAGTCATAAACTAAGACTTAATGTTATGACTTAATATTCCATATCACCGGAATAATGAAGCAAATCAAAAAACTTGCACACAATTATAAAGCTAGTTTATCTAAAGCTAATTCCATTTAAAAAGTTGTTTTTTAAAATCATTTATTACAATTCTTAATTTATTAATTTATGGTCAAACATTCATAATTTTTAATAACAAAATTCAAAAAAATTGGTTCAGTAGTAGGGGAGAGTCGGGTAGCCCTGCCCATTTCGATTGTTTTATCATCTAATTAAATAATGCAAAAAGAATAAATAAACCAAAAAAAGAATAGCTTAACTTAAAAAAATAGAAATTTAAAAAATTTGACTGCTGTATTAAACATATTTTCAAAACTATTGTTTACCATGTTACCAGCTGCATAAATGCTTGAAACTTTGAAAATAATATTTTTTAATATAACAATTAATGTCCGATAGCCTATTGACTTGAAAAAATATTCTATACATATGAAATTGACAGTGGGCAGGGGTACCCGACACTCCCCTACTTAAGAAATAAAAATTTAAATACCACTTCCTTCAGATAATAAAATATGTGAAAAGCGAAATTAAAATCAAGTTCTACTGTTTATGAATTGATTCTTTTTTACAAATTATTAGCCAATAATATTTAGTCGCAAAAAAATTTTGAAAAATATTTTCCATGTCAAAAAAATAAAACAAAAAACAATATTTAACAAAAGAAAAATAACTTCTTATAATTAGTTACAAAATTTCTTAAATCTAAAAATAAAGAGATAGTGTTCAAGAGAAATCAAAATTTTGAAGGCTATTTACCATATGTTAGGTAAAAATATAACTGGTATTTCCATGCAAAGTAAACTTGAATTTTCCATTTTTAAAAACATAATGAGTAAATTTCCTATTAATATGTATAACTACATACACAAATATACTTGTGTTTCAGTAACAAAGTATTTATTTGCAAGTGCATATTTTATTAATAGCCTTTAAAATATAACAGTTTTCACAGTTTCTTCTTCAACAACAAAAATTTCTCTATTAGAATTTTTTTTTTCCGTTGTTTCAACAATTTTTGACTTAAAATGGACACTTAATGTCTTTTCAAATTAAGAAACAGTTTAATTTAAACTAGAAAAAGGTTGCTTTTTTTTAATTTAAAAAACAGTAAAATCAAATTAAAAATTTTACAACAAACTACAGTAAAATAGTTTCAAATAAAAAAATTAATGGTCTTCAATCATTATATTTCTATCCATTCCAGACATAATGAAAAAGAAATTTCCTAGTAATTGTAAAGTATGTCAGTTGACAAACAATTTCTCAGTGTTGCACTTACACGATCTGATTTTTTAAGTTCTTGACCATCTTTATACCATTTAATTTCAGGTTTAGGATTACCATCTGCCACACATCGCAATGTTTCTGACTGTCCAGCTGGCAGCGCAACAAACGATATCATCTTATGGCGTTTGAGTAAAGTAGGAGGTCGAATTGGATCTTTAAAAGAAATTTTCAAATTAATAATAGATCTAAGTATTTTTTTCTTTACTTTTCAAAAAGAATATAAAATGCCTAAAAATTTTTAAATACAATGTTCTACTGCAGCACAAATATAATGCTTATTCTTTTTTTCCTCCTTTTCTATTATCATTGTTCTAAGTGTGCAAAAATGTAAGAAATACTATAAAACGCTTAATTAGTAAAATATCACATTATATTACTTCAAAAAGAAAATATATTAAAATGTGCATTCAAAATAAAACTAAATGAAGCAATCACTTTGAAAGTAAAATATCTTAACGTGCGTTATAATAATATTAAATCAATCAAGGTAATCACTTACTATTACATAGTTTTCATGTTCCTTTATTGCTTATAAAAGAATTTTGAAACACGGATAGCTTTACTAGCTTTTAAACATTGGGAATTCCCGAATTTGTGAAAATTGTTATAAAAATAAGCAATAGAAATCTTAGTTTATAATAAGCAAATTAATTTAGACCAACTTACAATTAAATAATAATAAATTAAATAAAAATCACTTAACAGTAAACTGTTTTAACATAATTCATGTCTGTATTTCCTAAATTTACATAAATTGGTGAAGAAAAGGAGTTATTCAACTTGTTTAAACTATAAAAATTACAAAACTTAGCAACAGAGAATTTTAGGTCAAATTAAACAAAAATCATTTTGCAAGGATACAAAAGCCAGGGTTCCCACTCCTTCAACAAAGCAAAATTAAGCACGGTTAAGGACTTTTTTTTTAAGAAATTAAGGACTTAGAAAAATGTTTATCATCGAATATGCAAACCTTAATTTCTTCTATAAAAAACAAAGATTGGACATCAGTGTGCTAAAATACAGGAATGGTAAATACAGAGATGATTAAAATTTGACAGAGGTTACATCATATCAAAGAGATAAATACTACTATACCATATTTAAGCAATATTTGGATATCATTAAATTTTTTGGCACTTTTAACTGTATATTTATCTCTTTAGTATGGTGCTGGATTTGAATCGTGTCTGTTTTTACCATTCCTGTATTTTATCTTACTTAAGATAGATCATTGAGACACCAAAATATATAGATGCTTTTAATAATTCATTAACTCATCATTCCTGTATTTTATCTTACTTAAGATGGATTATTGAGACACCAAAATATATATATATATGTTTTTAATAATTCATTAACTCATCATTCCTGTATTTTATCTTACTTAAGATGGATCACTGAGACACCAAAATATATAGATGTTTTTAATAAGTCATTAACTCATCATTCCTGTATTTTATCTTACTTAAGATGGATTATTGAGACACCAAAATATATATATATATGTTTTTAATAATTCATTAACTCATCATTCCTGTATTTTATCTTACTTAAGATGGATCACTGAGACACCAAAATATATAGATGTTTTTAATAAGTCATTAACTCATCATTCCTGTATTTTATCTTACTTAAGATGGATTATTGAGACACCAATATATATATATATATGTTTTTAATAATTCATTAACTCATCATTCCTGTATTTTATCTTACTTAAGATGGATCACTGAGACACCAAAATATATAGATGTTTTTAATAAGTCATTAACTCATCATTCCTGTATTTTATCTTACTTAAGATGGATCATTGAGACACGAAAATGTATATATATTTTTAATAATTTATTTGTGATTTGAAACATTGTTTTAATTGAAATTTAATATCTACATGCTTATTAATTTAATATATAAAATATTTGAAAATATTCAGCTTTGAAATGTTTTTAAGGAAAATTATAAAATAAAAATTTTTTTATGATTTATGAAGAAAAAAAATTGATTGCACGAATATTCAACAATTTGAGGTGTTAGATCTGATAATTATGGATAGTATAACACTAGTTAAAATAAATATTAAAATACAAACCAGTCACAACTAAAATGAAAGTATGTTCAATGCTGCCTTCAGTATTGTTTACAAAGCATGTGTATTTCCCAACATCTTCCAACTTAAGAATGTCTATTTTCAATTTCCAATTCTTCAAAATTATCTAAATAAATGCATGAGGAATTAAATTATAAATGAACATTTTTTTTTTTAATTTTTAGAGTTATTTTAAGAAATGAAAATTATTTACTTACTTGACTTTTCTTTTTGATATCTTTGCCATCTTTAGACCAAAATATTTTGGGTGGAGGATCCCCCATAACAGGGCATTCTAATGTCAATGTTGATCCAACTCTGCTCACAATATTCTCATCTGTGAGATTTTGAAGGAAAACTGGAGGCTTGTTGAGAAATACACCATGTTTAGAATCATACACGAGGGATTCTGAGTCATTAAACATGGGCATCACATAGCTGGTATAGTTTACTATAATAAACATGACATGATGAATCAAAATATATGTGGCACACAAAATCATAAAACCTGGACATCACAAAGCTAGTATAGTTAACAATAATTAACTTAAAAATATTTATTTTATATGGACATCACATAGACGGCTTACTTTAATAAACATAAAATTGTAGAATAAATTGATCAAAATAAAAGTGGCAGCAGAGTAAGTTGATGACCTATAAAAGTCATAAAACATGGGCATCATATAGTTAGTTACAATAAACATTAAAATAAAAAAATTACTGTACAGAGTCATCAAACATGAGTATCATCTAGCTATTACAGTTAACTACAATAAAAATAAAAAATTATTATGGTACAGAATCATTAGACATAAGCATCACATACTCTTCTAAAATAATCATCAAATTATGCATAAAAATATAAGTTGCATACAATAAATTGATGATCAACATATCATTGTAAAGCATCACATATACAGTACATAAAAATATAATTTTAAGGCAGAGAGTCATTAAACATCACATAACTGATATACTTATCAATATACCTGATATCAGATTGATTTCCAATTGTTTACAGAATCCTTAAATTTGAATTAACTCAAATAGTCACAACTAATATTGTCTAATTAGGTTTGAACCTATTATTCTAAACATTCAAGATTCTGTAATGTGATAAACATAGAAAAATAGGTGGTTTAAGAAATTACATACATAAAGCATGTACTTGTGAAACACTCTAAAAATATTTTGAACACAGTTGTCAACTCATTTGAAATAATCTAATGGTAATATAATGCTCCGACAATGTTTTGATTAAGTTAATAAAGTCTTAATTGTTAAAATAATATCACATCAAGGTAAAAATAAAACCTAAGAATCATAGTTAAAATAACCATCAAAAATCTCCTTCTTAGATAGACGCAACTACTTTAAAAATTACTTTCTTTTTTCCTTCTTTCTTTTAAATAAAAAAAAAAATTCGAAGATAGTATAAAAAAGAATATTCCATGTTTATTGTCAATCTAAACGTGTAAAATATATTTTAACTTTAAAATACAGTTCATAGAAATTTTTATCAATGTATGCTACTTGATATTAATTTTACTCAGCAACCCTTCTTCAGTTAAAAGAGAGAAAACAAAGTTTTAAAACTGTAAATAAAATTCAGTTTCTTCCGTTAAAAGAGAGAAAACAAAGTTTTAAAACTATAAATAATAGTTTAATTTTGGAAATTTAAATTCCTTCAAAGTTAATCGAACGTCGTTCAGTTTCTTTAATTGAAAGAGAGATAACAGTTTTAAAAATATGAGTAATAGTTTAATTTTTTAAATTTAAATTCCTTTAAAAATTTAATTGAAACTACCTAAATCAATTTTAAAATCCTAAAATAATGAGAATTCCCTTAATATTACAGAATATAATTATACAATTAATTATATTTTAAATGTATTTCTCAAATCTTGAATAAGTAACTACTTACTAATAAGATTATACAACAATAATAAAACTATTCTTTAAAATGTATAAATAGAAAGATCCATTTTTAATACACACAAGTAAGACACAAACCTGTAAATAACAGTAGTTAAAATTCTGCTTAAAATCACAAGCTTAACAATTAACACTATTAAGCTTTATTAAGCTATCTAATAAAAATAAACATAACAGCAACCAGTAAAATGTATGCTTAACATTAAAAATTTAAAACGCAAAGAACATTATGAATTATTAAAATCACTGCTCTTTTGATTTTATTAAGCGGCTGATTTTTATTAAGAGGCAATTCAACGTTTGAAACAAAAATTCAAATTTTTACGATATATTTACTCTAAATGCACACACTTTAAAAGCTGAAATAATGACAACATTAATGCTTTATTTTAACTAATTTAATTATTTTAATAAAGTAAAACCCTACATAAGATCAAATTTACAACATTTTTGCAAAAAACCGATCAATGGTTGCTTGAGTTGCAGTATTTAAAATGAACTTTTCAACATCATTTGAGAGTTTATAGAAATTTTTTTAGCTTTCAATATTTCCTCCTCTTTGTTCTAAAGCTTGTCGCAATACATTAAGTGCTTTTCTGACTTCCATTGAAGATGGCACTGATGAGTTTATTTCATCTTCTGAGTTTGATTCCTCCATTTCTTGATTGAAAATAACTTTGCAATTTTTTATGTCTGTAACAATTTCAGAATCAGATTTTTCTCCTGATGTTTGCAAGTTATTGTCAATAGCTACGGAACATGAAAAATTCTCGTCCATTTCATTTTCTTCATTGATGAGCATTTCTTCGAAACAGTTATCAGCTCCATTGCCAGTGCTTAATCCACACTTTTTAAAGCAATTTGATATTGTTTGGTTGAAGCAATGTCCCACGAGTTGCGAATCATTGATTCCAAAATAGTAAGGGATTTTGATAGTTTGTTTGCAGTTAAGAGTTCTGAAGAGCTGTCACAGTCTATGTCACTAATGATTTTTTGAACAACCATTTTTCTGTAATGAAACTTGAATGATCTTATGATTCCCTGATCAAGGGGTTGAATAATAGCTGCAGTGTTGGTTGGCAAAAACACTAATTTAATGTTTTTCAAACGCAAGACCTCATTAGCAGGGTGCGCAGAACAATTGTCTAAAAGTAAGATGACCTTTTCATTTTTCAGCTCCTTGTCCCATTCAAGAAGAAATTATGTCAAGATACTAGATGTCATCCATGCGTTATAGCTCTTGGCATAACTGGTGGGCAGGTGCTTTACTCCTTTAAAACATCGAGGTTTTAAACTCTTTCCTATCACTAAAGGTTGTTTTTTTCACAGTTCCTGTCATGTTGCATGTTAGCAGCGCGGTTAGTCTTTTCTTCATTTTTTTACATCCACCAGTTGATTCATTTTAAAACAGCAGCGTGTGTTCAGGAAGTGCTCGGAAAAATAATCCTGTTTCATCTGTGTTGAAAATTTGCTCTGGTTTGTAGTCTTTAATGAGTGTTGGCCACACGCCGTTTACACAATCGGCGGCAGAGCTAAAATCAGCATCTTGCTTTTCACCATGCAATTTACGATAAACAATGTTGTTGCGGTCTTTCCATCAGGTTAGCCACCCATCTGTAGCTTTAGAATCAGAATCACCAAATAAGTTCGCAAAGTCCTGTGCTTGTCAAATAAAATTCCACGGGAAATTGGAATTCTTCGTTCGCGTGCATTTTTGAACCATTCTAACAGAGCCATTTCAATTTCCTCCGATTTTCCGTCAGGCTTACGTTTTCTTGACAGATTTCCTTTCTTTTCTATTTCCTGGGAGATATTTATCCTTTGTTTCAGAATGTTTAAAAGAGCAGTTTGGGAAATCCCTAATTTAATTGAAGCTTCATGTTGACTACATATAGGAAGCTTATCATAGTTTTGCAACACTTCGAATTTATCTTATTAAGACTCAAATCCTTCCTTTTCGGCATGCTGATAAAATTTAACACCAAACGAACTTAAAAATGATATGTGCTCTAACTCTAACTATAATTTACTCAAACGGCTTAAATAACATGGAACATGAGCACAGACAGTTTTCGGAAATCTATTCATGTTCTCTGTTAAGATAGATAACAAAAGAAACTTCTCTCCCTTCTATGGTTCATTCAATAAAAAATGAGCTAAGAATTCAACCCCCTGTTGAGTGAGATAGGTTTCTCCAAACTTTATTCAAGTCAAGGAATTGACATTGAAAAATTGATTGCTATGAACTCCCCACTTACCACCCACATTTTTCCTTAACTCTTACATTATGTATATCGCAGGAAAGTGATAACCACACCTGTTTCACAGGTTTGTGAGTAACTGTTGCTTCTTCTAAAAAAATCTTTAAACTTCGAAAAAATAAAATTTTATAAATAAGAACAAAAAAAGCTGAAATATTGCACTTATGATTTATTACGTAGTCAAAATTTTGATTTTAAAAAGCGGCGGCATTGATTTCATTAAAGCATGTTTTTAACATGTATTAATATTGTAACGATTTGGTTCTTGCCAATTTGATTTTATAAAATGGCTGATTTTATTATTTGGTGATTTTATTAGCGGCGGGCACTGTATTACGTTACTGTAATGAACAAGAAATACTTACAAGGTAAAACTGTAAGCCAAGCATCATGTTGTAAGCTTTGCACTTCACTATTAATAATACAAGAATAATGTCCAGCATCCTCAAAAGAGACATCAAACAAATCTAACTTTGCTTCATTTGAATCCATAAGGTATGAAGACTGAAAGTTTAAACACAATCAATGTTAAAATAATCACTTTGCAATGTTTTTAACACTGTTATTTAGGGTTTGCAATGTTTATTAAGTGCATGTTATTTAGCATTATTAACCGCAAAACCGTAACCAAATTGAATTTTTCAAAGTTTAAAGGTTAATTCGACATTTATTTTATTTACATCCAGTTAATGTTTTCTATTTATTAACAAAATAAAAAATATAAGTATTGAATAATTTTTAAATGAAGTTTTAAAAAAATCAGCAATAAAAGAGTTTCCTATTGCCATTGTATGTATTCATTTGAAAAGAATTATTATTTAACACTTTCTATTTCTTTTGTTGTAATTAGAAGCCTCTATAGGTTGCATTATATAACCAAAAATCTCATTTTCATTAATATCTTGTTATGATAATGCCTATTACAAAGCATCATATCTACTGATTAAAGTTCGAAGTTCAATGCTCTTGTTCAGGAGTTAAAGAAACAGATTCACATAAATTTTACCAGCATTAATATAAAAAGAATTTCTTCTTTAAACCTATATTTTCAAGAGTAATAAAGATTCAGTGTCAAAAATTTTAAACTTTTATCTTTCATCAGTATCTTTTTAGTGACATATACAAGTAAAATAAGTTTGTTAGACGACATTAAGTTTGTTAATTACATAAACCTTAGATGAAAATATTGTAAAATAAAATGTTTGTCATTAATCTGTCACAAGGAATTAAGATGGTACACCAGGTAGTACAAGTGAAATAAAATTAACTAAAAAATTTATCGGTCATTCCTCCAATAGAATATTCACAGTTAAGATTTTCAAATGCATGTTTTAAAATACATCAAACTAAGTCTCCCTTTCAGTTGAGAATGTACCATCAAAAATTTTGTAAATCTATCTTTTAATTAATAACAATTAAGAGTTTTTCTTTTACACTAAGTCAGACACTGGTGTACAATCGCTAAGATTCGAACCAAGGTCACCTAATTGGGAAATAACAGCTCTATTTCCTGAGCCACTATGGCTCATGTAAATAAAATATGAAAAATATTTAAATGAAATAATTTTCCATGCGGCTACAACTTCTTGGAATTCTCAAAATTGGAATATAATGCTGATTTTTATTAATAGATATAATGATAAAACATTTTTTATAATGTTATTCACATCAATTAATACATTTTAACAGAAAACAGTTTATGCTAACAAAAAAAGTACTGTTAACATCATACATACTTCAATTGTTTTAGTATATGGTCTGCCTGCTTCATCAACATAACTACCATTTATCTCCAGGTATTTGATCCACATCACTAAATGTTTTCCACTAATAGTATATTTACAAACTAATGTGGCATTATCTCCTAATAAGGCTGTTTGATTTTGGAAATATCCATTGTAGTCAGTTGGTTCTTTAGTCTCAGATTCAGGGCCTGTAAATTTAAATGAATTTTATAAAATATACTAACTATAATAATGCATTAAAAAAATTATCAAAACATGATACTCTTTAAAATAGAATCTAGAACTCAAGAGGGTTTCTAGAATGATTGAAAGTTTGTCACAAAATTTTTTTAATTTAAATCAAGAAGAAAAATCTTTAGCAATTCCTTAATCAATACAATTATAAAATATTTAAAATAAACTACTTAAATACTTGTAAATAAATTCTAGAAATATCTAACAAAAATATTTTTCTTGATTTATTTCAAAACTAATTTTAATCATATCAACAATATGATCTATTATAATGTTTTCGATAACTAGCTTTATAATTTAATTAAAACAGACTTATTATATTTCATTACCATTTATTTTTCACAAATTATCTTTAATTTTATAAAACTTAAACTTAATAAAATATAAAAAGTTTTTTTCTTTCTTTAATTTATTTATTTACTTAAAAGTTAAGTAACATATTTAAAAAAAAAAATATACCAAACAAGCATTACATAAAACTTATTCAGAAGAGTTTAAAATGAAAAATATGAGATCTGACACAACAAAAAAATTTTATGAGCATTTTTAAAGAATTGTAATTTTACAGTTTAATACATAATAATCACAGACAGATAAGAAAAAGGAAATCATTAAAAAAAAAAAAAAAAAGGATTCAATAAGGTGGAAATTATAAATAAAACTAACAACATTAAAATAAAAACATTTAATCACATTTATATAAACATTTATTTCATTCATATCAAGAAAACATTATCATAATTATGAATAGTTTATTAAAATCATCATCAGCAATAAATATTGGACAGCTAATTTTAAATCACATATATTTGCAACCTTTTCTCATTAAAAATCTGCACAATTTGAAACACCTTGTTTGTGGCTACTTTTTTGGTTCTTTTGATGTCTTGAGAATATCACTCCCACAGTTCATCAAAGCATTGCTATTTTGAACTTTTAATTTTCTGAGATACCTTTTGCATGTTTTACCAACTCTTGGTTCTTAATAGAAGAATAAGATGCCTATATCTTTCCATACTTTTTTGCGTATTGGATTTCATCTACGTTCTCCATAAGCGTTATTAAAAGGGCCCGTCTGCCTCTTGATACCTATAAATGTGCCCCCCTTTCATAAAAATAAGGTGCCATCTCTTAAGAAACAATAAATTATTATTTTATTTTTTCAGGAAAAGGTTGTTTTCTTAACCACCTGTTTTAATGAGAAGTTCAATTCTTATTTATTTAGTTATTAATAATTGTTTAACTTCACTCTTCATTTTAGTAAGATTTTTTTAGTTATACAGCTAAAATTTACATGATATATACATATATATATATAAACCTTTAAAGCTGTTTATCAATTCTTCCTTTTCTTCTGGTTTACTTTTTTCTGAAGAAAATCTATAAGAATGCCTTAAATTATTTTTCAAAAGCTTAAAATTTATCTGTTCTTTTGATACTGAATGAGAATTACTTCGTGAAACATATGCATAAAATAGTATAAGAGGGTTATTTCAAAATGGAAGGTCCAATTCAGTTATGACATAATGTTACACATTTTGTTAAATTTTAACCCATTCCAAACTATCTTTTCTGTGAGGAAGTACCTTTTTCATCCCTAGGGAGAGCCCTGTAAAATATAAGCACCTACCAATACAAAACTCCTTTCCAGTCCTATTTTTCAGCACTTATTCTTGAATTAGTATTATTAAAAAAAGGGGGGGGAAGAAGTAAAAAAAAAAAAAATCAGACAGCAAGTATATATTTTAGAAAGATGTATCAGGTCACACTTTAGTTTTTAATAAATTATATTAAATGAACTCACTTTTTAACAACAAATGAAAATCATTTACTTTGGTGCCCTCCCTACTGGGTACCACACACCTATAGGTAGCTTGGTCCTGTTCAGTGAGATTTAATAAAGTAAGAGACCCATCTTGAACAATTGTCTACAATGGAAAATAAATTGCTGAAACAAAACTACAGCACTTCTTACAAACATACATTTTACAAAATTAATTAGAATAGTAATTTCATAATAAGCTGTTAATGAGAAATCTTAGAAAATATAATATAAAAATACAAAAAAAAATGATAATAATTTTTTTAGTAATTAATTACTTTAAAACTTTTTTTTCTTTTCTAATTTAAGAAATTACCATCAGATAATGATTTTCTTATATGAAAATATCAGCCAAAAGTTACACAATGAAAACTGTATTTATGTTTATGTAAGTAAAGTAATTCTAGAATTGTTGTCATTAAAAAGGAAAGAGTTTAACTTTCATTCATGCTTTTCAATTTGACATCTAATAAAATTAGTAAACAAGTTTAACAAACAATTTAAATAATGAGAGGAAATGCTCTGCATCAAATTAAATTAATGTACAATTTTTTTAAAAAAATAATTCTGCATTTCGGAAGAAAAAACTATCTTTCAAAGAAACATTACAGTATACAACCAAATAATTCTTGCTTACTTACACGTTGATTCGTAGAGAGCAAATCTTTATTTTTAAACCATTTGATTTGTAAAAAAGTTGTTTCATTAGTTGTTAAGCATTCCAAAAATACTTTATCACCAGTAGAAAAATAGAAATATGTGATATTGTTGGCATGTGGAATTTCTGATGATTCACTTGGATGAGTTGAGAAGATACCTAAGATTAAATAGCATATTAAAGAGAACCCTTAGAATTTTCCTCCATATTACAGTGAAATACACATTGTAAATATTTAACTTACTTACAATCTGGAAATTACAGTAATTAATTTGCAATAATTTTATATGCAGATTTATATGAGTTAATTAGCATGACTAACAAATGTGTTGTATTATAAATAGGGTTCACACCAGCAATAAAAATTTAGTGGTCCAAAAACTTAATATGGAAGACAAACTTGAGAAAAAAAATTGAATACTACAATAAAATAATTTATGTTATGTTACTCATCAAAAATTATTGATTGTTATCTATAATATCCTGAAACTAATCAAGTTCATTATCCTATAATGAAATACTAAAATTATAATGTATTACTAAAATTAAGTGAAAAAAATCTAAAATAATATTAGCAAATAGATTCAACATAGAAATGAAAATTCTGAGATCAAATAAATAAAAATGAATAAAAACAGAGAACGTATTACAACTGACAAAACATTATGTTAAAAAATAATTGTCTAAAAATTATAAAATTTTAAACAATGGCGATTCTAAAAAAGCAAAAAATATTGTTTTGCTTAGGAACAATTATACTGTCAGTACATGAATGCAAAGCACAGCACAATATATAAATTTTGAAATTTCAACATTTAAATTAAAAATGTTCGCACCAGACACTTTCAGTTATAATTCCACTAGAATACCATGCATTTAAATTCCATACCACGCATAGAACAATAAAATTAGTACCACTAAGTTTTTGTTAAATGCATGAAATTTTATGCAATAAAAACTTTTCTTCAATACTATTTTGTAAATGCAAAGCATATGACAAGGCAACAAGTTTGTCACTTATGTGTATGATTTCAAAGGCATTTGTAGAACATTTGGCAATGATTGTTGCCGTACTGGGTGAACCCTAATTATAAGCCAAATAAAAGTTTTCAAGCAAATATGGCAGGAACTTAAATGGTAAATATGTTTTCATTCCTAATAAATCAGTTTTTTTATCGTAAAATTCAATAGTGTACTCAAATAATAACATACTCATCAATAAATATATATATAAAAATATAGCTGTAAAAAACTATTTAATTTTTCTTAGAAAAATTAAAACTTTCGTATTTTTATTCATTTAAAAAAGGAGTTAAGTTAGAGAACAATAATATCAAATGTTTGAATAACTAATATTTTGTTTAACAATTCAACATCAATTTAAAAATAATCCAAATTTGTTTTTTGAACATATTAAAAGAAATACTTAATAGATATAATTAATAATAGAAATACTAATAAAAGAAATACTAGAAGAAATAATTTTCCAAGCATAAAATACAATTAATTACTTTTAAACAATGATATTTCACTATAAATGTAAAAATCCTACTGTCTTATAACTTTTATTGATTCTGCATTCAACAGTAATTTGAAAGAGGTTATTATTATTAAAACTTAAAATTTCGAATTAAATCAGTTCCCAGTAAAAAAGAGACGGAACTACTACTGTTATGTTGGGTTACCTTATGAAAGGATTTAGCAAGTTTTGTGGGTATCAGTTCTTAGAATCGAAATATATAAAAATGTATTTTAAAAATATATAGAGTTGGAAAGTTAATGCAAATATCTGAAATGTCTTCTAATCTTGAAAATTTAAACCTCACATATATATACATATATACAAGCTTAGGAAATATTTCTCAACTTTAATTTCTAAGCGTACCATTTATTATTTCTTTTCTATCATATTATTATCAGAAGTAGTTAGTTTGCAAATGATTTCCAATAGCATTTTATCAAGTTAATCATATTCCAAAGTCCAATAGCATTTTATTAAAAAATAATATTTCATAAAATATATTTGCGTTAACACTAGAAAGGCTGAAACTTAGTATGGTACCTATTTTGCCCAAAAGCAGTCAAAACGACTGCATTCTGAAAGAATAACTAAAGTGTAAAGAAATTTTTTTAATTAATTTTTAATATTTTTCATATTATTTTCAGTTATATAACAAGTTATTAGTAAATATTAACAATAAAAAAATTACTTCACTTGGAAAAAAAATTTATGCATTATTATTTGTAAATTTTTGGCACATGAAAAAGCAGTCAAAATGACTTCCTTGGGTAATCTAGTAAAAAAACTGTTTTACCTTTTTAATTCAAAATTTATTTTACTTTCAGAGTTAGGAAAATTAAACAAAGAAAATTAAGAAAATTCAACAAAATGATATAATTCGCAAGAAACATGTGACATATAAAGTTCAAATACGTGTTGTTGTTCTACTCTTATGAATAAGAAAGCTAAAAAGATAAATTAAAATAAATAGTATTTTAAGGGATGATACTTACTATTATCTTCCTCAGCATATGTCCCATTCAGTAACAAAGAAGAAAAGAATAATACACAGGCTATAACTATCAACTTGGAACAACTCATGGTTCAAATCATAATTCAATTATACCTGAATAAAAAGAAAAATATATTTCAATAAATTAAAAAAAATATATACAAACAATAAGTCTCATTTCATTTTGCTGAACTTATAAATTTTCAATATTTCTGTTAAGTAAAAAAATATTTTACCTAAAAGCTTTGCAATTTTTTTAATCTTAAGAAATAAAATTTCGAACATAATTAAATTTTAAAATATAATTAAAATACTATTAAAAATAAACCATAATAATGCATTCCTAACAATATTACCACTAAAAATGGAAATGACAAAATAATTTGTGTTCCATTCAACCCTACATTAACTACTTAACAAATAATTCAATTTAGAATACTTTAAGTTCCTATATATTAAAATTATAATAATTGTAATAATATTAATAGCACCATAAGAAAAAGTATCATCTGAATTTATCTTTTTAATCCTTTTTTTATATTGAATTACGATAATTTCCTGATAATACCATATCTACTTACAGATTCAAAAATATATTTGCAATATTAAAATAAAATGTAGTTGTAAAAATTGTCTTTCACAACCATCTTGTTTTTTTTCTTTTTTGGGGGGGGGGGATAAAAATAAATTTTATATAATTACTTTTTACAGATACATAAATATAAAAAAAAAGTACATTAAATTATCACTTTGTTCTTTTTTAGCATTCTGAAAAATTCATAAAATAGAATTATCACTATTTTGGAAAGTCATTTCAAGAGAGTTGCACCTCAAATACTAATGTAATTTTACTAATTAAAACTAATTAACAAAGCAATATGTCTACAATGAATTTTAAAACAATGAAAATTATTAAAAACTTAAACAACCTCGTATAAAAATTTTTGTAAATTTTTAATAGATGATTTCTTTAAAAAACCTTCATTTTATTAAAATTAAGCTGATCCAAATCAAAAAATTGGGTTAATAAAGCAAAAGCTGCTTATTACAACATATCTCAACATTAGAATGAAAAACTCTTTTGAATTAATAACATATTTAAATTAAGCACATAAATTTTACATCTCACCTATCACTTTTATTAATATAATTGTTATACTTTAACGATGTATTTTAATTTAATTATTCATTCTGTGTTTAGTTACATTTAAATTAAGCATTTTAACTTTGCATAGTATTTATTTAGTTAATTCTACAATTTTTACTATCATTATACATAATTTCTAATAATAAAATTTATCATACTCAAACATTGAATTTTAATTTCATTCTTTATTCAATATTTATGATACACACATAAACGTTAAATCTTATTTATTTTTATTATCAAGTTTATAGGTTGCAATAAATCACAATACTGAAATATCCCCTTTGAAGATTCAACTCAGCATCATCTTCTTCGGTATTGGCACTACAGCCCAAGATGGGCCTTAGCCTGAAACACACTATTTCTCCAGACAACTCTGCCTCTGACCTCGATCTTCCAGTTGAAGATCTTTAAAGATCTCAGCATCATAACTTTTATAATTAAAATAAATTTTTCCTGAATTAATGTATTTTAAAGAGCGATTTGAATAGTTTTTTCTACATATTAATTTATGTATTTATACACAAATAAAACAAAGTTTTCTATACATCAATTATTAAATGATGAGAAAAAACCATAAATAAAAAACAAAAGTAAATAAATAAACTAATTAGTAAACTCCAAAAACTGGAACAAGACTTATAATTAAACAAGTAAAATTCCTAACTATATTAAGGTTCTGTTACTTGAAGTATTTATTTTATGTTATGATGATTCACATTATTTTTATGTAAGAAAATTTAATTAACTGTGTAAATCGGAAAACAAAAGCTTATTAGAATAATTTTTTAAAGAAATTTTTAAAATTTTAAATTGTTCAACTTATTGACTATTTTAACACTAAATATAATACGTAACTGAATTAATTACTGTAAATAATATTTTATATAAAAATATAATCTTATGAAATAATCATCTTCTCAAACTTGCACAATAATACAGATTTAAAATAAATCGAGGCTATCACCGATAGGGGGAAATAGATTAAAATTTGCCGAACAATTATTAAAAAATCAGTAAAAAAATTTTAAAAAAAACTAATGGTAATAAAATTAAATTATTCATCACAAACATTTCCCCATTACCTCAAAAATTTCATAGTTTTATGAAATTTCAAAAAAAAAAAAAAATTAACGTTAACATATTTAAACAGCTTTTTCTAAATTACAAAATTGGCTAACGAATAAACGATTTAAAATTGGTTTTAAAAAAAAATCCAGTTTGTTACATACAGCTTTCCTATTAAATCTTGAGAAGAGAAAATTAATTTATTACAAGTCATCAAATAGTTACTTATGGTTTAAACGGCAATGTTTTCGATTTCCATTGAAAAGTATAAAATAACAAACAATACATCAAATCAAAAACAAATACAAGATCTTGATAAACGCAAAAAAATAAATAGATACATTTTTTTATCAAACTAAGAAGTCAACAAAATTGTCAATAAAAAAAGTGAGATTATTACAAGGAACAATCATAAACAAATACAAATCACTCTCTTAAAAATGAAAACGATATCGTAAAAGAAAGGAAAATCGGAATACCCGCACTCAAGTTGACTCACAATCAAAACAACCTACGCTGATTCGTCCTTGAAATGAGCGCAAAAGTTAAAAAAAAGGCGTGATCATTTCCAATTCAATTCCTCAATTAAGAATTTTTAAATTGAATCTCCACAGAATTCATACAAATCTGAAAGGAGACCTTTTCGTTAAGCCATTTCCAAAGCACTACGATTTACATTTACCATAACACCCCACGTGCTTACAAAAGGTTTACTTCAAAAATTGACAGGGACGAGAGGAAAAACGAAGATGAAGAGCAGGCAGAAAAACTTTCTCTAAGCGTCCGTCCAATCTAAAAACAGCAAAGAGAACATCGCCAAGTGACAGCCAAGGCGCTTTTCTCAGAACAGAGACCCAATTTATTTTCCGCAAATGACGATGCCGCTCCCTGGAAAAGTCCTGTGCTCAGTAAAATGACATCATTGATTTCAAACTACGAAATGGATATAGGGGATAGAACTGAGATAGGGACATACTCAGATCTGAAATTATATCTATTTCATCTTAAAAACTCTCCTTTAATGTTATACAGATCTTGAAACAGATAATAAATGTGCTCTGAAAGAAAAAAAGAACTCTAATGTAATAATGAGTACAGAAAACCGTTTTAACTCAGTTAACTTTTTTGTATTGTACTGCAGTTATTCTCATATAGGTAATGGAAGACAGCTAGTTTTAATGTACTTCAATACAGCTTTATTTCATTTTCACAGCAAAAACTGACTTTTTGTATACAATAATAATAGTCGAAAATACCTCTTTCAAGCTTATAAAACATAAATATTTTTCTTATTTTAATGCGAGAAATTGTGATAAGTAAAGTTCATATAGAATGTTCCTATAATTTAAAACAATACAATAACAAAATTACTATTTACTGCTAGACAATTTAACAATAGTATAAATCTTTCAATTCTTCGAAATATTTTTTTTTTCAAATTTTATTAAAATGCGTTAAAATATTTATATATATAAAAAAAACATGCCACGTTAAATAACCTACAAAAAATAACACCTAATTGACTATTTATTCTTTTTTAAATGTATTAGAAGAGAGAGAGAGAGTTTAAATACTTTCACTCAGCTTAGAATAACTCTAGCTATTGTTATTTCAAAGATGATATGCTCAGAAATTTTGAAGAAGCTGATTTCCAAAAGACGACCTCGCGATTTGTGTTAAATTATATCACTGCAAACTGCATGAATTCCGCATTATTACGAGGAAAAATATCGTCATTTTTAAACACATGTCACAACGAACTCGCATATTTTTACGCACAAACATAGTGTATAATCAGCCTTCAATTTTTTTTAACTAATAAAAATTAAGATAATAGATTTTAACTATAATAAAGCACATTAAATAACAGCAATTGTTTTTAATTAATAAAGTTTTTAATTAAAACTAGAAAAAAATACATTCAAAATCGTACTGCTTTAATAATGGAAAACAATTTAACGAGATTATCTATTCAAAATTTTGTATTTACCTTTTTTTACATAAAATATGCGGAAATCAATTTTCAAATTTTACTATAACAGGACCTCTATTAATTTTTATAAACCAAAAAGTGTCTTGATATTTCTTATTAAAAAATAGATAGCAATGAGAAAACCTTACAATTTTTTTTTTTAAAAGCAGACGACTTTCTTAAAATTAAATCTTAATTCTAAATATATCTAACTCATCTAAAATTACTTTTTATTTTTTTGAAGCAGGCGTTTATGTAAATTGGCAGAAAAATCCTTCTCTTATTTTCAGTTTCTAATTTTAATTTTAAACTTTTGTTATTGAATCAAATAAAACATAGTGAGACATTTTTGAGTTATCAAATCATTCTACAACAATCGTTTGATTTCCGTTCTAAACTTCAGTGAATTGAAACAACCTGAATATTATAACATTACATCCTGTTTTCAAAGTTTACTTACTTACTCTCCTTAAGGATCATTCTCAAATAAAAAGGGAGAGAGAATCTTCCACGCTACACCTTGTTTTTTTATTTACACATCCATATGTATCCGGGGATAAGAAGATGACAGGATGCGTTTTAGGAAGTTAATCCTTATTCCCTCTAAATAAATTCCTTTTCTTTCTCTTTAATGTGTCTCACATTTTAGCGCATTTTTCGGAGCTTTAGATTATATACGAGATTTAGCAAAGATTAAAAATACTTGACAAATAAAGTTTAAAAAACCGGCGGGATTTAACATAATCCTAATCTAGATAGTTATGGATAATCAGCGCATTGTTATTTGAAATGTTAGCATTGCTTCTGCAGATTTCATTTAGAATCTTACCATTTTTTTCTTTCTTTCTTTATTTTTTTTTTTTTGTAAAAAATATAGCAGATTAGTAAGTGAGGTATACACTCAAATTGTTAATGAGAGGCAAATAAAATAATTAAAAACAATAGGTTTATTTTACGTAGTTTTAACTACATAGGGGACACTTAATATTACTCTCAAACTAATAATCGAAACAGTTATGTTTTTTACAGTCAGAAATACATTAAATTTAAGAAAGTTTGGATCTGCCTGGTTCTTCCATCAAACCCCTTAAAGTTCAAGTTAAAAATTTAAAAACATCATAAATAACGATCGATTCATTTGAACGTTAACTTGAATTTGAACTTAAATTAACATTTTTTATAAAAAAAATGTACATACTTTTTACAGTTAGAGATTTTACATACATTCTGTCACTAAATTAAATTTTATTATGAAAATTAAAACGTCAAAGTCTTTTACTATAATAAAGTACATTAATGAATGGTATTAATAGTAATTGTCCCTTAATGAATAAAATGTTTAATTAAAACAAGAAATAATTATATTCAAAATCGTACAGCTTGGACAATAGAAATCAATTTCACGCGATTATCTACCAAATTGTTGCCTTATTTTATATAAAATACGTCAAAATCAACTTTTGAATTTTGCACATGAAAGTATACCTACATAACTTTTAAAAACCAAAAATTGTCTGGATATTTTTTATATCATTAAAAAATATTTTTCAGTGAAAATGTTTTTTCAACACACCCTATTGGTATTATTATTTTTCTAGTGACTTTCTAGCAAATGATATTTATCCGATACAAAATATTATTGAAAAATAATACTTGGGAGCTTTAAATAAAATAAATTTATGTACCTGATCAATATATTTATAATTATTATTCTTTGGCATTTTAGTTAATTTAAATTTTAAAAAAAAATTTTTTACCTATTCGATTTTATGATCTTTACTACTTAGAAAAGAGTGAGCTAAAATTTCCGTTTGTCTCATATTTTTATTGCACTTCAGCTTATTATTTTTAATGAATTTATTAATTAAAGTCATGTTTAGTTCAATTCACTTTATTTAATAATAATCTTAGTATAGCAAACATAAATTACTTCAGTGAGATAAATATATTCAGAGAGGGTGAAGTTTCTTAAGATTTTAATATCATCAAAAACACGAGTTATGTTTTATTCATTATTCTCTATTCTATATATATTTATAAAAAACCAATTCATTATTGGTTAACATTCATAAAATGCAAAGTTTTCAGAAAAACGAATCGAAAATTAAAATGCAGTGTGCCTTGTGAAAATTTTAATACAAACTCACTTAAATAAGGGGCATAAAATCTTTTAGCCAGTTAAAAATTGGATAATTTTTAAACCCTAACGATTAATTTTATTAAATGAGAAAAACAATCCTTGAGGGGCATTATTTTTCTTGTCGGAAACTAATAGCTTCCGACAAGATTTTTTTCAACCGACTTGTACTGTTTCTATCCATTCTCACTCAATCATAAAATTCAATGTTATAAATTTGAGAAAACCGCGTCGTTCTAGAATTCTTAGTTTTTTTATATGAAATCTAAATCATTAAGACAATTACATTCAAACGATGAATTATAGGGTGGGGGGAATGAGGCTTGATTTCCCCCTAGGGATAAACGTAACAAAAAACTAAAAATAATAATAAAATAAAATAATGAGTCAGTTCAGAATGCGTTAAGAATAAAAAGAAATAGAACTCACTGAAATAAGAAAAAAAATTAACCCTTTCTGACCTCTACTATGTAAAAAAAAAGTTGTTTCTTCTAATTTAATTCTTCCGTAAGTCTATGGAACTAGATATTTTTTTGACTAATAAACTTTATATTTCATGGTATAAAGCGTGGAAATGATTTTTAAAAAAATTAAGATAATAAATTGTCCTTGGCTTAAAATGAAGTTCGCAAAAATAAACTTTTCACATTTTATACACTATTCTAACTATGTGATTAGGATTCGTAGACTATCTCAAATTTTTCAAATTCCTATAATCATCAATATAATACAATAGATGGAGAAAAAAACTAGTGGAACAAAGAGCACAAAGAAAACAATCATCAGGGTAAACAAGCACCTCGTTTTAACTAGTAATTATATGAATTTAACAAACCATTAAATTTGGGCCGTAGAGCCACATTTTGATATAAATAAGTAATTATACGAATGAAATTAGATATTTCTCATAAAGTTAATATTCATTAAGGATTAATTTACAGTTTACGGA
Source organism: Parasteatoda tepidariorum (assembly GCF_982258835.1). Classification (NCBI taxonomy): domain Eukaryota; kingdom Metazoa; phylum Arthropoda; class Arachnida; order Araneae; family Theridiidae; genus Parasteatoda; species Parasteatoda tepidariorum. The sequence goes on along the minus strand of NC_141755.1, from coordinate 1,579,748 downwards.
AAGGATTTTTTCCTACTTTATACTCGTTAGCCAAAGGATTCAGACTCTAAGCCAATTCGAAACTTACACTTATCGTATTATCATAAAATAATAATACGCCAATAATCTTTTTTCAACTTGTATTTTTTTAATAATTTTCTGAAATTGAAATGCTGTATCATTTTTGTGGCTATTAAATCCAATCCATAGTGGCAATCCATCTTGATTGACCCGTTAGGTTAATTGATACATTATTTATAATAATACTTTATATTCTACATAATTGTATTATTAAATGAAATAAAACAGTTTATCATTTCAATTAATATTGTTAACATATCAGAAAATAAACTCATCACAAGACAATTGTTATCTATTCTTTATAATATTATTAAAGGAAATATGCAAGTAAATAAAATAATAATATATTCTGATAACTAAACTTTAAACTACACTCCTTTAAAGTTATTTTATTTTGAAAACAATCTGCCTTATTACATTCTAATAAATGTTTTTTTTTTCCTTTTATTTTTTTAATGCCTTTTTTATCATTTTTATGCCATCAAATTAGTAACAAAATCACATAATAATGAAGTAATGATTATTTAATTAGTAGGAATTGAATTGTTAAATTTTTTGTTCCAATTTTGGATTAATTTTGAATTTAAATTTTTGTTACAATCAATCCACAAAGCAGAAATAGAAAAGGTGTAACGATACTGTCTCATGATAAAATAAAGAACAACTCCATTTTTAAAAGTTTCGCCATTTTTTCCCCTTCTCTTCCTTCTTAAAAATAATTTTTTTTTCTTCCTTCAACAGTTGTTTTCCCCTTTTCACAAATTTCTTGGACCATAACCTTGAGACAAATGGTCCATCTTGATTGAAGGTCGAAGTTGTAGGGATGATGGGGACCGTGAAACTTAATATCCTGCAGATGTCTTGGTGATTTAGACACAGTCCAAACAAGACGATTCCATTTTTCTAACATTTCGGGGGATTGCTTAAGTTATCAGTAACAGATAATGAGCTATGTAAATATCAATTCTCTAAACAGTATTATAGAGTGATTTCAAAGGATACAAATAGGATATTTTAATGAGTAAGAATATTGCTGCATAAAAAAAAAGTTGAAAAATGTTGACAAGAAATAAACTAGTAAGGTGAAACAAAGACATTTATTTTTCTGAATGAGTGAAAACTTTATATTGAAACTGTGTTTATTTAATTATTGTTGCAAATAGTATGATTTTGTTCCTCATTGTTGTCTGATCTTTAATAGTTTTTATTGTTTGACTTAGTGTATGATTAGTCAGTTCATATAATCACATTCAATTATATTTTTTTTTAAGCTTTACCGGATACAAATTGTAAAAACAAACGAATAATATTTATTGTCATTTAAGACATTGTTTGGTTACTCAAAATTACTTTAAATGTCTTAAAAACATTTTCAAAGCGAAAAAAAAGTTATCAAGTAGCCACTAAATAAAATTGTTATTATTGTATATAACAAAATTTTTAAAATCTCTTGTTTTATTATATTCAAGCAACTGTATTTCTTTCAAATCGGTAATCATATTCATCTGTAAGTTCACTCAACTTTTCATTAAAATATTCCCCCGATTACAAAATGCATATTTTTCATACTGCTATTATAATCGATGAGTAATTAAAAGAATTTATATTTGTTTTTATTACTTAATATAAAATAACACCTTTTGAAATCATAATATTAAATTAGCAAATAATCAATTGTTGCGAAAAAGCTTTTAACTAGTTTTTATCCAGTTACATCATTTATAGGGTAATTTATTCACATAAAATAATTAAATATTCAATTCCATAGTATTCGGTTTAATTGTTCTCATTCGATTTGACACAAAAAATGAAGCTTTTTTAACAACATTAAAACTTATGCTACTCTCATTTTCTAATTAAACTTTAATACATTAGACAGGGATATAAACTTTCAACTAACGAAGTATGCTCTTTTACTTATTGTGAGTTATTAATGGAATAAATTAAATTATATCATTTTATTTCACTTCATTTCATTAATAATTTTAACATAAATTATTTTCTAAAAGCTCTTGTTGGAACCCCTCTCGTCCTTGGCATAATAATACTCTAAATAGACAAAAAGATATAAATTATGTAATTAATGAAACAGTTATTCTAGAATTACCGTATAATACGCCAAAAAGAGTGATAAAGCGACTATCCTGGTACTTCTTCGGTTGATGATTATTTGGGATGGAATCAAGGAAAGACGCTGTGGAATAAAAAAGAACAAGTAGGATGGACGGTACGAAAGAGAGATGCAGTATTACGAGTTTTCACCTCCAGAAAAAGGGAGTGCGTGTATAATTCGACTTCCGCTGTTTTCTTTTTTGTTCCATTTTGCCTATCGCCATTGCGGAAACCGCTAATTTATTCAAACATGCCTTGTAGGATGACACGCGCGCATCTGTTAGGTGTTAAAAGAATAATTACTCTAAGGTTTATCCTTATTCCAGGAATCAATGGGCAAACTACATTATCCTAATTCATTTCCGAGTTATTCATCGAATTTTAATGAATGCAACCATTTTTTTTCTTCTCTGAATCGAAATATTGTTTTGTTACTATAAATATTTTCCGCTGTTTACCCTTCTAATTCATTTGGCTGTGTAATATTTTCTTCTCATTAAAACATTTGATTTTACATAATGTTACCCATTACATAATGTTACCATATGTATTACATAATGTTACCATATTGTTCAGTTACCCATTACAGTTTACACTATATCATTTTTTAATGAATGGTAATCGAACTTGAGATTTTCAGTAAGTGGTTATTGAATTCTCTAATCCGAAACCGATTAGCTAACAGTATACGTAACAATAAACAAATAAAACAAACAACAAAAAATAACTTGTGAATAGAGTTATTGAAAATAAGAGTTATTGTATTTTAGTATTTAAAAAAAGAAAGAAAAAAAACGAACCAATACTTCAACGTCTCTAACTAAGCGATTTAATTGGGTATACTATAGCCTACGTCACAGGTCGTGTTATTCCTACTGTGGCTCCTGTAATTAATTCCTACTAAATTTAACTAGTAAACAGCATTTTCTGCGAACCTGATTTCTAGCAACAAGTAAACATTAAATGAAGTGTGTTGTTATAAGTCGCTACTCGGCAGGTTGGAATTGTATTAGTCTAGTTCCTTTTGAAATAATTTATTTTGTTGTTTTATCTAAGTTTATGAATTTAGTAAACATATTTAAAACTCAGCTTATTAATTAAACTAAAAGGTAAATGTTATTCCTAGTAAGTGGAAGTAGTTGTGTTTTTTTCATATTATACCCAAATTTGCGAACAAATTAGCTTACTATAATCTAAGTGTACCATTTAAAAATTCAAGAGTTACTTGTGAGTCCTCTTCTTTTTGTTTACATAGTATGGTTAGAATACAATGTTGTTTAATTTAAAATTAACTAAGAACTCTTAATACTTTATTAAACTTTAAATACAATTATATTATTAGAAATGGAATTGCTATAAATAATGTAATAATTAATAATATTTTTTCTGAGTTTTATATTTTGAAAGTTAAAAATATTTGCGAAAATTATAAAGTAATGCAATTCGATGGAATTATTTTTTTAAAAAAAATCACTAATTGAAAAAGTATTTATTTGTGTAGTATTGTCCCAACACAATAAGTGTAATTTAAAATATAGAGCAATTTTAGAACTGCTTAAGAGTTCTAATGATTTCTTTAAAGATTATGAATTACAATAAGTACCTTTCAGTGAACTTTAAATTACTCCTTATATATAGATTGATTTTTTTTTTATATATATATATATATATCCAATTTTATTAGAATTAGGTAGATTTAAATTCGAGCTAAAGAGACCGAATTGAATCAGACGTTAAATTTATATAATTGGTTAAAATGATGTTTATTTTATTGATGTTTTTCTTCTTCTTTTTTTTCTCTTCTAGTGCTTTTTACTTTCTGTTCTTTTCGCTATTTTTTTCGGGCCTTTTTCCGATGCTTTTTTTTTTACCTTATAATCTATAACAATTATTTGTTTCTAAAAATAAATCTACGAAATCAGACCCAAATGTTCTTTCTATGAACTTGTTAGCTAAATTATATTTTGTCGGTAGATTCAGATTTTTAATTATCACAATACAGGAGAAGTCGCAGTCTGGAAGCACGAAACGTTAGTTTATAATTAGAAATGTAGTTAAAAGCCAGAACCTTTAACTGGAATTTTTCCTTTTCATTTTCCCTATTTCAATCAAATAATTGTTTTAAAATTTTAACCATCGAGTAAAAAAAATAATCTATATTTTTAAGTCAAGAGGTGTTAAACACACGTCATTTATATATACATAAGAAAGAAACTTAATTAAATGAAGACAAAAATTATAATATATTTATTATATAGTTATAACAAAAACGAAGTAGTTAGTTTAGTCTCTGTCCAAAATAGAAAAGACTCATCTTCGATGATTTATAGAGAGATTTCTAATGGTAGTTTCAGTTATAAGAAATGAAGAAAAGAAATTCAAAAAATCTTTATTAAATTTGGTTAATCAACTATTGAATTATATGAAGCAATATATATTTATGCCAAGAGTATAACTTATAGGTTTCTAGCGCAAACAATAATAATAAGCAAATTTTTTTTTTTTTTTATAGTCAACTTAAACTTTGAAAGGAAAAATTGAAATGGACTTACTTTTTTTTTTAAAGCTTTTTCTTCTGATAACCTCAATGGAATCCGGTTAAAATCAGTACAATTCAAATTTTAAAGGTATTTTCACATCCGGTTCAACAATCAAAACATTTGAATGAATTTTTCGAAATAATATTTTTTTCTTTCTCTTTCGAAATATTGTACCAATAAGATATTTTTTTCTACTCATTCTTATAAGAAAGATAGAACCGTTTGAAGAAAACAATCGAGTAATCCATATTACTTAGTTGTTATCACTGTTAAATGAACCTAACATTAAGACCGGGCTTTACAGGACAACTCAGTTCCCTATTAAACTAGGAAACTGGATGACGTTTGTTTCCAAGATTAATCTGGTAGATTAGTGATAACGGATAAGTTAAACAGCAGTTTTAATCAAAACAGAGGAAAAGAAATCGGAAGTTTTTGCTGTAAAGAGTTTTTACTTTTAAGTAAAAGAAGATATTTGAATTTTCCCTCTTTCATTCTTTCGATGATAATCCGATTGTATAAGAGTCATTATTCCTTTTTCGTATTTCTTTCTTCGTAGTTTGCTTTTTTCTCCCTAAAATTCTGGAAGATTGAAATAAGTACCTTGATAAGGAATTACGCTAATTTAATGACTGTTAGTCTATAAGCATTTAAAATCGGTCGATTAAATGTTTTTATAGCTTTTTCATACAAAATAAAAACATGTATGATCATTAGCACATAGTACAACATAACGTGACTTGTGACAAAATGGAATAATAAGGTATAGGTGAAAATGCAAATAGCAACAGGGAAAAAGCACCGAAAAGAACAGCCGGAAAATTAAAAGCACCACTTTAATTTGGATCGTTGAGCACACATTTAGTATGATTCAATATTAAAATAATAATAATAACATACAAGTATTAGTATAAAGTTAATTGAAAGGAAAAGAGCAATTTGCATTTCATAATATTTAACAAAATGCAAATAATGAGTGGTTGTTTTCTAAAAATAATTGTATTGAAATTAAACATTTCATAATTTTTAAATTTTTTTTTTTATTTTATTACGAGATGAGCCTCCTGAGAGACTATTGTTAATGAATGCATTCTAGATAATAATGCTATTAAAACTATTATATAATTGTATTATTTACTGTTAAAAGGCATAATACTAAAACTTTGTGTCCACAAACTTCAAATTGAACATTGTAGATTAAATACTTTGAAAAAAAAAGTATCAAATTACATTCGAATAAATATTTAATTATATTAATATTTATTCAACAGGCCTGAATCAAATAGGTATTGAATCCATAATAGTTAAAAGTTACATTTTTTGTCGGTGTTTTTTAATCATGCCTTTTTTTTTTAATATTTTGATTTTTTTTGTGAGTGTGTTCGAAAGCAATTTTAAATGCTTATTTTCTCGAATTGTTTCTTACTTTTTTTTTTCTTTGAGTTTCATTTTGTTTAGCTGCTCAAAAACTATCAATTTTAAAATTACATTGGGGAGCAGAAAAATATACAAGCAATACGAAGTGATGAAAGAAAATTAAGATTCGATAAATAGTTCGAAAATTGTTAACTGGTAAACTTCTGGTAAAAAAAAAAAATCTTAAGTGGGCCGATCTTCTGCCCACTGTGCAGTAACTGAGTTGAAATTCTGCATGCTGAAAGAGTCATTTATATTTGTGAACTTAAACTTGAGTTTCTCCGAAATTCCAATTTTTTCGATGGTTATTGCTATTTTTAATTGTTTTTCGTAAAATTTTTATTCAATATTTTAATTCTAAATATTGAGTGTTTATCCATTGTTACAGAATTTTTTTTCTTTCGCTTTATTTTATAGGCTCGAGCTTCAGTGGATGCCAAAAGTAACATGAAAAGAGAGATGAGATGTTGCCAGATTCACATTTGATATCGATAATGAAAATAAAAAACAAAGCAAAAGAGCGATAAAAACGGTTTTCTATTTGAACTGCTTTAAGTCTCGTTATCGAGTTAAATTACATCGAATTTATTTTTTTCAATTTAGTAAGACAATCTGTTTTCGTTAGGTTGATATATTGTTTTTCTTCCAAATTCAGGTAATTGTTCATTTTTACATAAAACTTCAACAACTGGGTACTTGCGCGAAGATGAAGCACACAGATATCCACCTATGACGTCAGCTCGCTCCAGTGAATCGTTTATGAGCAAAATAGAGTGTTAAAAGTTGTGCAGAGTTTCTCCACATTCAGTTAGAATATTAATTAACGTGAAGTTATTATATAAACATCGCTCATCCAATTTGTTAAAACATATTCTTTCTCTTCTACATCTGTCACTTAACTTAGATTTTATTGTAGCCTTGATATATACTTTTGCTTTGTGTACCTGTCAGCTTCTATGCATAATTAATTTGTTTATCTTCTACGTGTAGAATATATCACTTAGGAGAATTGATACATGACGGGCTTGGGTTACACAAAATAGAATGGATGGAATGCAAACGTAAACAAATGCCACGTTTCTTCAACAATCCATAAGGATAGAGATACCCACACAGCGTCATTTGCAGGTATCCCATTGCATCATTTGCAAACAAAAGGTTTTTTATTTTTGTCGAAATATAGAAGAAGGAAAAATAAGAAAAACACAACTTTTAAGAAAGTTAATATACAATGATGAATGCAAAGCAAATACGGGGTTTGGTGAACGGAGCGAGCAAGGGGAGGAGACTTCTGGTAAATTAAGTTAATCATTACTTATTAACGATTAGTTTCCATCTATATTAATAATAAAGTGGCTGATAGCGTCTCAACTGTTTCAGAAAATTTACACCGCGCTCGCTACTCAACGCAAGTAAAAATGTCATCATTAGTCAATAAATTTTTCTTCTGCAACTTGCTGAAATGTTTTAAATGTTAATGAGGAGAAAAAAAAGAACATCTGGTTTTATATTTCCCTCTCACAGTTTTGACTGAAATAAATTTCGCAGCAGTATTCATTTCGTATTCATTATTGAGGTCATTCATTACATTATATCAGTTCCTTTACTCTTTTTAAGAAATCGGTAACACATGATTTTGCTCTTAAAATTTTACAATGAAACTTTTAATTAAGATGACGAGGATGATACAATGAAGAGGGGGGAAAAACTTATAACTGTAAGTAACTTTTGTTCGATTTATCCACAAACTTAGGTGGTTCTAATAACTCAGAGGATTGACCTCAATTATGATAGTTAATGAGTCAACTATTAAGTTACGCAATCAGATAGAAAAAAACTTACTTCCTATAAATAGACAAGATGGTAGAAATAATGGAAAATATGGTCACCCAAGTAACAACTTATCAATTGTGTTGTATGGTACTTTGCATTACCGGTAAAGGTGCTGGAAAAAAACAACATATTTATTAATGGGCTACTTCTAATTATGATTTCTCTAAACTTTAAACAAAAACACAATGCCCACTGCTTATTAAAATCACGTCCGTTCTGTGAACATTTGATTTCATAAACCAAAATGTATAGTCTAGAAAGAAAGAAAAAAATTTTTTCAGAGTTAAATTTTAGAAATAGTACAATTACAGCTAAACTGATTACTGTGTTTATGTTTTAGTTTTACAGAATCGACATTGACCCTACTTTTTTGAAATTTACAGAAGAGTTTTAAGGTATTACGCTCGTTGGTAGGATTAGCAATATTTAAAATGAACGATTTAACGCGGTTTGAAAGTTTATATTAGTTTTTCGAACTTTCAATCGTTCTTTTACTTAGTTTTAAAATATCAAGTGATTTTCTGACATTTATTGAAAATAAATTGATCGTATTAAATCAGCGATGAATCATTTACATCGGTGAATGATTCTAGAAACTTTTCTTGATTCATTACAAGTCTTCATTTGGATTCCTTTGTTTAATAACTCTCACCCTTTCATTACCCTATAATAAGAATTGTAATCAATACTTGTTCTTTTTGTTCTCCGGGGACACAAATTACGAATTTCAAAACTTTAGAAAGAAAAGAAAAAGCAAGAGTTTTCATTCATTTGAAAGAGCTACGGATGGATTGAAATCTTGACACTTTTGATTTTGTTTAAATTTTCAGCATATGCTCTTTATGTGAAACTGTTAGACATGTGTTTTTTTTTTTTTTTTTTGTTTTTTTTAATTGTAATCAGAGATGATTGTGCTCCAGAAAAAATCCGGATTTTTCGGTAAACGCGATCCGGAAGTTACCGGAAATCCAAGGTCCAAGAGTTTTAAGAAATTATTCATCACATTTATGCATATAAAAAATTATGTTTTATTTAGAAATATTAGAACTCGAATTTATACTTGGCATCTCTTTCATTTGTAAATATTTTGTTTGGTAGAATAATAAATGTGATTAGAGATAAAAGTAAACTTATGCATAGTTATTCATTTCAATTGTGCTGCAGATAATTTATTTAGTATTTCATGTTTTGAAAATATCAATGATTTAAATTTATAAGGAAGTTAATTTTTTGAAATACGTATAATTTATGATTTTATTGGAGAAATTTTCAGGATTTTTGAGTTGGCCTCACAATCACCCTTGCGGGTAATAATTAGTAATAAAAAAATCAACATAGGGTGGTGGCATACCTTAAAATGGAGCTTAAAGTAGCAATGAAACTGACATACTTTCACGATCATTAACTGTCTTCGCCAAAACTAGACAAGTATGAGGTGCTGTAGTAAAAAAAAAATATTTGGGGTCTTTTTATAGGATTGGTTGATTTTTGTTAGAAAAAAAATTATCTCGTTTGATATTCAAAATTTTACGAACCGTATGAAATGAACTAAAACCACTATAAACGTTTTAGAAATTATTATTATTTTTTTTTAACTGAACTAATCTTATATTCTCATTGAGTCTGTTTACAGACGATTCCAAAAGTTGCATTTAGTAGCACTTTCAGGACAAAAAAAAAATGTTTTCCTCAACCGAGCAGACATTTTTATTTTACTTTATAAAAAAAAACTATTAAATGAATTAAGAAGGAAAAGAAGAAGAAAAATTGGCAAGAAATTTTTTTCAAATATTTAAAAAATTTTTGTACTGCAACAAATGAAGTATTTCGGGGAACCCTCCCCTACTACGGCACGGCAAGTATGAAATGAACTGTAAAAAAAAGCCTTAAGTATATCAAAAACAAAATCAGTTAACAGACCTAAGTTACTGATTCAACTTTTTTATAATATGCCCCCAAACTTTGAGACCCGTACCAGAGTAATTGAAGACAGAAATGCTGCAAATTGTTTTAAAAAATATGATTTAGGCCCAATCTGAGGTTAACACACCGAGGACAGCCTCTACCTAGAATGCTTAGAAGACTGGGGAAAAACTACTTGTTTCTATAGCAAATGATATATTCTTTCGAAATAATTTTTCATTGAATGTAATCCCTCTTATACATATCTAATAGTTACCGATATACCTGCTATAGTTTTAGCCGGCCAGCCTGTGTAGGGGTTAGGGAACTGCCCTTTCATTAGAAAGGTTCTGGGTTCGAATCCCGGGCAAGGCATGGATGTTCTTTCCTTCTCTGTATCTGTACTTACTGTGGAAGCAACGTTGGCCCACCTAATAGGGTGCCCCTGAAAGAGAGACCAACAAATCTGCCCTGTGAATGCCTAAATTGAAGAAAAATGTTAACATAGGTGGGCAATGAAGCAAGGGCGGCGCCAGTAGGGGGTCAGGGGGGGCAATTGCACCCCTGTCGGGCATGGTCAGCCCCCCCCCATTGGGAAAATTTTAAAGTCTCGTCGGGAAAATAGTCTGGTCACATTTTTTTCTAAATTATGTCAAAAATTAATTTACAAATACCGAATGCAAAATTTTGTAGTTGACTTTTTAGTTATTTATTTTTAAGAATTAGTAACAAAAATTAGTAAAATATATTGTAAATTCAATGTAATTGTAGTTTCACTGCACTACTCATAACTTTGCCCATACATTGTTAAACTAGAGACTGTATGCGATTAGACATGGACTGAAATTGACGACTTTTCGAAGTCCCTTAGAAATCCTTTCTGACAGACACATCTTCATTTTCTTGGAAACTTATCTTTCAAACTGCTCTTCTGCTGGCTGGAGAACTGAGAAGGGGATAATCAAACCCTGACAAAAGCCTGAGGGATAGAAACAGATGCTTTTCTTTAAGAATTCTTTTTTATGTAACGTGTTTATCAATGGTTTATGGGATCACATAATTGCTTTTTGAAATTTTCAAGCAAAATGAAAGTATAAGAATAAAGTAAAAATTTTTTAATTTTTTCATCTTTTTTTTTAATACTTTTAAATGAGAAAAATCATTTACTTATTTGGATTCAAGGTTTATATTTTAATCAACGCAATAAAGATACAGTCGGAAAAAAAGGAAAACAGTAACAAAATATTTTTAATTTATTATTTTTTTTATAATTTTCTTAGTAGTAAAAAGATTGTTGATTGATTCGGAAAAACAATTAAACTGTTCGTATTCAATATCTTAAAATATATATTAATTAACATAACAGATTCTCATTGACTTATTTTCGGTACAGTGTATGAAATGGAAAAAGAGAACACCTTGATTAGCTTTTGATTTAATCATATTTTCACGTACAAAGAGTCAATACCATATTTTAAGTTACGAAAATGAACAGAAAAGCGCATTCTGTTCTGGATAAACATACAAGTTTGTCTATAGTTTTACGCTTTTAATTTTCAAAATGCGGAAACAGCCGCAATCTGGAAGATATGGTCTGAAGTTATGCCAAAGAGAGAGTTGTAAGGTTTGGGTCCTTTAATTTTAACTTCACTCTTCGATTACAGCCCATTATCTCGAGAACTTTTTGAGTGTATTGAAAAATGCTTGCATAAAATTACGAAAAACATTTTATACACAAATTTTTAAACAAAAATAATTTTAAATAATTATTTGTTATTTTTTATTAGTTTATAAAATAATAGTAAAATATATTGAATTGCATGTTCTACATATTTTTACATCCTTTTAATTTCAAAATACTAACTTTCAGAGCAATCGATCAATTTAGTTTCTGAGTTGAAATTTTGAAAAAGTCAGTTTGCTTAAAATTTTATTTAAATTTTATTTATCTCGAATTATTCAACCGATTTCATTCAAATTTTGCATTTTGCAATTTGAAATTACCTTCCATAAAGTTATATAAAAATTTGTATATCTTGCTATTTTATTTTATTTTATCCGTCGTTGAACAACCGACCCAATTTTCGGGTTCACGACTACTAATGTTCAACTCTATAACTTGTAATTTTGAACCAATCCAGAAGACAAAGAAACTCCTGGATAAGTACCCCCAGAAGTATTGATATGTTATATTATTTATATTATTCTGCAGGCGTCCTTAACAATAGCGGTTGTGTGACGTGATTCACTCGTTTCGCAAAAAGTATTCCCACTTGTAAACTGATATATATTTTTTGAAGTTGCAGAAATCTTCAATTTTGACCTCCAAAACATGCGGGTGAAAAATGTTTTTTTCTCATTTCTCTCAATTTTTTTTCTAAAACAAAAAAAAACCCCACCTATTTAATACTTTTACATAAAGTATTAAATACGTGTTGCAAACAAATCCAGAAAATTTTTAGGAAAATCAAAAACATCGAGTACCCAAACCTGCCAGATTTTTTAAAAACTGGATCTTAAACATGTGCCCTACACAAATTATAGATTTTGTAAATGATTGAATAAGATTATGATTTTAACACGTTTTGATATTGTAATGATTCCATTCTTACGTCTTACAGATTTGATTTTGAAAAGAGGTTGATTTTTAAACCAGATATTTTATTAGTGACTGTCACTGTATTTGAATAATGTTTCCATGTTTATGAGCGCTATGAGCTTTTACTTTTTGGAGAGTATTGATACTTCATTTATCTTTTATGATTATTTAATTTTATTTAATTTTTTTTTTAAAATCAAATTAGTTCTAAACTGTTTAGTTTTTCATCTTTTATAACAGAACAAAAAAAATTTTTTTTGCAGTTTTAAAATTGCTAAAAGAATGCTTGAATTTTGCAGCAAAAGAAATATTTTTCTTAAATAGTTTATTTGTATAAACCGAATTTTTATAACCTTCCCATCATTCGAAACTTTTTGTAGTTTTCAATGATCGTCACTTATAATGTTGTCTTTTGTTCTCACGACTTCAGTTTTCGTGCGATTTAATTAAAACGTTATCAGCTCATTATTTATGTTATACTTGAAAACAGATATTCAGTTCTTAGGTTGTTGTTTTTTTTCAATAATTCAAGTGATAAATTTTGAGTAGTATATTTCGCTCTTTTTGTCATAATTTTTTTCAACTATTTATTTTAAAGATTCCTTACTTGAGATTAATGCTTTTATTGCTAAATTTTTGCTTATTTAAATAGGATGAAAATTTTTAAAAAAATGACAGTCCCTGAAACTATTTTAAATGTGTTTGAAACAAATAGAAGAATCCGAATTTTCTTCTCTTCAAGTCGTGTTGATGTTCTTTAATGCTGTGATACATTGAAATTTTAATTACGTGATGTATTGTCAATAGATATCGATATTTTACGACATATCGCGATACTTTTCCTGGTTAACACAATGACATTATTTTTACATCAGTCAATATTTTTGTTACCTTAATAATTAGTTACCGACATAAATTTTTTCAATTTTATCGATATAATTGCATACGATGATTATCCTTATCGATAACACTCGTGGAATTCGTTGTCAGACATGATCACGGTATTTTCGTATTTGATGCTCGCGATTTTATTGAAAGTCGATATATATATCGTTTTCGAAAATATAATCGAGATATTATCGTTGATATTTATAAGATTTGACATGGTATTCAATATAGTGTGATAATGGATTTTTAAATATCGTTGCTACGATGTATTGCCCGTCTGAAAATGATAGATATTTTGTTCAATTGAATTCGAATGTTTTAGTCTATCCAACACCGTCAGTCTAGACCGTTTCGGAAATTGCATCTGCTGCAGTGATAAAATAAAAGATATCATTATAATTATGCTTACTAGAAAGGCAAACCCGAAACAAGATGAGAAAATATTTATGAGCCGACAGAAACATGCGTCACTTTTTATTTCTTTCATTCCTTATTAGTTAAAATGATTCTTCTGTAAATTAATGGACCGTTAACCAGAAAATGTTTACTTAAAATTTGTTCTGTTCCAAAAAAAAAAAAAAAAAAAAAAAGGCTTGTGTTTAGGGAGGGAAAGTAAATAAATGACTCCTGTCCCTGTTCTTATTCTTCTAAACAATTTTAAAGTTAAACACTTACCTATTATTCAATGAAAATTATTACATCGTTTATTATCACCCGAACAGAATCCTTATAAATTTCCGTTGCAAATTATTCAATGAGAATAACAAAAAATCCAGAAATAAAATAACAAAAATTGCACCAGTTCATCTAAAAAAAAAAAAAAGAAGTGTTGCTAGACATCTGTTTTTCTAACTTTCTGCCATAAAATCGGAAATAGTTCAGGAAGTCGGTAGGGAGTGCAGTAACCAAGGTAAACAAACTTTACCATAAAGATGGCTGGGGAAAAAAATATTTATCGCTTTTGTTTAGAAAAATTCACACTTGCAGACGTGAAATTTGAGGTAATTAATCTGACGAGAATTCTAAATAGGGGCAGAACTATAACTAGAACAGCGGTCCAAAATGGTGTTCCGCGAGAGTTAGGACTAGGACTGGGCGATATTAGAAATTATATATCGTGATATATCGTCAGTTTTGCATCGCGATATAGCGATGTATCGCGATATAGTATTTTTGAATTTCATTTACTTTAAGGCACAGAAAGTCAGATTTCTATCAAGAACTTCATACGCATATTGACTTAAATCAATTTATAAATTTGAAAATATATATGTTTTGCTAAAGAAAGATATTAAATAAATTGACTAAGATGTACAAATCTTACTTAAAATATTTATTGAAAAAATGTGTGTAGATACAGAATGAAATATTTGCACTTCTTTATCGTTTATAAGGTATAAGCAGTCTTAATTTAGGTTAACCCCTAAAATACCCTTAATGAAAAAAAATATTGTTATTAAACAAAAGCTGATTTTAAAATTTCAAAATATATTTTAATTAAAATAAAAGTTAGATTGACTAAAAGCCGAAGTTTAAAATTAAAAATGTTCGAATTTTAAACTAAAAAGTAAACATAAGAATTGTAATAATTTCTTAAAATTTTCGTTCTCTGAAAGATTTCTCAGTTTAAAAATAAAAAGGGAATTTTATAAAGATATCTAGCTGAAATTATTGAAAGAAAATTTAAAAAATTAAAAAAAAAGTTTGTTAAGAAATTCATTATACACTTAAAACAAAGTGTTAAAAATATTTATTTTTTTAAAAAAAAGAAACTTTTTTTAACAAATCAATATTTGCTTGTACTATTATGCGTAAATAATTACAGAATTATTAAGTTCGGTCGTAATGTTCAAATTCTTAATGAAGAAGTAAACACAAGTTTTGTTATATTTTCTAAAAATGATCACGCAAATAACAAAAGATTTTTTAGTTTAAAAATAAAAAAATAAATAAAAGTGAAATTTATCAATTACCTAACGGCATAGGAACAAAATTTAAAAAATAAGTTCGTTAAAAAATTATTTGTAAGCTTAAAACAAAGAGCTAAATAAATTTTAGAAAAAAAATGCTTCTTAAACACTATTTTTATTATTATTTCATATAAATAATTAAATTAAATTAAATAATGAACGAACGAAAAAAAAGTAAGGCAAAGTTTCTTAATTAAATTCTTAAAAATAAAAACAAAAGAATTGTGATATTCGGTAATATATTTAGCTAATTAACTAATAATATAAAACGAAAATTAAAAAAAAATAATGATTTTACTCTCTAATAAAACGAAGTAGTAATTGATAAAAAAAAAAAAAGAAATGAATAAAATTCGCAAACTTTTCAAATTCTTTTGAACAAATAAAGTTTATTGACTTATGTCCAAAAAATAAGTTTTGTTTTAACTTTATTTCTAAAAATAAAAACAACTCAAGATTTATAAATTTAAAATCAGTAATAGAAGCCCATTAAATTATTAGAAGTTTTATCCGAAAGGTTTTTAATAAATTAAAAGAAAGTAAAAAAATAACCAAACAAATTTATTTACTTTGTAATTTAATTCCTTATGGGTGCCTTAAATTAGATTTCCGATAATTTTCACATTTAAAAATATAAAAAAGTTTTGTCAGAAAATAAATAAAAAACTTACCTAATTAATGAAGAAACTTTTCTTTATAAATTCTTTTCAATAATAGATTGCGTTCAGAACAAGGTTACGACGGCGATCACGAAGTTAATCCCATTGAAAATAATCTACAAGAAACGATTTCAAATCGCGAAGGTGCGAAAACGAACATGTGATATAACGATATAAGGTCTCAAAAGTGGTTCTGATTCTACCGCTCATCAGTCAAGGCCGTCTCAACATAACGAAACAATATCGTCTTCCACAGCGCGAGTTGGCATCGGAACGTAAGAGAAAGTCCTTGCGTGTATCGCTATATCGTCTTCTTCACTCGACGGCTTAAATCAGATTTCTGATGCATCGCTTGGAATGAAAGTTGCTGTATCGGTTTGCCGATATAGGCGTTAAATCGATATGTCGCGATATATCGATTTATAACCCAGTCCTAGTTAGGACATATTGAATCAGTTACGATTTTCGAAACCTGTCATTAAATTCATATCTTATTAATCATCCATCATTTATTTAAAATGTCCGTTATTTTTATGAAGTTATTCAATTAAAATATTAATAATGTAAATGAATGCAAAGAAAGTAAAGTTTTTTGACAAGAAATAGTTTTGTCTATATATTAAATGAATGATGAAAAGGATATGCATTTATAGAAAATTGAATCAGTAATTCGCATCCAATAAAAATAACAACGAATGAATATAGTGTTCTGATAATCATTTTCGATATTTATTTTCTCCATTTTTTGTTTTTATTTTGATGGAAACCGTATTTCAGCTCATTCATTTTCAGTTTATGCATACACAAAAATCAGATTATGAACTAGACAAAATGCCGGTCTAGGCTTGTAAATTTAACTTTCTGCTAAAATGCAATTTTAAAACCAGCATTGATAAAACGATACGATGAAAGAATTTCAAACTTCATTCAATATTTTCAAAGTAATCAGTAGTCATTCTTAGACTGATATATTCATAATTGCAAATTAAATTTATCCATTAAGTCTAGGATTTCCGCTAAAAGAAACTCGATTATGAAGGGTTCCATAGCTACAAAAAAATTGGGAAACGCTGCCCTAGAATCTCAGCAGCCCTGGTTAACCCCTTAACGATCGGTTACTCTTCAAGAACACGGTCATAAAAGTGTTTAGCTTTTGTATTTGTATTACGTATTTGATTGGTGCTGCAACTAGTTTAAAATATCCTAACTATCTACAAGTACCTTAAAAATATCCTGGTACACGCATCTGGGGTGTAAAATGAGAAATAAAATGTTTTCCGGGCAAAAGAAATGGATTAGTTTTATTCTTATTGGCGCGTTACTACTGAGCACTCCAGCCCGTCAATATCACGGGAGCGAGAAATAGAGGGCGAAACCTCACCCCGTCATTTTCACGGGAGCGAGAAGGAAGGGGTTAAACTCATAAATTACTTGCATTTCAAAGTTTTCTGCTATGTGTGTAACATGCTTGAATTTTGGAAAGAATTTAAAACAAACTCTAATTATTAATGTAAAATACAGATATGCAGAATTGAAAAATAAAACCATACATAAAATAATCTAATAATGAATAAAAATTAAAAAAATATAAAATATTATTCCAACCTAAAACAACTAGAAAAAACTGACTTTTGGGTAACTGCCGTTTATTTTATCTTAAATATGGCCTATAGTAAGAAATTCTTTTCTTCGGAAATCTGATAAATTTATTACTGTGAGACAAACTTAAAAATAAATAAATAAAAAAAAAATGAAAGAAAACAAAGAAGAGAAGCAACAAGAGTTGGTATAAATAACTTTCACTGGGTCGTAATTGAAAAAATAAAATAGAAAGGATGAAAAAAAAAAAACTTTATCAGTTATTAAAAGTTATAAAAATATATTAAAATAAATGCCTCTGAATGTATCAAAAATATGAAGATAAAAAACTATTTATGAAGATAAAAAACAGTATGTATGAGGCAGGATTGATGTGATGGTAAATAGCAAACTATTCATTCTTTAATAAATTTTAAAATTCCCATTGAAATAAGAAGGATCATAATATCATCATGAGTGTCACGAAAAACCACCCAGTGTGGGTCTTAGCCTTCTATAGATGAGTCTTTTCATTCTAAACCAAGTCAGGCATAGCCCATTTATGCACAGTGCGCAAGAGCACCATGAATAACTTCTGATCAGATACGCTAATTAATTAGTGCATACGATAATTTAAGTTACTTCATCAGACACAAAAACTTTCTATGTAGGGTAAACTAACCAGTGAAGGAACACTTAAGCTACTCTTGCCTTTTAAAAAATCATATTAATTTCAAAATTCGTAATTTTAGTTAAATGACAGTGTCAACATATTTGTTACTAATTGCAAATTATGTAAAAAAAATTTAGAGAACTTACTTAATATTGTTTTAAAGTTTTGGAGGTTCAAATAACAAGTAGTAAGAAGACCAAGTGAAGGAACAGCTCTTACCAGTGAAGGAACACAAAATTGCCCAGTAAAGGAACACTTAATTTTGGTTATTTTTTAATGTTCTTTATGAATTTATTAGCCATACAAATATATAAAGATATAAGTATATAAAGACAAGACTATTTATGAAATTATAACATACAAGTACTTGTAAAATGCTAACTTTTTTTTGTAATCATGAACTAGAAATTAAAGTGATGTTAAATACAAAATAAATTTTAAAAAATCATTCTTTCTTATAATTTGACAGTCAAATCTAAATCATTGTGTCATCCGATGCTGTTTATTATCATTATTATTTTATAACCTTTTTGTTTACTCTTTTTCCTCTTATTTCTTGAAGCTTTTTTTTCTTTTTTAAGTAAATTTTCTTTCTTTTTCTTCTCCATATTCTCTTGTCTTAACTTTTTTTTAGATCTTTCAGTCTCTTGAAATTTTTGCTATTTCTCTGAAGTTAGTGCAAAACGTAATTTATTCGTTTTTCTTCTTATTTGACCTTTCTTTTTATCATCAATATTTGGCCAATGTAAATGGTTCTTCCAAACTTCTTCTGATTTTTCAGCAACATTTCTAGAATACCTTTCTCGAAAATAGACGAGGGAAAGGTGTCCTGAAGTTTGAGGAAAATCCATCTCTTGTTGGCTTATATCTAGAGGATCTTTAGAAGTACTGATTTTACTTATAGAATCATTTCTTTTTTCAACTAAGAGAGAGGATCAGCATGAGGACTCATTTCAAATTCGATATCTAAGATGCATTCATTATCAATACTAGCTTCAGTTCCTAAGTTTGACTTAACCAAGTGGTCTTCTTTTAACACGTACTTCTTCCATATTGAAAAAAAGTACAGGCTCTTGGACATTTTCGACATTAGACTCTTCAGTCAATGCTGCGCTAAAAATTTGCAACATATCTTGAGGAATTTCCCTCTCAAGCTTCTGAAGAAATTGAGTATCGTTTCTGTTTTTTGTTGAGGAGCTTGCTTCTAAATTCTAACATAAAGTAGTTTTTATAAATTATATAATCACGTTGCTATCCTATAATGATAACTTATTAGGAGTTCTTGGTGCAAAAGCCTGCGAAAAAATGCTCTATTCAAATTTTTATGATTATATTTAATTAGTTTTCAATTTGTAAACATAGTTTATTAAGTTGCCTAACATTTGATGTAACTACACACCCCATTAATAAATATAAATTCTAATTTTTTCATAAATTAACATTTTGAACTGAAATTATTTATACAATTTTTAACAAAATTTCGGTTGTCCTCTGTATAGCAGAATTACTTATCCTAGAGTCACGTAAAATCATATTTCACACATTACTGTTCATTCACTGGAAGTATTCCCAGTGAAGGAACATCCCTGCTTCTTCACTGGTTAGAAGTTGTTTTTTGTCTTTTAAACAGAATTTTGATGTATAATATGACTAAAAGTACAAGAAAATTAAAAAATTTCTTTTATTTTCATTAACTCGGAAAAAACCCCCAATAAAGGAACACTTGTTCCTTCACTGGTTTTTCATCGTTTGGTGATCCAGTGAGTAAACACTACCTTATCTCAGTACTTGATTATGCTATGGTGCTTTAAAAAAAAATAAAACGTAACTTCAATAACTATATTTTGAATTCTCTTTTTCACAGTGAGAAAAATAAGACTATTGCATGCAATTAATTCCACTTCAAACATATAAATACAAACACTCACCTTATAATTTTTTCAACGAAACAAGGTGTTGCAGAGATAACAAATTCAAAATTTTTTCCAGAGAAGTCTATTTGACCAGGTAATCCAAAACATTGCTAGATGACTTGGCAGTAAGCTATTGTTACCAATCATTATAAAGAAAAACTTTCAAATTCTTATTTTTAATCAATATATATGAAATGTTCCTTCACTGGTTGGTTTACCCTATAAACATACTTTTTTTACGACGGATTCCGATTTCTGAGCCCCCACACTATAAGGGGGGGGGGGTGGAAGCAATCTGGGAAATAGGCTCCCAATAGTTTGGTTAGGAGAGCTGTTCAAAGTTTGGACTCTTCATTGATAATTTTGCTTTTTCCGTATCTCACCTTATCCCGAGAGTTTATAAGACGAATAGAGAAATTTTGGCACTCAATTATAAAATTCGTTTATCCAATGAGAATTTTCCTGCAAAAAGTAACTTTTAGTAAATATTTATTATTCTTCTATATCATAACAATCGAAACATTTCTGAATTGTAATATAACCAATTTTGGCATCATTTTAAAGAATGCAATTTTAAATGGCAAAAAAACAAAATTTGAGCGAAATCGATCGAATAGTTCCTGAGAAATCAAACTTAACAACAAAAAGAAAGAAAGGATTTTTTTTAAATTTAGATTTCTCAGGAAATATCCGACCGATTACGCTCCCACACCTCGAGTCAGTTGACCTCAATAGCCTTGAAGTTCACACACAGTCAATTTATCGGCTGATATTAGCTTTCTCCCCTCAAATGCTTGCCCTGATGGCTGCTATAATTTTAAAAGCCTTGCATGCAAATCACCTGGCTATCGCATTCTTAGTAGTTATATTAACTTTTACGAACGCTATCTCTGAATAAATAATAAAAGTTTGAAAAAACCCTACTTGCCAAAAACACTTCCAAATATCTTAACCAGACTCAAAGGCATTCATGTCATGGTCCGAATCTGAATCAAAGTAAAAATTGGGGGATAGGTGTCTTACTGATAAGTCATTTGTGTACAAAATACTTTAAAATGATTTTTAATATAGAAGAATGTCTATATAGTATGAGAGTTTAAGCCTATATTTATTCAGCTCCTAGTTCTAGCATTCTACTTTAGAAAGAAGAAAAAAATTGCAGAATTTTTAGGGGTCACAGGTCTTAGAAAAAAAAAATCAATGTACAAGTAAAATTCTATTATGAACATGATAAGGTTACATTTAAAATAAATTGAAAGAAAAGAAGTAGTTTTTTTTCTTCTCATTCCTACCACTATTTCTTTCAAAAGATAGCTGGAAAATTTGAAAATAAATTTAACATTACGTTCCAGTATTGAGAAAGGGATGGTCATTTTTTTGGGATGTATGTATGAATAGTTTGGACTAGAATAATTACTCTTTTTTTTTATGACTGCAGAAGATCTTTGTAAATCTAGAAACAAAAGGCTTTGTATAGAATATTATGTTTATAGTAAAATTCATTTAAACTTACTTTACAAAACATGGTAACATTAGTCTGGAACAGATTAAATAATTTTTAGATATAATCACTCCAATTATTACGAATTTAAAAAGAAATTTGCTACTTAAAAAAAAAAAAAAAAATTGATACAGCCTCTTTTAACAGTATTCTTTTCAACAAACATTAGAATCATGCAAAAATAAAATCACAACCTTAGAAACTTTTTTTTATTAAGGCAACCTATTGAAATTTTTCTTAATCCCTTAGATAAAAAGAAATTCCTCAACTAACATTACATTAAAAAAGTTTTGTAGTAAAAAGATGAAAAAGTGACCACTAGATGGCACTCATTAAAATGTTACAAAGTGAAAACTTTTATAAAACACATGATACAAATTCAACACAAAATTTATTTAAATAAACTAAAAAACACAAAACAATTGTATAAATAAACAGCAAAAGTCACTTATGTACAAAATTTCTAAGTTGATGAAATGAAATTTTTCAAAATGAATGTTTCAGTTGGATGAAATAAGTTCAGAGTATCTTCACAGAAGTACTCAAATGTAGTCCCTTTGTACAAAAACTAAATTTATTATAGTCTATAATTCATCCTTAAATTCATCCTCTCCACCTGTAGGAGGTGGAGGTGGTTGACCACCCTCACTGTACAATTTAGAAACTATTGGAGTTACAATATCTTCAACTTCCTTCTTTTGGGTTTTGTACTCTTCTGCCTCTGCATCCGGATTGCTTTCGAGCCATTTGATTTTCTCGTCCAGGGCCTCCTCCACTTTTTCTTTGTCGGAAGAACTCAATTTGCCACCCATCTTTTCCTTATCATTGATTTGGTTTTTCAAAGAATAAACATAAGATTCCAATTCATTCCTGGCTTCCACTTTTTCTTTCAGTTTCTTGTCCTCCTCTGCAAACTGTTCAGCATCTTTTATCATTTTTTCAATGGCCTCTGGACTTAACCTGTTGTGGTCATTGGTGATAGTAATTTTTTCTTTATTGCCAGTCCCTTTGTCTTCAGCAGATACTTTTAGGATTCCATTTACATCGATTTCAAAAGTGACCTCAATTTGTGGGACACCTCGTGGAGCTGGCGGTATTCCAGTCAAATCAAAGGATCCCAAGATGTGGTTGTCTTTAGTCATTGGTCTTTCACCCTCATAAACCTGAAATGAACCTCCAATTAAAGTCTAGGAAATCATTCAACATATTTTGCTAATGAAACGTCATAACAGAAATAAATATTTCAAGGTGGGTGGTTCATTCATAATAATGACAAGTGACTGAGCTTTACCTCAATAACTAAGCAGCAAAGATTCATTCAACATTTCAAGAATTTTAAATATCTAATTCATGGATGAAATTGCCAAAAATCCTCAACAAGGAAACCACATAAACTTCAAAATAGACAATTTAACTTTGCTAAAAAAAAACATACAATTGAAAAATACAATTATTTACCTATCTCACAACTATTTCCAATGAACACACATGTTTGTTCACTATTTTTTTATTTTTTGCTACCTACGAAATTCTGACATAGAACCAAGTTCTAAAAGTTCTGACAATTTCATGAAAACTACTTTTTCTTTTTAACAAAGTTACTTCACCATTGTACAGTCGAACTCATTTATAACGAGAACTCGGATTCACCGAGGGAATCGAGAATATTTGGTTGGATCACTGTTAAGTCTATGGAACAGAAGTCGCTTTTAACGAGCAAGACTCTGTTTTAGCGAGCAATATTTTTCTGTCTTGCAATCTTTTTTTCAAAATGATAAGAAATGCGCGCAACATAAAATAAAAACCGCGAACTGAAACTTCAAAGTAAGCTAACTAACTACTATTTTAAATATGTAGATTAATGAAAAAAATAAATGTTTTGGTAAGAATCTTTTCCTTTATTTTTCTTTCCTTTAAGACTGTAGTGCAACTAGAAATTTTTTGCTGGTTGGGGGGGGGGGATAGTTATCATTAAATTAAGAAAAGTATTTAATTAAAGTAAGTAAGTATTTAATTAAAGTAAGTAAGTATTTAATTAAAGTAAGTAAGTATTTAATTAAAGTAAGTAAGTATTTAATTAAAGTAAGTAAGTATTTAATTAAAGTAAGTAAGTATTTAATTAAAGTAAGTAAGTATTTAATTAAAGTAAGTAAGTATTTAATTAAAGTAAGTAAGTATTTAATTAAAGTAAGTAAGTATTTAATTAAAGTAAGTAAGTATTTAATTAAAGTAAGTAAGTATTTAATTAAATTTTATGTAAACTCAATAATTTGACCTCCCAACCCCCCACCCCTCTTCTGATTGCACGCCTGCCTTAAGGACCCGTTTATTACGAGCACTCGGATTTAACGAGTACATGTTACGGTCCCTTTGTGCTCATTATAAAGGAGTTCGACTGTATAACAATAAACTTTATTTTTAACTTACCTTGATTGTAACTGTATTTTGATTATCTGAGGCAGTAGAGAAAATCTGAGATTTCTTTGTGGGTATAACAGAGTTTCTGGGGATCAATTTTGTCATGACACCACCAACAGTTTCAATTCCCATAGTTAAAGGATTAACATCAAGAAGAACCAATTCACCTACAATTAAAAATAGATAAGTAACAATCCCATATATATATTAGGGTTACAAAGTTTATGTTGAAAGAGCAAGCACCTGTATCTTCATCACCACTCAGAACTCCAGCTTGAACAGCAGCTCCGTATGCAACAGCTTCATCAGGATTGATACCACGAGTGGGCTCTTTTCCATTGAAAAACTCCTTCACCAATTGTTGGATCTTTGGAATACGAGTGGAGCCACCAACAAGAACAATTTCGTGAACATCCTTCTTCTGCAAGTCACCATCTTCCAAAACTTTCTGTACTGGCTTCATAGTGGAACGGAACAAATCCTAGAGGGACAAAATTAAGTTTTTATAATTATTTCATAAAATACTTTAAAATCTATGTCAATGTATTGAAGGCTGAATTTGATAATTTTATAAGTATTTGTGATTTTTTTATTTTTTATTTACTTAGATTCAAAATAGTAAGAATTGTTACTAAGCAAGAAAATTTACCATGTTTAGTTCTTCAAATTTCGCCCTAGTTAAGGTTTCACTAAAATCTTCTCCTTTGTAGAAAGATTCAATTTCAATTCTAGCTTGATGAGCTGATGATAGAGTTCTCTTTGCTTTTTCAACTTCACGTCTCAATTTCTGAACAGCCCTGTTGTCGCCTTTGATATCATGGCCAGTTTTCTTTTTGTAAATCTTAATAAAATGCTCCATAACTCTCTGATCGAAATCTTCACCACCTGAAGAGGAAAAAAAAAAGTTTATGAAAGAAAAATTTGTAAGTAAGCTCATAAAATAGTTTTTTTAAACAGTTTTTATCCCTCAATGGTACATTAATCATCTTTAATTGAAGATTAAATTGTTTGCAACCTAAAGATTTAAGTTTGATTACATCTCTTTTAGTTTAAGTGGCATGCTAAAGGTGTAAAAAAAAATAAATAAAAAGGGCACACCAAGTTAAACGACCAATTTTAAATTCCTCACTAAAAAATGCAATAATTTAACCTTTCTCTGTTACTTTTCAAACCTTATCTTTCGTAGCTTACTCGCAAATAATAGTGGAATTGTAATTTAATTAAATTTGAAACTTTCCATTTCATTTGGCCACAGCTTTAACACCATATGATGATCATTCATTTTTTATGCTTTTTTAAAAATATATTTTTAATGAAAATTCCAGAATTAAATAGCAAAGCTTACTTCCTCTCTAAATATAAAATTTTACAGCAAACACATAAAAGTTAGCAGGTATGCTATTTTATCAGATTTTAGATGTGTGTTCATAAAGCCAAAAAATTCACAAATGCAATATAAGATTTAAAACTGCAGGGTGACCCGGGGTGATTCACGATCACTGTGTTTCTGAGGTAAATAATGATCACCTAAGTTTTATTAAAAAAATTTTTTTTTTTAAATTTGAGACATGACCAAGAATGTTTGTACACTTTACTGAAGTATAACTATATTTACTTAATAGTTTTTTGTTTAATCTAACAAAATAAGTATCTTTTAAACTGCTTTCTGTATTTTCCATTTCAAAGATGGGTCTCAAAATGGGCACATTTCTGAAAAGATCTCCCACCTTTTCTTAATAAATATTTTGAGTTACTTTCTTTTTCTCTGTTATAAAATAGTGTAAGCTTTTGTTTAATTTTTTCACCGCTACTATAAACATTATAATTGATCATAGGAAACCATATCAAATGTTGCCCCCAACAGATGGGGCAATTATTGATCACTGGGGTAATTCCTGATCATTGTCATTTCTTAATATAAATAGTATAAAAAGTAACTAATAAATAGCCGATTGTCTTTTCTTAAATAACAGTTAATATTTATTAAGTGGAACAACTATAAAATATATTTTAACTGTGATCACAAAATTTGTTTTTAACTGTATACAAGATAAATGTGTTCTGATTTGTACCATTTCTGGTTTGCTTAATTTTATGTGTGTACATTGTTAGAATAATTTTTAAGTTTATAAATTTGTCTAATATAAATATGGTGAGAAATTATAAGCTTAAAAAGAATACTAAGCTTCTAGAAAGCAAAATTAGTGAACTTCTTTTAAATGATTGAAAATAAAAACTTCAGTGCAAAAGCTGCTGCCAAAGCTGTTGGTATACCTTATTACACTCTTAATGAACTTTACACTTTAATGAAGTTAAAAAATCCAGCAAAAGTAACCCATGTGGGAACTCTTTTTTATATTCCAGCAGAACATGAGAATGAATTGGCTGCTTGCCTAAAATGTATGTCACAATGCAAAAATTTTTGGAAAATTTAAGTTTTAATCTTTATTCTCTCTTTTAAATAAATCGTTTTATTATCTGCTTAAACATACATTTTTGGTTTATTTGTTTGATCTTGATGTCTTATTTCTTAATTACCATTATATAATTATTTTTAAACAGTCCATTTACTATAAAAACTGGTGATCAGTAATTACCCTAGAAGTGATCAAGAGAAGGGGTAATTCCTGATCACAGAAAATTTAAAATCTTTTAAATTCTAATTAGATTTTCAAACAAAAGGTAACATGAGACTAATCTTATATAGCCTCAAACTTGCAGTAAATATTAAAATTCTATCTTGAATAGTTTTTTCACAAAATAGATGTTTGTATTTTTGGATCAGGAATCACCCCAAGTCACCCTACTAAATATGATATTGCATTATATGTTCTATCAACAAATTTTAGGTCGAAAATTTACGAATTTTATCACAAAGTAGCTCAGCACAGTTTAAATGGGTAAAGAACTCAACGTACCAAGATGAGTATCTCCATTAGTGGCTACCACTTCAAATACTCCATTGTCGATGGTCAAGAGTGAAACATCAAAAGTACCACCACCCAAATCAAAGACCAAGATGTTCTTTTCTCCTTCTTTCTTGTCCAAACCATAAGCAATGGCAGCGGCAGTCGGTTCATTGATAATTCTCATAACATTCAATCCAGCAATGAGGCCAGCATCCTTGGTCGCCTGTCTTTGTGCATCATTGAAATAGGCAGGAACAGTCACTACAGCATTCACTACTTTCTTCCCAAGGTAAGCTTCAGCAGTCTCCTTCATTTTGGTCAAAACCATGGCAGATATTTCTTCGGGAGCAAATACTTTATCTCCGTCCTTAGTCTTTACTTGAATATGTGGTTTACTGTTCCTTTCAATAACCTAGAGAGAGCAATAAGAGTTTTAAAAAAAATTTAAAATACAACACTTTATATTTTCAGGAATGTGAAGATTTTATTTCTTGTTTGGAACTTATTCTTTCTCATACATTTCAGCTATGTAAACAACTAACAATCTTATTTATAGTGCTATTCCTAGCATTGCATTGTTTTTCGGAAAAAAAGTCTTGTGTAATTGTACTTTATTACAGGAGCTTGTATTTAAATCTAATTAGGGCAATTCCAAGGTGACTGATATATTTTGATAGAAAAAGAAAAAAAAAAAACTGAAAATAAGAAAACCTATAATAAATTTTAATTTCTAAAAAATTAGATTGGATGTATTTAATTAGCCTAATATTATACGTATAAGAGAAAGATTAAAAAAAAAATTTTTTTATTTAGAACAAGGATTAAAATATGACTGGTGTTATATAAAAATGGCATGGAGTTTGGGGTAACATTTGTATTCTGAAATTCTTCTATAAGCAACAGAAGGATTATCTTATTTAATAAACAAATTAACAGGAAACATTGAAAGTACCCATGAAATGACTTGTAGAAAATGGCAGAGAAAAAGCTTTTGCAACTGATGTTACAAATAACAATTGTATTAAATTTTAATAAACTTTTACAAAAGTAAAAACTAATTTTTTATTTCATATCTAAAATAAAAAAAAAAGGTTAAGAAATTTGTTAAATGAAAGAATACTATTAAAAATGTTTATTTTTGGTAAAGTTTTCTTTGGTATTATAGAATGGCCAATTATAATTTTTTTTTTTCAAAATTAAACTGGGAAAATGTTTATACTATGTCTTGTTTTAATGCTATTGTAATATACTTAGACTTTGATTTTTAGATCTACCCATAGAATAAATACCTTTTAATAATCTAAAAATATATAACAAAATGTTTTTGTAGATTGTTTAGCATACGTTTACAATAAAAAAAAAATAAAAAAAAAAAATAAAATAAAAAAAAAAAAACACACTAGAAATTATTTGAATAAGAACTAAATTAAGCAAAAAAACTACCACATTTTTAATAGTAATATTTTTTTATAGAAAAATAAATCTTAGAAAAGATATATTACCTTGAATGGGAAGAATTTGATATCCTTTTGGACTGTTGGATCTGACCATTCTCGTCCAATCAGACGTTTTGCATCAAAAACTGTGTTTTCGGGATTGGATGTCAGTTGATTCTTAGCAGCATCACCAATTAACCTCTCTCCTTCGGGTGTAAAAGCCACATAAGAGGGAGTAATTCGATTACCTTGGTCATTTGCAATAATTTCAACTCTTCCATTCTTGAAGATTCCAACACTACAAAATTAAAAGTTTCTTTTAAAATACATTAAATTTTTAATACTGTTAGATAATCTAACTTGGTATTTATAACTAAATAATCCAACTGCCTGAAAATTAAAAGTTTAAATTTTAAAAAAATTACAGTTTAAATTAAATAAAGTTTTGATTAATCATTGTGTTTTTTATATTTTTTACAGCCTTTTAAAATAGATGTGAATTTCTAATTTCCCTTTAAACTATTTAAAAGAAATAATATTCTGGAAATTTAAAGTGCTACTATAGTTTCCTATAACAATTTACCTTTTTATTTCAAAGTTAAATTATATTAAAAATTTTTTTTTTTTTAAAAAAAGCTAAATGATTTTTCTGAGACATTCTACTTTAATTTCACTTAGTTTTTAACAAGTCTTGAAATATTCATTCAGTTCTCAGATGGATTCAATCGATCAAATAATATTAGGTATTTAAAATTCATTGGTGATAATATCCTGCCTTCTACATTTCAGTTTCAGAATAAATAATTAATATTTGCAATATTTTTCTTATTAAATCATTATAGAGATAGGCAGTGAATAATTTATGCATGAAAAAGGTTTATTCTCTATGTTAATATTTACTTAGCAAATAGGTATTAATCTTAATCCATAAATATTTAATCTTCTTGCCTTAAATATTCTTAAATTGAAATAAATAATCAAGGAGATAAAATAGTTTTGGTAATCATTAATAAGTCTGAATTACTTGTCCAGGCGTCCTACCCTTGGAAAATATACTTGTTTTCATTTTATTAGATTTCTTGCAACTAATTATTAGTGTATAACATATCATTGTAATATAATCTTTTTGTATTGTGTGTTATAATTTTGAAGAGTCGTATCACTATTAATTTTCTTTATAACATAGCCGATCAATAAGCTTATTTCGACAGATCAGCAGTTTTGTCAAACAATTATCGAGTGTACATGCATGGCACTTATTTCATGCTAAACTGTTACTTTGCTCACGAGAATTTTACAATTTTTTTTATAATCGCTGTCTACAATTATCAATTTGGAATAATTGACTCTTCTAAGATACAAATTTAGCTAAATATTATATTCTAAAAAGCACAATTTAAATATCTATAAGAAAAAAACAGATTCAATCTTTATTTTTGTTACAGTTATAAACAATATATCAAAAATGATTACCATGAATAAGTTGTTCCTAAATCAATACCAATGACAGGCCCTATACTTTCCTTGTCATCACTCTTTGATGCAACATAAGCTGCAACAAGCAGCAAACAAGCTGCTAGTCTCGTAATCAACTTCATGGTAAGTATTCTACAAAAAGAATGAAAAGTCAAAACAAGAAAAAATAGCTTAGCAATAAAGTTAGCTAAAATTTCTTAAAAATAGAAAGTGCGCCTTAAGTTTTAACTGAAATAAGTACAATATATTAATCTAGTGCAGGAATGATTTAGAAGTTTAAGCAGTTAACCAAAACAAATATTTGGTATTTAAGACCAATAAACTCAGAACCTAAAAATTAACAAAGATAGGACAATTAATTATTTAAATTGTGAGGTGAAGTTTAAATATTTTATTGTTCTACAAAGTATGTTGAACAACAGCTGGCATACTGTCTCTCCCCCTCTAGGAAAGCTCATATTTGGCCTATCCATACATTTTAGTAGACTATTTTATAACCATGACATACAGAAAAAAAATCATATTTTAAAAAATACCAACATTTTTAAACTTTATAATTTTTATTACTTTATTATTTTTTCCTTTCAGTTCAAAAGAAGCCCATTCTCAAATTCTCATTTTCAACAGATGAAATTTTTATGAGAGTGAAATTTAAATAGGGTGGTTATAGGCACTTTAATCTTTAAAAGTTAAAGAGGGCTGTTTATTGATGATGAATATTTAAAAATATGGATTAGAAAAAAAAACTCAAAAATTATTATTTATTAAAAAGAGATAATAGATTCCCTTGAGGAGAAGAAAAAAGTTACTTGATAACCATTTAGTGTCCTCTCTGTGAAACTTAATTCAGATTTTACTTAATGTAAATAACAGTTATATAAAATTTAAAAAAAAAAAAGCCAATCTTCTCGTTCTATTTAAAAGGCTGATTGGCAAAATAAGAATTTCTCGCACTCAATTTGCAATTGATAAAAGCATATTAAACTTGCAAATATAAGCTAAAGCTTGAAAACTTATCGTACGTGTCAACAGTAAAAATATCAATTATGTAATCTGGTTTACATTAAACTGAATTTTGTATACGCTCTCCCTTCAGAATAATAGATATAAAAAAATTTGCTTAAATTTTTACAATTAAATACACTTTTTAAAAGTTTGTTTGAAACTGATGGTAATGTCCTTGTGTAAGCAAAAGACACAGAGAAATACAGATTACCAGTAATAAATAAGCGATAAAAAGAAAAACATACCTATTGCCGATAATTTAACAACAGTATAATCCAATTAAATGGAGATTTAGGAGTAATCAATTGGATCAAAAAAGCTCAGAAATTTACACTCGATACAATGCCAAATTTGAACTATCATAAAATTCTGCTGAATACCGGGTGTAAACGTATATTAAAAAGACACGAGCCGGCGTGTCGAGAACTGATTGGATGAGATCCTCCTATTCGGCTTTCAACAATTGGCTGGATGCCGAAGACTATTCGGGAAAGAGCGAGAGCTGACGTGTACTTTGACAGAGCGGCCTCGTTTTAAAATACGTATTTCACTACAATACGTGAACTTGACGTGTTGTTTTCATGCACTAATTAACATATTCAGATTATTTTGAATTAAATTTTCTTTTTCGTGTTTGAGGAACTAAAATTTAACTGATGAAAAATAGCGCAAATGTATATTTTTTTTAAAAATTATTTCTGCGTTTGATAAGTTAACAAGAAGAACAGTTACAGATTTCTTTAAAAAATAAAATAAAACAGAAACTTTTGCTTACACCAATATTTATTTTCTTGCGTAAGCAGTAAAACCAATTTGTACTAAATTAAAGTTAAGCAAATTAAACTTACGTTAAATGTCTTTATTGTTAAACTTTGCCAATTGAGAAAAAGTTAGGGTCGTCATAAAGATTTTAACAAAAATAATGGTGCTAATTTAAAAATAAATTGTTGTATTAATATGTATTATAAAAAAAAAATTCTTACAAATTTAACCTTTCATGTGTGATTATCTTTTGAAATGAACTAATTAAAACTTTCACAAAGCAAAGTATCTATTTGAAGTTCTTATTTATTTTATTCAAGTAAGAAAAAGTTCAAAACAGAAAAACAATTTCATTTATACTGATGTTTTCGCCTCTGAAATGGATAAGCACCGAACTTCTTGTAAAAGTAAATATTTAAAATTATGTAGATAAAATATATTACTTAAAAAAAATATACTTATTGCACTAGCATGAATTAGATAAAATTTATACATATTTTTTTATAAAAAAAATCGAAGTTTTAAAACGTTGTTCTTTAGAATTATTATCGAATTATCTTTAAACGAGACTTAACACACAGTCCAGAAATCCGACCGAACATAATGAAGAGGTCAGTAATTCCTCCTCCAATCGAGTGTTCATAAAAAAAGAAAAAGCAGTCTCGAAATCTACTGAATTTTACTAACATCTATCCCTAGTATAGAAAAGCAAATAAATTATTACTAAAAGTAAAATATTAATTTGGTTATTATTATTAAAATAGTAATTAAGTTACGATACAATGGAAGATGATGCAACAGGAATCATTCTTGGCCTTCATTATGTTACTGCAGCTGCTATAAAGTAAACCTAATCTACTTATTATGAGGCAAAATACTATTCATTTTATTTTCGTTGTTGCAGTGTTATTCAAGTTGCTTATTTGAACTACTGCCATATTCTTACTTTAATGAGCAGTTTTATCACAACATCGTTCGCACAGCAAATTGCATGTTTTTAGTTAATTATCGAAGATATTAAAGATAAAGATATCTAAGTACTACTAAGTAAATGATGAAAATTTAGTTATTTGACAAACTAGGCAGTGTATAATCCAGAGTATTTACACTCCATTTTAATTAAACACCACGAAAATCTGAATGGTAAATTATAGTTTATATGAAAGCCATTCTTTCTTTTTTTTTTTAACTATCTATCCTTATTTTCATAAAATCTATTTGTAAAATTATAAAGTTTTGCCATAAAAAATTTTTTTTTAATGAATTTACGGAACTTACTTACGTTTAATGTTAAGAAAATTGGGGCAAAATATATCGAGTTAAACAAATGTTATAAATAAAATAAAAATTAACTTTTTTATTATAATGATTAATGGTCCTGCTATGTTAAAAAAAATGAAAAAAAATCATGTATTTATGTATGATAAAAACAAAAGCTCAAAATTATAAAAGTTTTGGTATAATCTTATCCTTTTGTTTTACAAATATTATTGCAAGTAAAATAAATGTAAAGAATAGACCTTAGATTTACATGCAATTTCTGTCTTTTTACTATTTTTTTTATAGAATGAAAATAAATAAGTTAAACTTTATCTTTTTCATTTCTTTTATTAGGACTTCAGACATTCTTCAAATTTATCTCAGTAATTATTTAGAAAATGTAATTTCTGTTATTTAGTTAATAACTGAACGAAAATGGAGCATTTCTACTTCAATATTTTTGCCATTACTTTGAAGAACAGATATTTCTTTTATTAATTTGCTTTAACTAATTCAATATTGTAACTATTGAAGTTTTAGAACTTTAAACTATCTGAATTTTAGTTATACAGATTAATTTTGATTTAGTTGATTCGTGAATCACTCAATTGAAATTATTTAGTTTTCATAGTTCAGACATATTTAAAATATAAATAATAACTTAAATAGTATTTTTAAAGTAACATTTACAAGGAATGGAAGGTCAGATTATTGTAGAAATATAAGTTTTAAAAAAAATCTGATTTAGAGTTAGAAGTAATATAATTCTTCGTTCTCATAAAAAAATTTATGCATTCATTTGTAAAATTCTTTTTATTATTTTATTTACAAAAAAGAAAATTTCTACAACAATTTTTATTTTCCTTATAATTAATTCTCTTTAACTATCTAGGATGCAAGTTATGTGGACTTTGGTTTCAGCATTGCATTTTTTCTCTTACTGATGTAGTATTCCTGATTTCAAAGAAAATCTTCACACAGGATTGATGTTTTTTTTCTTCTTAAATTTTATTATATTTAGAAGACAATAGTGAAACATCGATTAAAAGTATTGCTGCTGAAATACCAAGAAGAAGAAGAAGGAAAAAAAATATCTGTCTGTTCTGTATAGCAGTAAATAAAATGAAATAAAAGTATGACATTACCTGCTACCCATTTAAACCCCATTCATTCTAAAGACATTTGAAATTATAAAGTAACTGATTTTATAAAATGGCATATCTATGTTTAGAAGGGGAAAAGAAAGCTTATAAAGTTAAACTTTGAAAATACAATAAAAATGGCTAAATAATTGTAGCATTTATGTTTTATTTTAACTGTTTTAATTTATATATGCCATTTTGATTAAACAATAGCCACAGTTTTTAATTTACGGAAGGGCAGAAATACCAACTATTTAGGCTCTTGCGAATAAATTTTTTCAATGGTAGTGATTTAAAGCAGAATTTTTTTGAAACCAACAGAAAAAATTTTTAGAACTTAAACATTCATCTATATGAATTTTTATGCATCTATTGAAATAACTTGTGTTTAATGGTGAAAAAATTCTTTTTATTCTAATTTATTAAAACAATAATACAATACCTTTTCTATCACTAGGAAAAGTATTTTCTGAAACTATGGAGAATTTGTAGTAGTAGGAGTCTCTGCAAAAGGGCCTTAAAATATTAGCATACTTGGCCAGCAGAATTTAAAATAAAAAAAGTCATCGAGAGTTTGTTAAAGACGCTAAAGTTTTTGAAACCTTCAACACTACATTGAGTGTCAATGATAAATTCAAACTTATTTTTGACATTCAAATCTTACCATTTAGGCATGTTTATAGTTAACGAATTGAAAAGAAATACAAAAATGTAATCCCAGTCTTTATTCATAGTTGAAACATAATATAATATGAACAGGGAGTAGTTTAAAATTGTTCATAAATCTTGACTCTTTTTGTTTATAAAATAATTCTGAGAAAAGAAATGTTTTATCGCACTCACTTTCAAGGCATTTAATGTATTTATTTTATTTACGTTTGAATTCTTCATCTACCAAGCTGTGGCAGCTAGGTTCTTTCGCAGACTCTTTTGCATTTCCTCCCATTTCATTCTATTTTTACACTGATCCTACAATTTCACCAAAATAATTAATCTACTATTGTAGACTTCTTTTTGTTGGGTTGCAAGCTGCAATTTGTTATCTATAAACTACGCATCTTTCAAAACTTGAAAAAATAATTATAAATAAGAAATAAGGATAACCATGTTGTTTTTAATTTTTAAAACATATGTTTCCAAAAAGATTTGTTTGCGTGAAACGAAATGGCAATAATGATTTCTTTAAAACATGATTTAAGCATGTTGATATTGTAATGGTTAATTTTAAAAAGCTGTCGATTTTATAAATCTGCAATTTTTTCAGTGTCAAGAACTGTATAGTGTTTTATGGGCTTTCGAAAGTTAATCTAATAAATTTTTTTTCAGTCGCATTAATATCGTCTATGCTCTCAAAGAAAAATAACAAGACAAACTCTATCACCTTAAAATTTATGAATCATAATTTGTTGCTTGAAATAAACACAAGTCATTACAAAAACGAAGCAGTTGCTTAACTTCCTCATGTGAAAACTTAAAAGTTCTTGATAACCAGCATTATACCAAATAGAACATTATATATAATAAGTGTCGATGATTCAGAATTATTTTAAAAGCAAGACTATTAAGTCCTTCAAAAAGTTCTGGAACTTAATTAGGTTTTTATCTTAGAAGTCTGGCAGATGTTTCTAAATACAAATTATTGATCTCATAAAATAATAATACAATTGCATTTTTATGACATTTTATATCAAAGGATCAACATTTAATTATTCAAAATGCTGAAATTTTTTTCTATAGTAAAGTTTTATAATAGTAAACTATATTGACAAGTACATGACTTTATCATATTCATTATTAAATGATGTATGATAAATATAAAAACAATAAATAAATTTTATAAAATGCAACAATGAATGCTGAAGGGCCAAATGTTTTTGGTATTAAAGCTAATTGGACTCTTTCTTAATAGAAAAAACATGTTAAATAACATTTTGAAAATTATCAATCTCCCAGGTTTAAAAACAATAATAGTTTTGAACATTAATCTATTCTGTTAAATCTTTTACAGTATTTTTTAAAATAGTAATTACAAACAAATTCTAATATATAAAATAGTTTTTTTTGATTTAATATTATCTGTCTAAACAGTTAAAGTCCAATTAATATTAAGAATTTTTTTTTTTTTTTTAAATCTCACATGATAAATATATTTAATTGCAAACAAAAAGTAAAATAAAATTAATTTTATTATGTTTCAAATATTGATTTTTATACTTGACATTGAAATAAATATTTGAAAACTCTTTCATAGAATTTATTGAAATAATAATCAAAATAATAATAAAAAATATTAATTTTTAAACTGCGATACATAAAAGATGTATGAAGTAATGACAAATTAAAATCTAATAGAATACATTAATTATCTTATATTTAACACCATGTTTCCACTTGATATCTTTTATGAAGTTCCATAGTTTTCAAATATTTTATGCATTCATTATTGCTAAGATATCCTTCTTTTTCAAAAACTTTAAGGAATGCATCTTTAACGCCTTCTGGCATTTGTTTAGCATTTCCTGCAATATAAACATAGGCTAGTTTGTGATTAATAAGTTCCCACAATAAAGTACTATTCTCAACAATTTTGTGCTGAACATATACTTTGTCTTCTTGGTCGCGAGAAAAAGCAGTGAATAGTGTCAGCATATCTTTCTCTTCAAGCTCTTTCCAACTTTCAGAACACAAAAAATCTTTCTCTTTGTACCTACACCCAAAAAATAAATGGTTGTCGCCAATCTTTTTATGAGCTCGATGCTCGACAAACGCTTTAAATGGAGCACAACCGGTACCAGGGCCAATCATTACTATTGGATCCATTGATCCTGGTAATGCTATTGAACCTTTTTTAGTATAAAAAGGAATTTTTGAGCCTTCAGGAAGATTTGATAACCAATTCGAGCAAAGTCCTTTTCTCGTTTTTTGTAAGCGAGTTTTATAATTTACGACAGCGACTAGGAGCTGAAATTCACAACTATGAACTGATAGGGCAGAGGCTATCGAATAAGATCGTGGACGAATAGCAGGTATCATATCAAAAAAATATTCAAAAGGAACATGCGGAGTAGTGTGAGGGAAATCGAGCAATACTTCCAGAATATTACGCCTCGGTCTGTTGCAATACTCATAAAGTTCTTCTTGACCTTCAGCAGTAGTAAATTCGAGTAATTTTTCCTTCTCAGTTTCATCTTGACTGAAATGGTAAAAAAATTCAAAGAATGACCGTCGTGGTATACTTAATACATCAAAATATTTTTTAACACATTCCCTAACAGTACATGGATATGGGGTAAGTGGAGGAGGCGGTGTATCTTGATCAGCCGGGACAATAATAAACGGGTCATCGAAGGGAACCTTTAAAAG
Organism: Parasteatoda tepidariorum; assembly: GCF_982258835.1. Classification (NCBI taxonomy): domain Eukaryota; kingdom Metazoa; phylum Arthropoda; class Arachnida; order Araneae; family Theridiidae; genus Parasteatoda; species Parasteatoda tepidariorum. Next base: position 1,542,333 of record NC_141755.1, on the reverse strand, counting down.
TGAGAGGAATTCATTGACTTCATGAGGTGGGTTCTCAGGCCATACAACAGCAACATCACCAGGTTCATAAACTACTTCAGGAGAAATCATAAAGCTTACAAGATTTACTGTTTGGAAATGGTCATCCGAAGTCTCCTTTTTTATGGATTTAAGAGTAGCTTGTTGATAATTTTGCATCATACAATCATTATTAAAATGAATGTTACCATTCTTTTCTAAGAATTTGACTTTGAACTTAGGAGGTAAAGGTGTATCATCAGGTATATACGATGCATTAATGTCATAATAGGATGAAAATATATCTTTCAATTTTTTTAACCAAGGATCGAGAGCAGCATCATATCCTAATTCATGTTGATCATCACCCAGGGCAATGGGTAGTATTTCTGTAGCACCAAGTTGAAGTAATCGCTTGTTTAGCTTTTTTGCTACGACATTAAATTTTTCATATGAAGAATCTCCTAATCCAAACACACAGAATTTCAGATGGCACAGAGAACTAGTAGGATGATTTTTGCGCAAAAGGAATTTCCAAAAAGCTTTCATATTATCTGGAAACTCCCCATTACCTGTGGTGGAGCATATGAATATAACCATTTTTTCCTCCAGCAGACGAGAAATTTGATAATTTTGAATATCACGTACAAAAGGTTTTAGTCTCATCCTAGTAAGTAATCTCCCAAGTCGTTCAGCTACATCTTCAGAATTACCAGTCTGAGTACCAAACAAGATTGAAATTTTGGACGAATTCATGACAGATAATTAAATCATACAAAAACAATAAATTATATAGATAAGGTTTAAAAAGGATTTAGCAGTTTTAAATTGCAGAAACACACACAATGTGGTTTCTGTTTATTGTTTACGCCAGTGAAAAAGTTACGGTTCTGACGAACGTAACAAATTCTGATATTTATTTTTTCGTCTCATGAATGAAGAGCATACGAAAACTATAAATTGGTTTTCAAATAGCTCATCATACTTGGAAATTTCAATTGATTCCATAAATAGTGAAAAATTAATTTACTATTTTTTCTCATGCTCGTTGCCTTTACTTAAAAATAATTTTATTCTGTTTTACATTATTAACTACAACCTCTCGTTTAATGTTAGTATTTGTTTTTAGTTTTTGTTATCTGCTTTTGTGTTTATAAAATCAATTTTTACAGTTGACAAAAATAACTCCGTGTTATGAATGGCCCCTCCAACATGAGAAATATATTCTTTTTATACTTATTGCTAAAAGGTTTTACTTGATATCTAAATATATCTAGAAAATTCGTCGCAGTTTGGTGCATTTCATTTGTGTTTGCATAGCTCTTGTTCCAATATTTGTTGTTCCCCTAGCTTTGACTGTAGTAAACGCTATGTATTTATTTTATTATAACTTTTATTAAAACTGTTTATTCATAGCATATCTATGGGGAATTGTTTTGGGTGCTGTATGAAACGAAATATGAGGTAAATTATCTAAATTTATTTTTTGGTTTGTTTTCTGTTTTTCTATTTCTAATATTTTTGATAATATAGTTTTTAGCACGTAATAAATACAAAATATTAATGGTACAGTTGATTAAGTGTTATATATTGTTTAAATATAGGCTTCTTAATCGAGAATAATTAATAAATAAAAATTTCTTCACTCTAAATTTGGAAAAACAGTTTTAGACAATTCATAAGTTTGTTTAGTCATAATTTCAGAAATATTAGTTATTTAATTGTGTAATTCATTAAATATTAAACGTTTTTCGATTTACTCTGAAATTATTGTTTTGTAAGACTACTTTTGTCACCCATATAAAAATAGAAGAATAAAGATTCAGTAGACTTTTGATGCATTAGGTTATCTGACAAGCCATGAACCTTCGAAACACTTAGCATAAAAGTACCTAAACTCTTATGGTTAAGCTGTACTATAATTTGCTTAAAAATATTACATTTAGTAAGCGTTACCATAGCAGCTTCGTTATAAATATTAGAATGTATTTATTAGCAAAGTTGTTAAAAAAGCAGGTGCTTATAAAAATCGAAATTTATTTTAAATATTGTAGCTCTCACAAAACACGATTTATTACTCATACAATAATAAAATTATGAAATATGATACATAAAGTCTAACAAGAGTTATGGTTAAAATATTGTAAACATTTTAGCATATTATTTTAATATTAATTTCAACTTTCTAGGAATCTTTGTGAATCTATTATATATTAGAGATAAAATGTACCAGGGTAGATTGCTAGAAAATAAAACGCAAAAAACTCTGTGGCAGAACCACAGCAACATTGTGCACAACGCTACAGAGTTCTTGAAAGATATTTCCTTTGAAAAGAAAATGTTAATTTTCTTTTCCGCAGAAGTTTCCAAAAAAAGTTTTTTTTTCTTCCTGCAGACTCATATTTAAAAGATGCCTTTCTTGCCCATCGGAGGGGGAAAAAATGCTTGCGATTTTTCTATTTTCATTTCAGGATAAAAAAATTAAATAATGACTGACTGTAACTAGAATTTCAAATTTATATATAAGCCAAAGTCACATAAGTTTAAAAGATAGTTTGGTGTAGAAATTATGTTCTTTCTTTCTTTTTTTTTTTTTGTGTGTGTGTGTGTGTGTGTGTTTTTTTTTTTTTTTTTGATTTTATAATAGAACCACATATTTTATATTTTAATAAAATATGACCGTGTTCTTTAATCATTCAGAGTTTGTGCAGATTCCAACATAAATATACAATTATTTTTTATGGAAAATTATTGCTATTAATTTTTCTTGTTCAAAATCTTGGTGTCTTTTATTAAGTTATTATTTTGGATATTCTCAAGATTTTTTTTAAAAATACTAATATTATTAAGGCACACAAAGCTCAAATGGCTGATTCAAGAGATCACTCTTTGACACTCTCCGTTTGTGCCAATATCATTATTAATCCTTACAATAGTTTAATCTTTATTTGCACAAATTTTCTTATTTGGAAGAAAAAGAAGCTATGTTTTTTATATAATTATAGCTAACGACGAAACTGAAAACGCCTATATGATTATTTAGTTTTAATGGGAAAATTTCATCACTTTTTGTAACTTTTGGTCAGTTATTTCTAGTATTACCTATTTTACGGGTTTTTTAAAATTCCGGTTATTTCTCAGGCGAATTTATTTTTACATGTAAAAATTGAATTGCGTATTTAAATCACTTTTTGGCATGCTTTATTTTTGGCTATAGTATCATAAATCTATGTAATGTTACGATTGTATTTTCATCAGTTACTGATATTCATTTTCACATGGTTTTTAAATATTCCAATATATTTCAAACGATAGTTAATTTGAATGACGCATTTGAGTATTTACTTTTTACCACCAAGATTGTATATATATTTTTGACAGTTATTCCAGTTGATTTCTGTTATATTATTTATAACAACGATCAAATCTCGAAATGAAACGCGGATTTGAATAATCTCATTTTGAAGAGTCCAATTTGCGCGATTTTGCCCTCAATATTTTTTTGATAGTTAATATTATGGATTTTACATTTTTTATTATTTTTTTTAACGTGATGAGAATTTACAAGGTGCAAAAAAGAAAGGGGAAAAGTGCGTTCCCTCTACAGAATGTGGGAATATTGTCTATAACTATAATATTAGAAATTTTTTATTTTATTTTTTTTAAACATAATGTTTTGTTACTTACAATCAGTAACATATATATTTGTTATTATTAAAATAAAGTTGCAGAAAGATATTAGTGCCATGGAGGTTTGTTGCAAAAAGCCAGAAAAAATTCTGATACAGGGGCTAGAAGTATTTCAAATAGATTACGATGTTAATATAATCACTTGCAATTTTTCTACGTTTGCTTAAATTTATTATTTGTGCATTAAAATTGTTATCTTTAAAAATGTTTGGTATTAAGAATTTTATCACAATTTGCATGTTTAAAAGTAATTAATTTAATGTAAGAGCAGTGAAACTTCTTGGTAGAGAGCAATCTGTTGTTCACAGTAAAATGGTTGTTAACAGAGCTTGATCGTTTTTAAGGGTTACCTTCAATAACTTCAAAATGTTATCAAAAGTACACGATTTTACACAAGTGATTTTAATTTTGGTCAGTCAGTGTCATTTTCTTGGTATAAAAATGCTACTTGCGTTGGTGTCATGGATCAATCAATAAAATTAAGCATCAATAAAAATGACCTTTATTGATATAATTATGTGTAAAAAAATTCTTCAATTATGAAAGATGGATTTATATTAAATAAATAAACAATTAAATTTTTTGTTTAAGTTTACATTTAATTTTATATCATTAAATTTAGTTTATTTTTAAAAAAAATAAAAGATTTATTTGAAGAGCTTAGTTTTTTTCTTAAATATTTTTTTTCTAACTAATTCATTCCTGACATTGCCTTTGGTATACTCAGATTATAAAATGAAGTTGAGAGATCTCTTTCAGAGATTATCAAAAAGAGCTCTCTAAATAAGAGCCACTCAGAATAAGACTCTGAATAAGAATATTTTGAATCTGCTTATTTGTTTTGTTAGTATTTTGATATTTTTTGATGTTTTCTTATTTGACCTTTTCCGCATTTGGTGTAGAGGTTTCTCCAGTTGCTGGGATAGGTTTTGATGGTTTCTCCTAAAGGTTTTCTTCAACACGTAAAAAATTCTGTGCCTTCCAAAAGTGGTCGTAAATAGAGAAGGTTGCAACACAGAGGTGATCTTTCCAAGAGGTTTCACTGTATATTGAAATAGAAATCTCATTATTTTAAAAGGAAAAATGAAGGGTTTGACTTTATAATTTTAAAAAATGTGTGAACATAATGGTTTTTTAAAATTTTTATTGCTTTCCTTGTTTTATTTTGTAGAATGTGTTTCATTTTATTGACTATTATTATTATTTTTTCCTCAGGAAAACTACAGGTAGAGGCAAATATTTGCGCAGTGGTAGCTGTGAAGAAGTTATGGTATGAGCTATTTTTTTAAATTTTATTTTATTGTAACTATGGAAGATTAATATATATTTGGTTTTATTATGCAATCAAATATTAGGATTTAATATTTTAAAAAAATTTTATTTAGGTACACTTGATACAAGACTGGAACAGTAGCCCTTACATTTTGCATTCTTGTTTTACCTTTACTATGTGGTAAACTTTAGTTATCTTTAGTTCTTTTATTTGTTATTATTTTTGCTCTTAAGTTATTTTGTAATGTTTTAAAATACTTCTAAAATATTTAATTTTGTTTTGTGTTTATTTAAATTATTTTCTATGCATACTAATTATTTTTATTCTTATCTAAAATAATTGTAAAATATATGCATGCTGATCCCCTATCTCTCAGCATTTTAGAATTTTTGTTTTTAATTTTATTGATCAAAAATTTTATTTGATCTAGCTTTGTCATCAAATTTTAAAATATGAAGTGCCATAAAAGACATTACATTGAATAATATTAAGTATTATAAGATATTGATTAGTGTCTTAATATAGAAATGGTAGATCATACATGATTTTTGCTAGAAAAGGAATGTAAATCAGAATTCAAGACATTATTAATGCTTCTCACTTACACTATTTCTGTAGTAGCTATTGATGTTGATAAAAAAATTCAATATTATACTTTTTATCTTTTTCTGTTCAGGTATCTCCGGAGGAAGAGTTTTTGGAGCTTGAACAACGTCATAAAAATGATTCTGAAGTTCCCGTCACCGCAGAAACTACTGAAATTCGTAAAATACCCCGACCCAATAAACTTAATTTTAAAAAGTCAAATTTTGTCTGGCGGAAGAATGAAAATCGTATGATGTCAGGGTAATTTTTTTTTTAACACTTTGTTTATAATCATTTATGCTATCATATTTTAAAAGAAATATTTGCTTAATGTTCACTTAATGTGAAAGAGGTAAAATGTCTGGCAAATATTTTTGAAAAAAAAGCATGCCAATAACCTGTGGAAGTATTGATATATTATGTAATTTGCTAACCTTTTGACTTCAGCAGCAAAAAGTAATCAAAAACTGCAATGTAGTTTGCACACTATTCAAAGTCCATGCTGGCTATTATATGTGATATGTACTTATTCATGTCCTTCTAACATTGTTCAGTAAATCTATTTTTTTTTTAAATTGATATAATAATCAAAACCGATACATTTATTTATTCTTAAAAATTATATGGTTTGAAAAATTAAAAAATAAATTAAATAAAATCACACATTCTGTGCAACGTTTTCCAACTAATAGTCCTCAAAAGAGTTCCAATTGATTTTTAAATAAATATTTACCTTCTTAAAGTTTTATTGTGGTTTTTGTACCATTTTTGCTTAGAAATGAATTTTTACTATTAGAAATTTAACCTTTCACCTTTAAATTTGTCGTTTTTCTGTAAATCAACTCTTTTTCGACACATACTTTAGGTCATAAAATATTTTTTGTTAATTATGATTTTTTACACAATAAATAAGCATAATTTCAACTTTAAAGTTATACTTTCAAAATGTAAAAATGTTTAATGCAGTTTTAGAAGATTAAATTTTAATTTTTAAATTTTAAATTTTTTTTAAATATATTATCCACGTTGCGCATGATATCACAAAAAGTTATTAACATAATTTTCTAAAATTGACATATATCTCTTTGTAAATGTCTAAACAGTATTCTGAACCAAAAAAAACAATGAGATTTAATAAATTTTGTATTTTTTTGCTGTATATAAAAGTAAAACTCTAATTTTTTAGCAAAAAATACTAGTAAAAAACAGCACAATACAAAAATTTTTAATGAAAAATGAAATATTATTGGTTTAAATTGTAGATCTATATGCATAAGTTATTGGTGTAAAATTTTATTTTTTTCCAATCAGTAGTTTTTCTGCTACTTTGCGCGGAAGCTTAAAAAAAAAACAGTTTTGTGAAAATTGCATCGAAAGATAATTTTTCAAAAATATCATATATATATGTGACATAAAAACTTCACTTAATCTTTTTATGTTATCCTAATTAATTATTCTAATAGAAATACTTTCTCACACTTTTAAAAGCCACATCCTGCTCTTAAATCTATTTTTGGCTCAAGTATGCATTTAATTAAAAGCAGGACATTTTCTTCTTTGCAGTCTTTGCACTCTCATTTTAATTAAAAAATTTTCATATAATATTATAGTTACGCTAAAATTCATTATAATTGCTCAAAAATCATTAAATTCTGAAAAAAACCTTTTTTTTATTTGACAATAACTTCGTCAAAAAACATGTTTTTTGGAATTTTTTTTTTAAATAAAAGCTAAAAGTCCAAATTTTTCAATGGTATAATAAAAATTAACAATATCTAACCCCTTTGTGCCCGTACATTGCGTCAAACTTCACAAAAAATTAATACAATTTTCTATGATTGTTTAGAGTGTAAATATATTAATTAAAAACAATTAGAGTACATAAAAGTAGAGATTTTGAGCTTCAAAATGAGCTACAGCAGAAGCATTTTTGATCATTTTTAAAGAAGTTATGACACTTTGAATTTTGCCACTTTTTTATAAGTTTCTAGGTGTACTGATACTTTTGAGCGGTACTGTATGTTCAATATTAAAATTTTTTGATAATTTAACATCTATTTTATTTATTATATTTAACTTAATTAGTTTTAAATTTTATATATTGACATTTCTCGACAATTGGTTTTGTTCATATTTACATAAGAATTAAATAAAAATTTATTCTTCTAAAGCAGCAAACAATAGTTGCTTGTCCACAAGCATAAACCCTTTAAAGCTATTTTCTGCTTTAACTGATTCACGAGATGTAGTATTGTCACTATTTAATTTAGAGCTTGAAGAGCTAATGTTTAATTTAGTTTTGGTTTCAGATGATAATAATTGAGAGTGCTGATTTCCGTGAAATCTCCGTTTCTTTGCATGTTTCCCAGAAGACGACTTGCCCTTCATTATTACAAAACAATAAAGCAGAAAAATAAATATCAAATGCGATAAATGCAGCTGATTAATAGCAATTAATAACAAAAAACAAAAACAGTAAACAACGAAAAAAATAATAGCAACAAAGCACGAAATAATGACCACAAAATATAAAAACTATTCGAAATGGTGTGAAAAACAAACAAAACAGATATTTAAGAAGAGAAAAGATTAGTTGTAACTTTCCTTCTTACGAAACTGTTTGATTTATCAAGTAATATCTTGCTAATGTCAGCCACAAAAACTAAGAAAATGTGAAAGCTGTCAGCAAGTGGGCGTGGCCCAGTTAGTTTCGGTCTATGTATATTGACATTTTTGGCTATAACTTGACTAATTATTGGAATTTTGACATGGGACTTGTGTCAAAATATTTCTAAAGAGTTCCTTTATAAATTTTTTTTTTTTTTTGAAAAATCGAAAATTTTGAAGGTTTTAACGTGGACAGCCCCCTTAGTAACATTACACAGCTTTGTCGAGATATGCCCCCAACTGCAAGTGCAGATATTCGATTGTATTGTAGAAGTTCTTTTATTGTAAGCTGCGCTATCTGATGCCACATGAAAATTTACTGCATGAAAGGTCGCAGAATTAGCGCATCTATTACATATAATAAATTAGGTATGAAATATGTGATTAAATGGTTAAAAATTTAGCAAATATGCTGTAAATGCGTGTATGCAATGAATCAGAAATGATGCTTATGAAGTAATGCAATAAATTTCATAATTTTTTAGATTTGTGCAAAATTGTACCGTATATAATTTTTGCACAATTCAAATCCAAAACAGTTATAAATGCATCATATCAATAAATACTAATTTAAAAGACTCCAATTTTATGTAAATTGAATGATTAGCCACCTAAAAATAGCTAAAATACAATTTATGAAAGTATAGTATAGTAGAGAAAGTATAATATAATGAAATATAGTACAATTAATGAAAAGAACCATACTTTGGGTTAAATTGTATCATATAGAACAATTTTATCTTTTTTTTGTAATTGTCATTGAACAGCCGACCCAATTTTGGGTTTACGACTACCAAAATTCAATTCCGTAACCTTGTAATTTTGAACCCTATCCGGAAGACAAGGGAACTCCTGGATCAAGTATTGGGAAAAATTTACCTTCGTGGAGGATGTTGCATTACATGGAGAGGAAGACCACTAGAACCTCCCACAATAGTCTGACAGAAAGGGGATTCAAACCAATGATCTGTCTACCACTGAGGATATTTCACATCAGCACTGTGGTCGGTGCAAGCCAGATGCAGAATTTGTATCCCAGCCATCGCCAGGACTTGAACCCTGTTCACCTCATTGGCAGGCGAAAGTTCTATCCCCTGAGCCAGCCATATAGAACAGTGGTTACCAGCTCGCGGCCTGCAAACTAAAATATATTAGTTGTCATTTTTTTGCGGACAATTTACGTAAAAATTCCACATGGGTTTCAAATATTTTTCTCGTTTAAAAAAAACCTAATTTCTTCATTTCTGTGAGATTTAACATATCAACATTGCAAAAAAAATTATTGTTGCTCTTTTTTATTTCGTTTTTTTTAAAAATTGTATTTTGTGAATATAATTTAGCATGTGCGTATCAGAAATTTTGTTGGATTTAATGTTTTGAAACAACTCATTTTGGAAGAAGCTATTTACATCTGTAAATTTTAAATTTAAAATGTAAATATCTATTCTGGTGGTTGTAGCTGACAAATGTCAATTAGCTCATTGAACATTTTGTGTGCTACTATGTAAGTTTTAAAACCAACCTTTTTAAAGTTTTATATCTTAAGAATTAGATATCTGTTGAACATTAATTGTTTAATACATAAGTGCACATTAAAGTTATTGTAGCCAGAATTTTTTACTATGCAATTAAATATTTTTAGAAATCTACTTCTTTTTTTAATTTAATACTTTTGTTTTGTACAACTTGATAAAAATCTGACAGTAATATTTAATTTTCCTTCAAACATAAAAGAGTCCTGTATAAAATTTTCATAAAGTTGCGGCCCACCATTTGACTGGCAGGTGTTTTTAATTCTGACCCCCGGCCTCATGTAAGTTGGAAACCACTGATATAGAAGAATTGCGGTTACATCACGTCTCTTAAATGTAATTTGATTTAAATATCGTACATCAAGTAATTAACCAGCTAAAAATACTTATATTTAAGGCAAAAAAATTATTATATTTCAGTTAAATAAATCTTTTTTTTTTTGTACGAAATTGTGGCCCAAAATAATCTTGAACACATCTTTTAATATTCCAATTATAAATAAATTAAATGATTAAACATCTAAAAATTGTTAAAATAAACTTCAAATATAGATTAAATAAATAGAAACGTTTTTTAAATGGGCACTCAAAGAAAATAATAATAATAAAAAAGGGAAAAGCAGGCATTATTCCTTTATCCATGTTTTAATCGTGTTGCATCATTTTATTCAAACATTTTTAAGTTTTAAAATCAGTCATCTCCAAGAGCAAAAATAATTATACGAATATTGTGAATAAACTTGACCTTCAAGATAGATTGCTTAAGCATTTCATCCCTACTCATCCCTTTTAGAGAATGATATGCATTTTTCTCTTAAAATTTTCTTTTCTCCACACTTGCGGTAGAAAAAAAAGAAAGAGGGAGGGGTAGTTGTCCTTGTGACACCCTATTCACCCAAGGACTGAAAAAAGGTGCCTGAAGGCAGTTTTCTGCTGTCATGAATCTGACAAAAGACTTATCAAATTTTCACCATTCCGGATGTAGAGAGCCCCGTCTTGCAAGGATAGTCAGAAAATTAGAGCCTGCGTGGCAGTGTTTGCTTTGAAGCATGCTAGGAGAATTGGAGGTAAAAAATTCATTCTCCTTGTGATGCCAGACCTCGTGTCTCGGTGATGTAATTCTCGATGTTATTGCAGGAGGAATATTAATCGATGCCGTCTTTGGTTGGGGTGAAAAATCAGTTTTTTTTTTACCCTCTTGTGACGTCATGTAAATGGGGAGACTAATTCCTGTTATGATTGCAGTCTCTTATTAAGTATTTTTAAATTTTTTGTCTTGGACGAAAAATTGAAAAATCTTTTAGGTACAGTAAAGTGCCGATTATCCAAACTGCTCGGGACCGAACGTGGTTCGGATAATGAAAAGTTCAGATAATTGAAAAGTTGTTTAAAATCCAGTTATTATTTTTGCACTAACATTCCTTCACACTTTTTCTAGGCTTAGGACTGGCAGTACTATCTAAAATAGCTCTGGCGTGTTTAAAAGTTTTTTTTTAATTTTTAAATATTTTTTATTTATTTTTTTAATTTTATTTTTCATTTTGAATTAATTTTCATATTTCAGCTTTTTATAATTTTTTTGTCAATTACTGATTTTACCATACTTTTCTTTATTTTTCATTGCAAAAGAAATCCAGCGAAGACTTTTGTTTCAAAGAAGATGCTCTTTTTTTAGCAGCCATATATCCCTTATTCCTTTCAAATAAATCAACTGAACCGGATCAGCATCATATTGACGTTCTAGCCAATTCATTGCAATATCTAATGAATTGCATACTTCTATATTAGAAGGTCCACTATCTTGAACTTGATCACCTACTTCTTCCTCTTCACCTGTGGATTTTCATTCAAAATTTCAGCAACAATTTTATTATCATTTAAAATCCTGTGTCGTTTTCAGTGTCTCGACACCAGTCTTCTATTTCTTCTGCTGTATAACCTGGCATCTTTTCACCCAGAAGATCTACTGGTTCAGAAACTTCAGTTTCATTTGTTTTTCTGTTAAGAATTTTATTCCAAGATTTAAGATTCTAAGCACTGTAATCACTAATCATTAACCATAAGTGACGACTACCTATCTCTCAATTGTAGAACTTCAGCACTTATTTATTCATAAACTCCTTCCGCAATCCAAAAATTGTAGACGGTCAAAATGAAGCTCGCATTTTTGGAAGATAATTTTCAGTTGAAGAGGGCTAAAGGGATATGTAGGTTTAACTGTATAAAAATACATGTATGTATGGCTACTATCAGAAAACTGCTAAGAAAGGTTGTAAATTAAATATGGTCCTCAGATGTAGTGGGTATTATTTATTCTTCTAAATTAAGAAAAATTGTCGCTAAGTTAAAATATTCTAAACTTTAAAAAGAAAAAAGAATTCGGACATAGTTCGGATAATTGGACGTTCGGATATTAAGGGTTCAGATAATCGGTGCTCTACTGTATATTCCTACATTTAAAAAAATTTTAATGTAGGAATAAAAAAATTAAAGAAAACGATATGAAAAAAATATAAGAAGAAAAAATAGAAAACAAACAAAGTTTTATGTTTATGCCTAACTTAAGCTGAATAGTTAAAGTGAATCAGAATTAAAAAGTGAATCGGTGTGAATTCTAAAAGCTATTAATGTTGTTTTTACATTAGAAAAGGTATAAAATACGATTAAAAATGTATTATTTTCTTTGAAAGGAACCTTAACTTTCACAAGAATATAAAATCACCAGCAGATTCTGTGATGCCTCTTTTAAATAGTAAGTTGTCTTAACTTTTCAAGGAGTTTACTTCCTAAATAGGACTGAATTTATTACAATGTGTTGATATCAATTTTCAGGAGAAAATTCATTTGCTGAAACATGCAGCTTTAATGGTACTCAAAAATGGGATCAATTTAGTAATGGAGGAGCTACCCCTGGCTCTTCTGTGGATTTAGAATGGGAAAATGAAATTGGTAAGTTGCATTGAAATGTATAGCATGTTTCAATGTTTTTTTTACCAATTTTTATTATTTGTAAAAGAATTATTAATTTTCTTTATAAATTTTTCCCAAAAGCCTTTTTAAACGTAAATTTCTAATCATAAACAAATTGTAAATTAATTTCGAGAAATATTTTTTACTGTTCATTAACCGATGCAATATTAGAAACAGAGTATGTCCTGTTACAATATCTAGTTTGAAAGTGGCAGGTCCAGAGGTTTCTTTATTGATAAACTTGACTGAAAGGGTTACTTGTGGCTTCTAGAAGGAAGGAAACGTTGGCATCTTCTTTGGAAGAAGGAACACCTTCAGTTCATTTTCTGAAAGCAGTGATTTGTTTAAAGAGTATTTGAGAGATAAATTTGTTCTAGTATTCTGGACTTAATTATGATTAAATTCATTATACTTGTATCATGTTTTCTCAATTATAAAAGATTAAATTAGTTCTGTAATTTCCTTGACGACCTCGATGAACGCATTATAACATAATATGTAAATAAGAGATCTGCATTAAAGTCTTGTACGAAACACACATTGCAGATTGCATTAAATCCCCATCATGATGTAAAATTAATATTCACATGATTTATGATTATTATGAACATTCGAATGATTTACGACCAATTGTTTCACACATATTTTTCTATTCATATTTTTGCAAGTCATATTGAGCTGATATGTGCAAGCCAGACATGTAATCTGAGTTCCCTCATGTACTGCATTTAAACAAATAGCATATCGTGATTTGTTTTTATGTGCTTTTAATGATACTCTAAAATTCTTCCCACCATTATTTGCGTCTCAGTGGCTTGAAAATTATACATCGAGATTCAAATTCACGTTTTAAAAATAAAATGTCGTGATTCATATTCATTTAGGCTTATAATCACACATTGCAATTTGTATTCACATAATTTAAAAACACAATGTTACAATTTTTATCCACACAATTTTAATATTCAATATTATAATTCATATTCATAGGATTGTAAAATTAAACAACGATTTTCGTATTCGTGCCTGTTATTTCTCTTAACATGAGACACAAAACACATATTAACGCAGCGGACTGTTATTTTATTTGCACACTGAATTCACACACTTGCCTCTTTCGAGGTTGGTAATACACACACTAGTTCTCGTTTTTTACACAGAGGGCGTTGCTCGCATACAAAACTGAACATAAGTGCCATTTAAAAATGACACACCATGATTCATATTCACAGGATTTGAAAATAAATTATTGTGATTTAAGTTTTTAAAACCAGAGCTGCCCATCCCCTTAAAGCTGATGCAAACATCTTTCCCGAAATTTGACAAATTTCCCCTTATTTCTGCAAAAAAAGAAAAGAAAATATATATATTTTTAGTGATTTGTGGAGCGAGGGAGGAAAAAAGACAATAATTAATTTAAGAATTAAGCCTCACAAATTTAAGAAGGAAAGAAAATAAGCATAACAGCGCATCGATGGCAGACAGCTGGCTACTCGCAGTGTTGCAGGACAATGACTGACTGCTATATTTAGATAGTTTTAAGGAAAAGAATAACTTTTTCCTTGTAGGCAGCCTGGCACCTTCCAACTGGGAAGTAGGTGGTTTTGAGGATGATGTTCTATAATATCTACTACATATATATATATATAAAAAATTTTGTATATATATATATTAAATTTTTTTTATATACTTAAATTTTTTTATTTAAACAACAAAAATTTCTTACTTATCTCTGATTTAATTATTTTAAATTCACTGATAAAATATTTTGTTAAGCATTATTTTCAGAAGAAAAATTTTAAATTGCAAAAGAGAATCTGGGACAAAAAAAAAAAACATTGAAAAAAAAAGTCTCTTTTAAATTGCAATATAAAAAGGACACATAAAATGGTGTTGATATTTCTTTAAAAATTATCCATTTAACAACCCATTCCATTCAGGTAATTGAGGCTAAAATTAATGAAAAAAAGCATTTATTCAAGTGAAACTAAATTTATTATTTTTTTGAAAAATTAATGTATGTGCAAGGATTAATTTGAAGTGTGCTTAAAGAAAGTAAAATTTTTTAAAATTACCTATCTCTTATCATAGCATATTATCATACATTATGTTTAAATTAACGGTGTTCTCTAAGGGTGTTAATCTTATGATTGAAATATTTAAAATTAAAATTAATTGTTGATTAAAAATGATGAAAATTTTATTTTTGTTGTTGTTTTTGTTCTTTTAAAGGTTGAAAAATAAATCCGTGTGCAATCGCATTTCTTGCTACTACTGCGAGCCTATTTGACGCAAAATACTAAAGCTCCTCTCGAAGCACTTGCACCCTTAATTATTCTTATCTGTTCCAAATATCAGTGTAAATTCAAAAGAACTTTTTAAAAGTAACATAACTGTTTTTTTAAAGAATTTTAAATCAAGTTCAGTTCAAATCAAGTATCTATTACACATGCACAAATTGGCAAAAAAAAAAGAATTTTCGACACGCTAGGATTTTTAGTGTCTGAAATGACTTTTCCAGTTTCTTTTGGTTCGCTTTGTAACCCAAAGTAGTTCAGCTTGTTTAACATATATTAAAACGCAATAAACTAGTATTGTTTCACTACTATGCTTGTGTGTTGAGCTAAGCAGTTCTTAGGCAATGGGGTTTCTGTCCTAAGTTATTTTTAAGAAAATAATGCATTCAATAGTTAAGATTTTAAAATAAATGTTGATGTTTCTCTTACTTATAAGAATATACTAGGGCTATAAAAATATATAGCAAAAAGTAGTGGAAAAACAGTGTAGGCCTTTAAATTTTTTTTTAACCCATTGATGGCTCTGCACGTAAAAAGTCATATTTTAACCTGCAATCTTCTCTGCATAGCAAAACGGTTTTGCATTAGATAGTGAATTGGGCAGAAACATTCTCCCAATTTTGAGGCCAGTAGGTTTAATTGAATTTTGATAAAGAGAGCTGGCTTATAAATTTTATCATAGGTAAATAAGCACATGACTTTGGAGAATATTATAAGAGAAACTCTCTTTGTGTAAATTGATTTTTTTTAATCAAAAAATTGAAAATAAATTATTGCTATATAAATATAATTTTATTGCATGACCAAATTTTTTTTATTCAAAAAATTGAAAAAAAAAATTATTGCTGTATAAATATAATTTTTTTAATCAAAAAATTTACAAGTCTAATAGCTTTTGGGATTCCTCATTGGATGTAATGACTTTGCTGTAATATTTTAAATGAAGTGAACTGTAGAACACAAGTTATCTAGCTGCAGTTTAATATTTATTAGAAATGCTCATTCATTTTAAATTTTGCTAAATATTTTATGTTGTAATAACTATTTTTTTGACTAAATTACTAAAAAATCAAATTTTTGTGCAATGCAGCCTAACATACTATAGTTTCTAAAACACTGCCAGAGTTAACTTTATCAAAAATAGTGTATTTTTTCATGATCATTGTCCTTTCTTATGATTCTGGATACAAGCTAAAATATTTCATTTAAAATATTTTGACTCTCATTGTTTGTGTATGTTTTTTCTTCTATTTTCTCAGACTGAATTATAAAAACATTTTTGGTGGGTTTTGACATACTATTAAAGAAAAGTAAAAAAAGTTTCTTCATTAAAAACAATGAAAAAATAGACCTTTTCCTTGACTTCATTAGAGAGGAACATGTTTATCAACCATGACATTATAAAATCAATAAACTAAACTCAGTGGCGCGACAGCCCATAGAGGGCCAAGGCCTACTGTGCCCATCTCAGTTTTCTTGACCTTGGGCTCTGGGGTGCAGGAGCAGATGTTCCGGTCAGGTGGTCAGCCGAACGCGGAACCCCCAGTGTTTAGTTCCCAAGCATGCTTGGTACTCATTTATCGACCCACTGAAGGGATGAAAGGCTGAGTCAACCTTGCCCGTCCCGAGGATCGAACCAGGGACCTGTGGCACGACAGCGCGAAGCGCTACCGCTCAGCCACCGGGCGTCATAAAATCAATAAGGGTAGTGAATTATCCTGAGAGAATCAAATTTTTGCAAAAGCAAGAATTTTTTAAAATATAATTATGAAAAAACTTTTTAGCATTTTGGTCGCCATTCATTTTCGAAACACATCGGTGGTATCTCATTCTAAATTCATTTTTATTTTAAACTTGACAATTTTGCTTTGAAAATGTTTTATGATTAGCTACTCTTTTTATAATTTTATTCAAACCCTTTTTTCGTCGAACGGTATTACCGAGGAAATTTATTTGCTTCCTAAGTCTGCCATTTTACACGTAGTCGTTTTATTCTAAGTTAAAATTTGATGTATCCACTCATCTTTCTTGCTACTGCAAAAATAAATTTGGGTGTTGCTATTACCAATATTTGATATTGTAGGATTTAATTCCACATCTAACTTTGGTGCTACAGAGGAGCTCCAATGGATGGTGCTATCAGAAAACACAAATAACTCATGGAGATCATCACCTCTCTCTAACAGCAATGGTTTGGAATGGGATGGTGACTTTGCTAGGTAACCTTTTTGCTTTTAATTTAAATTAACCATATAGAAGCATTTTTTCACTATCTTATCTAACATTGTTTTTTTTTTTTATATATTTTGATTAATTTAAATTTTTTTAATATTATTTTTAATTTTTCTAGTAAATAAGCACTTATTTGAGTCATTTGTCTGGCAGTTTTCAGTAAATGATAATTAATATAGTTAGTAAGAGTCAAATACAATTGAGTCATTTATGTGTCAGCCATAAGATATATTCTGTGGAATATAATAATCTTCTACTTCTTCTTTATATTCCCAGTAAAGAGCAGATAGTGTTAAAAAAAATCGTTATCAATGCCATGAAGGTATTTTTAATGGAAGTAACACTTTGGAAAATTGAGGTGTCACATTGTTTACTCAATTTCTCATTTTCCTTCTTAAAACATAGTTTAGATCTGCAGTGGACTGATCGTTAAGACACGGTTCCCAGCAGATCACCGAAGTCAAGCATCACTGGTTGCGGTCAGTGTGCGGGTGGGTGACCACTTGGATCAGTCTGCGTAGGGACCGAGGGTGTGCGGTATTGGTTCTCGTTAAACTGTTCTACCGTAAAGTACTCGACTTCGCGTGCAGGTCGCCTGGCTACCAAAGCGGGGGTGCCATCAGAGGATCAAAATTGTGTTGGCATGTCTTCGGATTATCCTCAGGGATGTTTCCCAGACCGTCGCCAATAGCCCATTGTGCAGCTCTAGTGCAACGTAAATGAACTACAACAACAGCAGAACACATTTTATGTACTCTGTCGTTTTGATATTAATACAGATTATCTGTTTCATTGGAATGAAACATATTTGTTTCCCTTACAATATTTTCCACTTCTCAAAATCTGCCTCTCATTTTTAATGGTAGTGAAGTAGTTTATTGTGATTGCCTTAAAAATGAGGTGTGAGAAAAAGAAAAAAAGCAACAATTGAATGTTGTTTAATACATATATTTTAAGTTATATAAAATATTTGAAATAATTATTGTCCATGATTTTTTTTTAAATCCTCTGTTGGTGTAGAAAGTTGCATTGTATCTAACCAGATTTTCCATGTTATTCAATAGTGTGAAGGAGTGAAGCATTCTACCAAATATGCCTACCTAGATGGTTAGTGAACATTTTATTCAGGTTTTTAACTGGACAGTGCAAAATTGTTTCAAGGGTGTTATTTAATATTTCGTTTCTAAGAGAAAGTATTAAACAAAAGTAAATGAATGAAATAAATAATACTTAAATATCAGACTTTTGTCTTCTGCCAGAATAGATAATAAAATTGTTTTTAAGAATTTAGACATAAAATATATCCGAATGTATACATTTTCATGACTAATCTAAGAAAAATGCTACTTTGTAGGTGAATTAAAATAAAATGATCAGCTACCTGATAAGGGTAGACCGAGAGTGAGAATCCAACCTCACCGCGTAATGCAAACTTGGGTTAGTTTCATTTGTCCCGATGCGGGAGCATCTTTTAAAATGACAGTAATATAATTGATAATCATTTATGTGTTAAAAAGCATTTATCAAAACTTTTGATTATGTTTTCAAAAATGTAATTAAATTATTGTATAAGATTAGTATTTTATGCATTCATTCTTGTGCAGTGTTGATATATCTGAAATTGTTGCTGAAACCAAGAAAATGACTGCTGATTTAGAAGATAATAATATCCAGGATACCTCAAGTTCACCACTTAGGGATATAGAAAACAATTACTGAGCTGCATGATTTGCATGGGATTCTAGAGTAAGTAGTTGTTTTCTACTGAATACTTAGAACTGTCTAATCATCCTAAATATCTTTGTTAGTCTAAACGGAAAAACTACTATTTTTACGTGAAATAATTCTAATACTTAATTATTTTTTTAATCACTTACCCATTTATTGAATGTGCATATTTTTTTTCAGTACTATACACCAAGTATAAGTACTTTGAGTTTACAATATCATCAAATTTTATTTGTATTGTTATTGGGTGTATAACATTAATGAGTTATTTCAATTTATGTGATATTTATATTATTATTAATGTTTTTTGTTATTTAAGATATAATTCTTAGAACTAATATATTCTATATGACACTATTGTATTAAATATGGCTTTTCTTGTATCAAATAAAAAGTATTTTTTTATTTTTAATTTAATGAATCAAGACTACTTAGATTAAAATGCAATAGATTTGAAAGGTAATAAGCCAAGTTTTATATAGAAAATACATTCAAAAATTTTTAGTTTAATTATTTTATATGTTTTTTTAAATATTTAACTAAAATATAAAAAAAAAATTGGGTTACCAATTTTTTTTCTCAGAAAAATTTGCAAACTGTGTAAAATTTTAAAACTAATTTAATCATGCATCGTACAAAAAACTAATGGCAGTGTTTTTATGCAACAATAACATTTGAGATAAGCAGCCTTTAATGAGGACCATAAGTTAAAAGCTGTATTTAAAAAGTTATAACAGCACTATATTTTAAAAGCTGTATTTTATTTCTTAGTTTTCTTGTGTGAAATTTAAATTGTTCTCAAAAGGTTTCTAAATGAAAAAAAATTATACAAAAAATATTTTAATTTATGCAACTGAAATTTATTATCTGCTTTTAGGGTGTTTATCTTATTCAAATGCCATTGAACTCTGGGCCCAGTCTTTATTCATTAGCTTTTAAGCATTAAAGTCTGTGTTTTAGTAGATTTTGTTTAGTAAATGAGTAAATTTTTTATAAGTATTCGATTTCATACTAAGTATTGTTTGGTAAGGTAATTGGTGAATATAGTGTAATATAAGGTATTTCCAATTTCTGATTAAAATGTATTAAGCATAGCACGTGTCACGAATCTACAGTTGAGCGCTGGTTATCCGGAACAAGCGGGACCAAACTCGATCCAGATAACGAGAAATTCAGATAATTGGACAACTAATATTTTTCACATTTTTTCCTGGTTTAGGTAATTGTAGTAGTGCCTATCATAGTATATTACAAATGGCAAATTCAAAAGGTTTAATTTTTTGAAATTTTTTATCAGAAACCTGTTCCCTTATTCGAAATTACTTGTCACCCACCTTGATACTGAGTGGAAAGAACGCGAGGTTCTTTTCAAAGTCACCGAGCCATTTTTTTAATCTTTTCAAATATTCAGAAAATAAGAAAGCATTCTCTCTCTCTGTGTATATATATATATATATATATATTTATTTTTGAAGAAGATGGGAAAAACCCGTGGTCTTTGAGGATCCAAATAATTGGACAATTTAGTAAATCAGTTTTCAGATAATCAAAGCTCTACTGTACTTTTATAAAAAATTAGAAATACTTTTAATAATATGTTTCTGTTTTAGACATTAGGTCTCCTAGAGCTTATTGTCTGTACATGATATGCCAAGTGTTTATTGTACATAAATCTCTCAAGATTGCACTTGTGTCATTGATCAATATGGAGGACCCAAACACTGAAATTCTTGACAAGAAATGGAGGATCTGAAGAGGAAACTATAGGCTGAAATATGTATGTGTTAACATTTGGAAAAGATTGCAAAATATATTTTCGTACAGTTGTTGGAGATTGCATTCTCAAAATTACATATTTAATAATGTGTTGCTTATTTTTAAGCTGTTTTAATATGCTGATCTATAAAGATTGTATTTTGTGTAGAATGTTATTTTACAGGTATATTTTTATTTCTAAAAAAAAATATTGAATTGTCACATTTTAAACTTAATTTTAAGGAAACATCTACATTAAAAAAGTAACAGAACTCACTATTCTTTTGTTTAAAATATATATATTTATAATAATTGAATTTTGCTTAGAAATATTTCAAAAACGTCAAGTTAGAAAGAAAAAAAAAGTATTGACAACTGAAAAAAATTTCTTTCTTACCCAAGCAATGTCCTCATTCAGCAGACAATCGACTGCACTTTCAATTTTGATATATTGTATGCTAAAATGTCAAGTACATGTAAGATTTTAAAAATATAAATTTTTTTTAAAGATATAGTTTTTCTTCTGCACCATTAAATGTAATAACTAATTGCTGTTGGTTCTAAAAGAACAATAACAAATAAGTTAAACTTATTTCTAATCCTTCCAATAAAATATTGCTCTAAATTAATACTTACATTTTCTTTTTAAAAGTTAAAAAAAATTTGCCAAATAAATTGGGATAAATGTTGTATATTTGTCTGAAAAATAAATGGCCAATCGTAAATTTCTCAAATTTTTGTGAAAATTTATAGTTTTAGTAACTAGATTTCGTCTAGTAGGTATTAAATTTGTTTCCATGAAATTGGATGAAATTATTACATATAGCATGGAGTGTGTTTTATGTTATTTTTTCTCTATATATTTTGTTTTTGTATTTATTTCTTCAAATAAAAATTAAAACAAAGTGAAAATTTAACCCACTCCTATAATTTGGCATAGGTAAAAAGCCTTTAAACATGGTTATTGCTTGATTAAAAAATAATTCAAGTTTGTTACATATTTTGTGGCAACAAAATTCAAAAAATTGTGATTATTTTGTTATAAAGTATTGAGTTGAAGATAAAGTAAGTGTATCACTTAAATTATTACTAAAAAAATATGATTCTGCTTTTGTTTTAATTACATAAAATAGTATACTTAATATTAAATGCATTGATATAGAAAATGTTATAAATAGGAACTAGAGTTTGTTTTAGAATAGTTACAAATTAAAATTGTCAAAAGTAGTTGTGCCTAAAACATGTTTGAAATAATGTTTTTATATAAAATTTTCATTAATGAAGTATTTATTGTTAGTGATAATAATTATATTACGATGTTAAATATTGTTTTCATTGGAATTAACACAAAATATCCTGATATTTTTCTTTGCATCATGTAATTTACAAAACTTCAGCAGTAATTTTTAAAACATGCATGCATATGTAAAATTTAATATTGCTTTAATTCATTAAAGGTTTAAACTTTAGGTAAAAAATGTTGTCTGTTCATTAGAGTACAAAAACTATTAACTTCATAATGTTTTTAAAATATAGGAGTCTATGTTAGTGATTTAAATGTATTTAATTATGCATACTATTTTCTGTAGACAATATATTGTATAAGCAAACACATTATTTCTTTTCCAATTATAAGAATTTGGTGTATAAGTTGGCACATACTTGTTATAATTGATACTTCTTATAATCGGATATTTTCCTTAAGAGCAAAAGAAGAACAATTTAAGTGTTTGTTTCTTGTGGTGAGTGATTTACTATGTGTTTGTTTTTGTTTGAGGGTGGAGTGAAAATAGTGAGATGTACTTACTAAATGAATAAAGGAAGGGTGGTAGCCTTATTCATGATTGGGAATGTGTTGCTACTAGGGTTTGCACCAGCAATGAAAATTTAGTGTTTCAATTGGACCACCTATTTGGTTCTAAGAAATTCATAGGGTAGACAAACTCGAGAAAAATCGAACTTTACAATTACATAATTCATGTTATGGTACACATCAAAAATTATTTATTGCCACTAATTAGATCCTATAACTAATGCCATACACTCTAAAACTAAGTTCATTAGCCCATAATGGTCAAAGATTGGTAGTTATTAAAATCAAAGTTAAAATATTATTAGTAAATAAATTCAACATAAAGATTGAAGCTGAGACCAAATAAATAAATAAATGAAGAAAGGAGAGAAAGTATATGAACATTCAAAATATTATCCTAAAAATGAATGATCAAAAATTTTAGATAAAAGTTAATTCTAAAAGAGGGAAAATTTTTTATTTTATGGATGAACAATTTCACTACATGAATGCACAGCTTGTAAATTTGAAATTTATAATTTTTTTCAACAGACATTTCTATTAATTTGAATAGCATGGGTTTGAATTCCATTCCACAACACTTAGAGCAATAATAATAGTTTGACAAATATTTTTTAAATACATGGAACTTGATGCCTATTTTTTGTTACTATTTTGTAAAAAGCAAAATTTCAAGACTACATATTTGACATATGATTTTAGCAGAATTTGTAGAACATTTGGTGGTAATTGTCGCCATGTCGCTCTACTGGCGTGAACCCTAGTTAATAGTATGATTATGAGATTATCTCAAAACAGTAGTAATTGTGTGAAAGAATTTAAAATGAAAATAGATGAAGGAAATAGATTTGTTGTTGATAGGGTACTAACGAAATATTTTTAATGCTTTAAGAAAAGTATGTTTCTCTTGATATATTATTTTAATGCAGGAATGGAGGAACAGTACTCAAATTTAATACTTAGAGTATTCATAAATACTAAGATATTGAGGGAAATTTGTATAAATTAATACATTATTCTGAAAAATTGATATTATATAAAACTTTTATTTCAAAAGATTTTGCGCACTCTCTTAATAAAATCTGAGATCACTATTGAGACTTATTCAAATAAACATATCTCTGCCTCTCAATTCTATTGAGTATAAAGCATATCTCTTTTAACCCTCTAAGCATAACAACTCTGAGCAAAATTTTAAAAAAAATTTCTAAGATCTACTTCCTCATTAAATAACATTGGTAGAAACCAGTTTATTGTCACTTTAAGGCAAACAGCTTGAAGTTCATAACATACTCAAAATAGCTCTCTGTCGGTTAATTTTATCATTTTAAAAATTTCAAATTATTAAAATTCAATCTTTCAGTGTAGGATTGAAAATCAGAACTATATAAAAGTTGTAAGTTTTACATTTTTGGATTATATATCATTTCTATTTATTTTAATCTGTAATAGAAATATCGATTATTTTTGTATGGAATATGTTTTTTCATATTCTAAAAACCTCTTCTTTTTTTTTTTTAAAATCCCATCTTCAAAAAAATTGAAAGATAGGTTTTAATCTTTCAATACTGTTAGTGTCAGATTGTTATTAATATGATAATGAATCATATTAATTATCTTTATTTGGTGAGGTGTTGATATATATATATATACCCCTCTTTTCAGAGGGAATCTATGTATATTCCGAATGCGTTGACATTGCATTCTGTGTATTCTTCACATCATAAGTAAAGTATATGTTTAGGATTGAGATTATTAATTTGTAAAAATGTCATTAACATCAAGTCATTAGAATTTTTTTTTAATTGTATTTTTCAATTATTTCTTCAAATTTTTTTTAATAATTCTATAAAGTATGATGAATAGATTCTATTTTTTAGATATCAATGGTTTGTACTTGAATCACATAAGTTCCTTAAAAAATGTTTAAAGAGCTGGAGCATTTTGGGCAAAAAAAATCGGCTGATTAATTTATTTTCATTACGTTTGTGTGCGAAATCAATGAAAATGGAATGGTTTATCTAAGATAAATATTAAAACTAATTTTTTTAGAAAATTTACGAATTTTCAACTACCCAGTAGTTGACGTTTATAATTTTTAAATTCTTTATTAAATTTTTTTTTTTATTATATTACTTTTTTTACAGTACTGAATTTCACATAACCCTTAAATTTCATGAGATGACCTCATTTGGGGTTTAGAAAGCACTGGAATAAGCTCTGAAATGGTAATAGAATAATAATGTTTGTCTCAATAAAGTACAAAATGGATCAAAAATTATTAAATTATTTTTATACTCCACTTTAATAACTTTCTTTGTAGGAAGGAATATTTCTTTGGTCCAAAAGAAAATTAAATAATTTTTATAAATATTTGTAGGCATTATTCACCATTTATTACAAAAATTTTATATTTAAAATTTATGTATGTAATATGGCAGATAGCGATTCTGCATATTAATGATGTCAATTCCATTATTTATTGTTCTTTTAGTAGAATTATTAAATTCAATATTTTTTCTATCAACTGTATTTTCTATGATAAATAAAATGCATTATTTACCCCCAGATTTTTCAATTTTTTTTTAAATGTTTAGGTGGATGTACTTTTAAATATTTTTATTTTCACCACTTTTTTTGTTTATCTTGAAATCTCATGTCATGAATTTTATTATTTAATTTTATGTATCATGAATCATCTTTTAAAGTGAGTTACACTTTTAATTTTATTTTATACAAAAATATTTGAGTACAAATTTAAATTTGCTTAAGTAATATGCACTTTGAAAAAACGCACACCAAACATAGAAAAATTATTTGAAATTTCTTTTTTTTTAGCTCTCTTTTTATATATATCTATATAAAATGTTACATTCCTAATTTTCAAACAATTTGTATTTAACTAATAACAAGCTTTGGAAACTCACTTATAAGGAATTATTCAAGAACAAGCGTTCAAAAATATTATAAATATTACAATTTTCTTAATAAAAGTACTTATACAATAGAGGGTTGACTGTATAAATCTAAGCACATAGGGCGCTAGGGGTTAAAATGCCTCGTAAAACTTTCGTGTCACTACTCCTGATAGATTTTTATGCCTGAACTCGAAAAAGCTTTTCGTGTGCATTCTTTCAATTTAAATTTCAATAAAACAAATGAATTTAGAAGACTTCACAAGCATGCTATGATGCAACCCATGAAATATCAAACGGTGATATTTAACATAAATAAAGCCAAATAAGGAATAACACTCGGCAAGCCTTTCACTTTATTTATGTTTTAATATTCATTTTCTTAAATTTGTTTTTGACTCACAACCAGTTAGGATTTGCTGAAAACTCTTATGAATGATGCGTAAATTTAATCACACATTAAATTAACAAAACTTCCTGGAATATTAAGCTCGTTCGCACATCGCCTCGTAAGCATGACACGAGAGAAGGAATATACCAGAAGTTTTCTAAATTTCTTCGGGTTTTAGGAAGCTTGTTTACATTCTGTCAAACATCTGTACCTAATTAGAATAACAGGGTGCGTAGCATTTTAAAAAAGTGCTTATATTCAATTTTCGTTTTTTTAAAGCCCTTAAAGGTGCTTTTTTCCATGGGTGTTTTTAAAAAGTGCTTCATTTTCCATTTTCCGAAATGTGATATTTTTCTTCACCATGTTGATTTTCACCTCAAATTATGCAAATGACATTGTCCTACTCAACGTTTTCACTATTAATTCAACCCCAATCTATTTCGGCGTACCGCCGGTCTGTAGTGTATGGAAACACCATTTGTTTTGTATGTCTGATGAAATAATTGCGGGTCCGCACTTGCGTAAACTGAGCTGGATTCAGTGGTAAAAATTTTTTACTCTCATGTGCAACCCTGCTGCATTTTGCAAGAGATTCTCAATTTCAGACTTCATTTTCCGCCCTCTGTATTAGAATCGAAAAATCTCTCGAATTTTTGCTGATTGCGGGGACCAATTAAACATTGTAAATTTTTTTTCTCTATTAGTGATAGAAAATTTCCTTTCTTTTGTTAATTTCATCGTTTGTGACGCTACATCGTCTTCGTCACTGTAAATAAAACTGAATAAAAACCATCAATTGTCAAAAACTTGCCAAACCTGTTTAGTTATAATATTTTTCAAAGTGCTTAAAAATATTTTTTGAGTGCTTGAAAAGTGCTTATTTTTTGTTGAAAAATTTGGCTACGCACCCTGAATAAAGAACTATTTTTTTTCTATAAGTAAAAAAAAAGGTAAGTTACAGGGATATGAAAAGTAAGAAATGTAAAAAGAAATGGATTGGGAGATGAAACTATTGATATTTGTGTGTTATTTTTATTGAGGGGAGAAACTTTCCTATTTTGGCAAAAAATGCTTTTGAAAATTAAAAATAATAATTCAGAGTCATTCAAAATAAAAGTTTAACGAACTTTATAAGTTACATTTGTTTCCGTTTTGAAATTTATACTGTACGTACAGTAAAATAAAGTTTTGATTTGAGGTTTAAAAATAGTCTTAATCTTATGATTTCAGTTGATAGTGATAATTGCAATTAATATTATTGGTATTTTTGTTGGACGTAGGTTTACATGCAGTAGTTTTATAATTCAATGTTTTTATAAACTTCTTGCCAATTTTTATGTAATATTAATTCATAATTTTTCCCAAAAAATTGAATTCAACTAAATTGATTTCAAATTTTTCAACTATTAAACTCGATCAACTATTGATCATTATTGTTATTAGGGTATATTTGGTTTATTATGGAGTGTATATTTGGTTTGATTTTGTTATCGTTAATAAATGTTTCAGGAAAAAAATCAGAACCTTGGTAAAATATGCCATTTATGAATTTTTATTCTTAACCCTACTTTATTACATATTTGGGGTTTGGAATAAAAATGTGTGGCTCAATTCAAAACAAACGATTTCAAAATAAGCGCGTCAAAGATTTATAAATTCTAGTTAACAAAAAAAGCTATGTTAGTTTAGTTAAATTGAGTTTTTTTAAAAGAAGGTAACTAGGTTTAATTGAACTGGTACTATATTTTTTGTTTATGATATAGCAAATGTTTAATGTAAGTATTTTGTTATTTGGTTTATAGTTTGACTTCCGTTTTGCTGATTTATGAAATATTGACCTACTTCTCTTGTTAAAAAACTAGAATAAATTTGGAACATACTATAACTTATCATACACTCTATCAGCTTCTATTCTTAGCCTTGCTTTGTATATTTATTGTTATTTCCAAAAGTTCATTGTTCATTATTGATATTCATTATGAACATCTTTGCTTACTTGGGGGCTCTGCATGTGAAGCGAGATTTTTTAAGTTACTGAATGAAATTTCAGATTTACTGATTACAATATTTTTTTTTTTTTGTATGCATTGCATTTCGTGGTTTTTTCATACATCTTGGTGACTTAGTACAGTCTTGTATCTTCATAATTGAATCGTTTTTTTACAATTTTAATTAAAAAATACTTGCCTTTGACAACAGTAACAATTTTTGTTAAATATCAGTTTAATTGCTAAAAATGAATTTTTGCATATTATTGCGACTTTGCAATGTATCTGTCAAATTAAAAAATCTCCTAAAGAAATTGTCAGAATGTTAATCAAAATTTCTTAAATTTCCCAACAGTAAAAATTTTGTGAAGCACACTTGGTATTTATAGAGATACTTCTGATACTATAAATTGTATTGTAAAATGTTAAGCTCTTAATAAAATGTAACGGTTTTTTTCTTGCACTTATATATTTTTTATGAGAAGTATCCTGTTTTTGTAATATTTGGGTTATTAAATATATCAATGTGTATATTTTGTTTTTATTAAATGTGAAAGAAAATCTTTAGAAATACTTTTATTTGCATTCTTCACAACTGTTTGTGTAGTAAGAACAAATTTTATGTGTCAAATAGTTCTGCTCATAATGATCAACCTGAATTTTGTAAAAACAAAATATTTTCATGCAGACCTTTCTAAGCTACATTTTCATAACATTTATCCAGCATAGCAAGATATTTTAATGTATGTATGAAAGTGAAAACCTTTTCTCAATTTAAAGCGCTGAAAGTAATCTTTTAAATATGCCTAGAGAAATAGTTCCATTCATATGATGAAACAAAAATTGTAACATCACATGTTTTGCAATGTTTATAAAATCCTTTCTTTGAGTTTGGAAAAATCTTGTTTTTTTTCCAAGCTCATAAAAATCTTGTTTTTTTTCTTCTTTTGTTTAGGGGAAAAACAAGATTTGCTGAACTTGATTATTCTATCTCCTAAGAATATAATAACTGAAAGGATATTTTCAATTGACTTTAGGAAATTTTATAATCTTATGTTTTTTATTAGATTGTAAACATACAGCAAAAATCGTTTTTGTTATTCATTGCTTTGGGTAATTTTCTTTTAACCTTTTTTCAATAGTTTTGTGTAATTTCTGTTAAGGTTATTTTTTAACGCTTGTATAAGGAATGAACTTGGTACAGTGGCAATGAGCAGCCATTTTGAAGGACTGAAGTCTGCCCAGCTGGTTTGTGAGGCAGCTGATGCGCAGTGCAGTTGATTCTGAAATTGTGGAGCTATTAACATTCTCGATTCCCTTTGACCGACGACTGCGGGATTTCTTTAGGAATGAAATTAAAAATATTTCAATTAATATCAATGTTTGTTTAGTTATACAAAATTGTAAATTTTTTCACTTTTGATATAAAGATCAAGATTCTTATTTTTTTGTTGAACAAAATTCAGGTCCTTTTGTCAAAATGGACCTTTTTTTATCGGTTAATTATTTCATTTTAGTTTATTTAAATAATTATTTCATTTTAGTTTATTTAAATAATTATTTCATTTCAGTTTATTTAAATAAATAAAAATTGATGCCATAGAATCTTGTTTGATTCATATGATTTCCTTGTTCCTCACCACCATAGAATGTGGAAATGCATTTTACCCTGACTTTCCACTCTTTTATATTTTACCTTTTATTTTTTCTCATTCACATCTGTCAAGTCTTGAAAATGGGCTCTTGAAACATGTCGCCTGACATTAACTTTTTATGTATTAATAAAGCAAATGAATCAAGTAATATTGAAGCATTTACTTTTTGTTTTATGCAGTTTTTTTTTTTACTAATCCTACTCGAAGATAGCTTTAATTTATTTGGATACTTTTATTTAAAGATGTCCAACAGATATGACCAGTTTTTAAAACAAATTTATAGGTAAGCTTTTGAGACTTCGTTTGTCTAAATTTTATCTCGAGCATTATTGGTTTAAATTTTTCTTTTCTTTTCTCGACAACGTTTTCTTTTCTATGAGAAGTAATTGTTTTGTTTATTCATGAAACAAAATGGATTGAAGTTTGTGGTCACAAAAATTTATTAATTTTAAATTTGGTTTTTCTAAATTTAAAATAATAAAATGTATATTCTTAATTTATTGTGGTTGTGTTATGGGAAATACTATACCAGCAAGGCTTTTTTTTTTTGGGGGGGGGAGGAATTTCATCAAGTGTTATTTGTGTGATTTATTGTTTTGTAAATTTTATTTAAAGTTATTTTCCACACCACTCTATTTAAATGATTTATATTTCTTCCTGCTCTCTAAGAGTGAGGTTTTTAAAATGTTGGCAAAAATACCAGAAATTCTGCTACTCTATAAAGCGTAGCGGTTGGCAACCCTGTACTATTATAATTTTATTTCGTTATTGGCTGTAAAAAACTTTTTGTGACAACATATAAATTACTCTTAATTTCTGAAACAACCATATCCATCTAATCATAAACCATCTCTCTTCCTAACATCAGTCTTATGAACAAAACAATTATACATAAGAAACGATATTTTTTAGAATTATTACTGCTTCCTAAATATTATTGTAAAATTAAGCAATGAAAATTCCGGAAAAAATTTAATTTATGTTTACATTATCTTGCATATGGATATGATGTCGTAATATTTTACTCAATAGTGGGAAACATATCTATCGCTACATAATGTTGCTTCATATGCACAAATCTGTAAATGAATAAGCTTATCACGCCTTTTCAACTGCAGCTGCAACAAAAATTTTACACTTATAATATTCTATGCCACACAAATTATTGTTGTGAAAAATCATGCGGTCAAGTTACGTGGATGAAACTCCTGATTATAGAGTGGTCGTTTCATTGGGTGAGTTCTGAAACATGGATTCCTCTAAGGGTTACTTTCAAGATATATCTTTGATAGTTAGACTAGTTTATGCATTTTACGCGTATCATAACTTTTTATTTTAGAAAAAAGTTTTCTTGAAAATTTAAAATAATTATGTAAAAAAATACTATAAAATTACGTATTAAAAATCTCACAAGTAATTGTGTTCAATTTACAAAAATTCAATCCATTCCAATGCACTATTTATCTAGCACCCATCAGATTTTGAATGTATATTTATTTCTTAAAGTTTCGCTTTAATGAAAAATTTACAGTAAACAATTACAATTGGTATGTAATAATTTTTATTACAAAAGAATCGTTTATAAAAAGAGTAAAGGTTTTTGCAGCATTTAAAATCTCAAGTTGTAAGGGTATTCTTCTTTGCATTTGGTGTATCTAAATTTCCTTCATCAGATCTTGAATTTTCCGATGCCTATTCCTTCATTTTATTTTAATGCAAAATTTACAGTAAAAATACAATCGGTGCAGTGGTGTGTGTCATATTTTTAGTTGGCAATAAAAAGGGTAAAGGGGGGGGCGAATATCCTCACTGTTTGGCATTTAAATAAATGAATTCAACAGTTAAGGCGCCTACACACCGAACGCAACAACGATGCGAAACACGATTTTTCTCCTCTGTTGCACCTGATTTCAAGTACCTTCACACCGCAAGATACAACAAACCCGTTTCCATGTTCGCGCATGCGCAAAAACAGACATTTAACAGCGAGAGCTCTTTTTTTTTTCTTCTTCTTCTTCAGAATCTTGTTTTCCTGTTTTTTCTCGTGTATTTTCCAAGTTTTGATGCTTCGAACGATCTCTTTTAATCTGCCAAAATTAACATTGTTTTTCATTTTAATTTCTAAATTTCATTTAAAGATTCATTTTAATTTTACGTACTTATTAATTGTTATTTTTATTTTATATTAGTGTATTTTAAAATGGATAAGAAAAAAATGAAAAAATTACTATTGCGTCGTAGAATTCAGTTGCTACAATTATTGAAAACAAATCAGCGCTCATGGGTGAAAGAGTTAAATCTTAAAAGAAAAGAGCAGGGACATTTTAATAATTTAATCCAAGAAATGCGACTAAATGACCTGGACAAAACTACCAAAAACTATCGAAAACTACCAAAAGTGTAAACAATCCGATCAAGATGGATTCAAGATTTTCGCTTCACAGGGGAATTGTGGGTAGCGAGTTAAAACAAATCTGATTGGCTCCCGAGAAAGGGAGAAGTGCGCATGCGTCAAACCTCGGCAACATGCGATTTGTTGTTGTTGCAGTCGGTATGAAGAAACCTTAAGGCTCTATGTCACAGAACTTGCCCATTCATTCCTCTCATTTTTGTATAGAATTTGTATGAGTGAGTCATTTCATTTGAATAAAATAAACATTTTTAAAGCTATGGGGTGATTTGTATTGAGTGCTGATGAAATATTATTGTTGTACTTCCCAAAAAACTGTTTTGTTACCTATTGAGATGATCTAAATAAATGAAACAAACTGAAAAGAGTTGTTTATTTTTAAACAATAAAAAGAAAAATACATACACAAACAGTCATTCGTAATGTGGCAGTGATTGCATGCAATAATATAAAGATATCACAAACAAGTGTTAAATTTCTATCAATACACAAAGCATTGTATTTTTACACGTTAATAAAATGTAATCACTTAAGTTTTGAATTTGATACGAAAAGATTAAGCTCAAAATCTTGGCGGTTTTGATTGTTTTTTTCACTTCATTTATTCTTGGTGGATTATAGAACATTTGTCTATGATTTCATCTGAAAAAGAATCGAGTTCCAGTAAAAATATGAAAAACATTAAATTCAAACTTTACATGAAATTGGTAAAACGCTCTGCCATGCCAGTATAAAAAGTGAAGTAAATTGGCAGGACAGGAAGCCAACTAAAAATAATAAGTTCTTCAAATTTTACAGTTTTACCACATATAATAAACGTTCATTTATAGAAAAATTATTCTTACTTTAAAATTTATCACAGATTTAGAATATCTAATTTTCCATTCTTATTTCTTTATTACAAAAATAATCATAATAAATTTTTTATTACATGAATAAAAAATACATTTTTGGCTATCTTTTAAGGCAGTGTTTCCCAAACTTATGACTTAAGTGCACCCTTTCTAAATTTTTCGCAAAGCTGTGAACCACAAATAAAGAATGAATGTATTTTTTACTATAAAAAAAATTGCTCGAAAGTTAAAAATCACAACTGGCTGTTGACACCACTCAATATTAACTCTGCAAAAAATAGCCAACAGAAAAAGACGTAAATTTTCATGTCTTGCTTTGTTTTTAAATAAAATATTTTGTAACTTTCGTTTGTTGCAAGATATTTCGCATAAGAACGATTTATTTTGAGATTTTCTAGAACTAGATGTTTTTTTTTTTTTTTTCATTTTAAGATTGTTTTGGTAATAAGCCATTTTTTTTCTTAGATTAAATTTTTCCAATATATTTGCTTGTTTCATTATAACTCTTAACTGATCTTAACTCTCTAACTGATGTTAAAATACCACCTTAAATAATTCCTTCATTAAATAAAAGTTTCTCTTGGACTTAGAAAAAGAATTGATTGTTGAAATCTAATAAATTCGTTAAAATTGAACACTATCACTCGAATGTTTTTAAATTAAAACTATAAGAAGTATGGATTTTTTTTCTATATTTTCGTTTGTTCAAAGAAACTTAGTATATTCTAAAAATACTTACTTTCTTTAAGACCAAGACAATTTCCCCATTCAAATAAAGAGATTTTGTGGTCATCATTTACATCGCAACTGTCCAAGAATGGAGCGACACAGTGTTCCATGGCCATGAGGGGTGCTCGGATTGGAAATAGCTCATGTCTTGAAACATGCCTGTGAGTGAAATTCGCCATGTTTATGCTATGTTTCTACAACTTCATTTAAATGCTTTTTTTTTGTTTAGACCTTCTTACCTGTCATGAGGATGTACGTCTAGATCACAGAACTTCCAGATAACAGCATTGACCCACTTCCTATCATGTGATTTTTCAGCCTCTTGTTCGAGTTTCAATGTTGTGCCATGCAATTCTTCTCTGCGAGCCAGTTCTTGCATGACGTTAAAAAGCCAATCTCGCATGCGTCTTGGAAAGTCTTCTAATTCATCAGCAGTACATTTACCAATATCTACAAAAAAGAAATTGAAGCAAGATTTTTAAAAAACATATTTCTGTATTAATTTAGGTCATAATAAGTGAATATTATTATATTTAACATTTTAGCTCTTTATGGTTATGAAATACATCAGAAAACACCGGTGTCTTTTAAGGTAAAATCTTCCCCCAAACACCTCTCACTTTCGAACAATAATTTTTCAAATTTACAGCTAGTTAATTATCGTTGAAATTTGTTTAATTTACGAAATCAACTACTGATAAGTTTTTGAATATGAATGAAAAAATAAAATTTCAAACTACTTTATATTTTAGTACAAATATAATTCCGCCAATCGGATCTATTTTTTTTTTTTTTTTTTTATGAAAGAAATCATTAGAACGTCAGTAAAAAATATGAAAAGGTGTCTCATCTGTGTCAAAGGGTTTAATTGAAATTATGATGTCTTAAACAAATTTTGAAACTTCCCTCACAGCATAAATATGAAAATTATTTTTACTGTTAGTTACAGAGTTATATCTCTTTTGCTAACATTCATCTTTGCATGAATGAGTGAAGTATTGAACCACTTTGTAGTTAGATAGAAAACACTTGGTTCCACACAATCGATGACTTCGTACAACAGCCAGTTGTTTACCAAGGGGAATCATGTAGTTTAAGGTCTCTACAATTTTGAGACTAATAGAACGGCAGTGAGATCAACAATGTGTAGCTTTTAATTACCACTGAAGATAGAACCCTTGTACAAGGGATCTCACCTCCTATGCTTGTACAAGATATGTATACCTTCTGCACTACAACCAGTACATGTTTAAAAAGTAAATACATAGAAATGCATGCATAGACTTTTTGCTAATCTGGCCAAAATCTTAAATTACAATAACGAATCTATGTCCTGTAACCTTCAATTTCTTAAATATGACCTACAATAAGCTTTAAAATATCTATTGAAAAAATAGAGATTTCTGCTGTTATATTTCCACATTGAAAACACTCCATATTCTTAATTAAAAGTTGCTAAAAAGTTGTTTTATTAGAAAAGGAAAAACCTTGTTTAGTACCTTTGCAAGGACCATAATAATCGACATGAACATGTTTGTATTTGTTGAACTTGCAGCCATCCATTCCCTCTGTACAGAAACACCTCATCTGATATAATTCACAATCACTATCCCATGTTTCATTGTGATTGCTGCACACCTGGAATGAGATCAGTTTTTTATTAGTTTAAGAGCAAATGCTGCTTATAAAAAATTTTAGTTTCAACTTATGGGTTGGCTGTTCAAGTTTTTGGATGAAAGTGATTAAATCCCCAGATATAGTATTCTATTTTATTATTATTATTATTATTTTTTAATTCTCTCGACTGAGCCGTGATGGCTCAGGAGACAGAGCGTTCGCCTTCCAATGAGGTGAACTGGGTTTGAATCATTAGAATACGCATTCCGCAACCGGCTTGCACCGACCACAGTGCTGACGTACAATATCCTCAGTGGTAGACGGATGGTGGGTTAGAGTCCCCTTGCGTCAGGCACATCGTAGGAGGTTTTCGCAGTTTCCCTCTCTACGTAACGCAAATGCGGGTTAGTTCCATCCAAAAGTCCTCTTCGAAGAAAAAATTTCTCCCAATACTTAATCCATGAGTTCCCTTGTCTTCTGGATTGAGTTCAACATGACATGGCTACGGAGTTAAACATTAGTAATAAACCTTAAAAAAAAATTGGGTCGGCAGTTCAACTACGATTATTAAATAAAATAAAATAAAAATCATCTCAACTAAAAGACGCAAGTCAGTTTAACTCGATTGGGTTTTTGTCGTTGATAAAATCGATTACGTTCAAGGGATCTATTTTCAAATCTTCCTCTGTATAAGTTTAAGACTTATGCTGTTATATGTTTTTTTGTTGTTGTTAGATTTTCAACCTATTTTTTTTTTTTAGTTTTATTTATTTAATAAGAAAGCAATAATCTGAATATAAATTTAGGGTGAGTGAGATTGAAATACAATATTTATGGAAAAGGATTCGTCGATGTTTATATTTAAAATTGAGATATATGAATCGTTTAAACAGGTATGAAGAAACATTTTAATGACTTTTTAAGTTGGACAATTTTTGAGCTGTTTAGTCATAAAGATTAGAAGGTCATTGAAATTGTCGTAAGGTCTGAAATGGATTATTTTGCAATTGAACAATGCTATAAATATGTCACTATCTACAGTTAATAACGTGGTTATTTCTAAGATTCACTTGAAACTTGTTTAGAATTCCTCTGAGACTCGAGAAAGTTAAAGCAAAAGTATACAATAAATAATGATTGCAAAGTGATTCTTACTTTTCTTCTGAAATCGGATGCGTCGGGGCATTTCTTGATGCAGTTGCACTGGGCTATTCCATCCGAATCCATTTCACACACTTTTCCTGGTCCGCATTTGTGTTTGGCACATGGATCTGTAAAAAGAATCATAACTCTTCTTTCCTCAAACTATTTATTTTGTCCTTCAAAATTCTTTTATCAAAAATAATTTTAGCTGCCATTTTTTTATATTTGGAAGCGAATCCAGCTTTTTTTTCTTTTCTCTTTCTCCCTAAACGCCTGTTTTTGGAGTTGGGTGAAAAGCAGTTTGCAATTTCGTGAAAATTATAAGTCGAAAACTTAAGTTCTATTTCTAGAAAATTTATAATTTTATGTACAAAAGTTTTACTGTTACAAAATAAAATAATTTCACTCCTTTAAAATTAATCTACTGTAAGTTTTTGGGTCCACGTAAATCTGTTTTTGTTCAAAGTTGCCTATTTTTAATGTGTTTGAAAATGTTGCATTAAAAGATGTTAATAAGTGGAATATTAATCATGCCTTTAAAAAAAAATATTTTTGCAAGGATCGTTTTCTGAGTTTTAAGCTTAGTAAAGATTCGAATGAAGTATTTTGAAAAGAGGTTTTTATGAAGGATCCTTAAACAGTCCTTCCAGAGATTACCTTTTTAACGCTATAAAAATGAAACGAATAATCGTCTTGTATAATAGTAGTAATGGATTTAATTATAAGGCAATGACTGGTCGACAATACACAAGCATGATCAAAAGTCATGTGATTCCTTCTCAAAAAAGTGAATAACATAATTTCTTCTGAAAGAATTTTAAATTAAAATTACTAGTCACTAAACGTAAAAAAGGACACTATTCACACCTG
The DNA here is from genome assembly GCF_982258835.1 of Parasteatoda tepidariorum. Lineage (NCBI taxonomy): Eukaryota > Metazoa > Arthropoda > Arachnida > Araneae > Theridiidae > Parasteatoda > Parasteatoda tepidariorum. Next base: position 1,505,222 of record NC_141755.1, on the reverse strand, counting down.
TTATTAAGATGTACAGGATTTTTTTTTTTTGGAGAAATGGTAACTTAAAGATTTATACTTTTTTTGAGACAGTTTTTGTATTTAGAAAAGTAAAATAAAGCATTAAAACAGGCTGAGAAATGTTAGGATTATAAAAAAATATAAAACAATATCGGAATGATAAAATGATTCTTGTAGAACAGTGATTCCGAAACTTATGACTTTAATGTACCCTTTTTAAATTTTTCGTAACGCTGTGTACCACTAATAAAAAAATGAACGCATTTTTTTACTATAAAAAAATTGCACTAAAGTTAAAAATCACAGCTGGCTCTTAATACCATTAATTATTAACTGTTAACTCTGCAAAAAAATAGCCAATAGAAAAATACGTAATCATAAATTTTCATGGCTAGCTTTATTTTTAAATAAAATTTTTTGAAATTTTCGTTTGTTGCAAGATATTTTGCATAAGAACTCGTACCCCCGCTAAACTGTTCCCGTACCCCTGGGGGTACGCGTACCACACTTTGGGAAACCCTGTTGTAGAATACAAAAAAAAAATAATGCCACAAATTATACCATTTGAATTTAATTATTTCGCTTTTAGAAAGAGTGATTTTGGTTTATACCCATAAATGAATCGATAAGATTTCCATTGATAAATTTAAAGATTTTTTACTTTTTAATATTCTAACCGGTCTCTTCAAAAAGGAGAAAAAGTTACATATAGGGGTAACAAGGCTGCAGGCAAAAATATAAGAAAAATTTCACACAAAAATTGAACCCATGCCAAAAAAGTGTTAAAATGCCCCGTTAAAAAATACTCTTAGTAGAGATTAAAAAAAGTTGATTTTGAAATATTAATAAGTAAATTTTCAGCCTTTTTTTTTAATGTTTTATTTGCTTACCTTCTACGTATCCACCTTCATTGTTGTCGAATTTGTCCAGCTCTATTTCATTTTCTAAAGATTTCTTTTTCTTTTCTTCATCGATTTCGTCATCGTTCAAAAAATCTAGAAGATCCTTCTCAGCCGGAGTCGTTTCTTTGAGTAGATGCTTTTTTTCTTTTCTTCGATTGACCTTAGTTTCAAAAAAGGAAGAAATTTGTTGAAAGGAAGAAATTTGCTCACAGTAATATTGTTTAGATTATTTTTAGAATGGGATTGGCAAATTTTTGACCGTGAACATTTTTGACGATTGGGAAAATCCGCCACGCCCAAAACTGTGCATCAAAAATCTCAAAAAATTGGATTTATGTAATTGTATGAATATTATTATTCGTATCTAAAATAACACATTGCATTCAATGTTTAAGTTTGAATATTTAATTACTTTTCCTTTACAAACTAACATAAAATTTTCTATTTCAAAAGGAAGAACGATTGCAAAATTTGTAACCCCGAGAAGAAAAATTTATCAAAAGATAACTTTGTAAAGAGGGTTGACAAGTTTTTGACGTTTAAATTCTTGGATAGATATGTCGCATCAAAAAACCTAAAAAAATCGTACTTATGTGTATTGGTATAAATGTTATTAGTCATATCTTAAATAGTAGATCGAGTGTGATGTTTAAAGTCGAATTCTACTTTTCTTATACAAATTAATTTTATTTTCAATGCTTTTCTGATTTTTTTTTCTTTTTTTGTCCAATGCTTATAATTGTTTTACTTGGACAATTTCTTTTAGAATAATCGGCGGTTTTATGTTTATTTTTAAAAATGTATCTTTATATGACATAATGATCTATCAAAGTTTTTCATTGTTGTCGGTACATTTTTATGGGTCTGAAAGTCGCATGGTAGTATCCAGTTTTTCCACACTTTTATATTTGTTTGTCATCAGCATAAAATTGTTGTAAGTCATAAAAGTATTGTTTCCCTTCAAATATTTTTGCATCCCTTATTTAAAGGTATTTACATGTAGCGTTATTATTACGTTTTTGATTTTGTTTGTTTTCTAAATTAGCAGATAAAGAGGATTTTTTTTTATTTTTACTATTATTATTAGAATAACGCAATTCTACGTTACATTTTAAGGTATTTAAATCGGTATTTTATCTTATTGACCGTTTTACAATTATTACTTTATGGTGAAAATTGCGTTAATATACTGTTAGGAATTACAGTTAAAGAGATTCGTTAAATGATACTTGTAAAGCTCTAAGCTAGATATAAATCATTTAAAGTTTTGTATGTTATTATTATTTTTTTTTTAAGAAGTACTCTCCGAACATGAGTATTGAATAAACAAAGTTACCTTTTTAGATGCAGCAATTCCAACTATCAGAAGCAATATGAAAATTTTATACAGGTGCATTGTTTAAGCAATCTAAAAAAAAGAAAGCGAAAATATTGAAAACTGCAGTGAATTCATAAAGGTCTTACATAGTGTAGAAAATTTATGATTTGAATTAATAGGTGGCGTTGCCTACTCTTTTGTTTTGGCTATTCTAATGTTTACTTTTTGTTTTGTTGTTATTAAAAGAATATGAGTCCCTTACCTCTCTGACTCTTTTTTTTACATGGTGCCGAAAACCCCAAGAAGATGATTGAAAATATTTATTACTGAAGAGGGGTTCGTTTGAATTTGATTTCGAACTTCATATTGAAATTATTTCTTTATTCGATTAATTTGTTCTGAATTCGAAAATGTCTACTGAACTTTCAAAACGGAAGCGGAAACGAGGTGCTGTCAGAGCATCGACGACCAGATTGTTCGGCGAAATCGAAAATGAAATAAAAAATGAAATTCCGAACATTGAAATTTTAAATGAAATACTGGGTAAACTTATTGAAAAGGAATCTTTATTGAAGGAACTGGATTTGAAAATTGAAGATTTGATTGATGCTGACAAAATTGAAAAGGAATACGAACAATCGGAAGAATATTCTGATAAGATTATTGTTTTAAAAACGAATTTTATCTTCGTCGAATGCCAAGTTGGATATGGAAAACCGTAAGAACGATAACGAAAGTATTTCAATCGAAATTATTACTGATGAATTTCAAAATGTTCACGTAAAATTACCGAACATTAATATCGAAAAATTCTACGGTGATGTTAAACTATGGTATAACATCTGGGAACAATTTTAATCGACTATTCGCGAAAATAAGACTTTGAAAACTGTCAATAAGTTTATGTATTTAAAGTTATATCTTGGCGGAACTGCGGCAAGAGCTGTGAATGGACTTTCGGTTTGTGATTCTAATTATCTTGCAGCCATTGATATTTTACAAGATCGCTATGGAAGAAGTGACATAATTATTAATGCTCACATGAACGAACTGTCAAATTTAACTGCAGTAAAGGTTTCTAGCGATGTTGATGCGCTGAGGAAACTTTACGATAGCATTGAAATTGAAATACGAAGTTTAAAGTCTTTAAACGTGATGTCTGAAACCTATGGAAATCGACTCTGTCCAGTGTCCAATATTGATGAAGCTGATTCCTGAAGATATAATTTTGGATTTTAACCGACAAAGAACGAAGGATTCTACTTGGAATGTTGAGGAATTGTTAAAATTTATTAGAAACGAAATTACTCTCAAAAAATTTAAGAAAAGAAAATCTTAACGAAAATTTTAAATTCACTCTAAAATCGAAAGTAGAAGAAAAATCTTGGAATTAAAGAAAACCAAAGGTAAGCGCCTTTGCTTTAACAACATTGAATTTGAAATGTATTTTTTGTTCTAAGAATCACGATAAATTTAAATTTAATGAATTTAATATATTTATAAGAAAAGACAAATTTTAATGAAAAGTGGTAGATGCTTCAGTTGCTTTCGAAAAGGACATTTATCTATTTCTTCGGATTGCATGAAAAGAAATCTTGCTTGTTTTCACTGTAAACAAAAGCATCATTATTCTGTTTGTATAAAACAGCCTGAAAAATGATAAAGAATTGCTCGTAAATAAAAATAATGGATCTCATGTTGTGCAAAACTCTGTGAAACAGAATTCAAATGCAATTTTACAAACTGTTAACGCTGTTACTGTGAACAAGGCTGAATGTTTAGTTAGATGTTTGCTTGACGGAGGTAGCCAAACATCTTTTATAAGTGAGAAGTTATCGAAAAAGTTAAATTTGCCTGTTACAGGAAAAATTGATTTTAATATTCAAAAATTTGGATCTAGTAAGAGTGTAAGTAGTCGTAGAAGGAAATTGAAACTTGTTGATCTAATTAATCCTGATAAGTTTGTTATTGTTGAAGCTATTGAGTATCCCGTGATTGCTGCTGCTGAAATTAAAATGTTTGGTCATGAAATTAAAATGATGTGATCACCAACTGTATAACGCAAATGAAATTTCAGTGCTATTGGAAGTGATGTTTACTGGAAAAATCGAACGAATAACTGAAGCATTAGTTGCAGTAGAGCAGGGGTTTCCAACTTACATGAGGTCGGGGGCCGCAATTAAAAACACCAGTCAAATGGCGGGCCGCAACTTTATCAAAATTTTATATAGGACTCTTTTTTTTATGTTTGAAGGAACGTTAAATATTACTGTCAGATTTTTAATAGGCTGTACAAAACAAAAGTCTTGAATTACAAATTTAAATAAGAAGTAGATTTTTAAAAATATTCAATTGCATATTAAGAAATTCTGGCTACAATAACTTTAATGTGCACCTATGTATCAAATAATTAATGTGAAACAGATATCAAATTGTTAAGACGCAAAACTTAAAAGTATATAAAACCCATATAGATTTTCTACGAAAATTGTCCGCAAAAAATGACAAATAATATATTTTAGTTCGCGGGCCGGATAAGGTCCGTGGGCCGCCAGTTGGAAACCACTGCTGTAGAGCCTAGATTAGGATGGTGTATTCAAGATTCCGTTATGAGATCTGATTTACGATCAATGACTGTTAGTTCAAATTTATATTTAGATGAGCCATCTAATAATATTAAATCTTTCTGGGAAATAGAATCGTTAGGAATAGCACCGGTCTTGGATGAAAAAGAAGAAGATATAAAAGCACTTTCTTTATTTGAACAATCTATTCGCATAAGAGATGACCGTTATGAAGTAAACCTTCCATGGAAGAATGATATAGTTGATTTACATGATAATTTTCATAATGCTGAAAACCGAATGAAAAAATTGATCAAGAGATTTACGCCCAATCCTTATTTTTTCGAACAGTATAAAAACGTAATGAATGAACAACTGAAGGAAAGAATAATAGAAAAAACAGAAAAGAATGCTTTTAACTCAAAGAAAACTTATTACGTTCCTCATCGGGCTGTAATTAGAGAAGATCATTCCACAACAAAACTGCGTGTAGTCTATGATACTTCATACAGAGAAAAAGGTCATCATTCTTTCAATGATTGTTTATTGCAAGGACCCAACTTAGTTCCTGATTTACTGATAGCTTTATTGAATTATCGTAAAGGTGAAATTGCTGCAATTGCCGACATTCAAAAGGCTTTTTTACAAATTTCAATTTCACCAGAAGATCGTGATGCCTTGAGATTTCAGAAGACTCGTAAGTTTCCCAATACAAAATTTGAAATTTACAGAATGACTCGTGTGATGTTTGGAGCAACATCAAGCCCCTTTTTACTAGCAGCAACTATACGTCATCACTTGAAGAAATTTCGAAATATTTATCCCATGACTACTAAGCTGTTAAATTCTTGCATGCATGTTGATGATGTTGTGTATTCAACGAATTCTGTAGAGGAAGCATCGCAAGTACAGCAACCCTAATATTTAAGCAGGTCTCCATGAACCTCGTGAAGTGGAAATCCAACTGAAGAATTTTGAACAACAAAATATATGGCTCAGAAGTTCAAGCTGATGGAACCGAAGAAGTAAAAGTTCTTGGATTGAAGTGGGACTTGTCGAATGACTGTTTTAATTTTAAAACTGGAGAAATTTTTAATTTTATAATTTCTAACCCTCGTATAAAACGAACTTTATTGCAAGCTACTTCAAGAATTTTCGATCTTTTCGGATGGCTGTCCTCATTGATGATCCAAGTCAAAATCATGTTCCAAAAACTTTAGCTATTGAAAATTGATTAAGACGATACTGTACCTCCTGAAATCGATAAAAATTGGCAAGAATGGTACGAGTAACTTCTTTTTTTAGAACAAATTGTGGTTCCTAGGTGGCTAAATAGAGTTTTGGATCCATCTCGTGATGAATTACACTGCTTTATTTGTTGCAATCAAAAGTGCTTATGAAGCTACAGTTTATTTGATATCTGCCACTTCAACATCTAGATCATCACAGTTAGTGATAGCTGAAAGTCGCGTTTCTCCATTAAAATAATTGTCTCTTCCTAAACTAGAATTGATGGCTGCTGTTATCGGAACCAGAATGATTGCCACTGATGATAGTCAGTTTTTAATGACTGACGATGTCCAAACTGAAATACTTATTTTATTGCAAGTGCTGATCCAGATCCTGTGCTCAAAGTTGAGAACTTTATAACTTCATGTAAAATATTGCTTGTAACATCCTATATTTTTAGATTCATTAAGAATTTAAGATCTTGTGTAAAACAAAATGGGGCAATTACGAGTACTGAAGTAAGTGAATCAAATAATTATTGGATAAGAACTGTTCAATGTAAATACTATGCGAATGAAATTAATTGTTTAAAAAATAATTTAGAAATCGATTCTAATTCTAAACTATTTCAGTTGAATCCCAAACTTGATGAAAATAAGATTCTGAGAATTAAAAGTCATTTAGTTAATTCCTCATTAGATGTTAGTGAAAAGTGTCCAATAATATTACCTAATAATGATTATTTTGTTGTTTTAATTATTAAGGATTGTCATGAAAGGGTTTTGCATGCTGGTGTAAATGACACCTTATTGCTAATAAGAAGTAAATTTTGGATAGTGAAAGGAATTCGTGAAATCTGATTACATATCGATGTAAAATTTGTAGAAGATTTAGTGTTACTTCTGGTAAGCAAGTAACATGTAATCTACCTGTTGACAGAATCGAAAAATCTCCACCGTTTAATATAACAGGCATCGATTTTGCAGGACCCCTTTATTTAAGGGATGGTTCTAAGTGTTACATTGCATTGTTTACATGTGCTGTAACTCAGAGTTAGTGTCTAGTTTAAAAGTTGAAAGTTTTATTCAGGCTTTTAGAAGGTTTTTTGGACGCAGGGGCATTAGTAAAATAATATATTCAGATAATGCCAAAACTTTTAAAGCTGCTGATCGTGAAATTAAATATCTATTCAAATTGTGTAAAAATGACGAATTTCTACAATACTTAGAAAAGCAAGGAATTGAGTGGAAGTTTATTGTCGAAGGTGCCCATGGTGGGGTGATTTTTGGGAGCGTTTGGTAAGATCAGTTAAAATTGCATTAAGACGAATATTACATAAATCTTTATTAATTTTTGAGCAATTACTTACTGTACTTATAGAGATTGAAGCTGTAATTAACTCTCGACCAATAACTTATATGTATAACGATATTAATGAACCGGATCCTTTAAGTCCTTCGCATTTCATGATAGGTAATCAATTAACCGTTTTACCATCCTCCAGTTCTAAATTAGAGTCTTCAAAAGCAGAATTAACAAAAAGATGGAAACATAGGCTTATGATGATAGAACATTTTCGGAAACGCTGGAAAAAGGAATATTTGCTAGAATTAAGATCTGCTATGATGCATAAAATGCCCAAAAATATTGCAAGTTTTAAAATTGGTGATGTTATAATTGTACGCGAAGATAATGTTAAAAGATTAATGTGGAAGTTAGGTCGAATAAAAGATATTTTTCCAGGCAAAGATAGTAGAATAAGGTCATGTGAAATCCAATTAAAAAACAGTATCGTAAATAGACCCATTAAAAGACTTTACTTATTAGAAAGTGATTGATTACTTTTTTTTATTCTTTGTTTGAAATATTCATTAAATGCTTTTTTGTAAGTGTATAACATTTGTATGGTTATTTGTAATAGAATGCATCGTTAAACCAATGCATTGGAGTGGGCTGGATGTAGAAAATTTATGTTTTGAATTAATAGAAGCCGTGCCTACTCTTTTGTTTTGGCTATTCTAATGTTTACTTTTTGTTTGTTGTTATTAAAAGAATATGAATCTTTTACCTCTCTGACGCTTTTTTTACACATAGAAATGTTTTTTTATTTATAATTATGTAAGCATTTTTTTTGTTTAATTATATGATTTCTATTAAAGATTAAGTAATTTTTTAACCTTTCTGATTTAAAGAATTAATATATTATATATGTAATACAAAAATTATAAATACTTTTGTATTAATAAAAGCATTAAAACTCTTTCGTTTTCGAAAAAGGTCTTTGATAAAGAATAGGTGTATAGAGATATTCTATTTTGGGACTTCAAGGCTGAAAACATATCATTGAATTATAATTAGATTTATATTTCAAAGGAGGAATTATTTAAAAATCTTTCTCTCTTTCACTTCCATATTATGAAGCATTAAATGATTATCCATAATGCGTAGGGTTATAAGGTATGTAGCGACTGAGCCTTTTTACCTCCTTTTTGTTAGTACTTAATGCAGGAGCGATTGTTTTTACGTGACTTTCGCTGTACAATGTTGCCAACCTAAGATTCGCCATTACTGTCTTGATATTAGTCCGTCCGCCTCCAGCTGGGAGAGTGGGTGAGATTTCTATTTACACCATACTCAAATAAAGCCTGTTAAAATCTATCGGCTTATGATTTATACTAATGTAAATTAAAAACACTACCAAAAATAACGGGGTTGTTGCCCTGTTATATATATATATTTGATTCATTATTATTTTTAGAAAAATTTCATGGCGAATAAGTTAGAATTTTACACCCTTTGTTCTTGTGGAATGGTAACATGTACAAGTATGCGTAATTAAATATTTTTACAAAATTCTGTAAGTGCAGTTTTTTACAAGTTAAACGCATTTTTTTTTCTTATTTCAGATTCTTACGATGTAATTATAACAATGAAACTAATTTCTAATAGAAGAAAAAATATGCATTTTTTAAAAATCTTTTTATGAAAAAGAAAATCAAGAAGTGTTAAGCTTTCTGTTCAATAAATTTGCTTGTGTTTGGCCCAATAAATCTGGTCACCTGATAGTATTTCGTCTGAGTTACCATCTGCACCAAAAACATGGCAAAAATAGTAATAAAAGAGAGAGGAAATCTGATCATTTGGTGTTATTGCTACCGTGTTTAGTTAGAACAAAATATGAATTATTATAACTTAAGAATAATTCAATGTAGTACGAATAATAAAAAATTCATCAAAATATCCCCACTTTGGCAGATTGTGCTTTTGCCTTGTTGCCGAAATGGAGGTGAGGTTAAAAAGTATAACTTTTTAATGCAAAAATCATTTTTTGAGTTAAATATAAAACTATTATTCATTCACCTGCTACCTCCCCCGAACCATTCACAGTTTCATCTTTTGCATCTTCCTGATAAGAATTATGAAATCTGTGTATCCAATAAGATAAAATTTGATAACAGTGTTTAATTTGTGCTTCCTTTTTACGAGAGTACCGTTCCCTGATAACGACTTGAGTAAAATTTCTCCTTATAAAGGAATCAACAACGAACTGCTTTAGATAAGTTTTATTTTAAACTCGGGTATAATTTTTCATCTATTAGTTTTATGCGGACATAAAAAAAGGAACTAAGTTATCTTTTCAAAGTCGATCCATAAAATATTTAGTTCATAGATTTTTTGCAACAATCGCATTTTTCATCCAAACTAATGGTGAAAGGAAATGAATGAACATCATTCAATATTTTCCGATTAAATCAATGATGAGTCGATAACCAAACAATATTTTTAAATACTGGTCTTTTTCAGACAGTTGAGTATTCGCTTTTACTATGGAGGACTACCAATTATTACGCTTTTTGAAAAATATTTAATAGAGTGGCAACCAATTAAAAACTGAATCTTCGGAATTTTGCCGATGTTTCAAAAGTCTTACCTAGAAAGAGCTGGTACAAAGTGGCTTTCCATTTGAACTTTAGAATCATTTACATGTAGTAATGCGCAGAAGTAATTTTAAATCAAATTAAAAATGAAGAATCATACATTGTGTAAATTCCAATCAAGTTAAATGAAACGGACGCTGTTCAATCATGCGTATTAATTTCTGTTCTGATTCAAATCATGATTAAATTCTTAGGCAACCTATTCTCCATTTCTTTTTTCTCATACTATTGTGTTCAAAGCGAAGAATCCATGCTAACAAAGCTTTCATATCTCGAAACTTTTTTGTAGTACCTTTGAAGATTTCGCTACTCTCTTTTTCAATCTCGTCTTCATCGCATGAATTGTGTCTGTATGATGTTCTAACTCAGATGGATCTTCCCACCACGTTGACGAAAGTTTTGCATTACAGCCTCACGATGGCAAACCTGCCGGATTCCCAGACACATGTCTCCAGGGTGTCTTGATCCCATTTACTCGATTGCGTATAAATACCGACTAGTTTGTATCCACGCCAATACGAAGAGAGTTGAAAGCCATGAAAAATTCGATCCTCTTTTTCAACTCTCAGAAATATCACAATTGCATACCATCAACAAAAGTATGTATTACTGAGATTTTTTTCTCGTTACTTGAATATATCTTGGAGCTTTTAAGTATGTTAGCTCTTGAAACCACACTCTTTTCGTAACTCACATTCAATATCTTCAACTCAGCTTATTCCAAGCTTTCAGTAACATTATTTTCGGACAAAGCATGACTGGTGAAACGAAATCAAATGGATAAAACATGCTCACTTTTTTAGTATCTTCATTCAGTTCATGTCAATTTTTAACGTGTCTAATTCTTTATTCCACACCAAACCGTGTGTTTCTCATTACTTCTGCACTGAACAGAATACTCCCATTCACCAAGTTCAAATCTTCCTTTGGAGTTGTTGATTCCTTTCTAGTTCTTCATTATCAATACTGGTGACCTCACACTTCATCTAATGTGAAAGTCAAGCAGGAAACTGCTACATGTTACATTAAAAACATGTCGAAAATACTTCACTTAATTTGTTTCTCAGTTACAGAATAAATTCTTATAGATTTGAAACAGTAACTTACTTAGGATCAATTTTTAACATTGACAACAGAATTTCTCCTGAAAATAAAAAACCGTCTCTATCTGGCAAATAGGGCTGAGAAGAACACATTGAAACATAACAGACACAAAAACGTCTTTGTTAATACTAGAAGAAATGTTCCCAAAAAGCATAGAAAGTTTGCCAGTCAGTACTAAGGTTGGTTTTTAGTGGGTCATTAGTTTTTTTTATTTTTTTAAATCTTTTCTTGAAAATGAAAATATCATTTGTTTAAAATTAATAGGAATAAATTGAAAAAATAGTAAAATAATTAGATCCAGCACTAAGTTAGCTACTTAACGTCTTTGACATAAATTCACATCTTTGATCAAAATAATAGTAACCAGAAAAAGTAAGTTAATATGATCATTTGGTGTTATTGCCGCCAGGTTTAGTTACTAACTCTGTTTGTATTCGACTGAAGAAAAAACAAACAAACAATGAATGTGAAAACAATGAAGTTCAGTGTTGTACGAATAATTATAAATAATCTGACATTCGAACGGTTTCTAATGCAAACATTATTCTTTATCCATCTCTTATTATTATTCTCCTACCCTTTTTTTTACAATTTTGTTTTTTACATCAAGTTAAGAATTATGAAATTGAAGCAAATCTTTCCTCATGAATGTTGCGATTCATTTATGGAACAGCATTAACTAGATGAAATATGATTCAGATTGTACTGCTTGTCTCTTTTATTGTTTTCTTATTCAAATTTGCTGTAAAAATAATAATATTTAATAAACTAGCTCACTACTAGTGTACTTTTTGTTCTTAAATGCTAGCTATACCAGTGTCTCATTGAAATAATAATGTATAAAAGCAATAATAATAGATTTTCTGCCAACCGATTTTGCGAGCAATAAAATAGAGCAATCGATTTTGTAAATGTTAAATATTTATTATTTTATTCATTTAAATTTAACGTTGCATTTTTTAAAAAAAATATAAGTGTAAAAAAGTGTAAATTGCGTTCATTTTGAGAACTAATTTTAATGTATTTTTATTGATTTCTTCGTTTTTTAAAAAAATTATTTTTCTTGCAGTGACAGTTATATTTTTTACATCCCTGATGCCATGGAATTTTTTAAAGCAAGTGGAAAAGGGTTGTCTGCAGCAGACCCAAAAGTCTAAGCTATGCACACGCACACGTGCGAATAGTTAATGTTACAGCAAAGAATAATATTTCTCTTTGGTTTTATCTGTCATCTCACAGACAGAAGTGTATAACAATGACCATGTGGTTCTGAAATTTTCTCCCTTTGACCGATGATAATTTTTCAACAGCAGTTAATAATAGGATGGATTGAGAACTTATACAATGTGAATGTATTTTTTTTTTATTAGGCTTAATTTATGCGGAAGAGAAGTGAAAACAGATGAAACACTTCCCTGCTGTTAAAATATAAATGGAAATGATCTACAGATAGTTGTGGCAATTTTTCTAGAAAGTGTTTTCACAATTTAAAATTCCGGTAGATATTTTTTTTTTTTCATCTCAAAAATTTATTTGTAGAGATAGAATTAATTTATTCATTTGCAAAAAATTATTGATAAACAAAAATAATTTATATACTATATATATATATATATATATATATATATATATATATATATATATATATATATATATATATATATATATATATAATAAAAAAATAAATACAAGAAAACACTAAGAAAGTTAAGAAAAACAATAAGTATCATTATTTATCACTATTTAAATACCACTTTTAATGAAATGAACAGAATTAAAAGAATATGTAGTAATATTTATTTATCCAAAAAACAAATCGATAAACTCTTTCAAAATCTGATAAAAAACAATGGATACCCAACTAATGTAATAAAATTTTATATAAAATCATTGAATTAATCGTATATTTTGGTGGATATATTTTCTAAACATTTTTTTTGTTAATTTTTATGATTTTCCCATTTCAGGCCAAAATTTATTGCCAAAATTATTTACTAAATAATTTCTTTGTTAATTTATATAATTTTTCCATGTGCAAATCCATTTCGGGCAAATCCGTGGTTAGAATTATTTACCAAAAATTCCTTTACTAAATAATTTCCTTTGTTAATCTATACAGTTTTTCCATGTGCAAATCCATTTCGGGCAAATCCGTGGCTAAAATTATGTACTAAAATTTTTTCTTTGTTAATCTTTCCATGTGCAAATCCATTTCGGGCAAATCCGTGGTTAGAATTATTTACTAAAAATTCCTTTGCTAAATAATTTCCCTTGTTAATCTAATCCGTGGATAAAATTGTTTGCTTAAAATTTCTTTATTAATTTATACAATTTTCCATGTGCAAATCCGTGGTTAAAATTATCTGCTAAAATTTTTTCTTTGTTAATTTTTCCATGTGCAAATCCATTTCGGGCAAATCCGTGTTAAAATTATCTATTAAAATTCTTTCTTTGATAATTTAAATAATTTTTCTATGTGCTAATCCATATCGTGCAAATCCGCGGCTAAAATTATTTGCAAAGCAGGCAATTTATGTTTCTCTTTTCTATTTTATATTTTTTCTTAAATAAACATCTATCTTCTAAAACTATTTATGATCAATTTTTAAAATTATCCAGTATAATATTACCTTGCGCACATCCATTTCGGGACCATCCTTGGTAACTAACAAATCAAAACTCAGAATAACAAATCACTTCAGCAGTGCAGTAAGAACGACACTTTAAAACCCTCTTGTTACACTCAGTTTGCGCTTTTGCTTTCATCTTTTGCTTTCATCTTTTGCTTTCATCTTTTGTTTTCATATTTTGTAATCTGGCAATCTTTCTGCGAAAACATTTTTAAATCATTCTTGAAAAATATCTGTCCATGTAAGTTGTTATGATTTTGCTACTCGCTTTATAGTCCCCCCTTTTTAATGTTTTTTCTTTTTATTTTATTTTATTATCTGTTTTTACATGTTATTTTTACTTTTTATGATCTATTTTTATGTAGTTATTTTATAAAAATTTTTTTGAGTGCTCCTCACACTATTGTATTAATATATTTTGCTTTGGCTTTATTGATACAATATCAGAAAGCACTCTATTTTGCGGATATAATCGTGTGGGCTGAAGAAAAGATTATATCTTTGTTTTTCCGGCTTTTTTTCAGGTTTTTTAACTAATATTTTTTATATTTTTATTTTTTTTAAATAATATGTTGTTTGTTATTTTTTTACTTATTATTTCCCACCCCCTTTTTTTTCATATGTCTATAATTTTTCTTTGTTTTATTCTTCATTTTGAACTATATATATATATATATATATATATATATATATATATATATATATATATATATATATATATATATATATATATATATATATATATATATATATAATATTATTATTATAAACAAGTTTAGAACCAAATATGTTTTTAAAAGTAGAAAAAAATCCTTAAATATTATTCCAAAATGTAGTCACGGAATATCAGAATAAGTACTAATAAAGATATTTAGATAATAGTTGACTCAATGCAGCAATGATCATTTTATTTTTAAAAGCAACGCAAAAATAGTTAAGCATTAAATATAAAAGAATTCGTTTACAATAAATTTGGATCTTTAAAAAAAAAAAAAACTCAACCATCGTGGCCATCGTTTTCGAAGTGGCTCATCGATCCATTTTTCTATTCGAAAAATAGCGTCAAAAGTCATCCCTTTTTATGTTCTCAGAGCATTTCATGAAACGTTTGAATACGGAGGGGGGGGGGGGCAGTATTTTTTCTTGGGACTTAGTCACGTTGAGTGATTTTTCCGAAAAAATTCTTTTTTTTTACTTCGAAAAGTATTCGACACAACAAGGTTTTGACTAGAAACTTTTCGACATGGGAATTCGAATGAATACACAATCTGGACATCTCCCGGTTGTTATGGTGCATGATGGTGTAGGGGGGGGGGTGTTTCTCGTGGTTTGGCATGGGTCCGTTAGTTCCTGTGGTTGGAAAGATGAACCCTGACATGTATGTGGACAATGCTACTCTTATGGCAATATTTCGTCGGACCATTTGTCTTCCAACCAGGGCTCCATTCACACATCGAGGCTTGCACAGACGTGGTTTGTATTTTATAGTTTATAACCGTTTTTCGGGCTCACGACTACTCATGTTCAACTCCGTAGCCTCGTCATTTTGAATCCCATCCAGAAGACAAGGGACCTCCTAAATCGAGTAGTGGGAAACATGTCGTCTTCGCGGAGGACTTTTGGATGGAACTCACCCGCATGTGCGTGACACGGAGAGGAAGATCACGAGAACCTCCCACGGTTAGCCTGCCGGCGAAGAGACTCTCACCCATGATCTGTCTACCACTGAGGATATTTCACGTCCGATCTGTGGTCGGTACAAGACGGATTCGTATCGGCCCGCCATCGCTGGTTTGACGAAATGGGTGTTCCAAAACTGGACTGGCCTTCAAATGAGAGCTCAGATTACGTAGCCAGTCAAATAAACCACTCACTTCAGCTGTGATGGAAGTCAATTCCTATGGCCACCTATCAAGAACTGATAGAAAGATGTATGCAGGCTGTCATCGAGATGCGAAAGAGAACACCCTATGCCTCAGGATGCTCCATAACCACTGTATGTCCGGATACTTTTGTCCAGATAGTGTATTTAGGTGGATACGTAATGCTAAGGTTAAAAGCATTTTGTTGACATAACAAGGTTTTCGAGATTTCGCGAGTATACTGTATATATATATATGCATTTTACACTCGTTGTCGAAAATGAAGTAAAAAACTGTGTTCATTAGGTTTCACAAATTATTATTTGAGCGGGAAAAATATGTAATCGGAATCTTATGAATCACTAATGAAGAGAGCGGGACTGACACTATCGAAACCTGTTTGATGACTGGTGGGAAAAAAGAGTATCATTGAAAGGCGATTAACCTCTAACTTTTACCAAACATTCAATTTGATTTTGAGTTTTTTTATTGTGTTTCCTTTGCTTATGGGAATCGGTAGAGTGAAGAGCCGTCGTGACTTAGGAGACAGAGCCCTTCGCAGCCTAATGAGGTGACCCGGGTTCGAATCCCAGAAATAGCGGGTCGATACGTATTCCGCATTCCGGTTCGCATCGACTACAGCTGTGACGTAAAGTATCCTTTAGAAACGAGTCAACTTTTGTTGCCGTTGCCAACCCTAGTAGCCAATCAGATTCGTTACTAGTTTCCGCTCCCAACCCTTGTGTTTTGATGTGTTTAACAGAACACGTGAATAAAGTAAAGCAGCGATTTGAATTGTATAATTTGTTTTCAATTTTATTATTAAGAAAAATAGAAGAGCAATTGATTGACTTTGTGTGAAACAGCCCGTGGTTATATGACTATAGCCGTGCGGATTTTATCTGGGACACGTAAAAAAAAGAAGAAAAAGATTGATCATCCTATTAAATTTAGTAAGAGATGAAAAAAAAAATACTATTTAGAATTGTGTAGTTGATTTTATTAGATTTAGTATTAGTTCGCTATCGACAGGTTTGAGTGTCAGAAAAAAATATTCAGAGTTTTGTTGCCAAACGTGATGTTAACTTCTTAATCCTTTGAATAACTTGAATGAATTAAATAGCCATTATGAAAATTATCTATATTTGTTCACAATACTGATTAAATAGGGCATATTTTTCACCTACATTTTTTTAAGAAATATGTCAGTATTTTAAAACTTGTGTTCTAAGCAATTGGAATTCTCGTTCTTAGGCTTTCAAAGCATAACCTCATCCATTTTTTTTGATGTAAGCAATTACGATTATTTTGCTGTATAATGGGTTCTCTAACAATCAAATTATTAATTACTGTAACAAACAGTGCTTTCCTTGTATTTTTAAATAAGAAAAAAAATCATAAAATTATTTACCTAATTTTTCTACAGTTTTTTTTACATTCAAATCCATTTATTATCCAATATCAGTCTAGCAAGATCCAAAGATGGATTGGAGGAGACAGTCTTTTTGAAAGGAGTAAGTTAAAATTTAAATTAACGTTTTAAGTTAAAATTTAAATTGCAGCTTTGGCACTAAAAAAAAATTGAGCGATTCACCCAATTAATTGTGTGTGTAAGTAAATTGTGTGTGTGTTTTTTTTGTCGTCTGCAGAATATTTGATTATGCGAAGAGTAAATCGTATTGATTGTGCAAGTATTTGATTATATCATCAATGGTTTGCAGCAGATAATCCAAAAAAAATGGTAGAAAAATGTAATCTGCATATCATTCTATTATGTTAAAGGAAAGAAAAACTGATCACTGCTGAGAATGTGGAAAGAAGTATCTTGCTGACATTGTTGAACCGAACACTGTACTAACAAAAATTAAACTGTATATGATAAGACATAATTTCATCTGTAAAACTATTGTGAAAGACAATAAGCTAATTTCGAATCTATATATATATTTCTCTTACACGGAGACAAAAAAAGCCTCATAACAACTCCCCGAATGGCAAAGCTAGAAAATCGACCAATGATTGCCGCTAAAAATGTCACATGCCAAATCTAGCTGAGGTGACTCAACATATAGCGCTTTTAAAAACGGAAACTGAAATAACTTTAAGCTAGGCAGAAGTGAGTAGTCTTTGTCGATATGTCTCTATTTTAGAATTTTGTCGAAAGCGCTTTTTTTCACAAATTTATATATTACGAATTTATTTGAAGATTTTTGATTTATATCACGAATTTATTTGTTTTATTATTGTTATTAGTTATTCATTGAAAAATGAGTCTCAGCCGTGTTGTTACGCTTTAAGATTTTATACTATAGCGCGTTTCTAATAGGTTTAACGAATTACATGTCATTTATTTGAATTCAAATTTATTTTAATGACTTAGTATTCACTAAAAAGTAGCAATTTTTTTTTTTTTTTTTTAAAGTTGTTATATGGATTTGAATGATTGTTTTGAATTCTTAGAATTTTGTGTCTTTGCAATGTACCTTAGTTATTAGCGAGCGAAGCGAGCTTGGTTTGCGAAGCAAACCATATAAGATTGCGTAGCAATTTTCGGGGGTTGGCGAGCGTTAGCGAGCAGGGGGCGCAGCCCACTAGTTTATAAATAAAAATCAAAGATAAAGTAAATTCTCCATTCAAAATAATAATTATTGCAATTATCTTCACGGAATCATATTTAGAAAAAGATATTAAATTATGTAATGACTTGTAACCATTATGGTTAAAAAGGTTTATATATCTAACATTCTATTCCTAGCATTTAAAATTTTTGCTTAACTGATTTATAAAAACTTCATTACCCTATAAAAAATCACAATGATATAGGAAGTTCGTATTAGCTGAAATCTTTAATAATATGATAAAAACACAGTCTTTCATACAAGTAAATATTGAGTTCAATGATAAAAAAATATGTAATATAATTTACAAAATAAACAAAAAATCAAGATAAGATGAAAAAATATGTATATACAATGCATATTAAAAAATAAACTTTTTTCAAATTTACTCTTTCCATTTTAATAATTAGAACTTTAGCGCTTTCAAACAAAACAAGAGTGATGAAATGAAACAGGAGATGACGCAATCGTATCACGTGATAAGTCTTCTGAGCATGCGCGAGACAAGAAGCAGAGTCGTTGCCAACTACCGATATGAAAGACTTTGGCAACAGATAGGAAGCAACGCAGCAACAGATTTTGATCTACGTTGCCGTTGCGATCGGTGGAGCCGTTACGTCAGCATCGACCACAGTGCTGACGTAAAATATCCTCAGTGGTAGACGGATCGCGAGTAAGAGTCCCCTTGACGTCAGGCTAACCGTGGGAGGTTTTTTTCGCATGTAACGCAAATGGCAATTAGTTTAGCAGGCTCGATAGGAAAGATGGAAATGTTTCATCCATGGATTGGGTGGATTTTCTTAATTTGCCTGAGCGGAAACGTTATCTACATCGGGATGAAATTGCTCTCTTTTTTGGCAACCCATTTAAAGAACAACAAAGCCAGAATGGTCCCAAAGAAGCGACCTCAGTTCGACTACTCGCATGCTTTGTGTACTGTTTTTGACTGGCATATAGTGTTCGACAAGGTGTATAGAGGGTCAGTGATAGATGGATAGAATCATTGCGGTAGTTTTCTTCTAATAGTGTCCTCTAGTCTAAAGGTTCTCAAAAAGTCTTCTATGAAGACGAGTAGTTTTTCCAAAAGCTAAATCCAGAAAGTTTCTTTGTTTTTTAAGTCAGTGGTTTCCAAATGGTGTTCCTCGAACCCTAGGGTTCCGTGCAAGAATCACAGGGGTTCTGAGAAAAGGACTTTTTTAACAAGTCATGAATTTCAAAACTTGTAAATAATTTAACTGCAATTAATGATCTATTATTTAATTAATATTTCTGTGCTTATGAAATTATTTAAGTCTTGAAGAAAAAAAAGCAAATTTAAAAAAAAAAGAAGTTTTTTTAGTAACAAGATATGATAATGTAAAGGATATGTATTTAGGAAAGAATATAATTGCATGGAATAAAATAACCGAAAAAGTATGTCTCTCTGATCTCAACGGTAATTTTCGTTCTTTTTTGAATTAAGAGAACTAGACTATAGATGCCGGTCCAAACCTGTGATTTATAGTATTGACCGTGATCACTCTAATATTCTTAGAATAATAATAAAATTTCAAACATTAAAAATTTCTTTAATTACTATTGTTAATGAAATTTGTTTATTATGTCTTCTCTGGGTTCTGTCAAAAGAAGATCGATCTTTTTAGAGTTCCACAGTAAAAAGAAAAAGAAGGGAACTACTGGCTGTGTTTAAAACTACGGAGTTGTATGCGGTTAGTAACAAATCGGATGTAGATCAGCAGTTTAATGTTGGTTATGAAAGATAACAGATTTCGCATTAGAGTAAAAAGAAAGTTAATTTTCATTGTGAAACTGCAGTCCAAATAGTTTAACAAGAACAATGGGTGCAACCTGTACCTTCATTAGCAAGGAATTGAGTTAATAATATATTCAAAATTTTGAAAGTTCAACAAATTAAACTAAACTTAGTTTATCTTTGAGTTGGGACGTTTTTCTTCCCGGAATGCTATATATTCCCATAGTTATTAAAATTTAATATGATCATTTTTTTGCATAGTTAATGTATGGTCTTAAAACTTCTGTTTGACTATAAATTTTAAAACAGAATTTGAAATGAAATTTTAAAGGAAAGTCATTATTTTTATAATGTCGGGCCACAGTTGACTAACATAGAAACAAGTAAAGAAATTAATCTCACTATATGTTAAATGTCATGTATCAAAATGTGTTATGTCGCCATGATAGTTCGCCAGTTTGGCGAGCTATCATGGCGACATAACACATTTTGATACATGACATTTAACATTAATGTTAAATGTCATGTATCAAAATGTGTTATGTCGCCATGATAGCTCGCCAAATTGGTGAACTATCATGGCGACATAACACATTTTGATACATGACATTTAACACTATACATCATTCATCCTTGAATAATGCAGACAGATAAAATTAATACCGGCTGATTTTCCGCATCATTATTCTGCCCATCCCTTTTATCGACTAACAATAACACTTTTTACAATTTAAAACAGGATTGGCCAGCTTTGACTTTGAAAGAAAATTGAATAATTAATTTACGAAAAAGTACAGATAGAAAATTTAATTATTTTCAATTCATCAGTTTGCTTAATAGTTTTATTGATGTCTCAACGGAAAATGAAATTACTCACAATACAACTTATTTTCAAAAATATAAAAAAAAAATGCAAGTTGCGAAAAGGCTTGTCATAAAGTGTTGTCCACCAGTTGATTGGTTGTGTTGATTTTTAGAATATAAATACAAAATAAGGATGATGATTTGATGCATGATTTTTATTTCAATTTTCGCAGTACCTACATTTAAAGAATATTCTTAAATAATTTGGATTTCATATTTTTTGACTCGCTAAAACACGTATAAAATCTGCTTTTAAAATGATGAAAAATAAAAATATGCATCTCATTGTTATTGAGTTAAAAATTATTCGATAACTATAAAATGATAACTATTTAATATGCAGTATTAAATACTCGCATTTAATGTATATTATTATATTTAATGTACATTAGTTAGAAATTTCTGATTATTAAACTGAAAAACGATAGAAACATTTTAAATGAAACACGTTTTCATAGAAATCAGGCGAATCATAAATATATAGCGATGTGAGGAATATGGTGTTGATTTATTATTAGTTGCGAAAATTACGGACTATATTTAAATGAGTAGAAATTAGCCACAAAAAAAATGCTCATTAAAAAAAGAACAGAAGATGTATTAGGAAATTAAATCTTGTCTTAAAACATTGCTCACAAAAAAATAAATAAATAAATAAAATTGAAAAACAAATTATTGAATTAGAATGTACGTTAAAAAAATTAAATATACAAAGAATAAATTGACTTATAAACAAAACGCAATATAATATTTATTATTAATACTGATATAATTAATAATCTAAATTATTACCATGAAAAGCAAACTAAAACGAATATGGTCATGCATTATTCCATTAAATTACTCGAGTTCTAATAAGGAAAAACGGTGCATAAGCTTTTTGATTTTAGTTAAAATTTTCAAAATGGATTAGTTTCATTTAAGATTTTTATTTCTAATAAGATACTTTTAACAGTTAGATATTGTTTTAAAATTTTTTTATTAAAATATTCTATAAACAATGAAAAATTCTTATATCTTGAATTTTTCTAGCTCAAAATGAAGTATTTCATTATAAAGAAATATAAAAATTTTTAGTCGATAATAGATAGGATTTATTTTAGACTTGAAGATTCTGGGACTTCATTCTTTTAATAAAAATCTTAATGTAAACTTTATAATGAAAAAATTCTAGTATTTTTATTTGTTTATTTATTTATTTTTTGTAAGTTAGATTTTATATGACGTTTTTTAAATCGAAATTTTTAAATATTTTTGTTGCGCAAAATAAGTTAAAATGAACTAGATTTATTTCAATATTATTATGTTCTTTCGGAGCCTTTTTACAGTGAAAATATCTTACATAAATACTGAAAAAATCTCAGATAAATACTGAAAAATTTTTACATTGAAAACATTAACAATAAAAACTCTAAACAATAAAAAAATTCACGTATCTTGATTTTTTGCCCCTGTTTAATGTAGCATATTACTAGATGGACGAATTATTGAATTTTTCCGATGCGTTAAGTTAGCTTAAAATCAATTATATTCATTTGAAGATCAGGAGACTTTTCACAATCTTCAAAAAAAAAAAAAAAGTATAGGTTTGTAAATCGTTCTGAAACTTACTTATCAGATGAGGAAAATCCTTCTTAAAGAAATCTTAATAAATTAATAAATGAAATGACAAGCTATGAAAATATTTTATTGTCCAATATTTAAATTTTTCTCTACCCCCCCCCCCTGTATTTCGAGTTTAATAGTTATATCTCGGTAGAAAAATTATTATATGTTTTTGTATGAAAAATTAAAGTATTATTTCAAGTTTTAAAAAAATTTTTAAAAAAAAAAAAAGAAGAAAATTATTACATAAACAATAAAAATTTCAACCATAAAAAATATAAACAATGAAAAAAATTTAATATTTAGATTTCGTTTTCTGTATTTCAGGTTCACTGTAACATATTTCTGGAGCAATCCATTAACAAAAAAATTACATCGAGGTGTATATTTTATAACCATACTTGGCCAAAGATAACACCTGAAAATGCATCCTTATAAATAAGATCAAAAAACCTGTTTCTTAAGGTAAGAAGTTCATTTTAGATGTGCATAGTTTTAATTTGATTTTGTATCATTATTTTGTAAAATGAAGTTGGTGTAACAGGTGTTAGAAATATTTTGACGTATGTAAATAACAAACGGCACATAAATGAAGTTAAATACCTGTTCCGGAAGTCTTAAAATAGAGGATGACAGCCAGAGAGCAGACGCTGGTATTTTCTAACCACTGTTAGGACTCTTCAAGGTATTCATGATGGAAAATCCTTTAGGTTTGCTTTAAAACAGACAAATGGCTCTTGAAATGGTCGCCAAGTTTACCGTTTTTGACTTGTTTCCATTATTTGACGAGAAAAACAAATTCAGGATATAAAAAAATCATCACGTTATTTAATTTGGAGTTTGTCCGAAAATAGAATAAATAAATGAATAAAATAGTCTTACTTGAAACTCTCACGTGAAAAAAATAAAATTATTTCCCTAATTATGGTTACTAAATTCAAACAAAGAAAAAAAAAATCGTTATACTATCTAATTGAGTTTCAAACTATAAAATAAAAACAAACGATAAGAAAATAAATAAATTCAAAGGATAAAAAAATAATTAAAATAAGAAAAAAAAAACTTTTTTATAACAAAAAAAAATAATTTCACTTAAAAAAATACCATGCCTTCTAATTTAAATTTTATACAAATAAAAAGAATAGAGAATAAAATTTTTCAAAATTAAAACTAATTTCATTTAAGAAATAAATTTAAGCTTGATTACAAATATTAAGTGAATAGCTTAAAATATCACCATGCTATTTAATTTAAATTTCATATGAAAAAGAGAGAAAAAAAAATCATATGAAAAATATACATTATATTTACTTATACTTCTAGATCAGGGGTTTCCAACTGGCGGCCAGCGGGCTGCATCTGACCCTCGAACCCTTTTTTTGTGGCGCGAACTAAAATATATATGTTTTCATAACGGACAATTTTCGTAAAAAATCTATAAGGGCTTAAAATACTTTTCTCGTTAAAAAATAAATAAAAGAAGAAAACTAATTTTTTTGTTATCTGTGAAATTTAACATACCAACGGTGCAAAGAAATTTATTTCTCGATTTTTGCATCCAAGAAAATATTTATTCAAATACAAAAATAATCGTGCATGTTGCTCGCTTTTTTTATTTCTTTTTTTTTTTAATTTTGTGAATATAATTTAGCATGTGCGTATCAGAAATTCTCCAATTTAGCTTTTTGAAACCACTCATTTTGGATGAAATTATTTACATTTGTAAATTTTAAAGTGCATAAAAGAGGGAAATGAATATCATGCTTTACCTAAATTCCTTGAATTGAATATCTCATGAGCGGAAAAGATAAAAAAAATTAATTTCAGATGCTCGAGAATTTTTTAGTTGTTGCTATAATTCCTAATAAGTCGAAAAAATTTTAATTTATCACAGAATTAAATTTGAAAGTAAAAAAAAATCTTGTCGCTAAGTTCCAGATTAAGAGAAGATTCAAAATGATACGTAACAAGCATTATTTGTAATGCTTGTTATTTTATTATTTTCTTTTTTTTATTATTAAAAAAACTTTTATAAAAATCTGACAGCAATAATTAATGTTCCTTCAAACATAAAAGAGTCCTATATAAAATATTGATAAAGTTGTGGCCCGCCATTTGACTGTTGTTTTTAATTGCGGCCCCCGGCCTCATGTAAGTAGGAAACACCTGTTCTAGATCATAATAAATCAAGCCATCTAATTTTATTTCGTGTAATTTTTTTTTCTTCTCTTTTTCGTATGTATTTTAAATTATTATGGTTATGGTGTTGGAAATTCTTAATCATATTTAAATTTATTTCGTGAAATATAGTGATTTTTTTTTCGTTTGAGAGCTTTCTTTACTGTTATTTTTTTCTTTTCATTTTGTTAATTGAAATTCATAAAAATTTAAAGCCCATTAAGGATACTATTTTTTTTTTACATCACTAAAATATTGAGAAATCATTATAAAAATATTTCGTTCATTTCTCAAATCATTAAATATTATCTTACATAAGTTATAAATTTTTTTAAAGACATATGTTTATATTTTTAGAAATAAAGCGGCATGAAAGCTCGACGAAGCCTTTGCGCCACTCAATGGTATAAAACCGTCATTTCTCCTGTTTCGGGAAAATGAAATATATATTAAAAGCTCCGCTATTCAGCGAAACAAAAAATTGTATAACGTTCCCTCTAATCTAATCTTCGATTTTAATTAAATAGAAACGTGTCTTGATTGTTTCATAAATTATTTGAAAAGTTAATTTTGTTAATATCAATATTTGTGAACAAGTGTCAATCTAATGAATAAACCTAAAAAGTTTTATGCATCAGATCATTCAATGTCACTTAAAGGCTCCAACAATTTGAAAAATGTTGGGAGACAGAAAAGATTTCCGCGTAAATATTAATATCTCTCGTTGTTTTTCCCCCCCCCCCTTTCAAATTTGAAATTTTGTTGAGTACATTCATGCAAGGCAGTCAAATACTTACATTTGGAATGCTTATAAAAAAATGAATTTGAAATTTCTTTAAAGAAATATCAAAATAATAAGAATCTTAGTGTCATTTCGATTTCTAAATAATTTTAAAAATCCGGATATTTTGAATACAACTATTTTGGCTTGATTTTGTACTGATTTCGTCTTTTTTTTAGTAATAACTGTTTCAGATATCAACGTGGTTTTTTGAAATCCCGATACATTTAATCAGATATTATTATAAACAGGCGAATTTCGAATCGCGCATTTAAATAATATTTTTTTGACTCATGCGTTCGATTTACGCCAATTTCGTCGTAAATTCTCCCGTTTTTTTATTTGTATTTATTTATTTTATTTTTTAAATTATTTTTCGACAGTTATATTTATTAATCCTTTTAAAAAATCCTGATATTTTTACTGCGAAACGATGACGACTCTTGAATCGCTCATATGACAGAGTTGGCCGTTGATTACAGTAATCGATTACAACTGTAATTGATCACAGATAATTACAGCTATGTAATCAATTACTTGTAATCACGATTACAAGTAATCAATTACTTGTAATCGTGATTACAACTTTCAAAAAATTTTGATTACAGCTGTAATCATGATTACAATTTTGATTACAGTAATCAATTACTTGTAATCACGATTACAAGTAATCAATTACTTATCGTGATTACAACTTTCAAAAAATTTTGATTACAGCTGTAATCATGATTACAATTCTGATTACAGTAATCAATTACTTTTAATCATGATTCCAAGTAATTGCGATTACAAGTAATCACAACAGAAACGATTACGAGTAATTATGATTACAAGTAATCAAAATATATGATTACATGTAATCATGATTACATGTAATTTGATTACATGTAATTGTGATTACTTGTAATCAAACTATACGATTACAAGTTATTACGATTGTATACTACAGTCAAATTTTTTATGTAAGTATTCATGTGTTTACATATTTTTATGTACATAGAATGTACGCACACATGAACGTACAATTTGCGATTCCTATACATACAATGTATGCACAAACGTTGTTTGTACGTAGAATATTCATAATTATATTGTAATATACTTAATGCAATGCGCATATGCTATGCTTAGTACATATAATTATGCATTTATGATACATGTACGCATGTATGTTAGTTTGTACAAAAAGGCAATGGTTTGTATCTTTGTATACATAGACAATGTATGTATGAACGTATATGAAAATAATGTTTATGCGTTTGCATGCTTTTATGTACTTAAGTACATAAATTGTATAAATTTACGATAAGAGCACGTATATACAATGTACCTATGTATACAAAATTGTACGTATTTACGTACAATATGTAAGAATGGTATTTAAAGGTGCAATATATGCACATAATTGCGTAAATAAAATGCGTACATGTATACATGCATATTTATATGCACATCGATATATGTGCACGCAAAGTATGTACTTATGTACAACTTACGTATGTACTTGTATAACTACATACTTTGTTAATACTTATGCGCATGTAATGCATGGATGTAAAAAAATAGTTATATGCACAATGTACGCATGTACATACAACGTATACATGTACATAATTACAAGTAATGTACAAATACATGCGTACATTTAAATATATGTAATTACAATATACACATACATTGTGCATACATTAAAAAAATTTATATGAGTAAAGTTATTAAAATTTGTTTTAAAATTTATTCTAAGGCATATGAAACTCGACCTCATATTTTTTAGAAAGCAAACGATAATTTTATTTTGAATTTCTAAATATTAATTCCACACATAAAATTTACCGTTTTTCTTACTATTTAAAAAATTTCTATGAATCATGCATTATGTTTTAAAAAAAATAATCTGTATTGTCAAACATTTCATGAAAATACCTGAAAATAATTTTTTATTCAGAGAATTTCAAAATGATATAGAACAATTAAAACTGAAAACTAAATTTAAATATCGTTTGATTTTGTCATTTAACTTGCTAGAGTCATTAAAAGTTAACTTGCATGCATTTTATTTATTGCATTGTACACATATTTAAACATAAATGTAATGTACATATGTATACGTGTAATGTACGTACGAATGTACAATGTATGTACATACATTCATGTATTGTACGTGCATATGTAGTACATATGGATATGCATACATGGAACATACATGTATTGTGCATGTGTGGATACATTCATTGGACATATATACATTGCACCATATGCATAGATAGGGATAGCATGCATGTACACATGTAAAATTTGTACGAAAGAATTATGCCCAATATATTTATGCACATATGTACTGTATATGTACACACATATGTACATTATATGTTCATTTCATCATATGTACATTATATGAATATACATCTGTACGCTATATGTATATACATCTGTACAATATACGCATCTCAAATGTGTGTTTGTACGTACGTTATGCATGTCGAATGTATGTATGAATATATGTAAAATATAAATACGCCCACTGTACGTACAATCGTACACAAATGCATATTTCGACACATACATTGAGCATGAACATATTATGTATATGTACAAAAATACACTGGACATGCATATCATGTACATGTATACATACATATATTGTACATCCTGCAGATATACCTATATTGTACATGCATACATATATTATACTGTTCATAAATAAATTACACATGCATGCATGGGACATACATTGCACAGACAATGTATGTATGTTCGTACAAACACAAGTACTTGTATATACATGCGTACATGAACATAGATATACATTTTACATACACAAATATTTGCATAAAATGCATATATTCATTGTGTATAAATGTACATGTCTACATTGTTTGCGCATACATACGTAATTATTATCTATATACATACGTACATATATTTTATACCTACAATATAAGTGTATGTACATGTGCGTGAAACTAAAATGTCTGAACATATGCACTAGATAAAATCATAAGTGCATACATTTTAGTTGCACTCATTTGTACGTATACAAATACGTACAAAATGCAGTACATGTAAATACGTGCAAAATGTATCATTATAAAATACATTCTACTATCTACTGTTAAATATAATCATTTATAAGAATACAATAGTCTTGTAATCGTGTATTTAGATTACATGTAATCATATATTTTGATTACTTGTAATCATAATTACTCGTAATCGTTTTTGTTGTGATTACTTGTAATCGCAATTACTTGGAATCATGATTACAAGTAATTGATTACTGTAATCAAAATTGTAATCATGATTACAGCTGTAATTAAAATTTTTTGAAAGTTGTAATCATGATTACAAGTAATTGATTACTGTAATCAAAAAATGTAATCGATTACATTTTTGGCCAACTCTGTCATATGAGCTCTTTCAATCACTTTAGTTCGATATTTTATCGTAAATCCATGTCGTTTGCAATTCCACTGTTACTACTATGGATTTCCATAAGATTTTTGAATTCCTATTTTTTTTTACCACAATGTTATTATAAAATACATAGTCAGAAATTTGAGGAATACGCGGAAGTATGAAGAAAAGGAAAATTAAGATTTTTTTTCTCCGATGATTGTTGAAAACACGGGCGAGAACAGGAAAAAAAATCGTTCTCTTCAATTCGCAGATCGATTTTTTTTAATTATTTAAAAATGTCAGATCATCATTGAAAAACTAAGAATATAGTCGCCATTATAAATTTACTGGTCTCCAATGGCGAGCGGGCGATTGTATTTCACCATCCCTGATAAATTCGAATATCATTTAAAATACTTTTCGGAACACCGAATACCTTTACCTGATTAAAATACCTTTTTCTCAATAAGTTTATAAATGAATATTCATAAGTGAAGATGTGTGAAAAGCTAGTCAAAAATAATACTTCAGGTTCAGAAATATTTTATATTTAAAATCCACAATGCTTTTATTTATAATAATTTACAATTTCGCTCATTACCAAACGGACTCGGGATTCGTATAGACCTGAAAAAAAATTGGGGAACTAGTGTCCATTTTAAGACCCATTTATTTATTTACATATTGGGTAGAAAGGTGGGCGGGACTTATAAAATGTTACCTACTGAAAATAATTGGCCATACACTTGAACTATACAGCTATAGAGGAACATTTGAGCCTCATTTTTGTGATTATCACAAAAATGAGGGAAGAGGCTCAAATGCTCCTCTTACCCCAAATGAACGATGGTTTCAAATTAAGATTGATTTTTTTGTTTAAATATTTTTTTCCCATCAAAGGGTTGTTAGTGTTTTACAATAATATGAATAGTCTTTTGCACGTGTCAATTATCTCTTAAGGCTACAGTGGACCTTTATATTGCCAAAAATTGATAAAAATTTCGGTTTTTTTTTTGGACATATTTAGACACTTGTTTCATTGCTTTTTCAACTGAATTTTTTTTTTTTTAAATTTCGTCATTTTTTGAGAAGTTATAGGGTAGTTTCGTTTTCACATTATGAAGCCACGCCCCTTTTCTTACACAAAAAGCTGTTTTTCTCAAAATTGAAATTTTTTTATGTTTCACGTATTCAAAATGTTCCAGTCGATTTTGTTTTCATCCTATTGAGATGAAATTTTTTTCTAGTTATTTATATGTATATTAGATTAAGTTTATGCATTTGTTTCTGTTTTATAACAAGTAATAAAAGAGTTATCGGGTTTCATGTACCTAACGACCTTTATTTTGAAACAAAAATCTACATAAAATTTGTTTTTTGGTCATAAATTTAAAATAAATTTAGGAAAATTCCTATATAATGCATAAAGCTTTTAACATTTATCTCTAAAAAAAGAATATTAAAAAAAATAAATAAAAATTTTAATTTAAGCCGCTCGGAGCATTTTAAAATTGATGAAATTTTTTTTAAAAAATTTTAAATTTCTCAAAAATGGTAAAAATATTTTTTACAAAAATTTTTGCAAGGGCATATCTTGATAGAATACATAAGTTATAAAAAAAAGTTTTAGTGTAGCATAAAAACTAAAAAAAAATTTTTTGAACGTCCACTGTAGCCTTAAGTAGAAAAAAAAAAGACTTTTTTAATGACCTTTAAAACAACATTTTACAACTATCCATCTTTCTAAAATATTGTAATAATCTTTCAGATAAAAAAGAAAAATAATAATCTAAGAGTATGCAATGGAAAATATATTTAACTCTTAGAATTAATTTTATGTTTTTTCTGACATGATGGTGGAATAGAGTTAAATTATGATCGCAATAATTTAATGTTATATTCTCAACATTTAAGAGATATTTATTAACTCAGCAGTTACAGTTGTATAGGATTAATTTTTTAGAAGGGGAGAAGTACTCTGAGCATTTTAAAATGGAATAAATTACTCGATAAATGTCAAGAGATCTTACTCACATAGATATTTCTGTCTGATTCTCCGAACATCATTCATATATCACTTTGGAAAAAGATGATCCCAAATAAAATTTCATTCATCTTCATAATAATTATATAATAAATGAACGCTCTCCCTATATAATTTTTTTTTCTTCCAAAAATTAAATATTATGCTGATTTCCATTCCTTTTTGACTAGAAATATGTAAAGAAACTTTTATTTTGTTCCTTCAATATGCTGCAGAGTGTTTGTGAAGACTGTCCTCGTTAGTGTATGTTTTTGGAATAAGTGCCAAAAATATAAACCTAATTTCAAACTGATGTTTAAGCGAGAGAAAAAACCAAAACGCGATTAAAATCTAAACGAATCACCTGCAGGGAGGAAAAGCATCCAGTGATTGCCTGGCTAAGTGAAACTTGGATGTGTTTCTAATGGATTGCACATAATGAACTTTTTTCTGTTTTCTCCGGCAATCAAGCAGGTTTTTATATTTTTAATGAACTAGTCAATTTTTCACTTTGTTATGTAGCTAAACTAACTGATCCCCTAAACCCTTTGACGCAGTTTTTGAAATATATTTTTATCATTATTTTGTATTAATTTAGGTAAAAAAAAAAAGTGAACAATATGATACTTAGCATTCTAATAACTTATGGTAATGAAATACAGATGTCTTTTTCTGCATTAAAGGTAAAATCTTCCCAACAATAAATTTGTTCTTATTTAGATCAGATCTAAGTGAAACAGTTATTCATTATTGAAATTTCTTTATTTAAAAAATGAATTATTAATAAATTTTAAATATGACTGAAAAAAACATTTTTAAACTTTCTTTTTAGTGCACATATAATTCAATAGATTTTTTAGTAACTATTAGCCTGCCTTTTGCAATCAAAAACACCTAAATTCATTTTTGCTTGTAATTAGAGAGTCGGGGAAAAAAATATGTAATGAAAAAATGTGTCTGAGCCTTCAGGGAATCTGCGTCAAAGTCAAATATTTTCCTCATAAAACAAATACTGGTTTTGAAGATATGTCTTCCCTTCTCCAACAAATGCAAATGATACGTCGAACATCTTCACTGATTTCAGAGATCTCCTCAATATGAGGCAAATGCTTTAATAGAATACAAAACAGTGAACAGGATTCGATACATTCTAGTTCTGTATTCAGTCTTCATTGATAGAATTAGACAGCGTCTCTGTTCTTAACCCGTTTAAACATTAATTTTAAGATTCTTAATCGCTTCCCTTAACAATTTTTTTTAAAGAAAAAAAAATGCGAAAAAAATCAAATTTTTTTTTTTATTTCATTAATAAATACAAGGAACTTAATCATATCATAGCACACAAGTTTTAAGTTGAAATTTTAATTTTTTTTTATTTGCCATTAAACATTTTATTTACCATCAGTTTACAATCCCGAGTTATCTCGGACAAATGTAAAAAGTTAAATATTCGTCTTTGTATGATAGTTTTTAAAACAAGGAACTTACCAAACGCCAGTGAAGGGATACGCCAATTTTTCTTCACTCTTTTTTTTCTTATGTATATTCAGAAACATTGTAATCGTAAAAAATACACAGTCACAGTGAAAGTTTGAATGAGGTCAAGAAGAGAGGCCAACACTGAGTCATCTTGCGCATTTCGTGCCCGTTCATGTTTCATCGAATTTATGGGTAGTTCAAGTGTATGGCCAATTATTTACAGTAGGTAACACTTTATAAATCCCGCTCACCTTTCTACCCAATAAATGAATGGGTCTTAAAATGGACACTAGTTCTCTAATTTCTTTTTCTCAGGACTATACGAATCCAGAGTCCGCTTGCAATCGAAAAAAATACGTGTGCAGATCCATAATCCGACAGCAAAGCTTAACATACAGCAGATCTTTTTTTTTCTTGTTGCTTCCAAGCCCAGTAAAAACAAAACGCTACTAGACACATTCCGAGTTTTCTCGGGATAATCAGGGGTTAATGCGAATACATTTTTGATAAGAATTCTAAAAATAGGTATAGAGGGCGGGGATCACGAATTTAAAAAGAATTTTAATTTTTCGACTAAAAAGATCAATCATTTTGGGGGTCTTTACGACAGTTATTTTACCCCTTTTTTGCACATCCACCACCTGAAGTTTTGCGTATTGATAAATTAAAAGTAATCCCTTAACATGACGTTGTGAGTCCTCAACTTTCAAGAAAAGCAGAGTGAGCTCCCAAAGATAATTCCAGTGTTTTAAGCACTGAGCGATCTCAGCTTGTTTTTAAATAAAAGTGGATGAAAACTTACTTCATATAAATATATCGATACTTATGAAAAGGAGTCGTTCTCTTTTTATATGAAATAAAATTTCTCTCTTTTTATAATACTTAGTATTATCCGATACATTATAAGATAATGACTATTTTATGTGCAAAATATCCATTGATGCTTTTAGAAAAAGACAATTTTTCTATTGTTTTTAAGAAATTCAAGGAAAAAAAAAGAATACTGGTTCAAATAGTTTATTCTAGCAAATCAGTAAGTTTATATTGATCCTAGAAATTTCAACAGAATAAGTCAGTTTTGATAGAAGCTAAATATTCTTAGTCTTAAACGCAACTCTTAATTCATATTTTTATAAATAAATAAAAATTGTTTAGGGGTCGCAAATCAATATTGATAAAATGTGACTGTTCATTTTGAAGGCGGGTTGGAAAATATAAAAACCAGATTGATGACTGGATGAAGTCTGGAAACGATTCTAATAATAGCTAGTTCATCTCCAGTAATCAAATACAGTACAGAACCCGTTATCCGGAAAACCAAAAAACCGGAACGAAATTCGATAAATTTTCCCGCCATTTAAATTTTTTTTTTTTTTCCCTCTTAAGATTTTTCTTCTTTTTTTGAAAGATGTTTACCTTACCATCATTTTGGAAATAATCATTAGCGTATTACTTCGTTTTTTCAAGATTATTTCCAAATACTTTTTTTTTTGTTGGGTTTAACAATAAAAAAACAGCTTTTTGTAGCGATTCAGAAAACCGGAAAAATCAGTTATCCGGAATGGCGATGGTCCTGATCGTTCCCTACTGTAGCTTATACGTTTTTAATCTCGGCATTCTCTATAATGATTCGTTAAGTTTTGATAAAGTTTTTTTTCTTCCTCGTTTAAATAATTGAAGTCACCCAATGTGCGTGTTATTTTTCTTTCAAATCAAAGATTCTAAGTTCGTTGATTTCGGAACACTCTGTAAGTAATTATTTGTCATTTCCCTCTTCATTTTGTTTAAAATTTTTATATTTTTTTAATTCTTTATATCGTAAATCGTATTGTGTTACAGTAGATCGCATTGAATCTGTTACAAATTTACATTCTTATGGTTTTTAATCCTTTATGTTGCAGTTGAACATTCCTCTAAAGCAGAAAAACATTGTTATTTATTCTTCAAACTAAGTGCCAGCATCTTTTTCTTTCATGGTTAGTGAATTAGTAAATAAAGGCTCATTTTAGCATTTATTTTTTCCTGAAAGCAAAAATTTTCGTTTAATGTTTTAATTTATAGTACTCTGTCTTGTTTAATAGATACTATTGTATAGTATTGTTTTGTCTTATTATTCCAAATGTATGGTTGAAATCATGTCAAATTTTAACAGCTTGCTTTTTAAATAGATAAATTTTACTTACAGGGAAACATTTTGTCTAAAATATCATTATAGGCCAGTTCCAAGTAGTTGAACACGGAAATAAGTAGGGAAAGGTTTGCCCCTTCTCTCGAGGTGAGCTATCTCGATCCAGAGGTAAATTTTAAACATTTGGCTCTCTAAACAAGAATTTTTTTCTTATGCATCTTTTATGCCGACTCGTATAACAGCAAAATAAATGAGATAGGACCCATAATTTAGAAGTTATATAAGAGGTTTCAAGTATGTAAAACATATTTTTTATTATACACATTAACGTGTCTAAAATACGTATTTAGACAAATAAGTATTGCTTACGACTTATTTTACACTGAATCGTATAAAACCAAAATTAAACTGATAGAACTAATACTTCCAAAATTAACTTATGCATAAAATGTATAATTTCGTACTTACATCTACCTACAATTTTGATATTGCTCTATGGAAAAAATAAAGTAAGTATTGGATCCAATGTAATCTTTCACACTGGCAAAACTCTAATAGATCAGAAGTTATGAGAGTTTCAAATATTAAAGCCACAATTTTTCGCTTGTACCTTATAAAACAATTATTAGTTCTAAACTTACTCGTGATGTTATAGAATTAAATGTAAACAATCCCTCACTTGTGTAGATGTTTCAGTTTACTCCCCTGAAGAAAATAAAGATGGTGGCTTAATCTAACCTCGGGTGAACCTTAATCGAAACCTATTTTTGGCCGCTTATACCGAACGCTTTCAATATGTTCACATCGACATTGTTGGCCCCTTGCCAAGGTTTTAGATACTTGCTAACGATGATTGACCGTTTTTCAAGATGGGATGAAGCACTACCTGACGGATCAATTAGCAGAAACAGTAGCAAAAAGGCACGATTTCAACCTAGTTTTCTCGTTTCGGCGTACCACAACGTATTACATCCGATCAAGGACGCCAGTTTGAATGCCTACTCTTCTCATCGTTGATCAGATATTTGGGATTTTAAACCTCTAGGACAACTGCTTACCACCCACAATCTAACAGACTGATTGAGCGTCAACACAGAACTATAAAAGCCAACCTGAGATGCCATTTGCAACAAAATAAATCTTAGGTAGACGCTTTACCTTTTGTTCTTCTCGGATTACGTACGGCACTAAAAGAAGATATCGGATATTCTTCAGCTGAGCTTCTGTATGGAAGTCCTCTCTGTTTACCTGGAGAATTTGCTACTAAGATCCCTAATGTCACGCACTCAGACTTCGTGTCGGCAACGACTACTCATGGCACTAAAGCCGTATTCGTTTCAAAACAACTTTCGAATTGCTCGCATGTTTTCATCTACAATAATGCTGCCCCTCCATCATTGTAACCAGTTTATCTTGGTCCTTACGTTGTCAAGCACCGAACATCGAAATACTTTGTTATTGAAATCAATGAAAAAGTCAAAAGAATTTCAATTGATTGACTAAAGCTATGCTTTACTACACAGGACAATATCAAGCATTCGCTTGATACTCACAAACCAAGGGTTAACACAGATTCACACCCTCAGTGCGAACCCCCGGACCGGATCTCGTCCTCTGACAACCACACGTAGTGGAAGAACCGTCAGGTTTCCACCTCATTTAAAGGATTATGTTTCTTAATAGTTTCCACTGGGAAGGGAGTGTGTAGCGTCCTCTATGCTTCCTCTTTAATTTCCAACCTCTTGTATATATATATATTTGTTTTGTGGTGAATGGCATCATGCTTTTGCTGCTGTTCCAAAAAAGTGTAAAATTTCTGTCGTCATTTATTTTACTATTTGTATTCTTGCTAAGGATTGAAAAATTTAAAGGAAAATTATTCAGCCTAAAACAGCCCCTTCAACAGGTTAAACTGATAGTTCCACTTTGTATATTTTTCAAGTGAATGAAATTCTTAATCAAGTAATAAATCAACATTTATTTTATTTTAAATATAAAGCAATAGAAGTCTTTTTAATTTTAGTTAGTTAATTTTCTAGTGTACGTATGAAA
Source organism: Parasteatoda tepidariorum (assembly GCF_982258835.1). Classification (NCBI taxonomy): domain Eukaryota; kingdom Metazoa; phylum Arthropoda; class Arachnida; order Araneae; family Theridiidae; genus Parasteatoda; species Parasteatoda tepidariorum. The sequence goes on along the minus strand of NC_141755.1, from coordinate 1,468,797 downwards.
CAATAGTTTTAAGTGTCAAAAATAATGTGTCCTATGAAATGTTTTAGAGAAATGCAATGAAGAACAACTTTATACAAACATTTTAATGAACAAAAACAAGCAAACAAAAAAATGTTAATGAATGAGAATGCACTCTTATATTAAAAATGTATGCAAACATTGGGTTTGCTTTCGTTAAGAAATTAATAGAGAATAAGCTATGATTAAAATAGTTCATTAAAAATACAAATATTGAGGAATGGTCATCCAAAAATAAATCATCCTCCACAGATGAGAAAACATTTTCTATATAAAGCATTGATGAAACTCTAGATTTTCTAAAAAGGTAACCATTAAAATATTAGAATTCATTAAAATGTTTTATGAAATTAAATATATTTTCAAAGAACCTATTTTCAGGGAAAGTCCACTTGGCACTTGTGTTTGCAAAAATACCTGAAAAGCACTCATTTCACCGAATGCTCCATTAAAGTAACGAATTCCTTTTTTACTAAATCAGATCTCATAGCGACAGGCTTTGACTATTTTAAAAATATGCACTATACATCGCATAAAAAGGCTTTGATCAATATTTTCAAAAGGCAAGCCACATTGTTTTGAAACATCTAATGGCCACTCAATAAATTAGGTAGTTGGAATGTTAACGGAATAAATATATTCCAGTCCAACCGCTAACCATTATTTACGTTAATGATATGATAAAAAGGAATAGTGTTAAGAGTTAATAATAGAATACCAGCTTTCTCTCCACAAAGACTTTTATCCTGGTATCACAGTTAGAAAAACAAGGAACTCGCCAGTTCCTTACGATGGCAGTTTGTATAATGCCGGATTATACTTTAGTAAAGCCTCATCACCTGTTAAAGAGTCAGCAGTAATAATTATCTATACAATTTAACTTTTCATTTCCATCGTTCTCTTTCTCGCCTCACAGGTTCAGTTTTGCTGGAAGAATTTGTGAAGGAGGGGGTGCGACGCACCGTGGGAATTTTGGTGCCGCTCCCTCGCCCGGATGTCTGAGACGAGGCACTGGGAGTGCGTTGCCTGGCACCAGATGACCCCATCTTACGGGCTCTGTAGCTATCGACATCGTTGGCCGAGAGATCGCTGGCCGCTCGGCTCGGCGGACGACTGGACGGCCTGCTCGACGGCTTACCATTACGGGTACTGAAACCTAAAATATAATTTTATTTTTTAATGACAGCACAGTTGGATAGTAGCATTTGTATCCATGTAAATTTCAAAAGCAGATTTTCATTTTTAAACAGTTTTTCATGTGTGGTAAAAAACAAACACTCCTTACTTTTTTAATTAAAGTGTTTCTGTTGAAAGGAAATAAATGTCACACATTTTCGAAATACAATTTTAAAAAAATAGTGAGATTCTGAAAATAATTCTATGCAGCATAGATCTAACTTGCTTTTGATCCATACTGTGGAATCAGGGTTGGGTTTTTGCCATGACAGTCGTAAAAACCATCAAAAACCTACTGTTTTCTTTAATTTATGGCATATAGCGGACAGTATATTATTTTCACATAATTGCCCTTATAAATGAATGTTGTAAATGATTGCTATTGATTTTGAAACTATATACATGTATTCTTATAGAAGGATATAAATTCATACAGAAATATTGTAATATACTTATTGAAAATAGTGATACTTACTTTTATCATTATAGCTTGATTTGCAAAGGATTCAAAATTTTGCACTTCTTAATTGTTAGAAATAAACAAACAAAAAAGCTTGGAACTATTAATAAATTCAAGAACTAAAAAGAAGAATTTAAAATTTGGCATTTCTTAAATATTAGAAATAAGCTAAACAAAACTTTCAAAACTTGCAACTACTAATAAACTCTAAGTCAAGAATTACTGCAATTACTGCTATTTTGTCAAGTTAAAAACTTTTATTCAGTTGAAAAAGCACATTAAACGAAACTTAATTACAAACAGAATTACATGTTCAGTAGTCAGGGTCACTGTGTCGAAGTATACGATAGCACGCGACTAATTTTGCACATTTTTCATTGCCCAGTCGATTTCTGAGTTTAGTATGGATGAGTCCTTCAACATTGCTATTGCAATGTTTCAAGGAAACTCTAAAAGGATTTCCCAGGCTTTTTCATGTCTCATTTCTGTGTAAAATATTGAAAGCAAAATTGATAAAAAAAAGTTTATTTTATGAGGCTTTCTTTTTATGTGTACATGTGTTTCTCAAAGCAAGATTTTATGAATGAAAGTAATCAATGTTGACATTCTTCAGTAATGTAATATGCCAAACAAAATGATGCTTGGAAATGTTGAAAATTTTGTTTAGTATCCTAATATTTTACTTCAAATAGTATGTTTTGATATAATCATGTTGGGAAAATGCAAGAATCTGTTCTTAAATATCTTTTAACAACTTTGTTTTCTAATTTTATTGCCTAAAAATGAATTAATTTTAAATTATAAGCAGCTAAACTTAAATAAAAAGAATTTTACCAAAACTATGGGTTTTTGACAGAGGGTTTTTTGACATGACAGTAAAAACCATGGTAAAAACCGTCATGTGTCAAAAACTTGCCAACCCTGTGTGGAATGAACACAAACAAGTTGACATAGTGTACGGTATGTTTATTGGGAAAAACAAGCAGCTACACTGAAAGTGAATTGTAACTCAATGATACAAAAAATGGACCATTTCTATATATTTCTTCAAAATTTTCAATTTTTCAAGAAGTAAATAAATAAAAAGATTGAAATACATTTAGTAGACACAAGAAGCAGATAATATTTATACGTACCTCCTGGAGTCAGTCGGTTGGGAGTTCTAGACTTTGCTGATTTTGAGCCAAAACTACTATCTGCATCACTATAACTGAAGTCACTAGCAGAATCGTTGCTTCTTTGCTTACTCATGGGAACACTGCGTTCACTTTTTTCTCTTACCTTTTCATTCAAAAAATTTAAAGAACACAAAATCATTAAAAAATTACAAATTAGAATATATATTCTTTTAAAAAGTGGTTAAGGAGATGCTAAAATTAAAATATTTTAAATTAAGAGAATTAAATTGAATACAAAAAAAAAAAAAAAAATTCTTTAATCCTTTTGATACTAAGCAGTTTGTTTTCCTTCACCCTTGCTTTATCTGTACAAAATTAAAATTGAGATCTGTATATGTTATACAATTAAAATTTTTTGACAATACATGTACTCCCAAACTTCTTGAAATTTTTTAAATTACAATTCAAATTCATAAAAATAGAATTTCCATGAAAAATGTAAAGGGAATCAACAATTCTGCCGATATTGCTTTATTTTAAAATCGAAATCCAGACCTAAAGTAAAATAATACCAATTAAAAATTCTTTTGACTTTTATAAAAAAAAAAAAAGGTAAAAAAGCTTACAGATTAAAAACTTGCAGTTATAAAAACCCATACACACAAACTTCTCATTCCTTGTTTCAGCAATGAATTAATATTCTTAAACTAAATAAATAAATAAACATTATGGTGTTCCTTCTTTCTATTATTTACAACAGTTTGTGGTACTTTTGTGCTGAATGCAACACCTTTCTATTACAGTTTTATGATTTTTATTTACACTACACAGATATGTGAAATACTTCATATAATTTTTGATCTAGAAGTTTGGATTTCCCCTCATGAAAAATCGATTTTTTGTTTGTTTGGGAGAAACATTTAAAATTATTAGTTTGAAGATTAATTAAGTTATGAAGTTAAATACAAAACAGACATTCTCGATTTTTTTTTTTTTTTTTTGATATATAAGAAGTCATAACTCTTGAATGTTTAGAAAATTTAACTAGAATGGTTAGAAGTTCAATAACTGTAACATTATTTTTGTGTTTTTCGCCATATCCTTAAAACTAACTGAAACTTAAAAAAATGTCTCAAACTATTAATCTAAAGCCTTTTTATCTTGATAAAAAAAAATTACTTAACGCAAAACAATTTTTGTAAATAAATTTTAAATTTTTTTTCTATATTTATTAAATATAGCATTGTTTTAAACCATCTATTTTGCATTATGTTTTCACAAAAATTTGATAGTTTCTGTTAATATATTTATTCATAGAAAATGCATGTTAATTTCCAGTTTTGAAAGTTAAATGACATTTGGCGCCAATTTGCCTATGGTAAAAGTGTTCTTTAAAACCATGAAATTCGCAACTCATTTTATAAAAACTAGATTCACAAGTGACTCAGGGCGCACTTTTTTTATTGTAGTTTTTAACAGCCCCTTTGTAATAAGGTCAACTGAATAACTTCTGCATTTTATTTAAAAACGATTAATATGCTTAGTGAAAAATATAGAAAGTAAGAAAGTATGATTAATTTAGAATCTCTTTCAATTCATTAAGGCTGTTTTTCAAAGGCTTCTTCTATCATATGCAAATTTTATTTTATTGTGTGTTTGTAAAAGCCATTCTTAGCTGTTGCATTAAATTTTGATGATTACAAATATGTAAAATGTCAACATGAAAAAAAACAACCAAAAAAAAACATATATTAAAAAATAAGAAGAATTTTTAATCTCCTTTTCTAATATTTGAAAAACTGCTTGAACACAGCACTGTTTCTCAAGGCATGAATAAAAATTTATTATTTTTATTTTAAATAATATACACTATTTTGACAATATGAATTTGCAACAGCTAATCATGAGTGTTAAGTCAAGTTTGTCAGCACTTTTCATGGTCATTATGAAGAAGGTCTCTTTATCAAAATGAAGAAATGCTAAAATTTTGTTAAAGTTAGCATTTGCCAACTCATGTTTTAATAAATAAAAAAGTTTTTCCAACGCCGCATTCACTGGGGCTTATAAAACTGTGTATTTTTTTAAAAAGTTTCATTAACTTTCAAGTTCTAAAGCTCAGATAATTCATTTCAGTAAAATTATGGCTTTATTTCAAATACTGTAACCGCATTAGCTACGAAAAATGTTGCTGAACATAATTTTAAAATGTTTTTTCCTTTTATTCTTTTCAACAAGATAGTAAGGGCTTTGAAAAACGCCTTTAATGATGCATAAAGATGAAGAGAGTTTTACCCAATGGAAGACAGGAATACGAGATCCCTCTTCAGAGGGGACAGGATTATAAAAAGAAGGCTCTGGTGTTACAACTGGAAGACAGCGTAGAAGAAGGCAAGGAGCTGAAACAGAGGCTGCTTTTTGAAGAATGATCTCAAAAGTTATTATTTTTCGTTCAAGGAAATGTTAAAAAAAAAAGCTGGTAAGTGCAGTCACTCGCATGCAAATGAAGGAGAGAGGTTATTGAATAACAACTGGACAGCTTCAGACAAATTGTGACGTTCCAAACGAAAGGGGAAATAATAAACTTAAAAGGTTTTAGAGATATAAGAGGAAATAATAACTTAAAAGGTTTTAGAGATGCAACTAGAGCAATGAATAAATAAAAGTTTGCAAAATGATTATTTTTGAATAAATAAGCATCACAAACAAAATAACAAGCATTCAAAAAAGATATCTGCAGATAGAGGATCGATAAACATGCTCTACTTAACACTATTTTTCTATCATTGAGGCACTAACGATAAAAATTGTAGAATATAGATCTTTATACAAAGTTTTAAAATATAGTGAAACCTCAGTTAAGCTGACACTCTTGGGGCCAAACATTTTGTCTGTTTATGGGAAAGGATACACTAATAGCTAAAGAAATAAATTGTTTTTAGAATGATTGCAATGATATTCAAATAATCTCTAATAACTATTTACATTGATATTAATTTAATTTTAATAAAACAATGATAATTTACAATAAACTTATAATAAATAACAAGAAATTTGATACATTTACATGCCTTTGTTTTAAATTTATTCAGTTGAAAAGAAAGATGTGATCGAAGCGATTTGCCGTATCTTTATGAATCATTTAGAATTTTTACACCCATTTCATCATTTTCAGATAGACAAAAAGTATCAGTTCCTCAATACAAGTTTCATTATCATGCAAAGTTTTCTTTTTGGTTCCTTTTCAGAAAAGCATTAGTTTCATCATTATCGCTCTCAATGTCATTATTTGCGAACCTATTTTAATCATTATTATTCATTCCATACTCTGCGTAATGCTTACTAAATGATAACACTTTCACCAGTCAAGCAAAACAAATTTGTTTATTCAGAAACTGGATCATCAGAATTTGTATCATGTTTCTTATCAACACTTGATAGAAAACGTGACAAGTAAAAAGGCACCAGTTTTATTCACAATCGATCTTTTGTCAAAAGTCAGAATAAATCTTTATGAACTCCTACATGATTATATTTCTGTTCTAAATTTTTTACCCAACTGTGTTAAGTACAGGTGTCAAACTGATTGGAAGATTAAATAAATTAAAGAGCAGTTAATACGTCATTTAATTTCAACTTGTGGGGTCATCTGTGTTGTCAAGAAGAAAATATATATATAAATTAGAATTTAACATAGAAGTAGTTTTATTTTCAACTTTAGAAAAGGTGGTGTCCGGTTTGAACACATTGAAAATAACATTTTGGAGCACAAATGACAGTCTGTGTCCGATTACAAGAGAGGGTACATTAGGGTTTATTCATAGATTCACAGAGAATTAAAAATATTTCCGAAATGAGAACCGTCCATTTTGCAGGAGTGTCTGCAACATGAAGTTTCACTGTATAAATTTCCTTTTTTTTTTTAAACGTAAAATACGCAAATAGATAATATGAAATAAATAACATTTGGAAATTAGCTAAACTAATTGATAGCCATCTTTAAAAAGTGGTATTTAAAATAAATATATTCTTCCAAAGACTATTCATATTTTGAAGTTTAGTAAGTTTTGAACTTTGAAATAAAGGTCATTTTGAAGTTCATAACAAACAAAAATGCGAATTTTACAAAGATAACACTAAATTATTCAATTTTTAATTTTATGAATCAGAGTTTTAAGAGAGAAAATTACAAAAAGAAATCTGCACTATGAATATTTGCACAAGGATTAAAAAAAAAGAAATTCTATTTAGGGAAGGGGAAGCTTTATGCTTTCAGCTAATTCAGTGCAAAGCTTTTACAATCGTTGTAAAGAAATATTACTCACACGTATTCTGAAAAGTGGCAAACCAATCATGATAACAGCACAGAGCTATGAATTTAAAAGGCTTTAAGGCCGTTGATACATATTTCAGAAAAACAATTCATACAGAGATTCAAGTAACAGATGCAAAAGTGGAAATCGAAGGAAAGAAAATTAAAAACCAAAAATTAACTCAAATTGCAAAAATTGTGCAAATAAACATTGATTAAAGTATAAAGTACCAAAAAAAAAAAGCTTTTATTATTTCATTAAAAAATAATATTCATTCATTAAATAAATATTTTGATTCATTAAATAAACAATAAAACTAACCATTTCAAATTTACCTTTTATGAGTAGAGCTTTAAAAGATTCGATTTTACATTCTGTAGGCAAAATTGAAGAACAAGATGAGTGTAACCATCGTTAAGAGCTCCATAATTTAAAATTAGGCCAAATTAAAAACATCATAATATAAACTCTTTCCTTTATACTAATTTTGACAGGCAATAACTATACTGAGAAACTGTTAATGCACTGGCTGTATAGTGTTTTGTTGAGGGCAAATCGTTGAATTAAGAATTTAAGCTGTCTTTTGAAAGCCTTTTTTTTTTTAAAGGAAATAACGTTTATTTAGGTATAATAGGATATTTTTTTAACTAGTGTGAGTTTTTAGCAGTTATTCATGACTTTCAGGTCCATTTTAGCGTATCATTAGACAATGTTCTTTAAACTAAATGGCATACTATAAAGAGAAACTGCAGTTTGTGAAAATAAAAAGCATTTATGACCTAATTTTTAAAAAATTATTAACATTAAAGAAGTTATTCCCGTACTGGGCTCATTCATTGAAAATTATTCATCGATTTTGTTCACTTCTAGCTAAGTATCACCAAATTGGTTATTTTTTTAAAAAAAAGTTTAGCAACTTTTAAAACATACATGCTATTTGTTTGTTTTAAAGCCCTTTTAATGGCAAGATATTTTTAGACAAAAAAAGTGAACCACTAAACTGTTCATGAAGTGATTGTATGGTTATTTCAGATTAAATATTTATAGCTTGTATAGGATTAGTATGAACAAACCTTTGTTATGGGACCCGTTGCAGGCAATCGATTAAAGGATGCACTTTGGGAAGACTGTGATGAATTGGGACTGGCTTTAGGTTTAAAAGGTTGAAGTGACTGACTAACACCTTCTGCCAGTATGAATTGTTCTCTCAGTTCAAGATTCGTTCTACCTTTGGCTAAATAAGAAAGCAACTAAATTCATGCAAACATGCACAACATAAAAAAAAAACAAATAACTGAAATAAATATTCAAAAAGTGCATAGTGTTGATGCTCTACAAGATTTACACATTTATTCTAATGGGTAAAACAAACACACATAAAATATATAGATTTTCTAATGGTATACTTAACTTTTTGTATTTCAATTCATTTTATAATGTAACTTAGAGTATAACTTTAAAAATTAATTATATGTATCTAACTATCTTCATAATTATCAATATAGTTTAAAGTAAATAATTATAGCAAACTTTTTAAATCCACCCAACGTAGATTTATTTACAGTTAATCTTTAATTTTCTAGCTCGATTTTTAAAAACATTTCCTTTGAACATTACAGTTAGAAAATATAATTTAAATAATCTAAAAATTTAAAAGTGCCCAGAAAATAATACTGCTGAGACAATGAAATACGAATAAAAATAATACTCATTCTTAAAAATACTCAGAAGTTGAAGAAATGGTTTGGATACTAACAACTTTTCTGTGAAATGTCGAAAATTAGTTTGAATGCAACAAATATTAAAATTAAAAAATGTGAGGTCAAAAGGATAATAAGTTAAATTTCGCTAATTTCATTCATTTTATATAAACCTATAGACCTTTATATTTTACCTTATATGAACCTTTTATATAAGAAGGGCTATAATCTCATTTAAAATAGGTTGCAAATAGAATAATTAATTTCACATAAACACATATTCTAAATAAAAGTACACCATAGAAAGTTAAACTAGGCTAGCAAGATATAAATAAGAGCTAAAAAATGAGTAACAAGTAAATAAGGGTTTCAGCATTTCTCTGAAAAAGTATAAAAAATAAAGTGATAAAAAAAATAAATAAATGAGTGCAGTAATTGCATGCTAAAAAAGCAAAACTTTTTATTTCTTCCCACTTTCAGTCAAAGCTTTTAATTCTCTTTTTGAATTTAACATTCCTCCTCACTGGAACTTTGTGCCTTCTAATAATTTTTATTGAAACAATTTTTACCAAAAAAAAAAAAAAAGAGAAAGATCTAGAATACTAGTTTTGGTAATTATCTAAATAACTGTTCATATCTAAAGCAAGTTTTATTAGGGTTCTAAAAATGTTGAATTTAGTTATGGTTCACATATTTAACCCTCAGTGTATGGCTCAGTTTTTATACTTTCCATTTCTGGGGAGATTTTCTTTATCTACATATGTTACAATTCACATCTTTATCGGTTGTTTTAAAATAATACAAGAATTTATTGGCCTTGACGTTTTCAAAAAATATATAATACTACCATTATACTATTCAGTGTAATACTATTTCAACAGGCAGGGTTTATAAGTGAAAAAATTCATGCAATATTTTTATTTTCAGGAGAATATAATTTTTAAATATTTTATCTCAAAAAATTTTGCAGAAATTCTGTAATGAAACAGAAAATATAAAATAAAAGCTCAGATTTATGGAATAACCTAATCACTATCTTCATAATCAAGATATTTTCGTCTGTTATTCCCATATAACTCGGCAAATCCATATCTTTCATAAATGCTTATTGCGAGAAAGAAAAACAAAATATGCAACTCACAAATACGAACGAGAAAAAATCAAGCAAGAGAAGAAAAAAATCTGAACCCTCTAGTGGCAGCGAAAATAAGCATCAAATGATATTTTTTTAACCTACACCGGGAAATAGCGGGATCAGTATTGAAACAAGGGGGGAAAATTCTTAGCCCGCGATATTCACGTGACCCGCAGTCTGGGATGAAACTGATACCCAGCTCAAATTGCGAGAGCCGTACGGGGAGGGTTAATAATAACTAGAAATAATTTATTTTTAACCATGAATATAAGGCAAACATTCATTTATAACAGCAACTTTTTAAGTAACAAAGGTAATAATATTCTTTTCCAGTGAAGAGGAGTGTGGTTCAGAGGTAAATAAGTAGAATTATTTTGGCGTAGTTGAGATTCCAATATTTGCTGTAATAATATAATATTGTATGCAGATACTTGACATAAAGCTTACCTCTGCAGGGATCATTCTTTACCAAAAATTCATCTAACGCTACCCATCCTCCTCCAACTCTTACCATTACAGTACTGCGTAAAATTCGCACTAACCGCAACTTTTGAGACTCACCAAACTAGAAAATATTCAAAAATTTTAAGAAAAATAATATCAACATTTGATTGCAAAAGTTTCAACTTTTTATTTCAACAAATTAAAAATTCTTTAAAATATTCAGTACAAAGATTTTTTTTAAAATTTTGAATTTACTTGTAAAGATGATTACAACACTACGTAACCATATAGTATGATAACTATCCATAAGACTGGATACAAAATTCTAGTAAACTATTATCATAATAACAAAAAAGATATAGACTGTTGAAGGTAACAAAAAGAAATACATCACAAGTAAAAATAAATAATATTAATTCATCTTTTTAAACATAACAGTCTTTAATCTGTATTTTCCAATGGTATATAAAATTGCATATAAATTAAAGAGGCTGTTAACAAATCAAATTTTTTTTGTAATTAAATTAAATTTATTAAAACTAACAAATTGTAACTGCTTCACTTGCCATTTTTTATATTATTATATAAAAAGAACTGAAAAATAACATCCATGTTTAAAGTTGAAAATGTATTATTTTTTTAAAGTAAGAAATCACTTTATTTTATCGCCAGTTCAGCATCAGTTTGGGAAATCTCAGGAATCACTCGTCATCCGAAATCACTTCCATTCTATTCTGTGGGGTGAGGAGTAGTTATCGACAATCTCAACCTTCATGGATGAACATAAAATTGAGTTAACATGTCTTATATACTAGTGAATTATATTTTTGTAGTGGTAGATACACTACCATCGTCTTAAAAATATCTGCATTAGTTTTGATATCTTTTTTTTCTATCCTTACGTCTCCAGCATCTGATCGGGCAAAACACATGTTCTGCCCTGAAATTAAAAGCTCTCAAATAAAATTTACTAATCAAAATACTGTTTTGTTTTCTGCTGACTAAAAATTAGATAAAACAAACCGTATCGACAATTTCGGATATGATGGAATTATTTTGGGTAATAGTTACTGTAATACAGATGAAGCCAAGATAACTTTGGATAGTCAGAGAAGTGATTAAAAAAAAACAACCCATAACATTAAAATTGAACTTTTCAGTTTTGACTGAATCACACATACCCTGTATTTGCCTTCACCAACTTGATATACTTTGAATCGTTGAGCACATGTACATTCAGCAACTTGTCGTTGAACTTCATCTTGTATTTTTTCAGCTTCTGTCAGTGGTCCCTTCTGCGTAAAAAGAGATAAAAAAGTGTGTTGAAGAGTAAATCAAATAAAAGATGTGAAAATGTTTGATCGATACTTTTAAGAAATCGTACTTCTCGATCAGGTCGAAGAGTATCTATGTATTCTTTGTGGTCAATGAAGCCATCACCATTGCGATCAAATATTTCAGCCACCCTTTCCATTTCTAAGCGACTAGTTGGGAATTCTGAAAATGCATAGAGATTTTTAGAAGTAAGTTTTGAGTAAAATATTCATTAATTTTGAGAATTGTATTTAAATTACTTAGAAGTTTTTATATACTCTTCATGAAATAATTTTTTTTAAATTTACTACTCAATTTGGTGTTATTTTAAGATGGTTGGATATGCAAGAAAACTACATAGTCAATGCTGATATGTTTGATGTGAAGGTAAAACATACATAATGAGAAATTATTTTTAGTCATCCAGCAAGCAATAAACTAGTTCAGAAAGTTATAAGTTTTCCTTAGTACTCTATTTTTGTTTTGGTAGACAAAGTCTAAATTCATCCCACTTTTTAAGGGAAAAAACTAATAATAGTGACACATATTTTAATACAAGCTAAATCTTCTAATACAAGTTTAAATTTGGAATATTTAATAAAATTATGACAAATATTACTTTTAAAATTTTTAAAATGCAGTTTTTAAATTTAAATTTTTAACACATATTTTTGTAAAAGTAAGATATTTATAAAAATAAATAATTCAGACTTACTAGATTTCAGAATGCCTTCAATAAATTCTTCTTGAGTTACTTTTCCGTCATTATCTTTATCAATTTTTCGGAACAAATCCATTACTCTGGATTTTTTGTTATTCATCCATGCCAGGAACTGAAAATGAAACAAAATTATCATTAAAACAAAATATCAGTTTTAATTTTTACAAACAAAATTTCGAAATCTTAGAAAGCTATTACAAAATATACATAAATATAAGCTGAAAACTAAAAATACAGGATTTTCTTCTAGAATACAGCTTTCAATTTTGATTAAAATTTTTTTAGACCTTAAACAAAAAAGTTTATAATGAATGCAAAACTTTATGCCAGATCTAAAATGAAAAAAAAAAAAAATTTGTGCCTAAACAAATGATAGAAAATACATTATTGATTAATAAATGCTTCTTTTTAAATTTTTTTATACATATATATACATGAAAAATGTGCTAATTTTCATTTGAATTCAAATCTTTTCAAACTACCTTATAGTTATGAATAATTATAATCTTTTACAATAAATATTTATATACCTTTTTACGCCATTCATCAAAATCAAAGTTCTTTATTCTTTCCAGCTGAAAGTAAAAAACACAATTAATGTAATTATTTATTTTTATATAAAGCTTAGTCTGTGTTTAATTTTACTATTTTCTTAAAAATACCTCTTTAAGATAGTTCAGTTTATCTTGAAGTCTGCGCTGTCGCTCCATAGCTAGAAGCCAAACATTTCTCCACCTGTCTACAAGCTCCCTAGCTCTAGGATTTTTAATTTCAGGCTCAAAACCTTGACGGTTTCTAGAGGAAAGAAGCAAACAATTTTAACCAAAAGTTAATACATTATAAAAATCTTAATTTTTCTATGAAAATACAGTAAGATCTCGATTATCCAAAGCTGCTACGAGTAAAATATTTGGATAAGAAAGATTATTTAAGGTAATGTGGTTTCTTTAAAAATTTATTTTTACAATGAAAATAGCTTTACAAAACTACTATAATATGCTGTAAAACAGTTTATTTTTAAAAACCAACAAAAAACGTTTACTTTTTACTAACATAAAATATTCAATTATATATAGTCATGCAGTACTAGGAGTCTTTTTTTTTCTAAATCTTGTATGCCTCATGTGTAGAGGCATTTACTTTATAAACCAGAGAGTCTCACTTTCTATTATTTCAGTGTTGCTGTAGTAAAATTTATTATCGAGACTTTGTTCGGATATCAGTTAGTGTACAGTGTGTGAAAAAAAATTGACCACCTTGAATAACTTCAATCCAATGATTGCATCTTCACGTTTTAGAGCTTAATCTTAATAGTTCAAGTGAGAGACTTCAGACGAAATTTTAAGCAACTTATAGACGATATTTTAAGTTACCAAATTGGACACAAAAACGTACTTTCTCTGAATAAACATACCTCTTTTTTTGGCAGATTCGATTTTCTGATCTCTTAAATATAGGGGCTATGCGCAATAGGAAATATGGTCCCAATAGTTCGGTCAGGAGAGTGGTACAAAGTTTGGACCCCTTAATGTTAATTTTATTTTTCGCATATCTCGAGATTTTCTTAAGTGAATCGAAAAATCTTTGTACACAATTATAAAATTAATTTTATAATTATATTTAATGATCTCGAAAATTTCTTTTATTTGTAAGGCATAAAATTTTTTGCAAGCATTTTAATGTATGTAATTTTACATGGCAAAATATGAAATTTGAGCAAAATCGGTCAAATGGTTTTTAAGAAGTTGAATAGTTAAAATTTGATTCAAATTTGAACGTGAAGATTCCGTCATTATATCAAAAGTTATTCAGGCGTAGGTTTATTTTTTTGCGCACTTTATTAATACTTTTGATGCTAGTGGCAATTGGCAATTTAAAATTGATTTAGGTGACCATTATATATATATATATATATATATATATATATATATATATATATATATATATATATAATTCCAATTAGGCTGATTTATGAGAGCTGAAATTTTTTTTTATTTTTAGAATTAACTACGGTTTAAATAAAAATGTGATTTGGATAATGAAGATTCTACTATGTGAAGTGTATAATGCTCATACGCAGGTGTTTTGGGTATTGAGGGAGTACTTCTTCCAGATTTGCGATCGTGTGCCGATTCATGCCTTTCACGACCTTTGTCTTTTCCTGGATGACTTTGCTGTTGTTGAGGTGGTTGGCGTTTAGATTGGAAAGCTTTGGTCACCCGCTCAACATCAGGTTGTCGTTTGGTCATGTCATCCATGAATACCTAACAAACAAAATTGATATAGTTTAAATATAATTGATTTTATTTGAAAGAAGTGCAAAATTTAAATTACTTTAAAAGAACCAATTTTGTCACAGAAATGATCATTAAAGAGGGGAAATTAAATTGCTCCTCTAATTTAAAACACTTGAATGCAATATAATGAATATTTAATATTAAAATGCTTAAATATTTAATAAATAACATTTAACTGTCAAACAAAATTGGACTACAAAATGACAAATATAGTAATCTTTAAATTTCTACCAAATTTTGTTAAAAATGAAGTCAGTTAAAAATGCTGAAAAGGGTGTATCTTTATAAAATAAAGTTTAATTACTTGGTGGTCTGCTATGAGTTGTTCAAGAACAGGAATTTCATCTGGTAATGGTTCTGCTTCTAGTGTAGTGAGAGTATTTTCTGCACTGATCAACCAGTTCAAAAGTTCTTCCAAAAGATCAAGAATGTCTCTCAGGGATCTCAGGTGATCATTGAGACGCTGTTCTCGCTGTTTGGCCCACAATGATACCTTACATAATAACTTCTTCATTAATAACATCCATTTAAAGTTATTATGCTAAGATTACAATTCAAAGATAACTTTAACATAGAGATACTTATAAAATTTCAAGTTTTGTTATAGCGTCAATGTTATAATAAAAACTGAAAAATTGCAATTTTTTTAAAAAAACAAATTTTCTTTTTTTACAAGTGTGCTTGCTATAAGTAGTATAGAATTGCTTAAAAATCTAAAAGAGACTTAAAAAACTAAAAAATATGAGCTTCTTAAATCAATAAATTTTAACTTTATACTTTCCATTTAAATGTTAACATATTTGGGTTTCTATCACTATATCTTACAACTTTTCATAAAATACATTTAAGTACTGTCATAAAAGCTTCAATACTTTTTATATTTGTAAGATCTGATGAAAATAAATTATTTTTATTTAAAAAAAAGTCTAAGAATTTTTATCTCTTAATTCAGGAGAAGCTGGGAGAAAAAAATTACAACATAAATCAAAGTAAAAATAAAAAGTTAAATCAAAGTTAGTGAGATCAAATGAAAATGAATAATGTTACTCAAATAAAATATACTCAATATTATTCAAAATAAAATATACTCAATATTATTCAAAATAAAATATAGTACACTACTAAGCAGAAATTTTCGTTGTCATCGAAACTATGTACATGCATATAAAAACAGATGTAAACTGACCTCTTCCCATCGTGATTGAATGATGGTTATCCAATGGCGAATAACCGACACACCATCTGGGTGGCACTTTTTCAGTATTTCTTGAGCATGGGCGATGGTGGTATCTTTGTTCACTTCCTGTTCAATCATCTCTCTCATGAAGTTTTCATGATCAGCTATTTGTTGTTTGGTAGTTTCTTCATCATCTGGCAAGGGACCAGAATATCTAAGCTTCATTTCTGCATCTGACAACCACTCAAGTAACATATGGACAGCTTTATGCAGTCTTTCAGCCTTAAATAAATGTATTCACATGCATTAAAAATATCTAAGAAAACATGTTTATTCTATTAGATATAATTAGTTTTCTGAGAATGTTAATAAATAGAAGGTGATTTAAGATTTTTTTCCTTTAACTTCAATTTAAATTACTTAATATCAAACAATTGTTCTTCACTTAAAAAGCATATATTAATATTCCCAACACAAGTGACAGTAATTAACATGAAAATTTAAAATTGTATTTTGCATGCAAATTATAAGACACAATACAAGCTAACAATGAAATATTTTCAGCATAAAATATGGATTTTTAGTTAAATCTATTTCATAAAAATGATTATGAGCTAAAATATTAATTAATTTTGAGCCTATTTGATTTTATTCTTTATAGCTGTTAAGAACAGCTAGATGAGACATACATTATGTTATACATATATCAAAAATACATTACAATGTTACACACTGTATGATGTTTTTTTCGAATCTGAAAAAGTTTGCTCCATTAATACAATAATAATAAATTGAAACTGTCTATACTTAATACACATTATATACTGCATTAAAATAATCTTGGCATTGAATTAAGAGAAGAAATTTTTTTTTTTCAACAGAGTCTTAAATGAATACTCCCTTATCTGTTAAGAAACTATCAATTTTATAGATATTATGAAAAATATATTGTAAATACAAATGCATACTTCGTGAAGGGCTTCATCAAGCTTTCTTTGTTTTTCTTCTGCCAGATTGGCAACATCAATCCACATTTGATCAAGTTGTGACAACTGTTCTCGAATATGATTGGCATCCTCTTCACTGGCAGTTTCTAACAATTCCCTGGCTGTTCTTCGTACTGATTCCAGATTGTTTGCTCTACTCTTTAATTCATCTTGGAAAGACTAAAATTAAGAAATGAAATTATTTAGATTGAATTCACTCATTACTAAACAGTTTCTGTCTTGGGTTGCATTCATTTTACAATTAGAAATTCGATTCAGGGTCTATCCAAATCCTATTTCAATTGCTTTTTTGGCAGCTTCGAATTTTTTCTCAGTTTTTAAAATATATAATAAATGATAATATTTTTAACATAACAAGATAACAATTTTGAAGCACAAATTTACTTTTTGACTCATTTGCTTTGTGTGGAACTGCACCAATTAATCCATGTGAGAGTCTCATTGTAATATGGTTTTTTTACTTAAAATTTAAGGGACTCTTTTTTTTTTTTCTTTTTTTTTTTATCTTGAGGTTCAGTGTAGATCAAGTTTATTTTTTACTTTTCCCTTCTCTCATGTTTATTCTAGGAAAGAAAAAAAATTTTTTCCCACACAATTCCCTCAATTACAAGCATTTCCCAAATAAAAACTTTTGTCTAAATTTAGCACAATCATTGAGAATCATTGTAAATGTGAGATTAAAAAAGAAATTACTTTATGTTGATCCACAAGAGCCATGACAGTGTCTAGATCTCCATGCAAGAGCTGGTTTTCAGATAAAGTTTTTTTAGCTTTTTCTAACCAATCGATGAGAGCTTGAACAGCATCTTTAAATTGACCAGAGAACAGGAGAGCTTCTTCCAGTTTTCGTTGCCTGAAAACACCAGAGATCATAACAATCAACATTCGAAATAAAACAATCAATATTTGACACAGAATTTTGTGTTTGATTAAGTGTCCGAATTTTTCAAGAACGGAAAAAAAAACATAAAATTGTTGGGTTAATACAGCATCAAAATGATGATTAATTTGCGAAATTTTGGTGATTCAGTCTTCATAAATGATGCCATGTTTGGTGTAGTAGAAGGTTTGTGACATTTTCAATAAATTAAAAATATTTATGCATCCTAATTATTTTCATATTATTAATCATTATTATTGTTATACTCATAAATATGATTAAAACACAGAGAAAAACAAAATTTTGAATATGATTTTATAACAGGGTGCTTTATTTCTAAGCTGCAAATATATATTTATGAAATATAAGCACGGCATGTGACACTTCATAGCAAGGGGGAGTAAAACATTATTTATAAACAGCCCCTACCCATCTCTTATTTAAACACATTGAAGAAATACATAATTGTAAAAAAAAAAAAAGCTTCTTGAGTATCTGCAAAACATGTATCTTCAATGAATAAGATGCACACAGTAAAGAGACTACTTACTTATCAACAGATTTGGCACAGACATTATTCCACTTATTCTTCAGATCATCCATCATATCCTGCAAAACGGGCACATCTACTTTAGGACATTTTTCTTTGAGATTTCTACCAAGTTTCATGGTTCCATCAAAATAGGGTTGCTTTGAGCCAAGAGTTCGCTGAAATTCTTTATGCTTAGCTAACATTTGCTTTATCTTCTCAGGATCATTACCAACGTGGGTAAGTACATCCAGTTGTTTCTCCGCATCATCCAGCCAATGACTGAGATCTGACCAAGCATCATGAAACTAGAAAGAATCAATTGGTAAATTGATAGCGAGAGATTGTTTTAACTATTAACAAATCATTCAACACAAATGTAGAATTTATAAATGGCACCAATGGTATAAAACCAGACTTCTCAACAATAGCTAATAGAATACACATTTAAAAAGAATGTTTAAATATTAAAAAATAGTATAATTAAATACATACTTCCTTTGCTTCTTTGTATCCATGGTCTAAAGCTCTGGTTCTTTCCGCAGCTTTTGAAACAACTCTTTCCCATCTATGTTGAACACTGATCAGTAAGTTCTTAATTAGAATGACATCTTGCTTCTGACTGAAATATTTCAAGTGTGTTCCTTTTTTGTCTAAGTTGAGCATCACTTCTCGATGAGCACTGACTTCTTTTTGGAAAGCCTGTTAAGGAATGTGTGAAAATTAACTTTTCTCAAGCATGTTAGAAAACATGTTTTTGATAAACATGGAAATGTTTGCTTACTTTGTGATCTTCGATTTGTTCGAGTACGACATCCATTACTCTGCTTACTGGCTTCAGACTAGTAAGGAATTTTTCAGCATTTGTGAGCCATTCAACAAAATCTTGTAAGGCTCCATGGAATTCTGTTGCTTCTCTGAGTGCAATCTCCAATTTAATCTGAATAACAAAACAAAATTCGTAAAACATAATTTTGCAAGATAAATTATTTCTATTTTAAATTAAAATCACATAACAATACACAGGAATAATTTTGGCACAGAGTGAAATCCCCGAAAATTTTAGGTGCAAAAAATCGATATCAATTTGTATACCATACATGTTTCACATTTAACATAACTTTTGAACTAACATTTATAATTAAATTATCTACCACTGCATAATATCACACCAAGGTTCTGTTTAAAAGAAATTTGTGTCCGTTAACGGACCCTTCACATAATAATTTATTTTTTAATCGGACCCTTCACAAATGTGTTTATCTTCATTATTGTTTTGTAAATCGAATAAGATGCAAACGAACTAAGTTTTGTTTTCGGCAGTTCCTTTATTTGTCCGAAATGAATATTCAGCGATCAGCAGTATAGGCTAAATACCAAATATCTGTATGTTGCATCTCTAATTTAGTAGCAGCAATTGCTGTTTATTTTTGAAAATTTATTTTTTCAAAATTATAATTTTACAGTGTTGAGCATTGTCTTGTATATTTTTACAATTCTAAAACTCATTGAAAACGTTTTTTGCAATAACAGGACCCCATTTGCCCAAATTCACAAAAGCAGGACCCTGCTTGAAAGAATGTGACTTAACGTTTATTTTATATTCACAAATTACGAGTAATTTTTTCACAATTTTACAAAAACGGACCTTTCACAAAATGTCTGGACAGATCCCTGCACACCTTTAGGGTAACTAATTAAAAAAAAAACTTACTTCTCATAAGAATCGTGATATTGGATTTTAGAATCGCGTCATTGGATTTGAAAATTGCGCTATTGCATTTTAAAATCGCATAAATATGAATCGCGATATTGGACTTTAAAATCACGTGAATATGAATTGCTATATTGGATTTTAAAAACACATGAATATGAATCGCGATATTAAATTTTTAAAGCGTGCAAATACGAATCACAGTACATAATTATTAGATCGCGTGAATATGAATCCCAATGTATATTTTTTAAATCACGGCATTGGGTTTTTAAACTCGCTTGAACACGAATCGCAATATTTTGTTTTAAAAAAGCATAAATACGAAAATCAATGCTTAATATTAAAATCGTATAAATAAGAATCGTAATATTAGCAGATTTGGACACAGTTCCAAATATTCAAAAAGGCAAAAGACTGCCTAAAAAATCAAACTGGCGAAAGAATCATGTAGGACGCAATTCTTCCCATAATTGGTGAAAGAATGTATGCTAATGTCTTGTTAACGGAATTTAGAAAAAGCTTCAAAATTTTGTCGGATTCTAAGTTTTTGATTTGTGGATGGTCTTCGAGATACGCGGAATTCTGCGATATTTGTACAAAAATCGCATGTCCTGCTTCTAGTTTTTAGACTTGGAAGAATGATACAAAAAATCTGTAATTCAGGGGGTATCCCTGAAATACAATCACCCTTGATTGCATACAAGACTAAGATAGATGTAGGTCATGAAAAAGCACAAAAATTACACTTCTGTAAAAATCAACATATGATTTGAACATATAATTTTCAAATGTTTATCATATTTACAAAAACATTTTATACGGTATAAAACTTATAATAATGTACTAAGATATTAGAAAGCCATGTTTAAAAAATGGATTGGAAAAGAAAAAAAAGATAAAAGTGTTAGTTTCACAAATTTCCTTTTTTTTTTTTACTAAACAATGGCTTAGCACACATTATAGGCTATTTAGAAAAATTGCAAACTAAATACCCCTTCTACAAAGATAAATCTAAATAATTGTTAGTTTTAACTGAGAAGACATTTAAAAAATTTTTTTTTAAAAGACAGCACAGCTTATAATCAAAAAATAAAATCTATATACAGTAAGACCTGCACATAATGAGGAACTCGGGAAACAGAAAAATGAGCGCTAAATCCAAATTTAAACTTTTCATGAAAAAAAAACAAAAACATAGAAGCATCAAGGTAACAAAAATTTCATCATTTTACATATCATAATTGAATATTGCGTCACTTTCTTATTTAAAAGTTTCATGGTTTTTACCCCCAAAATGAGCATTCAACACTCTGAAACTGGAAATGCTCCTGCAACCACTCTAACAAAACCACTCAAATTTTTTTTCTTTTGAAAATGAGGGCTGGCTTTATGTCTCCTTTCTCTTAAGGCAGCAACTGTTGTTCTTTATTTTGAAAATTGATTCAACTAGTATTTTAGTTTATAAACCTAGCACTAAATGGCATCAAAACATATTTCAAAATAATCATTTTAAACTATTGATTTGAAGATTTCATGCTCCCAAATTTTTTCCCCTCATTATATACAAGAAAAAACTGCTCTCTAAAAGAGAACCAAAGAAGTTAAATGTGGAATCTCTTAACAAGTGATATAATCAAAATAAATCTTACTTTTCTATCGTTGGCTCTATTGAGTACATTTTCCCAGCGTTGTTTGAGAGTTTTAAGGTTATGCTGCAAATTACCAGCTGCCCCTTCATTTGAACGCTTCAGGTAATCTTGACCTTGTTGCATCACTGAATCTATTTTGTGTTTATTGTTATCTAGGTCATTATAAAGTTCCTGCAAAAAAAAAAAGATCTCATTTAAACTTTAATATTTTTAAGATATGCAAAAACTAAAATATTTTTGTCTAAATGATGATGAATCATGAAGTCCTTAGTTAACTAAGAATACAACAAAGAAATTAATTAGTATCACAGGTTATCCAATTATTAGTATAATCTATTATCAGAAATTAATCAACTCATTATTAGCATCATCAATTCTGTTAATGGACTCAAATTTCTAGGCGAAATTCGAGTTCTTCACAAAACGTTTTATCAGAAAAAAGAACTCCTAACAAAATAGTTGATTGTCAAAATGGGTCTTTTACAAAATTTTAATTATAAAAACGGTTCTGAAAGTCTGGATTAACTGACAAGTGTACAACTTTATTTTTAAATCTGAAAAAAAAAAAAAAATGCAAATATTCATTAGTTGGTTCAGAAGAGATTGGGATGTGTTAAAATTTTATTTTCTCAAAACGTGATGTTATCACATCAAACTGTTTCTAAGTATTATTATCAGGTGATTATAAGTTAGCAGAATTTCCACTAAGATAACAGCACAAATACAGGACAGATTATTTCTCAGATGGAAAGCAAAACACTCTCCTGAAGAATTCCAAATTTGCTATAATTTTTTTAATGCATATAAAATAGATACAATTTCATAAATAGGTGTAGTAAATAATTAGTAAATTTAGCAGCAAAAAGAATAATATTTTATTAAATAATTGTTGTACCATAAATCTATTAAGTTGTTCTCTAGCTGTTTCTGGTAGACCACCCACTGGTTTAGAAGATACTAACTGACTATCAATATCACTAAGCCACATCAATAAATCTTGGATCTCTTGGTTGAAAATTTGAGCCTGAAAATTAAAATAGATGTGTAAAAAAAAAAACAGCTTTTAATGAATAATGTCAAGACTCAGAGAGTTTTTAAACCCCAACCTCGTGTAACGCTTCTTCCAACTCCCTCTGTCGTTGAGCAGCTTTGTCTTGTAAGAATTGCCATCTCTTATTTAACTTGTTCAATTTGCTCTGAGTGACGCTGGCATCTTCACTACCACGGTTAGCTTCAATTAACTGCCTACCAGCCGAATTGAGAGTGTCTACACTAGTTTGATGAGCTTGAATATCATTCATCAATACCTAAATTGTTGTACATTAAAATTTAAACATAACATTTACTCAACTTCCATATATCACACTGCGAATATATCATGACAATACGTAATATTATCAATTCTAGACTAAACAATCTGAGTATATTATGTGCACATCAGGAAAATCGAACAGGATATAGATTATATTGAGAGTACAAATTAGTTCAGTCTGTTTTTTTGTGATCAAAAATGCATTTTTTTCAAAACAAAAGGAATGAACACATTAATCAAAGTATTGTCCATCGCTGGCTACTACTTTTTCCCACCTCTCAGGCAATTTTTGAATTCCATCTGGAAAAAATGTTTCGTCTTTTGAGGCGATCCAAGTTAGGAGCCAATTTTTGATTTCTGCGAAAGAGGTGAACTGGTGATCTGTCAAATCGTGCAGCATCCGTAGGAACAACCAGTAATCAGAAAGAGCAATGACCAGAGAATACAGCTGGTGCGGTAAAATATACCTCTTGAGCGGTTCTAAATAATTTTTTACGACTTTCGCGACATCAGGCTGACCGTTATTATGCAGAAGAATAACATTGCCATGTGTTTGCTCGTATTCCGGCCGTTTTTCTCGCAATGTACGGCTCAAACGAATCAATTGTAGCCTATACCGATCGCCCGTAATGGAATCACCAGGTTGTACAGCTCATAGTATACAACACTATTCTTCATTCTTGAAACGTCGAAACCATTCATTACATGATTTATCAGTTGGAGCATTGTCACCATAAACTTCTACAAGCATTTGATGTGCTTCAGCTGCACTTTTCTTCCAATTAAAGCAGAAACATAAAATGGTGCTTAGTTACCACAAAATTTGACATATTCAACAAAGTAAAAAGCAGGGCTTTTGTATGAAACTCAAAGCGATATAAACTGAATATTATTGACAGATGTTTAACCTCCCTGAAACCACCGAAACCAGCTGTCACTATGAAACATTCATAACAGCAGAGCCATCTCTTAAAAACGGACCAAACTAATTTGTACTCCCAATAGAATAAAAAATTTTTTTGAAAAACTAAAATGAAATCCAAAATAATTTTAAAACAATATGCTCATAGATTTTCATATCATTTAACTTTTAAGCAATTTTCATTTAAAATTTTATTAAAAAAATTTTTTTTTTCCACTAGAATTGTAAGATAAGCTTTATTATTGGAAAATTTAACAAATGTAATCTAAATCTTCTGGCAGATATTTTAGAATAAAAAGAAAAGAATAATAATTATTTTTTTTGATGAATAAACATAATAACTGAAGTAATATTTTCTTTAATAAAATGAAACATAAGTTATAAATAAAATTTTTGTGTCTTGATAATTCTTTTATTAATAAGCTGACTGTAATTCTTTTCATTTTAAAAAGCTTAAAGAGTTTCCGGTAAAACGTGTCGATAGTTAAAGAAAAACTGAAATTCGATATTAAAAAAATTTTCTTTCAAAAATTTTAAAGATGTTTTGATTTGTAAAAGAATCTTAAAATTTATGTTTAAATAATTCAAAATTAGGGAATCATTTCATGGGAGTTTATGCCTAAGGCTCAACAAATTAACAATTTTGTAATATTTTTCTATTTACAATAGCTGACTGCATTGGCAAAATCTGTCTTTCTTTGTTAATTTACAATTTTCCTGTTAGTGAGAAAATGGAGTTATATTACAATTAAATTTTTGGCTTTCGATACAAACAACAGAATATATAAAATTACTTTGTGCTTAGCAAGTTCAACTTCAATAACTTGAGGATCACCGAAGACAGGTGTAAGGTCATCCAGAGTTTTTTCTGTTTTTGACATCCATGCCATAAACTCATCCAATGCATGTTGGAATTGACCAAGGCGTAATAAAGCATTCTCCAACTCCCTCTTAAAAAATAAAAATTAAAATGAAAGAAAATAGATTTAAATAAGCCAACTGAACAAAAAATATATTTAATGATTATTTTACCTGTCTGTTAACGATACCCTTGAGCAAGTCATCCCAGCGACGGTTTATTTCCGCCAATGGTTCCCTTATAGCTTTAGCTTGAGTGGGAGATGTTCTTTCCATGAGCTCATGAGCTTGTCGGTTGAGGGATTCTATTTCAACCATGTGAGGATCAACTTCTTGCTTGAATTCCTACATCAAAATCAAAAGAAAACTTTGCACCCAAGAAAGTTGTAAGTTGCTTAAAAAATGAATTTAAGTTTTAAAATGTTTGACTGCTATGCTTTACAGAAAAAATAGAGAAGTTATACAATTTTCACTGTGTAAAACAAAACAAAGTTTAAAAAAATACTAGAAATATTTTATTTATCTATTGCACACACCAAACAAACAAAAAAGTAAGTAAGAAAGAAAAAAAACAGAAAAAAAAACTACTTGACGCTATCTTTGTATGGAACTTATAGAATTCAACAAGAAAGTTTATTTTCTGAATTTGTACACCTCAAAACCACACATTTAAAAATTGATTAAATTTATATACTACAGAACACATGCATAAAAAGAAGAAACAAAGAAAGTCAAATATAGCCCAGTGACTATAGGTTGCTGTGTATTTGACTTGATTTAAAGATTTTTAGGGTATAATTTGTATTTTCTCCTATTTTTCCACGTATTTTTACTCAATTTTTCAAATCAATTGACAGGTTGTTTCAATAGCTACATATATGCTGATATGTCGTTATGGTTATCTTGTGAATGTTAATTGAACTTGAACAATGTGTTTAATATTTATTGGATCATTTTCATATACCTTTCTTTTGTGAATATTAATACTTTTGACTTTTTATTTCTAGCTTGTTAATTTAAATATTTTGATTGTTCACAGTTTTTTAACATTAATTTACACAAGGAGAATCGAAATGGTGATTTTATATGCCTTTACTTAGTTGCACAATATGGTAATTTTAATGCAATCATCTGATCAGGGCTCGAAAAAACTCAGAAATTTTACCCGTCCCCGAGGACGGCTTGTCCAACAATATTACCCGTCCTCATTTGAAACTAACCCGTCGCTTCTAAATAAATAAAAATATAATTTTCTCTTATTTATTACAAGCATTTATATAAATTGCACAATGAATTAGTAGTTACTAGGATTACATTATACAGTAATAAAAGAAATACTAGGTTACTAATAGTAAAACCTAGTATTTCTATTATGAAATAATTTATTTCTTTGATGAAATAATTTTAATAACAAAGGTTAAGTTATCTGTCAATTATCATGTGAATTTATCCGACGGTATTGCGTTTTTTAAATGAATCAAATATGACGTTTGCCAGTTCTACAATCAAGCCAATGATTTACAGAGATCTGCATAGAAATCTGAAAGAGGTTTTCCATTTAGGTAGATGTTCATAAATGTGTTTAACACTTCTTGTTTAAGACCAGTAAGTAATGTGTTTTTTTGTAAGTTCATTGCTGAAAAGTCCCTTTCAACCGCTGCAGTACTCCCAGACAGAGAAAACATCAATTCCACCATGCGCAGTATGTTGCTGTATTTCTAGATTAGAGGGTTATTTTAGAAGTGAGGCGCTAGACTCTTGTAAGATAACAAAAACTGAAAATGTATCACGAACATTAATGGGAAAATGGCCGTCCGCGCGGACGCTGGATTCGAGAAATTTGTTGTCCGCAGAGAATTTTTGACCGCCGAGGACGGGCTGTTTTTTGAGCCCTGCATCTGATGCTAAACTGCAAATAATAATAATATAAATTAAATACACACTATTAACTTCAACACAAAAATGCCTTTTTCATTTATAAATTAAATAACTTAAAAGAAAGTTTTAACTTCCATATTTGGGGTTTTAATAACTCATTTTTATTTAAATTCTGCTGCAAATTATAATAAAATAATTTTTCATCTATTACAAAATAGAGATAAACAAAATTATTGTTTCTTTTTAAAAAAGGAACACTTCATTTTAAATTTCTTTATAAATCAAATTAATTTTTTTTCAAGTCAATACCTGCAACTGTTGAATTTGGCCTTTCACAGCTTCAATGTCTGAACCAACTGGCCCTAAAGCAGCAAAACTTTCTTCTGCAGAATCCAAAAATTCCAAGATATTCTGTGGACGATCATTTCATTTATAAATATATCAAAAGAATATAAATGTAATTTTATCTAAAATAAAAGCATTTTAAATACATACTCCGAGAATATCGTGGAAATTCATGGCTTTCTCCATAGCATCCACCAAATTTTGTTCACGTTTAGCATACAGAGATGTAACATTCTCCCAAGCAGAGTCCAAATCTTCAATATGCTTCTTAACCTCAGGTTTATCAGGTTCTCCACACAGTTGCATCAAATCTTGGCCAGCTTGGCGGCATTGCTCAACTTCGGGTTTAGTTTGCTCAATTTCTTGTTTGATTTCCTAGAAGAAAAAACAATAGTAAAATTCCTCCAGACACGACCTATTTTTCATAGTATGTAATTTAAATCATACCTCCAATGCATCTTGCTGATGTTGTATAGCACTCGGCTCAACAGCAGGAGGTTCTTGGGCATTCAAACTATCTTGGAGCTCTTTTAGAGCTTTCATAACCATAGTCAACTCATCCCAGAAACGCTCAGCAGCTGCTAGGGCATCCTCCAGGGATCTATTCCTATTGCTTGCCAATTTTTGAATATTATCCCATAATTGATTGAGTTTGTCAAGCTTCTGTTTAATATCTAAAGTTAAAAATAATTTTCAACCATTACTTGATTATGTTCTTAACATCTTCACTCTTAAATCGAAAAACCAGGCACATGCTTTTTGAAATCTCATTATTATAAGAATTACTATGTATTGAGATATCATTTGCAAAGTGTGCCACTATAAAATAAAGGTGACAAAATATTTTAAGTTATTCTTTAGTCTTGCTGTCACACTTATGCAGTTTATTGGCATGCCAGTAACAAAATTCTTGCAATAAAAAATTTGTAATTAAATTATAACAAATATATTCCTTGTTTCATACTAAAATGCAAAAAATAAATGAAATGATGAAAGAAAGATCATGAAGATTTTGTTCTGGTAGACAAAATCTTTAGCTACGCTTAAGTCAAGAATAGAGAATTTTCAAACTCTAAGTTTGTTTTCATAGTAAAAAATTTTGATCACAACAAAAAATCTGAAAAAAAAAAATTTATCTTCAAAAATGAAAATGGTTTTAAAAGAAATCCCATTAACATTTTGCTTATTCAACTACAAAGCACAGAATCTTAAAGAAAACTAACCTTTAACAGCTGGATCTCTAGCTCCACCTGCTTTAACAATGACATCATCAGCAGCCCTTTTTACAGCTTCTAATGCATTCGATCTTTTGTCAAGATCCTGAAGAACAGCTTGGTTATCATTTAATTGTTCTTCCAGTTTTTCTACATGAGCTGCAACTGGTTCAGCATTCTGAAGTTGCTCAGCAGTATTACTCAGGGAATTCAGCATGCCATCAAGTTTATCAGAGAACTGAAATAAATAGTTTGCTTTTAAAAGAATACTTCTAAGAAATTCATTTTTGAACAGAATTACTAAAAAAAGCGAATGACATTTTATTTTGATACTATAATTTCACATCCATGTTTTTTAGTTAATACTAAAATTCAAAATCTATTGGTACAAAGTATTTCTGGCAACTCACTATACCATGCATATGATATTTAACTTAAAATATAGATAGAATTTTAATTATTTAAAATATGGAGTATATTGATGGAATTACATTTTCAAATATAAAATATACATACAAGTTGTAAGTATTTTGGCATGGTCTTTATAACTATAAACTGCCAACTTCAAAAAAAAAAAAAAAACTTTGCAGAAAATTTAATCAGATGAAAAAATGCCACTCATTTGTCTGAGATATTTTGTTGCTTAGAATAACATAAAAAAGGATGGCTTTTAAATGCTATTTACATCAAAAGTTAAATGGTTAAACATTATAATAGTATTACACATGTTTTATTAACAGTTTATCTATTCAAATATGAAAATGGTATGTAAAAACTATATAGGTCATTTCTCTCTCTCTCTTTTTGTACTTTTGCAACAATTAAACTAATAGTACAATCTCATTTTTAATATTCCAAAGCTGTACACATAAAATTATGTTAAAAAAAGGTAGCTAAAAACGCTTTTAAAATCTTAAAATTTGTAGGCAATTAGTGTTATTATTTTTAATAATAAAAAAACACCACAAAATTTGGCAAAAAATTATTGAGATCAAATTCCACACTATTTCAAACTAACTTTCAACTTTAATTGATAGAAGAAGCTTACCTGAGACGTTGCTTGCATAGCTTCTTCTAAAGCATTTTGTCTGTCTCGAAGTATATCTTTAAGTGCATTATATCGACTGTTATCAGAGTCCATTATGTTCTGCACTTTATGAGCCTCCTTTGGTATGCAAAGTTTTTTCAGTGCAGCCCCTGTTTTATTCAGCTTGTCAACAAGAGGTTTATGTTCATGCACGGACTGCATCAAAGCCTAGAAATTAAAAAATTTAATCTTCAATATCATTACAAATTAGAAGGAGCTGTCATTATTTAAGTTTTTTAAAAATCTCATTTGTAAAACAACTCATTAACGGTTAATACAATTCAAGTTCAATCGACAGTACTAACAAGAGCAGATTTTTTTTTAATCATCTGACTGAACTGAAAAAAAGTATTGTTTGAAAAATTTATTTCTAATTACAAACTTGTACCTTATTTCTATCTTGTTGTTTTTTGATTTGGTGTGCATTCATGGCAGGTGTTTCCATCAATTCAGCTTCACTTTCAATCTCATCTAACCACTGGCATAGATCAGCATGAGTTTCAAAGAAATGTTCTGCTAGTGGCAACGCTTGCTCAAGGACAGCTAGACGATCAGCACACATGGCAGACACAGAATTTGCAACTTCTTTCAGTTCATCCGCTTTGTTTCTCACTTCTGCTAGATCGTTTCCACTCGACTCTCTCATTAATTTTTTGGCAGAAGACAAGATATCTCTCACGCGCCCTTTTTGACTGCTCACCTCGTCATTTAGAACCTATGTAACAAAAATTATTAACAACAATTGCATTTTTACAAACTTTTAAAATTGTAATAAAATGAAACAATAATTTTAACGGTGATATTTCTAAAATGAAATCTAGTAAACTGAGTGAAAAACTAAATTAGACTTACAAAAAATGATTTTTGAAATAAGTTAACAGGCTAGAAGTGTACAGATTCTTGCTCTTTATAATTTTAATAAAAAAAATATCTAAAATATAGAACCTACTCTGTTAAATTTTATATGCTATTTACAATTCAAATTTATAACAGGCCATAAAATAAAATACTTTAACTACTAGATCACAGAAAGGTTAACAAACACTATCAGGCACAATTTTGAGATTCAATCTAAGTAAATTTAAAAACATTAATCGTGTAATTGAAACAAGTGTCACTGACTAAGAAAAATTCAAATCTTATCAAAGTTAGCTAGAGTGAACAATAATAATCTTCAGTTTTAGAAAACACATTTGTTTGCTAAAACTAACACATTTAATCTTACCTTTTGTTCTTTAAGTAAGACAGCTAATGAATCTGGATTAGCTGTTAAAGGCTCAGCTTGTAATAATTGTTTTTCAACATCATGAAACCAGTCTAATAAGTCTTCAATATCACTAATAACCTGCATAAAATGATACAAAATATAACAAAACCTAAGCTTAGGCAAACTCATAAAATTCTAACTTAAGTAAATCAAATAATTTTTAACTTAATTAACTCTTATAAAACAATGCAGATAAGAAGTGTTTAATAACATTGATGAACCATTCTACTTAGCCCAACAGTAACAACAATTTGTAGAAGCAAGTTTATGTTTTAATTTCGGTTTTATAGCAAAGAACTGAAGAAAAAAAATACATATAAATAAAATAAAAAAATACACGGATCCTCAGCCTTATTTCTAATTTAATAATTTAAATCAAATTTATAAAGAGAATTGTGTATTATAAAATTATTAATAGAAATATAATTTTTTAAAAAGCCAAATGAAATTAATTTTAATAATTCTTTCACAAAGGAATATTTCATCCTTAAATATTTTAAATATATATTACAGATTTTGTAAAAAGATTTAACACAAACATATGCAATGAAACTTTCCGAGTGCAACCCACTGTTATTCGAAAAGTAGTTAGAGAAAAATATTGAGAAGGTAATTGTATCCTGTATTAATAAAAGAGCTTAAAAAACAATAGTTTTTCCAAATTTTTATTGAATATCGCAGACTATACAAGTAGTACTAGGTACATATTTTCTACCTGCACGAAATCCTTCGCATGCTCTTTACAACCCAGTCTTCACCTAATTTTTGGAGAAAAATCTGAATATACATTTTTAGAAGACATTTTAACATCAAAAATGTTGGTGTCTTTAGAAACTGGTCATCGGAGGAGAGAGAGTCGCTCGATCTTAGACTCTCCACTGGAAAGTGCGTAAAAAATAAACAGACCACCACACATAACTTTTGATCTGATGATCCGATCTAGGACACAATGGTTTGAAGGGGTAACCTTAAATATGCTAAAAATTACTGCAGCCGATATTTTAAGTTATAAAAACAAAAATGTACTTTAATAAACATGGTTTCCTCCCCCGCCTGATTCAGATTTCGGACACCCCAAATTCAGCGGAATCTGGGAAATATAGTTCCGATAGTTTGGTCAGGAGAGCAGTCCGCAGTTTGGATCCCTTAATGATAATTTTTGTGGATTTCTCCTTCCTCTTAAAGCAAATTTTTCACACAATTATAAAACTTGTTTATCCAAAGATAGTTCTATTCAAAATATATTTCTTATTAAATATTTATTATTTTCCCTTATTTTATTTAATAATAGCTAAAAAAATTTCCAGCTGTGAGGTATAAAATATTTTACTTTATTTTAAACAATCTAGTTTTACATGGCAAAATACAAAATTTGAACAAAATTGGTTGAATATTTCTAAAAAATTTGAAATTTAGAAACGTCGCACTTTGCTTAAAATTTGTAAAATTTTATTTTGGTTAAATTTTGAGTCCTAGAATATGTAGATCCAGCCATTAGATCAAAAGTTATTCTAGGTGGTTAATATTTTTTGTGAGCTATACATAAAAGATAAATGCTAAAAGAACTTAAAAGAACAAATTATAATACTTAAAAGAACAAATACTAACTTCAACATTTCTCTGCTTTGATAAATCAATCCGTTCTGCTTTTCTTTGAACTTGTTCACATATAGCATCAAATCTGCGATTGATACGAGTTACTTGATTTTCTATATCTGCTGCTCCTTGACCTGGCGACATCTGACACAACTGAGGACCTAGATGATTTAGAGTTTCAACCAAAGGTCTATATTCTTGGATTTCTCCTTCAAGTCTCTAAAATTAGGACACTAAAATTAAAATCAGCAAAACCACAAATATTTTAACTAAACCGTTTAGCTTAATTATAAATATAATACGACCAAGATTAGCTTTAATTTATCACTAGAGTTTGTTTTAATTCGTGTACTAAGTTACTTGTGAAAAGCTTTAACAAAAATAGTGTTGCGATCGTTAGCTCAAAAGAATTGTTAACCTTTAAAGTTACAAACATTTGCAAGTAAAACTAACATACATGAAATTAGTTCTTCACTATAACATCATATTGTGTCCAAATAGACAGTTATTCAAAACCATTCATTCTTTAAATTCATTATGATTAAAAAGGGACATGTCAGATTATAATGTAAAATTTAAAACTCAATAGTTGTATATTATTTAAAAGTTCTGAAAAATACACATTGCTATATTACTTTTGCGACTAATTATTCACAAGAAATACTTGTTTTAATCAAACGGTGAGATGACAAATCAAAAGTCTCTTTCTTAGAAACTTTGTCTGCATTTTTTTAATGTTTTTAAACAAACATATCGAAGGTTCGTTTTCAGTACAATTCTTTAGTTTAAAATTCATTTAAAAAATTAGATGCGTAATCTATAAGCTAATTTATAAAAAAAATATCTACATTTAACAACTCAATTTGAAAAGCGTGCATAACAGATGTAAGTTTTTAACAAAAGCTTGGTTGGGTAAGATGTCTGTCATAAGAATTGTAAGATAGCTTACATAGCAGATAGACATAAAGAAGAACAACCTTTTCTTCGACTTTACAGAGCAACATGCTTAGTAGTTTTTAGATTTGTTTTGTTTCCAAAAAATATGATTTAACAATTTTACTACAGGGTTGGAATTTATCATACTTATAATGATTTCGAACAACCACCATTTAATATTGGATTGATTTTGAAAGTGCGCTCCAAAATTATCATTTTTTTACATTATTTAATTTGAAGCACCTGAAAGGAAATACTCACTGCACACTCAAGCAAAAACATTTTGCTTTTAAACATGAAGAATATAAATAATTAAATAAAATTAATAAATGCTTAAATTTTTTTTAAACATTCAAGTATAACTATGGGGACATAAAATCTATACTTTATTATAGTAAAAATACATAATATGGGGATACTTCATTGAATGCATTTTCATGACTAATCCATTTTGCTAAATGACTCTATTTAGGTAGCCAAAGTTTTGTTTAAAATATTAATTACTTGAATAATAGTCTCCTGGCTAGAAAGTCCAACATTTTCTAAGTTTTTAAGTTGCCTTTCTGTATCCTCCATCCAGACTATAACTCTTTCATGCGATGCATGATAATTTTGTACCAGGGGTAAGGCATCTTGAGCTTGTCTCAATTTATCTGCTGCGCGACTAGTCAGGTCTGTGAATTTTACACTCAGATTATCAAGTTTTTCTTTCATACGAATAACATCGTCACCTAAGAAAAATTATATGAATCAATTGACATCCTTAAATAAAAGATACCATCTTCATGATTTTGACTTCAACAAACCTGATGCATGCTTCATTATTTCTTGACCTGCATTAGCAACCTCATCAACTTGCTTCTGGTGATCTGCAATTTCCTCACTCAGTTCCTGTAAGAATAATTAAAAACTTTTTAAAAATATCAGATAAATCACCCATAAAAAGTAAGGATCCATTTGAAAGATGCAAAAAGAAATTATAATGGATTAAATTACATTGGATATCAATAATTAATCTTTGAAATGTCTTAAATATTTTCCTGCATAAAAAAATAATCAGTAAAAATTGAAATGAATTAAGTAATCTATTTTACAGCTTAATGCAGTCAAATGACTCACATCAAAATTAGTACATAGTAAGATTAAGGCCATATTTAATTTCTTGATTAGGAGTATGATATGTAATGGTCACAAATTTACTGAATTTTGAGATAAATTACATACAATTAAAAAAAGAAACTATATGATTGAACAAGATAATTTTTATATATTTACAGGCTTCATAATATCCATAACAAAAAATAGAAAATAAAATAAAGAAAACTTACAACAAGTTCATCCAGTTGCTCTTGCAGTTTATCAACATACACACTCAATGTGCGGAAGCGTGAAAAACGTGACGCCATTTCATCAATCCAAGCCATGAGATCTTCATAGTTCATGTTAAATGAGCCAAGTCCTTGGAATGCTTCAGCCAATAGTTGACCAATGTGTTCACTGTCCTCCACAACTTTAGCAAAATGGTTTGTGGCATCTTGCAATTTTTCTACGACCATCTGTGCTTCATCATCACCTACTAAGCTCATTAGAGTTTGAGCCACCTCTGTTAATTCTTCAAATGCAGCCTTGTGATCCATTATATCATCATGGAGAGCCTATAACAAAAGAATTATAATTTTTCATTTTCATTTGCCATTATTAAGAATAAATTACTGCAGACATTTACAATAACTGTGCATTTAATTAAAATTTTCTTTCTTTAATAAAAGTTTTATGTAATTTTGAGCTTGAGAATATGCATAATTTGTATTGTGTATAACAACAAGAAAATTTTTGTTGCAAATTTTCATTTGATACACAAGAATAAATTTGTACAGTTCGTTGAAACTTCTGTATCAATTTGACTGTAATAAAACATTCGTTTAGACTGTATTATCATACATACATTCTGCTTAGATTACAATTTTTCCATCAGATGCTTATTTACCTAAGCAAATTTGGTGTGTTTGTAAAGACTTAAAATTAATTCAGATAGGTATTCAATATGAAAAATTCTCTTTACAAAACTAGGTTAAGATGCATATCAATTTTTCCTCTCACTAGAATCATTCTTTTGGGATATGTTGCCACTCTTATTCAATACCTTACAATGTGGAAGGGCTGCGAAATTCAACATTTTGTTTCTATTACAGGATCTGCTTCTAACAAGTACATAAATTGAGACATAAAGATGAATACTGCCATGCAAATAAAAAAACGTCACAGTAGATTTGGAGAAAAGTGGCTTCACAACTATTTTCTTTCTATTGCTAATACTGTGAACACTAAAGTAGAAATTCAAAAAACTGATAAAACAAAATCTTTTGCAATAACAGGGTGCATAGCCAAATTATTCAAAAAAAAAATAAGCACCTTTTAAGCACTTTTCAAGCACTCAAAAAATATTTTTAAGCACTTATGCTACGCACCCTGAATAAGTATCTTATACAGAAATGCTAAATAAAAAATCTCAATTTTGAATTTGTTGTCGCTTGACTTTTGCATGACAGAATACTTTTGTGTCTTTATACTTAATCATTATTTTAATGCTGTATCACTGATGTTTCTCATGTCATTTTAGGGCCAGTTTTGGAAAGCGAATGATGTGAGCACAAACTAATAAATAATCAATGAAATAATAAAACAAAACCCAGGAAAAAATTATTTATAATAAAAAAATTGGACCATAACAGATTTAAAAAATATAGTGCACTATTTGTCACCATACACTTTTTCTCAAATGCAAATTTATTATCAACACAACCATGGGCATGCAGGGGTCCAATTTTTGAGGGTGATAACTAAATTAATCAGTTATAATAGTTGTCTAAATTTCACAAATAAGAAGGAAAAAAACATCTTAAATATCTGCAAAAAGATTAATAATTTTTATCTCTTTCATGTTTATATCTTTAAAGAATTTAAATTGATGATAATTCATGAAAAATTTCTTTATGGGTCTGAAATACTGAGGGGGAGGATTTGTAACAATTTCTAATTATTGAGGGGTACATATACCCACCAATGACGCCTGCAAACACAAATGAGTGAATCTCCTTGTACATGAAGATTTGATGATAAGAAAAAAGACTTTTTATCGATTTATTGAATCAAAATTGTTGGGACATTTGAGAATTCTAAAAACAGAAAAATACCTCATGCTCTATCATACGTTTCCTAATTTTCTCCTGGTCTGTAGGAATGGTAGCCATTGCTGCCAACTTCTTCTCAGTTTGTTCTAACCACTCTTCTAGAGGTATAATACGATCTTGGAATTCTTTAGCAACTGGTATGGTTCTTTCGAGTGCATCAGTGCGTTCCTGAGCAGAATTGGACAATTCATCAAACCTATGCATTAAGTCATTCAGTTGAGATTCTATCTGCATACGTTCCATAGGTTCAGCATTTTTCATTATTTCTGATCCCATTTGCATCAAAGAGGACATGCTGTTTTGTCGATCGAAAAGTAGTTTATTCAGGAACTATAAAAATAAAAAAAAGAATAAGTAGTAGCATAAGTGAATAAAACGTGTTAAAATGTGAAACTACAATGTTTGAAACCACTACCTTCTGTTCTTGTAATTGAGCTTTAACAACTTTATAATCAGCGGAAGGAGGTTTTTGATTAGCAACCATTTCTTCTGTATCTTCCAACCATTTCTGCACACCATCCAGGGCATCTTGGAACTTACCAGACTGTAAGAAAGCTATATCCAGTTTTCTCTCTCTCTCATTCATCTATAATAAATATTATTTTAAATTGTTACAAAATAATTCATTTTCAAAGGAGAAACATTATTTGGAAATTGCTGAAATAATTGTTTGCAACATTAAACAGTGTTTACAGCATTACTAGCAAAAATATCTTTGGCATTTTTCAATTATAATTGTTGCGTCATCCTCTCTCTCTTTAAAAGTAACAGTGCGGTATAGTCAGATGCTTCAAGGATTTTGATGAGAGCGGTTGTAACTAGTCAATCTCCTTTGCTAACAATTTTGAATAAAGTTAAAAGAAAATTGTGAATTTGCTTACCAGCCTAATTATCCCTCTCCTGCTCTTTTGATTTTAATATTGGATATTTTTTACAATTAATAATTTTACAATAATTATGTAGTTTCAGTCATTTTACAGTCTAATAGTTACTAAAAAAATATGTTAGACTACAGGAATTATATTTGTACAAAAATATATATAAAAAAAAATTAGATTAAAATTTTCTTTTTCATTCATATTCAAAAACGTATTAATAATTGATTTTGTAAATGAAGGACATTAACGATTTCTCCTAGATCTAAATAAGTGCAAATTTGAAAAATGATTGTTCGGGAGTGAGATGAGTCAAAAATGTTTTACATTTAATACAGAAAAAGACACCGACGTTTCATGCTTTATTTCATAACCATAAATTTTTAAAATGCTCAATATAATATTTTTCACCTATTTTGATTTAAATTAAAACAATATAATAAAAAAATATAAACAATTATCGCATATGCTATATAAACAATTACAATTTAAAAAACTCATATATTGCAAAATACGTTTCATGAATAATCATTTGATATTAGAGAAGCAATGATGGATCTCTTACTTTCTGTTTCAAATTGTTCCACTTTTCATTAAGAGAATCCAAGTCTTGTTCCAATATAGATGTATCCACTCCTGAGGATGCAGATTGGATTAAACCTTGTCCAACTTTGTTGATGCCATCTATCTGTTTTCCTAGTGGCTCTAATCTATCTTTATGGTAGTGCTGTAAGTAAAAATTTTTTTTAAGTTCTCACTTCTATTAAATAAAGGTTATCTCATGTGGTGCCTATAAATAAATTAAAAAGCCCTTAAAACTTATTATCAATCCATAAAATATTTTAATATTAATCTAAAAATTACAAATATAAAAAAAAATGCAAACTATAATAAAGCTAATTTAAAAAAAAGCTAAAAAAAACACCATAGAGATACGAGCATACAAATTTTAATAGATGAATTTTTGATATGATTAAATTAATGAAATGCACATAATAGCCCAAAACTGTGAACATAAGTCATATTGTTAACTTAAGCCACAAAAAATTATTTAATCAGACAGTGTTATATGTACCTCTCGAAGAGCAAATATCAGTTGGATACTTAAGTGTTATAACACCTGTGTTCACCAAAAGAAAACAACCCCTTAGAGAGAGTAGGATGATTACCTTAAATTCTTCCTGTTGAGAGCGAATGGCATCAACTTCTCCTCCAACAGATTTAAAAGATCGTTCTTCATGAATAGTATCTTCCAAGTCTCTAGATATATGAGTGTAGTCTTCATAAAATCTTTCTAATCTTGTTAACATAGCATCCAAATTATTATCTCTCGTTTTTGCTCTTTCTTCCAGTCTAATGAGTTGGCGCTGTAAACTATCCAACTGAAAAAATATCAAATTAACAGATATAATTTATGAAAACTATATACTCTTAAATTATTATATGAGTGGGTTATTTTTTCTTAATATTCAAGAAAAAAATAGAGGGATTGTAATTCATACATAAATTGGACGAGATTAAGAGGATGTTTTTGTGTAGCTTTTAAAAAAATATTCATTGAAACAGTTAAAAGAGTTCAAAATTTCCTGTACAGTTGAAAACTATTATAAAGAATAAGAATGGGGTGTCCTTTCTTTGTCTTACTCTTAATCCCACAACCACTCAACAAATACGGCCATAGGAATAATAGACATCAGACGAATAAGAAATTGTCGCCATAGTAATAATTAACAGAGACGATCCTACGAAAGCCATTGAATAAATCCTAGTACTTCCCTGTTCATTGTTGACCATTCTTTATCGTTTCATTTTTAAGATTGCGTTGTAATGCAATTACCTATGTAACCACCCACGTAATTCTATGTCCGAAATCGCCGAAGAAAGGCTCAAAGTAGAAACACAAACAAAAAACAGCCCCTCTTCTTGTAAACAAAAAAAGGTAAGTAAAGGTTTTTAAACTTTAGTTCCTTAGAGGGATATATCTCATGTTTTTATAGTTTTGGTAACAATGGTTTAAAGTGTTTCCTGACTTAGGAAATATGTTACCTTGTACCATATGATTTCATTACATACAATTTTGATAGTATATATTCTAAAATATATTTTAAAAAAACATTGTATTTTATAGTTTAGAAAAAAAAGTTAAAATGATACACTGTATTTACCTGATTTCGACAACCTTTAGGATCTGGTGTATAACCGTGAGTGATAATGTCATTACATTGATGTTCAACATCTTCAAAATCATCTCTGGCTCGCTTCAGTCGATGCAAATAATTCTAGAAGAAAAATTATTCTTAATGAGATGCACATACTTCAAATCACTCATTAAATAAACCTTCTTGCTTTAAAATGCATGTCAAGGAAAAATGAGTAGATGTATGGTAAGGAATTTTAAAACACTAGAAAAAGAAAGTGACTCAATTCTTATAAGAATATTATTTATGATGCTAAGACAAATTTAAACCTTAACTTTTCATGTGCTCAAAAAAATAAAATTTGGATCACTAGTGTAATAACAAAAAATAATTTTTGTTAATACTTTTCATAGATATTGTGAAAATATATGAAAACTTACAAGAATAAAAGTAATAAAATGCATGGAACACAAAAGAATTCACTTTTTTTTTCAATTATAAAACTATGCTTTTAATATAACAGCGTTATTAATTAGTGCTACCTAATTCTCAAAGCAGAGTAATTTAAATTTCTAAGTTATATGTTAATATATTTTAAAATTACATTAATATTTGTTATTGTAATTTTTTGTAGTTTTTATAAATTGGTATATTTAGGAAAATGTTGCTGTTCTATACTACAATATTACTTTGTCTAATAATATGAAATAACTGATTTTGTCCTGTCGAGAGCAAATAGCAATCAAGAATTAAAAAGTCAGCAAAGGAATTTTTTTTAAAAAAAGTTTATTGCTATGCACAATCAAATTTTGTTTAAATTAAATTGAAGAATGACAAATGGAATAAAAAGCACATTCATGATTAATTTAAAAATGTTAGGAAATAAGAAAATATTATTTTAAAGATTTTTTATTGAAATATCCTTATAAAGTAGATATAAGAGTTTAAGAGCTAACTATGTTAGGTAACCAGGATACTAATTTTAGAAAACTGAACACACAACAATATATTTTTTTAATAAAATGTGATACTTCATAATATTGAATAAATATATGTATTTAGGGAATCAATAAAAGACACTGGTTAAATGATCTATATTTTTACTAAAATAATCAGTAGGTAAAACTGGTTAGTTCAGAGAGAAATAGAGAAATGAATAAACTCCTGAATTTTTTTTTAAAATTGTGAACAGAATCAATTATGAACAAATTGTATTTATGAAACGCAAATTTTTGTACTTTCAACAAAATGTATGATTTTTTTTTTGGATTTACTCAAACATACGAATATTAACGTATTTTGCAATAGGAGACAAATATTAATAATAAAAATAACAAATTATTTAATAAATAAAACTAGAATACACTTTTAGCACAGAATTAGTGAAAATTAAAGTAATTATAGTAAACTATAAATATAATTACTTTAATTTGATTAATTTGGGCATTTAGTGTCTTCACATCCCTTGCAATAGGAGACATATTATCCAGTTCTTCTTCTAGGTGATTTAAATCTAGGTGAGCATCTTTCATTTTGTTCTAAAAAAATTATAAATAATGAATCATTGATCAAGTAATAAGAGTAACATTTTATTGTAATAATTACTTCAGA
Organism: Parasteatoda tepidariorum; assembly: GCF_982258835.1. Lineage (NCBI taxonomy): Eukaryota > Metazoa > Arthropoda > Arachnida > Araneae > Theridiidae > Parasteatoda > Parasteatoda tepidariorum. Next base: position 1,427,915 of record NC_141755.1, on the reverse strand, counting down.
GTTACATACATTAAATTGAGCAATAACTTCAGAGGCAGATTCCAGATCACAACATCTATCTTCTAATTTTTGAGTTAAAATTCTATGGCGATTTTCCAAGTCCTCTACTTCATTGGTGATATGAGAAGTATCGACTGAGGGTGAAGCCTCAGATACTAAAATATCAACATAGTCTCTCAAACCATTCAACTGACGTTTTACATCGCCTGCTTCGTTTAGAAGAGCCTAGGAAATAAATAAGAATAACAGCTCTGCAATTTACTTCAATTTTAGCTCTATTTTTCATTAAGAAAACAATCTAAAGTTTATTTGATACATATGATTTCAAAAATTTCAATGTTAAGGAGAAAAATGTTAGAAAGGTATTAAAAAACTCATAGCTTCAGTAAAATATTATTATTCAGTAACAAAAAATCATATACAAAGTCTACATTGTACTTTTTGACTGCATACTTTTAAAAGTATTAAAACGATAAATTAAATAATCTAGTGTTCAATAAATGTGTTTAACCTTAGATAACTAAACATTTGTCCATATAGAATCCCGGCATTTTGTGAAAATGGAGTTTTAAAGCATCATCTTGAAACATTGCAAAATTTAATCTACATTTTAATTAAAATTTAACAGTAGGTCCCTTCACTAATTTGTTTGACATGAAAAAAATATTCCATGCTAAACAGTCAAATTTTTCCACATTAAATGATGTTTGAAATAAGATCTTACCAACGGAGATTGGTATTTTTGCCAAGTAAAGTATCAGCAAGCACTATTTTTTTTAAAATTTACATCACTAGAAAATTTCCTCTCATAAGAGTAAGATAGTTTTCATTGCAAATATGATTCATTCTAATGACATGTACAGTTGTTAATTGCAGATAAATTTTAATTAAATAAAAAAAGCACATAAAGTCAAATTATGTTTCACATAATTTACTTTTCATGTTAAAATACACACTTTTTTAGACATTTGATGAGGCTCCTTTAAAAAGGATGAAATTTGCTGCACACCCTGAAAATTAAAATTCTTTTGATAGTGTAAATATAAATAGTTACCTTCATCCTGGCTAATAATTTTGGATCTTTTGAACTATCTCCTAAAGCATCATGGGAGAGCAGCCTGTCTTCAAGTCTATGCAATGAGTGATTAACATCACGAGCTTTATCTTGATAAACATTGAGTTTATGAGAAATATCATCTAATGCTTGAGCTCTTTCCAACACATCTATAAAATTAAAGAAGTCTTTTAAATTTTGGATCAACATATCAAGCATTTTTACTTATGACTCATTTATAGATTTTACTTATTTTTGAAAAGTTCAGATTTTTTATATCCTTTCATTTAGAAAAAAATTCTGTTTAGTAATGAATAAAGATGGGATTAATTCATACATCGAATCTACATAACAAATTCTTTTTTTAATATAAAATATAAGAGAATGGCTAAAACAGGTTAATAAATACACTTGCAGATTACGCTGAAAAAGATTTAAAATGCAGAATTATTAATTTTATCATTCACAGAAAGTGACACAAAACACAAGAAGTATTACTTACCATGATTCAGTCTGTCCCACCTTTTTCTTAGTCTGTCAGTATCATCTCGAACATTTTCAACATCAATGTCACAGCAGGAAATCAAAACTTCTCCAAAGTTACAAGTATTTTCAAATTCTTGAGAGTGCTTAATGAGATCATTTTTAATACCCTAAAATTTTAAAGTACATTTTAACAAATTGGATTCAAAAAATTGATAAATAGCTGAATTAGCAATCAACCTATGATCTTATGTGCTATCCAACCAAATGTTAGCAAACCATTGTAAGTTATACATTGCAAGTGTAGTATATCCAAGAGCTTGTTAAATCGGGTATTTGCCACTTGATTGTGCATGATGTGTTAACATTACAGCTTTGAGGCTTGGATTTATTATCATGCCTAATAAATTATCAGAACAGATTTTAATTTGCAAACGTGAGTGTGTGCTAAACCCGAATGACTGACATTGCTTGAAAGTATTTAATTGTGGATAGCAAACTCATTTGGTTTTGGAAGGGTGATTTCAATATTAAGGTGATCATAATAAATATTACTCCAATTTAATTATGGGTTATAAACGGGTTTAATTATGGGAATTTTTTATACTCTTGGTTTATCATAATGATGTTATCAACTAATACATAATAATGATCTTTTTCCATTTGAACACATAACTATTCAAAATAATTTGACTCAAAAAGAAATGCTGTAACCAAACATAAAAAAGTGCAAACTAATATAGAATTATAAGTCATTTTTAAATCTAAAATGTAAAAAAAAAAAATCCTTATTTTGAAGAAAAAAAATATATTATTGGAAGTATGAATGAGAAGGAAGCACAGATAGGTTTAACAAATAAGTTATGTGCCAAAGGAAGTTATTCAAAAATATCCTTTATCGTTCGTTCGACAATATTGCAACAAGAAATGCTGATAATGAATGAGAATTTAGTTACGAGCTCTGAACTCTGTTGATATGCCAGCAAAACTATTTCAGATATCATGTTTATTTCAGCAACAACTGAATTCCAAAGATAAATTTGATCCGAAGGTAGACTCGTAAAACCATGCCTAGAAAAGAAATGACTGCACACAAGTGATGCAGTGGACAATGAAAATTACCATTGTAAATTGAGAAAATAGTTGTACAAATAACTTGTGATTTTACTTATCTACAACATAAAATAACCGCACAAAACCTTAACACTGAACATAACAGTAAAATAGTTTATGTATTGTCATCGCAGTGAAAGGCTTAATTTTTACATATAGAAATTAAGGACATACTTAGGTCCAGGATAAAAAGTCAAGCAATTATATTTTTTTGGAAAAAATTACAAATAGAGAATTTGAATATAGCAATACTTATATATAACCAAAATTTAAATAATAATGGTTGGAATACGTAGAGAATGCTTTGAACTAAAACATTTAACCAACCTGAATTTCTTTAACTTGTTTATCAAGTTGAGTTTTTTGGAAACTGATTGGTTGCAAACTTTGAACTTTATCTTCACACTTGTTAAGCCAAGGTACAAAAGAATTACAAGAGTTGTGATATTTTTTGCAGTTCTCAGAGCATTTCTGTAGGAGGGTGTGTCTACAAAAAAGTAATAACACTTAATAAGCAGTACTCATGCTATAATAGATATTAATAAAATTACATCATCTCATCTGAATAATCTTAGGCATTTTAAAAATGTCTAAGATTTTTCCTTTTTTATGTTTTTGTAAAATATTTGCAATTTAATAAAATGTTTTCATTATGAATTCTCCAAGTATCAAGAAATGGGAAAGAAACATACCAGAGACACCCTATTTGATAATTAATTCATTCAATTAGATGAAAAGGCAAATTTGACTTCCTTAAAAACCCAAAAGATCTTAACAAGGAAAGTCACTGTGGCTCAGGAGGGAAAAAAAACGGTCTCCTCCGAATGATGTGGCTTATCCGGGGACCTAAGGTCTGCACAAAATCTGCTCCCAGCTCACACCGAGAACAGCGCTGATGTAAAATGTCCTCAGCGGTAGACAGATTCATAGGATAGAATCCAATTACTGTTGGGCTAATCATGGGAGGTTCTCGTGGTTTTCATTTCCATATAATGTAAAAGCGGGAATGTTCCATACAAAGTTTTCTCAGTAGGACAGTTTGTCTCAATGCTTGATCCAAAAGTTCCCTTGTCTTCTGGGTTGGGTTCAAAATTACAAGGTTATGGAGTGAAGCATTGTTAGCCATAAGCCTAAAAATGGGTTGACAATTCATCGGGTGACTAAAAAAATAAAATCTTACGGGTAAAAAATTTATCCTTCAATTCTTATGTATTGCTCATGTTTCGAATTACAAAATGAAAAAATATTTATAACCAATATCAAACTTAATACAAAAAGAGGATAATCAATATTATGGATTTATTTACAGAAAATGATCAAATTGTTCTTTTAAAATAGAAGAATAATAAGAATATGATTAAAATAACGATAAACATATAAACAAGTTTTTTAATAAAGGTTTATTAAGTCATAATTTTAATTTTGTACTCGAAAATAGGATTAAAACCCAAATTTATTTTACGAAGGAATAATTTAAAAAATACATTCCAAATAGAAATACATACAATATGATTGGATATTCAATTGTTCATAACTAAGACTAAATGTCTCTAGAAGTATTTCATTATGATTAATAATTAACTAAATAAAACTTAATTTATCACTTTTTTTTTAAACAAAAGACATTATTTATAAAAATATTATAAAAAATAGAATGAGATAAACTAACAAAATATTACAAATATGTAATATTTTTACATGTTTATTTTACTTTTATAGTAATATTTCTATTACCTATCATTTGCGATTTTACGAACTTTTTCCCACTGACGTTTAGTAGAATCCATTTTATTTTGAAGTTGGGCTGCATCCACTTTGCGAGTAACTTTTTGAAGCATGTCAGCTCCTTTACTCATCAATAAGTGAACTTCGTGATCCTTCGAAAGAACTTGCTTGTAAACACTCTGAAATTTAAGTCAAACAAATAAATAAATGCTGAAATATTTTAATGTTTGATTTAAAAAACAGTTTTTGAAATATAGTATAATATTTGACAGTAATAAGATAAGTAAGCAAATTTCACCTCGAACTCCTGAGCTTGACGTTTCAGGATGTCTTGGTCTGCCGATACAAGGAATTCGTGTGATAAAGTATCTTCCATATCGTTCAGCCATTGTTGAATGCGATCAAAAGACAGATAGAAGTCTTTGTCTTCTTTAAGGGCTGATTCGAGTTCAGCTTTTCTGTTGTCTACATTAAAGATGAAAGTTTTAAAATAGGACGACAGAAATAACCATTTAAAGGAAAACCATAATGCACTTAAAGACTTACTCATTTTCCTGTTCAGGTTATTATATTGTTTTTCCACACCATTCAGTTTGTTTTTTATTTCTGATTTGGAAGCTGGGTCACTCAAAACATCACAGAGTTGTTCACACACAGCTTCGGCACCAGCCAGTAAGGGGCGCTGATCTTCCAATTGCTCTTCTAAGTCCTTTCAGAGCCAAACAAAAAGAGTTTTGTTTTTAAGTACAATTTGATTATTAAATCCTCAAATCATGAAACTCCTAAGAGATTTTGTATTAAATTTAAAAAACAAATAAAGTTAATAAAAAATTAAGCCAAATTTTTAAAAAAAATTTTAGTATTAAAATTTGTTAGGAATAAATTCCTTTCTTTCGATGGAAAAGGAAACCTACCCACTTAGATGGGGCAAAAGAAGTCAAATAACAGAGAATCTATCTGTCATGTAATAAGTTTTGAGATCAAGATATTTTGCCAAAATTTCTGATGGCCATTCCAGTTTCAACAGAGAGTTTGAATCCTGCTTAATCCAAGAGGATGCACTAGGGTCATTTTTATGACCACATGCCTTCCATAATTCCTAATAAACTAGGCACCTGCTCATCCCTTTTTTATTAGTAGCCGAGTTTTCAACCCTTACAAAACCTTCACAAAAACCAATCTGTTTTTTGTGATAAATTAGAAAAATTTCAAGCATTTTTCCTCCCTCAAGAGATGTTTTATCAGTTACTGGGTTCATAGAATAAAATGACACCACATAACACTCATTTGTTCCACAAATCATTTTATTTTTTGTGGCTGCCAAGTGCAGTGTGTAATTTTTTGTTAATTAAAGTGATTTCAATGTGCAGTTTATCTTCATTTGGATCATGAACTACATGTTAAATATTAAACATTTTTTACCTAAGATCAGTGAAATAAAAATTAAAATACTTCCTCAAAAGGAGGTTTTGCTCGAGAAATGGCTGACTACTAGAACTAATAATTCATGCATTTTTTTTCAAGGAACATAAAAATTTATTTGTGTAGCAGCTGTCTTCGAGTAAACAAAATATAAATAAATATCCTTATCACAGTTTCATGTCTGCATTAAAACAATCATACGGAGGATAATATAATAATTTATATACTACTAATTATCAGAGAAGTAAACATGAACACGTTTTCTCAATTTTATCTAAAAAAAATGATAAAAAGCTTAAAAGAGTTTAGGAATAAATATTCAGTGTCTAAGATTCAAAAGTATTAAATTTCCAATGAAAATTATGTTATTTATTACGGTAATAATGAATTCATTCCATGACCCCGGCATGTCTTAACGTTCATTCAGCAGGTACACGTTTTCCCGTGATAAAAATAATATGTGCTAACCACATTAAAATATAAAAAACCCTAACAGTAAAAAAAAATTAATAGTTTGAATGTTATGAGGTTAAAAGATAATTTATTGTTTTTTCTTAAATTACAAATGTGAGAATTAGCTTAAAAATTATAAGCTTTTTAGTTCCATAAAAAATTAATTTTGACTTGATTTGATATTTGACCCTATTCCTTGATTTCTGGATTGAGCTAAAAATTGGATAGCTATTACAAATAATGTTTAAATGACCTACATTCATATTGTCAGCTCATTAATGGCAATTAAAAAATGATTCCCTATTTACTGTTTATTAGGATATGACTATTATTTTGTTCAACTAAACACAATTTAGAACGATTATTCTTTTTTTGTAACATAGAGCTAAAATTTAAAAAAAATCAAATTAGAAAACGGCAAAAACGGATAAAATTAAATATTTTTAACAGATATTCAACTGAAGTTATTTGATCAAAACAGTAAGCAAAACTTACATTCAGCTTTCTGAGCTGATCAACTGCATCAGTTCCAGCTTCAGAAAGATGATCAAAGTCATCAGAAATGTGTTGTAAGCGATCTTGAAGTCTGTTCAGACTGTCTTGGAATTCTTTTGCTGCTCCACTTGCAGCTGCGAGATTTTGTTCACGATCAGTTAATTTATTCATCAAATCATCCCAACGCAAATTTGTATTTTGTAGCTGTTCCCTTATTTTTTTAGCTGCTGGACTGTTTACATCAAGGTGATCTAAGATAGCATGGCCACACTCTCTGCTCTTATTTAAGATAGGTTCTTGTGATGTAAATTCATCTCTTAGCACCTACAATAATATAGTATCATTAAAAAATTATGTTTTGAGGATTTCAAAAGATTAAATCAGAGTTTATACGCAAAAAAATCAAAGTTAATACCTAAAAAAAAAAATATTTAATTCATATGCTCACATTATACTTTTCGTTGAGATGGGGAAGAAATTTTTTTTATATGGAATAAACTATAATTTTATCCATATCTATAAATGCATAATCTACTTTTTTAAAAGTCACCATTGGATTCAACTTGCATTCCCCTTTTGTCTTTTGTTATGCAACTAAATAAATTTTTTTAACACAACTACTCCCTTAAAGAGGCACCTATTTTAAGAAAGCCACTGAACAATATTGTTTGTTATAAAGATTGCAAAAATGCGTGAACTAATTGAGAAACTTAGTAGGATCTTGGTGATCTATTTATTTATTGAATATTTATATTTGTTAACTTTTTATCTATTAGTAGATAGCTGAGTGAATTTATGTTCACTAAGTATATGCTTTCAAAAAAATGTATAAATACCTGAAATTGTTGAATTTGTGAAGTAAGGATCTAAGTAGGATCTTGGTGATCTATTTATTTATTGAATATTTATATTTGTTAACTTTTTATCTATTAGTAGATAGCTGAGTGAATTTATGTTCACCAAGTATATGCTTTCAAAAAAAATTTATAAATACCTGAACTTGTTGAATTTGTGAAGTAACCATGCGAGGATCTGAGGCAATGGGACCCAGTACTTGGAACATTTTCTCTTTTTGACCTAACCATGTGTTCATAGCCTCTTGGGAATCCTGGAAATCTTTTAAATCTTGCAGGAATGAGGTCTTATCCTTCAGAGTGGCCAGTAATTCATTCCATCTTTGAGCTACACAAATTTATAATTTTTATAACATTTATTTAACAAAATTAGTTTTAGTTTAACTGGTGAAAAAGTATAAATTTTAGTATAGTTATAAAATAGGGATAAGAGTCAAAGCTATCATCACTGAACTAACTCGGACATGCTCTTAAGAGAGGAAAATAAAAAATTGAATATCAGTATAGAAGATTATAAAAAATGACTCACCTAAGTCAGACATTTGCATCTGTAAATTATCAATACCAGGTGTAGTAGGCTTTCTTCGAGCTAAATCTTCTGTCTGAGACTTTAATCTATCAAATTCTAATTGCCTTTCTAACATATCGTCCTGAATAGCCTGTACATAAAAAAAGGAGTTTTATATTAGATATATACAGATAGATTCTATATGAAGAAATAAAATATAAATCTCTATTTACTTTCAGAGCTTGTAGTTGCTTAGCTGCTTGGTCACGATGAACAGGCATAGGTTCCTTTGGCATTTGACGTTCTTTCGATTGAACGAAACTCAACAAATTCTTAAGACTATCTAAATACACTTTAACTTCATCTGAGAAGGAATTTATCTCTTGACTACGATCAGAAAGTTTTATTCCAATTAGACTATATCTGTGATTTATTTCAGCAAGTTGTTGTTGAATTGGAGTAAGGTCTAAAAAATAAAAGAGTAAAATGATTTTATATCAGGGTTGAACGCCAAAAATAATTCTAAAATTGTATAATTAATTATCTTAAACATTTCACACTATAAAAGTATTAAAATAATGGAACAATACAGAAAAGGAGTGAGACATTTTAATGCCAAATACCTTCAATGCCACCGAGATTATCTGCCGAACTTCTTGAGCTGCCAAATCCACTCGATATACTAGATAGTGGGCTTTGAATACCTCGTCCAGAAGGTGATCCATAATCAGGTGACCTGCGATGTTCTAAATTAAGAAATATTTTCATGTAAAAATGAAATACCATACAAACCACATGATTAATAAATACAAATTTTCATAGTTTTAAATGTGATATTACTCAAATACCTTTCATCCTCTTAAATAATACTAAAAAAAAAGTTTATTATTTACAATTGGAATGCCTTAAAAAGAGAAATAATATTAAAGGCAATTACATACTTGGTGGAGACATTCTGGTAGGACTTGCAGATTTCCTGGGACTTCCAGAATAATGTCGAGGACTTTCACCTTTTAGCATAGCGTCATAGCTGTTTCCAAGATCATTTACTTTGTCAATAGTTGTTGAGTAATCAGCATATTCCTTGGACAATGTCTAAAAGTACAATCAGTCTAATTAATTGAATACATTTTTACAAAACATTCTTTAGTCAGAAATAAATATTTCTATTTATGATGTAGTCTACAAAATTTTAAAAATAGTAAAAACATTGACGTTAAATATAGTAATAGCAATAACATTTAGGTAAAATAAAGCAGGGTTCCCACTCAATTTTCAAAAACAATTCAAGGACCTACTTAGTAATAGTTAGCATGCTAAAATACATGTTGAACAGATTTTATTACATTGAAGCATATATTAAGTTTATCAATCTTATATTGTTTTATAGTTGTGGCAATTTTTATTATGTGTAGAAAATTGTAGATTAGAGAATTACATATTAAAATTAATTGAAAAGTAATATTTAGCATAAGTTTCAATTTTAAAAACACAATATTTTTTATTACCTCAGTACTAATGTATTAGGAACTTAATAAAATCTTTCACAGAATAATATTTTTAACAGACAACAAAGTAAGATTTACAAAACTTTATTTTTTTAAAAATAGATCGCAAATCGCAAAGTGTGATTTTTAAAATTTTGTGAATACACTATGCTATATTTTTAAATCGCGTGTATACAAATCTCTATATGATACATGAAAATATAACTGAAATACATGAAACATGAAGATTGCGTAAATTACGTATCACAACGTATGATTAACAATTGTATGTTTCGTAAATTAAAACAATATGAATAGCAAATGATATAGTTTAAAAAATCCATGAAGTAACAAGTGGTAAATCAGGATGAGTGATACAGTAATCACTTTAAATGCAAATCGTGTTGCGTCATTCTTGGATTACTTTTATGTAAAACACAATGTGTGATTATATGCAAAAATCGATGCATAATCTGGTAGTCATTCCAATGCAAAATTTGATTTGCGATTCAATAAGTAACTTAAATCAAAATCTCTATGCGTGATTCAGAAGTCACATTGATGAGAATTGCAAATGATAATTCTTAAACACCTCTTATGCTAGTTGCAATGTGTAATTCTCTAATCCTTCTCACACGAATCTGAATGCGTGATTTGCATATCACTTGAATGAATATTATGATGCACGATTTAGAAAACACTTAAAATACCTATCACTTTGTATGATTTAGAAAACATTTTAATGCAAGCAAAATAAAAAGTTTAAAAAATCACACTTGTTTCAAAATTAGTGCATGCTACACCTGGTTAAAACAAGGCTAATACTAGACATGATTTTGTTCAGTATTTTCTTCTCACAATTGGTTTTTTACTATTTATTTTGTGATCAAAGGAGGTGTAAATAAGGATGGGAGATAAATTTAGACCAGACTCCTACTTAAACTATTCTTCAATAAAGAAAACAGCAAATTGAGAGGAAGTCATTTCGCTGGAAATTTATTTCGTTTTGTACTTTTTTGTAGGAAAGAGAATTATTATTATTTTGAAAATTACTCCGAGAAAATCAAAAACTTTTCAAGGACTACATCACAGAATTCAAGGAGTTTTGGGAGCCCTGATTTTTTTTCAAACAAAATTCAAGAACTTTCAAGTACTCTGGGAACCCTGTGAAAGAAAGCTGAAATTGATTTCATTCAATTGTTGAACAGAAACTTCCCAGGAGAAAATAAAATCCTTTCAATGTTGATACTCTAAGAAATATAAAAGATCAGATACTAAATATTTATTACAAATTTCAAATAATTAATACATCAGATTACTTTTATGTAATATGCTTTAAAACCTAGGGAAATCAGTCATCTATATAGAGACCATTGAACTTCTCCTGGTTACAATTTTGCTAAATTTCAGAAAAAATATAAATTTTTTACTTTTCAAAAAAAAAAAAAAAAAAAATTCAGTTTTTGCTGGAATTTTTAGCAACACAAGAAAAAAATGTACCCATCAGAAAACCTAGACTTTTTGCTTATGGTACTTATGCTGAAGCCTATTCTACAGACTTATAGTTGCACCAGTCGTAAGAAAACTTAGCTTTAAATGCAATGCTAAAAGGATACATACCTTGATTTCCAATGACTGTCTACGGAGCACCTCTTTATCCAAAGCTACAGGTTCTAAAGCATCCACTTTAAATTCCATGGAAGTCAACCATTCCAAAATCTTTGCTCTCAAGGCTTCATAAGCAGATAGTTGTTCCATTTTTTCTTTGTTTTTGCGGTGTTGTTCAGAGACAAAATCACCAAGTTCTTTCCACTGTTGCTCTAGAGCTCTCATTCTTTCTTTCACAACACTGGTGTCAGTAATGTCCCTTTTACTGACTAAAGTTTTGCCTGATCTCAACACTTCTTCAAACTCTTCTCTTCTAACTTCTTTTTGATTCATGACGTCTTCAGTTATGGACAAATCACTGGAATCTTTTTTCTGGATTAACTCTAACATGGCTGTCAGCCACTCTTCCATTCTTTTGGCACCAATTTCAAAGATACCAACAGATTTGCATATCTAAATAAACATTAAAAGAATCACATTATACTAATTTACGTTTTGGTCACTTTTGAGGGCATTCAATAAAATTCAATTATTCTTTTGTTTCACGTGAACAATATCAATTTCTTTAAATTTAAAAGACAAAAATAATATTTATTTACAAAATATATGTATTATATATTTAAAGCAAAAACATCTGCAATTCTGCACAGATTCTATTCATTATTAAAACTAAATTGAGTTTTTGATATGTGTAAAAATTACTGAACTATTTAAATTCTTTGAAACTCTAATGGGTACCTCTGGATTTTGAATTTTATAGTAATAATTTCTAAGTCTTTAAAGAAAACTGAAATTTAAGTGAAACAGAACTAAAATACTTTGAACACCTTGAAGAAGAGTTTCGTTTCATTTTTATATAAGTGGCTGATCCAATTCCAAGTTAACAATTATCATTACTCAACTCTATAGCCTTGTCATTTTGAACTCAACCCAGAAGACAAGGAAACTCTTGGATTAGACATTGGGACAAACGAGCCATTCTGGAGGACTTTTTGATAAATCTAACCTGAATTTGTGTTATATGAAGAGGAAAACCACAAAAACCACCCACAGTTAGCTAGACAGCAACGGAATTGTGAGGCGGGAGCAGAATTCACGTCACCGCTAGGATTCGAACACCTCATTGAGAGAGGAATGTTCAATCTTCAAAACGAAGAAGAGTTATGGATTTTTCTTCTAAAAATTATGTTCTATTCTTTAAAATAGTTTTCTGGCGAAAATATAATTTGACTTTATTTGTCTTTGAAGACCACAGGTTGTGCATGCAAAGATTTTTATTAATACTTACATCTTCAAGTAATTCTGATCTTTTCTGTGCCTTTTCACATAACTTTTCAAACCTAAGATTAACTTCTTTCAGCTTTGATTCTATTTTCTTTGCTAACCTTTGATTTGAACTGTTTAAAAGTTCTCTAGCTGAATCATTGACTGCGTCAAAAGTAGGTTTCTGACCATCGATATCTGACAGTAAAACTCTGTGAGCCTGAATCTATTAAGAGTATAAAACATATTTAGGTAAAGAATCATAGAATAAGTAAATAAAAATCTTCTGCAAAACAAAGATAATAAGATACAATGCTTTTCACTTAAGCGTAAATAAGTATTTATAAGTACAAGTGCTCAATTCATCAATAATACATAAAATTTCAAACACAATCTTAAAAATAAAATATTTATTACAATTTCCATAAAAGTGAATTAAGAGTTTTACCACACAACCCTTTAAAAAAATATAGGAAAAGAGGTTGTATCAGTAAAAGTAAAAAAGTGGAAATAAGTATTAAAAATGAATTGAAGAGTTGACATTAAAAAGTTTCTAGGACAAAAAGCAATTTTTTTGGCAAAAAAACATATCTTCGATAGAGTTGTTGTAAATAAGTGAAGTGCATAGCTTGTCATTTAGTTTTTCTAAAGGTGGAGCTACTAGCTACTCACAACCTTCTTGACATTCGCTTTTTCTTTCTTTCATTAAATTTCGTTTTTTGTCACTTTCTCCTTTACAAAGTCAATTTCTCAATCATTTTGACTTTTTACATAACCAACGAATAAATTTTTCTTAAATTATGTATGCTGGATTGATTTTTCTAACACAGGTGTCCTTCAAGTTTGTATTAGTTGATTTTGTTAAAAATACATTATTTCATTGTTATAAATACATCAGCAGAAGTATGTCACCAGTCTTAGTTTTAGTTTGATTTATCAAACCAGACACACCCCTGATTTTAAATTAGTGTAAACTATTTAAAGAATTGCATAATTTGCATTGTATCTATCATTTTTAATTTAGAATAGGATTTAATTTTTTAATTAAGGAAATCTAAAAGGTAAGAAAATGTGATAACAGAGATTCCAACCTCTAGTCAGAATTTTTTTAGCAGTAGCCAAAGAAATTTTTAATAGTTTTCACTCTTCCAGTGTTGATAAATTTCAAATTTCATTAATCCTTTCATTAATAAAATGAAATAATTTTTTAAAAAATATATGTTTAAGTACCATAGGTGATAAAATTAAAAATTATATGTATATATATATATAAAAAAAAAAACAAGTGCATAATGAGAAAACAGTTAATGGTAAAAAAAAGGATGCAGTAATGAACATCGTATGTAAATAAAATAAAAAACTGATAGATAAGTTCTGTGCAGGTACAGATAAAACATAAAAAAATAATATTTAGAAAACCCGCTGCTGGAAAGTTATAAATTAAAAAATGGTTATATTTGGAAATACAGCATTTCTATTATAAATTACAGTAAAAACCCATAAAAGAGTTCAAAAATTAGATTTTTCCATAGCATGGGTTATAATTTCCACAGTTTTAATAAAAGGGTGAAATTGTTGGAGTTTCTGTAATTTAAACTAGTATTCTAATCAGAAGCATAATGATTAACTAAAGAGCAAGGCAATCCGAGAATAGCTTTTAAAAAGATTGAAGTCTAAAATGGTTTTTTTCAATTAAAAATAAATACTATAAAAGCTAAATAATGGACAGAGAAGGATAAGTGTACAAGATCAATACGTTACCAGAGACACATAAAGTGTAGATACACTAAAAATTAAAATAATAATTACTTGTTCTTCTAGTTTTTCCTTTATTAAGCTGACCGGTCTGTTTTGATTGCGTAAGTTTGATTCTGCATCATCCAACCATTTCAATAATCTGTCTAATCCATCTTGAATATCTTGAGAATGTAAGAGTGCCATTTGTAACTCATTACTTCTTCCATTTACGGCATTACAAATATTATTATATTCATCTTCCATTCTTTTAATTTTATTTTCAATATTCCTCTTCTCAGAAGGACTGATGTCAGCTTCATCAAAAGCATCCAGAAGAGAATTACCTGCTTGCTTTGCAGCATCAATTAAACGGGCTTGTTGAATCAGTTCCATATTTAAGGCTTTGACTCGATCCAATTGATCTTGAATAGCTCTAGGATCTGCAGCAACGGGTTCGTCGATTACTTTTTTTGTTGTTTTTGTAACACTGTTCAGCCAAGCAGTGGCCTTTTCCATGCACTCTTCAAAATTTCGTTGCTTGTTATAGAGGATGCCGAATTTATCGCCCAGTCGATCAATTCTGTTGAGCAAATTTTGATAGGCTGTAGAAACCTCTTGAACTTTAATTTTCACTTCACTTTCACCAGGTTCCAAATGAGCCAGTCTTTGAGGTAGATTTGTTCGAAAATTATTCAAAACTTTCAAGTAATCCTACAAGAAAAATAATTGCGTCTTTTTATTTAGTTGAGCATAATGATAAGGAAGAAGTTGGATTAGAAAACTCTCTCTTAAAAGAATTAAAAATTATTAAACCATCTGGAATATTGAAAATAAGTGAAATTTTGTGAACATATAGGAGATCTTCATAAGACTTCCAATGATTTAATCTTTTTAATGATTGCATGCAATTTTATGAGAATGCATAAAAACTATTTAACAAGTATAGAATTGTCATATAGCTAAATTTATAGTTGAAAGATGCACTCTTCATAGAACATATTAGAAGTCACCAGAAATACGGGGGCTTCCGACAAGCACATATTTATTTTATAATCAACAAAACAATTCTTAAAAGTCTGACATAAACTTTAAAAATGAGAACTTTATTGATATTAAAATAATTAACTCACCAAAAGCAATTCTCATTTATAGCTTTTTTTTTTACTTACAGAAATCTAACAAAATTCCATTAGATATTTCAATAGTTATTCATAAATTTGAAAAGGATTAATTTTGCTTGACAGGAAATAACACAGGTATATAAAAATATTGAAACTTAACAAAACGATGGGAATAACAGAAGAAATGTCTAAAAATTTTAATGCTGTTAAAGCGACTCATTTCATTACGTTTTTCGCTAATGTTACCGATCTGCTTAGGTAGAAGCATTGAGTTAAGAACAACAAAACATATTTTTATATAAAAAATTAAATTTCAGAAGAGATCAAAATATTACATAATTAATTTTCAGTTTTACTAAACAGTGCAAATAACATTGCATTTAAGTTTCCTAACTATGCACATTTTCATTAAGATAAAATTCAAGTGAATTACCTTTGATTCATCTACAAATTTTTGAGCAGCTATTGTAATAAATCGCAGATCAGCTTGATGAGCAATAACATCACTTGAAAATGCCTGAAAATATGTAAGGGTAACAAAAATTATATGTTTTTTTCTCCATAAAACGAAGAAATTTTAAAGAAAAGAAACAACTGTACCTTATAAGAATCTGCATTTTCTTTCAAATGCTCTAGGTCAACTAAGTTCTTCTCTTTTTCAGACTGTTTCAGGTGAGATTCTTTAAGCCATTCCATAAAATTTATAAGCTCATTCTAAAATTGAGAATAGACATTCTCATAAATGAATAAAAGTTGAATAATATGCAGTTTTATATTTCAAATAAGTAACAAATGAAGTTGTAAGTTAGTTAAATAGATATTATTAAATTAGTTCTACAAAATAATGAGTTTTAAAAGTAATGTAATTGTGACTTACATAAAGAAGACAGTATTTTTATTCATATATATATATACATTGTTTAAGTTATAAAAACTTTGCAGTAAGCATTTTAAAACGAATTACACATAAAGAATAAATTTATTTTTAAAACAGTAAATATGGAAAATAATTTAACTCCAAGGTTATGTCATACTATCTCTTTATCCTTTTAATTAATGAACCAATACACATTATGAAAACAATGATAAAGGAGTGAATATTTGTACTGGAATTAAAATTTTTTGTGGAAATTCAAATCAATAAATAATTGCAAATTTGGTGTCAGTATTCTTCTTCCAATTGTCACAGTTGGCACTGAAGTATACACATAATTTAAACAAAAAGAAAACTTGTATGTTTTGTAGCACAAAGAAATTTTTCAGATTCATATGGTGGTGCTAGTTATATATCTAATTTATAATTAAAAAAAAAAGTATTTCTTTTATGAAGTCTGCCAACTAATCCTCACAGTATTATCTGTGTTTATGAATTCAATTAGGTAAAAAGAATTGTCGTAAAGGTGGGGTTAACAGAGCATTTGTCCCAGACCATGCACGAAAGACATTAAATTTTTTTTTTGAATAATTATAACTAGTTCTTTGCTTACAAAATTATTACCTATTGACTAGTTGTTTGCTTACAAAATTATTACTTATTGACTAATTGTTTGCTTACAGAAAATTTACGCAATTCTTCTAGTGCAGTGTTCAAACGCCTAAGGAGTTTTTCACTCTCATCGCTTGCTCTATAATAACGTTTCTTCAAGACTTCAGAGTTCTTTTGAACAGTATGTATTTCATCTTTGCTCAAAACATCTTGACCTTGCTCTATCAACTGTTGTGCTTGATCAATGCAGGACATTACTGTCCTCTGATTGTCTTCAAGTTCTTGACGAATGGTCTTTTGGAGAGGAGAGAAGAAATTTTTTTTTATAGAATCAATAAAAAAATCAAATAAATGAGTAAAATGAAATGAAAGAAAAAATATTTTAAAAACCTTAGCAGTATTAATTTGTCGGTACAAATCATCTGCATCCTCTCGAACAAGCCCTAAATCAGCCATCTCCAGTTCCTTTTCTTGTAACCAAGATAACAGTTTTGATGAATTATCTACATACAATCTAAACTTCTCTTCAATAGCAACCTGTCATAAAATTATTGAGAAACAAAATGAGAAAAAATATATGGGTTAGAGAATATATTCAGTTTTAATAATTATATATTCAGCATACAACATAGCAAGTTATGTATCAAATTCACAAGCACCCTTGTTAGTAGTTGTACAAATGGCAATGTTATATCAGCAAAGCTTTAACCAAGCTTTAGCATTAACAAAAATAATAAGCATGCAAACACAATGAAACATAACAAAAAAAAAATTTCTTGTATTGTTTATCGGCAAATGAACAAATAATCATTTCATTTTATTGGATGTACATGATAATGCAGTTGTATGATAACAAACAGTTACTTCAGGACACATGCACCAGGCATGTAGCATATGCAAGCCAAGCATTTAAAAACACCCTATCTTTAGAGTAAGGGCACCTTACCCGTTTTTCTGAGGGTACCAGCAGCCCCTGACGATATGCATCCATAAGTGATGTTGAACCACCTAAATCTAGAAGGCTTCCATTGTTGGGGCTTATAATTCCTTTCGAGATAGCACTGCTGATATCATAGAAATGACACGATGCAGGTTCTTTAATGAGCGTGGACGATGGGTCGATTAAGCCAGATGATATAGCACTCATTAATGTTTCTGGTTTATCGCTAAAAGGATTAGAGATTAGGCCAGATTTCTCATCAAACAAACCATACTGCAGAGCCTCTAATAGAGAGAATGTGAATGGACAGGCTCTTATCATACCTTGATCCAAAGCCCCCTTCAAGGTAAGAACTTGATTTGTATTTGAATCAATCACCATACCCTTATTTGCATCCAATGTATTATTTTCAAATGCAGACTGCAAGGACAAAAATGCCTTGTTTTTTGTATCTTTAACTATAGCAGAGCTGGAATCTATATAGCCTAATTCTATAGACTCTTTTAGAGTGAATATCTGATTCGAGCTGGGATTTTTATACATTCCACTAAAGAGGTTCAAGTGGTTGAATTGTAAGGCTTCTTTAAATGAAAATGGTTTTTCACAAAACATCTGACGATTGTCATACTTTACAACAAGTAAATCAGTCTGTTTTGAGATATGACAAAATATCACTTTTTGGCGTAAATTGAGGACGCCTTTATGGACAGCTTGATCGATGGATAGCCATTCAATATTTTCTGGGTCTTTGATGTAGGTATTTTTGCTATCAATAAAATCATTATTCAATGTCTCTTGCAAAGTGCAAGCAAAATTTGCAGATAATGGAGAACTTCTTAAGCGACTTTTGGATATGAAACCTGGCTCCATTATCACAAGCAGCCTCTCCTCAATAGCTTGATGTAGATTTATGCAATAGATACCTTGAGAATTTCTAAGCTTTCCAGAATTAAGATCTATTGTGCAATCAGATATAGCCAACTGCAGAGATTTCAAAGTGTTGGAAGAACTGTCATAAACAGCAACGTCGTCTTTTATCAAATGAGAATCCAATGCTTCCTGTATATTTAAATTAGAATTACATAATGGATCAATGAATGTTCCAGATTCTATATCGAAAAGATCCATCTTCAGAGCATCTACGAAATCAAGAGGTTTTGTGAATGGAACAATTAAATTCTGTTTGAAAGCATCATTCAAAGTAATTACGATTCCTTCGTTTTTGAAAGTGTATGTACCAGCTATATCATCTATAATTTGAAGATCAATGGCTTTATCAAGTGAAAGAAGCTCATCTTTATTTGTTTTTACTAAAGATAATTTAGGAGAAATTAATTCACTTTTACATGAATTTCTTAAGGACATAGTTATTCCATTTTTTGGACTAACGAACTTCCCTTGTTCAGTTATCATATTAAATTTTAAAGCATCATATAACGTTAGAGGTTTTTCAGTATTAATTAAGTATCCATTAAGCAATGCTTCATCTAAGGGCATTCCGATGGAAGTTATGGGATCAAAAAATCTTCCTGTTATTCCATTTATCAAACCTTTTACTATTGTTTCATCTAAAGAAAGAACTTTATTAGAAATTTCTTCCCAATAGCAAGGAAGTGTTCCCTCAATTATATGCAATTTCAAGCAGTCACGTAAAGTTTTAACCTTTGAATTAATTGAAAATTTTCCAGTTTTATTATCATATAAGCCATTACTAATAGCATGTTGCAAAGTCAGACATGGGTTTCTGTCATTTAAATAACCCAACTCTAAAGCTTCATCTAAGGTAATACACAACTTATTAGGAAGATTGACAAAACTGTTTTGGGCATCAACAATATTTCTTTCAATCGCTTCGTCTAGATCCATTTGAGGGCTATTTATGCCTTTTACTACAGTTGAACAATGATCAATAAATTTTAGTTCAATTGCCTCAGCCAAAGTCATTTGTTTCCCATCAAAGGGATTAATAAATCGATTCACATTTTTCTGATAAATGTTAGTTGTGATAGCCTCTGTTAGAGATAAATAATTTATCTCAACTAGAATTTTTTTATTAAAAGCTTCTTGGAAAGACATGGAATGTGAAGAGTCTGTAATAACTCTACCATGAATAGGGTCAATATAGTTTTGTTTTACAGCTGCTTGGAAAGAATGGGCTCTCTGATTGAACTTGTCACAAAATAGTGTGGTTGAAACGTCAATGATGTTCCTTTCAAAGGACTCTTTAAGTGAGCGTTCTGTTTGAGAAAAGGGATCAAAGAAAATACAAGATTCGGAGTCATAAAAAATTTTAGTAACAGCCTCTGAAAGTGTGAGTTTTCTTTTAAATGGTAGAATCAAACCAATGTCATAAGCATCGAGAAAGTTTAGTTGAGCGTGATCAGTAATAACACAGTTTTTCACTGCATCCACATTTCTATGAGCATCGCAAAGAGGAACGATGGTGTTGGAATGTGTTTCAAAAATAGTATTTACGTTGGCGTTGACTAAATCTTTGTCTATCATTTCCTGTAGACAAAGGGTATCTCCATTTGGGAGACGAAACTGGCCAGACTCTACATCATACATGTCATGCTCTAAAGTTTCAGGTAAACTTAGAGGAAAATTGCAATTGATTATAAACCCACTATCTAAAGCTTGCAGCAAATTAATTGAAATTATGTGACTGTATGTCCCCAACGTATCATTCAATATTCCTTGAGAAATGGCATCTTTTAAATCAATATAAATCCGAGTTTTAGGATCTTTTATTTTGATAGTGTTACTTTCTATGTATTCCAAAGCAAGAGCTTCTTTCAAGGTCATATCACAGCCAGACATAGGATTAAGAATTCTTCCAGTACATGGATTATATAAATCATGTTCAATGGCTTCTATTAAAGAAATCTGAAGATGTTTAGTTCTAATTAGTCCTTGATTAAGTGCATCATTGAAATTTAGCCAATTATTTTCTAAAGTATTTCTTACTTTTCCGGATTTGGAAACAAGTCGCTTAAGAAGAGCGTCTTCCAAACTTACAAATTTATCTATTTTTGTATCGCAAATTAGGGAAATATTACCATCTATAATCCCTTTTCTAACAGCCATTTCAATGTTATCATCCAGTTTTGTAATGGGATCAGTTATTAAACCACTATCGAGAACGATGAATCCATGTCTTATAGCAGCTTCTAGAGATATCGGTTTTCGTAATGGTACAATAAAACCTCTTTTAATTGCATCTTTCCAGCTTAACTCTTGGCTAGTGACTGGATGAATAAAAATATCGTTTTCACAGTCAGTCAAACCCTTTTCCTGAGCTTCATTTAATGGCATTAATTTATTTAATTTTGGATTGTAGACAAGTATTGAGGTGGGTTTTACAATTCCTCTTTCTACAGCCAGATTTAATGAAATCAATTGATTGACACCAGGTAACTTGAGTTTCAAATCCTCTAAATTTAACATTTTATTCACAATGATATCTTGCATTGTCAATGGTTTTATATCTTCCAAACATTTATTTTCTAAATTTGGAATGTAAATAATAACTCCCTTTTCAGAACCTTCAAAACAAGAAAACGTCATTTGTTGAACTGTATCGAACCATTTTCCAGTTATTTTATCTATTAATGACAGGAAAATTGCATCTTCAAGTGAAACAAATGACATAGTGTTTGGGTTTTTAAACATGCACTGTTTAAATGCATCATATTGTTTAATGGCTTCAATAAAACTAATACCAGTTTTAGAACTGATGTCAAGAAATACATTATGCCTATTATCATAAAAACCAGAAGAAACAGCATTTGCATAATTTAATGGGCTCAAACTAAAGCTATCTTTAATTGATTCGAGCAAAACAGACATTCTACGTTCGTCAAGTATTTCAACAACTCCATCCAGCTGCAGCAGATTTTGAGAGAAGGCAGTGGACAAAGGGATTTCAATATTTCCATTGAATATAGTATATATTTCCACATTAAAATTCTTATTACTCACAAGATCATTCAAGACATAAATTTCACCAGACTTTGGAATGAATAAAGAATGTTTTGGTAGTTCTGAAGATATAAATAACAACCCAGAATTTACTGCTTCTTCAATTGAAATTGCTTTGCCAGTTATTGGGTGCACTAAAGTAAAATGATCTGGATCAATAAGATTATTTTCAAGAGCAGAAAAAAGATAAATGGCATGATCATCATCAGCTTTACTACCAGAAGTCATAATTAAACCAAGATTAATAGCTTCAAGAATAGAAACAATTTGCCCACTTATTGGGTGTTGATAAGTTTTGGCTCTAAGGTCAATAAATCCTTGTCGAAGAGCAACAGGAAACGAAGCGGCCAAGGGAGGCAAGTTGATTTGAACTGGATTTGAAAGTTCAAAAATTTCTCTCTTCACCGCATCCAACATACTCAATTTCCCATCAAATGTTTGCACTTCACCATTTGAGCCATCAACGATTCCGATTTCAATTGCATTTTCTAATGTTACATTCTTTCCTGTCGATGGTTCCTTCAATTCGGACATGGGATTTATAATTTCACAAACAATAGCTTCTTGTATAGACAAATGTTCCCCATGTTCTGGATGAACAATCTTCTGTTGTGTAGGTTCAACTAGACCCTGATTGACAGCTTCAGGTATACTTAGAGAACGACCAACAGGAAGGTTGAACTGGCCAGTTTCTGGATCTAAAATTCCGCTGTCAATGGCTTGATTTATAGTCAGAGTTTCATTGTTTCTCGGATCTTTGATTGTGCCATCATTTCCATTAATGTAACTTAGCTTGACAGCTTCTTCAAGAGAAAGAGATTTTCCATCAGCTCCAAATAAGCTTTCAACGACTCTTAATTTGTCAGCAGTTTCTTTATCAGTAACACCTTTATCAGCAGCATCTTTAGGGGACACTTTCTTCTTCTTAACCTTCTTGAGCACTACAGCTTTGGCAGGGTCATTTAACAAAGCTCTACCAATTGTCACTTCAAACCTGGGAACTGAGTACTGAGCTTTTAAAGATTTTTTGGAATTGCTTTCATCAGTACACTCATCTTTATCTGCTATTTTTTCATCTTTAGAATGTTCTATATCTTTAGACTGAATTTCAGATTTTATTTGTTCAGAATCAAGGTCCATAGGCTCTTCAGTCACTACTTCAACTGAATTAATTATCACTGGAGTTTCTAATGTATGTCCTAATAATTCATGAGCTGTTACACCACTTTCATAAGAAAATTCAGAAACATTTTTCAAATCAAAATTGGTAATGAATTCTGAAGTACCAACAGGAATTATCGTTTTTTCAACCTCTGTTTTTTTCTGCTTCAGACAATCAGAATGGGCACTAAAATTTTGATCAACGCATTCCATTGCTGAAGAAAAATTCATCTTATTACTTAAATTTGAGAATTCCCTTTTTTGTATTTCCTCACCAACATTTATTCCAACATCTGCTGTTGCCATTCGAGCATTAGAGTATATCTTATTAAAAAGAATACTCTTTTCAGATAAATCATGCTCATTGCAATTATCATTACTATCAACAAAAATAATTAAATTTTTTTCCACCGCTTCTCTCATACTTATAATTTTATTGTTGATAACATATGATCCAATAGTTGTTATAACTTTCTTATCGAAAGCATCAGCAAGATTTATCATTTTATTTGTGGAATAATCATTAACAAGAGCAGAATCTGGATCAATAAGACCTTGAATAACAGATTCTACTAAAGTCAATTTCAACTTTTTCTCAAAATTCAAATATCCAGTGTCAAGGTCAAATACTCCCCCATCCACCAGTTGTTTTAATTTGTATTTACAATCTGGCAAAGTGTTCGAAATTTCCATTTTTGAAGAATTTAGATGCTCAGTGACAGATTTTGTATACACGTGGCAGTTTTCTAAATCATTTGGTGTTTGAAACAATCCCTTAGGGTCATATGCAGACAGATTACTAGATTTCTCATGCATAGTATTGTCCTCAAAAAATGAGTGATTTTTAGAAGTGTTATTCTCGAGATCACTCTCTGATAATTTAGAGTTCAAACTTATCTCCAAATTTGAATTATTTCCTACATTCAGGGACGTGAATTGTGCATTATTTCTAAATACAGTTACTTCGGACTGTTGAATGTGACCTTGTGGTGGTATGGATGATGTGGGTAATATGCTAAGAAAGCCTTTACTAATAGCTTCTTCTATTTTCATGACACTGCCTGTCACAGGGTCCTCAAATGTATGACCCCTTTCATCAATAAGTCCTCGCTGATAAGCTTCATCGAAAGTCATCCTTAAATCCGCACCAATGCTGTGAGTTGCTACCGTCACATACTTAGTTGTAGTTTTAGTAATTGATGTTAAAGTGACGGTAATATTAAGTAAAGATTTCAGCATCACAGCTCCATCCTCAGTTATAATATTCTGTTCAACTGCTTCCATTAGCCTGAGAGGTCGCTTAGAAAATGGATCCAATAAGTAGCCAGTAAGGGGATCCAACAACCCTCTCCCAACACAATCTAGAACATTAAGTTCTTCACCAGAGTTGTCATAAATGCCAATCGGTTTAATTAACATTTCATACACTTCAGGTATGACTAGCTTATGGTTAATACCCTCAGCCATAGTCAGAATGTTAGAAGTATTCATATCAAAGATTTTGCCATTATCTATTATCTTTCTGGAAACAGCATCATTGAAACTAATGTACTCACTCGTTTTAGTATCTCTAAAACCTTCAATATCAAAAACCATTCTTCGATCGACGGATGCAAGGTATCCTCTATTCGCGGCTTGCGAAATGTTTAAGATTTCGTTTGACTTTTCATCAATGAATTTGCAATCAGGAGTTATTAATCCTGAAACTAAAGCTTCTGCTAATGTTAAAACTTTATCTTCATTGGGGCAAACAATACATTTAATGTCAAAACTGATAATTCCAATCACAGCAGCCCTAATTAAGGATATTTTAGAAGAATTCAAAATATTTGTAACGTTTCCATCTTTATCAATAATTCCACATTCAAAAGCGTGTTTCAATGTCATAGATGGTATGATAAGATTAAATTTTTTAGCTTCTTTGAGTGATAATATTTTATTGGTTTGCGGATGTACGTAGGAACCTGTAGCTGGATTTATAAGTTTGTCGTTTATTGCTTCAGGCAAGCAAACTATGCTGCCAATACTAGGGTCTACGATTTCTCTGAGTCGCTTAGACAGTATGCCATGAATTAAAGCTTCATCCATCAAATATAACTGACCAGAATCAGGATCAATAACTTTGCCCTCTTGTGTGATTAAATCCTTGGAGAGACACTCGGATAAAGACAACGTGTCTTCAATGATGGGTGCAGCAGTATATAAATGGCCTATAGTATAGGCTTCAGGAATTGATAAAATCTTCCCAGTATGAGGACTAACAAATAATCCAGAATCTGGATCCAAATAACCTTTAATGACAGCTTCGGAGATAGTGTACCGAGTACAAGATATAATATTATTAGTAATTAAAAACAGAACTTTATCACCCTTAACTAAACCCATTTCTACAGCTTTTTCTATCGAAATATCAGACTGAATCTTTGGATCATGAAAACTTCCTGTGTTAGTATTTATAAATTTTCTTTGGATAGCACCTAAAACTGTAAGTTCCATCTTTCGATCACAGACTCCATAATACTGATGAATAGTGTCAAAAAAATACTTATCGATAAAAGCTTTGGCAACAGCTTCCTCAAAGGTATATTCTGTTTTAAGGAAGTAATACTTCAAAGTACTGACATTAATGATATTTTTAACAATAGCTTCGTTAAAGCTGATTTTTTCTTTAGTAAATGGATCGAGGATGGTTTTTTCTTCAAAAATGGTCGACAGTAACGAATTGGATATGCTGGATCTACGACTGCACTTGACCTCTTCGAATGACAGAGTTGTGCCACTCAGGTGAGTAAGTGGATGACTATCATCCATATTAATGTCAATCGATGCAGTCCCATTTGGTATGTGATTGATTCTTTGGTGTGTGGAGTTACTTAAATCTGAAAATGGGGTGTTAAATTGTGAGTGATTGGATATGTGATAGAAAGGAACTTGTTCCAAGATGAGTTCAGTGCGATACGTCTTCAGAGTAATTGGTGTGGCTTGAATGATGGTGGGAACAGAAAACTGTTGAGAGAGGAAAAAATGGGGAAACAGAAATAAATCAGAAACCCATAAGAAAACAGTACATGCGTAATAATAATGAAGGAAAAAAACCAAGAGAAAGACACTAGGCAACTTAAAAAAATATAGATAGAAAAATAATACTTAAAGTAAACAAAATAAAAAATAAAAAAATAATTCAAAGATTGGTAAAAGCTTTGAAAAATTCAGTTGTTTGATAGGAAATTGTTGAGAATTTTGAAATTTATGAATTAAAATAAATTTATAACATTTGAGTATTCTAAAACAATATTTAAAAAAAAGTTACTTGAGACTAATATCATGACAAATGTTTAATAAACATTTTGTATACTATCCTATAGGCTAAATTGCAGAACATTTGCTAAAATTTCTAACTTATATTTAGGAATAAAATTCATTTAAAACAAAATGTGAAGTTTTATTCATAAGATACTCTATAAGGTTTTCTATATATATTTTCCATATATGTTTTCTTTTAAATGCATAATTTAAAAATAAAAAGTGGCAATTGTCATAAATAAATTCCAAAATTTCTTTTCTTTAATATTGTATTGGTAATTATATCCCCGTCACTAGAGGTGCCCATAAACAATAATAAGCAACCATGAACTATTAAATTAGCAATTGTAAATTTAAGTTTTAATTTCTACTAAACACTCTTAGAGTTAAAGTAAGAGAAATACTATATTTATTAATTTACTATAACATATATACATTAACATATAACTAATAAATTTCAAAATTTATTCAACGCTAGTTTAAAAGTAACTTCTGTACACTAAAATATTCCTAAATATCTTACTTTTTCATTTTAAACTTAAAGTTCAAACTTGAAAATGAGAATAAAAATTATTATTGGCAGAATTGTTTATCTGAGAAAAGGGTTTTTTCTTTTATTTTAATATTTATAAAATGCATCAAAATAATTTTTTAGGTAAATCTTTTGAATGTTGCATAAAATCTGAATATGATTTTATTGCTAACACTTAAATAGAAGAGAAAATTGTTTATAAGTCTCTTTCGAAGGAAATCTCAAAGCAGTTTCAATTATTATCCGAAATATTTATTTTATTAATACAATACATTTCTCTGCTGCAACTGGTAGTAAAATCAATATAGAGTGTTGAAATTAAAAATCCTAAAACTAGTGAGAACCATACTAGTAATCATACTTTTATTCCTAACTTATGCATTCCATTATAATCAGAGTGAGCATTACATAATGAAAAAAGGTACAATTTGATAAAATATACAAAAACTGAAAAAGTGAAGGTTGACATTAATACAATTATGGGGGATGACTAATTACAAAAAAAAAGTTTACCTTTTGTCCCTCTTGACTAGAAACTAAACTTTTCAATTCATTCAACCTTTGTAACACAGAATTGACCAAATCTGTATACTCCTTATTAAGTTCATCTAATTCTTGACTAATAATTTCAGTCTCTGATATTAACTTAGCTTTCTTGGCATTGGAATCAGCAGGGTTATCTTCAATGCTTTCTTGATACTGTTTCAGGAGCAGTTCATACATCTACATAAAGGATATATATCATACGCACGCACCCATGCCCGGAGATAAGACAGAACAAAGCGGGGGGAAGGTGTGTCGTTTTAACATGCATGATTTACACAAAAAAGTAGAACACAATTTATAGAACTGCTGAGCAAATGAGCAATGGCAGAACACTTATAGTTTAATCAATGATGTCTGGAAGAAATGCACAAAAACAAAAATGACTACTCTGAATCAGCCATGCATAAGCTAATGTTAGTTTTACACATAATATTCTGTGTAAGTCAAAAACAACAATGGCTATTTAAAATTGTAGACATTGACCTAAGCTTTTATTATTTAAAGGAATGAATATTTATGAAAGAGTATAATAATGCATATTAAAATAAAACAAAATGATAGTTTTTAAAATAGCATTGTAAACTTTCAAAAATTGTAAGAAATATTTGCTCAACAATTTATAAATTGTAAGTAGAACAAAAACAACAGTGACTGTCTTAAAAACGTTTAACAGAATTCATAATTAAAAAAATATTCATAAATTTTCTTAACTAATAAAAATATTGTATATCAAAACTAACTCAATATTTGATAACCCATAAAATATTTGAAAAAAAAAGTTAACTGTTTTTCTCTTTAATGAGAAACAAATTTTACCATTACTTCTTTGGAATTTAAAAACATTTGAGTGTTTTAAAGAAATTATAGTATTTCCAACTTGGTATCTTTTAACTTGAATTATTGAAGTCTTGAATTGTTACCTGAAACAAATTGTTTTAAACAGGTTTTTTAAGTTATTTAGTGGTTAAAATTTAGTAGTTAAAAATGTAGTGATTAATTATTAACTGATTACTGCAGCATATATGTGCTTGTAAGTTACTCAGAATTAACATTTATTACACGTGTTATAAGCTATCAACAGAATTATTCCTCGTTAATTCCATAATGATATTAGTGCAAAATGACACTTTTACTGGCTTTAGTGGTTATAGCAAGGAAACTCTTACCTTTGCTTCTCGCAAATATCGACCTCCATCTACGTTCACATCTTCTATAGCAGCTTTTCTTTGACTCAAAGTATGGTAAGTGCTCTAGACAAAAAAAAAAAATTTATAACATTTCTTGAACAGTAAAATTAGAAATTCTAAACACAGATTAAACAACTTTACTTGAAAACTATAATCTTAGGAAAAACCTTTGTCTTTCATTTAAGTGTATTTACAGAAGACTTTTAGAATTCATACTGCATTCGATAAATTCAAACCTACCTTACTTGAAATCATAATGTGAGTGTAAAATTTGATTCTATGAAGGAAAAAAAAACTTTGGTAAAAGTTGGATTTGAAATTGTATTAATTTCCTCGGGAAGCTAAAAGATTTTAAGTGATCATACGGAAACAAAATTTATTATAAATACGTTTTTACAATAATTAATTTAGATAACATCATGCTAATGTAATTTACACATAATCTTTTCCCTACTCATTATCTCTTTTGCATCATCACTTCAGACAAATGCAAGGAATTTCATTTTTAATTTGAGAATGAGGGGGAACTTGGAATCAATTATTTTCAAGCACAAAAGCATGAGCAACTATTTAATAGTTATCAAGGCAAGACAAATAAATATTTAAGAATATCATTCTTAATTTTTAACTCTCTTGAATTCATTCAATATTTTATTTAGATAGTCATTACATTCATTGCTCCTTAAAGCCTCATTCAAAAAAATAATAATAATTTAACACAATAACTTTATAAAGAAATAAAATCCTCAATGGCACTTTTTATGAAGAAATAAAATCCTCATTAGCATTTCTTATGAATTGATTAGATACATTGATACTATTATAAACCTATCTTCAATAGATAGGGCTGTCATAGGAATAATTTTGCAGAAGTTGGAAGAGTTTGCCTGAGTTAAGTTGAAGGGTTCTCAAAAATACTTGAAAACTTTAATTTTCTAACGCTTCATTAAAACAATTATGCTCACATAAAAGAGTCATTGAAAACTGTTTCAAATGAAAAGAAGTCTCTTACCGTTGTAGACTCAATTGCATGATGCATCTCACGAGAATCCATCCGGCTAACTGCTTTCATGGATTCCACTTTAGTACTCATCTGACTAACAAATGCTTTCTGCTCATTATACTTTCCTTTATAACTCTGCAGTAATTCCATAGACGTTTCTAAGGCTTTAAGCCTAACAAGCAAATAATTCAATTAAAATAATGCATTTTGTTATATAAGAGAATGAAATGAAAGAATAGAATACCTATCATTGACTTGAGTGCCAGCAAGATCCCAACGACGCCTCACCTTCTTCACATCTTCTTCTAATTTAGTTACATCTGTGTGTACAGATTGATTGGGTCGACTTAATTCAACAAAATGACGAACATTTACAACACTTTGAGAAACTTGCTCAAACAACACTTGCTTCAGTTGCATCTCGATTTTCAATGTCTGAAAACACAATACACAGAAAAATAAATAAACGCACAATAAAAATTGCATTCCGTTTTGCTTTTTTTTTTTAAACATTGCTAACAAAGTTTTCCAATAGTTGTTAGTTAGGAAAAAAATCTATTTCTATTGCTACATTCTTACAAATTTGCTTATTTGCAAAAATACAAGAACAGTATTAGAAAGCTTAAGTTGCACAGGCTTGCTGTCTCTTTAATAATTTTTTTTTAAAACTACAATCATAAGCAGAGCTGTCATAATAAGGAGGGAGGGGTAAACAGGGCATTTGCCAAAGGCCCACATTTCTACGACTAGAAAATCATGGAACAAGAAAAAAAGATAACTTTTTTGGCTTAAGTTCTAATAAAATAACTTTTTAATTTCATAAAAATTTTAACACTTCAAATATTTCAGTGTTCTAAAAAACAAAAATCCTAAAAAGTGAGCACTTATATGAAATTAAAATTTAAGTGAACTGAACATAGGATCATAAGCTGCTTTGTCTATTTAAACTTATTGTTATCGCTATGCCCATCACTTGTAATAGAATTGAAATTAGACACTAGTAGTAGACAATAGTACTAATTGAAATTAGATAATCTAAACATCTGAAAGCACTGAGGCTCTTTTAGGATTCTAACAGACATACAGAAAAAGAAACGCACACACTCCAATTAATAAAAGAGAATCAAATTACTCTTAAATTTTCTTCAACTCTGGCAGCACTTTCAGTATCATTGGGCACCTCATCAAGTGAAATTAATTGCAACTCTGCATGAGAAGTCGCTTGAGAAGCATCATCATAATGAGATAAAGTCAATTCAACAGCTTTCATTCTGCAACAAAAACATTTCCCTATATATAATGACAAATTAAATCTACAATAAAAAATATTTAAATAAATCTAGAGTTCTTCTCCTTTATGCTTTTGTTCTAAAATTTGGACGAGGGCAATTTTAAACCTTTAAAATGCTCAAAAGTTTTAATTAGACTGTTCAGAATAGATGAGCAAAAAAAGAATTTTCTATAGGTTTAGCATTATTTAACTGCAGATGATTCTTTTTTTCTTTTTTTACGAGTTATTGTGTTATGAAATAGATATTTCACTGCTCATCTTCCAATTCAATGATTTGTTTATTATTTTAGCCACTGGATGGCACTGTTTAATTATGTAATGTATAACTTTTAATAAGTTTCACTTCACTACTCATCTGTCCTTCCATTTACACTTACTAATTATGTTTGTTTTTTAATAAACTCAAATTTTGAAAGACAATCTAAATTTTTAACTGAATCAATAATGCCTCAATTCATTGAGTAAGTCACATTCCTGCACTATTAAAGTGAAGACAACACAAGTGACCATGCCATATTTATCTCTGCTACCTTTCATTCCGCATAAGTGTGTGATCACCAACATATTGCACATTCTTAAATAATTGAAAGCAACGTTACCAAATTATTTTTAAAGTAATGTGGTTTCATGTGTTTATTTATAGTTATGCTCTTGAGATGCGCTTCTATAAACCTAAATAACATAAAACCAATGGAACGTAATGGAATAAGAAAAATTAAGTTAGATACTAAAATGCCAATTCATCAGGAATATTGCTAGATTTTGGTAAATTTTGCTTGTCATGACTTGGTTGCGATAATATAATTTCTCGTGCCGAATGATGCAAATACAGCTCTATTTTGTTTTGATGAGTTGACTTCTAAAAATGTAATTTGTTCTAAAAATATGTTTTGCTAAATCAAATAACATAAAGTCACACCGCAAGGGATGGCAACAAACAAATAAATAAAATTGAATAGTTTTAGTTATGTTGACATACGCCCTTTAAGTTATATAGATGATTGTGTAGTGTTTATTAATTGACCAAACTATTCTATATCATCCCACCCAAAGAAGGTTTAAACATAAGAAAAAAAATACAATACTTCATATAATGTAAATATTTACGAAGGAAAATGAGGCTGCACTCACCGTTCTACATACAAGCTAGAAATAGACCATAAATTATTCCACGATTCTATCACCGAGTCATGACGTGACTGCAAAGCTGCTGTTTTCACTGATAACTCACGGAACGCTTCACGAACTTCATCCACTCGAGGTTCAAAGGCATGTAAATCTGATTCAAAATCCTAGACAAGTAGAATTAATAAACATTTACTAACCTATAGGTAGGCTAGTTTAATCTAAAACTAGCAATAAATGTCCAATTATTCATTTTGCTAAAGTCTTGCTATGATAATTACAAAGAATTTGAAGTAAGTGAAAAATTATTCATCATGACCTGGCACTGTATATAAAGACACTTAAAATTAGATAATTATTAAAAATGGTAAAAGAACTTAGATATATCTAACCTGTTGTTCTTGCACGAGACGATTGACGATTTCTTTGCTACGAGGAATGGGTGCTTGAGTTTTCTGTTTCAGTATTCTTTCTTTATCAGTCAAAGTACTTTGTACAGAAGCACATAAGTCATTAAATTTGCGAGCTTGACTTTTGTTTTGCTTATCAACTAATAATGAAAAGTATTGTAATTAGGTTTAAACATATTTAACAAAACATGCACAAAACTTATTAAAAACTTTAATTACGTACATTGAAAATAGAATTAAAATAAACATTTAATATTTTTGAATGTATATTATTAATCATTTATTCATATATTAATTCATTCATATTATTTTACTCAAATATTTGCTTATAATGTAGCTGATTAATATAATCAAATATTAAACACGGATTTCAGATACAGTGGAGAGCGCTTTTAATATTCTGGAATATAAGAGACTATTCAATAATGTTCATATTAATAGAAATAAATAAATTTTTGAGCTATATGAATATAGACAGCAAAAATATTGACTGAAGAGTCAATGATACTTGAATGCCATTTGAATTATTATCCAGCAAAGTGTGTACTGCTACTTTGATAAATTTTTCAAGATTCATTTCAAGAGCTTCTAAAAATATACAAACCAGACTCTTTCTACTCTAGCCAAATAAGAAATGCTGTAATTCTAACATTTACTATCTGAATAATGCCTCATTGAATCAGATTTATTTTAATTTCAAGTATGACATTAAAAAAAATATTGTTAGCTTCAATAAAAGTAACCCAGCATCTTTCAAACATTAATTTGTATCTTAAAATTGTAATAAAATGGGGTTAATTCATGTGTGACCACATAATAAAATAATGCCTTAATTAGTATCTTTAACCATAATTAATATTGCAAAAAAATGAAATTTAACATCTGCTATTGTTATTATTTGTTTTATTCTAGCTGCCTATGTTGAGAAAGCATTCATTACGCATATGAATGAGTAAAATCATTTTTAACTCACAAGTCAATGTTTACACTACATTACTATTCTCCATACAGTTAGTTTTTGTACAGAGAATACAAAATAAATATGATGTAAGTAAGTAGATCAAAGCTTAACCCAGTCCCGCCCCCGTTAGGGGGCATCCGGAGAATATTGTAGACTCTAAGTGCGCGCACGTTGACCTCTCGGCAAAAGAAAAAGAGGGTTCAAAAAGGTAGGCTTGGTGGCGATCCATGGAAACACGCCAGAAAAAAGGGCAAGGGAGGCAGAAGCAACTCCAGGGGAAGCCTTGGTTGATGTAAGTTGGGCGCCGCGCGCAAAGAGCAGCGACCTCACCAAGATCCAAAGATTGCCTGCCTCCAACCAGAAGGCCTCAAAGAATTTAGTGAAATCTTAAAATTAACAAAAGTAGTTACTCAGAAAATAGAATTTAGGATTTTGAGTGTTCAAATATAATAGGCAAGGCATCAATAAAAAAATATAACAAAAGAAACATTGAAAAAAGGTAACAAACATAATGTGATGACGAAAAGAACCAGAATTTGTCCAAAGCCCATACATGTTAGTAGATGGAACACATTGTGCAACCGTCCCCAAATATTTCCTTCAATTGAAATCCTTTAGTGGTTATTCAACTCCATAATTATTTTTTTTTTTTTGCTGAGCAAATATCATTTGACTTTATTGAGAATCAAGTTTGACCCAAATAAGAAAAAATTAGAATAATGGAAGACTTTTGAAAGTGTATTTACCTTCATCTTGGTCCAGCATGCGTTGTAAGTCTGCAAATAATTTGTTACAGTAGGCTATTTCTTCCTGAAGTCTCTTGAGGGCAGGGTCATCACTTGATCCTTCATTTAACAGTTTTTGAGTGTCTTCATTCAAGGCTTTGATGATGCTCTCTCGTTGCAAAGGTTCAATGCTACGGAACTATTGTGGAAATAAATGGAAATACATGAATTTCTAGATCAACAAAAAAAAAACACTTTTTTTAAATAAAGATTTTCAAAATATACCTTTGTTATATCCCAAGATTTTATAATTTTAATGGTGGCAAATATCATATTTTGTCTTAGTTTACGCTGCTTTGAAGTCCAAAGATTAACAATTGCTTCAAATTGTTTTTTTAAACTGCAAAGAAAAAAAAGTAACTGAAATGAACTTTTATTGTTTTATTTTCTTCAATTATACACACACATGATTAGGCAATTAATATTATCATATGAAGCAAAATATAGAACAATGTTTAATGATGATAAATGTCATGATATAAAATAAAATTAACTTTAAAAAATATATAATTAGCTGCATAGTTAAGAATATTATGAGAGAATTTGTTTAAAAATTACACAGACATGTGGCATTACAAATGAATGCAATACAAAAAATTGTTTTAAACTACACAAAAAATTATACGTACCAGTGTTTAAACTATACGTTTTAGTACAAATGCTTACATACCATAACTTATTATTATATTATTAAGTAAAATTAAAAACATTATATCAAGTACTTTAACAATTAAAGTTAGAAAGTAATTTTATGTTGCAAATAAAAAAAATCTCATTATCTGTTGCGTTCATTTTAATAAATGTTAATAGAAAACTTTAATAAATTCAAATAAACTTAAATAAAAATTTTAGTTTAATAAAGGAATAAACTAATATGAGTAAACATGTATGAATATAATAAATGAGTTCAAAAATAAGATTTACCTTTCAGCCAGTTCCAAAGCTTCTGGATTAGGAGGTGGGATAACAAAACATACACTAGGTACCATGCCTTCCATTCCAAGAGAGTTAATGATCTACAATACAATTTTAGTTTTAATACATGTTAGAGAAGAGAAATAATAAAAATGTCACCCATTGTCAACTTAGAGCTTCTCAATATGAAAATAACACACAAACCTTCCATTTTGTTCTATTGGAATTATCATGGAGCCAGCACTGTTCATCTTTGCTAACAGTCATCTAAATAAAAAAAGAATCATCATAAAATTTTTATTACGCCATAAGTTTTTAAAAAAAGACATATTTTGGTTTACATACAATTTTTCTATCACTTATTTGAATAAACAAAAATCCTAAATAAAGCAGGTGTTAAAACAGTTTTACCAGTATTTCTAAACTATAAATCGGAAGAAAAGATTTAATTAAAAGATGGGTGGGGCTTTTTAAGTGTATACATTAAAATAAAAATATTACAGTCTAACTTGGTAGGTACAAAAAAAGTTCAAATGATTCTATTACTTAACGCGTTTTGAAATCCCTCCCGAATTGAAAAAAAATCTAAATTCCTATGGGGGAAAAGTGTTTATTTTAATTTAAACTATTTAAACACTGTTTTTGAAGTCATTTAACTGTAAGGTTTTAGGATATTTTTTCCAAAGCGAAATCACCTGTCTATATTACTTATATACTACCTACTTTAGTCTTCGTAATTCAGTTATATTAAAATAAAATCATATTATATCATAAATAACATATGACTGGGAGAAAACTATCTTAATTTATTTATTTAACAACTCTATTTTAGGTTTAAAGGAGAAAAAAAAATCTCATTTTACTACCTTCCATTAAATATGAGCTACTATTGGAAACGACTTACAGATTGTTGTTTAAAAGAGCAGACTGCTGTGATCCTAAGAGGTCTGGGTAGCGGTTGACGTCTCTGTTTTAGAGGGGCAATATCTTTACTGCGTTCAATGAGTGATGAGACAACATTGCTGTAGTGACTGAGCTCATCTCTGAGATCTTGCATTTCCTTCATGAGTCTCTCTCCTTCATCAATTGAAAAGTTTTGACGGCTATAAGTCGTGGATAAACGGTTTTCTATCTGTTTCAACCACTGTTGGCACTCTTTAGCATCATCAAAGAACTGTCGAGAAAAGAAAAGGTTTTATTAACTTGCTTGATACAGGTTTAGAAACAGATTTTAAAATTTTTTTCTAACAAACACAAAAGTTATTTGGATTAAAAATAAACATTTATTTTTGTTGGGATTTTCTAACACAGTAAACCTGATAAAGATGAACTGTCTCAAATATTAATTATTTATTATACTTAAAAAAAAAATTCCGAAGTTCATTTTGTAACATAAGCTTATATTAACTTTTACTTGTCTCATTCATCTATTTTGTGACAGTTTTACACAGAGGAAAAATGTACATTTGGAATACATTTTTGAACAAATCCTATTTGGAGCTCACGAAATGTGTGTAAGTCATTTTTGTACTCCATCACAAAAAATTTTATGCTTTTCCTTTTTTGTAGAGATAATAAGAATATAACGTCAAATAACTTGAGCAGAAACTAACATGTATAGCAAGCTTAAAAGTACGCAAATTCAATGCTGATTGTAAAATAGAAAGAGCTTTAGATGACTGTTCATAACACATTTTATTAAAGTGTTAGACTTAGTTTTCACCAAAGAATAGGAAAATTAATAATCTCATCACATAAAAAGTAAATCATTTTGTATTTGGTCAACTTAACGGACATTTAAAAAGTTGTCATACCATAAATTTATGAAACTCATTCTAAAAATATGCCCTAGCCTCAACATTTAAATAAAATTTTACTGCATATATGCATTTCCCTGAAGTGCACACATTTATTTCAAACTATCAGATATTTAAATTATGAGTTTTAATAAAACTTTAATAATGCTTTGAATGATGTCTATTAAAGTTTTTTCAATATGATTTAAGATGAACAAAAAAATATATATTTTAATATCTTACTTGGTGATAAATGAAGGCATATTTTAAATGAACATCAAGACAGGACATCAACTGTAACAACCATGACCACTGGGTCTGCATTGCAGCAAGATAAGCCTAGAAATTCATATTTTATAAACAATAGCAACAATGAAATGAAAATAAGTAATCCAAGAAAAATTGTAGACATACTTATTTCTACAAGGATTATACAAGATTAATACAAAAAATAATTTACTTTAAGAAATCTACAATTCACTGAAATATATTTTAAATAAAAGTAAAATATTTCATCAGAAAACATACCTCAATGCACTTTGAAGCTGGATGCTTTTGCAAGACTAGACTTTCACCACGATCTTGAACAGAATTAAACTGAACTTCACGCTTTTCAAGCTCAATAGTTAAAGCCTGAAAACAAAAATTCTTCAATCAAGATTGTAAAGAATAAGACCAATAAAACTCAAAACATTATACAGATTCAATTTTAGAAAGTAAAAAATATGAGATTAATATTTTGTAGCAATTCAAGTATTATCCAACTATGTTCTGTCAAAGACATTTAGAAATATTTGTGTTTAAATTAAAACAAACATACTCATAAGTGACTAATACTTATCTTCATAAAAGTGCTTATTTAAGTAAATACACATAACACAATCTGTATAACTAATTGACCTTTACAAATATACCTATCTTTAAAAAAATTTCTATTTGCATAAAAATAGAGATTTTTGTACATTATGTATATGATTTACGGATTCGACAATAATACTTTAAGAAGTTAAAAAAAATTTTGAATAAAATTAAGTATCATGTAGAGTTTTCTACATGATACATAGTTTGATACTTTATTCTACACTATTTTTTGTAAAGTAATATAATAAGTGTCATAACAATGACATTTATTTTCAATTCAGAAAATGCCCCTTGGAAGCAAAACAAATTTTAATTTTCAAAATTTTATATTAAACTACCCAATAAAACACTTTTATTTATCATGCCTAGGGCCAGATTAACCTATAGGCACACTAGGCACATGCCTAGGGCCTACGAAATTCAGGGGCCTACGAAAAACTTGGGGGGAAAAAATTTGTTGACAAAAATAATTTAGCTTTAAAAACAACAAGTGTATTTTGCACAAAATTATGAAGATACAAATAAAATTATAATATTTTTTGGTAATAAATTATTTTGCAGAATCTTATGATCCAATATATTACTTTTTTGCGATTTTTGGCAGATAAAGTTCGATAAACAAATTTGTAAATTAAAATCCATATTAATAAAAATGTAAAAAAAAAATATGCAAGAAAATTTTAGCATATATTTTGAAAAGAGGGGAGGAGTGGGGGAAGGAGGGGAGGGCCCAAAAACGGCTATGCCTAGGGCCTACGAAAGGTATAATCCGGCTGAAGTTGCCCTGCAGGGGTCATATTGATTTGAATCAAAACTTGTCTCTTCTCATTTTCAAGAAAACCACTTTTCTGTTGCTCACTATTTCAATATTTTTGGACTACACTTACTCTTTGATAATCTTCAATTTCTGGAATATTTAATGTTTTAGAACTCCAATCTCTGTTGATTTCTATTTCTTCTTTTTCATTCATCCAAATAAGCTCATTGGTTGCAGACTGAATAAAGTCTAGCAGTGTATCTAAATCACTCATTCTTTTGTTTGATAAAACCTTTAATAAATAAACAAAACACTTATTAAAAGTTGCTTATAACGAATTAAGCTATTGAAATATATTAATGACAAAGACACAAAAATCTGGCTTATAAACTTAAGTTTCTAGAAATCTGTTAAAGTTTGGGAAAAAGTGACCCAAAAAAATGCATCAGAATTTTTGATCACAGGACAAAATTATTGATAACAATAAGACATTTTACGATAATTATGTTTACTAATTACAATTTTAAAAAATAATTAAACAAATTCAACACTTTTTTACTTAACATTGAAAAAAGCAGCTTATGAGTAAGACTAAAAAATATTTTAAAAAAAAGCAAGATTCCAACATTCAGCTGCTGATGTTGGTTATTTAAAAGAAAAGAATAATTGTCAGTCAAAATATGTGCTTCAGAACTATCCTTAAAGCGAAGACACAAATGAGTTATCAACAATAACAAAAACTTACTAAAACTTCTGAATATCCTTTTTCAAGCTTTGATAATAATTTACAATATAGTTCAAGTTCTTCCCCTCTGAATTGGGACTGAAAGTAGAAAATATATTTGTTAAAATTAACAGAAATGTAATTATTATACAGTTGTAATTATTATACAGTTGTAATTATTATACAGTTGAATTATTATACAATATTGAAGTGCAAGTAAACAATGAACAAAAACATTTACATTATCAAGCTTTTAAAGAACATTTTTAAGCATTAAATATGTTTGATTAGAATTAAATATTAAAACTTGCTTTTTGTGAAGAGCACTGATCAACATTCTTCTGAAACTGGTCAATTAGCCTATGCTCTGTATGGTGTTGTTCTAGTAAAATTTGAACACTTTGAAGATCTGTTCCATAGTCTGCTTCTTCTAAATATTTCTAAAATAAAATAATAATAATGAATAAAACTAATGATACCAAAAATTTAAATATTACAATCAAAAATTCAAAGTCAATGTCATTCAACTTTTTAGAATCTATACTTATAATTTAGAATGTTTACTGTTGCGCTGAAAGTATTGTATTCAAGAGAATGCTAGAGAAAGAGTTATTAAACAAAATCCATGAGCATTTGTGAAAAATTATTACTAAATTTAAAAAAAATGTAAAGGGAAATTTAAGGTTGATTGCCACGAGAATTATCCAGGTTGCATGGATAATAAAACACATTAGCAACCACACAGAAACCATGAGTTTTTGTGAAAATGTCAATCAAATTTTAAAACTATTATTGAAAATTTCTAAGGTTTTTAGCCAAAGAAAATTCCTGTAGTAGGTACTTTATTCAATAAAGTAACTACAAGCAACCAATATCACAAAGTAAGCTAATAAATTAGAAATTATTTTAGGAAGGTGGGACCATACTATATTTATTGTATCTTCATTGTTAGTAGTCATTATTTGTCGATTGTTAGTTGTTGATATTTATTGTATCTTCAATAGTTGGTATGTTGACAAAACAGCATGTAGGCTAGCAAATCTATAATATAAAAGGAAAAAAACATTTCTATGCTCTTATTCTGATTTGATAACGCTAAACACAATGTTAGTGAACTTATTCTGTTCAAAAATATGATATCAAATCCACGTTTTTTCCTTGAATAAGTCAAAATAGTCAATAACAAATTTTATAAAAAAAACATTCAGTTAAATATGCATGTTTGTAAGTATTTTATTACATACATTTAAATCTTCCTTTTATAACAAAATGAATGGTGCAAAATTTAAGCTCTTTTAAATTTTGCTAATTCTTAAATATTGAGTTACAGAAATTTGAAGGATCTGTGTAAATATTTTACTGGTCACATTACAAATTTTTCCTGAACACCTAAGTGTTTGTTGCAAATTTTTTTCCTGCACTTTTTTTATAGATAAATTGTTTAAGCGCATTTATAAAATAATAAATATAGTTCTGATAAAAAAAAGAAACTAAAACAACATTTTGAAAACAGGCACAAATTAAATTTAATATTAAAATTAACTCACTAATTTATTATGTACCCAATCAATACATTCTTGCAAGAACTTAAAGTGCTTGTTTGTTTCAATGAGTTTTTCAAGAGACAATGGTTTAGGTTTGGATACTTTCTTTTCTTCTGCTTTTAAAGATCTTGTAGCAAGAACATTCAACAATCTCGTTTGGAAATGCATTCGTAAAGTTAAAAATCTTTCGTGAAGCTGTTGAACCCTAAATGAAAAAGATATATAATAATCATACATAAATTTAGAATTTTAAGGTGCTCCAAAGTATACAGAATAAGTCAAACATGAAATAAATTCATTAATTTTGGAGTTCTGTTAAAATATATGAATATCCATACATTGCATGCCTAAAAGATTTTCATCTGTAGTATAGTACCTCAAATACTTTATAATTTATGATAAAATTGAAGTATAACATAATACTCTACATAACACAAATGTTTTGCAAATCTAATTCCTATATACAAGATAAAGAACTCAAAAACAACATTAATTTACAATAATTTTCTATTAATTTTCAATTCTAAGAAGCAATAAGTATATTTATGAAAATGAAGATTTTAAAATTGTTAGTTAGTTTTAGAAGTTGAAATTAATTAAGATATTTCAAGATATATTGGGAAAATATAAAGTATAAAAATAAAATT
Organism: Parasteatoda tepidariorum; assembly: GCF_982258835.1. NCBI lineage: Eukaryota > Metazoa > Arthropoda > Arachnida > Araneae > Theridiidae > Parasteatoda > Parasteatoda tepidariorum. The sequence continues at coordinate 1,386,637 of NC_141755.1, read as the reverse complement.
AAAAAAACTTGCACTGGTCACATTATCAGTAAAGAGCAACAATGAAGTGACATAAGAAATAATTTCTGATGCAAAAACAAAAGCATGCAGAAACGAGAACATCTACAAGGCTCTAGTGTTTATATGCTTTATTTGTGAAAATATTTAATAAGAAAAGCTAGTATCTTCTTTTTTATTTAAAACAAAATGTAAGAAATGCTTTTCAATGACCCGTGGTGGCTCAGGGTATTGACTAATGAGGCAACCCGGATTTAAATCAAAGTGATGGCTCGTAAGACGAATTCTGCACCGGGCTTGCGCTGATTACAGTGCTGATGTAAAATATCCTCATCGGTAGACGGATAACGGGTTAGAGTCCACTTGCCGTCAGGCTAACCGTGGGTAATTTTCCTTTTCATGTAACCATCAAAAAGCCCCCCCCCCCCCGTGGGCATAATTCTCCCACTGAAATTAAGAAATTTGAAAATTTTTTTTATGTGCATCGCAATTTCATTCATTGATAGTTGATAATAAATGTTAAAAGAGAATTAAAATTAAACCGTAGATACAAAACAAATAATAAATAAATAAAAAATAAGAGCTGGATTTAAATTATAGTAATAATGCATAAAGCAGTTTCAATACACTGCTCATCAATAGATTGGCTGTGGGAGTTTGGAAAAGGGGTACCGACATAGACCCTGTCCTCATCATTTGGCAAAATTACCTGTTGTTCCTACCACGGCGAGATACGAGCTTTGAAAATCAGGGCTACGTGCATGATTTTCATTGACAGCATCAAAATAGTGTTCTTAAATGTTCTCATTAATTCTTTTAACATTTTTAAGTTAATATTTAGAAATTGGTTTCAATCTTTAAGAAGAAGTAGCTTAGTAATAAAAAATTTTACCTACCTATTTTTTTTCTCCATCTAATCAAAGTCATATAATTTGGATAAAAGAGATAAAATTGATAGTTTTTTATGTCTGGTCAAAAGAAAGTAACTTATATGTAACAAAAATACAGAACACGATGTGTTCTAATTTCAGTTATAATCTATTTTAGCTTAAACTTTATTATAATTCCATACTATAGCATTATATAGCCACTTCGTCATGATAAGAGAATAAGAAGAAAAAAAGTAAACAAAGAATAGTGAAAATTTCAAATAACATTTATAAAAAAGAAGACATTAGAAATATAAAAAGAAAAATGAACAAAATAAAGTAATAATTTTCCAAAACAATTGTAATAAATAAAAATGAATGAGTTTTACTTATTATGAAAACACTACAAAAAAAAAAAAAAAAAAAAAAAAAAAATAGAAATCTTAAGTACCGTTTGTGAAGTTCCAAAGCTTGATGATACCGGCCATCTCTTAAGGTTTGAACATCCCTGGACATGGATTTTAAACTATCTTCTACATGTTTGAGCTCTGCATCGATTTGATCACAGTTATATTTGACATCATTAGGATGAAGACGTTGAACTCTTTTCTCTTCCTATCAGAATAAGTAGAAGAAATAATTTAATGACATCCCAAGATTATAAAGAGTGAAGATTTATTATAAAAAATTAAGATGAGTTACCTCAGCAATATGCCGTTCAATGTCATCCATTTTTCCATCACATTGTTTAGTCTCTCTGTGAACTTTTTCAGCTAACCTTTGAAGTTTCTCAAGCCTATTACAGAAGTAATAACAAATTAAATTTCAATTCCAACTGCTTTTAAAACGTTTTTTATGCGTACTTTTAAGTTAAACTGTATGAGTGCTTCTTAACTATACATTATGAAGAAAAAAATTTGCTGTTCATTTTATGCTAGATTAAATTAATATATGTCTGTTTTATATTTAATAAAACATTATTTAAAGACTTTAATAGTTGTAATTTCATTGAACTTAATTTCATCTTCAGATATTAAGTGATAATTTACATTGCATGATCCTTAAACAATATAATAAGGATATCCTATCAAACAGACTGAAATAATTTTTTAATCCCATAAAATTGATGGAGCGATTAATGAAAAAAATAGGGAAGTAAATTAGAAAAGTAGTTGTAAATTTATAAATTTATGTGTTATCAACAATTTACTATGCATTTTTCTTTCAACTCTTACGCATAGTGTTTTTCTCCCTCCCTTTCAAAAAATAGTTCAATTTATCAGAATTAGTTTGCTTTTTAAATGCTCTGAACATCATTTAAACTCTATAAGCTATAAAAACAAACTTTGAAAAGAACTCTAACTTTTCTGTTTCTTACTTTCAAATTTTTTTATATTTCCAGTTTTGTTGCCAATCTTAAAAAACTGTTGTTTGGTGCCAAATACAGTAGACAATTAAAAATTCTGTCCTAATATATAAATATTATACTTGATAAAAGCATTATTAAATAAAATAAAAATCAATTTGGTGTTATTCGTGATAGTCAGGATGAGAGATTTGCCAATTTTTTTTTCAAAAGATTTCTATTATATTTAAACAAATATAAATTATAGCTTATTATTAAAAATTACTTGCTTAAGTTATGAGATTTTATAACTCCAAAAGAAATATCTATTCTAAAACGTTATGAAACCCTATCCTCCTCCATTATACAATTAATAAATAAATTTGCCCCGTATTTTTAAAAATAAATTTGGTCTAGTTTATATGAAACTTTAACGTTAAACTGAATAATAGTAGAAGGAACTCATTTGTCATGCAGGAAAGTAATAAGATAAAATCATTACATATTTCATTCTGTTACTAATCTGAACACTAAAAAGTAAGGAATGTAATTGTTTGAAAAACATAACACAGACAATTTGAAATATAAAACAATTTTCCGTTCATTGAAAGAATTAAAAAAAATACTACAACATACCTAGCTATCTCATCATGAATAGCTTGATCACGCTCTTGATGAGCAGCCATAACTTTATTCCAAAGCCTTTCTAAAGTTTCATAACGAAGCTCCTCACTAACTTCTACGTGCATCTTCTAAGTTTCAAAAAATAATAAATATCAGAAAACGCACAATAACATAAAATACATATTTCATTGATACATATGCTTCAATACAGAGTTTTTTTTAAACATCCCTTCGGTATTAATTTTTAGAAATTTTGTTCAAAATATTAAGATTTGCCAATAATGGGGCTACTGAAAATAGTTAAAATGAGTTCAGAATTAAAAAAGTAACTGCATCTCATCCTTGAACTGATTTAACTTATTTAAAATTCATTTTAAAATGTATAACTTATTAAGAAAAATCATTCTTCAATGCTTCTAACACAAATAAAACATAAAGAGTTTTTGTTATGTCATTCCGCAGCAATCCATTTGGTTTTTTACGATATTGATAAAATTTTCACATTTAAATGTCACAAATCAATATTTAAATTTACATGTGACCCCTAATATGTATGCGTAAATGACTTTATTTCAAAAATGTATATTAACCCACTGACGGTTCTGCACGTAAAAAGTCGCATTTTAACCTGCAGTCTTCTCTGCATAGCAAAACCGGTTTTCCCATGTTAACTGATAGGGGAACTGTGTGTAGGGGAGAAACATTCTCCCAATTTTGCCCATTTCCTTAACTGCCAGTGGGTTAAGAATAGTGTGCCGAATTAATTTGCACAAGGCGCTTTGGCGCACATTCCAATATCGAAAGTGTGAAGTAAGCAGCTACCGGCTGCCTCCCCTAAGTTTGTTGTAATACAGTGTAGTTATAGTCGTGATTGTCATGTAATAGGATTGCCTGCAGTCTTCCGCAGCTTGTGTTAACTTACCTCTGTTATGTAAATAAATGTTATTATTATTATAGTTCATCGTAGTTCAATTCGTCGTAATCGTGCACAAATATTCTTTAAATAATACACTGCATATATAAACTAGTTTATCCAAAAATTTTGACTAAAAAAAAAAAAAAACTTAATACTTAATTACACTGTCCCTTAACTGACATAAGTAAGTATTTAAAAATATAAGTTAGGTTTTGATAATGTACAATTTTTTTTCTTACTTAAGCCTCGCTTTGGAGCCGTTTAACAAGTAATCAAATCATTTTTAACAAACATTCCAAAAGTGTAAATGAAGGGCAGTTATTACAGAACCCCCTGCATATTCTCTCGAGATAATACAATAAACATACCTGAATTTCTCGGTAAAGATGAGATAATCGTTGTTTTTCGTGTAACCTCGGTGGTACTTCTTCAACTCGAAATCGTGTACAATCAGCCAGTAATGACTGGAAAAGAGAAAAGAAATGTTGCCTTTGCCCAACACAAGACGAGAAAGGGTCGAATAATCAATTATTACATTAATCGAGCCTTAAACTATAATAAATAAATCGCAGAACGTAAAATCTTTTTCATGACATGTAATAATTTAGACTATGGTATTTTTTATGTATGATGAAATACTCTTTTACCTTCATTTCGACTAAAGTATTCGGAAAATTTCTGTCCTGAAGAGATGATAAAGATTCTCGCATCCACAAGAAGAGAGAGCTTGATAAATCTTTATATTCTTCCACTTTACGTGATTTTTCCTACAAAATACAAGATTTACAGGAAATATTTTGTTATTTATTTTCAAAGTCTGACCTTTTAAGCATCATTTAAAATTTAATTTATAAAGAGCTACTAGTAGAATTCTTAGTCTGGGTCAAACAAAGATTACACTTTTAATATGAACACAAATATGCTAGATAAAGATAATAAACATGCTAATTACAAAGAATTATAACGAAATAGGATATAATAATAACTTTAATTGCTTATAATACAGACAAAACAAAGGAGCGCTATAGTATAATTTTTTTTAACTAAGAAAAAGATTGAATACTTTCAAGTCAGAACTCTTTCAAGATTAAATTGTTTCATTAGTGCAAATGTTGAAACAAAATGTAATAAATCTTTTTTGTTGAAATTATTTAAAATTGTCTTATTTTTAAAATCCTTGTCCTTAATTTGATTTTCCCTCAAATCAAACCATTAAATAAAGAGTATAATAAAAAAAATAAAGAAAATATAAAAGACAAACTCACAATGATACAGTTAAAATGGAAAAAAAAAGCATGTAAAAAAAAAACTTAAGATTTATAGTTTTATAAACATGCAAACATTTTAATATCTAGCCCCAAATTCAGTTCAATGTGAAAGAAAATTGCCTTAAAACCGAAAGAATTCGACTGATACAAAGAAACTTAACAGCTCCTTATCTAAAATTTGTTTTCGAGCAAGATTCTCTGGTGCAAATTTGCCCAAAAACGACAGTTAAAGAGTTGAAGTAATCTCAGAATAGCTATTATACCTTATAAACATTACACTGAAATATTAACTTATGTATATTATATTAAACCACAGCAACGAAATACATATTTTAAGTAGTGAAATTTCAATGTTTTTTTATTTTAATTCATTTAGGAAAAAAAAATTCCATCTTGTAAATGAAGGGGGGAGAAATCGCTTTGCGAATTATCTCGAAGTGTACAGCATTCTTTTAAGTTTGTTCAGCAGCTCTGTTTGAAACAAATAATTTCTAGACTTAAATTTCCATCTATGATATTCTCTTAAAACAACATTTTATTTTTAAAATTCTAATGTAGAAAAACCCTAGTCTTGGATCAGAATAAGGTATAGTAAAGTATAATAATTAAATAACGCGGAAAACTATGAGATAAAATATAATATTTTTCATGATTATTGGAAACTATTAAAAAAAAATTTCATGAAAAATTCTATTATACTCACGTCATCAGCCGCAAATGGGTTATGAGAAGGAGGCCTAGGGAAAACATCATATAAAGAAGATATGTAAGTGATAAGAGATTTCTCATCTGGCTCTGGAGTATCAACATCTGAAAGAAGATGCAACACTTTCTATACTGCTAATGGTTAAAAGTATGACACATTACGAAGATTGGAGGGGGAAAATTTTTTTCTTTTAAATAAAGACAAACATACTCACATGTTCTATAATAGTTGGTTTAAAGTACTTAAGCTTGCATGAGTTATAATTGACTTAAAAATTAATCAAACAAACTTGGAGAATAGATATAAAGAAGTCAGTGTAATATTTACCTTCAGGATCTAGAAGTTTTGTGACATTAAGCTCGCGTTCAGCAATAGTAAAAGCACTGTCAAGATTGTCTCTGGCTGTTCGTTTTAGGCAGGAGCGATAATCGACGAGATCAGGTCTGAAAAATAAAAGGATCTTATTGACAAAGACTAATTCAATTTTTATAATAGACAAGAGCAATAATTTATTCTATAAGTGCATTTATATATTTTTTCAAACATAGTTGGATTTCAGTTTTTAATGAAATTACAAAACTGCATAATTCAGTGTTATGTGAACGGCTAGAAATATTGTGTAAACTTGCCTCTTCAAACTAAGTTATCAAGCCATACTGTATTTTTGAGGCATTTTAATGAATATCATTGTTTCTATCATTTTGCGTTGCTTTGCTATTGCCAAATGAAATTACGTTCTAAAAGTTTATCCGTTATACATCAATCCATTCTAAATGATTATTCTGCAGTTTTATGCAGACATTCAAAAAACATTATCTGAATGTGATAGTCTATCAAAGAAAAAGTTTCATCTAGAATAACATAGAAATATGAAGGTAAAAAAATAAATAGTTTTGAAATTTTTAAAAAGAAATAAGAGTATTCTTAGTTTAATTTGCAATAAAATAATTAAATAGAATCAGGGGGAAAATACAGAGGGTAAAAGAATACGTCAGCACTGTGTGAGCCAGAAGTAGATTCCTGTATTGGAAGGCAAGCGCCCTGAGCCCTCCCTGCTTGTGTGTATTATAATACTGAACAAGAAAGAAATACCTATTTCTGTGAATGATAGCATTAAATGCAAGGCCATCTCTCCAGCTTTTGGTGAAGTCGCCAACACGCACACCGGGATAGCGATCTGTTGTTCTTTGTGCCCACCGTAGAAGCGCTTCTTTTGCGCTAATTCGCTCATCTGTTTGATGTGTAATAATATCTGAGATCTAAAACAAAAACATTAGGATATATCACAGCGCTTACAATACACAATCATAAATTAAAGAGTTAATTTCACTGAACAACAAATTAACATTCATAATCAAAACGTTAGTAACAAATTTACAAAATTGTAAATTGGCATAAACGATAATGCCACTCTGCCGGCCAGGTGGCCGAGTGGTTAGCTTTCCTGACTACGAAGCCAATGGCTGCGGGTTCGAATCCCGCTCTGGGCATGGATGTTTCTCTCTCTCTCTCTCTGTGTTGTCTTCTGATGTGTGAATGTATGAATGTGACCCACCCTATGAACGGGTATTTGTGGCAGTGTGGCGTGAGTAATGTTGCTCGCATCCGTGACTTTGGTTCTCAGGTGCCCACTGGGTAACGATAAATGAGCAACACTTCCGGCATCTTCTAAGGCGAAGAACGAAAGTTCAGTGCCTGCCGTTATTTAAAAAAAATAATGCCATTCTAAACAAATATCTGAACTTCTCAAATTTGACGAAGAATCGATGACATATTGATGAAGGAATTTAGGATAAACTAAAAGACTTAGAAATCATGGTAGAAAAATCGAGAATTCATCAACACGTGAGTGATTATTTATACGGAAAGCCAGTGTGACAAAAAGATCTCAACAAAAAACAGTTTAAAAAGAAAAAAATTCTTTCTCAAAATAAAACAAGTTGATGATTAAAATCAGTATGTTTTTCAATATAAATTTTAAAGCTGTTATAATATTGAATATTGGACATTTTACCCATTGAGATGAACCTCTTCTTTGACTCTTTTAACTGGTAATAAATCTATATTTACAATTTACTCAATTTATCATTTAAATCTAATTTCTATAAAAACTAGTATAACTACCGTCAATTGTCATAAGTACACTTCTCTTTGAATTCAATATAGTTAAAAGTAAAATCGTTAAAAATTGCCTGCTCATTGACAATTTTTACATTTTAACAAATGGTAACTAATAACTTCTTAAGGTTCACAGCAATTTTGCAGACAGAAAACTGACTGAATTACAGTTAGTAAAATAATTGAATAATTCATCATTATTTGGGAATTAGTAATTTAAATAGATTATGTGCATAAATCATGTAATAGATCATACATCTTTTGAACGACTCGATGTAAATGTTATAAAAGTGGTAAACATACGAGGGAAAGTTCTTCAGGAAACAATAATTATAAATAGGCAATTAATTGCAGTCCCTTAATAAAATCAACCAAAATTTCCAATCTACACATCGATATCAAGAATTAAAAGGATGTTATTTTAATAAGTAGACAACGCAATTTAATAACTAATTGGAATAAATCTGATCTTATTTTTATTCCAATCAATTCAAGACATAGTTAACCTAATTTTTAAAGGTGGTTTGTTAGGCCGCTTGAGTGATTTCAATTAAAGTAATGAAACTACCGACGGGACTTCTTTCGGTATGTAAGCAATGCAATAGAATTTCAAATTAAAATAAGGTTTCCCAGAAAACGCAGCACACTTTTTTAATCAATGGTATTCCCATAAAAGCTTGAATTTCGGAAAATAATTGTAGCGTGAATTTTAAAATTGCACCTAACAAAACTGCTTATGGAAAAAAAAAAAAAAATACACAATGCATTCAATGCCACTTAAATTAAACTTTTTTCTAAAGTGACAAGAATTTTGATTTCATAGAGACATTTTTTATGAATGGCATGTGGATTTAACTAAATTTGATACTGTCTGTCCGAATAACAACACATGAAGGAAGCGTCTGATGAGATCACTCAGGCATGACTGTCTAAATAATAATTGGAATTTACCGACATTGGAATTTACCGAAGAATGATACCGACATTGCTCTCGGTTGTGCGAAATTGAATATAGTAAAACCAGTTTCAAACAGATTTCAGTGAATATGAAAGAAGAAATGCTCGACAGTTTTGAAAAATGAAATGAGTATAGCATAGCCATGGTTAAAAATTATTTTCTTTATGCATTAGAACCATAAAATCAACAGAGCAAAAATAAATGAGCTCTTATGCATAACCTATAAAATAGTTTAAAGTCAAAAAAGAGGGTAACATTTTAATGGATATAATAAATTATTTAACAGAATCCGTTTAAAAAAATTTCTCTTTTTTATGCATTATTATCAGAAAATTATTATTAACATTGCTATAAAAATATCTTTTATGCAAACACTTAAAAAGCTTAATTAATTACAAAAAGTGCAAGAATTTAATTTTTATAATAAAAACACGATTTCCGTGCTTTGTAAGATAAAATCGCAGATACAAAAGAAGTTGATCTTTTCTACATCTTTCCTAATACATTCTCATAAAAAAATAAACATTTGTCTAGAAATTCCACACTAGATAAATTATTTTTTCCATTATATTTATTTATTTCTCAATTTAATAAATAAAAATATATTTTGTACAAATAGATTACTTGAGCAGTGTGGGGATAAAGCACTCGTTTTCCCATGAGGTGAGCCGGGTTCAAATCCCAGCGATGGCTAGTCAATACGAATTTCGCACTGACCACAGTTCTGTCGTAAAATATCCTCAGTGATACAGTTTGATTGGTAATGGTTAGAGTTCCCTTGCCGTCAGGTTAAGTGTGTGAGGTTTTTGTGGTTCCATTTTACGCAAATGTGGGTAAGTTCCATCAAAAAGTCTTCCACGAAGGTAAATTTCTCCAAATACATGATACAAGCGTGCCTTCTATATGGGGCTCAAAATTACAAGATTGCGGAGTTGAACATGGGTTGTCGTAAACTCAAAATTGGGGCTCATCGACGGATATAAAATAATAAAATTACTTGTAAATTATAACCTTGTTTTAATTGCTAATTATTACTGCGCTTTGTGTCGATAACAGTAAGAACGGCTCGGGTCTAAGTAAGAAACTTCTTTCATCGAGGAAAGATAAGAATAAGACACTATAATAACAAAATTAAACTTCAAAAATACGAATGAGAATAAACTACTGAATGTAAGATGTCAACAAGGGAAGTGAAAAAAAAAGGGGGGTGAGAGAGAAAGAAGGGGAAAAAAAATGTCTCATTAAGAGCCTCAGGAAATAGTGTTACGGTTCTGCGATTTAAGTAAGTCTGAAGCTTTTTGTGTTATGACTGTCACGCACTTACATTACTACTAAGACAGTGAAAATGAAATCAAAATAAAACAATGAACCTAAGAGAAAGCAAAGGAAAACTTGATCCCTGTCTGTCAATCAAAGATCTTCTGTCACCCGCTAACCTGATAAAAAAAAAAAATTTAAAAAAATCTCGCTCACAGGTAGATCTGATGAAAATTGCCACACTTAACCCAGATAGATTTTGGCGAATTAGATGGCCAAATAAAGACACAAGAGAGTAGAAAATGAATGGGATCTGATGTGGAAATGGTAATTAATAGCAGCAATTTAACGTAGGAGGATATAAAAGGACTTTTTGGAGGAAAGTAATGAATTTGATTTAAATTGTTATGGCTTTATACATACACCGCCGTGAGACAGGTTCATAATTGAATAATTGTTAACGAGGGGACAAACAGGACTCAATAAACGCCAATAATGGTATTATAATGAATCCATTTTGTTTATCTGATTTTTCGTGCAATCTGTTATAGTTTTTATAAATAAAATGAGTTTTGAACAGAAGATAACTTTAAATGAAAGTCATTGGGCAAATCAAAAATTCATTTCTGATCCTTTGAACGATAGCTTTCTCTCATGCAAATTTCATTTACTAAAATAATTATTATTATAATTTTTTTTTTTTTTGAAATATAATTTTTGCTATTTCTTAATTTGTAAAATTTTAAAGTGGAGATCATTTACATCAAAAGCAACGTGATTTAAATCTTCTTGAAATTAGGCCCCATTCAATGTTGCCCATGTCGGAAATGAAGAGTTAAGCGATAAAGATATTGGAGTGTGTTGAACCTGAGAAAATTCAATGAGTTATGTAAGAAAGATGCCGAATTGAACCCTATAAAAGAAGAATGTAACCTTTCTTAAATTTAAAGCAAATATCCAGGATATGAATTAATTACTAATCGATTTTTCTGAGAATACTAATATCGCATAGGACAGTGCTTTTAAATCCTATGGTCTTGAAGATCTTTTTTTTTTTTTTAAATAATATTTTAATCCGATATGTACCCATTTTCGAAGTGGGCACTAGTTTACACAAGTTAGTACATTCATTTTAGAAGTTTAGTTAGGGAAGAAGAAAAAAATTAAAGATTAGTAGTACATACACGTTGAAATTTTAAACCGATAATTAAATTCATTTAGTCCTAATATTCTTTTATTTTAGAAAAAATAGTAAGAAAGATAGTTATTTAAATTTTTTTACATAAATACGTAATACAATGGCCTCGAAATTCGCCAAGTAAATAAAAAAAAATTGTTGCCAATGTCATGTTTTTATTTTCATCCAAAAATGTCATGAGAACGGATGTAACGCTCAAACAATTCTATGACAGTTACAAGAATGAAGGATAGGCAAAATTAATACAAAAATAGAACCGAAAAATAAATAGATTTATGTATTTAAAAACACGTAGTATAAGTGGAGTGCAAGTGGATTTTCAAAAAAAAAAAAATAATAATAATAATAAATAAATTTTAAAAAAAAAATAAAAAAAATTTATATATATATAGATATATATATATTCATCATGCTTTAAATTTTTAAATATATCTACAACTAAGCTTTTCATTAATAAAAATTAATTTTGAGAATCATTTCTTGGCGATTGTTAGCTAGAATGAAAAATGGACGATCGAAAATTAAGTGACGATAGAGCAGACAGGACTAACAAGAAGTTGGTCTCGCACCATCCCTGTGTTTGAATCCCTCTTCGTCTAATTTATCTTTCTGTTCTACCAGTCTTTCTCATGTCGTTTTAGCGACATTGATCCGCCTATATAGTGCTCACGATTAAGTGATTATTAGAAAAGTTCAATACGTTATGCGCAACAAGTTTTTTTGTCTTTTTTTGGAGGGAAAAGAAATAAAATAGCCAAATGTATCTAAAATTGTGACGAAATTCTTGCTCGCAACAAATAGGAAACGGTTTAGTCAAACGCAAAGAAGGTTTCGTGAAAATTTAGTATTTATTTTTCACAGTGTACAGACACTTTTTTATTGATTTTAACCACTCTACAATAATCATTTTAAGACGAAAACAACAGTATCCAAACAAAACAACAACAAAATTTTTTTCTTCGTCGGAATGTAACACATTCAAACCTTGAAATGGCATGATTCTCTGTGATGGAACACTTTCCTTTGGAAAACTGTATAAATCAAAAAACGAAACAAAGGGCTGATGAGTTATTATTTCGCTCCGAAAGCGTAAAATGAAATGTGAAATAAAGCAAGATGGGGTATACTTATTTCGTGTGTACATCCGCAAATATCCAATAATACCTAGAAATGCTTTTTTTTTTCTCTCTCTCTCTCTTTTCAAAACAACAAAGCATGTTTGGAGGCCGAATTATCCAACGAACCTTGGGTGGCTTCATAGTGTCGGGGAGATAAAAAGTAATTTCAATGCCACATAAAACGTGAATTTCTCCCCCTTTTACTTATTTTAGACTAACTTCTAAAAGAAGGGAATGCTATTTTTTCATATCATTATAAATGAGCTCAAACTGTGAATTAATTCGTAAGAATTTGAAAGAAGAAAAAAAAGAAGGGAAAAAAAAACGCCGCAAATATACACACATTGCAAAATATTACACATTGACACAATTTCGACGAAAGATTTTTGAAATAATAAAGTTAACAATAGTTTTTTAATTAATAGTGTTAGTTCAAATTCATGGACACTATCTGAGTAACTAACCAACCTAGCAAGTTAACTAAAATGAATCACATTTTAGATGATATGGATACGGGGTCGCTAACGGCGGAGTTCCAAAATCATCGCCGGCACATTATTTCCTTCCGAACAATATACATTCCAACAACACTATAACTGAAATGGTTAGATAGATCACTCACCTCATTTACATACATATGATTTCCACACACACAAGCAATATTGCTCTTTAAGAAAGAAGGCAAAACATAAATAATCCAATTTAATGTTGATTATCTAAGAGCGCATTAGCGATGGGCTGAAGGGAGAGATATAAATAAAATCAGCGTGAGACAAACTTTACGCACTTACGTTGAAAAGCTGTTGCCAAAGATAAGCTTAAAAAATAACACTGCTTTAAGCTCTTTTAGAAGCTTTAACCTTTCGGTGAACTTGCGATAACTTATTATTAAAATTTAAAATAATATGTTCTGACAATAAATGTGGGATAGTCCTTTTTTTTCTTTTTTTTTTTAAAAAAATAAAAGTGTATTTCTAAGGAGGAATTTCAGATGGTCGCTTTAAGATAACAGCTCTAGCGCGACATTTGTAATTAAATGAAATCACATGAAATTTAATAACTGTATAGTGAAGAAATTCACCTATTTTAGTTCTGCGTCCAAAGGTTTATACTCACCTAACTTTAAACCAACATAAAAATCCAAATTTAAAATGAAACTGTATGATTTCAATGTAGGCTTTAGTCGCAGTTATAAGTAAATACCAGATAATATGGAAACTAAATAAATAAAAACTGTTACTTGTGTTGTTACAAAGGTACAATATTTGTTACCTTGGTAAGTAAACAATGAATGAACTCGATATTGATAAAGATCATAATTGTAAATAAGCTTTCAAACGCTTTTTTTTTTAAATAACTAAATAAAGATGAAATAAACATAAGACATCGTATTCTTAACTTCGTAAATAAAAACTCTTTGATGCAATACTGTTGATATTCGAAATAAGATGGAACGAAATAATAATTGGTAAAATTTCCTCGATTTAGCTAATTGTGTAATATCTAAATAAGTTATACAAAAATAATAAACTTTTTTACTAAAGTGATGTCTAAAAGTAATCTTTTACTGTTACTTAAGGAGAAGGAGCGAAGGTGTTATACTTTTTAACCATGTAAGTAAACACATAATTAACTCAATATTGATAGTAAGGATGACAAAAAGGCTTTCAAACGCTTTTTTATGATGATAACATAGTAGGGTAAACCAACCAGTGAAGGAACATTTCATATATATTGCTTAAAAATAAGAATTTGAAAGTTTTTCTTTAGATTGATTGGTAACGATAGCCTACTGCCAAAACAATAGGAAGTCATCTAGCAATGTTTTAGATTACTTGGTCAATAGACTTCTCTGGAAAAATTTTTGAAATTGTTATTATCTCTGCAACACCTTCTTTCTTTGAAAAAATTATAAGGTGAGTGTTTGTATTTATATGTTTGAAGTGGAATTAATTGCCTGTAATAGTTTTATTTTTCTCACTGTGAAAAAGAGAATTCAAAATATAGTTATTGAAGTTTTTTTTTTTAAGCATCATAGCATAATAAAGTATTGAGATAAGGGGGTGTTTATTCACTGGATCACCAAACAATGAAAAACCAGTGAAGGAACAAGTGTTCCTTTACTGGTTTTTTTTCGAAGTTAATGAAAATAAAAGATAAACTTTAATTTTCTTGTACCTTTAGTGATGTTCCGCATCAAAAGTATGTTAAAAATATGAAAAACAACTTTTAACCAGTGAGGGAACAGGCATGTTCCTTTACTGGGCATAAATTTCCCAGTGAATGAACAGTATGTGTTAATATGTTGGCACTTTAATTTTCAATTCATGATTACAAAAAAAAGTTAACATTTTCCAAGTATTTATGTGTTATAATTTAAAGAATAGGCTTGTTTTTAAATATTTGTATGGCTTATAAATTCATAAAGAGCATTAAAAAATAACCAAAATTAAGTGTTCCTTTACTGGGTGTTCATTCACTGGCAAGAGCTGTTCCTTCACTTGGTCTTCTTACTACTGGTTATTTGAAGCTCCAAAACTTTAAAACAATATTATGTAAGTTCTCTACAATTTTTATTACATAATTTGCAATTAGAAACCAATACGTTGACACTGTCATTTAACTAAAATTACGAATTTTGAAATTAATATGATTTTTCAAAAGGCAAGCGAAGCTTAAGTGTTCCTTCACTGGTTAGTTTACCCTATTCTAAACTTAGTAAGGAAAATCTCTTAGATGCAATACTGTTGATATTCGGGATAAAATGAAATAATTGTCAAAATGTCCTCGATATAGCCCTAACTGTGCAATATTTAAACAAATTATACGAAAAGAATTCATGATTTTTGAACTTATGTTAAAAATGATCCTTTCTTTAAATGTCAACGTATCTCATAAAAAAGAATGCAATAGTTTTTTTTTTCTTCTTTTTTAATAACCAGATTTAGTAGTTTCATGTGATTTTAGTTGCACAATGTGATATAAAAAAAATCTGAAAAAAATAACATCCGTATTTAAGTAAGCGGTCCCCGCCAAAGACAAATAATTTTATTCAATCAATGGTCGCGACTAAAATAAATACTAAGAGATAATATGTAACCTTCATAAAATATGAGAAAAGGGAATGTTAAACTGGAAAAAAAGATACAAAAGGTAAAGGAAACAGGAAAGCGATTCCACAAAAACTAAAATAACCTTATTTTTCGAACAAAATCTAACGAGTGTACAAAAGAGTATTAATGATAATAAATGACAATACAAATAATATTTACACCTATAAAAATTCTCAGCTTGGAATGTTTGTAAAATAATACATAATTATATAAATTACAGGTTTTATTACAGTATGTTATGTGTTTTGTTCTGCATATGTTTTGTATATTTTAAGGAAATAGAATTAGGTCAAGATATTTTTATAAAATATGGGTAGAGAAATAACTTAATTAGATATATTGAGAGAGCACCATTTTTTTTTTACTTAATTTTTCACATCTTTCATCGTTTTGTTGTAAGAAAAACTTCGGCATTTTTTTTTTAAAGTCAAGTAACATTTTGTGAATGTTTTACTTTTTTTTAAAGTTTAAATATTGTTAATGTTAAAAGATGTACTATTTCCCAATCTCCCTATTAGAACCGTGCTGGCAAAGTTTGGCGCAATGTATACATTAAAGCGGGATTTTGAGTGCGTTTCGAATAGCTACCCTTTAAAAAGGACGCATTATCAATTTAAACATTATGTTAAATATTTAAATTCAAAGTCCAAGATAATATTCTTTTAAAAGAGTAAGTCAAGAATTACGAAATCAAAAGACCAATTGCAATTCAAATCATCGTACAACACAATTTGGGAGGGCACAGTGATGAAACAATTTGTTGATGAATCACCTTCTACACTATCGCCCATAAAAGGTTCGAAAAAGTTTCCTACCTGTCCCTGACATCGATTGCAAAATCACTTCTCAATGAGAGATCAGCGAATTGGATAACAGAATTCCTCTCACGATTTAATCGAAGCAAATGTCTCAGAAAATACGCTATTTATGTTTATTATTATTTTTTTTATTTTTTTACGAGAATTAGGGGATGCTAAGTGTCAGGGCCTGATTACAGCATTGACAGAAGGGGCACTTGAGGGGCCCCTTAAATATTAATATTGAAAAAATTTCAATTTAAAGCTTCTACACTTGCAATTTTATACTTTATTCAAGATTAATTTGTGTCTTAATTTTCATAATTAGAGATCAGTGCTTCATTTAATCTAAAATTTAAGGCTGCATTTATCTGCTGTGGAAAACGCAGGATGTATATACACATCACATGTATAAACGCAATAGAAGGAATTTAACACCTGATGAATGCAGCATCAAGATGCATGATGCGTATAGAATAGTACAAACCTTAATATGACCATAGTTGTAATTTGGAGAAATTTTTATTCATTAAAATGAAAGTAATGTTAATTTTAATGTTAGGGAAAAGGTTGGGGCCCGTTAATTAGTATAGTACTTGCCACGGCCTCAGCTTATTTTAATTATGACTGCAAACTGGACAATTGGCTAGATGAAACGATACAATTGAAGTCTCAATTTAGAAGCACCAAAATGAGAAATCACTTTTTTTTTTTTTTAACACGCTGAGATTTGTATTTTTTAAAATCTGTACAACTTGTAATTTTCAGAGGGAGAGATATTTTTTGGACCGTAAAACGGATGAAACGAAATAACGAAGACAACTTAAGTCCCATTCACGCTAATAATGTAAATTACGTTTAGCAAATAAAAGCAAGCAGTAGTCAAGTACGCTGGCTAAAAAAATTGAAAGATACAACAGATAAGAATTGACATCAAGTTACAGAAAATAAAGCTTGCGAATTTTTAAATGCTCGAAAATATACCCTTTACTAAATAGGTAATTTACTTCAATGAAAAAGTAATTCTCATTTTAAAATGCAAACAAACTGTCCAGAATTACGTCCTGCGTCTTTTTAAAAAATAAACTACATCAATATTAATACATTATTAATTAATAAAGCTAGTTAAGTAATGAAAAAAAAAAAAGATCATCAAATTTTGTTATTATTATAGATGGAAGTTCAAAGTTCGTTCCAGCTTATAAAAGCTGCAATAGTATAGAAAATAATTATATTTATTTTTCCATGAACCTAATATTTCTTGCTAACTTTATCCGTAATATGTTTCACTTAACATGTCTGTAATTGAATTTTATTTCAATAAAGAACGAGTTACACGTAATGAGTCAATCGCGGGTAAAAATATTCATCGCTGACTCTAAGATGCGTCTAAAGAGCAATACAAAATTGGAATTTAAAAGAAATGGATTAATAAAAGGAGTAACAGCTTACATAGTAATTTAATATGAAAAAGTATACATCATGAACAATTGAAGAAAAAAAAATTGTTTCGGTTACAGGAACGTGAACAGGAATTCAAAATGATAGTATTTTTTTTAAAATACTATGAAAAAAAATGTATTAAAATTGGGACTACACCCTAAGAGTGACCATGAAAATCTTATCTTCTAATTATCAATGCATTGCTATGGTAACCAGAGAAGCCTTTTGAAGAGAATCGTGTCACTGATAAATCACCTCAACAATAAATAATGCGCTAATCCGTTATGACAGCAAAAAGACTGACTTCACTTTTTAAAGTAAATAGGGTCAAAACGTTTCTTAAATGATTTTTTTTCTTCCTTTTTTTAAAAAAAACTTTCAAATAATTTAAATGAATGAATATTTAATATTTTATAAAATTCTTTTAAACCAACTGAAGAATTACATTTTACAAATAAGATTTATTTTAATCCTATTAAATTGTAATAACACATTTAAAGGAATATAATTTTCCAATGTTGTTAGCTTCTTTATATTAAATTCTTCGATTCATTAGTTTTCATGGAGATATTTAATAACCGTATGAATTTTCTAAAAGAAAATAAATTATAAAGGTGAAAAAAAATGTTTATTTCCAAAGAGCTTTATAAATAATAAAAGGTTTTATTAGTTTTCAAAAGGACAGTTAAGATACTAAAGCAAAATGTCTCCTAATTTTAAATTAATTATAAAAATCATAATCCTATATTAGGTATTTTCATAAATCCTATACTTCCCTACAAAAATCTGGTTCATTCTAATCTTTATTATTATTTGAATCTAGTTTACTTCACTATTTAAATTCATTTGAAACAAATATGTTTACCATAAATATTATTCTCCAGATTTATTTTCACAAGTTTTAAAGTGAAAATAAATTTCATTGTTTAAAAAATAAATAAATAAAACTGGGATCTTACTTTATTGGAACGAATCTTTTTCCTGGAATCACTAGAATCATAATTTTTATGAACTCTTTTCACAACATGAACATCATTATCCACAGTATCCGTTGATCTAATGGTATGATGATTGACACTTGAAAGATTATGATGCGTCAGATGTTTTGTTTGGGTGCCGTTTTCACGCCCCCCAAGAGAAGAGGTCATCGATGCAGCGGATGACGACCGTATGGCTTCATGTTGAGTGCCAGACGTCCGGACAGGTACTTTCTGATCGCCCCTTGTCAGGGTGGTAGTCTTCCGGATCACTCGGGAAGTATGTACGGTCCTGAGACCTGATCTATTGTGGGCAGTCCGGAAAACTTCTTTCGATTCTTGAGAGGCAGATGCCATTTGTGAACGGGACTGGTGATAGACAGATAGGTGATGATGATGATCTGTCCCGTTAGCATCAGCCGGATCAGGCAAATTATCCGGATCTTCTGGCTCACGAGCACCTTTCACGAATAATCGAGCACCTCTCACAAAGGAATACATTTTATTTTTATTTTATTCCACGCACTTGTGAGTACGTTTGAGTTAAAACTGTCAAAACATCAGTTGTTGTGAAATAATAACAAATAAATAGTGTTGTTTGCCACGTATGGTTGTTGCCGGCTGGTTCTGAATTCGGACAAACTTTGCTGACATCACATCAGGACCTTAAATACATTGCGTGATGTTGTGGAGGTGCGATCTCCCCCAAAACTGGTTTGGCCACCGGCTAGCCTCATACCATAGAGTTGAAATAGTAGGTAGAGGAACCAAGTTCGCTTTATTCCTTCCGAAAAGACACGCCACAGATAGCAAGCAAAGAGTTACAATCACGTGATGGAAAGAGTGCAATACTTGGCGCAGTATCACAAATGTTGGCGCACTAAGTTTTTAAACAGCTTTATTTCGATATTACCGATGCGCAAATAATCGGAGCATTTGAAAGAGAGAGAAAAAAAATATTTTCGTTAATCACATTTCTTTAATATTATTAAATGGGTTTTTAAAACATGAGGAGTTTTTTTTTCTTAACAAATAATTTTTAATTAAAGTACTGCCTTTATTTAAAAAAACTCAGTAGTTCTCGTCTGTACCCTTAACACTATTCCTTAAAATTTATTCATTATATAAAAATAAAAAACGATATTCTGCATCACTTATATTTATTACTATATTCAGAAAATTTTTTTTTTAAATGTTTTTATTGCAAAGACCTATTTTAAAAAAAATTAACAATATATATTGAAATAACTATTGTTATTTTTTTAAAAAAATATAATAACTTCGATACAAAAATCAGGATTTTTTTAAAATCTACCAGGGCTTAAAATGTGAATTTGAAAATGTTGCCTTTCTTTTTTAACGAAACATAAGTTCGTTTAAAAAATAAATTTAATCTTTACGTTTTAAAAGTTTTATCACTGTTAGGTAAAACAAATTGTAAAATTAAACAGATTGTCTGAAAAAAGTTCGATGCTTAGAAATAACGTTAATGTTGCAACACTTTTATCATTTTTATTTATGCTCACCAAGAGACTGCTCGAGAGGTAATATCAAATTTCGGGAAAAATAGCTTCGGGGAAAATAAAACCCGTTTTTAGTAGAATAGATTAGTTAGAAAACATATTTTTGATTAAATTTAATTACGTTTAGAATTTTATTTATATATTGAATACATTAAATTATTTATACAATAAAGATTATTTACATTATTAATTTAGAATTTTGACTTCTTTTTTTCCTGACACTTAAAATAGATATTTTCAAAAATAAACTGCTGTTGCATTTTAACTTAATACTCAACAATTTGTCTAAATATGAAATAAAATATTTATTCTAATATAAAAGTTTTCAGTTCCGAATAGAGAAAAATATAAGATTAAAAGCATTAAACTAATCAAAGAAAATAATAAAAGAGTTTAATTCGAAATTTTACTTTGTATTTCATGTACAATCTAATTCCATAAATTACTAGGAAGTTTGAATTGTACACACAAAGAGACTAGTAGAAAAGCTTTCGAAATTTAAACAAAAAATACTTAAATAAAGGAGAAAGCAATTAGAATTTTTACTTTGTACTAAATGTAGATTGAAACTAATGACGAACTTATAATTAAAATATCTTACTTTTATTTGTGATAGAAATTGCAATTTATGCAACTTTTTATGAGGTAAATTTATGCAACTATTATAGGTCAATGTATATTTAATAATTTTTATACAGAAAACCAGTAACTTAAAAAGTAACAGTTAAAAATATTTTACTTTACAAATAAAAGAACCATAATCATTTTATGGACATTAAGAAAATTACAATGCCTATCCATAAAAAATGTAATTTTCTTAAAAATAGTAAGTGCATTTAAAACTATATCCTTTAGCCAGCTGCAAATTAAATATATACAATCTATATAAAAGTAAAAACAGTTGAAATTTTACAAGAAAGGTTCACGATGTTAAATCTTTGCACCACAGCCAGCTGTTAGCCTTGGCCGTCTGAGCAGTTTATTCCATACCAATGCATAACATGCGCTAATTTACTGCACTAATTTACTCCTATACAACTTAGCCACTTCTATGTTATGTTTTCTAAATTTGTTGCACTAAATCAAACTAATTCTACTCTTTAATATACTAGTAAAATAAAGTATTTCCAATATAGCAACTATTTTTAAATAAAAAGAAGATAAACAAGTAATTAATGATTATATTAAATATACCTTAATATATTTTCTAAATAGTACATAATTTGTATTCATTTCATGTATAGTAACAGAATTATATAATTTTATTAAAAATTAACACTAAAACTACTATACACTATTTTATATTTAAATACTAAAAATATTTCATAGAATTTAATTATTCATCAAACATATAAGAATATACAAATAATTTGGTTTTTAAACATTCCTATGTAATTTAAAAAACACAACTTCTTATGTACCATATTTTTTATTTAAATATATATATTTAAAGGAAACATTTTAGAACAAGATAAATATTGGGTTTTAGTAATCAAGAGGTAAAGATATACAAAATCTTCAGAATATACAGAAATGATATCGACATTTAAAGAGAACTAAAACAAAACCAAAAGTTTACTCAACTGTTCCTTGGCGCTAAAGTATCTCGCCAAGGAAGCCAACAAAGCTTTGCAGCTATTTCAGCTAAAAATAGAGTATATATTGAAATATACTTAAACATTATAAGTTTAAAGTTTAAGAAACAATAAAAACTTATGTTTAATGCAAAAAAAGTGAGCAAAAACGAGCGTAATTGATTATTAAAGCAAATAAAACATGATTATCAGAGCATGACTGAGTATCGGAAAAATTTTAAAATCAGTTTTAAAATAGAAAAAGTGAAAAAAAATGTCGCCCTTTCTTGTAAAAAGTTATCGGACAGTCCCTAGAAAACTTCTCCGTGCAGCAAAATGTTCAGGACTTCTGTACCATTCTTATTTCTGAATTAAAAAGACAGACAGTTAATTGCATCAGACGATCGCAATGCTAAACGAATGGACGGGAATCGAAGCGGTCTCAGTGAACGGCAAGTTTGGGCTACAGTCACGTGACTTTATCTTGTCCACGGGTCGGGGGTTATTCTACTCTCTCTACCCAGTATTTCAACTCTATGCCTCATACCGTCGAGTCTCGGCAGCCGGGTCACGTGGTTTACCTACACACTGAAAGGGAACGTTTTTCATCTCCTACCTTCTTTTACATTATTGGGAAGATAATACACTACAACTAGCGCTATCTAGTGAGGATTTGTAAGCACATATTTTTTAAAAAAAAATGCATGTTTATTTATATTATCTTTAAAAAAAATCGACCGTTAAAAATGAAAAGAAATAAATTTGTGCAGTGAAATTGTTTCAGGTTATTTTTTAAAACTAACTGGCAATTAAGAGCCTTGTTTGTACGGATTAATAAATAATTACTTATAATATTACACATAAAAAATTATTACTTAATATTATACTAAGTACTTTTCCCTCGCAAAATGACATTTTTGTAAAGAGAACTGGTCAAAATATAGCGAATAAAAAAATTTCGCACGGTGAAAATTCGAATTTTAACGGAATACGCATCTAAAAATATTTCTTGTACCGCCACATAAATTTTAATTATTATAATTTCATTATTTAAAATTTTCTAAAAATCAAATATACAATTTAATGGATCTTTCGAGATAGCATAATACATTGTGGTAGCTTAAATTAAAAAGCGATGTTTAGATAATTAGGAATGAAATATATTTTGAAATTACAGTTAAGTCTCCCCCTGACATACCATATAAAATAACAATTTTGAAAAATTGCTGAAACAGTGTTCCCTATGAATAACAATGAAAAAGAAACATTACAATAGAGATTAGTTTACATTCAAAGACAAAATATTTTTTCGACAAATAACTTTAACTAATACAAATTCTTGTCGTACAAAACGTTGCAGCAAATGTTCTTTTGTTTATACATGGGTATGTTAACTTTGAAATTTCAACACAATAAAAATCTACGACTTTTCAGCATTTTGTTTTGCGAATCATGAACTCATTATACGGTAAATATTGCAATCTAACGGAAGTAATAATTCAAAAAGAGAATAAAACCAGTCACAACGGCGGAACATCATGCAAATCTAATTCTAACCACAGCATGAAGTTTATTGCGTACGTAGAGGTACTATCTTTTTTTCTTTTTCCTTTTTTCGTATTCATTTTCTTTTCAACTACAGCCATTTAAGGATTGGCTTAAAAATGAAAAACTTCTTTTTAATCTCCATAAATTTTAAAATAATATAAATTATTTTAAACAATAAATATAGAGTAATAAAAGAGTACATATTAGAGGAAATACCGGACTTGGTTATTATGCTTTTACTTAGCTTGCTAACATTTGTTTTCAGAAATATCACCAGTTTTCGAGATAACAAAATCAAAACTAATTATGTTGTAAAAAATAGAAAAATATATTCCGAGAAATATTACTCTAAAAAGTAGATAAGTGAAACATCAGAATAACCACTCATAACTATGTATGTAATGATAGTAGACTATAAGTCTAAATGCAACAATGATAATTTTATTTTTAAAAGTAAGAGAAAAATAATTATGCATTCAATAGAAAAGAATTGGTTTACAATAAACTTACATTGTGACTTTTGTGAAAAAAATTCAATTTCTATTTCGAAAAAATACTTGAGATAACAGGGTTTTGAGAAAGAAACTCTTCGACATAGGAATTCAAATTAACATTTGGTTGATATATAATGTCAAGGGGAAAAGAATATTTTTTTGTCTAAACAAGGTTTTGGATAGAGTACTTATTATGAGATTATGTTCCTCACATGGACTTAGAGCTATAATTTTCCATAGAATAGAATTAGAAAACAGTTACTAAAGACAATTTTTTCAAAAATATTTTTGTAATTAAAAATAAAATAAAATAAATTTATGTTGTAGATTTTAAAAAGTGCGGCTTATGGAAGAGAGAAAAATGTGGATCACAATAATGTTAGAAAAGTGGTGATCCCACATCAGCAAATAAACGATTCGCACCACACTCAACAGATAAATGTAATAAGATCAATTTATTTTTTGAGATAAATATTCCCTTTTAAACCATTTTTCGACTAAAGGTCCACCATTTAAATAAATATTTTTGTTATGAACACAGTGACGCATATTTTCCACTTATTTTTCCGTTGTTGTCCAAGGGTTATCTATAAAATATGAGTCATTCAATTTTAACGCTTCAATTGAATCATTACTTTCTGTTGACAATTTTTAGACTTAGTTTCTTCGATTATTGGCGCATTTGACTTTTTGAAAATGTATAATTATTCCATTTGAGATGAATCCTACGTTATTTATAATGCAAGTTTTGTAAATAAAATACAAATTAATACAAATATAAAACAAATTTCTTTTTAAAAAATTAATAAAATTAAAAAAATAAATAAAATTAATAAATAAAAAATAAAATAATTAAAAGCAAAAACTGGTATTCGACTAAATGGTTTGTCTATTGATTTGGGCAATGCTTCCTATAACCACCATTTCATTTCTTAAATAAAAAAAAATTCATGCACGAATTTATTTTTGTGTCTGAATGAAAGTCATTGAAGCATATTTCAATGAAAAGAATACCACATTTTATACATTTTCTATGCTTGGCCTAAAATGGATTCATTAAGTTACAGAAAATTGTAAGTATGAATGGAGGTTTGTGACAGTCTTCAATTCACCACCATGACATTGCGGCCAAGTTGCTGAATAAAAGGAAGTCTTGAAACTGACATAACAATTTTTAAATCAATAAAAAATAAATAAGACATTAGTAAATATTCAGCCGGTATTATAATTTTATCAATAGAGTCAGGCAGAATAAACTTTCTGAAAGATTACATTAAAAAAAAAATAATAATAATAAAATTTTTGAATTTAAACAAAGCTTTTCTACGATCAAAAAGTTTTCTAGAAGTGAATCCAAGCATGTAAACATAGTCCTAAATGATAATGGTACGATGAATAGATGCTCAAGCAGCGTTAAGAAGTTAGGAATTATTTTATCTCGTGTTTTTACCATAATTCGTGCTATGAATACAAAGTCGGGCGTGTAATATGTTGTCGGGCCTGTCAATCCCCTTCTTTTTTTTTTAGAATTTGTTTATTTCATGCCCACCTAGAGAAAGAACGCCTTCTCAGAAACGCCATCTTTTACCGTACATGGATCGTTACATTTTGGCAGAAACTTTTCATTTCAGTTTTGCATTCCTATTTTAACATAATGCTCTTTGTAGTAATATTAGATAAGAAGAGATTTTTTTTTAAATTTTTTATAGGTTCGAAAATATGTGATATATCTGAAAATGACTGGGAACATTTAGCCTGGTTTATAAAGAATATCTAGTACTAAACCACACAAAAGAAATATATATTTATATATATTCTGAATAAATAAGATATGCAGCTTAATAAACGATTGGACAAAACTTTACATCGAAATATATTTTAAGCACAGTTGTAAAATGATTGTCGATTGATTAATGAATGATATTCTGATTGTCTTTGATTTATGTAAAAAAATTCCCTTTCGGGGAGTGTTTATCCCGAAGATTTCCTTCATTGCTAAGGGTGTGTTGGAATAAATCAAATTGTAAGATAAATATCTTTTTAGAGTTTTTGTTTTCAAGGGAAAATTTTTTTTTAACACGGACGTAGCGTTTTTTCATTATAAATACATAACGTACATGTAAACTGAATTAATTTTTCATTCAAATCAATACCAATTTTATATTTGATATTGACACCAAATTTATTTCAACATTGAAACGTTTTAATGATAAGTTCATGCTTTGGATGAGTTTATGCTCATAATTTAGTGAGTGGATTTTAATGTAGAAAAAAAAATCTGTTCGTTTAAACGCTTGTGAAATTGATTTTCATAATTAGGCAAAAATTTTGTACAAAAATAATTCAATGAAGTAATTAACCAACTTTCTAAGCGTGTCATCACATTTTTGGTAAACACGTAGATGTAACTTAAGTCATTTATTTATTTATTGCTTGATTATTTTAAAAATTGATTTTCACAGTGACTTGATTTTGTGATATCAAATAATTATAGTTTCATTCCAGAGAAACAAAGCAGCCATGCACTTAGTTTATTTTCTTTTTGACAGAGAAAATTCTTTAAAAAATCTATACAAAAATTTTTGAATTATGTTTTAATAAACATTGGTGTGTTCATTTTTAAGACATACAAACTTACATAAATATGTAACCTATTTTATAAAAAAAAAAAAAGGAAACAAACAAAGAAACAAGAAATTGAAGAAAAAAAGTATTAAAAGGGAAAGAGAGGTGTACGAAAATATGTAACATGCATGTTACGAAAAAGATAATAATGAGAGCAGCGAATAAAATATCTTTCAAGGGCAATGCGTGGGACCCGTTCCGGTTTTGGTTAACATGAGTTAGGTAAGAACCTGTGGTCGGCATTCAACCCGCCCACTATTAAGCATTGGTAACATGGTATGTTTTCCCAAAACTCTAAAAAAATGTCAAGGCGGCTGTTGTCATAAAAGTAAAAAAAAAAAAAAAAAAAAATCTTAAAAAATCAAACGTATCGTATAGAGAAGAGATTTATTTATTTCATTTTTGTTAGTTTATAATTTAGATGGGAGGGATAGGTAAGGGGAAAAAGTAAGATATCTAATGTTTTTATAAGAAAAATAACATTAATTTTATTGTCTTTCGCGCCATTAATGGGAGATAAAATGCTATTGGATACATAATATACCACCGTTCTGAGGTCTTGTGTGCGTTTATATGATATATTCTCCTAAATATAGGCCTTCATCGAAATGAATGGTGAGAAATCATGATTGTTTTGCAGCAAAGCAGTCAAGATAAAATCCTGTCAGAGAATTTCTTTTTAATTTATAGCGATCCACAAAACACGCTTCGCACAAAACGGTATAAGCTAACGCTGCCAAAATCAATCAATACATTCTGATAACTACGTTGATTTAACAATATATTCTTTATATACATTTAAAAAAAAGTAGCAATAGTATTTAATTTATTTTCTTTCGTTTAAATATATTATTATAAATCATAAGTAAATAAATTAAATGTTTTCCATGGCCTATAAATGACAAACTCCACTCATTAGAACCCTAACACATATGACAAAAATTATCAGTATTCTAATCCCTTATTAAATTTCACACGATAGTCACAAAGGTGCTTACTAAATTTTGAAGTTTAAATCCAGTTTTAATAAAATAAGCAAGCAATAATTGAATGTTGCCGCTTTGTGATCGAAGACCATGATGTGGAAAATGCCGAACATTCTCTTCAGTAGGTTAAGCGATGCATCGAGAACGAAAAAGATCGCCTACGTTTTGTCGCACGCCTACAAAGGCGATTGCCCTTTTTCAATATGAAATAAAATTAAACCATACATTGAAGGAATAAGAAATAACAGAAAAAAAAACTGACGAAAATTCCGGTCTTTTAAGGCGTGGTGCAAGTAAACATGGTGATGTTTGACTCTACCCACGTTTTGAGTGGGGTGACGTAAAGTTTGTGGACTTTTAAGAGATATAGATTAACGACATGTTGAAGAAACATAATATGAGTAGGAAGAATCATGAGTAGTAATGTATGCATGCAAATACAACACACAGAATAAGACTAAAGATTATTTTTTAAATATGCGGGGGAAATATTCCTCTCGATATAATATTATAAGTTAGGGGTAGAATTAGAAAACATGTGTCTAGTAAAGATCATAGTTAGACTAGACAAATAATATTGCCTAGTTGGAAGGCATGGATTTTATATCATTCCGTTAATCAGAATCTGAAAAACAATTGGGAAAATTTTTAATGACAAAAAAAAAGTTTAACAGTCATATAAATATAGTAAAAATTATATAGAACGAAGAATAATATTTCAACAGAATATACCTCAAAACTGCTTTTATACGAAATGGTTTATGTAATTATTGTAAATTTTTATTACCCGTTCCCTGGTTATAATATGAAAGACTTAAAGTCACTTAACTCAGGGGGAATGGATTAAAAAATTTTCATGTAATAAACAGTTTGATTTTTTATCCATACACTATACAAATGCTTCGTTCTGCTAATTTTTATTCTTCAAAATTCATAACTAAATAATAATTTAAGTTTTTATTATTACATTAAATTAATATACTAAGCCGAAAAAAAACTCTGGAAAATTAGAACTCGTGACCTTAAAAAAGGTTATAAAATGAATGTGTAAATTTTCAACTCCACATTATATTTAATTCCTTAAAATTAAAATTGTGTATAAAAAATATTACCAAATATTACATTCATTTATTGCGCAAAAAGTTTTTTTGGTTAAACAATATTTACAATTATAATAAATATCGGGTATCGAAATCCGATTGGGCCAACAACGGTAATTAAAAAAAGAAAAAAAGAAATGAATTTCCAAAAAACAATAAAGCCTACAATTATTAAAACGCTCAATAGTTATATTTAAATTAATGAAAATAGGAAGACGTTAAAAAAAAAGTAAAATCACTTTTTATTTTGTAAAATAGATGGTAAGCAATAATCAAATTTTCATTGTATGTAATGATAGCTTTCAAAGAGTTTCTGTGGAACTAGAACCTATTATTAAAATTCAAAACCTAGAGCTAAACCCTTTTCTTGTTATTTTTATTTATTTATTATTTCACGAGAAATGACTTTTAAATTATAATGCAATATAATGATTGAATTTGATACATTAAATTTTAGATTAGATATACAATCACGAACGATCAAGTTTTGATAAAATTGTGTGTGGTACTTGCGTAAATTGAGATAGTATGGTAATTTTTTAGGTGCTTAGGACATAATTCTATCGCATGACACGAATATTGTGTTATACATTATGCATCCATTAGGCTAATGTTATTGGGGAGGGGGTACACAAACATTAAAAATATGCAAATGACATTTTGGATTTTTAGCCTATCTCTTGCATCGCATTCGATTTGGAGGTTAATTTTTTTTCTGTTACTTTATCCTTATTTATAACAAATATTTCAAATATTTGAAGATTGACATTTAATTGCAATGCACAAGATTGTCCAACTAATGTATACTACATGTAATTATGAATTTGTTAAGTTTAATAAAAATGGATAGCTCTTTCGTTGAGAAATCAATAAATACTTTTTGATCAAGCAGATTTTAAACAATAAAATAATTTATTAAAAAAAATATGCCAAGATAATTTATAGGAAAAATAGAATCATCACATCTACAGCATACGTTGCATAAAAAGGCGTACTTATTAATTTAAAACATTTGATGTTTTCAAAGCCACAGAAAAAACATCAAATTGGTACATTTAAATTTCTTGAAAATAAGACTTTAGGTGTTCCTACATTTAGATAATTCATACGATAACATTTACAAATAATTAGTTATTTTCATTATTTGCATAATAAGTTCAACATTTATGGAAATAACCAGAAGTAAACATAAAGTATTTTAAAGTAAGCATTACCGAAACTGGCTAGTAAATAATATAATAAAAAGTGAATCACTTTTTGCTCTGTTAAATAGATATAAATCACTAATAATCTTATGCAATGATAGATTTCGAAGAGATTCTGTGGATCTAGAACTTATTATTAAACTTTAAAGCCTATAGTCCAACCCTTTTCTTGTAATTTTTATTTATCATTATTTTTTGTGAAATCACTTTTAAATTATAATGCAACCCCATAAGACCAGACAAAGGGCTTGCAATCTATACGCCCATTTGATAATAAAGGTCTGATAAGAATATCTTGGGGAGAAAAATATCTATAAAATTTCTATATAACTTGAGCGCTTTATGAAAGACCCAAAATAAATTTATTGGGAAATTCGTATTTATATGAACTGCTGAAAAGGGACAATGGAAGGAAAAAAAATAAATTATAATGAAAATCAAAACCGGTTTGAATCTCTTTTAATACACTTGAAAATATTAGAAGAAATACGCAGAATACAATCAGAAAAGTAATGAAATTTAAATCAAATAAAAGTATTAAAAAAAGATTAATCTTGCAATCAGTGATATTGATGCTATCAAATCTATTTGTTGCGTTTCAAGTCAAGGAAATTGCACACGGCAGCGATGTTAGGAAGAAACTGCGTTTATCATTATTAGACAAGAGTAGTGCATTTTTAATGACCTATTGTTCTTTATTTTAAGGATATAGTTGAAATAAACTGTTATAAAATTAACTACACGTGACTGATTGGTAATATTTTTCAAGTTATTATTTACTATTTGGAATTTCAGCAAAATTTTTTCGAATTGGGGAGGGGGAAGAGAGCAAGACAGTGAAAGAGGACATTTTGAAAAAATCTTTTCAAATTTGAAAACTCTTCAATCCAATATTAGACTTCAAAAATAAATATTATAAAATTCAGATATTCTTAGACAAACGCGAATAAAATTCCGAGTTTTTAAGGATTCATTAAAAGCGAGTAATTAAATTAATGCATGTCTATTTTTTAATAATGTTGATGCTATCAACATTATAAATGCTACACTTTCCCTCTTCAAACATACTCTTCATCATTTTTCATCCTTCATTTTCATTCAAGCTCTTATTTACACATTCCATTGCTTACGCCTCGTGGCGCCATCTATTGACAATAAAGATATTTACACTCAGTTGCTATTTGAGGAGACCCAATAAGAAATAAATCTTGGTTCTGACTCAGAGCATCGATTAATTCTTAATCAAATCATCTGAGCAAAATTTTGAGAATTAAAAATTTGTTATTTTTTCCAGTTTCATCAAAGCAAATAGTATTTATTAGAAATAAATCTCATTTTCAAGAGGGAAAAAAAGTAAAATATTTTATCAACTTGACACTATATCTTTTCAACTATTTTGTTTAACAGGATAAAGGGATATTTGTAAAGTTTTAAATATGAATAAAAAATAATCTATGAATAAAAAATAATTTGATTCGCAATACTTTTGGTAAGATTGGGGGAATATGTTGAAGATATAAACAGCTAGTATTATTGCATTTCAACATATTATGTAAATACATTCAACATTCAAGGATGTACATTAAACATATTTCTCCCGTTGTCAGCAAAAATAAACGAATTTATGCAAATTATTGATATTTTTTCTGTTGAATATCTTTATAAGTATCAAATAATAAAGTAAAACTCTTTTAATATATTATCATAAAACGCATTTGGTTTTCTTTTGACACTCTTTTTCTTTCTATTGTTATAACCGGTATTGCCGACCCAAAATTCAGTTTACGACTATCAATATTCAACTCCGTAGCCTTGTAATTTTGTACTAAAATACTGAAGACAAAGGGAACTTCTGGATCAAGCAGTGGGATAGCCTTCGTGGGGAACTTTTTTGATGGAACAGCATTTCTTTACATGGAGAGGAAATACACGAAAACCTCTACGTATAGCATGAGAGTGAGGGGATCAGTCACTGAGGATATTTTACATTATTACTGGGGTTAGTGAGAACCGGGAGCAGAATTAATTTCAATCAGCCACCGCTAGTATTCGAACATGCGTCACCTTATTGAGAGGTGAACTTTTGTCACTATTAATGTAAGTAACAATAATTTTATGTAATAATAATAACTGTAAAATATTTTCTTGAAAATTACACACTGCAATCCGGCAAATTTAATTATTTTACAAAAATCTGCGGTTGAAGCCCGATCAAATAATACGCTCAGTTAATCTCAATAACACTGCAGGCTTATAATGTTCAAACGTATCTAAGAAGACTGAAACTTAAGGAAGGGAGAAAAAAAACATGAACGTCTCCAGCATCTGATTTAAGAGGGGAGACAAAATTAAGATACAGTTTCAAAAACTCTCAAAATTTTTAAATTTAATACAAAAATTGAAAAAAAATTCATCTAAAAAGTTATTAATTTTTAAAATTTTTAGCTTGTCTTTAACGTAACAAAATTTATATCAATGGTGATTTATAAAAATTGATTTTTGACGATTGGGGGGGGGGAGGATTATATAGTTAAAAGCAATGCACGTACACTATCAGGAAAAATAATACATATTTTTATTATTATTTACTTCTTAATTTGTAACAGGGGAAACAAACCCAATTTTCAATATTTTGAAACCCACACTTTTTACCTACGTATTTCAATGCACCCAAAGACCTCATATTAGAGATTATGAAACACCCACATGTTGACAACGATAACACACTTTCAAGGGAGATAATAAGTGGGTCACTTTATATGAAAGGTTCTTCTTTTTTGCGCGAGCCTTTATTTTCTAATTACCCGAAATGAAGAGAATTTGTAAAAAATCCTATTAAGGGTGTTATCAAGGCGTTGACACATTGAGTCGAGCATTTTTATTGTCATAAAAGTCAACTCCTGTTCACATAAAGGCTTTAGTATATTACTAAAAGGGTGTTTTCTCACAAAGAATAAAAAAAGTATCATTTGGATTGAACAGAACCATGAAAGATGATCATTTTTTAAACTTTGTTTGAATTATAGTCATTTTTAAAAACTAATTACAAATTAACATTCTGATAAATTAAAATACACTACCACTCACTGATTTCAATCCACCCAATCCTTTTTCAGTTTTTCCAAGAAATATACAAAGCAATTTACTCGCGCATCCATAATCTGTTGCATAGTTTAAGATTTTGGTCTTGGAATCTCCTTTCAATCAAAGTAATCCTTATTAAAAGTGACCACCGTCCTTTCGTATTTAACATATTCTATTCTTGAGTGGGTCCAAAATGTCGCCGCATCTCCCATGATTTCGATAAAAATGTTGAAAAAATTTAAAAAATAAAAAAGGTGGGCTAAAACAAAATTAGCAAGCGGTACAGTAAGTATATGTATCATACATATTTATCTTCGATCAAAAATGTGGGGAGAAATATTTTCAAAGGAAAAATCTCTTTGAAATTGAATTTGCCAATATACAGCCATCTTTTAGCTATATTCTTCCACTTTTCCGTACCAAATCTAATAGAAATTTCATTAAAAAGAATTTATAAATAGCGCCTACTTTTGAAGCTTCCTTTGCTATTCATTACGAATAAAAATTATAAAATGTGTCATTATAATGTAATTCAAATAGCAATACCTAGCACATGGAAGCCTTATGATGAAACTATAACAAGTAGAAAATAGAGACCCATACGTGCTTGTATTACGATATAATAAATGAATCTGGAAATTTCACAATCCCTGTTCAGTTAATCCTTAATTATATATTACAATCTTCAGACATGATTAACCAAATCATAACTTTTATTAGTGTTTTCTTAAATGTCAAAAATATCTTTAAAAAAATTATTTCATCTTAAGGGCGCACTAGATCTGGTCATGGAATGCTTAATTTGCGGCCCCTCAAAGTGCAAAAAAAAAAAAAAATTACATTGTATATATATATATAAGCGTAAGTTACATAAACGTCTTTCTTTTGCGAGGTGAGGTTTTGAATGTCGAGGTAAGTTCAAGGATTATATAGAAGAAAAAAAATTCACATTTTGTTAAGAAAAAATTTCAGTAACCAAAGCATGCTTCAAACGAATGTATTACAGTTCAATGATTTATTTAAAAAAAAAATTACGATGTAAATAATTAGTAAACGATAAAAAATATTTAAAAAATTTCATAACCTGCTACCATTTAATTTTCTTAAAGAAGACGAAGAGCGCAAAACTTTTCATATTTTTTCACTAGAAAATATTATATCGATACTTCATATAATTTACTTAAATTTAAATTAGGACAGTTTGTTATTGTTCTTAATACACAAACGCAGTTATTAACTGATGGATTATCAATTAGTATAAAGACTGAATTTCTTGCGGCCACCATAAGGCAAACCTTCTCCAAAATAAATAAACAATAAATAGTGCAGTCCTGTCTAGTCCGTAAAGCATTTTCAACTCTCACCTATCAACTAATTTAAATTTTCATCACACATCTGAAAATCTTTGTGTCACTACATGCATCCATTTGAATATGAGGACAAAGAGGTCACGGAACAGAGTATAAATACAAGAGACTTTTGTTTTGAGACGAAACAACGGTGATAGAACACGGATGGAACAAGACATGTAATTTCAGTCGACATGCAACAAATGGCAGGAAATGCACGAAATATGCAACACAACTTTTTGACAGTCATTCAACAGTAGATGAAAAATAGGAGTCATAAACCATCTTCTCTCTAACACTCCTACAGAGAAATCATTCACAGAGACAAATTAAGAAACGGCTTTAGCTCTGCTTATTTTCACAAGAGAAATTTAAACTGAGTGATTGAAACGTGCATCAAAAAATATAAATTTCGCTTGGGATATGATTATAAATTTTTAAAAAACATAGTAAAAAATTTTACGAAATGAAAGGGAAAGTGTTGCCAGGTTTTCATCCTATTGAGTAGAATATTTCAAAGATGCCTCTACAAGCCTGATTCTTTATGAATTATAATTGTTTAGAAAATAATACCTATATATATATTATTTGAAACAAAAAGTTCTAAATAATAAACAATCAAATAAAATTGCATTATTTTACTTCACATCTTGCTATAAATTTAGATAATGTATAATACAAAACAGTTATTTGTCGAAAACTTTGTATTCGTTTTAGCTTTAATATGGGTTTGTGTTTGTATGAATATGTATTTCTGATTAAAGTGAGCAACATCAACATACTTTTCGGTGTAAAATTTATTTTAGAGAGATAAGTGGCTTGACATTTAAAAAGTAATTTTAAAATGATATTTGGAGAACTTTGTTAAAAAAAACAGGCTACTATTTTAGTCACCTGTCAATTAAATAACAAAGTTAATTTATTTTACCGAGTCTTTATCGAAGTGTTTTTGGAGTGAAAGCAACAAACATCCTAGAAAATCTCTTTTGCATACGAATATGTGAAGCGAACACAATAACTAGAGTAGTTTAAATTAAGTGGTTAAGAGAGATTTATGGATTTCGTTCACTAGAAACACACGAACAAGAAATGAAGGCAAGATATAAATCTATTGTCAACGTTACAGTTACATTTATTTTAATTCGCTATAATGTTTCTTAGAACCTTCCTTCTCTCAGCTCTTCATTTACCAAAGCTAACAGATACAGCAAATTATACATTTCTTCTTTTTTTTATTCTCAAGTGTATTTTGATCAGCCATATTTCTTATTAAAAATATCGCTTTAAATAACTTATAATTTTACTCATTTTCAAAGAGACAAAAATTATTTCATCCATCATTTCTAAATCCTAAAAATTTATGAATTTATGGAAATTCATTTCTATTAACGTGCGATTTTGGAGTACATTTTTCAAAATAGGCTTCATTATTAATTTTAAACTGAAGTTAAATTAAGAAAACTGAACTAATGTTTTAGTGAATAGTGCTAAAAATTATTTGAAATTTTACATAGAGTAATATCATTAAATAAAATATTAAGAACAATTAAAAATGTTTTTTTTTTTTTTTTTTGAATAAAAATAGAAAGCAGCCAAGAGAATTTAATTCTGAACCTCGAAAAAATATATTCTTTGCAAATAAAAAGAAGAAGAAAAATGGGTTTGTTAAGAAATATGTAAAATAAATAAATACCTGAAAGTGAAGGATTATTGTCCATATAAGTCCTAATGTTAATTTTGGATTTCCATCAACAATATCTTCTGCTCTAATATTAACAAGCTTTATCTGAAGGGAAACATATTGATTACAAATTTAATCAAAATACACAATAATTAAATTTGCACGAATTGTATTTTAAATGTTATCATTTAAAAATCAATACTATTTATTTTAATAACGGGAAAATGTAGATAGTTTTAGAAATCATACTTAGGAATATTTGTTAAGTTATAAATCTCCGAGAACAAAAAAAAAAAAAAAAAAAAAAAAAAAGATAATCCGTTAATCCTTACAACACTTAAAAAAAAATTATGAGAAGATTAGAAATTAATTCAATAAAAATTAAATCACAGATAAATCCAGAAAAACCACATTTAAAAACCAATCCATTTACTTATTTTTGTAAAGACAAAAAAATATAGAAGTTTTTAGTGCTTGCACCGAAAAATATTTACAAAATTATAAGAGCTGTTCTCAAAACGTGGATGTAGTACAACACAGAACTAAAGTTCAAGCTTTTTCAACAATTTAATTTAAATTCAATACACTGTAAAAATTGTCAAGTAAATTTATAATTCTCTCTAGTGACAGGAATCAACATAAATAATAACAAAAATTTTCTTCAAATACCTTAAAATGTTAATTTTTCATTAAAATGATCATTCACGCTGTTAACTGAACCAATGTAATAACAAATATTTAAGAAGTAATCAAATGCTTTAAAATACAATGAGAGAATAAAATTTCACTCCGATAATTTTCATTAGATGACACAATTCTAAGTTTAAGCTTGCTGTTTTAAAGCTTTATGTTCAGAAAAAGTAATTGAGTATTCTTTTTTGCACCTCCAAATGTAAAGAGAGCTTTTCTTTTAACGGAAAATATATTAAGTATTTTAAACTTCATTAAAATCATTTGCGCAGTTGCGTCCGTTACAAAATGTTTTAAATTAATATTTGTGACCCGTAATTAGGACAAAATTATTACAAAATTTAGCATAAGAAGCAAAACTTAAGCAAAATTCTAACATATATCTATGTCATCAAAGAACACTTTTTTTCACTCGCTTTTGTGCATTATAATGAAGCTGTGCAATCAAAATTAAGATCCTTTTCTAACAAGCACTCAGATTCCGACAGGAGCGATGACAATGTAAGTTTCAATAGTTCTCCAGACAGTTCGAAGCAAAATGTAATGCGATATTCCTTCGAAAGAAAACGTACCGTTAGTCAACATTTCGATCACTTTCAGACTAGCTAGAGCACGCACAATTTCCGTGATGGATTTCAATAATTTCCTCATTATAAATAGAATTGACTGCGCTATTATAACCAAAGGTCACTGATTACGAAGACATTCCGACTAGCTTTTAAATCTCTCTAATTATAATAGCGACGAAAGTAATCGAATCGAATTAACAAATACTGTTTTGAGAAAGCACCATCTTAAATGTGTATCTCATTCATATGTGGGCTGTCGTCCTTCATCAAGTATTTTTATGAGTGTATAAAAAATACATTAAACCCCTTATTTGTCACGTATTTTTAATTTTACAAGCATTTCAATTTACAAATAAATGAAAAAATTGAGTTAATACATACATTTTGTATTAACATGTTAATAGAGGGATGCACAGCTTGTGGCTTGCAAAAACTTCTGAACACGATAGAAATTTTTTTTTAAATAACAAAAATGTCGAAAATTTTGTATCTCACATTTAAATCATAATTTTTTGAGGAGCTCTATTTACATAGACTCTATTGTAAATCTATGTTTCTCGATCGGTTTTCGAGTCGTAATTGCTTCGGAAGTTTGAACGGTTTTTTTTAATTTAAAAAAATTAATTTAAAATTAAATTAATTTTTAAAAAAAATGCTTTTAATACGATACTAAGATACGTGAATTTCGAATTTGAGAAATCACTTTTTGTCTCGCTTCATTTTGTCGATTTCATCTTAAATCCAAGTGATTTTTCGATCCTTCTTTTTTTTGCCAGTTCGTTTACAAATTTTCACGCGTTTTTAAAATTGTGGTACATTTAATAATTTATATGTATCTTAATTGCTCACTTTTTGACCGTGTATTTACGCCTATTTCATCGTAAAACAAAATTTTCATTTATTAATTTATTTTTTATTTCTTCATACATTTTTTTAAAAGGTAGTTTTTGCTACGCTTTTCAACATGATCATTACGACACACGAGTTTCAAATTGTACGTTCAAATAATCACTTTTTGATACGCTTTGTTCGTACCTATTTCATAGTAAATCCAAGTTATTTTTCAACTATTTTTCGGCAGTGATTGCTTTACATTTTCAAGTGGCTTAAAATATTCAGAATTTTATTACGACACGCAATTTTAAATAACGCATTTAAATAATTACTTTTTGACCCGCTTTATTCGTGGTGATTTCATCGTAAATTAAGCGATTTTGTAGCAACTATTGTAATGTTTTTCCACGTGATTTTGACGATCCCGTTTTTTAGCAACTACGATTTATTACGTCAAGCGAGTTTTTAATCACGCATTGTCACTATACTTTTTGATGCAATTTTGTGTCGTATTTTGTCGTCAATCCAAATTATTCTTCCACCTTTTTTTTTAGCAGTTAGAGCCATGAATCCCGATATTTATACACAATGTCACTATACTTTTTGATGCAATTTTGTGTCGTATTTTGTCGTCAATCCAAATTATTCTTCCACCTTTTTTTTTAGCAGTTAGAGCCATGAATCCCGATATTTATACACAATGTAATTATAACATGAAGAATTCGAGAAGTGTTGAAAAACGTGAATTTTTAAGCTGCTCCTCACTGCTTGTGATTTTTTTTTTTTTTTTGGATTTTTTTTTTCAGGTAAAAAACGAAAAAGAAAAAGTCTCGTATTTAAAATTCATAAAACCTCTAATAATTCAAGAAATAGAAATAATATCTGAAGTATAATACCAAATATATATGGAATCTTATTTTGTACCATAATATTTTAATTTTAATCTTTGGTTTTTGTTTAAACCCTATAAATTTTCCTCAATTAAAAATTTAAATTGAATTTATATTACTCATCAAAATATGTATTTACTGATTTATTTTTTTATACTTTCATTCTGTGAAGATTAACATTTTTTCTTTTTTTTTTTTTAAATTATTATATTATTTTGAAAAGATCAGTTTTTGATAACAAGGTATTATATTTTATTTTGACATAAGATATTTTTTTAAAAGAAAGTATGAGTTTTTTCATTTTTGAATGAATTTTTATAATTAAAAGTATTTTTAAAAATGAAAAGTATTTAATTTTCTAAAAATATTACTGACTAACTTCAGGTTTACTGATAAAAAATAAGTGCTTCAAATAAAAATTTCGTTATTTGCCGTCATCGTGTCTAAATAAGCGCGCTGTGCAAGTGGTTCTTTCATTCAAAAAAGTTATGCATTCTTATGTTAACACACAAATAATTTTTAAAATAAAAAGCAGTTAGCATATAAGAATAAAAAGAGACGAACCTTTCTATATCTGAGGAAATCTAATGCTATCTGTACATTTTGGAGTTTATGGAATCGCAGAACTCCTTTCTCTCGAGGCTGAAATACAACACAAAAAAAAAATTTGATTCATAAACGATATTAAAAGAATAATAATTTAAGAAGAAAGTTCCTTTTTAAATAATAAAATAATTCACTGATTGCACCCACTTTTCTATAAAGAAAAAATATTCACTATAAAGCAATATACTAAATGGTTGTAAAAGAGAAATCGAATTCAATTAAATTACCCTATTAAGTACCAAAGCTCATTTCAGGATCACGTTCTTTTTTCTTATTTTTCAAAACTTAATTTTTAGAATTTATTTTGAAAGAGCAAGAAATATGGATGCGATATCTTTCTTTGACCCATTCACTGCTAAATTGCAGGTCTTAAATAAAAATAAATGAATGAGAATTAATTTTACTCGTATCATTCAAATAAGAAATATTTTTTACTTCTCTTAAATTCAGTTATTTATCCCAAAAGAAAATGATTTTAAAACAAAACACTCACCAGTTTTTCATTTGAAAGTACTTCAAGGAGAGATATAAGGTTAAGTCCATCTCTAAGGTCATCAAAGAGATCAAATATTTCTCTATTAGCCTAGAATACAATGACGAGAATTAAAATGAAACTCTTTCTAATAACACATATTGACGCTGAAAGAGGAAAGCAAAACATAGTTAACATAAACAATCAAACATAAGCTAACATAAAGTGACCACACGTCCCAATTTTGGCGGGACAGTCCCGCTTTTTGGTGGACTGTCCCGCGTCCTGCCGATTTTTAAAACTGTCCCGCTTTTTAGAAAATATCTGCATTTCTTATTTTAAATGTACTGTAAAAATATATTACCTATTATTTATTAAGTATTATGGTGAATATGAAGGAAAAAAAACACATAAAATGCATGCAGAGTAAACTAAATTAGGCAATGTACCGAGTTATA
The DNA here is from genome assembly GCF_982258835.1 of Parasteatoda tepidariorum. Lineage (NCBI taxonomy): Eukaryota > Metazoa > Arthropoda > Arachnida > Araneae > Theridiidae > Parasteatoda > Parasteatoda tepidariorum. Next base: position 1,346,245 of record NC_141755.1, on the reverse strand, counting down.
TTTTCTCGGTGGTGTTCGATCATTGTCGTTACGTCTCGGCTTAATTCAGGTAAATGCAGACAGTGCGGTTTGTTGTTTTCTATTTGACGTTCGGTTTGACTCATTACTTGATTGACGAAGATAGTGGTAGAGCAATAGTCGCCACAACGTAACGGTCAATAAGGTAAAATGGTCAATAAGGTAAAATTTAATACTCTTTCTTAGCTTTTGCAGCAATTTTTTTTATTTATTTCTGGTATTTACCCACAGAATAAAAGATTAGTAAAAAAAGAGAATGCAAATTTAATGAAGAGCTAAGCAGAGAATTTTCATTTATTAAAAAAAGCAAAATAGACTATATGGTACGGTGTGATAAATGCAATGCTGAATTTTTGGTCTCACATGGTGGGAAAAACGATATTACTAAACATCTAGCGACAAAGAGGCACAAAAGATTTTTGAATAATGCCGCTTCCTCGTCTGAAATGGAACAGTTTTTTCGCACTGCTAGTAGCTTTGGCAACACGGAAAAACAGCTAGCATTAGCGGAAGGGCCATTTGCTTTCCACACCATAAACCTTGATCTGAAAATCAAAGTTTCAGATCAATGGATTCTACATCGCAAATGATCAAAACATTATAAGACAAAAAATATGCACGTGCAAGGACAAAAACCGAAGCAATTATTTGTAATATTTTTTCCCCATATTCGTTTTCACAATTGCAGAAAGAATTAGAAAAATGCACATTTATATCCATGAATTCTGATGCTTCCAACCACAAAGATTTAAAATTATTTTCCACAATTGTTAGATTTTTTGATCCAGAAACAGGAATTAAATATAGAATATTAGATTTTGTTGATTGCCGAGTGTAACTTCACAAATAATTTTTGATTCAGTAAGTACTATTTTAAAAAAGAATAATTTGAACATATGAAATGTTACAGATGAAAAAATTAAATGTTGGTTATCTGCAAATGTGGAAACAGACAAAAAATGGACGGAGTTATTCCTTCATTTTGAACAGAATAATGTTATTCCTTATCAAAATATTTTGAAAATTGTAGAATTCGCGCTCTCCCTTCCAGGAACAAATGTAGCAACAGAACGTGTTTTTTCTAGTATCAATAAAATATGGACAACTGAAAAAACGCAGTTGAACATTAAAACTTTAAAAATCTATTTTAAGTGTAAAATATAATTTGATCAATTCATGTGAAATATTTCACGACATTTTAATAAATGATCCGAATCTATTGCTAAGCATTCACTCAGATCAAAAATATGACCGAGAAAGAAAATCATAATTTTTTTTAAATAAAAAAATTAATTTGATTAAAAATCATGATGTTCAAATTATTATTTTTACAAATATTTTTATAGTTACCAATAATTAATAGTAAATACATTTTTGTACAAGTATATGAATGTATACAAAGAAATATATATAACTAAATTGTAATTCTCATTTCATCCCATTTGTCCCGCTTTGTCTCAATGAAAATGTGGTCACTTTAAGCTAACAGCTACATTTAACCTATGCCAATGGAACTTAGTATATTGTTATACTGTAATCAAAATTTCATTCAAAAGGAAATAATAATAGCGCATGTAAAGTAAAACGCAAGTGGGCTATTCTTTCAATTTTTTGCTATGTATGATTTTTATCAATCAATCAATATATATATATATATATATATAATGTGAGTGTGAGAGAAAGTTGGTTCATCGAAGCGATTCAAAAATCATTACTATTTTTTAAAAAATTTTAACTTTCGGAACCCTAGTTACCTTTCCATGGAACCCCGGGGTTCCGAGAACACCACGGATCCGCTGGCCTATACATTAAAATAAATAACCAGAATCACGTTTTTGCGCACAATGACTAAAATTTCTTTAATGACCTCTGTAATCGATCTTTCTCAGAAAGATAAAAATTTAAAAGAAGAATAAAAAATACACCTCTTATTTATATGTATCAAAACAAATAGGGTAAATCTTGGCAAGCATTTATTCAGCAAAACAATTTATGAACATCTTGAACAATAATACTATATATCCTACACTGATTAACATAACAGATTCCAAGGCATTAATTAAACGATGATCCTTGAATGAATGTCAAGAATTACAATAGGCTCTATATCCATATTATCAGAGACAGAGTGAAGGGGGGGGGGACTGAAACGGAACTTGAGTGTAGCGAATGCCGAAACAATTAATGAGAAGAAGGGTACTCCTTAAAGATAGTAATCAGTGAAGCAAGCACATTGTAGAACGTGTTAATCACGAATAAGTTTCTTTTAAAAAAAGTATATATTAAAGTGTTTCCCTCTTTGATTTTATCACTGAAGATTGATGTTAATACGGGAACAAGGAGCTAATAAAAAATGTAGACCATACGTAAATAACTAGTTGGTTAAATAGCTATAATCTCACACAAGGTGTACGTAAAAGATGCATAAATGGAAATTTTTAACTTACGAAAATTTTTTCTTTCAAAAAATAAAACTGTATGCAGCTATTTAAATAAGTAAAAATTGTGTTTGGGTTGAATATTGGAAGGGTACTCAAATTACAAATGCTTCATCGAAATAAATTTTTTCACACAAATTTGTTTATATTATCAAACTCAAATTCTATATTATTAAAAAAAAGGATTTTTCCATGTAGATAATATAAATGTACTTCATTAAAGTGATAATTTAGATTGAAGATTTTAGTTCAAAAAAGATAAAAACGTTTCAAGTTATTCTTGTTTAGAAAGTAAATGATATCCAAAAAAGTTCAAATATTTAAAACGAAACAATTTTAAAATATCGTAAGCAATTTACGATTTTCATTTACACAAAATTCATCTGGAAAAAAAAAATTAAAGCAAAGAACTGAAGTTGTTTCAAAGAATCTTGAAAAGAAATCTTATTTTTTTAGGGTACTTTTTACATAATATTTTTAATTTTTAAAGCAGGAATAATTATACTTTATCAATTAAATTGATAATTTATAATATACCTGAACTTCTAAAAATTTTTATTTAATATTTTAAAAAGTTATTTTTGATCAGCATTTTCGGGATGTTAGTACAATACTCCTTGCAAATTGCTTATGGAGTAAATGTTTATTATAAGATGCTCATCAATGGATGGTATTGATTAAAAAAAATTATCTAGGTAATTTTTTTTAAAATAACATGTTTCATAAAAATTTAATGACTTAAATCGTAAATCCATATCATATTCTGATCATTATATAATTTAAAATACGTATTAAATTTCATGAGACTTTTCTGAAACATAATAAAAAAGCGAAATGAGAATATTTCTATTTTAAATTTAAAAACAAAATTAGTTTACCTATTAAATCGCAAAAAGAATACAAATTCGATGCAAAAAGTAAATATTTATCGTGGAGTAATAAACATTTTTTTACGAAAGTGAAAATAATAGTTCAGAGTAAATTCTCAGAAATATATTTTTTTCATAACTTTTATTCAATTTTTGGAAACTTAATGAGCCATGCCCCTCAATTGAAATTAATAAGTAAGTACTTTTACGTTTCTATTTCAGTAAAGATTGAAATCTTATGTCCCTGTTACGTGACGCTAAATTGTCCGAAAATTTTTTTAAGTCAAAGGTCTCCACTGAAAAATTCACTGACTTAAAAGCATCACCCATTGCGGCCCTATTTCAATTGCTGAACATTGATATAATTTCATTTTGGTATCACTTTAATAAAAAGTTTTATTAACCAGAAAGAACACAATAACCTTCAATAACGGAACGACAATAGAGATGCCCAAGCCAGAAACCGAACTGCATCACTGAGTGAAATAAATCAATCAATTGCCATTTGCACCATATCTATTAGACGATTCATTTCCATATCTAGTACCATACCTGCACCATATCTAGTAGATGATTCATTTTCACATCCCAATAGAAACGTATTCCTACTGGTTGCTGTCTGCAACTGATTGATCATTGATGGATTACCAGTGGACAGGTAAGTGAAGTGACGTCAGCTTAGACATCTCGATAAATAATCTTAGGTTTTATCGGGACAAGCATTACCGACATTTATGACAAGCATTAAGTCTTAATGGAGCCAACGTCAGAAAGAGAAAAAAAATTATAACACAGAAAATGTCATTTTAAATATAAAGCATATAGTTGTAAGCTACACCACGCCCATTGAATGCTTTTGCAAATTACGATATGAGGGCTTGAAAACTTCAACACCATACCATTTGTAAAATAATAGCATATTAAGATAAAAAAAAATAAACAAAATTCATTTTCCAAAGTTAAATAAAAAAAACCTAAGATAAATTAACATTCATAGAAATGTAAACGGTATATTTCTTCAAATCTAAAAAATTTTAAATTGCATACCGAGGGAAGATAGGGCATATGAATAAAGTTTTTATCACGATCATAATACCATGACTCAGAATCTTTCCCACCAAATTGGAAAGGTTAACGCTTTGAGTGTTCACATAAAAAACAGATTCTGTCAACTCGTAAACCAACCTAAGAACACGGAAAGATCCTAACTCTCCTTTTATAAGAGGGTGAAGAGCTAACAGCTTCTTAGAAAAAATGTCGGCATAGGTTAAGTGTGAAAATAAAATCTATTTGTATCAACGGTAACTTGCTTTGATTTGTTTTGAAAATAATTGTTATCCTGCTTACTTTAAATTAATGAAACAATGTAAGGACAAAACAATTTTGTTGATAAAATGAATTTGTATCAATAAATTAAGCGGAAAACCGTATTAAAAAACCAATTATTTCTTGGAGGAATGCTAACAAAATCAGAAGTTGATATCAATGATCTCTGAGCAAGTTAAATGGTTGTTCGAAACTTTTTTTTTTTTCAATAATGGAAAAGAGTGTGTAATTTTAGAAATGCATTTTTAATTACTTTCTAGATAATTATATTTTCCTTTTAGTACAATTTATAGCACATGTAAACTGATAAAAAACTTATTTTTTATTATGAGGAACAAAGGAATATGCTAATTTCTCTACAATTAAACAATTAAATTATTACAAGCTGTTGATGATTCTAACATACTTGCCGTTTAAAGCAAAATAAAACATTTATTTGCCTCCGACTGCAATCATAAAGTCAATCCATGGATTATTTTAAAAATAAGTAAATAACAGATTCTATGTAAAATTGTTCAACTTTCACTAAAACTTAAATTGTACCAAGTAAGAGAAAGAATTTTAAAAAAAATATCGGAGCTAATTGACAAAACGGATTCATTCATTCGCAATAAAATCGTTTAAAAAAAAAAAACGTGAATTTTTGACGTAATAAACGGAGATTTCCCTGACAACTCCTAACGTGTTTGCCTTCCAGCACAGCAGGCCAGTTATCCTCTGATTATTCAATGGAAGAATATGCACTGCAGTGAAATTTCGCTACATGTTTGCCCTAAGAGAGCTCGATATTGATAATATAGCGAATCTAGTTGATTCAATTAGGGAAAAGGATTATAAAGACACTAATTCTTTAATCATTAAATACCAAGTTAATATCTTTAAATATTTTTTTTAATTTCATTTTATTTGCTGGAGTATGCTACAATGAATTTAGTTGCCAAATTTTTAAGATAGTAAATATTTTTAAAACAACAACTTTGAAAAATTTTTTTAAATGCTCCTAACTAACAAGCTTCAATAAAACACATTTCAATGAATTAAACAAAACAAAAAAAAAATTCTAAAACATTAATCAGTTACTTAATAAAGAAATTTAAAACTCTCCGTAAATAAACATAGAGGAGGTAAAATCCCTAATTTGTTTAAAAGGGATCTTACGGATAGAGAGCGTCAGCAAATGGCAGTGTACTCATTTTTAGAATATTTTTGTAAACAAGGTTTTCTTTAAAGAAAAAAGAAGACTTGTTTTAAGAAAAAATAGACTAATATTACGAAATGAAATACAATAAATTAAACAACATTTTACAGCATAGGTTTTTTTTAAAAAATTCAAAACAAATTCAAAGGCAAAAATACAATTTAACTATAAAGTCGAAAATCTGGTCATTTGAAAAAATTTTAAGTATCAAGTTTTCAGTTAAATTTTTACTTACAACCAGGGTCGTAGAGAGGCAAAACATAATAGCCGGATTTTCAAATTTCTCGCTACGAAACATACAGAGCATTCGAAGAAACAGTGTTACAAATTACGAATAAAAATGTAAAATATTAGACTCATAAATAATAATGAAAAGCATAAATAAATTAGTATTGATATTAAATTTTAAAAATGGATTAAAATGTTACATATTCTTAATTTTAAAATTCAATTAACTTGAATCTATTATACAACAAAATGATTTTAAGCAGCACTGGGCCGTCATCCAGTTCACCAACCTCCAAGCATGGCCCTACTACTAACAGCTACTGCGTCTGAGAAAATTTGCATACTCTACTTGACATGCACGCAATTCAAAAATGGAACCTTTTCTCCGGTGAAGAATTTAAAAAATATATAATAATGTATTACGGCAATAACTAGAATTCATACGCAATCAGATGGATGCGAAATTCACGAAGATTCATCGTTGAGGACGAAAAAAATTTCAAAATCTCATGTTTCCCTTTTTCTCTATAAAAAGTCGTGTCATATTTTCTTAAACTCATCATTAGATTACAAGAGGTCATAAACCCGTGGGCCCAGTAACGAAGAGAGCGTCCCAACTGTCACCCCTAAACAGAGAGCAATAAACCAGAAAATCATGGCATTAAACAGTGAGTGCGACCTTCCCCCCCCCTCGATATGTCTTATCATCAGCATTTCAGATTTCTCTTCAGCTGACGCCGATTAAAGTGTCTTGCTGAAAATCAGACATATTGTCAAAGAATGACTAAGCATGTGACACTCAGAGGCGACAGTAATGAAAATAAGTCATGAAAATGCCGCTTCTTACGCTATCATAGCAAGACGGAATAATTGAATGACAATTGCCCAAAAATTGAGAAATTGTCGGTGGAATCAATAGTAGTAGCTGGTAAGAAAAATAGATTGACATTTGTGTGAAGCTTTTTAGTCAACAGGGAGTATGACTCAAAAATAAAAAGAGTTCACGAAGGTTATATAATAGTACATGTAATATAGATGTAAGAAGAAAATTGCATGGCCATGTCATTTAAAATTTACGAAGACAAATAAATGAATGGCGTAGATGGTCATCTATTATTTGCTTCATTTTCCTTCCTTTTTTTTTTCTTTCTCTCTCTCTTTTTTTTTTTTTTTTTTTTTTTTTTTGTTTTCATCGGTTACCAGGGACTAACAGCCAAGTTCGCCCACACGTAAGAACAACAGCAGGTGGTCATCGGCTACCAACAATAAACATAGGTGTATGATATACGACACTATCGCAATCATTGATGATGAAACATATCGAATATGATAATATCGTTATCATTAACGATAACCATACACATCGAATACGATAATATCACGATCATCATCGCGATAACATATGAAAAAGATAATATCATGATCATACCTAAGGACAATTTTGAATGCGATACTGTGAGAGTTGATACGTTTTATTTGGGTGGCAAAATATTGCCCAGTAAAAAAACAATATAGATTCATTAAATTAAAAAGAAACCGTGATTTACTGTAAGATATCGAAATTTTTGACAATACCTGGCAATATTAAAATTCGTACTTATCGGTTATAGGGACCTATGTTCTCCTTCCTCGCAAACGATGCAGTCCTTCAAACTGATTAATATACCAATTTTTTCATTAATATTTGCAAAGATTCAGGCAACATAAAATACAAGCATTGATATGCCGATTCGTATACACTTAATATTTGTCACTTAAAATTTTGCATCATCTAAATAAAAGCAATTTTTAAATTCCATGAAACTAAAAATAAATAGTTATCGTTTAACACTAGATTGCCTAAAGAAGTCATTTTGACTGCTTTTAATTTCAATTAGAAAAACAATGATGTATATAATGACACAATTTCTTAGAATTTTGAGACTTCTTGTACAAAATACAATTTTTTTTATCCTTAATATTTATTAATAACTTGTTGTAAAACTGTAAATAATACAAAAAATGCTAACAATTAATTTTAAGCAACTTTATTCAAGCATTCACAATGCAGTCATTTTGACTGCTTTTGGGCAATATAGGTATATGCTAATTTTCCGTCTTTCTAGTGTTAATTGTGCATCTAGAATTGTTATGACGTCATATACATTTCTACACACACCTTATGAATGCGAGGTTTTTGAACGTAATACAAATGTTTTTGTCAGAGTAAAGTGAAATCTAACAGCTGACCGAGGAAAAGTATTTTTCCTTAATATTTTCATTTAATGTACTAAATTTTACACACAAAAGACTTTTTTTTTTTTTTTTTAATGAATCTTTATTTTGATGGATTTGGATTCTTTAATGTGGCCGCAACTCGCAATTCAGAAATTAGGGTCCTAATTTTTGTTTTGTCAGTTTTTAGTCAAAAGATTGGCCCAATGCATGTATTTCGCTATATCCAAAAATATAATTTACAGGCTGCATCTTTGGAATGAGCTAAATTACATAAATGTGTAATGACCATATACTAAAAGGGAAAAATGTCTTAAACAGTATTTCTTAATTCTATATACGAAAAAAAAATATTAAAGAAAACATATTGTCAGGCAAACACAAATGTTTTCCCTGAATTTTTCCCGATAAAATAACTCAAGAGGAGGAAAGGATTAACTATTTTTCCAAAAATCTAAAAATAAATTTTAGTAGTAGAGGAGGTAATCGGATCCACCGGAAATACGTGGAAAGAAAAAGGAAAGATAAGTATAATGATTTATGTTTCCATCCTCCAGGTCATTCAAGATCTATAGTGTATAAATATTAAATAAATAGAAAAGAAGAAAAATAAAGAAAACTGATTTTAAAAATCTATATTTAATTGAAATTCAAAAATTGTGTTACAAAAATGCTTGTTTTATGGTGAATAACTTGTTTTATTAAAATAAATGAAGAAAAAATACTAATTCTCCGAAATATATTTTGAGATTAGAATTTACAACTAAAAACATTTAAATAAAAAGGATAAATATAAAGAGTTGAATCTTTTTTTAAATATTAAAAAAAGTGAAAGAGAAAAATAGCAATTTAAGAAAGATTTGCATACAATTGGGTTAAGAATAAAATTAAAGAAAAAATTAAATCCACATAATATAATCAGTTGTCTTAATGAGGAAAAAACTTATTCGATATACCTTCATTAAGTTAGAAATTAAGTTCTTATCTTTGAATCTTATTTTTCGAATCTTTGCTGTTTTCTTCAAATTGAAAAGTAATTTAAATTTAACAAATATATGCACTACATCCAATACTTATGTTATAAAAACGTTTATTATAATAATAAGTCATGAAAACAGTCATTTCAAATAGTCATTTGAATGTCATTAACAGTCATTTGAAATAATAATAATAATAATAAAAAAAGCAAATAAAAATTTCTAACGTTATTGTAATTTCTAATTATATAAAGGCAAGAAAAAATATTTAAAGTAGTAGAGGTTTTTCTTTTGAGTTGTTAAATGTAGAATCATTGCTTATTTTTAACATTAGTAAGGGAAGGAAAAATTCATTAAAATTGAAATCAATCATATTTAAATCCATTCATACAAGAAAACAACTTATTATGATTCACTTTTTAGGCTCTAATTTATTTATTATTTATTATCTAATTTATTTTATTTATTCTGAGGTGACTTAAGAAAGGGTTAATATATTGTTGTAAGAGAATAATGGAACACAATAGAGGACAAACTTTAAAATAATGCTGTGGCAATATTTTTAACGAAAGTTAAATTTAAAATAGCTTTTATGATTCTAAATTTAAATATTGTAAAAAGAAAAATACAGATTTCTAAACTCATTGCTCATTTACTTAGACACATTTTTTTTCTTCTTATTTTAATTTAACATATATGCTTGAGAAAATAACATAGAGCTACTTTTTAGTAGCATAAAAACATGATTGAAAATTTACAAATATTTTAAGGGATCACATTAGGTTTTTTTTTTTCCTACTTAAAAAATGCCTTAACTTAGAATCCAAAGTTTTAAGAGCTGGAAAATTCCAGTTTCCTCGAAACTATTTCTTAAGTAGAGTGATAACATAATAATTCGAAAAAGCTTCACCGATTAACTTCTAATTGAAACAGTATATTTAAAAACATATTCTTTACAGAAGTACATGGAATAGTTCATCTATTGCTTAGACTATTTTATTTATTTATTTTTATTAGCAAATAACAATAACATATTTTTTTACGACTTTGAAATGGTAAAAAATTTTGTTTTCCATCTTCATTTAAAAATTGGTCGTACAGGTTCCAAAAAAAAAAAAAAATTCTGTAGAGGGGGGGGGGGGACATGGTCTATTTTGTTTTTGCACCTCTTTAAGAAAAGTAACTTTTTTCCCCCAGTCCAATAGTTGTTTAACCCTGACGTAGAAATTTTATTAAATATATTTTTGATACAATGATTTTATTTATTTTGTAAAAATTTAGGTTAAAACAAGTGAAAATTATATTTAGCATTTTAATAATTTAGTTTTATGAAATACAGCATAAAAAAGTTTTTTTTCCCGCCATGTTAAAGGCAAAATCTTCCAAACGCGGCTCACTTCCAAACAATACATTTTCAAATTTGCACTTATTTTCAGTAATTTCAATCAACAGTGTTTCATCATTAAAATTTAGTTAATTCACAAAATAAATTATTGATACATTTTTGAATATGAATGAAGCAAAATATTTTTCAAACTACTTTTTTTGGATTTTATATTTTAACACAAATATAATACCGATAATCTAACAATTTTTTTAGTAACTACTAGACTTTTTATAATTAAAAAATATCAAAATATATTTTTACTTGTAATTAGTGCGCCAGAAAAAGAAATCAATAAAAGGGACGTCAAAGGGACAATAAAGAACTTTTTTACAATTTTAAATTATTCCAGTGTCTAATAAAAAAAATATTAATTTCTTTTTCATTTTAACTAGAGAAGTTTAACCCCTTTTTATCAGTAAAAACCGTCAATTGAAACTTATCCTTCCAACTTTTAAAGAAAGAGTTCCAATGTGTCCTAGTACCCCCGTTTCATTTCAATCAAATCAAAGGAATTGACCAAATATGGTATATCATTGCTAAACATAAAAAAGAAGGCAATAATTCTCTCACTTTCGAGATTACTATAACATGCTTATAAATCAATGACAAACGAGATGATGCGATATCACAGCTTTGACCTCTGAACAACCCGCATTTAGGAATAGGAATGGGTGTCAACGAGTTTAAGACCGCTTAACGATTTCTTTTGTTTAATGTTTTTTACGCGTTTAAAGTAAGCAAGTTCTCTAGTTGGACGTGACAGGGAATCACTCAGGCAAGGAAACGAGCGGTCGATGGCTGACTGGTTAGGGTGAGAAAGAAGAAGAATGTGTATTTAACAGATGGCAATTCTTCGATTATGGAAACTGTAAATTAAAAGGATCACGACCGATGAAATAATCGAAATTGCTACTTGGTTTGAAAAGATTATGGCACGTTGAAAAGAGATTATACCCGAGAGGCTTAAAACGATTTGCCCTAAAAGTGTTATTTGTAAATCTTGGTTTGTCATTATTTAAATTTATTTAGTTAATGTAAAAGAAAAATAAACTAGGTTTCCTTATTATTGTGAGAAATTAAAGTAATTCTAACTATATTGAATTTTCTTACAATAAAAATTAGCTTTTAATGAACCGAAACTTAAAAGGTTTTTATTTGAAGTTTAGAGGAAGCACTCAAAAACATAATAAACGAATATAGTTTTCCTCAATGTAAGGCAGCGGTTCCCAAATGGTGTTCTACGAAACTCTAGTGTTCCGTGGGACAGTTAAAGGGGACTATTTTAAAATAGTTTATTTATTTATTTATTTTTTTAAAAAAGCCTTTTTAGAATTTGTAATTATATTTAGATCTAACAAATAATCTATCATTTACTTATTACTTCAATCACCTTTACAAAACGAGATAAAATCAAACGCCAATGACAGAGAAACAACAATTTTTTTTTTTAAATATATATATAGTTGTGAAAAGAACATGTATTTATAAAAAATAATAAAAAATGCATAAATATTACACATGTCGCTTTTAAAATAAAAATAAAAACATATGTTTCCCTAATAAACCATTTAAGATTGTAGCAGTTATTTTTATTTTTCCTTTTACAGTAATACACAAATCAAGTTTTTCAATTTAACACGGAAACACCAATTTCATTCTTTCAACCAGGGTCCTGCTTTTGTGAATTTGTGCAAATAGGGTCATGTTATTGCAAAAACCTTTTTCAAGGAGTTTTTGAATTGTAAATAGATACAAGACTATACACTGTAAAATTATAATTTAAAAAAATTAAATTTTCGAAAATAAAAGCAATTGCTGCTACTCCATTGGAGATGCAACTTACAAATATTTGGTACTTAGCCTATACTGCTGAACGCGGAATATTCATTTCGGGCGAATAATCGGCGGAATATTCATTCTTAGTTTGTTTACATCTGTCTTTCTTGTTTTCCCCTTTGGGAAGGGTTTATTCGATAAACAAAACAATAATGAAGATAAACAAATTTGTGAAAGGTCCGATTGAAAGATAAATTATTTTGTGAAAGGTTCGTTTTTAAGTTAAGATATTTTGTGAAGGGTCCGTTAACGGACCCAAATTTCTTCTAAACAGACCCCTGACTCGGGTACTTGTCTACTTATTAACACTACAGTTAATATTTAATTTGTTAGGTTGCCTTAAGTAATAATTTAAGTAGTGCTAAAAAAGTAGTTAAGTATTTATTTAGATTAATTTTGTTAGGTTATCTTAGTAATAATTTAAAATTTTAACTATCGCGAACATCCCTTCAAAATAGTTTTAATTGGGTATTTGCACTTCAAGAAGATAAAGGTAACAAATATTCATGGCAGCGCCAGTTGATCGTTTATAAACAAAATGACGTATTAAAGTTTCTCTACATAAGTTAGAATGTTAAGTAACGTGAAGTAAATTAAATGCAGAACCATATAGCACATTAAATTTGCTGAAATATAATTCTTTCTCATCTACGTCTTTTATTTCACTTATATTTATTATTTGTTTATGTCTTTTACTGCAACCGTGTCCCTAGCAACATCGATACATAGTTCCACATGGCTTCGTGTCTGTCTTAAGAAGGTTAAGTAAGAAATATAGAGTGAAAGGATTAAAATCCTTGTGAAAGAATGAGGCACTTTAAGAGAATTGATGCTTGATGGGTTAGGCTTACTCGAAATAGAATGAAATGGCAAGAACAGTTGCTAACGTAAACAAATGCAACGTTTCAACAACCGATAAGGATCGAGATACCCACACTACGTCACTTGAAGGTATCCCATTGAAATACAAGAACTTCGGAACAGGTAAAACTGTGGGTAACAGCTAAACGACGAAACAATTTGGCGTTAATGAAGATGTTCTTGAAGAAGAATTAGAATGCTGTGCATTCGGCTTAGCTACCATTAAAGTTAATAAGTTTTACAAGATAGTTTTCAAAGCGGGTTAATTTATGAATAAAATCTAAGTTGGTATAGATAAAAATGAATGATTTAAATATTTTTTACGGCATACAAAAATAGAAAATGCTACATTTTGACAAAACGATAGATATTTAGACAAGACATTTTTGGATCCTTGAGACAGGGATGATTCATGCTGTTGTATTATCATTTGAGCACAAGGAAATCCCAGCTGGATGAGGGGGATGGAGTTTATGCCTTACCGCAATATAAATACCACACTGTCATCCTCCCTATCCGGTTCAATTCCATCTTTTTCAATGAAAAGTAAAAGCAAATAATAATTGCAAAGGTAAACAAAGACGACTGATTTTTTTACACAAAAACGAAGCTTCAGATTTCCTTAAGTTTCTCTGCATTAGTTTTCTTTTAAAATCAACAGCAGAGGTCTGTCACCCCGAAAAAGAGAATAGACTGGGGAATTGTAACGAAAATGAGAGTTTAAAATGGGAGAAAATAACAGAGTAGAAAACAAGGCATAAATATTTAGTTGTGAATTTAATCATCTAAATTACGCTTTAAAGCTGAATTAATTTTCATTTTTTCAAAACTAATTAACAAAAAACAGTTTTAACTGGAAGATCAAAACACGGAGAAGGAAATACTTCCTATTCAAAAAAATGCAAATTATTATTTTTTTTCTGAATTGAGGATCAATACGAAAAGGGCAGTACAATAGCATGGACATTAATTTATCTAGAGATAGTTTCACATCATTATGTTTTTAATGAAGCACACCAAAAAGTATTTATTTTTAATATTTAAATGAGATGTTTCTACGTGCTTCACCTAATAGTTAAAAAAAAATATTACCAGCCAAACACTTTTTTCACAAATTTTACCTTCAGGAAACCTTCAAATTATAAAAAAGATTGAAAGTCTATTAACACGATATTGAGCAGTTTTATGTTATAAAATTTAAAATTTCCTAAACATTAAAAAAATCCGGAAAATGTTAAATCAAAACAAAATTATGAGTGAAAGGTCAATTGTTGCTTTTTAAAAAATAAAACAAAGAAAAAAAATAAAAAAATAAATAAGATTCTATGAAAATTGCAAAATGCAGATGGTTCATGTGAAACGATGACATCTAAAAAGTGAAAAATTGATCTAAAAATTGATTATTTTCATCAACACATAGCAAAATTAAGTTCTAGCATCTTCTACTAGGCTCAACATTATAGTCAAGCGAATTTTAATGATATTTAATAATTTGTTGTATTCCCAGAAGATACGAGAATACGACTCTCTGCATCTATCTCAAAAACATAAAACTTCATTTATGTATATCGAGGCAAAATGCCTCTTTTCCATCTACATTCCAACTATCACAATGATTACAACGTTGAAAAATCTATGACATGGTGAATGGGAAAGGGCCCAGTTGAAAGACCAGGATCAAGATCAATAATCCATTTCTGATGAAACTCTGGTATTTAATCGTGTGCATTTCTAACAAATAAGTTACATTCGAAATTATCAACTTAGTTTAATCTGAAATTCCCTAGCTCATTTTTCAAAAAGAAAAAAAAGAAAAAAAAATTTTAAACTACAAAGCAATGAGCAAACGTAAGGTTGACAGGACAGCAAAAAAAAATTTGGTTCACAGGTTACCCATTGGCAAAATAGTTGTTGTTTAATTTTTATTTTCGTACTGTCTTTATTTGCGTGATATTCAACAGAATTGGTATTGAAAACGATCCAGTTTGAACTGTAGGTTAGAATTTCTGATTCTTAATTAAAACAATAAAAACAAAAATATCGTTCAAATGATGAAATTCTCGTTTATTCACAACTCAAGAAGTATAAATGGGATCTCTCTGGTCCCATGTCTCAAAAATAAACTCACCAACTTAATGCGTAACAAAATTAAAAGTGAAAAAAAGAATTCTAAAAAAATCATCGGACAGTAGCGGTCGCCATAGCAACGCATCAATTGAGTCTACTTATTTTTCGGTGCGGAGTGAATCTTGAGTACTGAGTTTTTATTACCGTAAAAAAAGTTTAAAAAAAGGTTAACGTAAAAAAAGTTTTTATTACCGTAAGGAATATCAAGTCCGAATACTTTAATAGAAAAAAAACATTGAGGAAATGGCATCGTATTATTGCAAACAGTTCGGCAGAATTAAACAATAGTTGATTCTTAACTATTTTTTGTTAATAATGAAGAATTCGCAATTCTCTCTATAGCTAGTGAACTTTCCATAAGTTTTAAAAATAGTTTATTAGAAGGCTAACTCATAGGTTTTACCGCAAAGGTCGGAATAGAATCATATTAAAGCACACTTCGGACCAAGCAACACCGGTAAAATCTAAGATTTACAAGACTTCGGACCTATACAGTATTTTAAGGCTAATTGCGAAACGTGCTTCTTTCTTTATGACATTTAAGGGTCATCTAACGTTTTGTAACCTTTCATCGGGAATCATTAATTTCCATTCTGTTGAGCAAGCCATAAAACAAAAAATATAAATAGTAATAAATGAACAGTATCACTATAATTAAACAAGAATGACATTACCATGAAACGAAGGAAAACATATTGCAAAAGCAAATAAAGAAAGAAATAAAAAATGAGAAATATCTTTAATAAGCAACAATTACCTTTTTAGTGAAGGAAAATAAAGCAATTAACTTCCGAATAAAAGAGTGAAATTTCGCTTAGCTGAAGTTGTCTTGTTTCATTTGTAAAGGAACATTTTAAATTTTCACAAGTTCAGAGTATTGTTTAAAAAAATAAACAAATGTTTACAAAAATTTAAATTTTTTGAATATCAGCAAAACAAAAATGTTTTCGCACATGTTTTTTTCATATTAAAAAATGACACATTACTAGCACAGGTACAAATCATGTTCAGATACTTAGACGTAACGAAAAGAAAAATAGAAGCAGAACGAATTATGAAACATATTAAAATTTTTGTTTTCATTAGTGTAAATAATTGGGCAAAAATTTTTCCTTTAATTGAAGTTTATACAAAATCTGATATAATGACGTATTTGTCTTTTTTCTCTCTCTCTTTCTTTAGTTTGTTTTTCCTTAAAAAAATGCAGTAAGCAGGTTTTGCACTTGTGCTTTCCGTATAGCATACTAAATTATAACATACAATCAAAAAAAGCAGAAAAATTCAGATACGTTTCTCAAAGCTACGTTTCCAGTTTGAAAATAATGACTTTAAATAGTTCTACGTTTGAAAAGTTTCAAGTTATAAGATAAATAATTATATTCCAAATAAAAAATTCTCAGAAAGCGATAACTATAGTTGGTCCCTTCCCCTCAAAAAGAGCCTAGACAAAATGTCAAAAAATTAAAAAAATTCTCAATTAAGACTAATTGGTAATTATTATTGTAACATATTAAATATCATAAACTTCAGATTTGAACATCAATTTTTTATCTGGCTAAATCTAAAGCATTATTAATGCAAAGAAATCAACTGACGATTCATTTTATAAAAATTATTGGTCTCTTTTTGAAATAACTCGCTAATAATTCATTCATTCAAAGAAATAAATTCAAAATATTTAGAGGTCGGAAGAAATTCCGTGAATTTTAAACAGCCATAAACTGCAGCGAAAAAATGTCAAGACAAAACTGAGATTTCTAAATCGAGGTAAGATTATAATAGACTGCCATCTGTCTTGGCGACTGCAGAAAAGATGAATAGTTCCACTCAGATGAGAATGTAATGAAATAAATTCCCGAAACCATAAATCCTCTTATGCTATTACCATCTGGCGACAGACTGTGGCAAATTGTCACTTTTCGGAAATAAGATGGAAAGTGAACAGCACTCCTCTTAACAAAGAACACGTGTTTAAAAAAAAAGAACTAAAATAATGAGCGATGGAATAAAAAAAAATTTAAAAAAGACGTGTCAAGAGGGGTTATGGTATGGAGAGCTAGAATATGGGTACGGATAAGATACTTCTCTCTTGAACATATGACGGTAGTCAACAGCTATTTATTTAACTCACAGTGGAGTGTCATAATTGAAACTTCTTTAAACAAATCCTGTTTGGACGAGAAACGAATTGTTGAAAACTGAACACATCCCATAACTAAAAAGTTCAGTGCAAGGGGGTGAAAATTCAGAAAAAATTTTGATTTTATTTAACTGTACAACATACATTTATTTGACCTAGACAACTAAATTACGGAGATATAAGTAACAGTCTTAGAAAGTATTGGTGAAGGTGTGGAAGAAAAAAACGAACAACCTTAGAAAGTCTCCTGCCTTTGGGCAGCAAATTCAATTATAACAACAAACAAGCAAATTATAACAACGCGAACAAGGGATTTACAGATTTCGCCAATTCGAAGTTAACGGGAAAAAATATAATCATTATTTTCCATTGCCAGCACATAACTTTAAAGCTAATTCCCATAAATGTCCTTAAGAATATAACGAAAAATAAACGGGCCTCCATTCTATAAATAAAAAAAATTCAATATTTTAATTACGTAAAAATGTACAGTTATAATAGATCAATTAAAAATGCTGATCGAACAGTTGATAGATAAATATGCACAGAGGAAGATGATGATGCTATTATTGAGTTGTTGACAAGGAGACGTGATAAGATCGCTGACATGGTATGTCAACGTTGAACTTTCAAACACAAATAAACTTTCAGATAGTATTCTGGTAAACATGTTATTTTATAATTAGTCATTTTTTCACATGCATATCGATAAATTCGCACACTATTTCAAATCTGTGAATTAGAAATATAGAAGAATGAGGAAGAGCGCACGCTAAAATAGAGCTTCGTAATTACAAAATATTTAAGTACCTAGAAAAATATTTTTATAATTTATAAGGCAGTCTTGTGCAAATATTAAATGTTCTGTGTTTAAGTAAATATTTAATACTGCGCAAGAAGCAGCATAAAACTATTAAAAATGACAACTTATTAATTTTAATTAAAATTAATTCCCTTATCAAACGTACCTATCAGCTAATCCTAGCGGATACATTTAGCAATAAATAGATGAAGTTACTAATTTATTTAAATTACTATAAGCTAAAATTGTCTAGCGTGATAAAATAAATTTAATTTACTACATTAGCTTGATTTATTAGAAGATACCTTTTAAAAAAAGAAAATTCTAACTTACAAATGGAGTCTAAAATTATGACCGAATTATTTTAAAACGTCTGGATTTTTAATTAAAATAATATCTTCTGCAAACTAATAAAAGAGGATTTTTTTCCCCCTTTAATCTTCCGCTGAAAAAATGATATAAAGAAAAGGGGCGATTTTTTCAATAAATACTCGATGACCCATAATAATTAGTTAAATTTGAAAAATATTTTTAAATCTCTGTAATTATTTGTAAATATGGTCTTTCAGGTGAAAATGATTTATTAAGAAACCCGTAATGAATAAAAGGATTTTCTAACTAAAGTTAAGACAAGACAATGGTGTGCAAAAAAGACGAGGGAAGAAAGAAAAACACATCAGGCATTCAATTGTGGAAAAACGAATGAATCAAAAACTTGTTATATTATTATTTATGATTTCGTGAACATGATTTCCAAACAAATATAAAGAAGTTTCAGGACATTAAAATACTGAAGAGAAAGATTACCTATAAAATTCAAATATTCATTTTTACAAGTAATCTCTCATTATTAATTTCTTCCCATCCGTAGAAAATGTGTTAAAATGAATTAAAAAATATGGATTTTTATAAACAAACGCATTCCCTCCTCTTTTAGTGATCCTTTTTTCAGAGCATTTGATCGAGGAATTAGTTCAGGGTTTGAGTTGTACGCCACCACAATAAGATAAACTACTAAGTAAGAGAAGTGAAGAACATAAAATGCGAGATTATTTTCAGATGCATTGCAGAAGTCTCAATCATATTTCACTAAGTGACGGTATTTTATACAAAAAGGATTCATTAAACTCAACACATATGAAATGTCAGCTTCTATATTGAATTTCCGAACGAACATTTGTTGAATCTGAATAGTAATAATAGAACTGTTATTTCATAAAGATATTTGGATTATTTTCACATATGGCAATGTGAAGGGTGCATAGTTGAAGGCAAAGCACATAAATTTGTTACATAACTACGTTTCTAGATGTTTGAAATAGAAGTACATTAAAAAAAATAATGTATAGGCGCGCAGTTAAAAAGTTTAAAAAAAATGACATTCAGCTTTAATATATCACTGAAGGAAAAAATAAATAAATGAATGAACAAATAAAAATTCGTTACAACCTATGTATGATAGGATTAAGAACAGGTACTGTTTAAAACAAAATTTATGCGTGATATATTTTACTACAATACTTTAGCTTTCATATCAGAAGTTACGACGCAAGATTTATCATAATCTGTTTCATATTATATTAAAATTCTAATAAATTATATAATACAACCAAGGATAATTAATGCAAATAAATTATCGCCTAGATGTGTGTGAACAATATTAATATAAGTACTTGGAGGGGCTACTTGCATCCTGCAGAGCATCATTGAACTGTTAATCTCATGACGCGCTTTCTTCACTGCAAAACAATGGCTTATTCGTGATGAATGTGCTGTTTGTGACATCGACTTTTTTAGGTTTGTAATTTTTATTCCAACTTACAATATTGATGTCTGTGATATATAAACATATAAAAAAATTATTTTAATTCGGTTTAATAGACATTTATGTAATATTCTAATTCCTTTTTGTTATATTATTCCAATTGTTTTAATCTAAATTATATGAAACACTCACGCGTATCTTAATTGAGACAGTGTATATTTTGTATTGTGCATGAATAAAACTAAACAACGTGAATAGAGAGCAATGTATGGCACAAAAATGGGCATGTAAACAAAAAAGTTCTTTATCGTAAAAACATGCACAGATAAAAAAAAATAATACTAGGAAAAAAAAATCTGAATAGTATAGATATTACGAGAGAAATGCATGAACTAATTTCATGGTGTCGTTTTAGAAAAAGTGCCACCATTCATACAAATTTAGACTGAGACATTGTATTGAATAAGCGAGCTCGTTATACGAAGCGATCCCAAATGAAAGCTGTTTCACGGGTTCAGGGGTTGTAGTTTCCTATTAGGATTTGATAAACAGCAAAAAAAGATGTTTTTCACAAACTAACTTACACAACTTTAGTAACTACTTATACACTATCAGTCTTGGCAGAAATATTTTTAAGAAATCAGCTATAGAAGATTCATAAGAAAACAAACCTGATACTTTTATCTTAAGCTATTATTAACACGGGGTAAAAATATAAAATGTATTCATTATTATATAGATAAGCTGAACATTTTTTTAAACATGTTTTACGAAGTTTCATAATGTAATAAGCCTAAAAATATCGGACAGACAAGAAGATAATGAAATAATGTACGTTGAAAATTGCCGAACGACATTTGCAGATCCTTTATTTTAATTTGCCTACGCATATATACATGCTGTTTTTCATCAATACATAAGAGGTTGCAGATTACGCTTTCTGTTTCACTTATTGAGACATATTATTTTGAAGCATCGCGAAAGTAAATGTGTAATTCATTTAGATAATCAAAAGTAATTCACAAGGAAAAAAAAAGAATGGAAAAAATGAATTTATAACAACAACAAAAATATCGAATTGTGAGAACAAAATCCCAAACCATATAAATAAGAATACAATTTTTAACAAGCATTGTTTACACCAAGAAATTTAATGTATACCATTATGGTAAACATGCAAAAAACTTAAAATGCATTCAGGTGGAAGTAATGTTGCACATTTCTGAACTAATCTTCAAGAAACCTTCAATTGTAAAAAGAAACAAATTCGCTTTTTCCAGAAAGACATTGATTCCACGGATATTTGCAATAAAACAGAAGGTAATAAAATAGAAAAAGAGCTACAAATCATTCATTTTTTCACCAACAAATCGCATCATGAAACGCTGTAACCACGATTTTTATTTCAAAATTCCGTGGAATGAGTTTTTTATGCTTCCGCTCATCGAAGAATTTTAGTCTGTTGGTTGAGTAACTTCCTTTTCAATAATCGCTGATGAATTTTATCATTTGTTTCAATCTCATTAGCTATTCAAATGGTGACCAAGAGGAAGAAAACACATGTAGATTGCATCATGGCTTGTAATAAGCAAAAAAGAAAAATGATAATTACTTATATATTTAAATAACTTTATCTGATTTCGAGAGAAAAATCTAGTCGAGAAGAAATAATGACATAAGATATTAGGATTAAATTGCATCTTGAAAAGAAAGGGGGGGGGGATAATTACATGATATTGACAATAAGTTCTTTTTCTTTGCAAGAATTTAGATTAAAACTCACATCTATCATCTAAAAACACATTAATCAATTAATTTTAATTGCGTAAACGGGCAAAAAAAAGTACAAAAAAAAATTTTTTAATAACATTTTTGTTAGAAAATTATTTAAAATTTATTTACCCACATTAAAACTTTCAACTATATTAACTTTTATAATAATTTTCGTTAATCTGGAAAGTTTTTTTTCTCCCTTTTATAAGCCGGCTTTAGCGGAATTCAGACTATTTGGTTTCAATTCTCCAGTTTCATTAAGGGTTTTTTAAGAGAAAAACCAATATTTTTTATAGTTCTACTTTAAACGTCACACAGTAAACCTCTTCCATCTGAGAAAAATAAAAAATTAATTAAACTAAAAACATTTAGATTACTTTTTTAAATGTTAAAACTACTATAAGACCATACGTTTAATTGAACATAAGTTGTTTAAAAATAAGTTTTATAGCGCATTATGTATTATCTAAGAACAAAACACAGCTCATTATGGTGGCTAGGTGGAATAAAAAAATTAATTTAAAACAATGTTAATGGTGCATGCCATAAAATTATTAGTTGTATTTAGATGATCCTTTAGATATCGCCAATCATTACTAATCTGCTTATGCTGTGAATACCAATATAATAGAAATAATCAAATATAAGGAATGTTTGAATTAAAATAATATGTTTTTAGGTTAGGAAAAGCGAAATTGATATCTCTGAAGCTAATTACAATTCAAAGATAAAAAGTAAGTAATTTAAGCTAATTACATTCAATCACGTGGACTTCAACTGATGTAAAGAATAAAACAATTTGTTTTCCCTCAAGAATAAATCAACATTCGCCAAAGATGCTTAAAATTAAAATAGAAACCTTTTACATTCGATTTTTTTTTAAACTAATGCGCCAATACATAAAATTAGATAATTTTTTCATTTAAATAATTAATTTATAAAATTAAAGAATTTGTCTAAATAATTGTAGAATCAATAATTTGTTCTTGGTCAATAAAAACTCAATATTTGTGCAATATACTAAACTACTTTTCTCATCAAAAAGGATCAATCTTTTCTATTTTATTTTATTTTATAACCGGCGTTGAAGAGCCGGCTCGATTCTGAATTTACAACTATCACTGTACAACTCCGTAACGTTGTCATTTTGAATCCATCTCAGAAGACTTGTGAACTCTTGGATCAAGCCTATTGGGATAAACTAGCCTTCGTGGAAGGCTTCTTGGTGGGACTAATCCACATTTACATGGATATGAAAATCTATCACAGTCAGCCAGACCACAAGGAGAATATAAGAATTTTACGTCAGCACTGTGGTTGGTGCGGGAGCTAGGATTCGCATCAACCCCGCTACCGCTAGGATTCGAAACTGTGTCACCTAGGATAATGCTATTACCGTATGGGATAATGATCGTGGCATACAGGATTTTTATTTTATAAATCTGGTAAGCATTTTGTAAGCAACATTATTAATCCTATACTTACAATCGTTTTTCCACATGATTTTGTAAAAATCTGTTCAATTGCTTACCAGAGGCTATATTACAGTAGAAAAAATGTAATCCACTGTGCATGATGAAAAGATTTCTACACATGTCATAAAGAAGTTTTGTATGATTAAATTTGAACGGCTCATTTTAAAATCAACCTGAATGGTAGCCTGTAATGCTGCTCAGACTTACTTGTGCACTCCTTACTGCCGGATGTTGCAGGCATAATAAATAAAAAGTAAAATAAATAAAACAATGAATCTGGGTTGGGTTCCGATTAAAAGCCCTCAAGAGTGAGTCCGAGATCA
The DNA here is from genome assembly GCF_982258835.1 of Parasteatoda tepidariorum. Classification (NCBI taxonomy): domain Eukaryota; kingdom Metazoa; phylum Arthropoda; class Arachnida; order Araneae; family Theridiidae; genus Parasteatoda; species Parasteatoda tepidariorum. The sequence goes on along the minus strand of NC_141755.1, from coordinate 1,322,488 downwards.
ACTCTCATAAAAATAACACGACTTTAGCCAGAGCTCAACGTGAGCTTATGCGGAATTCTCCCGATTACAAGATTCATATACTTCCATACTACTTTCAAACAAAACGAGTGTACAAAAATCTGTTTGAATCAGTTATTAAATAAAGGATAAAACTGTCAAGCGAAATATATTAGGAGTGTTCCCCTGATCCGTATTCAAGTAATGTAAAATGTTTATATTTTGTTTAGCCATTTTCTTACACTAATATTAGTTTTATAATTTTAGGCTGAAGAAATATTGATCTCGAACTACTAAACGTGAGCTCATCTCTAATACAAAACCTAAAATGAGAAAATTATCTAAAAAATCTACAGAAGAAAGCAAACAGTCGGACCGGTTCCTTAAAAACGTGTCATTAGATCTTCTAATTTACGTCTGGCGCAACGTCTATACACTTGCACCTACCGCGAAACCTTGTGATTAAAATACCGAAATGATGGTACATCAATAAACATGAGACAGTTGATGGGAAACACCTTGTAAGGGCCTTGGAACGGTAAAAAGTAATCCATATAAATAATATGCTATTATTTCTGCCTATTCGTTTTTTTTTTTAATAACTTATCCACTTTTATATTATTTTGCGTCATTTTAATATCTCATTGCTATACACACTAAATTTAAAAAAAAGTGGGTGTCGGCAAATTGCTATCGTAACCTTTTACAATAAAATTCTTTACAAATTATTTAACTTTAGGCTGGTTATCAATTGAAAAGCGAATAGCTAAATAGAGACACGATGGCTAAGGGGATTGAGCGTTCGATATGAATTCTGCTCCCGGCTCGCACCGACCACAATGCTGCCATAAATTATCCTCAGTCATAGACGGATAAAGGGTTAAAATCGCCCTGCCGTAGGGCTAACCTAGATACTTTTCTGTGGTTTTCCTCTTCGTGTAACGTAAATGCGGGTTAGTTCCATACTAAAATCCTCAACGAAGGATAATTTATCCTAATGTTTGATACAGGAGTTCCCTTGTCTTTTTGTTTGGCTTCGGAGGCAATGGTGTAAAACATTGATAGTCATCAACTCCGAATTGGGTCAGCTGTTCAACGCTGGTTATAAAGTGAAATATAAACTAAGCGAATAATGAAAAAGCTACGAAGTTAAAAATAATTCAAATGATCTGACACTTAAGTTATGACGATTTCAGATAACCTCAAACGAGGGTGTCATTTGAAATTCCCTTAAAAAGTGAAAATTATTATACGTTATTTATAACACAAGCTGCTTGGTTTTGTAGTTGAAGAAAGGGTTAGTATGAATAAATTATATTTCATAATACAATTTATTCACATTTTTCATACTATAAGATTTATAAAAGGTAAACCGACTTTATATAAAAAAATTTAAAAAACCACAGGTAGAACTATAAAATATTACTTCAATTGCAAAATACTGAAAAGCAATTGATATAGGTAAGAATCTGTAAGGGAGAAATAAGGAGAAAAATAATCTTAAGTAGAGGAGGTTTTTCCAAGAAATCAAAGTCAGGTGGAGTAAAGTCAATATACTGCACACACCATTTTTACCGCAAAAATCCCAATCAGTATCCCAACAGCTGTAAGAAGAGACTGCTTCCTTTTAAATAACATCCTGTGAACACCACGCCTCTCATTAACAATCATGCCAAAAACATGGCAAGAAAAATGCACTCTTTTTAAGTGAGATTTTAAAAGGAAAAGGAAATGCACCTACAGGTTTTCCGTTTTTTCGATGAAAATAATGAAAGAAAATTATTTTGATATCAATTTAATTTTTAAAAAAAAACAAAAAATTTATGTCTTCAACTAAAAACGTGACGTGTTATACACAGGAATAAAGATGGAAATTGAAGAGCTTCGTGGAAGAATAAGTGATGTTTAAAATTGTTCAGGGAACACTCAAGCGTTCTAGTTTAAAAATACTTTTGTGATCAGCCGCAGTTATAGAAATATTCCGGGCTTATTGAGAAAAGTCCTGGCTTTTGCGAGATAACGAAAATAGGGAACTGTTTTAGTGAAAAATCCCTTCCTATATTTTTGAATCTATTATTGCCGTACACTTGAGTATTTTCTACTAGAGTGCTGCTTTTGTGAACATGAAAAAACATTTTTTTGTGAAAACACAGAAATTATATCTTTTAAGGAGTTATAGTTTTAAAATTATAAAATTAAAATGGTCATTGACTCCATTTTATAGTAAATTCTATTTTCAAAATAAAAAATATGAAAGATGCGTTACTGACTAGGATTTACAGCGACAATAAAAAAATTTATTTGCATTGATTAATACCTTTAATCAGAACAAGAAAAATTTCTCATTTAATATTTTAATTTTAAACAATTAATGCAACAAGCAAGCAATATTAACTCTAAAAAGATAAATGTCAAGCATTCATATTATTTTGCTGAAATTATTGAATGAAATCTAATAAAGATACACATTATTAACTATTTATTAAATATGAAATCAATAACATAAATTGACTATAAAATGATTTTAATATTTGTATAAAATATACAATTGTTGTATTTAAAAACTTTAGTATTTTACATTAAATTCGGAATTTTAAGTAAATAATGCCAAGACAACATTTAATAAAATTATGTAACATACTGCGGATTCATAATAAAACAAGTAAGAAAAAAACATTTTAAAAATCGTTACCAAATAGAATACTTAGAAGAAAGGGGGGGGGCATTATTTTACCAACACACCCTAAGTCAGTAATTCTCAACCTTTTTTTTGTTGCGGCACACTTTTAACGATTTCGAAATTTGACGGCACACAATGAAAAAAATTAGATTAAAAGCTGTTTAATTACCTATTTTACACTGTGTTAAATAGTTTGTGATAATAATTTTGAATGTGAACTAAAATAATATATACTACAAAAGCAAATTTATTAAGGGATTAATTATTTCTTTCAACCAATTTTTCATTAGTTAGTAACAGTTATTTATTTTTTGCTAGTTATTAATTGTTAGCTTGCTTTCTATAGTAAATAACTGTTAGTTTTTTTTGCATTAACTGTTATTTTTTTGTGATTTCTTGTTAACTAGTTCTTTTGCTAATTATTAATTGTTAGCTTAATTTTTGTAAGTTATCCTTTGTTAATTTGTTTATTAATTGCGCAGCTTACTTTAGTGATTAGCTCTTATAACATTTTTTAAAATTGTGTGTCATATATAATTTAAACACTTCCATCTTATTTTATTATTGTCAGAGACAAGACAAAGATGTTCACGTGGTTAAAGCGTGGAAAAATTACAAGAAGTATATATAAATTTTTCTTTAATTTAAACTTTACTCATCATAAAAAAAGCATTATAATTTTTATTGTATCATTTCTAATATTTGGCGGCACATTTTAGGAATTCGGCGGCACACGAAAGTGCCGCGGCACAGTGGTTGAGAATCACTGCCCTAAGTGTTGACGAAGGAAACAGGAAATAAAAGAATTGAACCACTAGTTCCGCAGTTACACCTGTTTGCTCGCACGCGTTCATATACCTGAACTATAACTACAACATTACAATTTTGACGTTTCTTAATTAAAAAATCAGGTTTCAATCCAGACTTTTTATGAAAGATTTTGTTTTAAATAAAATTATGAAAAATTGGCTCATGATTTTGTGAATCGAAAATTAACGTTACACCTGGCTCTTCCAGCTAGGGTCCGTCCTGTTTTTGTCGATTTATGAAAATAGTATCCGCTGTTTATAATTTTGTAAAAAACCACAAAAAAACATTTGATTTTCAATAAGCTGTTTTTGAACCATGAAAAAAAAATACAAAATGACTCCAAACAATGTAAAAATTATAATAAAAACACACAAAAAATAAAAATAATAAATACACATAACTTAATTTTTTAAAAAATGCTATTACACTAGAAATACGTCGGAGATGTAAGTTTTTTAAAAAAATATTTGCAAAAAAGAACAAAATGCACATGCACACACAAAAAACAACAATTCAACTTCAAAGAAATCAGTTTCCAGGAATCCCTTTTTCCTGTTTCTTCTTTTTTTTCTGCTTTGTTAATCTTCTTTTAACTTATTTAAACGAACATCGGTCATACAAATTATTTACAAAATAATGAAATCAATACAAAATAATTTTAACCCTATAACCCCAGATCAGTTATAAAATATTTCGTAGCTCAAATAGGTCAGTTTGTAGGTAGGGGACAAGGCTAAAAAATAAAGTAGGAAGAAGGCGGTTGAGTAAGTCCTTCACACATGAATGGGCGAACAGCCGCGGAAAATAAAAAAAGTTGCTTCAGGGATATTCTCTGAGGCTATAGTGTGGAGGAAATGAAAAAATAAAAACTCATCGTTGTTCGGTCTTTCTTTTAAAAAGGATGCCGATGAGCGTTGATTGACAAGAAGTACCTGGACACAACTTCTTAAAATTCTTTCGTAGTATTTATTTAATCTGGGTAAATGAAGTCGTCAATGCTATTAAAAGTATTGGGTATCAAGGAGTTTCTTCTCTTCTTTCACTCATTAAGGAAGGCATGACAGGTAATAATAATTTACGACAGCAACAAATCGTGATTAACGTTTTGTTGCTGTTGTTGCTGTAACTGTTGAATAATTAACCACTTATTATATAGAACTAATGGAAATAGGAATTACCGGAAATATGAGGGCTGAATCGACTTACTATACGAGCAATCTTCGCATTTCAAAACTATTTAAACTATATTATTCTCATAAAAGAAGATATCATTTCTATATGATACATGTTTCTATAGGCAGTGCGGAAAAAAAAAATATAGAAAATACTCTTTAAATATTTTTTGACCTAATAGATTAAGAAAAAAAGAGGTAATCTTTACGGTTCGTCAAGGGTTTGGTACCCATCAAAAATATATGAATTTGCGCTGACGGTAATTTACTCTGAGTGGGAAAATAAGTTTTCATACTAATCTACAATTATCCAATTTAAAAATAATGCTAGAAAATTTGAATTATATATATAATTAACATATAAATAATATTATATTGCATGCTAATAAACATTCAAATTAACATAGATAATTTAAAATGGTGAACTCTATCATTTGAAAGAACTTTCAAATAGTTTGCGAAACGCAAAAAATGTAAACGTTTACTAAAATTACATTTCTTAGGTTATTTAACCGATTTCGTTCAAATTTCAGGATTTGTTACTTATAATAAAATTTAAGAAGATAAATCAGGATTCAAAAATTTTTCTCTATTTTTATCTAAATAAATAAACTAAATTTTTTTTTAAAAATTACCTTCGAACGTGAAATTATATTTGAATAATCAAGTTTTATGAATGGATACAAAAATTTTTTGATTCAAACACTTTCTAGAAATATAGCAAAAAATAGATAAATAAATTTTAACACTATAAGGCAACACGGACTTTTATTCGTTCACTTAAAAGTAGTATTGAGATCTTTAAGATTGCGATTATCTCCATGTAATAGAGGTAAAAATAAAATTTGGAGATAAAAGTTTATTATTATTATAATTTTTTTAATTTTAGTATGCGATTTTGTAACTTAATTATCGTCTAACTCTGCACCATTAAGCGTATCTTAAATTGGAATCTCGTCAATCCAAGACTGCTTTATTTTCATAAAAATTCAATTACTTGAAAATAAATAAAAAGTTATTCAAAACGTTTTGGAATTTTGCATTTTTAATTAATAAATACTGTATGCATATTGAAAATATTTTTAGAAACATTATCACATTAAAAATAATAAATATCACAGAAGGGGGAAAAAAACAATATGGAATAGACATGAAAATGACTCATTGGCTCTCAAAAATAGATTAAAAAAAATATTACAATGAACAAAAGCGTACTTATACAGTTAAGTGTATGGATGTAGACTCCAACAATGAGACTCATTTTCGTGTAATAAAAACAAAAATGACATCCTCAAAACAAAAAGAACGGATTCGACTACGTGAAAAAATATTTAGATGCAACATTGAACACGTGCGATAATGAAACAAACAAGTGCTAATACCGTTCATCAATGGACGATATTTTCAAGAATAATGTTCGAAAGAGGCGTCCAATACCTTTAAATTACAAAACAATGGACAGATATCAAGATGAAGCGATAAAATTCCAGTGATAAAAGTCACTCATGACAACAAACACTTCCTTTAAAAAAAAAAATTCCGAACTTGGAAACTAAAGATAAAGGCCAAAGGTTTGATATCTACCCGAGTGCACCTATCTTATGAAGGCCGCCTCCAACACCGGAAGGTAATTTTCTCCATCCAGTAAGTTTTGAATAGTTCTGGTTCCAATGTCAACGAACCAAAATGTAAGAAACAGCTTCTCAACGACTGAACCCTCCTCACCTATTGATCACGATTATGTGTGAGGTTTCCGATTCATTCATCAAAAATGGAGGAATTCCACAACAAGCGTGGATTAAATCATTTAAATACTGGGACAAATAGGAGGTAAAAAATGCTTGCATAAGTTATTGATTTTTAAGCACATGTTCAAAGATCAAAAGAAGAATACATAACATAATGACGGTTAGAACGTATGCTATCAAGGCATAAGTGCCTGGAAAGGTGATAAATGGTTAAAGGTAGTTTATTTATTCACAAATAGTGCTACAAAACTAATTCAAAAATTAAGATTTAATAAGTGATAGGACACGCTCTTAACCTGAAAAGTGTTAAACAGGTTTTCTTACGAGTTATATAAAAAGATAAAAATCTGTTTGATTCCGTTATGAGTGAAAAAAAAAAGTTTGTATAAACAATTTATAAATATACAATGCCGTGATCCGAAAATAACATAATTTCAAATAATGTATCTATTTTGCCCTTTACGCTCACATTCAAACACCTCATCGGGTTCTTACAAAAAATAATAATAATAAAGATCTTGAGGTCGAGCGGGCTCAGATTAAAAAATTTTAAGCTCAAGTGAACCCGATCTAAAAGGGAACCCGAGATCCTCTCTATCACTAATCCCTATCAAGTTGCCTTACAATCATGGGGTAGAAAACCCTCTAAAATGTGATAACTCTAGGTAAGAAGCCCCGTGTGATTTTTATGAAATGAAGGCTAGTTTTCCCCTGTGCTTTGCATCAACAGAAGCATTAAAATACTACTATTCCATCATCACTGGTTATATACTTAACGATAATAAATAGGAATGAACTGAATAGAAATAACTCAACCACCTTATTGTTATAAAAGAAGAAACAAACACAATGTCAGTGAGAAATAGATTATTCATCTAACTACTGGTTTTGTATTCAAAAATGTATGAAACTGCTCATGACGAAGGCAAAATATATCAAAAGAATAAACAACACGTTGACCTTAAAGGGTTTCTAATTTGATTAATTCCATCTAAAAAAAAATAATACAGAGGGAAGAGCTAAATATTCACAACATAACTTCAGTCACCAAACATGCATTATTTATTTATCTTCTTATTAATATTTAAATTATATAGGATAAATACCTAGTTTTCTATTTATTCAAGTATTAATAACGACACTGTTATTTGCCTTTTTTCTCTCGATATAGTAGGGGAGAGTGGGGTCAATTGTAACATTTTTTACTTAACTATTTTTAACTAACGAAAAATCCAATATATTATTAGTATTAATTGACAGACGAGTAAAGAAGACTATCCTCTACTAGAAAAAAAAATACCTTATTTCAAATGTTATTATATTAGTTATTAACAATTTTTGACAGTCGTGCACTTGTTACAATTGTCCCCACTTACGGGGTCAATTGTAACAGTTCATAAATTCAACTGAAACATAGTTAATTATACATATTATCATAGCTGTGATATATTGTTTTATTGATCAAAATAGTAGTGATATTTTAGGAGTAAAAATAATAATGAGCAGAGACCTAAACGGTTAAACTTTTAACTTTAAGGGGTCAAGAATTTTAATTTATGCTGTGAAAGGTGACAAATAAAATAATGCACATGCAACATAATATAAATGATATAGGAAACTATTGGTGGTTCTTAAAGAGTTAAGTAATGGTTTGCAAATATAAGATTATTTATTTTCAGCTGTTACAATCGTTCCTTTACTTATTGTTACAATAGTCCCCAAGACGCCATTTCAGCTTCATTTGTTAAAAACAATGCTAGTTAATTAACAAAACTAATCTTTTTCTTTTTTGAAATGTTAGTTAAGGTGTCCACTTACATATTCGGTTAATAATTTTTATTTGTTTAAACAAAATTAATTTGTTACAATGTAATATTCTAATACCAAAAAAAGTACTTACGTAGCGTGAAAATATCTTTTGTGATGTAACTCTTTCAAAAGTACATAAAAATGGTTGCCAGCAGGGGTGTACATGTAGATTTATTAAATACACCTTGTGCGCCACCTAGGAACCAAATCTAGAACCCGACACTCGAAATTTTTGCTCTGTTACAATCGTACCCTGTTACAATTGACCCCACTCTCCCCTACTCTTCTGTTTAATTTTCAGTCACAATTCACGTGAAGTACTCTTTCATACATATCTCATAGGTAAATGAAATAGTATAATTCCAGTTAACTGATTGTTTCTATTTTAAAAGTAACTAATTTATATTAATTAAGGTTTCGTTGATGTTTATTGAGTCTATTCAATAATCTTTTTTTCGAAATTTTGAAATGTTGAGCTTAAACAGTTTTAAATAATTATGGATTTTAGATCCATTTATAATCATTTGTACGAAATAAATATAAAAAACTGTTTATTTTAGTTTTTCTATTCTAAAAGAAAAAAGCTTTACTAAAGTTAACAGAAAGTACTATTTTATTTACTTTTTTGTATAATATTAGACAAATACAGAGTTACAAAACCATTTTGAAACAACAAAAATGGAATGAATGATTATTAAAGAGAAACATTAAAGTTTGCACAAAATTAATATTTCAGTATTTTTCATTTATTTATTTTTTTATTTTTTATAATCCGGATCGTTAGACTAAGTATTTATGAGGCTGTTTAACTTAACATTAAATCAAAGAAAACTCGACATTCTCATATTTTCAAAAAATATGCTAAAATTCATATATTGAATAATTGCCACTGTATCATTTTTATTAACTTTTATACAAATCGATAAAATTTAATAAATCTCTAGTGAAAAAAGAACAATATCGATCAGTCTAAATTTGTCAAAATTATAGATATATAAAATTTTTAAGGTAGAAAAAAATATATATTTTCAAATTGAAAAAAAAGTTTTGTACGTTTCGCCTTCTCTTTTAGAAATAAAAATTTGTAGCATATTTTCAACTTTCATAAAGGGTTTTCTAATTATAATATAAGAGTCTCTTTCATTTTTAAATAAGTCTTTGAGCCACGTTTATTTAATTAATATTTATATTAAGGAAAATATCCTTTAAACATTTAAAACAAATCAAATGTTATTATTTCACATTTTGGGATTTTAGTTATTTTTCTAAGTTTATTGAAATTAGTTAGAAAAACAGTTATAAAATTTCTTATTATATATTGCTAATTAGGTATGTTTTTTTTTCTCAATTTATTAGTGGCTGCAAGATTAAAGCGGCATATTGTAAATTCAAGAGCCACATTAGCCAACCGAACCTCCTAAATGTAATTGAAATAGAGGTTATATAATTTGTTGTACAGCAATAATTCGTAGGTTTCGTAAGACCTTGAAGTTAATTTTAGCATAGTTTGACCGACACTACAGAGGTACAAAGTCCAAGTCGAGTGAATTTTGAAACAAATGAATGATGCAAATTACGCAAGAATTCACACTTTAAACAACAACAAAAAAGTTATAAGGTACATATGAGTAAGCCATTCATTCTAAATAACCGAAGTCAACGATTTGAAACAAAACCTCAGAGAGTATGAACAATGCTTGTAAACTAACGAGACGGAGAGAGATTTCTGAGAAAGATATACCTGTGGCATCATGAATCTTTATTCAATGATAATCTTTGTTTCAAATGCAACTACACTTACCTTTTTCAAGTGCTTGTTGACCCATTTGGTGAAGGTTTTCTTCTGTATGGCATCACGTTCATCTATAAATGGAAAAAGAATAAGTCTCATCATTAACACGCGACAAATTCAATACAAAATATCAATTTTATAATTTTTTGTTTTCATTGACGCGTTATGAATGAAAATGAGGACACTCAATTAGGAAGACGAATAATAATTTTCTTTTTACCCATTCATATTATAAATTAGACCCGCCGAATTGCCTTATTGGTATGTATGTCGAAATGATCAATGGTCTTAGAATGACTTTTGCTGAACAATTGTATAGTTGAATTAAAAAACGGATGTATTGATAAATACTTATAAGTAATTTTTTTAAAGAAATTAATTTCTGCATGAGTTTTTAGTTCAAATCATAAATAACAATGCTAAAATTTTTAAGCAAAGGCAAAAACTCTATATCATTGCGGCTAACTTATACGAATTGGGCGAAAGATAAGATTAGCCAAATTTATGCTATTCGATTCAATTCTTAGATTTATAAATTTCGTTTAAAATAATTTTGGACATCCTATTATGAAAAAAATTAAGTCTACTTAACCTCCAGAGACTTTAATTGACAGAAGAAAAGGCGATTTTTACTTAATAAATATGTTGCTTAGAAAAGTAAGTAAAGTCATTAATGAGATTAAAATAATTTCAATAACTAAATTATTTTGAATTATTGAATAAAAAAAAGATTCATTTTAATCTTCAGCATTTGTTTAGCAGGATATTTTTATAGTGTGTTTCTTCATATTTTGTTTACGAAGCAAAATCAACACTTAAAATAATAAGATATTTATTTATATGCCATAAAACTGCCTAAAATGATGCTTGAATTTAATTTCTTACCTTTCTTATAATTTTTCAGTGTAATTAAAAAATTTTAGCCAACGAGGGTAAAACAAATTATTTTTACATATATAACCGCTTTATAAAGCCATAGAAATATAAAGCCCCCCCCCCCCCCAAAAAAAAAAACAATTGTAAAATTTCATTTTTCAAAACATAAAACGATAGCAAATGTGGTCCAATATATTTCACGCTAGGCTTCAAAAGGATATATAAATGTAGGCAAATCTAACAATAGCTCTTTCAAAACAAAAATATTTTTCTGCCTGTAATTGTAATCCAATTGTTCTTTTTCTATTTGGGGGGGGGAATCATTCGCTGGAAGAGTTGTAGTACACTCTCATCAAGATATTAATATTTCACCTGAATGAAATAAAACATTCCCTATTAATAATTTAACATGCCGTCATCATTATAACAAATACACATTTTGATATTTCTAAATTCATATTAAGTAATTGTATTTTTGAAACAAGAGGATAAATCGCAATCGATTAACGAATCAGTTACCTGCACTGTCACTTGTCATTTAAAAAGTTCCTTTAAATAATACCTTTAAAGGATCTGACACTAGCTAACGATAAATTGGCAGAGAATTCAGTGATTTAGAGGTGATTGAAAGGAAAATTTAGAAGGGTTTGATGTCCAGAAACTCCAGCCAGAACACATCGACAGAAAAAACAAAATTCAACTTAAAACTACAATTTTATTTATGTAGATTAAAAATCTTAACAGAAAATTAATAGAAATGAATTTTAATGAAACAGTAACACAGGAAATATTATATACCGCACGCGACAAATGAAAGAATATATATATTAAGAAATAATTAAGTAAAGATATAGAAAAATAATAAATAATTTATAAAAATTTGAGAGGAATTGTACACAAAAAAAGAAACAAAAATTATTGAAGAGAGCGAGAGTAAGCAAATGTAATAAATTTAACTGAAATAAACTTTAGTGTAGTAAAACGTCTTAATTTTGCTGAGTAGAAATTATAAATAGATAAAGCAATTTACATATTTCAGTTCAAAGCTAAAGTCAAAAGGCAATCAACAAATAAAGAAAAAGGTTATTTAAATTATTTTTAATTTTATTTGCACTATTTTTCGAAGCCTTTTAATTAATAAGTATTAAATTACTGGTCACTTTAAAGATATTTACCTAAACTGTGTAAAAGTTAAATGAAAAGAAACTATAAAAACTTAAAATTAAACTAATTTAAATTTCAGAACGATTAAATTTTCTAAGAAATTAAAATTTCGAACATGAATTATTGAGAAAAAATTTCAAAAGCAAGGTTTTTAATCAAAAATGCTAATTCTAATTAAAATAGTGTTAAAAAAAGTTATTTAAAATAGTCAAACTATACATTTGCATATACAAATACATTAGTATTTTGAATATATTTAAAAAAATAATAATATTTTTGCGGCAGGTATAATGATAAAAAAAAAGAAACCCACATACATAGCTAACTTCCTACGATTATACCTTCCTTGAAACGCATTCCCAAGTGGCCTTGTCCTTGCTCAAACCTCCGAGCGAGCAAAAAAAAAACAGAATGTGTATGAGAGTTTCCCTTCTGTTCCACTCAAAATTTGCTAATTGTTGACCAACGCCTGACAGATGTGAGGAAAGGTAAGCCTTCGAGGCAACTAACGAATACACTCACACAGATTTAAAATTGTTCTTATACTCAATGGAATTGTCAAAAAAAAAAAAAAAAAAAAAAAAAAAAACTTAATAGTTCAAATTAAGACAAAAATTTCTTTTATAAAATTTTTTTAAAAATTAAATACTCATTGTGATTAAATTATTCTTTCTGAAACTGAAATAATGACAAAATTCCGTAAGATTAAAATGGCACCCAGATATAATTTACATTACATTTACATTTAAAAGTAAATTTTAAGCGCATTTTTATGGAAATGAATACAATTTTTTCTCAAGACGATAAATGACACATTCATAAAAATAATAGTATATTAAATTGCTTCAAGAGTAAGCAAACCAGACACGCAATTTCGTTACTTCAATCCGTTTTGACAAGCAGCATTTTTTTCGCCACACAAAAAAAATTTACAAAAATAAAAAATATTTTTATTTGATCTATACTTTTTCTTCAAATTTTTCTATCTGTACTTTTAGGAGTCAAGTAATATTTTTTATAATTTGTTCAGATTTTAAATACAACAAATTACTTTCATATCAAAATAAAAGTACTTTTCGGTTAGCAAGGAGCAAAGAAATTCAACTTTTTATTTTTATTTTATTTAAATTTTTTTGTCAATTTTGATTTGTGCCAAAAAAAAAAATAATAATAATAATAAATAGTTAAACAAAAGTTGGCGGAGGTCTATATTTTTTGGAGACTTTTCGTTAACCGAAAAGTACCAAAATAAAATAGTATTTTTTACATTGACTTTACCTATCATTCAATTATTTGCAATCCTACAAGGTGAAGAAACTAATAGCGAGAAACACTTTCAACATTATATAAATATTTCATAAAATTTGAAAAAGAGAATCCAGATAGATTAACATACACTAAAATCCTTTTTTATTTTACTAAGCAACGTTTAACTGATTGTAATAGTACAATTTATGTGTTATAAATTTTGAAAAGTGTGAAGAAAAAAAATGAAAGTAATTTACACAGGGGTAGGGAGGAGCAGACATTAAACCGAAATCGGTTTTTGGTCTTATAAGAGTTTTATGGCTACTGCACGTTCGCTAAGAACGTGAGGGGGGAAAAAAATGAAACCAAGTCACGTATGTAACGACTAAGTAAGGAAGCACATTATTCGAATCGATAAAATGTAATACAGAACGTGCAGACACTTGTACTTTAAATGTTACACTGAGTTATATTCGGTTTAAAATCATTAGTAAGTCTAAAGCATAACTGAATTTTTGGAAAAATAGCATATCAAAAATGTGAACAAATGCAATATTTCAGGCAACATAAAAAAAACATTTTCATGGGTTAAACTATTATGGATTTTTTAGCTCTTAATTTGCCTAAAAATTTCTTAATTATGTATTTTTATGGTACATACGAATATTCATCATCACGAATATTATCTTAAAACAAAAGTCCACAGTCACGTTTGGTTGAAAGGATGTTACTTGTGGGAATTGTTTAGTCTAGACATGTTTTATCAAATAAATTTTCTAAACTTTGTCCTCAAAAATTGTCAGAGGTTTATTTTCTTTCAGCATAAAATATCAGTAGTGTCGCTTTTTCCATTATTTTCAAAAATTAATTTGAAAACAATTGATATAAAGGCACGTATATACTTTTGTTTGTAAGTACGACGCGGTCTTAGGACAACATAAATCAATAGCAATTCATTTCATTTTTCAATAACCACTTATTTTTTTAATCTTAAAAATTGCTATAAAGAATAACTTTGATTAATATATAAAAATTGCATAAGAATTTTCGAAAAAATAATTGCAAAAAGTTTTTTAAAAAAAATGGTTTTGATAGTCTAAATATGAAATATATTTGTAACGTGGGCAATCCAAAACTAGACTTTGATCATCATCAAATCTGCATTCTAATTCCTCCTTTGGCTATTTGGCAACAAACATATAAAGATAAAAAGACGCTACAAATTAATATTACTTCAACAGTTGAACTATATTAAGCCATGTAAACATTATCTTTATAAAATCAAGGATTCGAATAGATTTTTAAATTACGACATAATATTTATGTCAAGAAAATATAACATTCCTTATATATTAAGATAGATTAATGTTATATATTAAGATAGATTAAATAAATTTTATTTCATGCATAATGCACATGTGGTTATGATAAAACTGATTTGATAAGGAAGGATTTACGATGATACATACGCATGGTAACAAAACTAAATCGAGATAAACACTATTTCTGACTTCATAATTGAATCGTACCATGTTACCAAATAAGAAAAAATAAAGAAAAATTCTAATAGTTCTTCTATTTCTTCTATGAGACAAATACAAAACTAAACATTTAAAGAAATAAAAAAGACAATGTCATCCTTTGTCATTTTACAAAGGTCACAAAAGGGAAAAAAATTTCGAATTGTAAAAACCATTGTTGTCAAATCAAATGTAAATGAATTAAAATTAAAGTAGTAAAACAAAGAACTTTTTAGCGAACAACAGAAACATAATTTAAATTATTCAACTCAAGATGAAGTTATGGTTGATTTTGACTTATACAAGTTATCAAGAAATAGAAACACATTAAAAATGGTAATTTGGGTTAGGCATGCTAATTTCAAGCCCTTTCTTAGTTTCTTACTTAAAAACCTTCATAAGTAAGTACGGTTTTTTCAAAAATAGTACGTTGTAGACATAATTAACTTAGTAGAAAATGAACATATTAGTCCCCGTTTTAATTCAGTTGGGATTTAACTTCTGTCTTCTATGAGTTAAATTCTAAATGACAATAACTTTTCAAAAGGGGTTCTTCAGTTCATTCAAAAAGGTTACGCCAGTTTCTGTCGCTGTGAAGCTCGGTTCAACTTTCTTGCTAACACTCAACTCATAACTGAGTCTGGTTAACACAAAAATAAAAAAAAATAAAAATAAAAAAAGAGAGAGAGACAGAGAGAGAAAAGTATAAAGTCAGATTCTACTTCTCCCGTTTTCTATATTAAACCAGATAAATTTATCATAAATATTTTGAAACACTTTTTTTCTTCCTTTATTAAAATGAATTTCATTTTAATAAAAAACCAAATTTTTAACTGTAAGGGAATAAATATTTAAAAAAAAAGAATCTTCAAAGCTACCATACTACTTTTGATAAAGTTTGAAAATGTTCAAAAGTGACTTAAAGATTAAAAATTTAATATTTAAGTTTAATAAAATACATTTACATGAATACAATAAAAGCAAAATAATATTCCAAAATATTAATTAGTGACTGAATCTGCACAATTCTCCATAGATTCACATGAAAGATGTAGGAAGTAGAATCTCAACCTTGAGTGCCAGTCATTAAAAACGCGCTAATTCCCATCTCGTAATCCCAAGTTATCCTCGCATAATTTAATTTCATTTTGAACATTTCTTTTCAGAATTCAAAACTTCATGGCTTAATCTAGGTTTGCCTGAACTCACTTTTTATAGATTTTAAATTATTTATGAAAAGAGAATTTGCGATTAACAGAGCTTCTCCCGAGGTAAAGTGTCCGCTTAAGTAAATACGTAACAGTAAGGTATTAAAGGCTAATTAATAGAATAAAAGCATCTATGTTATAGATAAAATATTAATATGATTATTTATTATTCGTTATGTCTAAAAACTTCCGAAAACTTTCATTTACAGTTACCCCCCCCCCCACAGATAAATAACTAAAAAGAAACGACTGGAACAAACATAACAATTATCCAACTGACATTCAATTTATCAATAAACTATAAGGGAAGGTTAAACATAATAAAATGCTAAAGCCTAATCAAATATAGTTCCTACAAATGGGGGGGGGGGATAACAAATGCCCTAACTATGGGTAAAATCAAGGTCATTGTCGAAATAGTAAAGAGAGGTGGTCTAATTCAGATAAGTATCCACTCCCTCTTCTTAAAAGGAAACACACAGCAATCACTAAAAACCAAGATTAGAAGTGGAATGTGGATGAACAGGCAATGCCGCCTGGACACCTAACGTGCCCTGGGGGATCATATCATGCAACCCCGACATGAGAAAATATCCAGAAAGAGAGTAATCGTCTGATATAAATGGGCGTACATAATTTATATTCAATTCTTTACGGAGTCTATTGAAATGTGAAAAATTAGAAAATGACACATACACATTTTTAGTAGTTTCTCAGAAAAATGTAAAAAGCTGTATTTTAATAGTTCTTAAGAAAAAAAAAATTTTTTTTTTAGTCTGAGAATTGCAAATTTCAAAAATATAAATAATGTCCGCTTGTAAAGAAGTGCGTTCCAAAACAAATTATTGATGTGAAAAAGGAATTCGGAGTGATTCGGGCTTAGAATAAATAATGCATCAAGAAAAGATCAATACATTTTAATAGACATTAAAAAAATGTTTCGTTATTTTCACTTCAGTAATGAAAACATTTTATCATATAAAAATAATTTTCACTTAAAGCCAGTTTAAAAATAAATGGTAAGAGGATTTTGGTATTTTTCATGAAATTTTGAGTGAAACGTGACATTTTTAATAACGACACATGTTAATAAATTAAATGATTACGTTTAGTTACAAGATTGAAAATATTGTTTTCAAGATAGCAATAGCTAAATATTTTTTATCTTTAACCTCTAGAACAGGGATGGGCAAACTACGGCCCGCCGGAAGGTTTTATCCGGCCCGCGGATAGAATTTTA
This sequence comes from Parasteatoda tepidariorum, assembly GCF_982258835.1. Classification (NCBI taxonomy): domain Eukaryota; kingdom Metazoa; phylum Arthropoda; class Arachnida; order Araneae; family Theridiidae; genus Parasteatoda; species Parasteatoda tepidariorum. Next base: position 1,305,224 of record NC_141755.1, on the reverse strand, counting down.
ACTTGCCGATCCGTGGTGAATATAAACAAGATACATTATACATCCATTTTCTTGTCTACTATGTTTAAAGCTACTGATGACCTTTTTACGTTCCCTATTTTTGTTCTACAAAATATAAATTGATGGAAATAGTACATGATGGAATACGGACATCTTCAATATAAAATGTTGAAAGCAGAAGTTCTTTATAGAATAGCCGTAGATTGGCTCCAACGACCGTTTGTCTTTCTCGAGGAGCACACATATGGAAACAAATATAGGTGAATTGTACTTCACATGTGGTAGACCGCGAAATTTTAAGCTCGAAGGTGCGGATTTTTCTGCCGGCGCGAGTTGTAACATTATTTATTGCGTATGGAAAGATTGCACACATATCATGCAATTGTAAAACCCAGAAAATCAGGGCTATGTTTGCTTCATCTTACATATGTGAACAAGTGTTTTCAACTATAAACCTTATGAAAAATCCTTTCAGAAGTAGACTAACAGACAAGAATTTAGCCTCGTTTCTTAAAATAAGCACATCTCACTTCGAACCTCATTATACGAAACGTTTAAAAATGAAATCGCAATTTCATTAAATATTTAAATTAAAACTTGTATACGTTTTTTTTTTTTTTTTTTTTCCAGAAGTATCTACTCGGCCCACCAAACTTTTTTTCCTCGATATTTTGCCCTCGACCAAAAAAGTTTGCCCATCCCTGCTCTAGAGAAACAATGGCGCCAGCATCGCACTTTTAATACTGAGTTCAACATCGAGTATTTTATAATCTTTGTCATTCTTACTGTTGTCATATTTACAGCTAATTTTACAATAATTAGTTACAATTAAAATTTGCAGTTGATTTTATTATAATTAATTATGCTTTATTAATGAATAGGGCGCAAGCAAATAAATATTTTTTCGCTAAAAAAACCAATGTAGTGAAAATTGTATCAGTTTGTTCTCTTACTTTTAAATTAGAAAGTATCTGTCAAATGCTATAAAAGATATTTTTCCATAGAAAAGGAATTGCTTTCCAATTTCATAATGAAACACTAAATGCCAAATTTACCCTTCACTTGTAAAACACTATTCGCTCATATCAAATTTATAATGCAAAAGGTCTGATCCAAGAATCATACTCTTCATAGAAAAAATATATATTCTAATTTATTTTTTACTTATATAAAACGCTACAACACATTAAAATATTTTATCAACTTCATGATAGCATGAATTCCAGTTTTTAAAACAAAAACCGCTAACACAAAAATAATTTCGTTAATTTTGAGGTAAAAAAAAAAACATTCTTACACCATTAAATTATACCCCGCCAAACTTAAATTTTATTCTTTTGATTTTGCACTAAGGGTTGCTATTGTATATAGTAGTAATAAACGAACACCTTTAGAAACTTATTAGCGACGAAAAATAAGAAATATATGTTTTTTAAATTAAGCAAAATATAAAATTAAAAACAATAAATGGTGATAAACAGCTCGTAACAATTATTTATTGAAGATCCTTATAAATTTCAAATGCAACAAAAATTTTAATCTATACTCATTGTTTTCCTCAGGAATTTTTCTTTAAAATTAAAGAACCATTCTTCTTTATTGCGGGTAGCATCTGTAGTAGCTTCTAAAATACCGTATAGTAAATTTGACGCGTAGTATAGTTTCGGGTATATTTTTAAACTAGCAATAAATCACTGCGCAACAAATTAAAACGAAAAGCTGAAAAATAAAATAAATTAATAAGATATATAAATCAATAAATTTAATCAAATTTCTTTCATTTTTTGTTTTTTGTTCTTTTTTTTTTAAATTATAAAACTTAAATAATGTACTTCTTATCATTACAAAAATAAACAGGGCATCCCTAAAAAGATGGTAACCATAACATAATTAAGTGTTTAGAAAAAACAGTAATAATAAAAAGTTCTTAACCAATAAAAATGTTAAAAACTGATAGGTGAAAAAAATGCATAAAAACATCAGACACGACACACCAAGGAAAGTAAAAGCCACATTATTAAGCAAGAAAAAAAAAAAAAAAAATCAGATAAACATGGAAAAATTTTCTTCCTAAGGAAAAATAAAATAAATGAAAGCAAAAGATATACCTGCGCAATCATCCAAGTAAAAGCACTGAGTCACAACATGACGTCACTGACCTAGTCTTGTTAAATGTTACGTCAAAATTCGAACAATCACATAAAAGGCAATGTTTACTCGTTTTCTAAATATTTTGAATTCAGAATGATTGTAATGACACAACCTACTACAGAATTTTGGTTTTTTAAACTAATCATTTCGTTTTTAAAACTAATATCAAACTTCTAAATATGACGAATTGTATTTTTTTTTCTTTTTTACAATCGCCGAATGTTAACATTTTGATTTCAGATTACTAAACAACAACTAAAAGAATTACGAGGATAACTTGAGGCTAAAGAAACACGACATTTTGGGTCTTGAATATTGTTTTTAAATTTTTATTATGGGATACGCTTTTATCTTGAATTTCAGACTTAAAATATTTCAAACTGTACTTCATTCTATAAATATTTCGTGCTCTTCTCGTCTAAGAAATGATACATAAAAGGTAAAAGATACATATTATAAAAAAAAGAAAAACCCTTTTTCCCACTCCTAAGGAAGTCATAAAAACTTTTATTTTCTTTCTTAATAAATGAGTCATATTATCGGAATCGTCAAACGAGAGGGGAGAGTTTTTGGAGAATTTCTTTCTTTGCTCTTATGATGATTGAATAAAAGCTTATTCACTACAACCCTTGAAGGATCTTGAACTCTGCACTTGCCGCCATCATCAGCATGAATCAGGTTAACGCTCGATTCCAATTAAACTAATCACGATATTCTATGTTCAGTGAAAGAGGAGACCATCAGTGAAATTTAATAATTATCGTACTTATGATGTAATTTACTACTTTAAGAAAAATAAGAAACTAGTATCAAAATAAATGATTAGAGTGAGTTAAATTAAAAAGTTACTCGTAAAATTGAAGTCATAATTTTAGCACTCATTATAAAGATGCTTTAATTGTCTATTTTGTAATGTTTTAATATATTCTTTGAATTAGCAAATTCGTTCATAGTATTTTTATGCACAAATGCTTTTCTTTCAGTTATAATATAGAAATAGTAGAGCGTTTAAAAAAATTAAAATACAATTACTTTTTACAATCAATTACTTAACGTTAAACTGAAATATACTAGTATGATTGGAAATAATTGAAATTGAACATAAATTTTCATTAGTGGAGTAAACTATATAAACATTCTCACTATGTTTAACTGCCCCAATGTCCGAAATTGCGGTAATTTTTCTGTAAATACATAATTTTTTAAAAAATCCATTCCAAATTTTAAAGTAGTTTTTGCAACAAAAAAAAATAGATCCAAATATTTAATCCAACTACTGAGATTTCAGCGGAAAAAAATATTTGTTTTGGCTTAAAATAATTTCTGAATTATTAACAAGAAATTAGTTATATTTGAAATCTTAGAGAAGTAGGTGGCATAATTAGAAATTTTTACTGGTACAACGAAATTTGCGCCACTGATTAATTCTTATTTTGTTTATAAATTGAACATTTTGTACAACTTGGCAAATAAACATAACCACAACGATATAAAATAAAAAATCAAGTATGAAAAATCCAAAAATACTCCATGAAGCCTTAAAAATATATGTTCTGTAAACTGTTAAAATATCAGATAATAACTAAATCTATAACAAATCCCAACAGGTAAACACAAAAATATCCCAGCACTTAGATCACGTGAAGGTAACAAAGTATGTTAGATAAGGTTATCAGAACTGTCAAGCTAATGCAACAGCCATTAGTTCCAAAACAATCTACAAACAATAGTGCATATCTCAAATTGTATTTAACAATTAAAATTTATTACTTAAGTATCGTTTTCAAAATTTCGTTTTGATGATATTGCTTTTCATTACTGGTGAAATAACAAAAAAAGTACTTTCCTTTCTTAAAAAGTCTAAATAATCATTTTTTTTTTAAAGAATAAATTAGGAATTAAAAATAATGATTTGAAAGAAAAAACTTTAGCTTAGAACTTCTAAACAATGCTCAATTTATGCGTGAGTAAAACTAACCCTATGAGTTTAAAGAAGCCTAACTATAGTAATTCGAACCATTTCTCATTAACTAAGTTCTAAGTATACCTTCCTGTAAGTCAATAATGTTTAAAAATTTATTTTACATTCATGACAAGAATAGACTTCCTTAATTTAAGTTTACTTCTAAAATATAAAAAATCTCCATAGATATATTATTCATATCATGCAATATTTTATATTTTAGCTAAAATTAGTGGAGAATACAATTTATGTTTCAAGCCTAACTAAGAGAACTCATGAAAAAAGCTAAGGCTAGTGATATTTTAAATGCCTCTAATATCCAAACACTTATTGAAGTGATAACTATTTAAAAATAGATAAAAATGAGCCACTTTTTTAATAATATTGCCTAAAATTCGGCAAGATCAAAAGTTCGAAATTTCCGAGTGAATTATTAAAATTTTGTTAGAATAATTTTTTCTATCTATAGTTTTTAGATAAAACTCCGAATATCTCAAAAAACACTATAACATTCGAGTTATAAGCTAACTATTCCAAACTTCATATAACGTTTAGAACTAATTTCAAATAACATTTTCCAAAAAGATTGATATTATTCTAACCAATATTGCAGAAATCTAAGCAGATGTTTTTGCAAGATAACGGTTTCGAAGAAAAGATAATTGACATCAAAGTATATTTTATAAACAAAAATAAATCCAGAAAATTTAATTTTCTAAACTCTATTTTTAATTCATTTTTTAATGTAAAATAAGTCTTTCAATTGATATTTAAATAAAATTCTAAAATGGTTGGTTTTTATCTTTAATAATGCTTTAAGATAAAATAACTTAATGATTAAAAAACAATAATTAACAAAACAAATATTCCACCGCCGATAATCCCACATTAAATCGTTATGCAATCAACTCAAAATAAAATTTATGATTTCAAAACATGTTTTAACAGTCTGCATTTATAAAACTTAACTTTCTACAGTCAGATCTTGAAAAAAGACTGCTTTACGGAGAAAATGTGTAACGTAAACATTCTTCCTAAATTCATTCAGTAAAATGTCATTTAGAACCTTTTTTTCACTCTAAGCTCTTCAATTACCAATAACACGAATCATTTGATGGTAAATTAACATAATTCACTAATAAATTAAAACTGTAATAAAAATTTAAATTAACATTATTGAATAAGATAAATATTTTAATGATTTAATGTATGATAAGGCAATAGTATAAATATATTAAAAACAATAAATGGAAATAAAACATAATAAATTACCTTTAAATTTATACAAACTAGATTCATATTGAATCAAACTAGGATCTTGTTCCCCATTAGTTCCATTAGTATGATTTTCCATTATCAGCTCCATGGAGCTAATAATGTCAACAAAACGATTCCAAAACAAACACTTTCACGATACAACAAATCAGCTGGAAAGATCGTCTGCTTCGCTACTTATTGATGGGAAGAATCGCTCCCTGTTTACGTGTACACATACAGGTGGTTACGATCTAAAGAAAGTTTTGGCGTGGACACCAGAAATCAAAAGTGAAATAAAAAACAATCCTAAACATGAAGTAGGCGAGAGCCTTGGAGGTTGGATCACACACACTTAAAAAATCAATGTTGTTGACACCCTTTTTTGGTTAGCCGGCATCCAAAGGCCCACGCAAAGTTAGGCCTAATCTTGCATATTTTGGGGAAATAATAAACATTTAACTATTCTAAAATCTTAAAATAACTTTTTTCTTCACATTTTGACGGTCTGTCACCAGGTGACCACAAACTCTGATTCATACACTTGACCGGATGATGCGTACGGCGCCGTGTCTGCACAGCTGATTGCTTTTCTCGGACGGTTACAAAACTCCTCCGATGGAAAAGTTTTTCCGCTATAGGTTTTTGAGAAGAATTGGAGATTAGTGACACCCACTAGTTACCGTAACGCCATCTGGAGAGCTCACGGGAGTTTTTCCGCCAATCAAAGATAATCACATTTACAGCTTCTGTGAGAGAAAGAATGAGATTTTCGAGTTTTTAGCCCCAGAGATATTGTTTTTCGAATTTAAATTATTAGCATTACTTACGGAAAAAGCAATGTTCTTGCAAATCACTTCAATTTTTCGTTTTGTACTTCATTACAGTATTTATCAAATTTTTTTAAAATTTTTTAACAATGCACTTATAATTAAAAATATAAATGCAACAATATTTAAACAATAAGATAAATAATGCTTCAAATATAAATATTTTTTATCAAATCAAAAATATTTACTCAGATAAATATTATTTAGAATTATTTTTTTTTCGGGAATTTTTTAAAAGATTTGTCGTAAAGGTTTGCGAAAACAGTAAAAGAAAAAAAGTTTTTATGAAATGACTTATTAAATATTTTTCAATGAATTTGAATTAAATCGCAAATTTCAGGTAAAATGCTTTGTTGTTTGCGAAGATACGTACGAAAACTATTTAAAAAATATGAAATCAAGAGTCAAAGAAAGATTCCCTTAAAATTCGAGAACACTATTTTGGTTTTGAAAATACTTTCAGTTCCGCGGAAGGGTTAATTTCATAGCATTGATTTTTGAAATCTTATTTATATTTCAATCGAATTAATAATCTATTCAATACTTCGGCTGTCATTATGAAATGAAAGTAAAACGCCAACAAAAAGGAAATTTAATATATATATATATATATATATATATATATATATATATATATATATATATATATATATATATATATATATATATATATATATATATATATATATATATATATATATATATATTATCTTCCTAACAACATACTGAATATATTATGAAAAGGACTTGCATTTATGAAAAATTCTATTAATATTTTTCATCGCGTTTTTCAAATTAAAATAACTAAATTCATTAATAAAGAAATGTTTCCCTGGTTTTTAATGTTTCCTTTGACTCTCATTTCAACATTGACCATAATTTGGCTTTATTGATTATTCATTTTCGCTTATGTCTATCCTAAAAAACAACTATAAAACTTAATTCGATGAATTCAACTGTCAATTATAAAACCTAATTTCATTTCTCGTATTTCATATTTTCTAGTCTTTTATGGGTTAATATTCTCACAATTGCTCTTGTATGCTTTATCATTTATAAATTCAGAGTTTCGCCTTAAAAAAGGTAAATCATTGAGGGTTCCATAGCTGAAAAAATTTGGAACCTCTGGTACAATGATACAGAGTTTCAGGCAAACAGTTCTAGGAACAGCAGAATACTCTCTATCATTTAACTGATTTGAATTTAGTCATAATCGAATTTTTTCCCACAAATGCATCATTAATAGAATAAAAAGAGAGCGATTGCACTCTAATCCATATCATACATGACTTCTGAATAAAATTCAAAACTTAGGGATGAGCAAAGAAGCTTTGTAAGTTGACTGTTTCAAAGAGAGAAGGGGAGGAAGAGTCAACGATTCAAATGAGAGTCAAATTTCAGATATTTCGATATATATTTAAATGAGTTAAATTTAGTTAAGTAAAAAAAAAGTTAAGCATTTAAACTTTGTTAGCTGGTTGCTTACAACGGTTTCAAAAATAAAATCAATTATTCAGTTCAGTTATAACTCAATAATAAATTTTGCAGCGAAATTTCAGCCACCATTTATTTCTTCCGAGAATAATGAAAAATCCGAAATTGTTTTAATTAAAAAAGTGCCTCCAGAATATTTTAAACTTTTATTAATTAAAATTAAAAGGTTAAAATAACGAAGCGTTGCTATCCTAATAAATTAAAGATATTTTAAATTTTTACCATCTTTATCAAAGAAAACTCAATGCATCAAAACCATACTTTTTGAAATGGTATTTTTTTCATGGAATTCGTAAACAAAGCAGTTGGTATGCAGAGGAATATTGTTAAGCATAAACAGGTCGTGATAATTTGATAAGCGTGTTGGGGGGGGGGGGGTTTAAATCACCACCGTTTCCGCGTATACTAATGGATACTTATGTGTATTGTGCTGTTATCGAATAGAAATTCCAGATAGATTGTAAGCACCTATCTGTAAACATTACTAAGAAAAGGTTTGTTAAAAAAAAAAAGAATGACTTTTCCCAAGCCCTTAAAATACATCAACTTTCGATCAAACTATTACTTTTGGTTTTGTAGCATCTCTACCAACATCTCCAAAAAATAAACTTCAAAAAAGTTTTTTGAGAACAAACAAATTTTGTAGACGGATGAATCTCATAAAATATCTTGGAAGAGATAATCAAGAAATCTTAATCAAAACAAAGGTTTCTCTGTTTTAGATGAAAGTCGGGCGCCATTTTGAGAGTTTCTTATCTTAGAATTTCAATAAACAGGAGATTTCTAAAACTCATCAACACAAGTTTTGTTTCCTTATATGACTTTTGGCAAAGAAACTAAATGTTTTCTAGAGTTTTTCTCAACACTATTCTTTATGTTCTATTCAAAAGGTAAATAAACGAAAAAGTATCAAGTCATTTTCGAAATTTATTTATCTTATTTTTCCCTATATTTTGACTGACTGACGCTGATAGTTTATTTATTTTAATTATAACCAGAAAGTCCGAAAAAATAAAAGTTTCAAAACGAACGATAAAGAAAAAATTGTCCTTTCATACTATCGGCCCAAGCAACGAATGATCCTGAAATGATGAATGCTAATTAAAATGATACACACCCTTTGACTCTTATTGGTTGATATTAGACTTTAATATCGCCCTATATCGTTGAGAACAATCGATATCTAGCGACATTTCTCCATTTCAATTCATTTTACACTATTTTAACATTCATCCATATTTTGCTGCCCAAATGAAATGTTTCAAACACTATCGCATTCGATAAACTTTGCTATAGATAATACTCATAATATATTATATTTATCGTTGTGGATAATGATCGCAACATTATAGTAGTCAACAATTATCGAATGGTCGGTATTTATCGTATGTCATGGTATTCACGATATGGCACTTGAATACATTCATATAAATATCGTTGTCGATATTGTTGAATCTACTAAAAGATATTTCGTGATATATCAAGATATCATCAGTCAGCTCTAATTCTCATAAATCTGACCACTATGTTTGGCAAGTCATTGTATTCTCGTTATTTTTTAGTGTCTAAAAAATAGTGATGCTTGCAAAAGTGAAAAACGATGATATTTGTTATATGAAATATTTACCCCGACCTGCCCCAATTTAGGGCATACGGGTAAATGTTTATTAAAACCAAGAAAAACCGAAAAGTACATAAAATACAAAAAGTAACATTACAGAGTAACATTATGTAAACATTACAGAGTCTGATGGCAACAGCAGTAAAATAATTAAAATGCTCCGAGAGTCCCGCCTTATAGTGCCGAAGCCGACGGGGCTTCCCTTATAGTGAGCCAAAGACACAAATGAAAAATTTTACAACACATCGCAGTGATGTATTCAAGAACAGTAAAACATGAAGTGAACCATTAAAAAAAAAAAAAAAAACGTGTACCTGAAGTGAACATAAGAAAACATTAAAAGGTCACAGGTAAACGGGGGTCCTAAGTTAATATAGGTCAAAGAACCAATACAGTCGATGACAAATTGACAACAGGTAAGACAGAAGAACAAGGCGTAATGAGCCAAGAAATTCTCACATGTAAAACAAAAGGAGGTGAAGATGTAAAGTGGTAAAACCTTGGCCAAGGGTAAAACAAACAATTATCAAATACAATTAAAAGGCGACGCTAAAATTTGCAAAGCAAGGATAGGCAATGTAAATAAGCCAATTAAAAAGCACAATGTAGTGAATAAATAGATTAAAACAGAATTAAAAAGCGAATGAGATAGGTAAAACAACAAAACGTTGTCAAAATAACGGGAAGCGAACAGGCGGGCAGCCCAACAACCGGGACTGAGTTTAGTTCGTGTAGAGCGGATCCAAAATGTCATCAGGGGCGAGTGCGTCCTCCAGGGTGCGTTTAATGATGTTTTTAATAATTTGCCTCTGTTTATTACTCCTGCACCAAGATCTTATGTCGCCTCTTCTGTCAAAACTATTTCCCCTAATGGTTGCAAATTTTTGACAGTCAAGCATCAGATGTTTAATAGTCTGATAGTGACCGCAATATTTGCACGCAGAGGATTTTTGAAACATCCTAGCTTGGTGATCGCCAAATACACCATGGGAAGTTAAGAACTGATTAAAGTAAAAATCGCTGGATAAAAAACATTCGTTAACTGTAGGTATCAAATAGTGTGTGTGTCTCCCGTTTGCAGAGCATATTTGTTATGTGAAACACTAATACGTCTTGTAATATAACTGATGGAATTTTTTTTCGCGTTGGCAATAAAAAACTTAAATATGAAGACATTGAGCAGTCATAAGTAGGAATGTACCGGGTACTCGGCCACATTTTCTTTCATTACCCGGACCTGGCAAAAAAAATGTACAGAATACCCGGACCCGGTTTTTAGTCTCAAGACTAACTGTAACTGTAACTGCAGAGACAACGTTTAGAAAATGACATTCATTGACGTCCGCATAATCGTCAGAAGGATTTTAAATTCAAGCATCGTAATAACATATTTAAAATAACTTTTTTCTTGAAAATATTTTCTGGAAAAAAAAATAATAATAACTCTTGAGAAAATTGTTGGTAAACATAGTAGTTGAACGATGGAATAGTCGCGAATAAAGCCACGCCAATAGATGATTATTCAAATTCGAAATTCGTGAGTCGAAATATCGCATTAAAAAATCGGAATTTAATAAACTGTGTTGAAACGGGAAAATAATCAAAAAATAACTCAGAAAAAGAACAATTCATAAGCGAGATGGTTTAACGGCGGAATCGTCGCGTATTGAGTATATCAAAATATTATTACTTAAGTTTGAAATTTACGTGTCGTAATAACATTGTATTGAAAATATCAGAATTCGGATGACTAAATGCCGTCCTATCGAAAAATAGCTAAAATGACTGCCGAGAAACGGATCAGAAAACGACGGCAATGAACGACGGAACAGTGACGAATCATGCGCATCAAAAATTGATTATTCAAATTCGAACTTCAAGTATCGCAATATTATCCTAATAAAAATACTGAATTCGAAAAATAATATGGAGATCGCCGAAGAAAAAAACGAAAAATAACTATCGAAGGAAAAGGATGTAGAGAAATGAAGGAATCGTCGTTGTTTATCGAGAGCGTCAAAAAGTGATAACTTTAATGCGAAATTCCGTATCGTAATAGCATAGTATTAAAAATATCGGAATTTGAAAAAATCACATGAAAAAGAGAAACAATCGAAATTTCAGACTATGAGGTGTTACTAGCAATTTTTGCTACTGCTTTTTTCCGTAATTAGCATTTTTTCTTTTTTTTAACTAACAATTTACTACTTTCTAGTCGACGACGAAATCACGACTTGCGGGTAACACTCATGTATGTTCGACACAAAAATATTCGGACTTACAGTAATCTTAAGGGAAGTTATATCGCGGGAGAAGATTTTCATTAGAAATTTCGTTTCGTCAGCATTGATGTGTAAAATTTTAACGTTTAAAGAAAATGAGTTCAGGTATACCTAGAGTAGGGGAGAGTGGGGTCAAGTGTCACATTTTTTACTTAACTATTTTTAACTAACAAAAAATCCAATATATTATTAGTATTAATTGACAGACGAGTAAAGTAGACTATCCTCTACTAGGAAAAAAATACCTTATTTTAAATGTTATTATATTAGTTATTAACAATTTTTGACAGTCGTGCACTTGTTACAATTGTCCCCACTTAAGGGGTCAATTGTAACAGTTCATAAATTCAACTAAAACATAGTTAATTACACATGTTATCATAGTTGTGATATATTTTTCTATTGATCAAAATAGTAGTGATATATCAGGAGTAAAAATAATAATGAGCAGAGACTTAAAGGGTTAAACTTTAAACTTAAAGGGGTTAAAAACTTTAATTTATGCTGTGAAAGGTGACAAATAAAGGAATGCTCCAATATTAGTTAGAGCTAGTTAGACCGAACGCTCCGTTCTTGAACTAAAAGTTCAAGTTTCGCGCCGACGTGACGTCACAGGAGAAAATCGGAGGTTTGGCGAGACAAGAGTTTCTTCAAAGGAGTAAACCAGCCCTTCTATTCTCGCTTTAGCCCTGGTTGTACCCAATTGCCGTATGACAGATAAATATTTAATGATAATTGTAAATCAAGTAAAAGTAGGAACAGTGGAATTCGAGCTAAATGGAATAATGCAAAAAGCCTTCTTAGAATAAAATCCAAATACTATTTGTATGACTATATGGTTTACATACGTTTTGAACGAAATGTGACTTTTTTTTATGATGTTATAAGTTAACGTGTTGCTCTACTAAAGAAATCTTTTCAGTGAATGTTGTCTTCGTTTCCTTGGTAACAGTATCGCAACATAACCAACGCAGATACACAATTTATAGCTCTCATTATCGATTTTTTTCGATAGAAGTATACGATCCTACAAATATCACTCGAAATAGCTACCGAATTTTTTTTTTTTTTTAAATAATAATTTTATTCCTTAACCCTATAATGCATAAATCTCCTTTTTTGATCAAAACTTTTCTCGAAAAATTATTTATATATACTTATTACTGTTGCGATAGAAGATATTTTTGCTACTATAACAGAACTCAAAGTGTAAAAAACGACGTTTTACTCTAAAAATCGACATCAATGAAGATGAACCACTCCACCATAATTATTTATTCCTCCTTCTATAAAAATGGAAATGTTTCGATCACAAGACGCTTTATTATTTAGAATACTGAAATTGGTAAATCTAAGGTAATCGTCAAAACAGAACATTTTGTAAAAATCTAAGTTATTTTTAATGTTTGCGTGGAAGAGGGATTTATAAAGCAATCAACTTCAAAGAGAATGAAAAGCTATTATCGATTGAGACTAGAAGATCAATTAAGAAATTATGAAATAAATGCTTCCCAGACATTAAAGAAAAAAAAGATAACATTTAATTTGAAAGACCTTTCTGTTTCTCATTGAAGACATTGACAATAATTTAAAACTCAAATTAAATAATTTACTAGTTTATCTGAAGTGTTCTGATGCTGTCAGAAATTTAATCAGAAATAATATTTTGATCTACATAAATATTCAACACAAACATTGATACCATCCTATTCAAACTGATTTTCATCCTTCGCAAATTTTAGTTAAAATATTTCTTCTTTTTTTTTGCAATTTTTTTATAAAAATTTTATAATGGAGAGAAAAATTTTTTAACATAATTTTCCGAATTGTCAAATTTCAGAAGCTCTGCAACAGCTAAGATAAAGTGCAACAAGCAGCACAAACGAATATTTTAGCTTTAACTGCATTTTCTAACATTTTTTTCAATCTTAGAGACAATGTAGTTATAAATGATTAGTTTTTAAAAGATTATAGACAATCAAATTTTGAACAATGTAACGTAGTATTTTATTTCGAATTCAAAACTTAATTTTTATTTGTAGATTATAAACTTTTAAAACTTAAAAAGATTTTAAAAGATTTCACACAAAAAAGAAGAAATATCTATTGAAACCGAATTCGGTTATCTATCGGTTAGAACAAAATAAAAATAGGATGAATAGTTTCTAGGTGAGGTAGATACTCAGTGATGTTATTTTAATAAAACAATCTGACATAAATGTCGGCAAATAAACGCTATAATAAGAATATGACAAAACTAATAATTTCTTTTAAAAATTTAATTAATATGAGTCTACTAAAAACAATGTCCTCGATGGACTTTGAAACACTACTTTGTTTTAATATTGAGATAACTAACTTGAGTGATACGTATCTGATATTGAATATTATTTCGGTGACTCATCTTCTATTTGCTTTGTTTTAACAATACAACAGACAATCAGAAACAAGATATTTAAAAGAATGGTGAAAAGGAAAACATTAGATAATCATTATTTTAAATCGAATGAATGCATTTAGTTTTCGCGAACGATGTACAAAAGTCGTAGTTTATATTTTTTAGCTACTATGAAAATAATAATTTTATAAAAATAATTTTTTGTAAAAAAATCACTTTCGACTATACAAACTTGGTATGCCAATTAGAATATAAAAATACTTTTAATACAAAAAATATATTTTTTACTAAAAATGATAGTCTTAAAATTGGTTTTGAATTAAATTTTATTAACTTCTTTTCATTGGGCGCAATTTTCTTCTTGGGGCGCAATTTTTTTAAAAAGTGCTAGAGGAAAAAATAAATCATCGGCCACTGAGCACTTGAATCAAAACGAAACTTGGAATGAAACCGAAAATGAAGCATGTTTAGAACGGTTAAATTTTATTGAGTGGTGGCGCCATCTAACAATTTAATTGTAATTTAAATAAATGACTAAAGTTGAATGTTTTAATTATATTTTGAAAATCTTTTCTAAAAGAAAATTAGAAAGAATCTTAGATTTGAATTGAGATTATGTGTTTGAGAGGGAAAAATATAGTGTAAGGGAAATCTTCACGGACCTGAAATATAATTAAAAATCATTTTTTTTAGAAAAACAACCATAAAAAATAAAGAAAAAAAAAAAACAGAATAAAAAATTTTTTTTCAATAAATTTTAACTCAATTAACATAAATAAGCACTTGATTGTATTATTAAAATCAATAAAAATTAAAAAATAAGTAAAATTTTTTATAAGTTCAGACGCATTTAATATTTTATTGGAATATCATAAATTCAAATACACTTTTTTCCGACACCAAAACGTTTAATAATTCGATAGAAAATAAATAAAAGGTATAATGAATTTGGTAATTGTTTCATACGAATATATTATAATTTATACTTTACAACTATATAATTACATTATAAAACTATTATATTATAATATTATTACATTATAATACTATTATACTATATTGTCAAGTTTATTATATTTATAATAATTATATATAACGTCGTTTTTTTGAAAGAAACAAATATCTAGTAAGCAGAAAATGCTTTTCGCCGCTCGCTTAAGAAAATTTTTTTGCTATAAAAAATTTTTTTTTTAAATTATTGCATTTTTGCTTTGTAAATTATAAAAATGTACTGCAATAAAATGAGCAGTATGCTTTAAAAAAAATATTACAATACCGGTTATTAAATTTTTTTTTAAATAAAATTTAAAAAAATTATAATATGCATAGATCATTCATGTGAAAAAAGTGGTGTAATGTATTCTATAAGTGTGAAATAATTAACACTTGCTGTTCAGGAGGTTCAATTAGCTCTTATATGCAATGGTTCAATCACCTCTTTATTATGTTTTTTTAATTACTGAATTAAGAAGAAAGTATTTCTAGATAATATTTAGCAATTTATGGTTCAACCTCAATAAAACAATTATTCATTTAACCAATTTATGATGCAATTAGAAACTTTGCACCAAGTATTGGTGAAACATTTACCGAGCTTTTTCACAGATTAGTCATTCTGCCTTCGACAAAAATTTCTGCGTATGTTAGCCGCATTTTTAGTCGTGTCTTCTGAGGGTTTTTCAGCATTCAAAATATATCTCCAATGTTTATTTTGAAATTCGATTGTTAGGTGAGGATCTCGAAAAGTAACAAATGTGCAGCCATGCTTATCACCTATAGGGATGATAACTTATCTTACTAGTTGTGAATGTGATGGAATCATTTCGAAAGGTTCAGTAGATGAATGTTCCAGTCTATCTAGGATTTAAAAATATCGATAGAAATAAAGCAGAATGTTTATTTGCATGTGTGTTTGTGCCTAATACAAATCCGCAAATCTGAACCAAACCTACTTTAATGCGATCACCGGTTTGCGCGACCAAAGAAAGAGTTTCTCCATAGAATTGGATAACTGCTTAATAATAAAAATTTACCTACTTGCTGCTCCAACCAATCAAAAAATAGTTTTAACGCATTTTTTTAATGAAATATGGATCGTTAGTTTCGTGGGTTAACGCAAGTTAAACTAACCTGTTAACGTATGACGTATAATTTTGCGAAGTAGGGCGATGACGTCACCGAATCTGTATTTAAGAGGTACACGAAACCTCTTATTTTCGGTTTTAAAGCATGTGTTTATAAACTTAAATAACGCTATCTCAACAAGAAAATCACAGGTTACTTTATGTATCTTTCTTTTGACGAGTAACTCATTTTATGAGTATGAACCGGGAATAACAACAAATAATAATAAAGAAAAATAATTTTTAAAAAAAATAATAATAAAAATGAAATAAAAAGGTTTTGTATTTAAGCGCCATGAATGGGTAGTATGCTGATAATAGGATACTTATCCGTTTCGGAGCGTGGTAAAAACTACAGTACAGGGACCTATATTGATATAAAAGGTTCTTATTATCACAGCACTTATATCAGTGGTGTTTAATACCACGTTTAATTAAATTTCACTGACGTCCATAATAGTTCATAGAATTTCGTGCGGCCCTCGATGTAAGTACCCATATTAGTTCGTCCACCAAAAGAATGTTTATAAAAATATGAGTGTCACTGCTAATTAATTTCAAGAATTAATTCATTTTAGTTATAGGCAAAAGTTGAAATAAAAAGAAGAAATTATGAGTTAAAAAGCAAAATGAATGGAGAAAAGGTCATTCATAAAAACCCTAAAAACTACCAGCTGTTATGGATGCCAACACTATTTAATTCATTTTGGTAATAAGTACTATTTTTATTATACAGTCAATTCGCTATAACTCGAAGTACGATAACTCGAATATTACTATAACTCGATTTTTTTATGAGGTCCCGACCCTTTTATCTTCAATTTCATGTTAATTATTCTCGATTACTCGAATTTTACTCCCTTTAACTCGATTTTTTTGGGATCTTTTAAAGCAAGGAAAAAAAATCTAGGAGCTGATATCTTGCCCCTTCCTTTGCAACACACACACAATGTCTTTCGCACTCTTCATGGAGAAGCTAAAGCTGTCCCTCTTGAAGTATGTGAACAGTGGTTAAATGAAACGTTACCAAATTTACCTCAAGGATACAGTTAAAATGATGTTTTCAATATTGATGAAATGGGTTTAATTTATAAATGTCTTCCAAATAAGACTATGATGTTTAAGGATGAAAACTGCTCAGGGGGTAAAATGAGCAAGGAAAGTTTGACTGTCCTAGTTGGAGGAAATGCGTCTAGGACAGAGAAATTGCCCTTACTTGGGTATTTCCAGTAATCAGAAAATACCGAAATCCCCGATGTTTCAAGAATGTAAAAACATATCCTTTGGATTACAAGTCTAACAAAAGTTTTGGATGACATCAGTTTTATTTGAAGACTATGTAAGAAAATTGGATCAGAAATTCTTCTCTAAAAAAAAGTGATACTCTTTATGGATAAATGCACAGCGCATTGTGATCTACTTAATGTGAAAGCAGTAATCTTGCAGTTTCTCCCGCCAAACACAACAGCAAAGTTGCAGCCGATGGACCAGGGTATCATAAAGTGCTTCAAGCAGTCTTATCGAAATGGCTTGTCAGAAAAATGATCTTAAATATTGTAAGCAATTAGAAGATTTGCAATTAATAAGCATTAATTAAATAATCTGACAATATTTTGAAAGTCCAAAAACCGAAACTAACGGTAAGTCGAACTTCCGATATGTCGAAGTTTTTCGTCAGTCCCATCAGATTCGAGTTATCGCGAATTCACTGTATTAACCTTTTCGGGAAGGGCGAGTCATAAATGGAATCAGAATCAGGATAGTAAAAAATAAAAAGCGGTAGCTTGAGTTTGGGCATAGTTAATATGACAGACTTAGTTTTGCTTTCCCTTTAAATCTAACACATCCAATCGTAGTATTTTAAAAGTGCAATTTTTAATTCGAACTAAACAGGGGTGAATTAAATAAAGCATTACTACCCTGCCCACAAATAAACTGCTATAAAAATAGTTTGGCTATCAGTTTTATTTATTTTTTTTACCCTGATTCTCGACCCCCTGAGAATACTAATATGACTCGAAGAGGTTAATTGGCGTTTTTTAATACGTACTAAATATATTAATATTTGGACAAAGATTAAGATTTTACGGTTTAACGAAAGGGATAATAAGTACCTGGAAAAAATTTTTGATTGATCTCAAATTATAACATTACGCCAAATGATATTGAATAGAGTCCATCTTTATTTTGATGGGACTGATTTTTAGAAATGGGTTTTGCTTAAATCTCATAATGTAAAAACAATAAATAAAGAATAATAAATAAAAAAAAATTGGATATGTTTTAGCTTGTGTCGGTAAATGTATTTCAGTTTTTGTGCATGATTTCGTAGTGCTGATCAATGCCGATGTATTGATTATTTACAACCAGAGTACGAAGAAAGACTTGTTATGATAGACAAAATTTTATTTCAATTTGTGCTTTTATCAATTTTGATGACCGTCATTGATATTATTTAAAAACAGTTAGAACTGCTGAACTATAAATGTTATACAAGAAAATGTTGTCTTTACGAGTGATTTTCTCTCACAAAATTATTTTAATTTGTTAAATGAGTTGTAAATGTATTTATTGACCCCAATGTTCTTATTAAATATCCAAATAAAAATACCAGAATAATCGAATTTTATTCAGCATTTATACAATTATATGAAATGCATCATCATTTTTTAATACCTTAAAATTTTTTCTGGTGGTTCGTTAAAAGTAGAAATTTTTTATGTAAATGGAAAATAGCTAGCTCTTTAAATCAAAATATCTTTAGTTTATTATAACTGTAAAATTTTCGTCAAGGTGAAGAGAATAGAAATTATGATTAATCGCAACTCTTGCCGTTATCTGTAGCAAAAAAAAAATTATGTAAAATAAATAGGTAAGCCATCCATATCCCATCGCTATTTTCAATATATATTTAAGCTTCTGAATCACAAAACTGCTATTCTTTGCAAGAAAAACTCTAGTAGAAGTTTTGAATAATATTACACAGAAACTCAAAATTAGAGAAAATGTAGGGCATAATAGTAATGTGTTGATTTTGTAAATAAATCGCAAAGACTGTCTCGCAGTTTTACCCCTTCTTTACAAAAAAAAATACCCCTTCTTTCCTAAAAATCGAACCTCTTCTTTAAAAAAAAAATCGAAAATTTAATACCAGCTGACGCGATAAAGAGCACTATTTTCCGCTTCAGAGAATGAACAACATAAAATACAAACAAAAGTTCCTATAATCCTCCAATGTTCTAAGACAGTGTTTCCCAATGTGTGGTACGCGTACCCCCAGGGGTACGGGAACAGTTTAGCGAGGGTACGCGTCCTTATGCTAAATATCTTGCAATAAACGAAAATTTCAAACAAACCTATTTAAAAACAAAGCTAGCCATGAAAATTTATGATTACGTATTTTTCTATTTGCTATTTTATGCGGAGTTTGCAGTTAATAATTAGTGGTGTCAACAGCCAGTTGTGATTTTTAACTTTTGTGCAATTTTTTTTTATAGTAAAAAATACACTCATTTTTTTTATTAGTGGTACACAGCATTACGAAAAATTTAGAAAGGGTACACAAAAGTCATAAGTTTGGGAAACACTGTTCTAAGAAATGTGAGTGGACGATGAATTGTGTTAGGGATGATGATACATGACAAGACGAGTCTATCAATGATATTTTAATCATCACGTGAGGCATAATTAAATCTCGACCGGTTCACTTTCGAATCCCTGCAGATACAGAATCATCAGTAAAACAACATCGAAATATCCTAACAGAAGACGGATTTAACCCTTCACGAAAGGCAATCACTCTTTCCTTCTATCAGTTTTAAATTAATTGCCAATTTAGTAACTGTGGATTCAAATAATTTGTCTTTTTCTCCAGAGACGGCAAGAAATAATGCTTGCCCACGATATCTCGTGTGCTATTCCCACGAATATGAGAGAGTGACATCATGAGTGAGTTCACATCGCAGAATGATTCATTAGATTAACAACGATTCAACTTATTATGTGTTGTAATGAGTAATGAGATGTCCAGTTAATCAGGTCATTGAAGTTTCGGCCAACGATAAATTAATAAAATGACTCGAAATTTAAATGAAGAAAAAAAGTTTGATATTTAATTAATTTTCATTGTACTTGTGCCGAATTTAAAACTGATTTTTTTTTTCTCTCCTTTGTTTTCTTACCTTTTGAAAAATCCGAGAATGCATTATTTTGTTCCTCAACTTTCCACCATTTATTCGAAAACTTGGCTTGAAATTGGATATTTGCAACTTGAGAAGAAGTGAAGTGATTATGTCTAACCATGTGTTTTAAATCAAATTTAATTGGACACCGGTAAGCAGCGTCACGTGAATGTGTCGAACCTGATTGACTTCTGAATCGTGAATGTCACGATTTACCTACGATGACTTTACTTGAAGGTATCCAATGACAAGACAAGTTAGCCCCCTTAAAAAATAAAAGAAGTAAGAAAGAAAGAGGGGTTGATTCTCCCCCACCGGAAGTGCGATGACCGCGTTGACCATGAGGGAGGTCAACAAGAAAGTTAAAATTAAAAATTGCTATATTGAAAAAAAGGAATAAAGTTTAAAGAGAATTAAAGGATTAGATATAATTACGAGTTAATTGTCTCTTTACATTAAGTGTAAATGTGACAACTCTTATTTATTATCAAAATATAACACTTATTAATAATACCTCTTATTTATTACAAACTATAGTAACGTACACTTTTTTAAAGTTTTGATTCCATTTGTATATGCCTCTAATACACATCTTGTCACAAAATTTTATAATTCAAATGAATCATTTCATGTTAATAATCACTAGCATTTTAGGTTTATGCGTACGTTACGAAATAAATACTCAAGGAGAACTTATTGGACACTCTGTATATACTTCTTTATTTATTATTTCTATATTTTACTTATTAATCAATCTATTTACTTTTGTTGAGAGTAGGTTCAACTCATTTTCAGTATTTGAACAAAAAATTTAAAAGACTTGTGCATTTCGAATCTTAAAACACATATACGCGCATTTACATGTTATAAAGTTTTTGCGCTATAAGTTCTTTTACGCTCCGTATTAGTTCGACCTTAAACTTTCTACATTTTTTTAACTCTTTGGAATGAATAATAAGTTAGCATGGCAACACGTAACGGCTCACACAAAGAAAAAGAACAATGCTTCACTTTAGAATTGATTTTTTCTTTCGAAAAACTTTGTTTACAAAACCATGTGTCGAGTAAATGTACTCAGTCACCTTTTCCTTTGAATAAAATTTACATAAAAAATTATATTCTTTTTTTATATATATATACTTTTCAGTAATGTATATTAAAAAAATAATAAAAAAACACATATTTTGAGGGAATGAAAAATACACAAAATTTTCATTATTTTTATTCCGCAATAACTGAAAGAATGTCAAGAGAATTGTTTTGAATTCCAATAAATACATGAAACAATAGTGGTGACATCAAAATTTGAATGAAAGTGGACATTTTGAGGATTGTTTAAAGGAAATTGCAACGGTTCACTGATTGCATATGCAGAAATATTAAAGATAAAATCTATATGAATCATAATTATGATGTAAGGATGTTTCTATAGCAAATTATTTATAAGAATATATAATTTTTAAAGTTCAGAAGTAGAATATTCGCTATTGACACTATCAAAATTTTTAATATCACGATATACACCATGATTGGATATTTCACAACATATCGAGACACCTTTTTTATTTACCTAACTTACTTCTTATCTTCATATGAATCCATATTTTCTCTTCCCCCCAACTGAAGTTTATCGACAACCACAATATTTGGGACAGTTATCATTATCGAATAAATTGTTACGGATCATAGTTGCGATAACTATCGTATATTTACACTGAGGTGACAAAAGTCATGGAATACTTCTCTGCATATCATGTCTGACCGCATCAAGCCTGTACGAAGAGCAGACACTCGACGTCAAGTAGAAGTTCAGCCATGCAGATGTGTTGCGGGTGCAGGATTTTGTGTACGATTATATTCCATAAATGTTGGAAATGTCTGACGACTTGGGTGGCCAAATCATTCGCTGGAATAGTTCAGAGTATTCTTCAAACCAGTCACCAACAATGTGAAATGGCAGTCTTCCATAAAAATTCCATCGTTGTTAGGGTCTCCAAGTAGCTGAATGGTAAACATTCAATGCTGCCACGAAAAATCACCATTATGAAGCAGAGCGTTTTCATGACAACTTGGG
Source organism: Parasteatoda tepidariorum (assembly GCF_982258835.1). Taxonomy (NCBI): domain Eukaryota; kingdom Metazoa; phylum Arthropoda; class Arachnida; order Araneae; family Theridiidae; genus Parasteatoda; species Parasteatoda tepidariorum. The sequence continues at coordinate 1,282,853 of NC_141755.1, read as the reverse complement.
TCCATGGCTTCGTGGGATCACTCGAATTCTCCCCCATCAGCTGAAATCCTGACACATCTGATCAAGCTACCGATTTCCATTCTTCTGGGGTCCAACCACTAGTAACGCTGGACGTGTTGTCGGTCTTTTGCTGCCATACCCCATTATATCTAAATTATGCACACTGGCCACCTCCATTTGACGTCCCGCATGGATACCTGTGTCGTTATTTCAGGCAAAGTTACACTGACAATTCTACGCACACGTCGGCGGTCGTTAAGTGCAGGTGGTCGGCCACCTGCATGGTTGTCCTATGGTTATGCCTGAAATAAGGAATTATCGGCCCACACTTGACAACGTGGAATTCCTTCACAATATGGAACATCCCATGTCTCCAACTACCATTCTGCGTCACAATTACATCAGAAAGATTCTGTGTTGAATAACTTGAACACAAATTATTATTTGCAGTACTTTTATTATTAAGTACCCATATATACAACTGTATAGTTGCAATTTGCTATCCCATGACTTTTGTCACCTCAGTGCATAATAATGCACAGCACGATATAGTTACCGCGATTCTTAAATTATAATAATATTTCCCGATATGTCACTTCATTCTTTCCCCACTCATTATAAATTAGTTTGCAATACTTTATCGAAAATATATCTAACACAGTTTTCAAATTTTAAGCTTTTGAAAAAATATTTCGCACCAGTAGGGGTAGTGACATTCATTTACAGTTTTATTTTTAAAAAATTGGATTTGAAATATGGATTTATAATCACGATACAAACATACGTAATTAAAAAGATTAGACAATAATAAAAAGATTTCAATGCTAGCAAAATTTAAAAATAAAAAGTTTTTTTCCCTCCATATTTAAACAGTTACTTCACTATAACTAGGAAAACTTTTTTGCAGAAGTCATAAAATTAAACAAAAAGAAAAAAAACATGCTACATCTTTATGAAAAGTTGCCTTAGATTTTTATAAATATTTTGATTGAAATGAATTAGGTAGGGGAATGATTAAAATACATTTGAGATATATATGCTTTATGTTCGGCACTAATGCGCATTTATATTTGAAATACATTTGGGAATTACGGAGAGTTTGTAAAACTTTAGGTTTAGAGTTTCATAAATAACAGAGGTAAGGTAAGTTTTGTATTATCTAATTGATAAGAGAAAGTGAATGATGACTCAAGCCTACAACTTCCATTTTCTGTAAGAACTTTCACAACTGACTTCGACTTTATATTGTGTACCGTAATCACCGTTTTAGAAACATATTTTTAAATTCCTTTTGTCCCTAGAAGTGAGAAAAGTATACATATGCACAGTCGCCGATTGGGTACTTGCAACTAAACTAATCCTATGGTTTTGTCTAATCACGTGGTTGTGCATGGCGTGTTGACGTCACAGTTTTGACCCTTTCGTGCTATACTGCCGTGTCAGCATGAAACGTTTTTAACCAATCTTAATTCTTTAGCAGTTTATATGTGGGAGGGGTTATAATAGTTTAATTTATTTTATTTTACTTTATTTTATTTTATAACCGTCGTTGAACAGCCGACCCAATTTCATGGGTTTACGACTACTTACGTTCAACTCCGTAGCCTTGTAATTTTGAACCAATCCAGAAGACAAGGAAACTCCTGGATCAGTACCCCCAGAGGTATTGATTTGTTGTGGGAACATGGAGGACTTTGAGACTCGACAGATTTATGGATTATGGATTTTTATGTTTATGGATTAAGTCCCTACTTATGGATAGAGCCATTCAAATGAATATCTTCAACGAGACATTAGAAAAGAAAACAACCAGAGGCTGTCCACAAGGAGGTGTACTATCACCATTACTTTGGAATCTGGTTGTAAATAGCCTAATAAAACATCTAAATAATATAGGCTACTATACCCAGGGATATGCGGATGACATTGTCATACTCATCCTTGGCAAAGATTTTCACATAACTTGCCAACTTATGCAAAACGCTCTAAGTTATGTAAGCAAATGGTGCAGGGAGAGGAATCTGGACATAAATCCACAGAAGACCAATCTAGTACCATTCACTCGTAAAATAAAAAGGGAAGGCTTTTTTATCCCAAAACTTTTTAACGTTGAAATCAATATTGCCTCTGAGGTGAAATTTTTAGGCTTAATTCTTGACCAAAAACTCACCTGGAATAAACATGTTGATTACAAAATCAATCAGGCAAAGAAATGCATAATGATGTGCAGACGCATGCTTGGTAAAAACTGGGGTTTACAACCAAAAATGATGTTTTGGATGTACACAGCAATTGTCAGGCCTACTTTCACATATGCTTCAGTGATATGGTGGTGTAAAGTGGAACAGAAAGCTGTGAAGGACAAGCTGGGAAGTCTGCAAAGACTGGCCTGCTTGTGTATCACAGGTGCAATGTCCACGGCCCCTACCAGAGCACTTGAGGCAATTCTGGACCTGACTCCTTTAGATATCTTCATGTGCAGCTCTGCCAGAATGACTGCATATAGAATTAAATTGCAATATCAATGGTATGACAGGCCCTCTTCTGGAGGTCATACCAGTATTACTAAGAAAATTTACCATCCAACTCTCCTTATGCCTTCTGACTGCATGGAGAGAAAGTACGTGTTTGAAAGACCATTTGAAGTAGTTTTTCCTACCAGAGAAGAATGGGATAACAACACGATCGATACAAAAAATGATGATCTAATCTGGTATACCGATGGATCAAAGAAAGGTAACCTCTCAGGACTGGGTGTCTGTGGCTTGTCACCAAGATTCAACCTTTTTGAAGGTCTTGGGGAGTATGCTACTGTCTTTCAGGCGGAGGTACTTGCTATCGTAAACTGTCTGCAGATAAATATTAAGAAAGGCTACCATGGTAAGCGGATTCTTATTTTCAGCGACAGTCAAGCAGCCTTGATGGCTTTTTACTCATTTCAAGTTAAATCAAAAATTGTTATGGAATGCAAGAATCTCCTAATAGAACTGGCAAAAAGGAATAAAATCATTCTTATTTGGGTACCAGGGCATATGGGAATTGATGGTAATGAAAGAGCTGATGAACTCGCAAAACAGGGATCCTCTTTCAATCCAATAGGAACGGAACCCTTCTGTGGAATCAATATGAAGACTACAAAGAAGGCCGTCCTAAAATGGGAAAAACAGGAGATGAACAAAGTTTGGCGCAATTCTCCTGGACAAAAACATGCTAAAAGCATGATCAGCAGCCCTTCTGCAAAAATTGCTTCTGAAATTCTTAGGCTCCCAAGATTGAAGATTCAAACAATTGTAGGCTTCATCACTGGGCATTATCATTTCAGGAAACATCTACATAGATTGGGACTTTTCGAACAAGAACCAATATGTCGGAAATGCCGTGAAGCGGTAGAATCAGCACATCACATCCCATACGAATGTGATGCCCTCGCCCTTACGCGCCTCACTACCTTAGGCAATCCATATCCTAAAGAGCTTCACCTTAATTCCATTAAGGGACTGTCAGACTATATAAATAAAGTAGGCGACCCAAGACAATGGAACTAGGAAAAAAATTGGGCTTGGAGCATGGTACAAAATGCAACATGTGCAGAGGTGCCACATATCTGACAAGCTCAAGCAAGAAGAAGAAGAAGATTTAACGTGCATCAGTCACCATTTACTACACGGGGAGTCTTCAGCCGGCGAGGATCGAACCCCCGACCTCTTGGATATGGGCCCAGCGCCCTTCCGACCAGGCTATCCCGGCCCAGTTTGATTTATTTTATTTTATTTTATAACCGTCGTTGAACAGCCGACCCAATTTCATGGGTTTACGACTACTTCCGTTCAACTCCGTAGCCTTGTAATTTTGAACCAATCCAGAAGACAAGGAAACTCCTGGATCAGTACCCCCAGAGGTTTAATTTGTTGTGGGAACATGGAGGACTTTGAGACTCGACAGATTTAACGTGCATCAGTCACCATTTACTACACGGGGAGTCTTCGGCCGGCGAGGATCGAACCCACGACCTCTTGGATATGGGCCCAGCGCCCTACCGACCAGGCTATCCCGGCCCGCTTGATTTATTTAGACATTTTATTTTCACATTTAAGCAACTGCTTTTAATTTTTTCCTCATCGCGATTCTGATTTCGTACGACTGTTTTTATGAATCGCCCGTCTCGAAGAGGTTTATTATTACGCTGAATGAATATTCGGATAAGATTTAATTGCAAGAAACTGCTGACGTGTGTTGACTGACCAACACGTGATCTCGCTTGCAAGTATTCATATGATAATAGCGGCGAAGAAACAAAAACCCTCTCGAATTACGCTTGAGGAAAACGAAATGAAAACGACATAAACCAGTTCAATTGCCTGATAATGAGTTTCTAATAATCGCCTTTCATCTTCTCTTTGTTTTTCTGTTTTTGCCTGCAATCTAACAGGTTTTGATGCTTTTAATCCCGCTTCCGAAGTAGCTATTGGTTATGCCTCTCCTTTAATTTCTAAATAACGCGTGATTTCTACACGTATGTATGTTATTCCAATTCACTTTTAATAACATATATATTTAAGTTTGTTGATTACGGAACATTTTGTACTTTCTTATGCGGATTTCAAATGAGTGCAAAGTATTCATATTTAAATTACAAAAGTTATAATGAAGTAAAATTTAAATGTATTCAAAATTCCGTTTCAAAAATAAAATGAAAAATACCTATTGTCAGATTATTTAAACTGATTTCAATTCTATCTGACACGTACTTTCTAAATATTGAAATCTGTATCTGCATTCTGTATTTTACAAATTTGTAAGTATGAAGTGCAATGACACTTAATCAACGCAAAAAATTTCTGAATTTCGAAAAGTGTATGACTCCAAAGTAGAGTCTGCAAGGAAAATGCTGTCTTCTTCAGGGATTCTTGAATATCAAGTTTTTAAAACAATATTTATTTTAAAAAAAGCTAAGAAAATGTATGTTTGTTATTTAGCACTTACGTTTTTACAATTAAAATAGTTCTTTTTTAAATATTATAAAAATAATGGTTACATTTACGTCAATTTGCTCAAAAGTAAGATTTGTATTGTTATAAAATATTTTTTTCACTTTTTTTTTTATTTTGTTCCTAAACTCTCAAAATTTTATTAATTTCCCTATAAGTTTACAATAGAGTTTATATAATGCTATGAAAGTTTCTAAGGACTGTATTGATAAATTAATCATTGCAAAATTCTTTGCTGTAGTTTACGTGCCTTTAAAAACAATTTTACGGGGGAGGAGGAATACATCATGGGTGATTTTATTTTTTAATTTTTCTCTGGCGTGACTAAAGTTAAACAACAGATCCTCATATTGTTAGATATTTCTATTATGCATCTGTATGTAAAATGTGAAGTTTTAATATTGTTTTATGTTATTTAAATTTTAAACACGAGGAATAATTTTATGAAATTATATATTTTTATGAAAGCTTTGCGTACACATTGACAATAGAAATTTCTTTAAAATATCATCAATTTAAAAATTTAGCTGGAATTTCAATTCATTGAATTTATTAAAAAATTCCATATCAGTTTAAATAAAAAATAACTCTAAATTTTCCACTTTAAAATCTCGGGACCTCTAGAATGAGATTGTCTACAAAATACTATTCTAGGCATGAAGATAACATTTTTCGATAGATTTTTTAAAATTGTGTAGATTGTAAAATTGTTAAAATTGTAGGCTACGATGTATTATTTCTGAAAGTAGAGCTAATAGAGGAAAATTGTTTGCACATTTTAAACCAGCTCTCTAATTATGATAAAAATCAATTTAAAACACAAACAACAAATTGCGTGCACAAAATAGCACATTTGTCACTTTTCAATTGCAAAACTTCGCGTGTGGGCTTTAACACACGAAGAATAAATATATAGCACTAAAAGAAAAGAAAATTATAAAATTAAATCACATATATAAATAAATCACTGAAAAAAGTAAACATCAATACTAAAAAAGAGAATAATTAAGTTCAAAAATATTTTGAACACGCTTTGCGTAAAATGGTATTTCTTTTTTCGGAGAAAAAAATGTAAATGACAAAAAAAAAAAAAAATTGGAAAAAAATAAATAAATAAAAACATGATTTAAAACTTTAAAGCATGAAATTCCCTGCGAGCCAATTGATAGTAAAACTTCAGCGAATCATTTCAAAAACTCTAAAAATTAAGTGTGTAAATTATTAGAATTTACAATATTTTGTAGAAGAGTATGAATTTTTTTACTTTATAACAGAGAGATGAAAATAGAATTGCTATTAAAAAATATCGGTTCACAAAAATTTCAAAATGTTGGTCCTCACAATTAAAAATCAATTTTTATTCAAATGACGTGTGTCATTCATTTATCACACTATCTATCATAAAAAGATAATTCTCATAAACCATAGTTTTATCTTTTCTGATTGTTGTCGGTCTTTTCTCATTGGACAGAAAAATCACATGACTCTTCATCCTAAGTAGAGAGCTTTCAGATGCTTTTGGCCGTTATATAATTAATAAAATTTATAACAACATTCATCAGAAAATTATTATTTATCCCTCACATAGAATATTATTTACTCCCTATTTAATGCATTATTTATCACTTATAAATGGTAAATTATTATTTATCGCAAATTTAACAATTATTGTTTATTTTTTGATTAGGGTACAAGTGAGGGTATCAGCAATTTCGATTTATCATTCCTTTGGAATAATATTCTTTCTTTTGTTAATTATTATTCAAAATTAAATGCTTAAAGCTAAAAATAGTGTATCGTAAGCAGCATTTTCTAGCATTCGTTTAATATATCTGCTTTTTTTTTTTTTATTTTTTTTGCAACATGTGGTGATAAATATATTGAACTATCGTTACACAATTATTAAATCGAAAATAAGTTGAGTTTACTTTTTAATAAATGACACTTACTTTCATACTGAATTTTATGTAAAACTGTTTCCAGTCAACAAAAGCATATAAAAAGTTATTAGTATTAAAAATTCCGAAGAAATGCTAGGAATTGTTTTTCGCTAAATAATTTCATCTTCTTCCTCGGAAACGTTTAACGAGTTTATGTGTAGAGCAGTTCTCAAAAGTTGGGAGCATCCTATAGAGCTTCTGACAACAATTCATTTTACATTTAATTGAGAGTAAAATTTTTAGAGTAAGTTTATAATTCTATCTAGAGATGGAAATTAACATAGATTTCCCATCATCTATGAAAGTTGAATGGTTCAATAGGATCGCCTAGATATTTATGGAGTGATTCAAAATATACTTGAGAACTTCACAATTGCATAACTAATGTTACGGTTATCCATTACACCCTGAAACTAATTAGATTCCCCATAATGAATTAAAATTAGTATTTATCAAAATAAAAAGGAAGAAAAAAAGCTGAAATAAAGCTAGAAAAAAATCGGTTGAAGGTACAAATGCCGATATCAATTGAATAAATAAATGATGAACTAACAAAATATTATCTAAAAAATTATAAAATTTTAAATAAAGTCAATTCTAAAGAATGTTTTATTGATGAACAATTTATACTGATAACTGAATAAAATAATTAGATTTTAATTTTATTAAAATAAAATATGTATTAATATTTAAAAAAAATTAGGTTTCTTTTAAATAAATAATTTTTAATTTTGATGTAGCAATTTTTATTCATGAACCCTTTAACGATAAGATTTTATGAAACCTATTTTCATAATTTTTTTCATTATTCTGCATTAATTTAGGTCAAAATAAGTAAAAAATATTATTTTTAGAATTTTAATATTTTAGGTTTACGAAGTACAGCATAGAACACCGGTGTCTTTTTCTGTGTAAAAAATAAAATCTTCATTCCTCCCCTTTAAAACGATAATTTTTCAAATTTGCAGTTATTTAGATTTAAAAGGAACAGTTTTTCATCATTAAAGCTTAATTCATTTACAAAATCAATTATTTGTAAATTTTCAAATCTGAATGAGAAAAAAAATTTTTTTTTCAAAACTACTTCTTTGGATTTTATATTTTATAACAAATATAATTCCAATAATTCAATAGATTTTTTAAAAACTATTTTTGGCTGTTTTTTATAATTAAAAACTACCAAAATATAATTGGAGCGTCAGAAAAATACATAAAAGGGACAATGGTGTCCCATCTGCATCAAAGGGTTCAAAACAAAAATAATTGCGAAACTATAGTGCGTGCTAGAGAGCAAAGCCTCAGAGTAATATATACTTTTTGTCAATATCGATAAAGTACCGTTTTAAAATTCTTATCATATGATAAAATGGTTTTTTTTTTTTTAAAATATCAGCCAAGTAATTAAATAAAAAAAGAAAGAAAATGCTCCTCTAAATATGTGTCTGTAAAAATACTTAGTTCGGACGAATTACTTGACAGTTTTTATTGTCTTGCAACAAGTATATACACTTCAATATCAGCAGAAACAAAAATCTTTTTTAAGAATGCAAGAAAATTGTCAGGAATAGAAGAAAAAAAAATGCTTACTGTACTTGAGATAGAATCGCCTATAGCATCACACAATGTAAAGGAGCTCACGCAATGTCTTAAACATATAGCTGGGTCGAAGAAATATTTTCCTTTTTTTTTAAATCTTAATTTAATTACCTTAAGATAAGATTTTGAATGTTAAAAAAAAATGCAAACCACGGAATTAAAGATAATGATCTTTTTTTTTTGTATATATTTAAACTTTTATTATTTTTTTCTTTTATCAAATATTTTCTTAAATGCGATCCATTGAAAAATTTTCAATAACGTAAAAACTCTATTACAGAAATGGTCATCAAAAAATAATTCTTATTGAAGCAGTTGTTATAATTGTGGAGGAAAGGCATAATTATTTGCTTGAATTTGGGAAAATACAGTTTTTTTTCTGTCTAGACACACCCCCACTAATAATTAATATTTTTCTCGACGATCCTTATTGTACAGGACTACCACTTATCCCTTTAAAAATTAATAGAGAAAACGTTTTTCTTTTTTCGAAATAAATTAACTATCCAAATCTACAATCACAATCAATTAACAGTTTTATAACAAAACGCATTTATTGGTAGAAAATTTTATAACGTGTATGCATATTATGACCGGAAAAATTAAGCTAGTCAGATAGTTACTAGATATTTATTATTCTCGAAAAAAAAACTTAAAAATGAGAGGTTCCCTGTTTTTGATCTTTTCCCGATAGCAGTCCTGACTGTGCAATTTTAGCATTTTATTTTATTTTATAACCGGTGTTGAACAGCCGACCCAATTTTAGATTCTCTACGTTCGACTCCGTACCCCTGTAATTTTGAACCCAACCCAGAAGACAACAGAACTTCTGAATCAAGCATTGGGCAAACTAGCTTTATTGAAGAACTTTTTGATTGAGATAACCAGCATTTACATTAGATGAAGAGGAAAATCGCAAAAGTTACAGTTAGCCCAACAGCAGGGAGATTCAAACCCATTTTCCGTCTACCACTGAAGATATTTTACGTCATTGCGAACCCGAAGCTAAATTCGCATGAACCAGCTACCACTGTGATTCGAACCTGCGTCATCACAATGGGAGGCGAGTGCTCTATCCCCTGGATTATCGTGACTTCACAATTTTAACAAGGAAGATTTGAGAGGAATTACCATCAATATAACAACTATAATAACTTTTAAAAAACTTTCCTTTGAGGGGGACGAAGACTCAGTGGTTAAGGCACTGCCTTAACCACTGAGCTTTAATCCTCGTTAGTGGCTTAAAGCATACTCAGACTTCAGATCGATGGGTACCCGTTGGACTATTGATGTAAAGGAGGTCATGGGCAATGCTAAAAAAAAGTCACCATCCTATCGTTGGTCACAAAATTATGGAATCTTCACCTTCGCGACCCTCTGTACCACAAAATGCTGAATGTTTTACTTAAAAACTTTTTTGTTTTTGCAAATGTTTTCTTCTTCAATTCATTTTTTTTTCTAAATCTTCTAACAAATTAGAATGATCCCCTGTTTGCAAGTTCTCCATTTTATGGTGAGAATCACTTTAGTCATTTGATATTCGATAACTAGAAAGAGTTTTACTTAAAATTCCCCAATAGTTTTTTTGCATGGCATTCATCACATAATTTATCCTGGGTAACATAAATGCAGTCCGAAAACACAAGAACTTCATAACACTTGTTTTTTTTTTTTTTTTTTTTTTTTTAAATAAAAGAAAATCAGACCAATAGAGAATTTATTTTTTATTTTTTTATACGTATATGATTCCAAAGATAAGGAATTTAGAAGAAAGAAGGAGAAAAAAAATATTTATTAAAAGAGGTGGTTTTTAAGAAAATCTTTGATGAATGGGGTGTGAAATGCGATATCAGTAATGTGTTTCACCTTCGCCGAAATCCGGTTGAGTCAAACTATTGATATGAAAAACCTCTATGGCTGCTCCCTCTGCAAACAACACTGAATTTCCTGTGGGTGTGACATCATTTCACGTTTCTTCATAAAAATATCCTTTGTTTTAATTCCAACAAAAAATAAGAGTGCATATTTTAAAACTCATTAAGATTAAAATCTTCTGGGCTGTTCCATTGTTTTAATACTTCATGAAGGAGGGTGAAGAATTTCATCATCATTTCCTAATCCGTTCAAAAGCTTTGCGTATAAAAAGTCATTCCATAGTATGAAACATGCGCCAAATAAGTGCAGAAAATTAATTTCAATTACAAATTTCTCAATTTATTCCACTGCCATCATGTCATATCATTAGACCAAACGGCATACATTTTTTTTTTTGCAAAAATTTCGCCCGTATCAATCTTTTTTTATTGCTTCCTGCTTTTCATTGGAATATATAATGTATATTTTGATTATGTAATTATATATTCCGATAGAAAGCGGGATATTTATTGGAATATATAATATACAGGGTGTCCCAAAAGGTCGTTTACAAACTTAACATGCTGGTCTGTCATATCATGATGAACAAGATTTACATAGGAACTTTTGTCCGAAAATTAAAACTGAGACCGCTAGAGGGCGATAAGTGCAGGTTTGGATGAGGAGAAAGAAAATGATATCGATAGCGGTGTTAATATGATTTTTATTATAAAACATCATTACATTACAGCAAATGCTCAAAATTCCTTCCATTCGCCATAATGCACGTTTCACAGCGTCGGCGCATGGATTCACGAACCTGTTCAAATCGGCCAAGAGTGTCACGGACACGTGCTGCCGCTTCCGCGATCCTGGCTATAAGATCCATGTCCGATGTTACAGGTGTCTCGTACACTATGGACTTCATGTGTCCCCACAGGTAGAAATCCAGGGGAGTCAGGTCGGGGGATCGCGGCGGCCATGGGACTGGTCCGCCTCTACCGATCCAGCGATTAGGATAAATCCTATCGAGGTATTCTCGAACAGCGTAGCTAAAGTGGGCAGGCGCTCCATCATGCTGAAAAATGATGTTTCGGCGTGTAGCGGCTGGAACGTCACCCAACAGATCCGGCAAAACTCTTTTTAAAAAAAATGCTAAAGGTATTTCCGTCGAGGCGTTCAGTGCATGTCAGCCATTTCTGCGTTACTAAACTCATTCATCCTTCTCCTTCAACGTCCACGCCTGAAATGATTGTTTTTCCCACTCTCCCGTTTTCGTGCAATTATCGCCCTCTAGCGGTCGAAGTTTTAATTTTCGGACGCAAGTTCCTATGTAAATCCTGTTCATCATGATATGACAGACCAGCATGTTAAGTTTGTAAACGACCTTTTGGGACACCCTGTATATTTTGAAATATATAAGCTCTAACATCCGAAAAATCATTTCGAAATTCAATTTCGAATTCTCCAAAAGATAGAAATGGTGTTACAATCAAAAGTGAGAAAATACTGTCTGAATGTCACTCAATTTATGGTGCAAAGTAATAGTTTCTGTCGCACTAGAGATGCACAATGGGTAACGATTTAAGAAACATCCCTGAGGATGATCCGACGATTTGCCTTCACAATTTTGATCCTCTGAGGATGACTCCCTCACTCTGGTGACAGAGCACTTAACAGTTTAATACCTCGCATTTTCGGTCTCACTGATCAAAGTGGTCACCCACCCGCTCATTGGCCACTGATACGTGAATTCGATGATCTACTGGGACTAATTTTATTGTGATTTTCATGAAACTCGTTTTTTCCTGTACAGTTCGATTCATTGGCATCAAGTTTGCAATAAAAATCCTTCCCAGGATAAAAATATCCTTTGGAGAGGATTTTTTATGAGAACACCTAGTCTGCAGATGACACAGATCAATGATGAAGAAGGCTGTCAACAACCGACGTGTGAATTCATTCTTAATGCAGATCGTCGTTTGAATGTTTATTTAAGTATTAAACACTTCGCAATGACTGATATAGCGGAAGACTACTGGCGTTACTATTTCGTCAATCGCTTACTGGCGAATTCTTAGGTACACATAGCAGAACTCCTTGGCTCACTCCAGCAGGTTTAATACGGGTAACAGATAAGGAGTGATTAAATGGAACTAAATTTTACATAGATTTATCATTCGTAATATCAACAGCGAAATCTATCAAGCGTCAACCCATAACCTACTTGAATCGAAATACAGAGCTATAAGCTAATGCAAAGAGCTCGTCGCACTCTTCTACAATCTGCAAATAACATCGAAAATATTGCCCTTCAGTTCAATGAATGCAATTTTTACTTTCAAAAGCTTCTTTCATCAGTGTAAACAATCAATATTCCAACATTTAAGGTTTAGTTGCCATACTCAAAATGAACCGCACCCGCGAAGATTATCGAAAAGCTGAATATTTTACGAGACAAGATAAAACCTGCAAATTAAGTTACATGCGGATTCCTATAATGAACGGTTGGGATGTCAGTTTTCGATTCGTCTTATGTTAGCGAACATAATACAATTTCATTTATTTTATTTACCAATTTATTTTGAAATCTCACATCATAAAATAGCACACATTTTTAAGATTTTCAAGGTTTCCTTATGTTAAAAGGGAAAATGACCCGTGCAATTAATTTTGAGGTATCAACCCATAAGTCCCATGGCCTATAATCCCATTTTGAAAACTTTTTTTTTAAAACTAAGATAAAAAGAGATAATTTAAATATTTCCTTAGCTTTCATTTTGTAAAATTACGACGTTATTAACATAAATTTCTTTCCATCAATCTGAAATCATTCCATTGCGACCTTTTAAAAATTAAAAGTGGTAGCTAACAATCGAAACTATCCACTTTGTTAACCAGAAAATACCACTGATATTATTATTTGATCTTCTAAGCATGATTCCGATCTTACATTTCTTAAGATTTAAGAACATTATTGTTGTTTTTTTACACCAGAAAAAGGGTCGCCAGATATAAGGGTATAATTAGGGTTCGATACGATTTAGGGGTTCGTTCCGATCTATGAGGTTGAGAAATGGTATTGTATTCAATCGTAATTTTATTAACAGCAACTCAGCATATACAATTTATGTTTAGAATATCATTTGTAATTACAATATAGCAAGTAAAGGTTTTATAATAGATTTTATTTTATTTTTATAACCGTCGTTGAACAGCCGACCCAATTTCATGTGTTTACGATCGACTACTCATGTTTAACTCCGTGGCATTAATATTTTGAACATAATCCAGAAGACAAGGGAACTCCTGGATCGAGTATTGGGAGAAATTTGCCTTCGTGGAGGACTTTTTGATGGAGCTAACCCGCATTTGCGTTACATGGAGAGGAAGATCACGAGAATCTCCCACGGTTAGCCTGATGGCAAGGGGATTTATAACAAGTTATACATTATTTAATTTCTTATTCCAGCAATTTTTTTCGAGCATTTTGTTGTTAGATAACTTTTAGCAATGACGCCATGAAATGTAAAGACCACCTCGAGAGGATGCCTTCGGATGAAAAGAATAATAATTTGGATGTAAAAAAAAATACATAAAGAAGCCAGTGCAACACGACCCACCTTAAAACAATTTATTAATCCCCCAAATGAAGTCGAGTTATTGTGCTCTTACAGTGTTTCTCTCGATATACATTAAGATTATGAGTAGAAGCAAAAGGCTTTTGAATAATTGAATTGTGAGTACATATTGGACAAATATTCAAAACTTTAAAGCGGTTTCTCTTTTTAATGACATACCCAAGTTCGTGTATGGTAAAATGCAGCTTTGGACATATTAGTTCTATTTTAAAAAAGCGGATAAATATTCTGAACATCAAGTTTCTAAGCGATTTAAGATTGGGCACATTTCTGAAACTTAAAAATTTCGGTACCAAACATTACTAGTTCAGTCATCAAACACTTCTTTCTCATCGATTTACGTAAAAATTTGATTTTTGTAAAATAAATCATTTAAAGAAACAGGAAAGTTTTGTATAGAGAGGGGTCGATAAAAGAATTATAAAAAAGTTTTGGGGATCAATGATCAAAAGCGACTTCTGTACTAGAATATTCAATTCCTTCCTCGCAGTTCTTTTCAGGTTGCTCATTTCCTAAATTAGATAAAGAGAATTACAGACAAGTGTTTAGAAATGAAGGTAATAGCGCGGATTGATATTCATTCGTAAAAACAAACTTTGATATTAAATGTCTCCTCAACTCATTGGGTATTTAAACAAAGTAAAACACATTTTTTCAGATAATGGCTGCAAAAGATCTCCCGTCAATAGCAGCTTTCGCAAAATGAGGCGCCTAGGAGAAGAAAAGCTTACATATTAACATAAAATGCTCAAAACTAAAAAATAATAATGCTCTTTAAACATTTCTCTAGAAATAAATTTTGAGTTAAGAGAGTAAGAGGCGAACATTTTCTGAAACTCGCAGCGACGGCAGTCATTTTTTCCCTAATATACAGAGACTGTCAAATTATTTATCTTAAATATATTTTTATTTTGCTTAAAAACGGAGATGAAAAACTCCACTTGTCTTTGATCTTTGTTAGTAAAATTTTTATTCTTTTCAGCTAATAATATAATTATCTAAATGTCTTATAATATCATGACTCTTTACAACATAGAATGAAATCAGAAAAACTATGTTGAACATTATTTACATCTAAGTCAATCGTTCCGGTTTGATTTAATAATCTTTTGACAATGACAAACTCGAAAAAAAAATATGTCATGTCATCTGTCATAAGTTTCAAACATTTTAGGGAGGACAGTTGCCAGATAAAAGCCGGCTGTTTCCAATGACATGAACAAAATCAGCCTTTTTTATCAGCCAAGATAAGCAATTGATTTCTTTTGCAAAACTTATTTTAAAACAAAATATTAAATTCACTCACAATAAGCCGCAGAAACATTGGTTTGATTCTAGATATTTTATAATTATCAAAATAACAAAACATATAAAAGTAAAATTAGTATGACTTTTTTAGTAAAAAGTTTTGATAATTAATTTTACTTTTTACAAAACTTTTTTTTTATTTTTTAATGTTACGAGTATCAACAATTTTCAATCATGACTATTCCATGTGCGAATCTGTACTCTTTGACAGTAGAACCATGTTTAATACTAGCTTAAACTGTATTTAAATCATATAAAATTGTGCAACAAAAATCGCAGACGTATTTGATTTTAGAGAAAATCTAGATATACTGTGTGAGCCTTTACATTTTTATTTTCTAATTGTATAGTTGGGATTTTTTTTTTAATAATCAAAATTTCTGTAATAAATATAAATCATCATTTTCACTTAATTATTATTTTGTTTATAAGAATGTAACTCAGAGACCGATAAATGTTCGTCACGTGGCCGGAACAACTTTTGTAGAATTATTTCTAGAAGTTATAATTTAGCAGTTCAAGCAATTTTTCGTCCGTTTTTAAAGGCGATTTATTTATTTTTTCAAAATTCTTAACTGATTTTACAGAAATAGTATTAGCTTTATACCACAATTATTAAGGCAATCCATACACGGAGGGAGAAAAAAAATTGTTAAATTACCGTATGGTATAATAATGGCATTTCTGGTTTAAAAAAAAAAAATTACATAATTTTGATTCAGAAAACCAAAATATATAGTATTTAAGCAATTCACTTGGTAATTTTTTCTTTTATATCGTAACGGTTTACCAAACATTCGGGTTTTCAAAATAACACTTTTTATGACTACACATTTACCAAAATTACAAAACTGAAAAGTAACTATAACCAAATAAATGATTCTTATGCCATGCTCTGAGGTGATAAAATTTAAAAAAATTTCTAACTTTTACTCTTTATCACTTATTACAAAACCACATTTTACAGTTAATTTTACGAAAATCATTCCTAAAGCACTTTGGTCAAAATTATTAAAACTTTCGGTGCTTCCATAGAGCCAGAAACAAAGTCAATTTTACCATATTTTGGTAGTTTTAATTATACTTTTTCTTTTCTCAGTGCACTTTCAGTGTGGCCGAATCATAAAACTTTCTGCTTTATGACAGAAAAATACCTGCAGTAAAGGTTGGTAGATCAAAATCCTTTAATGACTTGAAATGCTCTCTTTTCACTGTGCCTCCATTTATTCAGATTATGGAAAGTGCAAATACAATATCCACGAAAAATATACATTACATGACTGGATTTTTCTTAAGATTCTTTTTTTTTTATTATTTAAAATAATAGCAAAATATATGAATATTAATTCTTTGATTTATTCATTTAATTTAAAATGCCACCACTACAAATCAATAAAATAAATATGTACACTTCAAACGTGAAAGAGAAAAAACAAGGAAAAGTGTTGTTCTTACAGAAAGCATTTTAAAAGACAAGTATTTATCTTTTAAGGTAATCCTTCATTTTTCACAGATAAAAATGTGTAAAATCTTTTTGTGTCCTAAGTGCCCTTTGAAAAATCTACTCGTAGTTACATTATTATTATTTTTTTAACCTTTTAAGCACACATATATCCTCAAGAATGAAAAATTAAGAATTGTTGTTTCATTTATCACTCACTTTTACTTAAATTATAAAGAAATGAAATAAATATCTCTAATTAGAATCATGCATAATCTTTTGATGAAAAATCTTGACGGTGTCGCAACAACCAATAGATCAGTTGGGTATTTTGGAGCCCCGCTTCAATCTCTCCTGACGATGCCGTTCGACTGAAAAGTTTAATCAGTTTTCATCGTGAGAGATAGATTCCTTCGTTCTCTTTTTGTTATAAATAAACGATTTTGTGTAGAATTTAAACATTTTGATAATTAAACTTTTCATTGTATTACAAAATATTTTCTAACGCTGCATTGACGCTATTTCATTTATAACTTTTTTTTCAAAATAAATATTTGTTTAAAATATAGACACTGAGAATGAGATGGGTGCATTTTAATACTAAGAATGGGATGCATGCAAGTGACGTCATCGTAGGTAAATCGTGGAATGTGTCGAATCAGAAGCCAATCAGGTTCCAACACAAACACGTAACGTCGGTTAAGGGCATTCCATTAAATCTGATTTAAATCAGATAGCTAGGCAGAATCACTTCACTTCTTCTTGAGTTGCAAGTACCCAATTGGAATAGTAGAGCAGGAATGTTATGCCTAAGTTTATAAAAATCGTGAATTGTATTTTATTATTCTTTAAGATTTCAACATTTTTACTCGAGTTGAATGGAAGTGAATCAAACGAAAAATCATCTATTAAACGATTAAAAACCGTTAAACGATACACTTCTCAAAAGTTAAAGATATTTGCAGCGTCTCCAAAAATCTCTGAATCGCGGAACTGACACAAAGAAAATCGTTGAAACGTTCTGTCGTCAGCGGTTCCCATAATTACGGAGCACTAAAAGATCAAATTTCTATTTGCAGAACCCCGACTTCATAAATAATATGCATAAACAATATTTTCGTTGTTTTATCAATATTACTCAGAAAACTAGATTTTAATGTCAGCTAAACTCAATGGTTTTCAGGGATATCTGTATTTTTTCTCGGTATAAGCATCAGCTAAAAGAATAAAATAAAATAAAAAAAATTTTAAGTTCTGCTATTATTTATAGGGATTTTTGTGTAATAAATTAAATAAATTGTGTAATAAGTGAAATATTAAATAAATTACTACCGGCTTCAAAACTTATAACTGGCTAAGAAAAGTTTTAAGTTTTGGAACTTTTGTCATTCCTTAACGGAACCCTAAAGGTTCCACAGA
Source organism: Parasteatoda tepidariorum (assembly GCF_982258835.1). Classification (NCBI taxonomy): domain Eukaryota; kingdom Metazoa; phylum Arthropoda; class Arachnida; order Araneae; family Theridiidae; genus Parasteatoda; species Parasteatoda tepidariorum. The sequence goes on along the minus strand of NC_141755.1, from coordinate 1,264,666 downwards.
ACCCCTTTTGGAAAACCTGGTTTATGTCACCTGGTATTTACTAGTGGTTATTTAATTGTACTTCATTTAGAGATGTTTCCCTGTAATATTTATTAAGTTACTTTCGGGTTTTATTACGTTTTAATTTCTGATCATTCAAATGTAAAGGCTTCTTAACTAAAAGTGATCTTCAGCTATGCGAAGATAGCCCCCGAAAATGAGGAAAATAAAAAATTCAAACTGCATTCGTTTGACCATTTTTTGACCACAAATGACCAACCTTTAAATTTTTTTGACCACCCTTATTTTGGACATAATCCTGAAAATTAAATTCGGGGGCTAACTTCGCATTTTCACGCCAAATGAATAAAAATCAAATTTTTATATTGTATTCGTTTGACCACTTTTTGACCACAAATGACCACCCTTTAATTTTTTTTGACCACCCTTATTTTGGACACAATCCCAAAAATTAAATTCGGAGGCTAACTTCGCATTTTTTCGAAAAATATATAAAAATCCAATTTTTATATTGTATTCGTTTGACCACTTTTTGACCACAAATGACCACCCTTTAAATTTTTTTGACCACCCTTATTTTGGACATAATCCTGAAAATTAAATTCGGGGGCTAACTTCGCATTTTCACGCCAAATGAATAAAAATAAAATTTTTATATTGTATTTGTTTGACCACTTTTTGACCACAAATGACCACCCTTTAATTTTTTTTGACCACCCTTATTTTGGACGCAATCCCAAAAATTAAATTCGGAGGCTAACTTCGCATTTTTTCGAAAAATCTTTAAAAATCCAATTTCTGTATTGTATTCGTTTGACCACTTTTTGACCACAAATGACCACCCCTTAATTTTTTTTGACCACCCTTATTTTGGACATAATCCTGAAAATTAAATTCGGGGGCTAACTTCGCATTTTCACGCCAAATGAATAAAAATAAAATTTTTATATTGTATTTGTTTGACCACTTTTTGACCACAAATGACCACCCTTTAATTTTTTTTGACCACCCTTATTTTGGACGCAATCCCAAAAATTAAATTCGGAGGCTAACTTCGCATTTTTTCGAAAAATCTTTAAAAATCCAATTTCTGTATTGTATTCGTTTGACCACTTTTTGACCACAAATGACCACCCCTTAATTTTTTTTGACCACCCTTATTTTGGACATAATCCTGAAAATTAAATTCGGGGGCTAACTTCGCATTTTCACGCCAAATGAATAAAAATCAAATTTTTATATTGTATTCGTTTGACCACTTTTTGACCACAAATGACCATCCTTTAATTTTTTTTGACCACCCTTATTTTGGACACAATCCCAAAAATTAAATTCGGAGGCTAACTTCGCATTTTTTCGAAAAATATATAAAAATCCAATTTTTATATTGTATTCGTTTGACCACTTTTTGACCACAAATGACCACCCTTTAAATTTTTTTGACCACCCTTATTTTGGACATAATCCTAAAAATTAAATTCGGAGGCTAACTTCGCATTTTTTCGAAAAATATATAAAAATCCAATTTTTATATTGTATTCGTTTGACCACTTTTTGACCACAAATGACCACCCTTTAATTTTTTTTGACCACCCTTATTTTAGACATAATCTTAAAAATTAAATTCGGGGGCTAACTTCGCATTTTTTCAAAAAATTGATAAAAATCCAATTTCTGTATTGTATTCGTTTGACCACTTTTTGACCACAAATGACCACCCCTTAATTTTTTTTGACCACCCTTATTTTGGACATAATCCTGAAAATTAAATTCGGGGGCTAACTTCGCATTTTCACGCCAAATGAATAAAAATCAAATTTTTATATTGTATTCGTTTGACCACTTTTTGACCACAAATGACCACCCTTTAATTTTTTTTGACCACCCTTATTTTGGACACAATCCCAAAAATTAAATTCGGGGGCTAACTTCGCATTTTTTCGAAAAATATATAAAAATCCAATTTTTATACTGTACTCGTTTGACCACAAATGACCACCCTTTAATTTTTTTTGACCACCCTTATTTTGGACATATTCCTAAAGATAAAACTGGCGTGAAGTTAGTCCTCAAAATTCAGGAAAATAACAAATTTCAACTGCACTCGTTCAACTCGTTCAACTGCACAACATTTTTGACTACAAATGACGACCTTGAAGTTTTTCCGACAATTCTTATTTCAGTCTTTCTTTTAGCGATATCAATATAATATATTTTAATTATAGCTGACATCTAAACGTAGTAATGATCAAAAACTTTTTCTTGCAATATAAAAATTTTAAAAATAAATTCCAAAATGACTATGTACTTCAAATGCAATGATTATAATCCATAAAAACGAGGAATGCTAAAAACTATATGTATTAGTTTTGTTCACATTAATCGTATCTTTATTTTCTGCAATGTTATTTTAAAATTGTTTTACAAGTAGAAAAATAAAAGTTTAATAAGATGTAGTAAATCTAAAACATTTCTAAAACAATTATTAAGTAGTTATACTGTTTAAAAACATTTTTCTCAATAATGATATATAAAATTTAACATATTTCCTCTATAAAAGAGTAGAAATAGTTTCATAGCAATAAAGTTATTTTAGAAATCAACCATAACACCTTTTTCTCCAGTAGTGTATTAGCTCTCATCAATATTATATATATATAGATAGTAAATAGTTATTCTTCTCTAGCCATGGTACATAAAATTAGTTATATATTAAATTAGCATACAATAACAAGTATTATTTAGCTTTACTATCTAAGAATTCTTCATTAGCATTTAGGCATTTTATTTTAAAAAACATTGATTTTTGTAAAATATAGAAATAATTATATACAAAATAGAAACACATATCTTATCACTATATTAAATTAAATTCTCAAATCTAAGAGTAGCTAAGAGTTCTTCATTAGCATTTAGGCATTTTATTTTTAAAAACATTGATTTTTGTAAAATATAGAAATAATTATATACAAAATAGAAACACATATCTTATCACTATATTAAATTACATTCTCAAACTGACATAACTTTAATTTATGCAAAAACAATGGAGAAAACAATTTCAAACAAACTGCACAAAACTTACCAATACTATTTACAATCGGGTCTTAATCATTATTAGAATTTTAGCAATTACAAATAGAAAGGTATTTTTTTCACAATGTTGTAACCAAATAAATGTGTTAAATAATTACTCTAATACAAGTAAGAACATATGTAAAGTATGTACAAATGAAATGAGATAAAGACAGATTGTTAAAAGCACTAAAAAAAACATAAAATAGAAGTAAATCCAATCGTGTATTAACACATTTTTCAAAAGGTATTCTTTCATGAATCATTTCGTTACTATTTTAACAATTGAACAATTCGAAGTCTCGTAGACCCATTGAAATTTAAGTTTCAGAAAAGACAAATATTTTAATATTTATAATTTAATATCAAAACTTTCTTTTTCGTATTTTACAATTTAAATAATTTTCAATTGTTAAGAAAGCGAACACCTTGAAATCTTTTGATCTTATGATCAAATTGAAAATCCGATCAAATGATCATTAGCTATTAAGAAAATATGTTTCCTTTCTGTGCACTACATTAAACAACTACTTATGAAAAATTCGAACAGTATTTAAAAAGATTAATTCGACTAATCTTCATAATTTGTATAGACCAAAATATGTGGATTAATTTTTTTATTTAATGAATCATTCAAAAGTTTACGTTCACCTAGCATATCATCTCGTATTTCCCAGGAATTCCGTATTCGTCTGCAAAAGGAAATATAATGTCCTATTGAATTGTGTTCGATTGGTCCCATATACTGTACGAATCCAGCTAATATATACTGCTGTTTCTGAATCAATATTTTTTCTGGTATATCTTGAAGTACCGTCTGTTCATTGTGATGTTGGCGAAACTGTTGAACAATTTCTGACATTTCAGTTTTTTATCCAAGAAATATTGTTCCACAAAGGTTTCAATGTACTCTTTCAAACATAGCTCAATAATTTCATCATAAGGAATTTCAATCAAAGTATAATCTTTCTTCAAAATTCCACAGTGAGGACACATGCCAGTTTCGATTGCTGATGGAGTTACTTTAAACAACTGATTTATAATTGATCCAATATTAATTGCGCAGTTTAAAATACTGCAGTTATCGCTATTTATTATATTCATTAAAATTAGAGCTCTATCTTTGTAGAAATTTCTTGTAAAACCAGCTGTTGCATAATTTTTTATGAATGAAAATATTTGTTCATCATTATTGATATCATTTAATTTTAAAAAATAATGCCTGTTATCCATGTAAGCTGTAGACATTATTTCCACTATGGAATCAAATGCACATGTATTTCGAATTTCCATTAATCTTGTCCCAATATATAGAGCAGACTGAATGTTACCATTCCTTATAATAGAATTTTGTTTTTTTCTGATGGGTCGATTATGTATGAAAGATATTTCTGGACAAGGTGTTAGGTATTTCCCTCTTTTTTTATTATTTTGCTTTAGTGAAATTTTTAAGTTTTATTCATCTGCATTCGTATTATTGGAATGGCCACATTTTTCTAAAACGGTTTTTTCGCAATAAGTATCCAATAATTTTTCTAGTTTATTGATTTCATTTGTCTTATTTTTGTTTCTCCAATTCTCTTCTGCGGACAGATAGCCAAAATTATCATCAAAAGCTTCCCAGGTCGTACTTGTTTTTGCAGTTTTCTCTTAATTCAAATTATATAACTCATAATTTTCTGTATTATGACAGGCTTTAGGTAAAACTTCTTGCTTATTCGTGTTATCATTATCCACGTTATCAAAAATAATATTTTTTTTTATTCGAATCCAATTCATTTGATGCTGTTTGTCCTTCTTTTGAGTTAATTATAATTTCTTTATCAAAAATTTTTTCTCGTTTCGGACGTTTATTACTTGAAAAGTCTGTTTCATCCTTTATTGTAGTAATATTTCTTTTTCTTTGGGTATTATTTATTGCTCTGTTGTATACACATGCTGATTGAATAGAACTCATATGCTTTACAAAAAATTTGTCAGCTCGAAGTATACTGCCATATCCATCTAAGACAGTTGTTTTTAAGTTTTTGAAATAAGCTTCAACTATTGGATACTTATTGCGAAAAAACCGTTTTAGAAAAATGTGGCCATTCCAATAATACGAATGCAGATGAATAAAACTTAAAAATTTCACTAAAGCAAAATAATAAAAAAAGAGGGAAATACCTAACACCTTGTCCAGAAATATCTTTCATACATAATCGACCCATCAGAAAAAAACAAAATTCTATTATAAGGGATGGTAACATTCAGTCTGCTCTATATATTGGGACAAGATTAATGGAAATTCGAAATACATGTGCATTTGATTCCATAGTGGAAATAATGTCTACAGCTTACATGGATAACAGGCATTATTTTTTAAAATTAAATGATATCAATAATGATGAACAAATATTTTCATTCATAAAAAATTATGCAACAGCTGGTTTTACAAGAAATTTCTACAAAGATAGAGCTCTAATTTTAATGAATATAATAAATAGCGATAACTGCAGTATTTTAAACTGCGCAATTAATATTGGATCAATTATAAATCAGTTGTTTAAAGTAACTCCATCAGCAATCGAAACTGGCATGTGTCCTCACTGTGGAATTTTGAAGAAAGATTATACTTTGATTGAAATTCCTTATGATGAAATTATTGAGCTATGTTTGAAAGAGTACATTGAAACCTTTGTGGAACAATATTTCTTGGATAAAAAACTGAAATGTCAGAAATTGTTCAACAGTTTCGCCAACATCACAATGAACAGACGGTACTTCAAGATATACCAGAAAAAATATTGATTCAGAAACAGCAGTATATATTAGCTGGATTCGTACAGTATATGGGACCAATCGAACACAATTCAATAGGACATTATATTTCCTTTTGCAGACGAATACGGAATTCCTGGGAAATACGAGATGATATGCTAGGTGAACGTAAACTTTTAAATGATTCATTAAATAAAAAAATTAATCCACATATTTTGGTCTATACAAATTATGAAGATTAGTCGAATTAATCTTTTTAAATACTGTTCGAATTTTTCATAAGTAGTTGTTTAATGTAGTGCACAGAAAGAAAACATATTTTCTTAATAGCTAATGATCATTTGATCGGATTTTCAATTTGATCATAAGATCAAAAGATTTCAAGGTGTTCGCTTTCTTAACAATTGAAAATTATTTAAATTGTAAAATACGAAAAAGAAAGTTTTGATATTAAATTATAAATATTAAAATATTTGTCTTTTCTGAAACTTAAATTTCAATGGGTCTACGAGACTTCGAATTGTTCAATTGTTAAAATAGTAACGAAATGATTCATGAAAGAATACCTTTTGAAAAATGTGTTAATACACGATTGGATTTACTTCTATTTTATGTTTTTTTTAGTGCTTTTAACAATCTGTCTTTATCTCATTTCATTTGTACATACTTTACATATGTTCTTACTTGTATTAGAGTAATTATTTAACACATTTATTTGGTTACAACATTGTGAAAAAAATACCTTTCTATTTGTAATTGCTAAAATTCTAATAATGATTAAGACCCGATTGTAAATAGTATTGGTAAGTTTTGTGCAGTTTGTTTGAAATTGTTTTCTCCATTGTTTTTGCATAAATTAAAGTTATGTCAGTTTGAGAATGTAATTTAATATAGTGATAAGATATGTGTTTCTATTTTGTATATAATTATTTCTATATTTTACAAAAATCAATGTTTTTAAAAATAAAATGCCTAAATGCTAATGAAGAACTCTTAGCTACTCTTAGATTTGAGAATTTAATTTAATATAGTGATAAGATATGTGTTTCTATTTTGTATATAATTATTTCTATATTTTACAAAAATCAATGTTTTTTAAAATAAAATGCCTAAATGCTAATGAAGAATTCTTAGCTACTCTTAGATTTGAGAATTTAATTTAATATAGTGATAAGATATGTGTTTCTATTTTGTATATAATTATTTCTATATTTTACAAAAATCAATGTTTTTTAAAATAAAATGCCTAAATGCTAATGAAGAATTCTTAGATAGTAAAGCTAAATAATACTTGTTATTGTATGCTAATTTAATATATAACTAATTTTATGTACCATGGCTAGAGAAGAATAACTATTTACTATCTATATATATATAATATTGATGAGAGCTAATACACTACTGGAGAAAAAGGTGTTATGGTTGGTTTCTAAAATAACTTTATTGCTATGAAACTATTTCTACTCTTTTATAGAGGAAATATGTTAAATTTTATATATCATTATTGAGAAAAATGTTTTTAAACAGTATAACTACTTAATAATTGTTTTAGAAATGTTTTAGATTTACTACATCTTATTAAACTTTTACTTTTCTACTTGTAAAACAATTTTAAAATAACATTGCAGAAAATAAAGATACGATTAATGTGAACAAAACTAATACATATAGTTTTTAGCATTCCGCGTTTTTATGGATTATAATCATTGCATTTGAAGTACATAGTCATTTTGGAATTTATTTTTAAAATTTTTATATTGCAAGAAAAAGTTTTTGATCATTACTACGTTTAGATGTCAGCTATAATTAAAATATATTATATTGATATCGCTAAAAGAAAGACTGAAATAAGAATTGTCGGAAAAACTTCAAGGTCGTCATTTGTAGTCAAAAATGTTGTGCAGTTGAACGAGTTGAACGAGTGCAGTTGAAATTTGTTATTTTCCTGAATTTTGAGGACTAACTTCACGCCAGTTTTATCTTTAGGAATATGTCCAAAATAAGGGTGGTCAAAAAAAATTAAAGGGTGGTCATTTGTGGTCAAACGAGTACAATATAAAAATTGGATTTTTATATATTTTTCGAAAAAATGCGAAGTTAGCCCCCGAATTTAATTTTTGGGATTGTGTCCAAAATAAGGGTGGTCAAAAAAATTAAAGGGTGGTCATTTGTGGTCAAAAAGTGGTCAAACGAATACAATATAAAAATTTGATTTTTATTTATTTTCATGAAAATGCGAAGTTAGCCCCCGAATTTAATTTTTAGGAATATGTCCAAAATAAGGGTGGTCAAAAAAAATTAAAGGGTGGTCATTTGTGGTCAAAAGGTGGTCAAACAAAAACAATACAAAAATTGGATTTTTATCTATTTTTTGAAAAAATGCGAAGTTAGCCTCCGAATTTAATTTTTGGGATTGTGTCCAAAATAAGGGAGGTCAAAAAAATTAAAGGGTGGTCATTTGTGGTCAAAAAGTGGTCAAACAAAAACAATATAAAAATTGGATTTTTATCAATTTTTTGAAAAAATGCGAAGTTAGCCCCCGAATTTAATTTTTAAGATTATGTCCAAAATAAGGGTGGTCAAAAAAAATTAAAGGGTGGTCATTTGTGGTCAAAAAGTGGTCAAACGAATACAATATAAAAATTGGATTTTTATATATTTTTCGAAAAAATGCGAAGTTAGCCTCCGAATTTAATTTTTAGGATTATGTCCAAAATAAGGGTGGTCAAAAAAATTTAAAGGGTGGTCATTTGTGGTCAAAAAGTGGTCAAACGAATACAATATAAAAATTGGATTTTTATATATTTTTCGAAAAAATGCGAAGTTAGCCTCCGAATTTAATTTTTGGGATTGTGTCCAAAATAAGGGTGGTCAAAAAAAATTAAAGGATGGTCATTTGTGGTCAAAAAGTGGTCAAACGAATACAATATAAAAATTTGATTTTTATTCATTTGGCGTGAAAATGCGAAGTTAGCCCCCGAATTTAATTTTCAGGATTATGTCCAAAATAAGGGTGGTCAAAAAAAATTAAGGGGTGGTCATTTGTGGTCAAACGAATACAATACAGAAATTGGATTTTTAAAGATTTTTCGAAAAAATGCGAAGTTAGCCTCCGAATTTAATTTTTGGGATTGTGTCCAAAATAAGGGTGGTCAAAAAAAATTAAAGGGTGGTCATTTGTGGTCAAAAAGTGGTCAAACGAATACAATATAAAAATTTGATTTTTATTCATTTGGCGTGAAAATGCGAAGTTAGCCCCCGAATTTAATTTTCAGGATTATGTCCAAAATAAGGGTGGTCAAAAAAATTTAAAGGGTGGTCATTTGTGGTCAAAAAATGGTCAAACGAATGCAGTTTGAATTTTTTATTTTCCTCATTTTCGGGGGCTATCTTCGCATAGCTGTGATCTTCCATTATTATAGATTTTTTTTTATCATATCACTTCAACACGCAGACATATTTCGATACAATACCACAGTTATTAAATGGTAAGTAAACTATATTTACTCCTTTTTTTTTTTTTTTTTTAAATTTACATTTACTTTGATTATAAGCTTTATGTAAAATTGTGCTTAGTCAACGTATGAAACTAAAATAATTATCATAAAATAAGTATTCAAAATTTCAAAGAAATCCTAAAAATTATCTTTTTACTCTATTGCTAAATAACATATAACGAGTTGCTCAAGTGCTGCTATTCAGTATTATGTTCATTTCACGTTAAAAATGTGTGGAATTTGAAGATGGAAGTCTGTTCTATTACTACAAACATTTTTTCGAATTTTAAAACAATCTCAGAGTGTGTTTCGTTCATCCAATGTCAAAAATTTTCCGAGGACGTCGGATGTCGAAAAGTGAGCGTGGAAACTTTAGCTGTGAAATGCAGAGATGTTGATAAAACAATTGTCGTAAGTGCAAAATTTCTTATTTATACATTAATAAACAATTATATCATGTTAGCGTTAAAAGAAAATTAAATTAATAACAAATAAACGGAAAATGAAAAAAAAAATGCACTGTGGGGCTACTTTGTGCAAAGTTTCATTCGTTTTTTTTTTCGACGGAAAAATTGTCAGACATTATAAAAAAAATACCTCGAACCTTGATTACACTTCAGAAAAGCTGCAACAATGTTTGCAAGCAGTTGCTGGTGGTATGTCGATTGCAGAAGCTTCTCGGAAGTACAAAATCCACAGAAATACTATCTCTAATAAAATTCACAAGAAACACGTGAAACGTACTGGTAAACTATTATTTTTCTTCTTATGAATTAATCAAACGATTTAACACATAAAAATATATTTTATAGGACATCAGGTGATTTTGACAGAAACTGAAGAGCTAGTTCTGACATGTTCATTCAAGCGTGTTATGTTCAAATTTATCAATATCATAAATGTTAATGAATATGTAATAATTATTATTTTTGAAATATCATCCATTTCAATGTTAGAAAAAACTATATGGTTTCCTTTTGTTTAAACTCAAATGTTTTGAAATAAACATTCTTTTTAAGAAAAAATTCTTCAAAAAAATGGTTTTTTAACGCTGAAAATTATTTTCAAACTAATATCTTTACATATCTTGATGTTTTTGTCTTTAAAAATGTCAACAATTAACTTTTTTAACAATTTTATATTAATATTTTGCTAAATACATGATTATTAAACTGAATTCCTATCGCTGCACAAAGTAGCCCCATTTGGGGGCTACTTTGTGCAAGGTATGTTTTGACTTATTATTCGTAAATATTACAAACAAATAATGCCAATATTGATCAAATTCACTCGTCTGAGTCCAGTTATGAATATAATATCGATAAATTCTACTAAAGTTTGAATTAACATAGTTTTTTTACATGTCAAAGTTCAAAAACTGCGAAATCCTGCACAAAGTAGCCCCGAATGACGGTAACCAAGAAATAAATAATAATTTAAGAAACGTGTTAGTTTCTGAATGTTTCAATAGATTCGGGGACTCAATATGCAAACCATAAAAAATTTTGTTATCTTTTATTCGAAAAGTATTTAATTTTGATGTTTTATTTTATTAATCTTTGCGAAACAAACGTTATTACGAAGGAATCCTGATAATTAATAGATTATAAAGGAAAAAATTTTGTTACTGTTCAGTTGCCAGTAAGAACATTCATAATAGTGGCAACTTCATTAAAAATTGAAAATTCTAAGTTGTTTTTGACGTATGCCTGTTTAGGCAGAGGGGTGCGATTGTTCTTGTTTTCTAGTGGCGCCATCTATGGCCAAGAATTCGACTTCTGCATCATCATACGTCGCACCTGAGGAATAGGTTGCGTTGAGAAAAGTGTGCTATCCACAATCGCACGTTCGCTTTCCAGAAAGGAGGAATACGCAGAGCAACTTTAGCAACTTGAGTCTGTTGCTCATCAATAGGCATCTTGTAGGATAGTTAAAAGCAGTTGAAAGAGATCTGGAACAGCAGTGGGCTTAAAAAAACGTGGTCAAAAAATCAGCTCATTCTTAGTCCATGGGTCACCACTGAGGAATAGGTTGCGTTGAGAAAAGAATGAGAGATTATATATGGACAATCACATTTTATTATATCACATTTAAAGAGTAATTAAATTAAAAACAAGGAGTTAACATTTGGATGAGAAGATACAACAACAAACGCAGCACGCTTAATCAATCGATCAACTGCTCTCTTCACTTCAGTTCAGCATTGCTGTGAACTGCAGATACATCACGCACTTAAGTGCAGTTCTGACTGGAACAGCACTCGCCACACACCCGTTTATAGGCAATACCTTCTAGAGAGGAGATAGAGCTTCACAAGGGGGCGATCAGGGGGCGACGAGTATTCAAAAGATAAAAATTGCTTATAATATTAATAATAAAAACTATTTGAGATTGAAATTGAAAATGTATATGAAACCTATGGTTCTGGTGTAGACAAAGGATTATGATAGTTAAAAATTTAAAAAAATTCAAGTGCAGGATCGTTTTCGTCATACGTTTTGGTATCGCAGGCGGAAATCTGATAAGTCACTCTGTTCCTCTGAGCAATAATACTGTTTCCAGGCGTATTGATGAGATGGCCGCCGACGTTGAATCAAAACTCATCAAATTTCTGAAAAAAGGTAAATTTGCGTTGCGGATTGATGAATCAACTGTGATAGATAACAAAGCTGTTTTAGCTTACGTGAGATTCATAAATGAGAGTAAGGAGATTAACGAGGAAATGTTATTTACAAGAACTTTGAACACAGATACAAAAGCATCGTCGATTTTTAAATTGGTCAAAGATTATTTTGAGGCAAAAAGAAATTCCCTTCACAAATGTAAGGGCTTGTGCAACAGATTGTGCTCCAACCATGTCTGGTTGTCATACTGGGTTTCTGGGTCACCTTAAAAAAGAAGTACCTAAAGTTATCTCACCATTCATTATGTCATTCATCGTCAACTTTTGCTGCGAAAAATTGGTTATTTCTGGCATCAATAAAATAAAAGCTAATTCTCCTAATAACCGTTTGTTCCGAGAACTTTGCCATGAAAATGATGAAGATTTCGAATACCTGCTCCTACATACAGATGTGAGATGACTTTCAAAAGGAAACTGAGCCGTTTCTTCGAACTGCTGGATTCGGTTACTGAGTTTCTCGACACCACTGATCCTGCTTTAAGTGAGAGTTTGAAGCAACGCAAGTTGGAAACTGCGTACCTCACTCATAGTCTTAAAAGAATGAAGGAAATCAACGTAAAACTTCAAGGAAATAAAATGAACATTATCAAGGCTAAGGGAATCGTATCTTCATTCATCGCCAAGTTTGATATCTACAAGTCAAACATTGGTCGCAAAGAGTTAATGCAACTTCCAATTCTTAAAAAGTGTTCAATGGCAGATATCGAGATTCTCGAAAATAAATCTTAATTTTTATTGATCACCTTGATCAGCTATGGAATCAAGATTTAAAGATTTGATGAAATTAGAAATTCCGGATTGGATTTTCGATCCTTTCTCTTTTGAAGCTGTGGATAAGCTCACTTTCTCTTTGTAGACTGAGTTTTTAGATTTGAAGTATGACTATGAGGCTAAAGTCGGCTTTAAAAAATACGATTACGAGTTAGCTTGGGTAAAGCTTATGGACACTTATCCACAATTGTGGAAATAAACTGAGCCACTTCTGATCTCGTTCCTGTCAACATATTTAGTGGAGAGAGGATTTAGTTCTGTCTTCCAGCTGATCACAAAGCAAAGAGATATGTTGGACATTTGCATCAAAGGAGACCCGCGTTTAAATCTGACGAGCATAAAACCTGACATTCAAGCTTTAACTTGAAATACACCAAGCACAGGGCAGTCATTGAAGTGGTAAAAATGTACTTTCTCCCTCTTCATTTTTTTTCTCAAATTTTAGTTTTTAAAGTTTTAACTTTTTCATGATTACATCAAAATATGAATTTAAAGAAACGTACTTGGGTTTTGATTATTCCGTTTTAAATATCATTTCTTTTTGAAAAAAAAATGCACAATTTTTTTTAATTAATAAAAATGACAGGATAAATGTGCTTCCTTATTTGCATTACAATTCAAATTAAAATCAAATAACATAGCATATTTTCAGTGTTTGGTTGCTCACACGCAACAATAAATGGCTTTTTGAGCAAAAAGAGAAAGGGGCGATATGTGTCAGCCAACCCCAAGAGGTGGGCGATGGTCCACAAAAGGTTGGGAACCACTGCTATAGGCGATGATGACGTAGTAGAGTTAGGCCTAGAGGAAAACCAGTCAGGGTAGCTATTTTTACGAAAAACTCCGAATCTGATCAAACGAGCCATTGGCGATATTCTGAAGTATTATTATAACCTGTGTACGCATTCAGCCAATTGGCGAATATTTTTGATTTGTATTTGTAAACAACCGTCGGTGTTCTGATGTCAACGTTCTTCGTAAAATTTATATTTATTCTACAAATGTTATAAATTTTAGCATTAATTTAATTCTTAGTGTTATGAATAATGGTATATAAGTGCTGTGAACGAAACTGCAGAGGAAATTACAAAGTTGATGGTACAAAAGTATCAGTTTTTGGATTTCCCAATACGTAAGAAATGGCGTGCGCCATACCAAGAGATTTTGAAGTTGCAAGGAATTCTAAAGAGAGTAATATTTGTTTTCATTTTTAAAAATTTAATTATGATTCTTTATTATATTTTTACTAAGAGTAAATTATTTTAAATTGTGGATAAATTAATTAGAATAATTAAGTTGTTCTTATCAATCATATCGCAAACTATTGTAAATTTTGTGTACAGTGACAAAATAAATATATAGCTATTTTTATATATATAGTTATTTTTATAGAGTTTTATTTTATAAAAATATTAATAATTTTAGTATTTTATTAAATTTTTGCTCAAACTTTAAACATTTTTGTTTGACCATAATATATTGTAACTGCTCAAAGCAAAATTTTTTTTATTTGATTACGAAATTTAAATCTATTAATTTTTCTACAAAAATCTATTAATTGTTCATACATGAATATAGTATATAATATTTATTTTAAATGCACATATAAATAATGTATTCATTTTGTTATAGGTATGTGAGATGCATTTCAAGGAAAATGACATTAGAAACGAAATGTTAAATAACATTAGAATTACTTTTAAATGTTACTGAAAGTTAAACATATTTCAGTAAAATTTGTGTTTACATTTTATTTATCATTTTTTGAATTTGCTATTTGATAAATATTTGTTATCTAAGGTTGCTTACTTTATTTTAGTTTATCAATGTGATGGGTAAAAATTATACTTTTTTAAATGTTACTGAAAGTTTAACATATTTCAGTAAAATTTGTGTTTACATTTTATTTATCATTTTTTGAATTTGCTACTTAATAAAATATTTGTTATCTAAGGTTGCTTATTAAAAAAGTCAGAGTCAGAGTTTGCTTACTTTATTTTAGTTAATCAGTGTGATGGGTAAAAATTATACTTTTTTAAATGTTACTGAAAGTTTAACATATTTCAGTAAAATTTGTGTTTACATTTTATTTATCATTTTTTGAATTTGCTACTTAATAAAATATTTGTTATCTAAGATTGCTTACTTTATTTTAGTTAATCAGTGTGATGGGTAAAAATTATACTTTTTTATATGTTACTGAAAGTTTAACATATTTCAGTAAAATTTGTGTTTACATTTTATTTATCATTTTTTGAATTTGCTATTTAATAAAATATTTGTTATCTAAGGTTGCTTACTTTATTTTAGTTTATCACTTCTAACAATCACACTTCCACAGGAAAAAAATACAAATTATAATCATGCTTTTGATATGTTTTTTTTTTCTATCTAAACCTTGTTTGAAGACTGCATTTGATTTTCTAAATTTTCCTAAGCTCATTTTATGTCATTGTTTAGAAACAATTTCTATTTTATTTCGTATGCTCTAGTTCTAATAACATGCAAAACATAATCATTAAAATCCAAAATAATCATCTACTAAAAATGTAAGTATCGTATTATAAAAATTAGACCCCTTTCTTAGTTTTATGCCAAAACTATAATAATAATAAATGTGTAAATTCCCTTTAGAAATATATTTCTTTGTTTTTAATCCATGCATTTTATAACAAAAAGTTAGATAAAATTTTCCAATTTATCAAATAAAACTGGTATTTAATGCTTAAAAATATTTTTTTTTTCATTCACACAGCAGTTATTTTTGTTAGAATTGATTTATTGTTAATCATTTCTGAAAACAAATATATTAAGCATTTTTGCACAATTTAAGAACATTTAATCCAGACAAAAAAAATTATAATAATTTGTAGAAAGTAAAAAATTAGTAGAAGAGTAACGAAAAAGTGTCGAGAAACAGAAGGAAAAAAAACCCGTCATCGTCAGAAGTGATCAGCAAATCTGGGCCTAACTGTATGAGTCATCGTTTTGGGTCCCTCGGCTTTCTTCCCATCTAGGAGGTATTGTTATAGGACGGACCCATTCATACATCCATTCATTCATCCACAGATCGTAATTTTGACCTGAATCAGAGAACGATCGATCTCCAATCCAGTACCCCCAGAGGTTTTGATTTGTTATGGGAACATGGAGGACTCTTGCGACTCGACAGATTTAACGTGCATCAGTTACTTTACTACACGGGGAGTATATTTTTTTGAAGTGAATAATGATTGATTCTATCAACTAATATTTTAATATGTGATTGTAGTTACTTGATATTTTTAGATAGTGAAAAATAATTAAATAACATTATGTTAATAAGCGTACAGAAACGTTGCTGTGTTATTTCAGCTAAGAAGACCTTATTTTCACTTTAACGATTGCCCAGTAAGTAGTGGGCAGAATATTTAGGTAGTTTGAGAAATGGCACTTTATAATTTTTTTTTTTCTTTTTTTTTTTTGCAGTTAAATAGATTACCCTAGTTAACCTGATCTAGATAATCTGTATTAGAACTGGTTTCTACACTTGTAGTATTTGAACTATGAGAACGCTTCTTTTTATAAATTTAGACAAGTAATTAAATATTGAAAAAAAGCTGGGTTTAACTTTAAAAAAATTACAGCTAAATTAAACATTAGAAACAATACACCTATAGGTTTTTAAAATATTACTAAATTATGGTCACTATTTCTGTATAATTTTGGCTGGAAAAACAGCGCAATAATGTGGGTTTTTTTTTTGTTTTGTTTTTTGTACCCTTTCTTTTTTTTTCTGTGTACTGGTGCTATCTTATATAAGTTTGTGAGATATTTTCACTTTTTTAGAAGAATTAAATAAACTTTTCTAGCATTAATAAATGTAGTATGATATCAATAAATAAATAATGGCAGAAAAAACTTAACAGCTGTACTTTTCTTAATACAGAATATTTTATTTTAGACTAAGACTGACGTCAGAGAG